>NW_026901162.1:1200000-2400000 GCF_033783945.1 Neopsephotus bourkii
AGTGCTACTAACCTCATGGCTTTCATAGTCCATAGTCCAAACTGCTGTCCCTGTGGTCTGTGAGACCATGGTATATGTTCCCAAATTAAGTTTGGATGATAAACCTGTTTTTTGGTGGTACACGATAGTTTAACTGCAAGTCTGCTGATCTGCATTTAGCAACCACTGCCCTTACACGTTCAAGGAGCCCCATGCGACAGCAGCAGAGCAGCAACTACCGAGAGTGGTCACTGTTTCCCCTTCCAGCATAGGTATTACAGGGGACCTACAAATTTGGCTGAGGTGTAAAAATAGGTCACTCGCTGTAGAGGGGAGTGCTGTGTGTAGGAGACCTGCTGAACTCTCCAACTTAACTTCAGAACTGCAGGTTTTCTTCATTTCACCATAGAATAGCCCATAGAATAATTTGGATTGGAATGGACCTTTAAAGGTCATCTATTCCAACTCTCCTGCAATGTGCAGGGACAGATATCTTCATCTGATCAGGTTGCTCAGAGCCCCATCCAACCTGGACTTGAATGTTTCCAGGGATAGTGTATCTTGCAAGGGTGGAGAGAATTGGAGAACTGGATCAAGTGATGTAGATTTTAAAATTACTGTGAGTTGCCCAATTTTGATCCCAGGCACTACATTGCTACATATTTTGATGAGTAAATACAACTTAATGCAAACGTGAAATAATGACTGTTGTAACAGCAATTCTTCACAGTTCTCTGAAGGCAGTAGCTTTGTTTGACTAAAGAAATGAGATCCACAGAAGGGAAGCATAACGATACAGTCAAGACTGTATCTTAAGAGGGTACACTGCAAAAGATTCCCTTGATGGATTTATCTTCCCATCTCCACTCTGCTAGGCTTAGCTATATGTCCTGGGTTTAGCAGCAGCAGTCATTTTTTCTCCTTGGTAGCTGGTGCAGTGCTGTGTTTTGACTTTCGGGCTGGGAACAAAGCTGATAAAAATGATGTTTTGGTTTGGCCAAGGACTTTGTGAGCCTCATGCTCTGCCAGGGAGGAGGGGAAGCCGGGAGGAAGCAAAGACAGGACACCTGACCCAAACTGACCAAAGAGGTATTCCATACCACAGCACATCATCCCCAGGGGGCAACTGGGAGTTACACGGAAGGACAGGGGGGCTGGCGGGTCGGACTCGTTGTTCGGCGAGTGGTATTGTACTCCTTTCCCTTGCTATTTTCTCTTATCATTGTTGTCGTTGGTGGTAGCAGTGGTGATTTGTGTTGTACATTGGTTGCTGGACTGTTCTTGTCTCAGCCCATGAGAGTTGCATTCTTTCGATTCTCCTCCCCATCCCTCTGGGAGCAAGGAAGGGGGGGAGTGAGTGAGTGAAAGCTGTCTGGTTGGGGTTAAATCACGACACTATAATACCAGTTTCATGAATGTTCATCATTAGCACTTGGACGTATACCTCATACTATACTGTAAAGAAATTCTGTTTCCATGGGTCCTTCTGGGAAGTTCTACAATGGATGAAATCAAGAGTATTTGGTCAGTCACCTAGAAGTAGCTGAAATTTCTATAGGCAATTTAGACTGGTAAATAATTCCAATCTAGTTTCATTTTGGTTTAGAAAAATAAGTTTATTCACATGAGCTCCTAAAAAGAGAAAGAGTTCACTATATTGGTTCTCCCATGCCTTCCACCCATTTTTTATATTATTCAGAATTATTTCCAGGTGATTTTAATTGATTTTCCAGAAGAAAATGGGATTTTATATAAACCTATTTTTATACCTATGACCTAAAAAGGAAGGAAGCAGATGAAGGACTGTGTCATGCAATGCAAATTTACACACCATTAGGACCAGTGTTTGGATGGGGAGAAGAGCTCTAAAGATTCTCATCTTTTCCCTGTCCCAGCTGTATGTCCATATGCATATACCCACAGCATTGCACAGATTTCTGAATTTCCCCTGCAAGGGACTGTGATGGAGCAGCATTCCTGGGAAGCCAGAAAAAGGCATGTACAGTGCTCTCTCCCAGGGCTCTCAGGCAGAGGGGCATTTACAATCAGTGCCGCATGCACCAATTCAAAACCATACGGTCTGACACAAAGCCAGCATCTGTGGCTGTCTACAAGAATGCCTATGGCCACTGTTGCCAGTGCCATTCCTGGCCCACCACCACCAATGAGCGGTGCCTGACAAAAGCAACATTGGAAACCCTTTGCTATATTCTACCAAAACTGCTGGCTAATTCTAGAAACCTGTGTTGCAACTGGAGTAAAGTAGGAAAATCAGTGATCCCCTAACAGCTGCAACTGGCAAAGATCTCTGGTCTTGTGCCCCTGGATGGTACAACCCACAAATGCTGTGCAGTGGCATTTGTCGAGCCCTGACTCATAGACAGGCGGACGCCACTGAATGAATCACCAGCAGCACTTTCTGCAGTACCTAACAAGGTAGCTCATCCAAATATTGATCAAGCCCAGGTCTCTTTAATTTTTGAGATCCAACATACCACAGTCTAGGATCCTGTTCACCAGTGAAATGATGAGCTCTGGAAAGGGGGCCTATAGAGAGCAACCAGGAGAGCAAAAGATCAGTTGGCGCATCCTTTGTCGATAGGAGCGACCTTCTGCCTGCTGTTAAGCTACAAAAATGAACACCCCTGAAATGCAAGAGAAATAGCAACTTAGTAACAGAAAACTTACAGGCAAATTAACAAAACCACTTGATAGAACATCTCATTCCGTTCAGTCCACTGCTGTAAAAGGTCATTAAGCCAAACACTATAATAAAACAATTTTGATCCATAACGGTTGAAAAGACAAACATTAAGCAAAGGATAGCCACAAATTAGCATTCAGGACATCAGCTGAGCTTTGCAGGTGTTGAGAGAAGATAGCTCCTCCCTGCATAAGCACCTGCCAAAGCATGTTTCTTCCCCTTTTCCCTCAGATGTTGGACGTGATGTGCTTGAGCAATGGACAGGGGATACCACAGGTGCTCACAGTCATGCACTCCTGGGACCTCTGCTAGGCCTCAGGGCAGCTGGGTTAAAAGTCCTTTGACTTTTGCTGTGTTAACAGTCCTTCCTACCCTTCACTCTATACGTCAAGGGCCCGGCCAGGGCCAGGCCGCAGCCCTAAGACCACCCAGTCCAAACCCCAGACCCCAAATCCAACGTTACGGCCAAGGTCCAGCCCCCACGTCCAAGCCCCACCCTCACAGACATGGCCCCTCCTTCCATCAGGCCCCGCCCCTCAGACCGTCGAAGCCCCGCCCATACATGTGGCCCCGCCCCTCCCACAGCCAGATGCGCGCACCCCGCCAGTTTACGGGTGCCTTTCGCGCATGCGCACTGCGCCCCAAGAGCCCACTGCCCCCTTGCGGCCCCTCCCAGCCCTCCGCAAAGATGGCGGCCGGGCAGCGGCGGGCAAGGCGGCGAGGCGGAGGCGGCAGCCCCGACAGCAGCAGCGGTGGCAGCCGGGGGCGACAGTGACAGGTGCGGGGAGGGGAGGAAAACGCGGCGGAACGGCGGCGCTCGAAGCGCAGGTACCTCGGGTGGGCGGGCCAGGGGGTGGGGGAAGCGGCCGGCGCGGCGCCGCCCCTGCCCGAACTGCACCGCCTCTGCCTTAGCTGCGCCATCGGGAACTCCTCTCCGCTGCCTGCCTGGCTGCCGCTGCCCGCCGGTGCCGGAGACCGAACCGTTAGCCGGGAGAGCCGGCGGGGCCATGGCGGTGAGTAGGCGCGCTTGCCGCCCTGTGGTGGCGGGCAAACCACCCCTTTCCCTTTGGCAGGGCGGGGAGAGGGGTGCGAGGGGACTCCGGCAGTGCCTCCACCTGCCCCTGAGGCTGGCGGGCGGTAGCAGCAGCAGCCTGGCCGCTGAGGGGACGCTTGCCCGAGGATGGCCAGGAGCTGGCGTCTCCGGCCGGAGCCCCGCTGAAGAAACTTTCTGTCGCCCTTCCTGAGCTTCTCTGCCGCTCGACGATGCTTCTCCCGGCCGGGGCGGGGGATCCTCCTGTCAGCGCCGGCCGGCGGGGCTAGCTCCCGGGGCAGGGCTGGCGGCTGCCGCGGAAGAAGGGCCGTTGTTCGCGGAGAAGCAGATGCGAAGCACGACCTGGACAGCTGAGCTGTCTGTGACAGGCGGGGAGGAGAAGGAAGTGGTGGTTTTCAACACCTCTTTTCGGTGGTGGTGGTGGTGGTGGTGTTCTCCGGCTAAGCCGTAAAGATTCCCTCAGAACTCTCGGCTAAAGGGACTGAGCGTGTGTTTCTGTATGTAGGTAAAAAAATCTTTCCTAAAACAGTATAATCATCTTGCCTAGTGCTAGCAGAGCAATTCTTTCAGCTAGATTCCCACTCAATTTTTCCTTTCTTGGTACCTAGGACTGGTATTAAACCTAAACAAACTTTTTGTTACTTCCAGGCAACTAGAAAGTGAAAGCAACTAAAAGCAAAAATGAAACTTTTCAGCTGATTTTTCTTGTGCGAAGTAGAGAAAATAAGCAGTGGAAAATGTGTTGGCTAAGAGCAAATCTTGCTTTTATGAATGGCATCTCAAGACATGTTAGTAATTTGTTTAACCTTGTCAAAGGCAATTCATTAGCTACCTTAGATGTCAAGTGTTATTCCAGAACATATCATGTTATGAAGTAATTTCTGTAAAATGTTCTTTGGATTTAGAATTTAAGTCTCCGTTTATTCAAATGCATATAAATATCTTCAATTACTGTGAAGACTTCAAATCTCTTATTTTTTTTAGCTGCTAAGTACTTGGTAGCTTCTGTTTTAAAAGCTATAGGTCTCAGTCCTGGTAAGCTTTGTGCTTAATAAAAGCTGTTTTGTTGTTATGGCAATAGGTAACTTTCTGTTTTACACAGCATAAAAATTTAACTGTAGCCATGATGTGAATGTGCATCCATAGATGTGTTTATATTCTGTGTTGTGAAATAGTGTGAATTGCAGCAACTCGACAGTCCTTCAGATTCAGAAAGTACAATCAGTTAATTTTTTTTTCCTGCCTTTTATTTTTTACCAAGGAAATGGTCTCAACTGAAATTTCATCACATGACGAATGGGGAAGTAGGAAGCTTTCAGGTAGGGAGAAGGCTGTGCACATAACTGACAGTATGAAATAGCTGAGTACCTATAGCTCTCTGTGTTGCAATTTGCATAGAGTTCTTAGTATCTGGTATTGCTACTAAGTGGGGGCGCAGGAAGGGCACTGATCAAGTATAGAAACAGCACCTAGTTCTAGATTCAGTCTGTATGTACAGAGTGTACCAAAGTCATCTTGATGCATATGGGTTGAATCTGGGATTTGTTTTGTCAAGCTACACCAGAATGGTTTTTCTGGTGACCTGGGGGGGGGGGGGGGTGGTGGTGTGGAATTGACATGCTGAATCCATTACATCAGGGCATTGGGCACTGACTTTGGCAGATGAAAGCTTAGTTGAGAGGTGCAGATCCTTGCTCTCAGGAAGCTCAGCACTTGGTGGTCAGTTGCTTAGATCACTTGGTCAGGATGAGGGCGGTCTGCTTTGAGCAGAGTCACAGGCTGACTACTGTCGATGATAATATTAAAACAGAATTAGATTAGTCTCTGAGTTTTTTCAGGGCAGATGGAGAATCTTTCAAGGCTTTTTGCTGTATGACAAGCTCCACGTGTATGAGTTACGTGAAGCTAAGGTGATTACATACAACACTGAAGTTACCTGATTTCAATCTATTAGTAGCATTTCTACCTTTTTCAAGTTGGAGTATCTACTGATTTGTAAACTTAAGCCTTTTGTTTTTTGTAGGCAATAACGTAATGGAATTGCAGAAATTTGAATTATGATTCAGACTGGTAACTCATTTGCTTTGGTCTGTGAGTCCTATGGGTCTTGCGATGCTTTTGTTCGTTATTCTTTGCCTTGTGGCCATTTAATTTCACTTGCATTTGGACATACATCAGCCAAGTTAGTGTTACACTGATAATCACTTTGGTTCGAGATATCTCAAAGAGGTCCTTCATAATTATTACTGCATCTTCAACTACTTACCTGAACATGCTTCAGCAGTGTTCTGTCTTAGGACTTACTTACTGAGAAGCAAAACCCTCTGACTTCAGGAGTGGTACAATTTTTCATCTTTGTCAATATTTTCTCTTAAATGATTTTAACCTCTAAGCGCTTTTAGGCAATACACTAATTTACTTTTGCCAGCAGGTGACTTCTGAAATGGTTTATGATACTGTAAATGTTTTGGTCTCTAGAAATATTGAATGCTGAAAAGGTGTTAAGTACTCGTGCACTGATTTGTCTATTGATATCTCTGTCAAATTGGCAAATGCTATAACCCAGCCCAGTCACCTTTTTGGGGTGGGTTGAGTGAACTGACAGAGATACAGTCTTGTTCATTCTCAGACATAACTGGAGAAGACAGTTTTTGGGAGCTGCAGGCCTGCTTCCCAGATAATATTGTTGTCTGCAGCTATTGACGTTTGTTGTCAGTGCCTCCTAAAATCTGAGGAATTCTTATCTTCCTTCAGCATACAGCAACTCTGTACCTTTTTTCTGACCTCCAGCTTCTAATTGTTGTGGGATTTCTAGTTCAATCTCTGCTAAAATGTCTACAGGTAACATGTCGTGTTTCATCACTGCGTTTCTGTGATCTAAGATATGAGTTGGATTCTCTTCTTTATATCTGTCAATAACACTTCTATATTTTATCATCCATTTCTTTAGGACTGTTGGCTTGGGGAAATTCCCAAGCAATCTGTAGCAAAATTGAACTTGGCTGCAGTTTATAGTGCACGAGTTGAATTGTGAGCCGTTGTTTTTCCTGTAGAACCAGATCTAGTAAAAATAGATTTGACTTGGACTGTCAATTCTTTAGCTTAACTAAAAGATACCGTCTGTATCTCAGGAAAGCGATAACAGTTCAGAGTAAGTACATTGCTGCTTTTTCTGTTCAGCAAACACAAACAATGTTTATTTTGCTCGTGGGGCCAATGTTTCCTGAGCTACAGAAATGACTGTTTCTTTGCTCGTTCTTTTCCTGTACAGTAAACTTCAAGCTTTCTTAATGCTGATCTTCACTTGGTGCCAGTAGAAAAACACTGTTAGCTTTTTTTCTTGAACTTGTCTGTCCATAAAGTTTAGTGGTTTTGTTTATGTTCGGTAATGTTTTGGATTGTCACCTTGGGATCTGTATTTTGTAGGGCTAATGAGTAGAAGGATGTTTAGAAAGTGTCTGTAACACTTAATAGTGTAACATGTTTCTTGTAGGTTTCTGTCTTTAATTGTTCCAATTAAGTTACATTAGTTTCAGATAGAAAAGTATTTTCGAAGGTGGTGTTCTGTCTGCCCTGCAGATATCTGGTTGTGTTCCAGCTGCTCACGTACTGTTGAGCCTGTAATCGTTGAAAATGTTCAGACTTTTTTGCTAAGCTGTCATACATGACTTCAACAAAATTGAAATGGAAATATAATTTGCTATGCCCTTTTGTCAGTAATAGTTTTTTTAGCTGTTGTTTTCATGATGGACTCCACTGTGTAATGAGAAGTCTTTTTATACTCATCTGCTACGTCATGTACCCTTTCTTGGTTGTATTAATAATCTGGTTTGGTTAGAATATGTGCTGCGGAAACTTGTTCTTCATTATGATGGCACAGTTGTGCAGAGGACTGTATTACAGTTCTTTGTGGATGTATTGGTTTAGAATGCTTTTCTCTTTGCAGACGTAGTACATCAAGAAAAGAATATCCTTGCATTTTCTAAACCCTTTATTAAAACTTCAACACCATATTCATTGCCAGTGTCTTCACAGCACCTCCCAGTTTGAGTTAGACTGGACATACTTTTCCCTCTTTGCGCACATGGTTCCAAATAAGCTTTCACCATTTATGTCTAGGCAAGCTCATTTGTTGGTCTGAGTCTCACCAGACCTACCTGTGTATCTACCAGTTTGCTTAACTGAATTCATATTTTTATCTCCTATAAGTTTTTGCTTTTCCCGGATGCGTGGATCCTCTTCTGGTCATACTGTCCCAAAACATCACCTAGGTTAACATTGTTACCCTCTTTTTCTGTTTGGCATCTTGATTGCCAAATACCATCCCAACAGCAGTTTGCAGAAGTAAAATAGGAGTGCCGAATACATCTATAGTGTACCCACACACACTCCCCAGCTTTGTTTTCAGAATTGTTCTGAAGCATTTTGAACATATTAAAAGATACGTTGCAAAACCTCTTCACTTATAGGGAATGGAAGTGTTGCATATTTATAGTTAATGAAAAATATATATATTTTTAATTACTTTGGGCATAATGTAGATATTTTCTATTCTGCCAACTCAAGTTGTCAACCCTAGTTTAACCAGTAGATCTCATCTTTATAATTCATTATTAAAAAAGAAGTACGGCATTTTCTAAGATCTGATAAATGTCTTCTGCTTTCCCAAAGCACTAAAACAAGACCTTCTACTTCCTGGCTACATAGGCTTCTGTAATACAGCATCAAAAAACCTGTTTCACAGCTATGAAAATTTACAAAATTGAATCAATGCAGTCCATGATTTGAAAAAACTATCCAAGTCTGGGAAATTGTCCACAGGAAAAATAACGAGGTCCAAAAGTATTTATCCTATGACAGGTGTAGATAGATAGGAACTTTATCCAGTAGCTGGGAGTGAAAAGAAATACGTGGCACACAGATGGTAACTTTGCCTTCTGCGTGGCAGTTCTTTTTGTGTTTGCTTCGGGGTTTTTGTATGTTGGTTGTGTTTAAATCTATGAAGGTCAGTTCTTAATGTCGTTTGGTCTTGAATAACTTGTAGGTTTAAGTCATTTTCACCTCAACTTTACTATTACCTGAAGTATAAAGTAAAAAAACCCTGTAGTTAACAAGTGTAAGTGCTTCCCTTTAAATACTATTGAGTTTCCTCAGTGTACAAATCCAATGTCTGGTAAACAAAGCCCAAGCTTTACTTACACAAGATCCTACAAGCATGGGCTACTGCCAAGCTGCTGTTTCATTTCCCCTCGCTAATGTAGTATACTTAGTACCGTATCTTGCTCTTTTGATTACAAAATAAATCCTTCTCTAACTTCCAGTACTTAAACTGCAGGGTTTGGTTCAGTTTGTTTTTCTTTTAACTGGAAGAACTGTATCTACTAGATGGCTTGACAGAAGGAAACTGAAATACAAGCAACAGAGTATCAAGTGAATTAGTTTTACCATAGAGCAAAGAAACACATTTTTTAGATGGTGGTAGCAAATCAAGTAGTAATCATATGTAAAAAAAAAAAAGCATGTAGCTGAAAACTAATCCATAAGCAGAAATTAACTGAGTAAGGAAATTCAACACCAACTTTGGTGACTTGAGGTGTCTTGGGAATGAGAGAGAACAGTAACTGCACAGTAATATTTAAAAATACCTATTGATAAGCTGTTAGGGGACTCGCTACAGTAAGAGTAAATATAAACCCCAAGAGTTACCATGTTTCTGCAAATCCTATAGAATCTATTAAAAATGTAAATGGGGAAGACCATAATTAAAGAAAACGTTTTTACCCTTTTAGTCCAGTATGGAGGTAGATTGGAGATGTTGAAACTAAGTACTAAGAAATGAGGACTGAAAGAAGCTGCAGAAATGAGTAATGACTGTTGACAGTGATCAGTCTTAGATGCAGCTGAAATGTAATCCGTTTTAGTTTCTTTAGGCTTGCTAATAACTTGACTTCCCACATATAACAGTATTACTATACATGCACATTCCACTCAATGGCATGGGAATAAATTACCGTGATTCAAGTAATATTTCTTAAAAGTACTTGGGTACATTTAATTACGTATGTCATGACAATACAGCTGCAAACAGATTAGTTTCTGATTTTGTGGGCTTATTTTTGTTAACAAATTGACAAGTGTTTGGTGTTGCAACTTCATGTATAAGGTAGGAAACTGAGGGCAGCTTTGTCCTCTAGACTTGATTGGGCAATCAAGCTAGTTGGTCCCATAGTGTTTTGAATGACTAACATTTTTCTTGAAGGATGGGGTGGAACTTGGCAGAAAGGAGTTCTGGTATTATCTGAGAAACCTGCTCTTGCTAGTCTTCCTTTTCAGTAGTTGCAGAGACTCCTCTATTAGAGAACTCTCCAGTTAGTAACATATTCAGTCTTCAGGAGTATCATTCAGCTTGAGATGCTGTTTGACTATTCTGCTTTTTTTTTTTCTGTATGGTGTGCAAGTAACTGGTGCAGTACCATTCTGATTAAGTTTAACCTTGGAAAAGTGTAGTGCCTGCCAGCGTAACTATCTCTTGACCTTGTTGCTATTGTTGTCTGTAGCTTTATGAATGCTGTTCATTGACACTGGAAGAAACAGTTCCTCTCTGTTTATACCTGTGTTTGGCCTTTCTGTATTTGTGTAAATGGAATGGATCAGACAAGTGTTCTCTTTTGAAAGTGATTTTTGTAATATCAATTTTAAGCTAAATCTGTCCAGCAGTTTAAATTCACTGCTGGGTGTGTCCTCAGCAAGTTTGAGTGCACCCTCAGGAAGTTTGCCGATGACACCAAGCTGTGTGGTTCGGTTGATACACTGGAGGGAAGGAATGCCACCCAGAGGGACCTTGACACGCTTGTGAGGTGGGCTGATGCCAACCTCATGAAGTTTAACCATGCCAAGTGCAAGGTCCTACACCTGGGTTGAAGCAATCCCAGGCACAGGTACAGGTTGGGCAGAGAAGAGATTCAGAGCAGCCAGGCAGAGAGGGACTTGGGGGTGCTGGTCGATGGGGAAATGAACATGAGCCGGCTTCAGTGTGCGCTCGCAGGCCAGAAAGCCAACCATATCCTTGGCTGCATCAAAAGGAGTGTGACCAGCAGGTTGAAGGAGGTGATCCTGCCCCTCTGCTCTGCTCTCGTGAGACCTCACTTGGAGTATTGTGTGCAGTTGTGGTGTCCTCAACATCAAAAGGACATGGAACTGTTGGAACAAGTCCAGAGGAGGGCCACGAGGATGATCAGGGGACTGGAGCACCTCCCATATGAAGACAGGCTGAGAAAGTTGGGGCTGTTCAGCTTGGAGAAGGCTATGTGGAGACCTGAAGGAGGGCTATAAGGATGCTGGGGAAGGACTCTTCATTAGGGACTGTAGTGATAGGACAAGGGGTAATGGGTTAAAACTTAAATAGGGGAAGTTTAGATTGGATATAAGGAAGAAGTTCTGTATTGTGAGGGTGGTGAGGCACTGGAATGGGTTGCTCAGGGAAGTTCTAAATGCTTCATCCCTGGCAGTGTTCAAGGCCATGTTGGACAGAGCCTTGGGTGGCCTGGTTTAGTGTGAGGTGTCCCTATCTGTGGCAGGGGGTTTGGAACTAGATGATTTTAAGTTCCTTTCCAACCCTAACTATTCTATGATTCTATGATTCACTATGTTGTTAACCAGTTGCTTGCAGTGGTGTGAGCAGAAGCTGCTAGAATGATTTAGCAGAACTGACTTACAGTGGTTTAAAGTCTTGATAAAAGAATATCTCCCAAATGTGTGTTTTAGACTTCAGACACCTTCTTTTCTGGTGAATTTTTACTTTTAGGAAATAGTTTCCATAAGCCTGTCTTGACTTATCATGTTCTATGCTATTATCCTGTTCCTTATGGGAGCAGAGACCTGCAGGTTTTCCAAAAAGAATCAGTGGATAAAAAGTTTAAAAGCTATTAGACGTGTAGCCTCATTGATCCTATGTCATCTTGCATAGTTTTCAGTTTTTCAGAATGAGCAGGAAAAAGCTTTTTCAGAAGAGTCCTTTAAAAGCTGCCCATTCTGCTTGAATCATGCAGTCCATGTAGCTCCTACACCGGCAGCTGTCTCTGCAATAAATTTATCTCACTGACCAGTTGCACCACATTAATAAAAATATATTCATGGTTTTAGTTTGCCTTAAAGGAATCTTATAAAAAATATTTTCAAAGTGTCTTTGCTGCTCATAGCTTTGGAGAAGGGGGAATTGATAACAAACGAGGAAGTAGCTTGATTCTTGGCATTGAATTTGATTGTTTTCTCAAAAAATAAGCATGTTCTTAAACAGAAATGAGGGCAAAAGTAATGGTTAACTGGGAAAGGCCAAACTGTTTTTGAACCTGAGTGATTTTCAGAAAATAAACTGAAGGAAATCCAGTCCTGGCAGAAGCTTGAAGAACCCCATTTAGCTGGTATAAAAGTAAGACTAGGAAAGCTTAAGGAAGTTCTTGAGAGTAACAAGAGTGTAGAACAAAACAGCCCCATAGTTTAGATCAACATAGTATAAATAAAGTGGAATTGCATTGGAGATCTTTAAGTGGTGTAAAAAATAGGCTATGAAGTTCACTCTCAATTTCTTTTTGAGGTTGATTCCAAGAGTGTCCAAATAGGCAGTTGTTCCTGTAAGACAAAGGAGGCCATAGTATATCACCCAAACAATGTGCAACAGTGAACCACATTCATGTACCCTCTAAAGACTAGGTGTAATTTTGCACCCAGGTGCTGACAATTTAATCATTGATTTTAAAATGCACACTAGCAAGTTAGTTCTGTGCAAAATGAACAGATTAATTCTGATTTGTGATATGATTGCACTTATCGCTTCCTAAAAGTTACAGAACCAGTTCATGCTTCTTTGAAGGTGTAAGAGGGAGGGGCAAGTAGTTGGAAAGTACAGAATTCTTCTTATGCAGTGACTTCAAGTTGTATGTACATCATCCAAATAAGGACTGTGGATGGGTTTTTTTTTTTAAGAGTCTAGTAATAGTAACAAATTTAAAACCAGAATGTTGTGTTTTCAGGTAGTCTCCATTGCAATGGTCTTGTTATGTACAGTCCAGAATTTAACAGTTGTGCTGTACAAGATGAGGTGATAAGTGTCCATGAACGTATTATGCCTGTCTGAATGAATGACTTATCAGTGTCTAGTTCTTTATGCAGTCTTCGCCTTCAGAAGTTTAGTTTTCTACTTCAGCTCCTACTAAGAGCTTAGCCTCTTTGGCTCAGATTCAGAAAACTGCTGGCTTGTAAATACAAATTCATTAAACTTGAACAGCTGGAGTGTTTCCAGTTATCTATTATGCAATCTCATGCAAGTTATAGTACCCATGACACAAATGTGTGAACTGCATTTGAAACTGATCTTAAATCATTAGTGTTCACAACCTGGAGTATGAAGGTAACCTGACTTACCTGATGCAGTGTTAAGGTTTACCATTATGTGGCTTGGCCATTCTTGCTTTGGCCAAGGTAGTAACTATTGGGAGTGAGTCAGGTGCAGCACCCATTTGGACTGTTCAAGTGCAACCTTCATTTGCTCATCAATCAGTATTTTCTTTATCACAGTGCTGCATTCACTTCACAACTTTTAGTGTTTGCCTTCCAGTGATACATAGTATGAACAGAGGCATGTATTGCATTTCTCAGATTTCTTGGAGAATTGTATTTAGCGAGTGTCTGTGACACAGCTGGAGAGCTGCAGTTTCCATGTTTATGGTAGAGGTTGTAGATTCTTTTTTTTTTCCTATTGGAAGTTCCAATACTTATTTAAACATTTTGTATATCTTAATTTTTAACTGGTTTTATGTAGTATTTTTAGTGAATCTCACATTTGGACTTTGTTGATTTACTTTATGAAACTACTTTATAATTTCCTATCTGCAATTTCAGTATTATGAATGGGGCTGAAGGGAATAGCCATTTCAGTTTCACTTAAAAGGAGATTGTTAAATTAGTGAATTAGGAATGTTCCACAGGACAGCTTCCTTCTGACAAGAAATAACAGTCCTGTTCTTTTGGAAAAGTTGTCCAGGAACCACTTTTCTAAACCAGGAAAATATTTTATGAGGAACAAATCACATTTTTAAAATAAATTACATATTAATTGAAATAAGTTCAGAACTGAAAAAGAAAACCCCGTATACTGTAGCTGCCACATCGAAAACTATGCGACTAGAAAAAATGGTAAATATATGGGGAAAAGAATGAAAATCATTTTGTTCTATTCTGATTCTTCAAAACAAACACAAAACTCTTCAGCATGCTTCATAACTTTAGTAGCTCAGCTACAATCTTGTGGATTTCTGGGTAATTATTACACTCTAATATATTTCTGTACCAGCTACATCACTGTATCTGAGCTTTTTCCAGTAGTGCAGTGATAAAACTAGCATCTGTTGCCTATGCTTTTATTTCCTTTTCATTCTAGACATGTATTTTGTTTCTAGAATTTTCTTAATTTTCACATATTTGTATCTCTTCGTCACTTTCATTTGTCCACTCTTATCTGATGACTTCTGAACTAAATGGCAAATTTGGAAGGAATCATGATAGTAATTTTTACAAGTCTCAGGGCTTTGGGAGATTGCCTTCTTCAGCATTTTTTCAGGACCTTACATGGTCAGGTTTTGACTTTCTACAGCAGTGGTCTCCAAACTTTGTTGATCGTGCACCCCATCAGTAAAAATGTTGAGTGTGTACCTCTGATATATGTACATTTTTAGTTCATATGCAAATGCTATTGTGCTAATGCAATATGTACACTACAAAACATGCACCGAAAAGGATGAGATAAAGATGAAAAAATCAAAGACAAAATATTTTCTTCTTATACCCCAGGGAATTGTCTTGTGCACCCCACTTGGAGACTACTGATCTATAGAACTGAGATTTTTTTGCAGCTTCTAACAGCAACTTATGCAAGTGCTACACCACTCTCATTATGAAGGTGTCTTTCCTGCCCCACCAGCCAGCCAAAATTTCAAGTGGTTTAGCAGGTGTCCATCACTTCTTGGACTTCTGCATGCCTTTGAGAAGAGCTTGATTCAAGGCTCTCAAAAAGCATCAGGGTGTAGTGGGATCCAGGCAGTAAGTGACCCCTGGCTGCTCCAGTGCTCTTAGCTTCTCCTTGTCCTTCATGGGTCTAAGCTCAGTGACAGGCATTGTAGCATCTCTCTTATACTGGAGAGGAAGAGGTGGCTGGGAAGAGCAAAGCTGGCTGTGGTATTCCAGATGCCACCTTATAAAGGCTGAGTAGAGGGAGTAGTTGCTTCCCTCAGCCCATTGGTTGTGCTTCTCTGCTAATACAGTCCAGTGTGCTGTTAGCCATCATCGCTACAAGGATGCGTGCTGCTGACTCATGTTTTGCCTTGGTTATCCAGATGATTTAATGCTGATGAGTTCGTCAGAGACTGTTGTTAAGATCTACTAGTATCTTGGAGATGGAAAAGCTGATCTTTTGTACATCCAGAGGAAACGCACTGTCCAATGATCTCAGCCTTACAATATTCCTTAACCCTTAATGAGCAATTGACTGAGTAAAAAGCAGAGTTGTATATGACTTCAGGACATGAATGTAATGCCACAGAAACAGTAAAGGACCAAATCTGAAGGCATTTAAGGATTGAGTTAATTGTTATTATAGTAAGGAAGGCAAACTTGCTTACTGAACTATTGTGTGGAGCTCAGTCATTAAGCCTTAACAACATTTAGTCTTTTAACTTGTTGGTGTAATCCATTCTTTAGTGGTTCCTCAGGCATAAGCCCCACAGTCTCTAAACAAGTCATGTCTAGTAAATTTAGATGCCTTCAATTTGCTTCAGTTTCGATAGCTTTCAGAAAAATCTTTCAAGGTCGTTTCAGATCCATGTGGTAAGGAAAATGAATAGCAGTTCAGCTGGGAGTAGTGGGGAATAGGCAGTTTGCTACCCAAGTCACATATAAAACATTAACCTATGTAACTTGGTTGAAATCTCAGGAGACCTTATACTTTTCTTGCGTCCTAGGACAGTCTCAATGCAGATTCTGAAAGAACAGTGACAGCTGAGTTAACAATCCTGAATTACACTTTGAATGTCTACTAGTTCAGTACATTCAGTAACAAGACAAGAAATGAGATAGCTGTTCATGCAGTAGTTGCTGTGTGTGAGTCAGTATGGATTTCTAAATAACCATGCCTTTAATGCGCCACCAGTAGAAAAACACTTCTCAGCTGTTTCTGTGCTTAGCAACAGTGTATTTCCTATCTATTCAACTAATGTGTCATTTTCCCTGTCTGGTCCTTTTTAATATGTTCACAAGAATTGTGCAGTGAGTTGGCCTTAAGTAAATCCTTAGATTTATCCCACGTGTTATTTTAGCCCTTCTGAAGGCTGCCGCATTCATTAGTTTTCAGTGGTGCAGAAATCTGACAATAAGCTAGTGAATTGTTTGTAGGGGCTCTGCAGGAGGAGCCTGACCTGTTGTCCAAATGCAGGTTGCTTTTCTTCTACATCCAGAGCAGTTTTGTGTGGAGTAAGGCTGAAATTATATGCACATACTTTGCTTGTACTATTTTCAATGTGGAACAATATTTTCAAGAAGTTGTAGTCTCTCATACTACTCTTTTGATCAGGTATTTACTGTACATCAGCAAGTTGGAGACAATTGTTTCAGAAAGAATAGCTTAACCTTTATTAAACCCTTTTGTTATGCCTAGCTTTTTAAGCTATTCATGTCATTTTAGTGGAGTAAAATGACTTGGTCTCTTATCACTGTCATGGTTGTCATTTCCGGGCTTCCTTCTAACTTCCCTTTTTTCTGTCCCTCTCCCCCCCCCCCCCCCCCCCCCTTAAGAGCTAAAACGTGTTGTCTAATGAGAAGCCAAGAACTGATTCCATCCCCTCCTATTGGAAATTCACATGCTAAACAACTCTGTATTCACTATTAATATTTAAGGGCTGTCTGTCCAGTTTTAGTCCATGTAATATCTATTCTGTATTTTTGTTGATGAGAAATGTTATGTCATTCCAAATAAGGTTTAGGATTGTTTTTTCCAGTTCTCTTATTTGTACCTTTGTCAGCACTATATGTCACCAGAAGATTCGTGTCAAATTAATTGGATAAGCTTTTCTTCCATCAATCATACTTGTCTTTTAATTGTTTACAAATAGCATCCAGTGTCACCTGTTCCCTTTTATTTGGTCTGTGATCACTATTTACTAGCTGGCCTTAGATTGTCCCATTTGCTCATTTACAATGGAGTATTTAATGCAAGACTTCGGTTTTCTTTCAGAGGTCTGAGAGTTTCCCAGGACTCAAGTTATTTGCAAGTCTTTTTCAAAGATCTAGGTAGATCTCTTCTTCCAGAAGTCTTGAATGCAAGCTGTCTGGGTCTGCTGATTTAAAAGCTCTGTCTGTGTCCATTTTATATCCTTGTCAAGTGTGATACAGTGGCATGTTTACTGAGCATTTTTGCTTATTTTGATGCCAATCTTTTGTCCATTTTAGCTGACTTCTCTTTTTGCCATACAGTACTTCTCCCTTTTCATATTCTTTTCTGTCTGTATTTGTCCTTAAAGCTACAAAGAAAAGGCATCTGCAACTGGTGGACATATCACATTGTACTGTCTGATCAAATTATAGGCACTGACTTGTATAGATTGCTGCCTTTTACTACTGACAGAGAAAAGGCTTTTGGTGGTACGTGTAGCATAGACCCACATTGGTGTGAAGTTTATACCTTTAGTCTTCAAGGCTTGATCAGTGGCATTGTAGAGAAATTTAATATTGTATTGTCAAGAAAGCATTGATTTTTTTTCATCTGGATTGATGACACAGACAGACAGGTAGCAGTTTTGTTATTGTTGTAGAGGGTGTCAGGAATAAGACTGCACCTAGTACCTTCTGTCAGGTTTTATCGATGAGCAGCATGTTTTGTCTCCAGAATAAATCAGACATTTTGGATCCAAATTTGGAAGTTAACCGTGTCCCAGTTAAGGCATGAAGGCTGTGTGCCAAGGGTGAGCTATCCACCCAAACACTTAGGTGCCTGTGGGAACCTAATTTTTGTACAAATCTAATCATTAAGCACCTGTGTGAGAGAATGGAAAGCTGCTCCATGGAAGAAGACCTGAGCCTATTGGTCAACAGCTGGCTGAACATGAGCCAGCAGTATGCCAAGGTGGCCAGGAAGGCCAACAGCATCCTGGCCTGTATCAGAAGTAGCGTAGCCAGCAGGACTAGAGCAGTGATTGTCCCTCTGGCATTGGTGAGGCTGCAACTCGGATGCTATGTTAGTTTTGGGCCCCTGACTCCAAGAAAGACATTGAGGTGCTGGAGTGGGTCCAGAGAAGGGCAATGAAGCTCATGAAAGGTCTAGAGAATAAGTCTGATTAGGAATAGCTGAGAGAACTGGCGTTTAGTCTGGAGAAGAGAAGGTTCAGGAGGGACCTTATCATGCTCTGCCACTACCTGATAGGAAGTTGCAGCAAGGTGGATGTTGGCATCTTCTAGCAGATAACAAGTTGCTCCAGGAAGGTGTAGATTGGATATTGGAAAAAAAAAATTCACCAAAAGGTTTGTCAGCATTGGAACAAGCTGTGCAAGGAAGTGGTTGAATCACCATCCCTAGAGGTATTTAAAAGACGTGTAGATGTGGCACTCAGTGATATGATTTAGTGGTGGACTTGGCAGTGCCAAGTTAACCTTTGGACTTGATGATCTTAAAGGTCTTTTCCAACCTAAATGATTCTGTGAATGAGTGAAACCTGTGACTAAATGCTAGGTATGTCCAGGGCTGTTCCAGTCTTGGAAGGGCTGAACAAGTTGTCATGACAATCCTATTTTAGTCAGTTTGGGTTATGTTTAATTCTCACTGGTATCCAATTTGATAGATGTGTTTTGATTTATGCCTAATGAATGATGATAGCACTGAGTGCATTGTAAGTTATGAATTCAGTCGAAAGTCATTGTGTGTGATAAAGGAGGTTAGCATTTCCCTATATAACAGACTAGTCATTATCTTGGTGGCTTGGGAGTAACAAGCTGGTTTCAATTTAAACTTGGGGAAATTCAAGCCAGATTATTATGGGAATTTGTTGTATTATAGCTTGAAGTATTGGAATTACCTATGTGTCTGTGCCACTTTATAGGAGTGCAAAATATTTGGAGCTGTAAGATGAACAGATGGTGGAAGAGCAACCTGGCTGTAGCTGTCATGGAAGGAAGGATGCCTTGATTCTAACCTCTGCTTCCAGGCTGTGCATTCATTTTACATTAAACAGTCATTGGATCGTATCCTGGGAAGCTTACCATCAAACTTGCTAGCTTGGAAGATGATCCAAGTAACTTTCATCAGCCCTTCACCACCTGCAGAAGTGGTGGGGACTGACTGTAGCCTGGAGGATTTTTTGATGAGTGGGAAAGCTTTTAAAAGTAAGGGAGGAATATAAAACTCTGCCCTCTTTGCTTGGGAGACTAATTAGTCTGGCTAAGCAGGTATAAGTGGTGATGAATTCTTAAGTAATCACAGTTAGGTTTAAAGTCTTTTAACCTAGAGGGATTTTTTTCCCTTACTTTAATCTTTGCAGAGTATAGTGGGAAAGTAAATGAAACCTCTAAAATAATTTCAGAATGCTTTTTTTCCCAAGTTAACAGTTTCATAGGACAGCCTTCACTATGGGAATAGCTAAATCATACTGTATATGTAGGCATGTATTCTAGAGGCTTCTAGTACTTTGTTAATGCATTTTTTAGAAAACATGAAATTTTTGTTCTCCCCCAGTCGTCTTGTACTGACAGCACTGTAATACAGGTTTCAACCCACAACAGATGTACAATGACAAACAGGTAAAAGCAGTCAGCTGGTTGGGATGAAGATAGTTTTGGAGAATGCTTCTGAGTAGTCAGCTGTAACAGTAGCTCTTCAGGTTAACCCAATATCATCTCTAGAACTTGGTATTGAAGTCAGCATCATTAAGTTGACGATATCACTCCTAGAATTTTATCAAATGTCTCTTCATTTAAAGTAGGTTACATGCTACAGTAAAAGCATTTGTTTATGAGCAGAGAGTACATCTGTGTTAGAAGTTTACACGTGTTTGCACAGTTTCATTAGCCAGATGATATCAAAGCAAAACTTTAAAAACCTATAACCTTACAGACTGTCTGGCTGTGCAATTTCAAAAATGTACTTGTTTTCATCAGGCTACTGTAAGAACTTGTTAAGAGAGGCAGTTCAGCTTTAGAAATAGTGTACAAGCTATTCTCAGCTTAATCTTTATGTCCGTGTTTGATGTTAAGCAGTTTTCAGATGCAAAATCTGATTAACTTGTGGGAATTCTGAATGTACAATTCACCTTTAGTGAATTCTTTCCATCTGTCTTTGTTTTCTTAAGAGATATCAATTTCTCAGTTCTTGTTGTTCTAATTTTTTTATTTCAAAATCCAAGTGCTCTGAGTGGGGCTGGGTTGAAGATAAGACTAGTACACTAAGGCAGTATAACTTAGAGATTTTTATTATTTTCTTTTTTGGTAACAAAATGAAATACAATTTCAAAAGCAGCTTACTAGACTCCCAGTGCATATTTCCAGCATGGAAAAATGGTAATCACCAGCTTTTCTGGTCTTAATCCTTCCATCCAGTCTTCATATAGCACTAACACACAAAATATCATTAACAAGTCATAAGTAATGTGTTTTATGTAATTGAAAGGAGCGCTTGGCTGAATCCTGCTTTCTGTTATGCTGTTACTTGATGCTCATCAGAGTTGAAGTGGATCATGCTTTCGTGGGCCTCTTACCTGTGTGGCTTTTCTTCTTGTCATCAGGTTTCATGTAGCTTTACAGTGTGTGCTAGCAAGGGCTTTTCCATAATAGAGTTACGAGGATTATGATTTTGTGTTCAGGCGTTACCTCCCCCCCCCCAAGTTTAGCTGCTGGATAAAGCTGTTAGAGGGCCACTGGTTGTAAAAATGACACAGATAACACAGCTTTAATTCTGGGTCAAATTTATTTTAAAACTAAAGAAATGTAACATCTTTTTATTCATTCATCTCACTTGGACATTCCCTAGTAGCTAGTTGTTCCTAAAATAAGTTCTCCCTTTGTTATAATAGTGGAAAAAGTGGGTTGGTAATTAAAAAAAGGAAAAAAGAAACAGCATCCCTATTCATAGATCTTGGTTTTTTTCTCCCAATTTCCTATAAAGAACAACACTATATATGTAAGGAAACTGCTGCTTTTATTTTCCCGTTTTCCCAGTAGGTATTTTGTCAGCAGTGCCAGTGAAATTTAGACAAAATCTTGGTTTATAATCCAAGTTAAAAGGTACAGGTTTGTTAGCTCCAAAGCTGTGATGTATTTTCATCTGAAGTTAAGCCGCTAGAGGGGGTCTAAACCACCCTGTGTATAAATAAGTCCTATACTAGCTGGCAAAACACATCTTCAGGTTTACATGATTGCTGGAATGTTGTGGAAACACATTTTCTAAAGGTGTCTAAGAATTCTTTTTTTTTTTTTTTCCCTTAAAAAGTGGGGCTGTTTTTAGTGGGTAATTATTCAGAAATATTTATATAGTTTAACCATTTGAGTAATTTTTCTTTGCAGGTGATCTTGTGAATTAGTGTACCATCAATGATGGCAGAACATCCACCATTACTGGATACCACTTCGATTTTAAATAGTGAAATCCCTCTTCTAACTTCCCCTATTGTAAGTGGCGATGGAGCACAACAGGTAAGGAAACTTCAGTATCTTTTTTTCTTCTGCTTCCAATAGCGTCATTGACATATTAACAGTGTAAAAGGTAGCAATCCTTCATCTGGAATATGTTTTGTGCAGCTTTGGTCATGCATTTTAGGGATTGAGGTTAAGGTAGAACTCGTGCAAGAAGAGATTTGTAAGGAGTATGAAGAAGAAAATCTGTCTTCATAGAAGGATGGAACCAAACAACTATCAGGTTGTCTAGCCATGCTTGAGTGTTAATTTGGAAGGTATATATTCACACTGTTATAGGACCATTTTAAGGTTACTAAATCTTCCTCTGTCGTAGGGCTTACTGGCACAGGCACAACATGTGCTAACAACTCTATGGCTTCTATACTGACAGTTTCTTACAACTTGGTATCCTGAATGGTGGGACTTGCTTTTGTATGTTGGTGTCTGCTTGGACCCACCTTCAATTTTTAACTTATTTTTATATTTCTTTGACAGAAAACAGTCAAGGTAACAGAAAAACTTAAAACTGTGGTTTCAGAACACTTGAGAAAGGTCAGCTCCAGTTAGGAAGAAGTGTTGGCAAAAATGTATGCATTCTCCATAACTTTAAACGAGGCAGAATATTTTAACCCCTAGATAAGCTTCCAATAACAGAAAAGGAATGAAAAGTTAAGTGTTCTGAAGTATCTGAAGTGATACTTCAGATGAAGGGAGGATACTTCAGGTGAAGGGATGTTAAGGGTAACAGGAAGGGATTCTTTAGGTACACAGTGAATAAAAAGCAGACTAGGGACAATGTAGGCCCTCTCTGGAAGCTATTGGGAGAACTAGCTACACAGGATTTGGAGAAGGCTGAGGTTCTGAATGACTTCTTTGCCTCGGTCTTCACTGGCAAAGGCTCTGACCGCACCACCCAAGTCTTGGAAGGCAGACGCAGCGACTGTGAGGATGAAGACCTTGGGCCCACTGTAGGAGAGGATCTGGTTCGAGACCATCTTAAAAACCTGAACGTTCACAAGTCCATGGGACCTGATGGAATCCGTCCACGGGTCCTGAAGGAGCTGGCAGATGAAGTTGCTAAGCCACTGTCCATCGTATTTGAAAATTCATGGCAGTCATGTGAAGTTCCCAACGACTGGAAAAAGGGAAATATAACCCCATTTTCAAGAAGGGGAAAATGGATGACCAGTCAGTCTCACCTCTGTGCCTGGCCAAATCTTGGAGCAGATTCTCCTGGAAAGCATGCTAAGGCACATAAAAAACAACAAGGTGCTTGGTGACAGCCAGCATGGCTTCACTAAGGGGAAATCCTGCCTGACCAATTTGGTGGCCTTCTATGATGGGGCTACAGAACTGATGGACAGGGGTAGAGCAGTTGATGTCATCTACTTGGATTTGTGTAAAGCGTTTGACACTGTCCCACACAATATCCTTGTCTCTAAATTGGAGAGACATCAATTTGATGAATGGACCACTTGGTGGATAAAGAACTGGCTGGATGGCTGCATGCAAAGAGTTGTGGTCAACGGCTCAGTGCCTGGCTGGAGACCAGTAACGAGTGGTGTCCCTCAGGGATCGGTCTTGGGACCGGTCTTGTTTAACATCTTTGTTGGTGACATGGACAGTGGGATTGAGTGCGCCCTCAGCAAGTTTGCTGATGACACCAAGCTGTGTGGTTCGGTTGATACACTGGAGGGAAGGAATGCCATCCAGAGGGTCCTTGACACGCTTGTGAGGTGGGCTGATGCCAGCCTCATGAAGTTTAACCATGCCAAGTGCAAGGTCCTACACCTGGGTCAGAGCAATTCCCAGGCACAGCTACAGGTTGGGCAGTGAAGAGATTCAGAGCAGCCATGCAAAAAACGACTTGGGGTGCTGGTTTATGAGAAAATGAATATGAGCCAGCTTCAGTGTGTGTGCTTGCAGCCCAGAAAGCCAACCATATCCTTGGCTGCATCAAAAGGAGTGTGACCAGCAGGTCAAAGGAGGTGATCCTGCCCCTATACTCTGCTCTCGTGAGACCTCACTTGGAGTATTGTGTACAGTTGTGGTGTCCTCAACATCAAAAGGACATGGAACTGTTGGAACAAGTCCAGAGGAGGGCGACGAGGATGATCAGGGGATTGAAGCACCTCAATATGAAGATCGGCTGAGAAAGTTGGGGCTGTTGAGGCTGGAGAAGAGAAGGCTGCGTGGAGACCTCATAGCAGCTTTCCGGTATCTGAAGGGGGCCTATAGGGATGCTGGGGAGGGACTCTTCATTAGGGACTGTGGTGATAGGACAAGGGGTAACGGGTTCAAACTTAAACAGGGGAAGTTTAGATTGGATATAAGGAAGAGTATTGTGAGGGTGGTGAGGCGCTGGAATGGGTTGCTCAGGGAAGTTCTGAATGCTCTGTCCCTAGCGGTGTTCATGGCCAAGTTGGACAGAGCCTTGGGTGCCATGGTTTAGTGTGAGTTGTCCCTGTCCATGGCAGGGGGGTTGGAACTAGATGATCTTAAGGTCCTTTCCAACCCTAAATATTCTATGATTCTATGATTTTTTTATACGTTGGTATTTCCTACATTAGATTAGTTAACTTGCAAGTTTTTGCTTAGCAGTAAGACATAATGTGGATTGTTTAATCAATTCCTTCTCCTTGCATCTTACCAGAGATTGCTATTACAATTATTGTGACTTAAGTTGTATATACTGATCACTGAGTTACCAAATTAGTAGATACCATTCAGTACTTTTCTGGAACAGTTCATATCATCAAGATAACCCGTTTCAAATACTTGAATTTCTGCTAGCAGTTTAAATGTGAAACAGTAGTACAAATATTTGAACATGTTAAGATGAAAGGTCATAAGCTTCTTCAAATGTGGAAGTATCTGATGAAGTTAAAGCCATAACTTTCCACCGTGTTTTAGAACAAAACAGTCCCTGAAGTTAGGGGAATGTGCATGTTCAGGCAGAAAACATGGGGAAATTAAATTGTGCGGATGTTCATACGCTGCTCTGTGCTGCTGTGGGAGGCTTCTTCATTCTCTGTCCCACAAAACAAGGGACTACTGTTTGTTTCACAGAACAAAACTGGTGTAGAGGAAAATCTAAGATCAAGCCTGTTAGCTCCTCCCTGTCTATTAAGCACAGAAGTACTGCCTTTGCACCTTCTCATTACTGCATTCAGTGTGTGTGGATCGTGTACTACTTGTATCTTGATGCATAAGATAGTGGATGAAGTATGGAGAAGGTCCATAGGAGTTGATAGAAACCAAGTGACACTGAGAAATCGTGGGAGGGCAAAAAGTGCTTGAGAGTTTTTCATGTGAGGGTAAGTACTGCAGTGAGGATTTACTGATTATTGCTGAGGCTGGACAAGAAGGATGTGCTTGATTACAATTCGTGTTTGAGAGGAAAGCAAGGAGGCAAGAGTTCAAACCACTTTCTTTAACACTCTTTGTTTTCCTGATATTAGGTTGATGTTAAATTGTTTCAGACAGTTTCTACAGCACCCAGTGCTATTCCAAGACAAATCAGTAAGTTGTTGACACAAGTTTGCAGCAGCCCTGGAGTTCTGGACCCTCTCTGCCTTTTCTGTACCTTCCCACTGTAGCTAACAGTTGCGAAGTGGGACATCCCTGTATAGTCTTGGTATCCTTTGTAACCAAAAAGGTAGATGGCACCCTCAAAGTAGCCCAATACCTATTAATCATTTCCATTTCTTGGGGGGATAGTGTGACTTTCCCCATTTCTTGGGGGAAATACTGTTTGACTTTCAGTCACCTTTATTTCTCAGCAAGGTATAGTGACGAAGTAATACTTGTAGTTTGGGAAGCTGGTTGCTTATCCTTCAAACTTTATTCAGAAGTTTAGATGCTTAGTGGGTTTTCCAAAAATCCTGTTGTGTGTGTGTGTGTGTATATGTAGTATGTATCTCTGTGTGTGTAAATATGTATAGTGTGTGTAAATATGTATACTGTGTGTGAGTTTAAGTGCAGATTCCTTGAACTGAGCTACTTAGCTTCAAAACTCCAAGTTAGTATTTCTAAAAAAAGTTCCTCCTTTAAAAATTTAAACCTCTGATCTGAAAGGTATTATTAACCTCTTGTCATAGGAGGAAGTCTTCAATCAGCAGAGTAATAGATGGCTATAAAAATAAGTAATTCTGAGAATCACCTTTTGGCTTTCAGATTGTTTGCATACATGGAGTCACAGCAAGCATATAATGGTGAAGATGTAAACTAGATTACTAAATGACTTTCCTCAGTTTTAGTTCTGATGCTACTGTTTCTGAAAAAAGCATATGGTACATTATAAAGTTCCAGCTTGCTTTGTTTTTGCCTTCCTGCTGAAAACGAAGCCTAGAACTGCATATGTTTCATGATCTTTTCCTATACAAGGAAAAAAAAGCGTGTTGTAAGTTGTTTAACAACATACACTGTTATAGCTGTTCTCACTGTTTTCCATATTGTGCTGTTTCCCTTTTATCTATGGTTTGATTTCATAAAGTACGGAGTGTGTGCATGGATGCTTCTATTTTTTTTTTGGGGGGGGAGGGTCATACTTCCCTTTTGACTCTATTGAATTAGCAGATAAGTCTAAATTTTTCTTTTTGGAGATTCATTAAAGTGTGCTTCAGCTGACAGTTATTCTTCTATCCTTCAGTGACTTCATAGCATTGAAGTGCACCAGAACCATATTCACTGGAACCATTGGAAATCTTGTGCTTGTAATGCTGCAGTGCCAGCTTATGGAAGCTGGTTATCAAGCTGTATTTTTTCAAGGCTTACTTTTGTATAGCAACCATCACTGGAAAATGCATAATCAAGGTCATGTGGAACATTCTACATACAAAAAAAATCTCTTCCATAGAAGTTTTTCAACTAGTGGTTAGCTACGATGTTCTGTAAACAGCAGCACAAAAAAGAAAAAAAGGTTATGAGGATGTCAGTTTGATGCCTCAAGGTTATTGGATCCTTCTGTATCTAAGTTAATCATAGGTTTTGGTAAAGTTTTGTCTTAGTTAAGTGTAATTTATTATTTTTACCTTAGAGATCAGAATTTTCTCTTGTGTCTTTATCCTTGATTACAGATGCATTGAAAACTTGCTTTAAATTACCTAGAAGTCATCATTCTCAGCTAAAAGAGTGAATTCAAAATTCTTTGGTATATAGTAACAGAATCATAGAATGCTTTGGGTTGGAAAGCACCTTAAGATCATCTAGTTCCAACCCCCCGGCCATGGGCAGGGACACCTCACACTAAACCATGTTGCCCAAGGCTCTGTCCAACTTGGCCGTGAACGCTGCCAAGGATGGAGCATTTACCACTTCTTTGGGCAACCTGTTCCAGTGCCTCACCACCCTCACAGTAAAGTTGTATCTAACCTCAGCTTCCCCTGTTTAAGTTTAAACCCATTGCCTATTGTCTTATCACTACAGTCCCTGATAAGAGTTCCTCTCCACCATCCTTGTAGGCCCCCTTCACGTACTGGAATGCTGCTATGAATACTGTGCTGCTTTTGGTTAGTAGAAAGCAGCATCAGATTTACTGCACAAGTTATAAAGCCAGATATATTTATTTTAATATTTGCTGCCTGAAAGTAAATGTAGAAACAAGAGTGAAGGCTGTGTAGTTCATAGCCTTTTGTACTTGTATTCACTATGAAAATTCATGAAATGAAATATACTCATAAAACTTCACTGAGTAATCCTCCTTTCTCCCTAAAATGTCATTTTTATTTGTATGATATGAATTCTAGATTAATTTTAGTCTCTGATAGAGTAGATTCCTCCCAAGATACTTGAGGAAAGATTTCCCCTGTTGAATGAATTTCTTCAGAAATGACCATTTGGGAGAATTGGATGACATCTGAAATCTGATTTAAAGTCTGTTAGTCACTTTAGGTTGTTAATATTGTTCTCAATGGAGAGAAATAAGCATGTCTGGAAGATCTTTGGTTTTGGGAGTTGTTTGGATTTTTTTTTTTTTTTAATGTGTTTTTAGGTGAGAAGGTGCAAGTTGCCTGGAGCTGTAAGCATTGAGGTAGTCCAGTTCCTCTCTCCACTCTGTTGCAAACAGGCCCAGTCCCTGAGCCTGTGTGCTCCTCTGTCAGTTAGGTTTGGAAGGATACTCTTATGTCCAAGCAGTGTCCTGGCACCAGGCATGTTCCTTGGTCCCCTTCTCTCTCCTCTCTACTACTGGACACTCGATGCTGAATAAGCCAAGGCCTGAATGCCAAAATCCGAGACCTACAGTCACCCTTGTTGCTTACGTACATTTCCTCAGAAGCCAGCTGTTTAAATCTCTCTGTAAGTGGTGACAAAAATATAACTGCTTTGCAAAGTCATATTCTTAACTCCAGAAACTCCACTCATAAAATACATGAGAACACACTTTGCAAACAAGTAACCTGGAGCACAGCCACTGCTAGCTGAAACGTGTTTTTTTTCCCTAGGAAGCATTTCTCCACCTAGAGGGTGGTCAAACACTGGAACAGGCTTCCTGGAGAAGTGGTTGATGCCCCAAGCCTGTCAGTGTTTAAAACACGTTTGGACAATATCCTTAATAACATGCTTTAACTTGGTCAGCTGTCAATTGGTCAGGCAGTTGAACTAGATAAATCCCTGTAGGTTCCTTCCAACTGAAATAGTCAGTTCCATTCCCTGGTGACTGAGAGGTTTCTCTATATATAACTGGGCAAAGTACATCTAACCCTCTGCACATTACAGAATTAACACTTTACAGAGCAGCTAGAATGACATTCTCCAGGAAGAGAGACTCAGGTTTATACACCATAGCAAAAATGGCCCTGTACTCCACCTTTTTTTTTTTTACCTTTTCTTTTTGAAGTGAAGGAAAAAATACATGGGAAGGGATTGGGGTTGTAGAGGTTTCTCCCACCAAGCCCTGACTAAGCTTTCCCAACGTGATCAAATTGAGGGTGCAGCCTTTAATTTCACTTCCAGCTCAGGTTCCTGTTGTCACAGTGTTTTGATATACAGTGATACCCAGATTTGCGCAAAGCTGGGAATGAAAGGCAACTTTAGAAGTAAACTCCTGCCATTCTATTTTAATTTTTTTAATGAAATGCTATTTTGAGTAACTACAGAATAAGTTCTTCCTTTGTCACTCCCTTTTGTGCTCCATTTAAGGTAGAAATATTAAAGACACATCCATCAGTCTTAAATATTACGGGCTTTTAACTTGCATATCACCCAAATGGGAATCTGAGCTGTCAGAAGCAATGTTGGGAAATATCAAGTTCTCTTATAGTCCATATACTTTTTAAACCAATGGCTTACATGTTCCTTAAATCTTCTAAACTCTTCAGAAATTGAATGTCCAAATTCAGTTTCAGCTTGCTTATTTGTATTTTTTTCTTAATTGTTACAAGTGCATTGCAGAAAAGGGGATTGTTTTTAAAGGATATTTATTACAAATTTTGATGAGAGTTGTTGTTTAGCCGCGTTCTTTCAAAAAGGAGAATGTGGTACCTTTTTCTCCCACCTATCACTTCAGCCCTTGAAACAACTCTATAAATAACAGAATACTGCACTGCCAGAGTGAGCTCAGCTACTACTTGTCTGGCAAGGATCTCCAGGAGTAACCTGCTGGTACTTGCTGGTGTAGGGGAGAGAAACAAAGTGTCTGTTCTGCTTCCTGGGTCCCCTTTTTGTACTTCAGAAGGAGGAAGGAAGTCAGGACAAAGGCTCAAGGGGCTCTCTCAGCCTACAGAAGGGGAATCAACTGTATCTTTGTAACCTTTCTGGAATAATGTATTCAGCTTTAGGCCAAAGGTTGATCATGACTGCTTTATAATGTTGAATATTGTTTCTTGGTGAATGCCTAACTGGTTGCACACACTTACAGACATGTCCAGATATTACTAAAAAAGAAACTCTTTTAAGTAAAGTGCCATTAACTTGTGTCATCATTAGCAAATCTGTTAACTGCCCACCTTGCTTTGTTCATCTTGGCCAACTTTCATAATGTTTGCAAGATTCTTTTTTTTTTTTAATTCTTTTTTTATTCATTACTAGGTGTTCTATGGAAGGAAAATGGTAGCAGATCTCTTGACAATGGCACAACTGTTCAGCTTGTTTCAAGTGTGAGCTAGCCAGCAAACTAATTCTTCCCCTCTTCTCAGCATTAATGTCTTCACAACAGATAACATGGAAGCAAGCAGTCTTCAGAAGTAGTTTTTTCTGGTTTTTGCATATGGAAACACCAAATAATACCTATTTGACATAAGAGTACTTTGTGGCAACTGCTGGTACAGACTGCAGTCAAAGATGAAGTGCAGCTGAGAAGTGTCTTCAGTTTTGATGCTTAATTGAAATAACTGCAAGGGTGTTTTGATTCCACAGGTGGTGTGAAGAAGTCAGCATTATTACAGGAAGATAAGATTATTTTATTTGTTTTAAAATACAATATCTAAAAAACCTACTGCAAATGAGATAAAATCTTCCAGGTGCCTGGCTTTTGGAGCAATGTCACATGTACTGCTTTAGATATTTAGATTTTTAATTTTTAATATTTTTTTTTTTAGAAATTAGGTTTTTGATTCTCTGAACACTCAGTGGCATCTTAAGCAGCTGGGTGTTGTAGGGTTGGCTTTTTTTTTTTCTTTTTTCCTCAATTTTAACTTTCAATTCAGACAGTCTTTGTTAAATTACTTAGTTTTCCAAAATAAATTCAGCAGTCTTCGAAGTTCCAGTGTATCTCGGTACAACTTAAACGAAAGTTACTCCCTGATTGTGTTTTGGACTGTTGCAAATGTGCAGATTGATTAGGAAAAGTGCCAGCTGAGGGGAGCAGCCCCAGCACAGTATCACCCGAGAGCTTAACCCTTGCTACCACTTTGCTGTGCTGTACAAGCTCAGTTTTGCTTAACATTGTAAAGCTGAAGTCCTGTGGCTTTCAGACAACAAATCATTGTGAAATGAGAATAATCTGATTGAAGTCTTCCAGTTTTCATTTCTAGAGGTTGATGTGTCTAAACATTGGCCAGGACCAGATGCCTCAGAAGGCTCCAGAGTTCAGTGACTGCCCCTAATACTGCTTCCTTCTAATTCCCTGTAAACAAGGATTAGTTTAAAACATTGAAGCACAAATGTTTGTCTGTTGCATTATCCAGATTCTTTGAAACACTTCTGTTACCCTAATGTTTATACTTTGACTGATTTAAAGATACAGTGGGATTATTTTAATTAGTGAATTTTCTGTGCGCTATCTGCTAACCACAGACTGTGTCAATGCTAATGAAACAGATTGGGTTTGCTGTGAATGAGTCACACAAAACCTTGCTTAGCCAAGGTGTGAGATCTGAGAATGCAAAAGAGAAGAGACAAAGCAGAAACAAGTAAATCAAAATGTTAAGTATTTCTCAGTAATGAAGAATGAGACACACTTATAGAACATGCACTGACTCACACTGTTGGATGTGGACACTAACAAGTCTTGAACATTCACAGTGACCTTAGATGCAGATTTTTAAGTTTATCTTTTACTGGTTCTTCTCAGAAAACTGTGTTTTTACAAAGCAGGACTCCAAACCATCTTCCCCCCTCAGTGATCAGCTTTCTGCTGATCATCTTCCTCATGAAGAGAAGGGGGAGAAACGTGAATGCAGTAAGAACTAGAAATAACATGTTCATAAATAAAAAAATTATTTGCTAGAATATATATTAAAAAAATCACCAGTTCTCAGATATTTCTAACCTGCCTTTCTAAAAAAAAACAAAAAAAAGTGAAAGCTTATTGAAATCTGTAGGTTTTGAATGTCAGTGCCACTGAACGGTCTAGTCATCTTTCCATCTGTTTTCTCTCTGCTTCCAGTTACTTCTAGGGATATTCTGTTGTCTTGGGGCTTTCAGTGGTGCTGACACTATCTTGTAGCAGTGGTTAAAGATGAAATGTTTGCTGATTTTATTATCTGTCAGCTGCCTTTTAGAAAAATGATGTGGAGTCTCCTGCTCTCTGAAAATACACATAGGCCTTAGGAGCATGTCACTGAAAAGGAGGTTTCTTTCTCTTGCTTTCTTCAGGACATGCTGCTGCTGCCTTTGTAAACTGAAATAATTTGCATTGTGTTGGGTTTGGTTGGGGTTTTTTTTCCTCAAAATCCCAAACATGTAAATTGTTACTGCAATATATTATGTAATAATTAATTCTGTGTGGATTTCCTCCCTAGTCCTGAAAAGCAAGATTTGTTAATGGCCTTTGTTACCTGTATCTTTCCTGTTCTTTTTTTTTTTTTTTTTTTTTTTGCATATGGAAACCAGCTTATGAGCCAACTTAGGAACCAACTTATATAGGGCAGTTAGATCCCTCTAAATTATCAGTCAGTATTGGCAGATACTGGGGTAGAGAGTTGTGTAGTTGTAGGAAACCTGTAAATTGGAACTTGCTCAAATAAATTTGGTGAAAACCTGAGCATTTTAGAACTTCAGTGTTAAGAGCATTATATATCGTGTTACTTGGACAAAGATCCCCCTCTATAGGACACGTTTAAATAACAAGAATCCTGTTTTCTTCTGTCATTCATACTAAACCCTGAAGCTATTTAAGGAGAAAAAAAAAATTCTGATTACTTTTTCATATAAATACCAAGAAATGTTGTGTGCTTAATCTGCTTTGAATTAGCATGGTGCAGTACAGAGCTTAACCTAATGTTTTCAGAAATCTTCATTGCCTACTAACCAATGTAAATGAGAGGGGAAGAAATCTTTAGGAAGTCTAAAAGAAGATGGAGGTAGAAGAATCTTATGAAAGGTGACTAAGTAAGAATTAGCTGGAAGTAACACTCTTCACAACCATGAAATTCTTAAATTGTTTTAAATTGCCAAAGGCTTAAGACACTTTTAATTTAGCATTTATTACTAATGTTTCAGCTGTTCTGGTGTAATAAAACCTGTTACATAGATTTTTTTCATTTTTCTATTTAATCTGTTTTCTAAGTGTTGGTGAGTTTGATTGTGGAAAAGAGTTTATATCCTCATTAGCATCGTTATATGAACAGCAGATCTTGAAAACACTGTCAATGGAAAAATGACTTGTGCTGAGTTGTAACTGACATCACGTTTGCTGGACCACAGATGTGATTCCATCTGGCAATTCATGTGCTGCTAATGAATAACAACACTCAAGTCTTTCAGTATACTTGATCAGTAGCATATAGGGACATACAAATACTAGTCTTAATAACTGGGAAAGTCTGGCGTAGGTGAGATGACAAACCCAGATCTCAGTAAGTTTCATGTGGGAGCCACAGAGGAGTTAGCGTTTTGAGACTGTGTCTAATTTTCCGTGTTCTCTGGGCCATACTCTGTGGAGCCAACCTGGATGTAAAGATTTTCCTTGCAACAAGAGACTGTATGTAGGTGAAAAAAAAATCTGTTTTGAAAACTGAATGTTTTCAGTAATAAAATAATGTTTGATATGAATAACTGAAACCTTGAGCCTAGAAAGCCTTTAGTTGGTGAAAAATCTAATGCTGATCAAACAGTAGGAATATGACTTGAAGTGAAAGAAAAAAGTTACTTTTTTTTATTGTAGGTAGGCTGTAGGTTTGAGTCCTTTTACATAAAAGTGTGTGTGTATGTACACTTGCTTATTATTTTTGAAGACATTACTGTCCAAGTAAAGTTTTAATTTTTTTTTATACCTCAGGAACATTTCATCGTAATCTCATGTTGTCACGTTCCAGATACCAACTGGTTACGAAGGAGTTTCATGTACCTTGTCTACCTGTGGGTTAGGACTTAAACCAGTGATGCATATGTGGTATTTGAAGTAGTTTTCCACAAGGAGGGAGGGCTGTGTGTTTTGCCCTGAGTAGCTGTCTTTGCATAGATGAGGGTATGCCAGTGGGCCCTACTGTCATTGGGATTAAAGACTGCAGATGTGAGATAGCCAGAAATTAGTACTGGAGGTTTTCAGTTCAGGTCTCAAATGGAGAATATTGGAGGGAAACTAACTCTGTCAGCCATCTGAAATGTCTTGCCTTTTATTAGATATTAATAGGGTATAGTGTTACAGTGTTATTTAGGGAAGATGTATATAAATTATAAAGCAAAAGTAGGAAGCATGCTTCTTTCATGCCTTTTAATAAACTCACAGTATAGAGTAACACACTATTTAAGTGAGCACAATAGAATCCAGTTGATTATTTCTTTAGTATATTCCTGCCATTTTTTTTATTATTTTTTTTTAATGTATCTTACAAAGTGCCACCCTTCCCTCCTCCTCCTTTCTGCCTGATATGCAAGCTGAAGTCATGAGCTGCATCATAGATTCAAGTATAAAGTCAGGAGCTGGTTCATTCCAAGCTAGTGTATCCTATCTGGGAATCAGGAGGCTAAATTAAAAATGCGTTATAAAATAACATATATTTGGAAGCTTTGTTCTCTTAAACCCGAACCGTCTGTTGACTGACGTTAGATGATCCAGAAGCAGATGCTGCAGCAGCTATTTGTTGATTTAGTTGCTATGGTGACATGATACATTCGTGTACAGCAGGAAGCGCACTGTACGTTGGCTAATTTGATAGGAAGGAAGGCTTGAGGTAGGTATTGCTGACTATATTGTTAATTGATCCTACCTTTCACATCCTGCCTCCACACGCTTTGTGAATGCACATCTACAGAGGAAGGCAAAGGGAGATACTCCGGCGTGGCTCTAGGTTAAGGTGCCCTCTTAAAAGAAGGTGGGGGGGGAAGACAGTGCTTATCACCGAAGATTGCCTCAGTATTGAGTGAATGGAAAAGATTGGAGCAGCTGGGGTGGTGACTGTTGAATCTTCCTTCATCCTTTGTCACTGTGGTAGCACCAGTTGAATGAGAGAAATAAAAGGATGCGAGCAACAGTAAGTCAAAGTGCTAAGGCTTTTGAAATGGGTTAGGAGATAAATTGTGTCACTAATTAACATCTTGATTGGAGCTATTAGTGCAGAAAAATGTAATTGTTCTAAATATTTGCCCTAATGACGGAGCATAAATGTGACTCTGCCTGGAAGTTGTGTTATATTATAGTCACCCTTTTCCAGAAACACACCCTATTTTAATCTTGTTGCTGACAGACTGTTAAAAGATGCAGCGTACATCTTACAAAGAGCTTGGCTGTACCACCCTCTTCACAGGTTTAATTCTTTTAAAACTGTTTGGAGTCAGAATGGCCAAGAGCATTAAATACAGTGCTACCTTAAATTCATGAAATGTTCAAAAAATGAATTTACTTTTGTCCTTTGAGCTACAAATCTTCTCATCAGTACTGCTGAACTAATTTGAGTTGCAGTAATTTTAGACAAATCACTGCTTTTTTTTATGTTGATAATGCATTTAGTAATATGGTTTTGGTAAAGTCTTGCCATTAGTTGTGATTTTTTGGCTGACGGTCATTTGCTACTGACTCAGCACCTGTAACCTTATAATGCTAAATGTATATATTTTCAGATTAATAAGAAACAAAACCGAGAAAAACCCAACCCCTCTTGTCTTCTTTCCTACAACTCAGAAAATATAATTGTTTCTGCTGGCGCAGAAGTGGATTGTGATTTGATTCTCCTTAAATTATGGTTTCAGAGGTCCAGGGAAATGTTTTGGAACACTTTACTCTCTTGTTTTCCAGGAAGTTAGTTTGGAGGGAAGAACCAGTATACCTTACAACCCCCAAAACAGCAGACGTTTTCCCCCACCCCAACCCACTCCAGGATGAGAGAACAGAACTCTGCTTTTCAGTCATACTGTTTTGCTCCAATTTGTAATCTTTCTTCTTGTATAGAACAGTATTTTACTGCGTTATTTCATTTAAAAACACACTTTAACCACAGTTGCAATATACTCTAATTTCTTCATATTCATACTTCATATTCATACTCATAATTCCTTTGTATCATAAAATATTATTTTAGCAATGGATAAAATTAAGTTATTGTAGCTTTCTCCTCCGCTTTCTCATTGCCTTCTTACTTCCCCACATTTTTCAGTATCTTAGTATGTATGCCAGACTATGAACTGACTTTGCTAATAAAGGATTGCTTTTCAGTTTCAATTTTTGCTATGCTATATTTAGTGGTAGATCTATTAGCGTTATTGTTACGTGTATTCAGAGGCTTTTAACTTGGATGGAAAATTTATCTGTGATTTCACTCATTCTGGAAAAATATGTAAATTCAAAGTGTAACTTCTTTGAGAGGAAGATATCAAGTAACCCATTCAGTTCCTCTGCCCTTAAATGTGAGGGGGGGGGTGGCCAGGGAGAGGGAAGGGTTCCAAATATCCCTTTACACTGAAATTCTATCTGCTTCTTTGGTTTTCTTTCCTTTGTGGCAGTAGACAGTGCTAGCCTGTGGAGAGAACAGAGTGCCAGTTCTCATATAGGCTTATCCCACAATTTCACACATAACACAAAGTATTTAATGCATTTTGGTTCCTTTAGCGTCGGCCAGGATTAACAAAAATTAACCTTTTCCTTTTCAAACTGGTAGTCCTTGATACTGAAGGCTGTGAGAGCTAAGATTTTGGGGGGGGGGGGAGGTTAAAAAAGCTCAATGTCTATAGACTTTAATGCAAATGCAAAAATATTTCTGTCATATTGCAGTAACTCTAAAATGGTAGTTTCAGTCTTTCAGCTAAGACTGTGCTCATTGGAAATAAAGCCATAGGTATTAGGAAAACTAAGTATTTTGAAATTGTTGTATATTCAGTAGCTAATAATTTCTTCTACAGGCAGATAAGCTTTTGGGTATGAAAGGGTTTATTTGGGCAACACAATTTGTTACCTGCTACAAAAGAATTGAAAATGTGGCTGTGAATACCAAACTTGTAAACAAAATTTTACTGTATCTGAATTGAATCTCTTGATGTTTGTGTGGGCTTAGAAGAGTTAGAAACTATTTCAGTCTGATCCTTTTAGAAATATGAGTATTATTTGACTAGTGGCTGTAAAATGCGTAATACTCAAAATCATCCTTATGTGGTAAGGATAAGCTAGACTGTTTTCCGCAAACCTTGTTCAGATATGTCTTTCAAAAACTTCACCATAATTTCTTGGAGCAGGATGGAGGAGAAGTTTAGTAAGTGTCTTAATTCTGGATTTATTTTGGTTTGTGCCTGTGTGAAAAATCATCTAGTGTACTTCCAGACACAATCATTTGTGGTTTGGGTGGCTTAGGGTTTTGGGCTTTTTTAAATTCAGACTTAATTTAGACTTACAGAACCTAAAAAATAAATTAAAAATATCTGTTCTGTATATTAGCAATAATATAATTTGTGTATATAGTGTTTTTTTTCCCAAATAAAATCTCTTTTGCCTTACAGAACCACTGCATATATGTATTGAATAGAAGTGGCAAAATATTTTTGAGATGCTGTTTTTTTGCTGGCTGTATCGTATCTGCATGTGTGTTTGGGGAAGGAGCCTTGTTCTGTAGCCTTTAAGTTTTATTCAGACAGCTGCTTTTGCACATGTATAATAGTGAGCAAAAGCAGAAAAATATGTCAAACTTGCTGTGACATATTTTTAGTAGGTTTTTAGAGCTCATTGACTTATTTCAGGTTGTACTTACTGGCTTTTCTTCTGTCCATAAGGACCAAAATACTTTAGACTTTCAGTTGTATTTACAGTTTCTGCTGTGGAAAGACACTGCTTCAAAATAGTGAAATAACATGCTGGTGGATTAGTCCTAAGCTCTTTTGTTTACCTGCCATGTAAATCTTTCACCTCACCTATGGCTCTTCTCAACAACTTTTCAGTTGTTACTTCATGATAATATCCATAGGTTTTATTTTGGTCTTGCTTACTAATCACCTGATGGAGAACAGTCATTAATTGTACAAGCCTATTTATAGTTCATCACTTGTTTTGTGACTGAGAGCACTGGGAAAATATTTCCCTACTTGTAATGTAAATATGTGTTTCTGATGATGCCTTTCTTTCCTTTCAGCTGACTGAAATTATTTTAAAACCTAACAATCTGCTAATATGTCACTACTTCCAGTAGCAGGGTTGGAAGTGCAAGTAGAGAGAGATGCTTGTAGAAGTGTGTCTCTTACTGACAGAATGAAGGGTTGGTTTTATTTGTTTTTTCAGTAAATTTAATGGGATTTGGGGTCTTAATCAGTGTGCAAACAAACATATGCAAAGCAAGTTTGGGTAGGTCTGTGTTTTAAATTTCATTCTGTGCCTCACTGTGTTCCAGTGAAGAAATACCTTAACCCGTGTATTCATCTGGTGCAAGCAAAATGTTAGGCTGCTTATGTCGAAGTAGTCTGTATCCATAAAGACAAGGATTAGTAAGATATAAATTAACTACATTTTGTATCGTTGCCATTCTGCTTTTAAAAGACATTGCTGTGACCATATTGGTGAGAGCAAAATACCTCTGAGTCTTATTTTGGCTATTGCAGCCTCTGCTTCTTGCTGATAAATTACTTCTAGACCTTGCTGGAGATAAGTGTTAGCATTTGGTCTTAAGTTTTTTCCTGTTCTTTGGAGCAGCCTTCTGAGTCAAGGTGGCTGCTGCTCTGCCTTGCACAGATTTCCCTTCTACCTTTTGTTGCTTGTATTATTAGCCTTACAGCGTTTTCTGTGACTGCAGCCATTTTTATGAAATTCATTTCTTGTATTAGAAATAAGCTGAAGACATGGAAAAAAAGAAACATTCAACTCTTTTCCTGATTCAGTCTGCAGAAACATCCTAAAGTTTCTCTTGCAGATAGTGAAGAGTTTACTGAATAAAAATAAAAAACATCGAGCATTCACCTCTTGGAATGTTTGTACTGTCTTTGATTCTTTAGATGCAAAATGAGAATACTTTATCATCGTACTCACACTGATGTAGTAAAGCTAAATCATGTATGAGATCTTCAGATGAAATTATTGTTAAATTATCATTATAGCTGTATGTTCAGTCAATGTTGCATGTCTCTGTAGGATGTGCTCATACTACTTAAGCTACAGTAAAGTGATATTTTAATTTGAAATTCTTCAGGGAGTGAAATATTATTAAATGGTTTTGTATAGAATTGTATTCTAAGAGTGTGTTTATTATATAGGGCGAGTTCAAATTGTGATTTAAGGTGAAGGACAGATTTTCAAAGTTAATTAAGAGGTTGTACCTTAAGTAGTCCTTCAAAAAGGGAAAAAGTTGCAATGCTGCTTCAGACAACTGTTGGGAATTGTATGTATTAGTAATTTAAGGGTGCTCAGGAGTATTCCTGGAGACTGAGGCTGAATGTCATGTAACGAGTCAGTTCTAGTAAACTATCTTTTCTTCCAGAAAGAATGTTTGCAAACTGCGTGATAAGGCTGGTCTCAGGAATAGTTCACAGTGGTGTTGCACTCAGGGCTACAGTAACATGGTTCATCATTGCAGGTGACTGTTTCAGCACCTGGGAATGCTCCTCAGCACTGCTTACTTTGCTAATACAGATGTGGGTTTAGGTACCACTAATGTGGTCAAAGGGATGAAACACTGCTCCTAGGAGAGATCAGAAACATTAGGACCCCTCAGTTTACAGGCACTGGGCCAAGGAAGGGGAAATTGCTAAAGCTTAAGAAAACATTGAAGGAAGGTGGGTGAAATTTCCTCAGAACTGTTCAGCAAATCCTATAGCACAGAAATTAAGGAACATTTAACTAGTTGGAGATGGTTTTAAAATGGCTGAGAAGTGAGCTTCAGACACTTGCTGCTGCAGGCAATTTGAAGCATAAATGAACTCAAAGAGTACAGGTAAACTTGGGGACAATAACAGAGATGGGAATTCAGGATGTGGCCTGGCTCACCTGCTCTCCTTAGACAGCATCTCAATTGATACATTAGAGACAGAATACTGGGCTAGATCGACTGCTAATCCAGACTATGAGGACATTTCTTGTGTTCTTATTTGGCATGAGCATTGCCTCAGTTTAGAAAGCAATTTCAGAAAAAACATTCTGAGCTTTCTAGCATATGGTATGATTCAGTTTTGTTAGGAAGCTGGTCTTTGCCAATCTGGGCTATGTTATCTTGAACTGACAGTTGATGGGCAGCAAAGTAAATGTTTTGAAATCAGGAAAAAAGTCAAGTATTCCATGCTAAGGAGGGGATTTAATGAACACTATTCCTATTTGCAAAGCCTTTCTATGTTTTTAGTTTGGATTTTGCTTTTAGTATTGTGCAAAGAAGAAACCTCTAAAATCCATACCTATTTAATTAAACTACTACAAAGCTTAGCAGTTTTTCATTTGATCTGGATTTATCTTCCAAAATGTCCTTTGCAGAGTAAATTAAGTACCATTGAAAAGCATGACATTCCAGTGTTAAACCAGACAAGTCTTTGGCAACTGATGTTTCAGGTACTTCAGACTTTAGTCATTGGGCTAGTAATTTTGTTTTATTTAAGCAAGAACTGGTTTTAGCATAAGTATGTAGCTGCAGTCTTGTCAGCTTGTATGCTAATCTCTGGAAAGAGATTCTGTATTTTTCATCAGGAACTATATTAAGGTCATGTAGATCATCATTAAATAACTGTTTAAAGGAAACTATTTAAAGTCCCAGTGGAAATGACACAAAACTAGTTGCTGACCTAATACTCCCATTTCTTAATAGCAATGCCTTAATATGTTTTGAACTTGAGACAGTATGTTGAGTCAGAGTTGTGTTAGCATTGAGAAATTACACTTCTAAATATTACTATATTATAATTGGTTATGCTTTAAAAGTGCTTGTGGTATTCTAGAGCTTGTATCAAGGCCTCAATGTCTTAAGTTCACATTATTTTTGTGAAGCCTGTGAAGTCCTTTATTAGAGTTGATTCAGAAAAGAGATTTAGAAAGAGAAATGGCATTTGAAAAGTGGCTGTGTTAAAGGTGCCTCCCACAGAGATTGACACATCACAAATGAGTTTTTTTCAGATTATCATAGTTATCTTAGAGGAGCAGGCAACAGAAATCTGGATATAGTAATGCATGTTAGCATTTGGATAGTAGAGCCTTTAGTAAAGCAACAGGATTTGTCACCAAAAGATTGAAGCATGGAAAGAGAGGCCAAACTACCAGATTTTTCCAAAGCTCTTTGTTTAGTTTGAGCCAACATGAATGTTTTGCCCAGAAGAGGAAGCAGGTCAAGGTCTAGAATATTCATTGTGAAAGACGAGGGCCTTGGTTTTCGTAAGTACTGATGTCATGGTTCATGAAGAACTTGTGGGTCAATGAGATGTGCAAGCCTGCACCAAACCACCCACAGTGAAATTAAGGAGCTATAAATACTAAGCAATCTGTAGATTTTATTTGCGTAACACATAATGGTGTGAAAAATCCATGTTAACTTTCCCTTTAGAGAAATTTTCTTTCATCTTTGATTATTTGCAGCAGACTTCTGTTAGATAGTATGGAATCTCTGAGTGATTGTCTTTAGCAGCATCTCTTCTGAACAGAAAGATATCAGTCTCTGTGCACAGTTTTACCTTTTTTTTTTTTTTTTAACTTTCTTATTTCAAATTGAAACTATTGAGGTGGTAAGTGCCAGAAATGTCCACCTCAAAGCAGTGATTACTCTATGGGGTTCAGCAGTGGTAAGGCTGGTCCAGCAACAGTGCTGGTCACATTGACACATATTACCCCAACACAAAGACTTTTGAAGACAGCAGTTCTTGAAACTTCTGAGCCTTGATTCAGACCCTCTTTTGGCACACATGGCAACGAATACAGCCTGTCTTTGAGCAGTTGTAAAATACAAATGGGAATGCACAATGTAAAAGCAAGGCTGAAAGTGGAGCCGGTGAAATAAGAGTCAGGCATCAAGCAGACTGATAGTCCATTGACAAAAAGGCTGTCTTTCCTGCTCCTGGGAACTGAGTATCTAATTAAATTGCATTAAGTCAGCAAGTCTCCCCACCCTTTTAAGCAGAATTTGAATGTCCTTAGAGATGTGAAAATCTGATGACATCCCAAGTGTTTCAGAACAGTGCTGGGCTCCACCAGAAGACCTGTTGTCTCATGCACAGCCACTGCTGAGGAGTGTCCCCTCTCACTGTGTTACCTCATGAATGGCTGGTATGTTGAGCTTTTACTTTCTCAGACTAGCTGTGAAGAACAAAGTTAAGATCTGGGGCTCCCAGCATAAGAAGTATGTGGACCTGTTGGAGCATGTCCAGAGGAGGGCCATGAAGATGCTCAAGGGGCTGGAGCATCTCCCATATGAAGACAGGCTGAGAGCTGGTCTTATTCAGCCTGGAGAAGGATCTGGGGAGACCTTAGGGCAGCTTCCAGTAGCTAAAAGGGGCCTGCAAGACATCTATAGAGGAACTTTTGACAAGGGGGAATGGCTTTAAATTTAAAGAGGGTAGACTTAGATTGGATATTAGGAAAAAATTCTTCCCTGTGAGGCTAGTGAGGTGCCAGCACAGGTTGCCCAGAGAAGCCGTGGCTGCCCCATCCCTGGCAGTGTTCAAGGCCATGTTGAATGGAGCTTTGAGCAGCCTGGTCTAGTAGAAGATGTCCCTGCCCATGGCAAGGGGGTTGGAACTGTATGATCTTTAAGGTCCCTTCCAACCCAAACCATTCTGTGATTCTCACATGGGAGAAACTGCTATAAAAGAAAATCAGGAGGCATAGGGCTCATTTGCTGCAGTTGGGCCAGTACATGTATTCCCTTGCTGAAATCCACTCTGCTAGCTGGAGCCTTCAGTTTGTCCTGCAGCAGAAGTCTGGAGGAAGAAAACCATCAGGTTGTCAAGGCAGTATTATTACTCAGGTTACCAACCTCAGGCTCTTGCAGAGGAAAAAATGGGAACAATGCAGGAATACCAGTCATCTCCCATTCCCTGTTACTTTAGAAGAAGGAATAAAGGGAATTATACCAGCCATTACCCTAAAACTTGAGGGATTTGCAGCTTTTCTGTTTCTCATAGTTCATATGGTAGAGACCAAGAATATTGAACTGAAATTGTACAGATTGTCATGTCAGTTGCAGCCAGAATGGTTCCTCCTAGAAGTTAGGGCATACTAAATCAGCTTGGTAAATGCTAGACTTGGGTAAATGGCTCTCCAACCCACATGTAAGAGATGGAAAGATGCATTCCTGTGAAGCGTTTAGATACTTTTATTCCGGTCTAAATTTCAAGCTAAAACTTTCAATTGTAGCAGAGAAGGGAAAGGAAATCAATGAGATACGTCTCCAAAAAGTTATGCCTGCTTGGGGAGTCTGAAAAAGAAATTGTAAGAACTTACCCACTCATATTTCTCTCCTTCATCATGTTCTGAAGGTGATAGGCCAGTTGCTAAATTGCTGCCTTCCAACACTTCACAATAAACTCTGGCAATACACTGTTTTCTGAAGTTTTGTAAGTTTTTTTTAAAGTTCATGTCTAAAATCCTGTTACGTTTAGGTTGCATTATGGATGCTCACTCTTACTGAATTTTGTATTCAAATGCAGGTTAGAAGATCTGAAAAATTTGTTACCATGTAAATAGTGATAGTTAATTGTTTTTTTCTCAAAGAGCCTAAAGCTTCCAGAGACATCTTTCTCCTGTAATAGCACTGTATCACATGAAGCAAAGTAGTATGTTTAAAGTGCATGCTCAAAACTGAGCTAAATCAGTATTGAATCGTATGGCCCAAGTTAGGAAATGTGAATATCCATCATATCCCATTGGCATTGCAGCTATTTTAGGGTAGTACTTGCCATCTTTTCATTACTTTATAAAGTTGCTCTACCAGAGTGGGAGGAATTCCTATGATTTCTGCCTTTGCCTTACACTTTCCTTTCTCTCTGGTGTTCCTAAAATGAGTAACACTCAAGTTTCCTGGTTGTTGGTTTTTTGCGTTTTTTTTTTTTTTCTGTAAACAAGATCAATTTTACTTTCTTTTAACAGAGTAAATTTTTGGCCATAATGTTGAGGAATTGTGTATATAAAGTCTTGTCTCTGATTCACATCGGGAGGAAGAAATACACTCTGTTCAGAAACATGCAAGCAAGAGTGAAGAAGAAGGTGTCCAGAAAGGAAATTGTGAAATGCACCTGCTCTTCTGTTGTTTTCCCCTTTGTTCATCACTTTAGCTGGGTTCTTTATGTTTACGAACTTCTCTGTCAGAAAAAGGGAGGTGTCAAGTGGGAACACAGAAGGCAAAAATGGTTAACAAGCCTTTGCTTTGGTCATGTCCGACTTCCTCTGTTTACTTTGGCTGATAAAGTGTGCTTTGCTATCAGTTCTGCGTTGCTTGGGTTTACAAAATTAGGATAAACAGCTTTCCACAAATAAAACTGTACATATGCTTCATGGTGTGCATCTGGTGCACTTAACTTAGTCATGACTTAAATAATGTTTTATCTTTGATGCATGTACAAACGTGCTTGGATCATAACTATAAGGAAGTGACACAATATTTCCCTCATGTCGAAAACTGTCAAGTGCTTCTGTTGAAAATTCAATCACTGGGAATTCTAGGCTTCCTTTGGAAACTTCATGTAATTGTTTGATTAATGTCAAAGTTAATGTAATTTGTTCAAATAATTTAAGCTGTACAAATAGATTTTTAATTATACTAAGCAGTTGAGAAAATAATATTTGTACAGGTACTGATTTACTCGGTTGTTATTCTCTCCTTGGTTCTTTGAAAAATATCTGTGCTTGTTCTTGCTCTTATCTCTTTTTCTCTGTGGGATGAAGGAAGAAAGCTGTATGAAGTGAAAAATAATGTATTTACTAACCAGGGGAAAAACAAGGTTTTTTTCTTTCCCAGTAAAACTTTATTTTTTTTCTTTTTGTACTTACCAGACTTTTATATTCCTGTGTAACGGTTGTAAACACTCTTTTATTTTTAAGGTTATTCTTGTGCAAGTTAATCCAGGGGAAGCATTTACAATAAGAAGAGAAGATGGACAGTTTCAGTGCATTACAGGTAAAGCTGATACATTTCTTTTAATATTTCCTGAGTCTGCATCAGGATTAATAACAGGCAATTAGTGTTGTTGAAAGTAAGAGACTGACAGAAATTGTTTTAAATACAAGAGCTGTTTAAAGACATAAAAGATTATGTGCTGAGGATCACTGGATTTAGATTTCATTACCATAAACAAGGTACTTTTTTTTTATATTGGATGAAATTAAATTTCTTGGGGAGGGGAGAACATTTTCAGTTTGCAAAGCAAACAGAAGCATGCTGGCAGCAGCTTTTGACTAACCTCATTCATCACGGAGACCTCAAATTAAAAGCTACAGTTGTTAATTTGGTTTAAGTTTTGATTTTTTTTTTTTATTCTTTGCTGTCATGCAGACATTGTTCGCCTGTCCCAGCTGTAGCTGTGTTATCCCACTATTAGTTTTTCATTATATCTAGGGGCTAAATTGTGTCCTTTCTGAGTTCTAGCAAGTGCAGCTTCAAAATACAAGTGCTTCATCTAAATATAGCATCCCCATACGTAATGGCCAGTTGTTTTCTGTTCTGAATGAAAATAGCTACCAGTTAAGCCTATCTACAGCGGCAAGAAATGAGCAGTCATGCTGCTGATCAGAACACTACTTTAATGTGTTACAAGAGCTACAGGTTATCCACAGATTCAGCTATCGGAACTTGATGTTGGCCCAGCTTCCACAGACATCATTCTGGGAAGTTGAAGCAAGTATTTTCCAGCTCCTTTCCCTCTCTCCAATCTGAGAGGAAAGGTCTGGTTTCTAGTGGCGTAGGCAGGTCCTTTGGCTACAAAATAACTGATTAAAAGGACACCTTGGACTGAAATAAGTTTACATCAACAGTTCTTGAAGTTTACGTGTCTGTTGGCACCATTTTCCAAAACTCTGTGCTGATTGCATAGTATTGTTGCTTCTTTTGAGCCACAAATGGATCAGTGTTGCAGCGTACAGTTCTATAGGGCTTATTTGAAACATGGTGTGTAATAATTACATGACAGTATCAGAGGAAAATGTAGGGAGGTTTGCCTTGCAATTCAAGTTAAGAAACAGGTAAGATGTATTTTACTTCTGTTGCACAAAACAGTGAGGATAGTGTCATGCATTTTAATTTTTGATTTATTAGATGGGCTTGAGGGAGGTAGAATGATTTGACGCTTTCCTTGCATGATCATCTTTAAAGCTGGAAGTGTGTGGTGTCCTGCAAAAATACTGACATATATTTATAGATATGTTTCTAGCCTATCATGGTACAGCTTTTATCCTTGCTTGGTCCCTCTTGCTTTCTGAGTAGGCAGCCCACTATTGTGATTTGATTCAGCTACTGATTTCTTCATGCTTTAAATATGAAAGTAAGTGTTAGCAATTGTTCATGGCATGTTGTTCATGGGACTCCCTGGGTGTAAGCCAAGGTATGGCCTTTACAACTTTCCTGAAAAGTGGCACTGCCAATCTAGGAACATATATCCCAAATCACTTCCACAGCTTCTGCAAACATCCTATTATATATTCTTCTTGTCCTTTCCCCTTCCAGGAGTTGAAAGTACAACTTGCAGTTGGTAGTAAATCAGTGAGCATAGAGGGTTTTCATACCTGTACGTTTACTAACCTTAGCACACAATCTGATTTGACACGATCTTATGAAAGTTGCTTTTCTGGTCTATTCATGACACTCCTGAGGCATTTCTGTGTTTTGAGTGCTATGCTGATGGATCTTTCTACTTTTGGGCTTCTTGCTTCTTTCTGGTTTAGAAAAAGAAATTCAGTTAGTAATTGATGCTGTACCTTTCTCATTATATGCATTGCAACTAATGAGGAATGTCTACTTTCCTGTTTTCTGTGTAGAGATTTGTGTAAAGGGAACCATTTCAGATGGTGTACAGTGTAGGGTGTGATTTGGTATTGGTGTCCTTTTTTGCTCTGCCACAAAACATAGTTTTCCCTCAACTTGGCCACAAAATGGATGACCAGTCTGCAAAATGGGTTACAGCCACAGAAGACTATTGCACTGACTAAAGAAAGCATACTCACATCAGTTCTCTGTTCTTTTCTCCACTGGCTGCACTCAGTTATTAGGTCAAAGAAAAGTTAAAGATGCGGAAATACTTAATGAGTGTGGTTTGGAGGAAACCTTATAAACATGCAGATATGCTTATTTTTAAAAAGGCATGAAGAAAGCAAAGACAGCTGAAATTTAGTGGAGATGCAGTCAGTGGGAGTTTAATTTAGTCATTATAAGGCTTCTTAATACTTTTTTCCAATCTCAGCTTTTCCTATAAATATTTACCCATCTTTATACCCTTTTCTATTGACTTAAAAGTCTTTGCAAAGAATGCACATTTAGCTTTTTCTGTGGTGTACTATGTAAAAAGAGGTAGCATTACATACATTAACATTAATCATGTATCTATATGATGGCTTGGCTTCGTGAACGAAGATTTGGGAAGGGCTTTAATCACGCTTACTACAAGCACGATGACCAAGGGCATGTGGGATATGCAAATCCGGTTGGAAAAAAGGCAGCTTAGGGAGTGTCCGACCACGACTGTCATCTCCTGCGTAATCTCAAGCTACCCATGCTGTGGTCTGCCCGCATGCAAGATTGGATCTGTGGCTTCCCATGCACTTTGTTTCGACCCTCGCCTGTCCATTCAGACAAGTGAGAGTGAGCCCTTCCAGCCTGCCCAGTGGATTTTTTAGGTGAAGCGCAGCTTGCACAGAACTGGCCCCATCGTTTACACCCGAGGTTTAACTGCCACGGCCTAGCGAGCTTGGATGGTGACAGCAAAGTCCTCAGGTCGTAGGTTATGTAAGAGTGTCCTTCTCTGAGATGAAGACCTGACAAGGCCAGATGAGCTCCATCAGCCCGGGTTTGAAGATAGGAGTTTTCCTTCTCCCATGAGGAAGGCCTGTCTTTGCTAACGAAGATTCAGGAAGGGCTTTAACACACACATTCTGAACAAGACTCTCATTTCCTGGGTCAATCTCGAGTGACCGATGATGCAACAGCACAACATCAAACGTCTAGGCGCGATTCTGACTCAGAGGGGTTCAGTCATAAGCCCGCAGACGGTAGCCTCGTGCCAGTGGCTCCTCAGCCAAGTGCACACGCTAGGGGTCTGAACTGCGGTTCCTCTCATACTGAGCAGGATTACTATTGCAACAACACATCATCAGTAGGGTAAAACTAACCTGTCTCACAATGGTCTAATCCCAGCTCACGTTCCCTATTAGTGAGTGAACAATCCAATGCTTGGTGAATTCTGCTTCGCAATGATAGGAAGAGCCGACATCGAAGGATCAAAAATCGATGTTGCTGTGAACGCTTGGCCGTCACAAGTCAGTTATCCCTGTGGTAACTTCTCTGACACCTCCTGCGTAAAACCCAGAAAGCCTCTTCGCAAAACCACAGCACAGATTGCCCACAGAAAAGTGGAATTATGTGCAACAAATATATTCCATATTGAAATTAAAATTTTTTTGTCTTTTATCATGCTCAGAATCCACCTTAAGGAAAAGCATTAGTAGCTTCCTTTAAAGCAAAAACTTTTCATGAATTGCATTGAATACGTTGGTACAAGTGTTCTTATCTGTCTCAAAATGAGGCTTGTAAAACTTACATGCACTGTTCACAACACTTACGTACGTGTGATAGAATGGTAAGTGACACCAAACAAATATCTCTTAGTTTCTGATGTTTACTCTCTGGAATGAGCTGGTTTTGAGAACTTAATTTACTTCATATTTTGTGGTATGTTCAATATTCTACAAATAAAAAGGGCTTCAGTTCAATGCTGAACACAGTACAGGTTTTTTTAAGGAACACAAAATTTTCAAGTACTATTTTTCTAAGTCTGTATTCTAATTTATACTTAGCAAACTGGTGGCTAACAAACACATTGTGTCTTTGGAGTAAGGTCTTACTAAAAGATACCCAAGGAAAAAGGGAAATAAATTGAGATTACGCAAGGATTTGGAATGGTACACACTGATTACGGAGATGAAAACAATAAAATGTAAATCCAGATTCTTGCAAGGCAATTTCCATGGGCATATATTGAAATTATGTAACTATAGTACTAAAATGGAAGAATGGAAGCTGAGAGGTAGCGAGCTGCTTCTGGATGTATCCCCAGTAGAAGTACATGTACCCAGATACTGTAGTTTGTGTGATCTGGTAAGTCACTCTTCCTTGGATAATTCTAGATCTCTCCTGTGCTTTTTTTCCTGGCCAGTTCACCTTGAGGTTGCGCTGTCTGCTGAAGTCAACGTGGATTGTTCATAAATGTAGCCATAATGTTAATTGTATTTTCTTACATCATATCCCTGTCTGTTGGAAACACTAAGATTCTCCATCAATCTTTGCACTGCTCCCATCAGTTATCTTATTTGTGAAGAGAACTATCCTTACATTGATTACTCTATATGTAGGGTAAAACTTCTCAACCTGAAAACATGGAGAGTCTGTGTCTCCAGGAGAAAGAGGGGGTGTGAATAAAGTACTGATTTAGAGCTTTCCTTGAATCAATGAAGTAATGAAAACTTAAAGCACCAGTTAGTAGAGAAGTACATGGTGTTTTTTTCTGTGAGCTAAGCTTCTGAAGAAAAGTCTGCATTTATACAGAGGTCTCTGTTTACAGGTGATCTGTAAAGCTTCAACTGTTTGGAAACTGAGAAGTGGCTTCTTAATGTAGAGCTCTTCCATGGCAGTTAAAATTGGGTGAAAAGGCTTTTAAGATTATTTCCTGTGTTTAAATCCAGCAGTGGTTTGTGAAGGGACCTTTACTCCTTGGTGAATCACATTTCTTTATTCTGGTGGAGTTTTAATGACTTAAAATAAGTCGTGTATTTTAATCTCGGTGTCTTACATTTATATTTCTATAAAATAAGAAGCTGCTTTATATTTCTGTAGTTAGCAATCCTGGATCTTGGTTGCTTTTCCATTGTACGTATTTTAACTTTAAATACAGCTTAAGTGAGCTGTATTTAATTTATAAATGGCCTTTCTTCTGTTTTTATAAAATATTTCCTTTGGTTGCATAGTGGTTTGACTTACAGCAATGATTTCAGCTGTTCTTGATGTAACTTCAGTTTAAACCATTTGTCAGTCTCTCGCTTCCCAAAGTATCTTGCTAGATAGATAGGAAGGTATCTGTCTGTGTATCCATGTGTTAGACCAAAATGCTTGTTTTCAGAACAGCTCTTGTCAGTCGATGAAACTGTTCTCACATACTAGAAAGACTTCTGTGGAAACTTTCCTTAAGCCAAAAGCTTCTTCTGTTAAAGGGAAATAATCAGCTACATTACAGTGATTCAGAAAACCTGGTTTGAAATGTATGAATGGGTCTCTTTGTAGAAGTGAATTACTGCAGATCACTCATTCATGAATTCTTCCTATGGCAGAATAAATGAATGAAGATGACTCATCTTGAGCACATTTTATAACAGCCCCAAGTTGCAGCTAAGGGCTATTAAATGTTACTTGACATAGTAAGAGAGACCATGTTCTATGTGTCTCTGCAAAGGAAAATTGCCATTTTCATAATAAAATAAGACAAATTATGTAAATTAGAATGAGTCATAAATACTTCATGCTTTGAAATTAAATGAAATATCAGTATTAAGGTTAGCCTCTGGGATAAAAGTTAAGCACATTTAACCTCCATTTTTTCTCTTTAAAGTAAGGAAAAAAGTACTTCTGAAAATTGTTTTCAAGGAAGTCAAGAGGAGAAGATAATAAATTCCGAGACTACAACAGTGAAACACAAACTCCATTCTAAGATTAACTTGAACTTAGCAACACCAACTTCTGGTTTGGAAGTGGCCTTCAATATGCACATTTTAGAAGTTGTTTTATAGATGTCTGGTATTTCCAGTTACCAACAGTCAGTCAGTATTGATCAGCTGTGCAGGAGCATGACTGCAGAGGAGACTTGGTTCTCTCCTGTGTTGCAGCAAGATGATAAGAAGATAAAAGTGGCCACAAAGCGTGGTTGTAGCAGCTTGATTTGGAGCTATCTCATTCCAAAATAATTATAAGTAGGAGGTGCTCTTTTTATAGGTTAGAATGGTAAGCAGAGTGCATGAATGCCCTTGCAAATTTTTTTTAACAGACTTGCCCTTCTGCCTTTTACAGGTAGGTTAGCATAAAAGTTGGATGGAGAAATGGCAAATACCCTTCTGGTAAGGTAAAGAAATAGTGATGGATGTAAGCCCTCACTGTAGTTCACGTAGATTGCTCATGCGTTGCTTTTGACATGTAGGAGAGATCTAGTCCGTAATTCAAGTACTATTGGCAGGTAAAACTTGCCTCTAAGCCCTGCTACTGCAACTTTTCTAGTGCTACTGCTGGGACTGTGCTGAATTATAGCTAGCTTGGGTATATCTAATTGATTCTGGAGTTCTTTTTGTTGTAGAGCACAGGCAGTCTTCACTCGTTTCAAGACTATCTCTCAAATTTGTTTTACTAACTCAAATCTTGGAAAGTGGGACAAAACAAGGTCACTCCCCTGACCAGAATAAAACATAGCAATCCAGAGTTTGTTGTTTATATCTGTCTCTGCTCTGAGACTGCCCATGAGAATTAGCCTCATAACAGAGCTCCCTCAGCCTTCTCTGAGAGCTGCCTGACCTTCTCCATTAAGTCTGATAATTGACCAGGTCTTGGTGGTCCCAGTCTCCAGCCCTTAAAAAGTCAGTCAGGGATGGTGCAAGAAGCTGTTGCTGGAAAAGCTTACTTTATCACATTGCTTTTCTGCCAAGAGCAGCTCACGTTACTGCTATGCCCACTTTTCTAGGATTATAAATACTAGATTTCTAAAACATGTTATTCCCAGAAAAAAACTAAATTTGACAAAAGTTTTATTAAAAAGAAAACTAGACCTGTTTTATTACCCTCTGCAGCAGCAAATTAAAAACAAACACAATAAAAACCAGATAAAAAATGAAATGCATTAATTCACATCTCTTTCACAGTGTTGATTGTAGTGTGGTTTAGGGAAAATTTAATTTTCCTGTCATTGATTTCAGTTTAAAATGTGTTAATATCTTTATATAGAGAAAACGTTTGCCTTGGTTATTTTCTCATTCTTCTATTAGATACTTTTCTAATTTTTATTGTATCTTATTTCACACATTGTGAAATATGAATGAGTTCATAACTTACTATATTCATTGTAAGGAGTTCAGTCCAGTTCTCCTTTTCTTGTCTTGTTTTTCTGTATATTCTGAGGAGTTCATATTCCCTTGTATCTTCTCTAATCTCCTCTATTCCCTCTTCATGACACTGCACGTTCCACACTGCAAACCCAGCCTGACTGTAGGAATGTTCTGGAGACATTCATTTGAAATATCAGTGCTTCAGCTGCATACTGAAGACATCTAATTTTAGGTGTCTAAATGTGTATTTCTATATGTGGACTTGGATCTAAGCTCCCATTATAACTAGTGAAGATTTAGTCACTAGCTGTAGTACAGGCAGTGCTTTTCAGCTGGCATCAGTTTGAACTGAGCAGCTCTTCAGGCTCCACTGTCTGTACTGCCTGGATCTCCACTTGCTATAATGGGAGTTTGAAGTCCTAACTTGCATGCAGACACATAATTTTAGATACCTAAATGAGATGTCTCCATTCTGGAGCTAAGCCTGGCTATATTAAGCTGAAATAAGTAAGGCTTACATCCTGAAAACACCTAATTTGAGTGGTTTCACAGTTGTACCCAAGACCCTTGTCTGTCCTCAAGCACTTGAACTCTTTGAACTCATCCAATTCAGTGAGCATCTAGCATCTCACACTTTACAAGGGTGGTACCAGTACTTGGAGGTTCATGTTGGGAATGGAGTTACAGCCCTAAGTTGCAGGTAAAGAATGCCCCTAAAACTTGGTTTCCATGGCTGTAGTCAGTTATGTCTAGCCCATGAGGCTGTGAAGGATTAGTTCAAACTGCTGAGATTCAGATGCTACTATGGGCTGAGCCTGGAATTAGTTGGATGAATCTTGTAGGAAGCATGTTAAGCTTGACACGTCTGCTTCTGGCAATATTATAGTAGTCCCCTGGCATTGCAGTCAGTTCATCTGATTTCTTTTCTGACTATGCTCTTGATGAGAAAGAAATAGCCCTGTGTTATTTGCTTTATGGGGGGAAACGGAAAAGGGGAAGTTTATGTAGGATCTCTTCTTGGTTTCTAATGTAAGTAGAAAGTTTGTCTAATTTAAGTAGTTAGCAGTTTGAACTGAATCAAAGATAAGAGATGCTGGCAGAAGAGTTTGAAAAAGATTTAGTTATTATTTTCACTTAATATCCTAATGTTTAGAATAACTTATAATAGCTCATGATGAAAATCATGAATTATGAGATCATTTTCTGTTTCTTAATTGGATGCAATTTGGTTGATTGAAATAATAAAGTTCACTAAGATTGCTAACTTATTTCATTAAACAGAGAAAAAAGTTTCTCAATTTTATTATCTAATTCTTTAAATGGTGCTTTTATAGAAACTATGTTTTTAAGTAGGCTTTGCACTGGAAGGCTAGAACTTTGTGCATAAAGGACTTTTTGTTACATTCTCTTTCACCTCATGTACGGTATGAATACATCCTGGTGTGTCATCTGTTGGGAAAAGCTGCAGATTGTTAGGCAAGGCCCCAGGAAATTTCCTTATAGTTCCACCCTGTAAGATTCAAGTCATAGTGCTGCATTGTTAATGTATAGCTGTAGCTGTGACAGTATTTAGATTTCTGCCAAAGAATTACTGTTTACAAAGAAATAGCTTTGAATTAATTTTTATTTACTCTTGTTCTATTTGTACTCCACAAAGTAGTTGTGGCTGCTTTATCTTGTGGACCTCTGTCAGGCATGTGGTGGCTGTGAAGGGTGGAAGACAGCCTTGGAAGGAAACCAAAGTCTTTTGAGGCTGTGGAGCACCTCTCCCGGCCATTATTTTTCCAGAACTCCTCAAGGCAGAGCAAGTTCCCCATTTACACCCAGACTGCCGCAGCCACGCCAGCATCTTACAGGACCTGACATTACACTGTCTCCATGCTTCCTCCATTGATGCTAAAAGTCGTTTTGGAGACAGAGGGCCCCAAGGTAGCAACAGAAAGAGACCATGAGGTTAGTCTCCCTTTCCTTCATTTTCACCTGAGCAAGGCTACTGTGTTTTCTGCACAGGTCCAGGTACACTTTTGCCAGAATGTAATTTTTAACTGAATGTTGCAACTCTGAATCCAGGGATTTTTATTTTTTTTTTTGTTCTGTTTTTGGGTTTTTTGGTGTTTTGTTTAGTTGGTTGGTTGGGTTGGTTTGTTGTTTTGTTTTTTCTAATGGAAGAATCAGCAGCACATGGCTGCATAGATATGGCTGTGCATATGTTATCAGTAGTACATGATAATAGTCTTTTTTTTTTTGACTGACTGTTAAATGACTGAGTTTTTGTCAGTTTGCATGACTTACATGATCATGACACTCTTCAACTTCATTAAAATAATGATAATATATCTTCACTTCCCCTTCCTCCTTCTGCAGACATGCAGCAATCTGTTTTACATCTGAAGCAGTTTATAATCCAAATGAAGGAAAGGAAGAAGAGGAAAACGATAACAAGGTCATTACAAACATATAGGCTAGCTGTGCACAAATATAAACAGCTTCTGTGTAATGAGAGTTAAAGACCAATTGCAAGCATGTAAATTCTGCCACTTAAAGCCATTAAGAAACAGTGTAATTACATGGGGTTGCAAACAAAGTTGGAAGGACCAGATTAACTTGTAGTAAATACAGCTATCCGCAGTGCTGTTCTTGTTTTGTTTTTGCCAAAGAGAAGCTCTTTCTCACGCTGCAAAGGGCTTTCTACTTGTCCTTCTGGAAAATGCAGTTGTCTGGAGTAGGTGCCCTAGGACAGCATCTAAAGAGCCTCAGATCTTTTCAAGTGATTGTATGGCACCCAGTAACTTTCAGATGGGTGTCAAGTTAATGAATGGTATTAGCACTACTAGAGAAGCTGACTTACACCTTTCTTCTCATTTGATTAATAGCTATTCTGTAAGTATATGGTTTATCTCCTGTGCCTGTTCCCAATTTGTTTTTCCAGTAGCCTATTCTCCAGCAATTTCACTTATACTTTCCCTTTGGTGCTTTACGCATGTGCCATCACCATAAATACTGCGTATATTGTGTTTCCCTTGGACGATCAGTTGTATTCAAAGGTAGAACGGATGTTCCCTCCAAGGCACCCAAAGAAAGAGCTGCTATAAGAACTATAAATGCCAAACTGATAGTCTATATTATTGCTTCATTAATAATCTTAGAAGGAATTAATATGGAATTGTAGTTTCAATAAGATGTAAGTTACTGTGAGTGGGATCATAAGTAGGCTTCATGATGACCTCTTCATAATGAAGTGTTGCAACAACCCTAGAAAAATCTTACAAAATATGGACAAGTCATTTGAAGTAGGAGGACTGTGCTGAGCAAAGACCACAACAGGACTGTGGGCTGAGACAGAGTCCCTAACTAGGGAAAGCCTGGTTCCAAAAACAATCTAAAAAAGCAAACCAAACTACTACAGCGTGTGGAAACAATCAAATTCCTAGGAAGACAGCAGGGAAAGAACTATTAGCTCCTGGAGCTGTAACTTAATGATACTGCAGCCTTCTAAGAATCAAAATGTAAGTTAAAGATGACAGATAGAGAAAGATGAGCCTATGGAGAGTTGTCAGCCTTTCTCCTTTTCTCTGTTCTTCCCCTAAGTTGCATTTAAGATTAGTCTCTTGAAAGAGGGCATCTAGGTGAAGTGCTACTGTGTTACATCTTCAGTTGCTATAGCCTTGAAGAGGTTGTGCTCTGAAAGGCACTGTATTCTTGGCAGAGTTAGAGTGTTATGATTTATGCAGCCAGAAGACATCCCAGTAACTTCTTAAGTAATACGGAGATATTTAGAAAATTATGTGAAATATACTGAAGTTTGCGTTTATTTTTACTTTTTATTAGGTTTTCCATATATTTTGTTTCTTGTTTGGTGGTCAGGCACAGAATTGTTTTGTTCTGTTTTTTAAAAATTAAAAAGTTTAATCTTACCTAGCTTTTAAATTCACTTAAATCTGAAATTATAGCTGACTTCCTACTCTTATTTTTCAGAAGACAATACATAAAAATTAAGCTGTCTTTCAGACAGATCCTTGGACTGTCTAAAGGCCAGGATGCATTTGGGAATTTTCAGACAGATCCTTGGAGTGCCTAAAGGCCAAGATGGGTTTGGGAATTTGAGAAGATAAACTTTTTTCTTTTTTTTTTTTTTAAAGAGATTTTTGTTTTCTTCCCCCCTGAATTTGATAGTAGGGGGTCAAAAGCAGAATGAGTGCACTCTGTAGTGTGACATTACTGGCAGTACCGTTTTGGGGAGCGTCTGGTGACTAAGCAATGCATCAATGAGTGAAAAAATTTGGTAAGTTACAAGGACAGTCTGAGCAACTGGAACCAGTTAAAGTTCTTCCAGCATGAATGAGTTTTAAAAATCATCTGCTAAGAGAGCTGAAAAATAGAAGTGCATGTTAGCAAATGCTGAAGAGAGATACAGAGGGCTGGCTTGTATGAGCCTAACTTCCAGTCATTTCCCTGACTTGCAAAGCAAATGGATACAAGGGGACTGCTAAATACGAGGTTCTGAGATTGACTGTTGACAGTTTGATCACTTTTTACTGTGGATTTCTGGCCCATGTGTAATAGAAGAGTGCTGTTCTGCACAGGTTGTAAATCTGACATGATATGTATGTATTTGCAAAAGGTCTGTTTTTATGCCTACTACAAGTAAACAATAAAACCTACAAGTAGCTTTTATGCTTACTACACCCTTCTAATTCTTGCTCAAAGAAAGATTGCATTAGGATGAGGAGAATGTACCTTGAAAATACCCTATCTTTTCTCTTAATTACACTATATGCATTCCCAAGTTTCTTTGCATTCCTTTCCAGCAAAGGCATGACATATACAAGACCAGGAATCTTATTCATATGCCCACAGAGCTCTATCTGTAGGTTTTTAACTCAGTTCATCCTCTTGCAGGTCTTTAAAATACCATCCACAGCACTGATTTGCCCATAATAGCCTTCCAACTGCAGATTATAGTAGGATTTCAATATGTTGTTGTTTTGTTTTTCAGTTACTGAGCCTTGTCCTCTCCTCTGAAAAACAAGTCTGTTATTTCTGATGGGAAAGAATCTAGTCTCATGTTGGTGACAGTAGTTAAATAGAAGGATGTTGGGTTTTGTAAGGGTGGGGTTATTTTTCAGAAGCACGTAAATGTACATCGCTGGATCATCTTGTGCTGCTGGGTCTGGACAAGTAGTACATTCACAGGTAAACATTTCTGCACAGCTTCAGAGGGCTGGACAGAGGTCTGAAGTACTTGGGAACGTGACACATAGAAAAAGAGGCTGAATGTCAGGTAAGGTTAAGTCTATATAGCTTTGGGGACATGAAGGCAAGTGGGAAGTAAATAGGAGGACTAGAGAATAAAGGTCTAAAGAATTGCAGGTATGCTATGGAGTCTTGAGGCCATATACCTGCACGTTGCCAGTCTCTGAGCTGCAAAATTCAAAGCATAGAAGAGTAGGTTTTGAGCTCTACTTTTAAAGAGCTTTGACAGAGTCAATATAACTTACTGTTTTGGGGTTTGGGGGGTTTTGGTTTTGGTTTTGTTTTCTTCTAAACGGTGGATGAAATAGGAAATAGGAATTGAATGGTGAAGCATGATGCACAGCTAGCCTAGAGTGTAACTATATCCCTTAATCACTCGGTAACCAATGCACTTGGATATCTTTGAGCTATCAAAATACTTTATAAATACTTGGCATTTCAGCAAAGCTGATCATCCAAACAGCACTAATGGCATAGGAAATCTGTATTCCAGAAGTGGTAAAAGATCAAAAAGAACATACCTTAACTGTCTAAGGGAGTGTTGTTTAATGGTATCTCTGAACTGGGTGTATTTCAGTTATATACAATGCAAGGCCATGCATCGGACTAATAAATTATAGATGGGGATCTCCTCACTTGAAACTTGAGGAGGAGGAAGCAGGCAAGCTGTTTCACTTACAAGATGAGTATGATCTCCAGTATAATATATCTGTGAAGGTTGCTGTGACCATAAAATGCATCAGGGCAGTTGTTGCTAGTATGGCTTGGAATGTTTATCAGAATTCTGCAGAGACTTCAAATGTAACTTGATAATTCATGTTTACAAAAGATGTTTCCAGGTGTAGAAGAGAGCTATTGAGATACTTAGGAGAATGAGGAGCCTGTAGAAGAGCTTAGTTGGTTTGGCTAAAAATGAGTTTTGACCAGAACAGGTAAGTGAACACTTAGGGATAAAAAAAGAAATAGTTAATGCCAGAGCTGGTTTAGAGCCCAGCTGGATGTCAGATGGCTGTGAATAACTTTTATCTGATTACAACAAATCTCCTGGCTACATAGGAGAGTGGGTACTATGGAACTGCACTCCAGTGAGAGATGTATGTGTAAAAACTGACTGTTTCAAGATCAGTCTTGATGCTTTTACAAAGAATCCATTTATGATGGATCTTGATACACGATAAAGGGAGAGAGGAATGGAGCTGCAATTGCAGGTGAGTAGCCTTGATTCATGAGGTCTTTTTCATTCCTTGGGCCCTGATGGTCTAGCAAGAGAGTTTAGATCTGCATCTAGGCAGCAGTGAAGCAATAAAAAGATTTCTGCACAAAGGACACCCTTACTTTCCAGCTTTTGCGTGATTTTCTTGTCTCAGCTCCTTAGTAGAGGGATAGATTGATCCATACATAATGTATGGTAAGGAGCTCTACTGTATGCATGTGTCTTTTGCCTTCTGGTTTGGAATGACAACTTTCATATGACTGAGCCAACTTAGTTGTTTCATCCCTGGCCTCTTGTTTGGCACAGGTAAGTAGATTCCTTACATATTTCTTTCTGGCTCTGAGTTCATTTTGACTGCCAAAGCAGTGGGTACGTTACTTTCTAAAACGTATTTGGTTACAGAGCAAATTGAATTTGAAGAGAACACTGCAATGGCATAGGCTTATCTTTGTGTCTGAACCCTGCTGACTGCTTTACCATACACCTATTTTTTCTGGTAATACATATTTATTAACATCATTGAAAGCTTTTTATCAAAAACAACCTTTGTCATAGATGCTCTTAACGTTTGATACCTTCCCTGTGCAGTAACTTGCTTGAGATCTTGAAAAAATAATTCCTTGTTGAAGGGATCTGTAAAGAGTTCATTGTGGAGAATCAAGGAGCCTTTGTCACATAAACATCGAAAAGACCAAATCTTAAATTTTAAATCCTAAAATGAATTTAAAAGATTTAAATGAAATTTTTAAAAGCCTTTATTAGTTAGCCTGTGATGAGGTGGTTTCTTTTGGGGTGCTTTTTTCTTGTGTGTGTGTGTGGTTGGGTTTTTTTGTTGTCTGTTGGGGGGCGTGTTTTTTTTTTGCTAACAGACCCTGAAAAACGCTTCTGAATCACCTTCAACAAAAATGTGAGGTTTCAGTGGGAATTTCAGGTGTTTAGTGATCTGTATAATAGTTGCAGGTAGCAACATGGTGCCTTTCTGTGCTGCTGCTGAGTCTGACAGAGAACATCAGTTCTTTTTTATTTGTAATTTTGGGTTGATTTGGGACCGAATTCCTGCAAATTTTTTTGAGCATGAAAATTCTTATGTGTTGACCCTTAAGTCATTAGCAGAATCAGAAGTCTGAATGTAAATGTTTAAGTATTTGTCGTGTCAGCTGCAATGTTGTTAAGAATTTTCAAGATCAGTGGATTTTCAGTCAAACTTTTTCCCCACTGTCCTCAGAGCACCCCTTCTTTTAGCTGCATTCATAGGCTTGTCGTGTTATCAGTGAAGAGACAAAGTATGTCTGTGCAACTAACTGTAATCAAAAGGGGTCATGTTCAGAGTGTTTGGATTCTACCACAGTTGTAACTTCAGAAGCTTTTAGCTGCAGAAGTTTCAGGTATAGCCCAGGTCACTCATCAAAAAATGGCCTAATCCTAGCATGTACATTGAATTTATTGCTTCTCCTATTTTGACCATGGAATTCCCTAATGCCTGTAATAGAATAAAACATCAGTCTGCAGGGGGGGCAATTAGAAGCTGCCCCCATCAAAGACATGCCAGAGCAGAGGCAATATAGAGACAGTACATAAATGTTGCCTTTCTCTGTCTTCAGAAAGAAAGGCTACTTGTTTACTTGGGCTATATTAACTTTATCATAGAAACATAGAGTGGTTTGGGTTGGAAGGGGCTTTAAAGTTCCAGCCCCCCTCCTACAAGAAACCTTCCACTAGACCAGGTTGCTCAAAGCCCTGTCCAACCTGCCCTTGAAGACTGCCAGGGATGGGGCATTCACAACTTCTCTGGGCAACCTGTTCCAGTGCCTCACCACCCTCTTAATGAAGATTTATCCCAAAGTGCAAACAGTGTGAGGAAATTGGTTAAAGCAATCACCCAGAGTCGAGGAGATCAGAGGTTTTTAGCTCTACAAAGAGTGAAAACTTGTAGCTCCCCAGTTCCAGCAGAGTCCCCTCACCACCAGCCTCTGGAGCATTCTGAGTTTAGGCTTTTCTCCATGTTGCCTTTTGGAGGTAGGGCATCTTCACCTTCAAAAAAAATGTAAGATTCTAGAGGGGAAACTACATGGGAAAGAAATCTACCTTTTTCTATTGATGTAATAGAGATTCCTGTAAGATTTAGCTGAAGTCCTGGGTTCTGATTACCATTTTAAAGGCTAGCTCTGTATTTTCCATTTAGAAGCTCATGGATTAAAGGAGTTAAGCACCATTAGCATGGACAGAAGCTTAGTGTGTTTCATTACAGTTTCTGGAGGCCCATCTTCAGCAGAGCTGACCCAGGTTATTCTGTAGTGTGCTGTTTACAGGACTTCTGTACACAGGAACAAGTTGTGGGGTTAATCTGCTTCAGCGTAGTGCAGAATTTAGCCTACTTTCTAACTGAACATGAAGACCTCCTTTTCTTGATAGTAGGAATCTACTCTCAGAAAACTTCATGTACTTTACTGAAATTGGACAGAAGAGTGACTAAAGCAGGCCTGAACTACATACCTGCTTGAGGACACGCTGTCTGTGCTTAATGACTTGTGTCATCTGGTATGAGGTGGCTCCCCAATAAATGTGCAGAAGCACAGAGCCGTCCTCTGGAGGCAGCCAGTGAATCACCCTGCTGAAGCCAAGTGTTTGCTTTAGATGCTGCGAAGTGTAAGGTGTGTAACATCAGATGTTTTCAGTTTGCTCTTTTTTGTCATGTGATGGTTGTATAACTTGCCTAGAGCTTGTTCCATACAGTTTGTGTCATGACAGGAGGATTTTGCATTTCCAAATGTCACCTTTTGAATTGTCAGCTTCAGGGACTGTTTTCTTCACTCGTGATTTGAAACAATGTGTAATAAAGCATTACTTCAAATTTTATTTCATAGTTTAGAAACCTGCGTCTGAACGTTTGTGGAACTGCAATGTTGGTAGAATCTTTGTTGTTGGACTCAAGTGAATGCCTCTAATGTAGGCATAAAAATAATTGTATGCAGCGAGTCTGAAGAGAGGATTTCCTGTAGGACTGAATTCTCTTTCCAGTTCTGTGTATTGCTACAGAAGATTTTGTCATCTGACCAGAACAGCACACTCCCCTAATGCAAGAACTACATTTAAGAGAGTAACATTGCAGTGGGACAGAGCTGCTGGGTGTGATGGTTTGTTTCTTTAAATTCAGGAGTTATCATTAACCATTTACCTTTACTTAAGAACAAGATTTAGCCCTTGTTTTGCACCCTAGAACTCTAGTTGTGGAGCAAATGTCATTCTAGATTTACCTAGTTTTCCCTCTACTGCTAAATCATGTAGATTTACATGGATTATGGAACCTGGATTATGGGACTCCTGGAAGGCTGACACACATCATGTCCGCTAACTTAGTTTTATGTCTTCTGGTTAGGAATGACCATTTCCAAATTGGTCTCCTTAAAGAAAAAATTGTGTGGTATTTAGTTTAGACTCTGCAGTGCTATATGGCAAAAATAAAATCTGATTAGAAAACCACAAATTCTAGTGGTAGCAACTGTTAGATGACTAAACTGTAGTTTATCCTGAATATTGTGAATCAAATGGAACATGATTAAGCAGTATGCACAACTATTAAATATTAGTCTGAAAAAGTTACGGATCAGTACTGCTCACCATAAGTGCCAGGAAATGAGGCTCTCCTTGAGGAAAAGACTGAGCAAATATGGGATGCAGTTAGATTAGAACAAGTGCAGCGTATTTTTCCTGCAAACACATTTTCATCTGTGCTTCTCTGTGTTAATAATAGTATATCACATTTGATTCACTTTGAAATGCAGTGATGTATGGTTCACCTGATTTTTAAATTGGAAGACTATAAGAGAGTGAAAATAATTTTTTGACACAACTCTTCCACATACTTCCTAAGTAATTACCCAGAGTCTAAACCTAAACCAGCAAATGAAATGGAGCAATTCAACGATCTCGGCTGCACGGTACAAAGTCCATATTGTATTTCTGCATTAACGTCTTTGATTCATTGGTTCTTTTTTTCATTGAAGTAAAATAGAGTTATCATCGTGCCACACAGTTGCGTCGGACAGAATGTGTAAAAACTTCTTATTGTTGTAGTACCTCAAAAGACTGAAATCATCCTTCTGCAACCTCCCAAGTGTAACTTCATGAAGTTTGCATTGTTCAAAGGCATGGGCTTGCAGTCTATTTTAATCGCAAAACTGCACCATGGTCATTGTTTAGAACCAGGTGACATGAAAGCACATTTAACATCTGAACATTGAAACTATTGTCACCTTTTTCCTTTGAAAGTACACGACGCCATTATAAAAGAAAACCGATAGCTGCATTAATGATAAAGTGCTACGGGAACCTGTCATCTCTGCACTTTGCCTGTGAGAAGGGATTTCACATCCTTTTTTTTTTTTTTTCCTGAATATGTATGTACGGTTTCATGGGAACGATCAGGATCTCATTAGGATGTAATCTTTAGAAGTTACGTTTCATACCTCCCCCCCCCCACCCCTTATCCATTGTTCCAAAGTCTCTGTGAATGAAACTGATGCTTTTCCCCTCTGCTTTTGAATGGAACTATGTGAATGTTTTACCTTCAGTTTTGCCTTCTGCTCACCAGCCTGCAGTCTACTGATAGATTATTTTTTTTTGCCAATTAATATATTTAAAATGATGTTGCAGCATTGTCAGCTGCTGTTCCCCAGGCTTGATGGCAAAAGTAGATGGATGAATTTGAAGCATAAGGAATATGTTAAATGGAAAGCATTGCAAACTGAAGTCTTCTGATTGCCTGTGTCCTTGCAGTGTTCACGGTTCACAGTTCTTTCTTGTGCCTCTTGGCCAGCTCAGGCCTAACAGTAAGTTCTGTGTCTGATTTTCTTTTTTTGTTACTACTTGTTTAGATTACATTACACCTAGTAAATGTAAAGCAGCTGATGCTTTGTGGTTATTTTTTAATGCCTGTTAACCCTGAAGTACTAATTTGGTAGTATTTTCCAGGCACAGCTTGCAAGACAAATGTAGACCAACTGGTGGTGTTGGTTGTTACTGTTTTTTGTAATTAACTGTAGCTGCTGGGCGCCCAAAATAAAACTTTGAAGTCTTGGTCATTATGTAAAAGACAGAGTGGTGCAACTGTTTGTGGCATCAGGGGCTATTGATTCACTGCAGCCCATCAGTGTTGGAGGGGTGTGCTGCTACGTCAGCTGTGCGCTCTATTGTTTCACCTGCTGTGGCCTTTGTGTTTGACCCTGTCAGTGCTTGCGTCAGTGATGCATATCATTGCCTGTGTGATGTCAAAGTGTGGGTGTACGGATATAGAGCCATAGTTAACCTAATGTGCTGCAGTAAATCCTGAATGCTGTTTCCTCCTGGGGATAACAGTGATTCATCGCCGTTCACATTAGACTAATGCTAAGTATAGCAGTGCTCATGAGCCGCAGTATCCACATAAATTAGTATCAAAGTCATTGCAGTTTTCTAAACGTGATTTTAGAAAGTGTTTGGAACCAGGCCTGTTGGTGGGCCTCCTTTCTTGGGCATAAACTGATTAGCAGTTCAGCTGAAGGTAAATCCTATGGAAGGATTGGGCTAAAGTAATCCTTTAGAATTTAGTTATGCTAATTAACGTAAAAACCTGGAGGCTTTGGGCCACGCCAGCCAATGACAATGGTCAACGTACAGCAAAGGCCAGAGCAGGAGGCCTGCGACACGGCTGAGGAATCCCTCCCGGGCACCCGCCGCTCAGCCCCTGTCAGCCCAGGCCGCGTCCCGCTTGTGCCGCCTGCCAGCTGGCGCGGGGCCCGGCCGCGGCCTGGCAGGGCGGAGCGCGGCGGAGCGGAGCGGGCCTTGGGGCGGGGTGGGGCGGAGCGCAGCGGAGCGGGCAGCCGCGCACCTGAGGGAACCGCCCCGCCCGCTGCCACCGCCCCGCCTGCCGCGGCGCGCCGGGGAGCTCCCGCCGGCGGGCCCGGCCCGGTCCGGCCCGAAATGAGCGGTAAGGTGTCCCGGCCGCCCAGCGAGCTCTCCGCGGTAAAGCACAGAAGCTGCAGCGCAGGGCGCGGCAGGCAGGCAGCCCCTGCGGCTGGCGTTTGTGCGGCAGTGGCGGACGGGGGAGAGCTGTTGTGGTTGGGAAACAAATGCGGGGAACCTGAGCAGTGCTGAGCCCCTCTCCGGGTGATGGGCGGCTGCGGAGGGAGCGGGCAGCCCGGGCGCTGGGCGGCCATTCCGAGGGAGCTGGGGTGTTGGCAGAGCCGGGCTCTGGGCGTCGGTGCCCCGGAAGCGCATCCGCGAGTGCGGGCTTCGAGCGCCGTATCAGCGCTGGAGCGCCGGGTGTCCGCCGTGCCGGAGTGCTGCGGGAGACCTGGAATGGGGCAATGCCACTAGGCAGGATAGAGAGAAATCCTACATCCGTTAGGAGAGCCGTAGTGGTATCCTCCCATTTTCAGGTGTTCTGTGTTCAGATGAGCTTGTCACGGCCGCAATGACAAGCAGTTAATTTTGCCACACGTTTATGGTAGCTGTAATGAGGTTTTTACAGTCTGCTCGAATAATCGTGTTAAATTTGCTGGATTTCTTTTATAATTTCCCGTTTAAGGGCACAAGTTTCATGTGCTCTTTGAGAGGCACCTAGGTTTTTTTCTGTTTGTGTGTGTGTGTGTGGTGGTGTTTTTTAAGACAAAGTGCATGGCAAGTTTTCTCTTTACTAGTAGTGAAATAGTAAATGTCAGGACAATGTAATAAACTGGAAGTGTGGTGAAACATCTGCTTCTTGGGTTTGGTTGAGTTAAATAAACCTTTAATGTGTTTGATGAGTCATTTGTCAAGAATAATGTGTAAAGCACAGTGATGTGTTTATTTTCTGGCCCACAATACCTCTCTACTCCTTATTACATAAGAGAATTGTATACCTCAGAGGATATGGAAGATTTGAGACCTCTTGGAATCACAGAATGGTTTAGGTTGGAAGGAGCATTAAAGATTATCCAGTTCTAACTCCCCCTTGCCATGTGCAGGGGCCTTCCACTAGATCAGGTTGTTCAAGGCCCTGTCCAACTTTACCTCAGATCATTAGCATTCATAATACAGTGCTTTGGCTGAAGCCAGTCCCATTTATGTCCACTATAGAAAATTAGATGTTTGATTAACATATATGCTGATGTTGTTGTTTGCTGGTATTTTACAATCAGTCTTGCATTATGGCAGAAAACACTGGCTTTGTCATGCACCACGCTAGCCAGTACCTGAAAGCATGAAGATTCCTCTTGCAGTGTATTTCACTGAAGTAGAGTTGTTTTTAAAAGGAAAAAGTACCTGCTTTTATAGCATATTATTAGCATTCCTCTTTAGATACGGGAAAGCTTTTTTAAAGATTTTTTTGTAGGTAGTAATACGCTTTCTGTCGAGAAATCAGTAATTTCAGTGTAAACACCCTGTGTTCTTTAAAACATACAAAGTCTCCCAACTTTTTTCCACACTTTTCCTTTTCTTGAATGTTCCTTTGCAATCTGACTTCATTCCACAGCTAGTTGGAAATCCAATCAAAGCAGATTAGCGTCCACAGTTACATCTTGAATATTAAAAATACATTTTCTTTAATTCTGGATCTTTAAAGTGTTCAGGATGGGATGCAAGTTTACAAACTGCTAATTTGACTCTGTGGTAACACTGCAGTAACTTCAGGTTCATACATTGCCTGTATATCTTTTGCGACCGCTAGGTTATGGGTATACTGGAAATGGGTTTGTGCATCAACCTTTGTACTGGATTGAAGATAACTGCTTTTTTGTTTGCTTGTTAGAGAGATAAAAGCACTAAATAAATAAGCTTTAAAAAGACTGTTAAACAATATTCTTCAGATGTCTAAAGCAAAACAAAACAAAAAAGCCAAATATACTTCAGTAAATATACAGCAGTTCAGCAAGAAACAGGCTGTTCATGTTAGAGTTCCTGCATCTCCCAAGGACATTGAGTTTGCTGTAGAAAAGTTCAAGTAACTGGGGTCTTAATTCTGAATTTACCTGAAAATTCTATGGTTTAAAATTGTGAGTTTAATAAAAGTGTTAGTGTTTTGTGTTTGGTACGGAAAAAGTACAAGTAAGCAATGCAACATACAAGCTGTGTAAAGTTCACCTTATGTAAGAATTTAAAACACTATTTGGTTGAGTGGTGACTTACAGTAAGTACGCTGTTGATGTTTTAGAACATATTGTAAGCTAATGCACTGAAGCACTTTCAGCTTCTCTTTTGCTACTTTTCGCTTCACTTTATTTTTACCACCTCATACTCAGCAGAAGCTTTCACTGAAACATTTTTGAGTTTCAGCTGAGCGCAAAGACTTGAAGGAGGTTCAGTTCTCCATTTATAGCTTGCTGTAGTCTTTATATTCTTTGCTGTTACACAGTTCAGTTAATCTTTCAATTAAGACCTTGTTCTTAAAAAGTCTGTTAGTCTTTTTAAGTAGTGCATTTCCAGACTTCTGGATCTTGCTCTAAAGAAGTCCCTAAAGTACATGTAATCAAGCTCAATTGCATGCTGCTTTTTTAAAGAGTGGGTTTTGTTCCTTTTCAATGCTCTTAGCATTCGGACAGGGTTATCTGTATTTCTGTCAAGTTCATACTTACCAGAATGAGGTATGCTATAATCTTAAATACCGTACTGTGCATTTACTTAGTATTTCCTATTTGTAGATCTTAACTGAGTTTATAAAACATTAATGTGGAACTGTGAATGCCCTTTCAGAAGGGCGTTATTGAAACTTCACCAACAGTTGGGTTGGTGTTTTTGGTGGCTTCACTGCACTGACCTAAAAGTTTGGAGAATGGAGTCTGGAGTGTCTAAATACCAACATTATGTGCGTACCACAAAATCTGGTCAGATTCTATTGTGTTTCAGTTTTTCTTTAATAATTAAACTTCAGCAATTGTTTTCTTGTGTATTTTAAACACAAGAATGTACAAACATCTGTAGGCAATCCCCCTTGAAGCCTGTGCCAGTGTGCTTGCTCTGTTAGAGGCCTGTGTCAAATGCTGAAGGGAAGGGTGTAAGGATAGGGCAGGCACACAGAAATAACTTGCTTATTTCTAGCTTTCTGAACCAGAAGTAATGCTTGGTTGGTTTTGTTGGGTTTTTTTTTTAAGCTCTTAACGGATTACCTCTCTCAATTTGTTTAATTTCTTCTGAACCTAACCTTTAACTTTCCACAGTGTTCTTGAAGCAGCAAGTTACATAATTTAACTGTACATTTCATGAGAATTTGCTTTATCTGTTTTAAACCTTCTACCCAGTGATTTAATTTAATATCTCTGGTTCTTTTAGGCAGCTTGTGAGTGTTTTTGTTTGGGGTTTTGTTTGGTCGGCTGGTTTTTAGTGGTCTTTTGCTGTTTCTCTGCTGCCAGCACTTTTACATTTTTACCATCTTCAGGTAGAAGAATACTGGTCTCTTTAATCTTTCCTGATAACTGGTGGAAAGCCACTGTAAACCTCCTTTCCTCTTCTAGTTCTGTGTATTCTTTTTGAAAGGTGGAGACAAACACAGTGCTCTAAGTATCGAGGTACAGCATGGATCTATACCATAGCATAATAGTGTTTTCTGCTTGTTCTCTGCCCTGTTAGTAGTGACTTCTAAGTTCTCTTTTTTCTTTCAACAACACTCAGCTAGAAATACCTTTCCTTAGATACATAGTAATTCCATAATCTTATTTGCAGCTAGTTTATGGCCCATCACTGTAAATACTTCTGTTTTTATCCCGGTGCATTACTTTGCACTTATTGACACTGTTTCTGCTTTTTTATCGTCTGATCATTCAGTATTGTAAGATTATTTGCAGCTCTGACAGCATACCAAAAATTTGTCACTTTGCTGTTTATTTCCTTTTCCAGAAGTTAATGCATTGAACAGGTTCTTGTTTGGGTGCCTGTGGGACTCCTTTGGTCACTCTAGGCACTTTGAAAGCTGATCATTTGCTGCTTCTTATTTCCTATTCTCAAGCCAGTTAGTTATTCATGAAAAGTCATTTTCCCTTTTTAAGTAAAGGCAGCATTGCTACTTCAAGAGTCTTTCAAAAGCTTTTAGAAGAATCCAGTTATGTTGACAGCATCCTTGTGTTCTTTGAAGGTATCAGATATTCCAGGCAGTACTTTATCTACAAATGCCACCTTAAAACGTTCCTGTTGTGTCATATTTGCCTGTCTGCGAACTCTTTTCTTTCTGGTTTGTATGGTATAAGTTTCATCATGGTATCAAAAATGTTCCCATTAGTAGGAGTAGAATTCCTGGTTTGTAATAGCTGGTTTTCCCCTGGGACCTTAAGTTAGTGTCCTGTTTACTACCTCCCACTCCTGTGGCACTGAGACTACTTCAGGTGATAAGACTATAGTAACCAAACAGATATTTTGTAAGCAATTTTCTTTACAACTCTAGTGGAATACTATCTGGTTTCAGCAGTTTGTTTTGAATGTTTTGTTTTGTTTCTGTTTTAAAGTCTCTTCTCGTTTCCTCTCAGGACCCTTCTTTTGCTCTGTCTCCTGTTAAGTTTTGACAGAAACTTCTCTGAGCTTCCTGACAGAGAAGGGAAAAATATCTGCTGGTTAATTTACTTTTTAGTTTTGTTTCTGTTTTTTTCCTAACTGCTTCGTAGGTTTCTAAGAGTGCCCTTTGCTATAATTTTATCTGTGCAGTGCATTGCCTTTGTTTATCCATGTTATCTTGTATGTTTTTCACACAGACTTTGCAGTTCAGTATGTTCTTTCAGCTTTCTCAGATCATTAAATGGTGGTGTACTGAATATTTTTGTAACCAATTTAGGTCCTGCTCAGGTTCCAATGATGTCCCCAAATGGTTCAGTGCCTACTATTTATGTGCCTCCTGGATATGCCCCACAGGTACGTCCCTTCATTTGATTTTTATTCTATTTCTTTTCATGCAAATGATGAGAGTAAAAAACCATAATAGCTAATTCAGTAAGTAGCATTAAGTTTCAGAGTCACTGTGGTTAAGCAAGTATATAATGGGAGATGTCCGTGGTGTCTCTGTCATGGAGGACTTCTCACGCTGTGTATGTGTCTGTTTAGTTGTATATTAACTGCTTATGTGACAATAACAACCGCAGTTCCTTGTTGAGTTCAGGATCCCAATGTACTAGATGTCCTCTGAATATAAACCAGAGTCATGACCCAGATAGCTCATTGTGCAGGACCTGTACTGATTTCTGTGTTAGTGGATGTTTTATCTTGGCATCAATATGTTTTATATAGGTACATAGTTAATGTCTGGTAAGTTCCCTGCAGGTAAGGACTGAAACAAATCAATTAGAAAAAGCATAGCAAACAACATGGAAAAAATGTCAGCTGTCCATTAGGAATAAATCAGCATGTAATGCATACTTTCACAGCTTGTCTTAAAATGGGACTTCCATTTTCTCACTGCAGTGAGATTCCTAATTTAGATGCCTAAATATTGAATGTGAGCTAGATAACCTGGACAAGTCTAGGGGTTAGTAGGTCATACCCAGAAGTTAGAGCAGATGACTACAGCTCTCCATGATGTCCTTCTGATGTTTAAAAAGTTGTGTAACCTGTGTCAATCACAGTAATATTTATAAAATTAATTTATCCTTCTTTTGAGGATGACTTGCAGTAGGCAAGCTGAAGAACTGGGCCTTGCTGAGGCACGCTTGTTAGCACAAGCAGGTGTTATGCTAACACAGTGCTGTGACTTACGAACTGAAGGTGCTTCACTGTACAGAGTGAAGCTCAGGGTACAAGTGGAACAAATGTCTGCTGTCTGCATCTGAGTAGAAATACCATAGTCTGTGAAATCCTGTAGTTTGTAAGGCTTAGGAAGTATTTACTACTGACAAAGCATAGCAGCTGTATAGTTTTAGGATGGAAGTTCCTGTTACAAGCCAGGAGATTTGATAGTAGTTTTGTAAACAGGGAAGTCTAAAACTGTTGAGCTGAGAGTTATCCCAGACTTAATGCAGTCCTAGCAAAGTAACTTACATGGTTTCTTCAGGTATAATGTATTTGGAAATGTCAGCAACTGCAAGTATATTTTGAGAGAAATTGAAAACCAGCTAAATGTCTAATGCCATCAGCCTGGAAGAACAACTTCAGCATAACCATCTTTTGTCTATCCATTTTTCTGTTATGCCTTTGCTTACTTCACTTCCTGTTTGGCAGTGATACTTCTTCTGTTAGAAGTTGGGCATAACTACAGAATAAAGCATACTTATTTTTCTTACATCACATAAATAAAAAGCAATTCATTGGTTGATTAACTTTTACCTTCTTTTTCTGTAGTTGTAAAGCTCTGAAAGAAATTGCATCTTTATTTATCCTCTCTAAGCTGTCTGCATTCACTGTCTGTAGTGAGTTTTCCACCAATGTGTAGTCGGTTAACTCAGACAAACAGGCCTGAGCCAGAACTACATGTTTTGCCGCTACACTTAGGATAATTGATAGCTTGTTTACTTTTTTAAACTTAAAATTATATAATTGACATGATGCTCTTACTGCTTTTGGAGGGTTTTTATCTGTGTAGTTGCCTGGAAGAGGCCTACCACTGAGCTGATACTTGATTTAGAGGCACAGTTACAGGCTTATTGAACTCTTCATTTTACACTATTAAACTTAAGGTCCCTGCAGCTGTAAATAAGGTATCTAGTTCTGAGTTACTTAGGCTATTAGCAGACCCAAGAAGACAAAGAAGACAAATAAATTATAAACTAAGTAGTCTGGTTTTTGTTGGTTTGACTTTGTTGGTTTGGTTTGGTTTTGTTTTGTTTTTAATGGAAACTGCTTCCTATGTAATCTGAATCTGCTCATAAAGTCATGATACTGCAATTTTTCTTGTAAGCATAAAGGACTTAATTAAAACAGCATTTCTGTGTTTAGATAATTTCACTGGACAGCAGAAATTCTGTTTGTATTTTCTTCTGTTAATACATCCTGCGTTTAGGATACCACACAGCTGTGGTTGCACAGATATGAAGAATGTTGTCTTTAGTGAAATTACTCTTTCCCAATATGGGACAATTTCTGTATACTGAAAATAGCCCCTTTCTTAAAGTCAGAGTGTGTATGTGTTTTAAAGCTCTGTTAGCTTAGGCAGTTTATATTTATTTTCAGCTCTCTAGGTAAGGTGGTATCAGCTCCATTGTGTATATTTTTATGTCTTCTGAATTTTATTGCATATGCACAGAGATCCTCATCCTGTCATTACACCAGAAACATGCGGCTGTGTCTACATAACCATCTAAGTACAACAGTGAAGTTTTGAAGCAACTTCTTGACCAGCCTTACTACATTGCATTGGTTCAGCCAGGTTCAGCTAGCAGGATCATTCTGGGGGGGTACAAATTAGATCTCTGTCAGAGAAAAGAAGAGTAGAAGTTCCATTTCAGATGTATCAGACGCACACCAACCCTTAACGGAGGCATGGTAAAACAAATGGTTGATCCTCCAAGGAGCTTTCTGTCCTGGACTTGGTGGAAGCGTTCACACCAGGGCACGGGACTAAATCTAACTAAGCTTAATACGCTTAAGCTTAAACAGTGGAACTGAAAGCAGCTTGGCACTAGGAGCTTTGATTTGATCTGCTCCTCTTGCACCAGGTTGCTCATTGGCATAGGTGTGTACCTGTTCCCACCTCATTTCAAGTGTCAGTGAAAACTTAGATTGAGAGTGTAGGGTTTCCTTGTCCCATGTTTTTGAATGTAGTCATGATATTCCAGATTCCATTCTCCTGCTTTTCAGGATAAACGTTTAATCTAAAGCCTTACGTGGCAGTCCCAGCATTTTAGTAGAATATGGGTAACAATTTGTTCATTGGCATCCCTGACACTAAAGTTATTAACACCTGGATATATACAAGTAAAAAAAAAAATCATATCTAGATATTACCGTCACTCATGTATTTTTGTGAGCGTTTTCTGCTTCAGTACTTTCTACTCTATGTGCCTTTGTGCCTGCTCTCCACCAGTTTCCTACATTCTACAGACCCCAGACAAGCTACTCGTGCTGTGAACAGCACACCTCAGCTCCTATCAATTTTTAAAAGGAGCCTATAAGGAAAGACTGTTTAGCAGGGCCTGTTGTGACAGGATGAGGGGTAATGGTTTTAAACTAAAAGAGGGGAGATTCAGGCTAGATGTCAGGAAAAAATCCTTTGCAATGAGGGTGGTGAAACAGTGGCACAGATTGCACAGAGAGATGATGGATGCACCATCCCTGGACACATTCAGGGCTAGGCTGGATGTGTTTCTGGGCAACCTGATCTAGTTGAAGATGTCCCTGCTCATGGCAGGGGATTGGATGAGATGACCTTTGAAGGTCCCTTCCAAACCAAACTGTTCTATGATTCTGTGTATCTCATGTGCCCACACTTACTCTCATCATGGGATTGCATATGCTACTTCCGTTTCTTTGAAATTATAGCAGGGTTGCTGAAGGCTGCGCTCCGGTCCCTCAGCCACGGGCTTGTCCTGTCACATCTCCCATTTGCCATTTTTGCATAACAAGCCTCTTTGCACACCAGAGTCTGGCAGAGGCTGACACAATGGTCCCTGTTTTCTGTATAGCATGTAGCTTCCTTCACAGTGCAAGACAGGCAAGGGGGGAGGAAAGAAAATTAGATTCTTTCTAAAAACTACCTTGAGTTGTGAAGGAGTCTTGAGAGGGCTGACTACCATCCTGCTGGGTTTCTTGTTTTAACAGCTTGATGCAGGCAAAAGCTGCTGCTCAGTATGGCCACTGCCTCCTGGGTTAATGTTGGTGGCCTGAATTGGGCACAGAGCAAAGACCAGACACTGTTGTGCTTTTCCTGTCTCTATTTATGAGGAGTGTGGTCTGTTCACCCACCAAATCACTTCTAGGGAGCAATCTAGCTGTTACGCTGTCAAGCAAATACAAGGAGCTGTGTAGTATACAAGCAATATGAATGAGGGTGGAAAGAGGGCCCTGGGGAGAAGCTAGGCTCATGCCACAAATATACCTGGTTGTTTATAAGATGTTGTTATGTTGTTACAGTCTTTTTTTTTTTTTTAAACATGTTTTTCCCGCATCACATTCAGAAATGAATGGCATTGTTGCAGTTAATACACTTCATGTAGGTAGCCCTTTAATTGTCCTTTATTTTTTATTCACGGTCTCCTCCTGTTTTCTCAAATTTAAGGGATATACTATTCCTAGTTTTGTATCTACAGAATGCACCTTTCAGATTGTCATTTCCCTTTTGGTGCATTGTCTCTCACTGTGCAGGTTATTGAGGATAACGGTGTTCGAAGGGTTGTGGTGGTTCCCCAGGCTCCAGAATTTCATCCTGGTGGTCATGCAGTGATACACAGGCCTCCACATCCCCCACTGCCTGGCTTCCTTCCTCTTCCAGCGATGATACCTCCTCCACCACGTCATATATACTCACCTGTGACCGGAGCTGGTGACATGGCAACACAGTACATTCCACAGTATCACACCTCGCAAGTATACGGGGATTTGGGTAAGCAGTTTACCAAATATTGCAAGTTCTATCAAAGGAAATAATACTCTACTTATTTCCAGCATCTGTTACACTGATGTTCGGGCTTTGTCAAGCAAGACTTTCAGCTTGAATGGGAGCTATACAGAACAATTTTATGAGGGTACCAGGTCCTGTTTTTACTGAAAGTTGTTACTCCAGAAGAAGTTATTTTAATGGATCACTGAACAGACAAGTCTAATTAATTAAACATGCAGATTATTTATGTGTATCAGTTACAGATTTGTCAGGAGAGCAATGCAGGAAGTGTTTGTAGTGATTCAGCTGATGCCTTCCTCTGAGATATAGAGTTTAAGTCCGTACCTGAGCACTGTTCTGAGACCTCTTGTCTTGCAAGTATCCCATTTGAAGCATAAAACAGGAGTTCTTGCTATTAATTATGAAAAATGTTTGCTATTTTTGTGTGTAAAACTGTATGCATGTAGTCCAATGTCTGTATTGAAGTCCAACTTGAATGATCAGGTGTCACCAACCTAAACTTAATACTGTAGTTGAAGATAGTTTTGGTAGTGCTATTGACACATGCCTTTTAATAATGTTTAGTGGCAAAGTGTATGTGTGTACTAACTCAGGGGTTGGGTTGTTAGATTAATATTTAAATTTCTGGCAGACTTGTCTTTCTTTTGATAAACTTCTGCAGTAAGTCAGGTGCTGACTTTGAAAGTCTTCGAGAGCAATGCCAGGTTGCTGTTTTTAGAGAAAAAACCTTGACACTGTAGAGGGGGAGACTAAACACAACTTTGTTATATTGCTGTAGGTGCGTAGATTCCCAGTATTCTATGATACTACTAAAAACATCTCTAAAAAGTCCTTCATGTAGTGACCGTGCTTAAATAGTCACCATTTACAAAGCTGTCAAATAAGAATATACTGATGTCTTCCTGGAATTCTTAGTGTTTCTGTATTCTGAAGTTGTACTTTATTTCTTCCTTGCACTATTTTGATAATAGTGCTTTATTAGATGCTTTTTGGGTGCTTATTCATAGTTTTATTAATTTGTTGTTTTCCTGTAGATGGCAGTTACTTGCTTTTAGTTTGCTAAATTAAGAGATCAGAGTATGATATTTAAATGCATTAAAGATAAAGGATACTTCTAATGGAATAGTATTTTTTAGGTTTCTGCCGCTAGGTTATATCCCTTTAAATACAAATTCAGTGATTCTGCGAAACTGCTAATGTAGAAAAAAATTGATGAAGTAGGATTCTTTGGGTTTGCTTTGTTTTAAATATATATGTAAGATGCCTTTGGATTTAGGGAGTTAAAGGACTAGGGATCATAGAATCATAGAATGGTTTATGTTGAACGGGACCGTAAAGATCATCCAGTTCCAGCCTCCCTGCCATGGGCAGGGGCACCTTCTACTAGACAAGGCTGCTGAAAGCCCCATCCAGCCTGTCCTGAAGCTAGGTTGGATGCTGTAATTTATTACATATTTGCTACAGATTTCATGTTTAATTCTGGACCACTGACTTTGGCTATGGCCTTAAGAAGTCAGATCTCACAGTTAAGGTCCTATGTGAGGAATCTGAATTTAAGGAGGGGGAAAAACACAGAAGTGCTTATAGCATGGTAGTTCTCTTATTAGAGCACTTAAATCTCTAATGGTAGTAAAGATCAAATTTGTAAATAATCACAGCTTATCTGGTAGTCTCCTGTCAAATTCTCTGGGAATTAACTTGACCTACTAAAACAGAAACTGGAAAGGCCTCTAGTTTTGTGGGTTTTATCCATCTTGCAAGACAGTTTGTATTTAATCTTGTTTCCTATACTTTCCAACACATAAGAAATACAAAACAATGAATTCATTTTTCAGAACAACTGATCCAGTTTACCTGAAAATGGACAAATTCTATGCTGGTTTTGAAGGATGTATTTTTTTAAAATTTTCATTGTTTATCATAGATAGGGTTACATTGGGGAAAGAGTTGGTTGCTGTTTAAAATTCTTGAGTCAGAAAGCTGAAGTGGATACAAATGTTAGAACTGGACAGAAAAGTTCACCAATCTGCAGTTTAGTGTTTTTTATTGGTGTGGTACTGCCTTATTTCCAAAGCCACGTTTTGACTTAGAGGTGGGATTTTGGTCATATGGCAGCAATGCTTAGGTTACTGTATACCAGTGTAGTGTACTTACAAGATGTAGCCATGCTATCTACAGCCTTTCTGTATGTTTCAATTGCCCTATGCTTTTGTGGGGGTTTTCCCTATTGATTTCTGCTTTTCCTGTTGATTTCTCACCATTAATCAGTCTAGTATTCAATTAAAGTACTTGATCTAGTTGCATTCCAACTGTGTTTTTTATTCAGCATTAAACCAAACCTCTTCCTGTGTAATAAGGTATGACATTTTTTCTGTGGTGACTGTATCCTGTACCTTACAGCTGAAGAACGATTATAGAAACAGTTTAAGGATAATTTTTAAGTAGAAAAAAGATGTGGGAAGGAAAGATAACGCTTTCTCCCCTAACATGTTGTTAATGAACAGTTAGTGTGTATCATTTTGTCTGCTTGACACTTACGTTTTCCAATAGGAGTAAAGATGTAATTTTACACACAAGTGTTCATTTAGCACACGTAGCATTTTTCAGTAAGTTTTTTAATTACATTCTGTTCTTAATGATGATTTTTAATGTTTTCTTCTTTCATTTAGAAACTCTGCCTGCTCATGGAAGATCGAACTTCAGAGATGAAAGGTCTTGTAAAACGTATGAAAGGTTACAAAAAAAATTAAAAGATCGACATGGAACTCAGAAGGATAAGTTAAACAGCCCTCCATCATCTCCTCAGAAATGTCCTTCTCCTACAAGTGAACACAACGGACTTACAAAAGGACAGGATGCAGCTGGTATAAGCACAAGTTCTACCAAAAGCAAGTCTTTGGGTAAAGGAAAAAGCAATTCTCAGACAGACACAGAAGTAGAAGGTAAGTGTTAACAAAAATAATATATAATGCAAGTCTAGTATTTACAGGAACATAGCATTTTAGGTAGAACAGTACACTTAACAATCCTGAAGTTGGGTAGTAGCCCATAACTGCCCTGACTTACATAGAATGGAGTTAAGAGCAATTGATCTGCTCATCACACTAGAACGATGGACCTGAAGGAACAAAACCACTGGCATAAGTCTCCACATAGACTTGAGGAAAGAAAAATCTGTGCTTTGTCCAGAGTTATTGGTGCTGACAATTTAAGGAATCGCTGGATATCAACTGACTGTTTGATATTGCAGAAAACTTGAACCAGATGTCTGATACAAGTTGAATGTACATTTCCTGTTCAAGAGGAGTATTTTGTGAAAGAGATACTGTTGTTACATAAAATTCACATAATGCCTGTCCCTATCAACTTACTATTGAAAGACCTTTGTAGAAGAAGACAGGTTCTCACACTAATCTCTGTGAGTTCATGTTTTCTAAGATGCTATGCTAGGAAGTGTGTTTATCATTAATACCTGTATTTCACTGGAAAGCTTGTGATCTTGTAAATGGACCGAATTCACTCAGTCTCGGTCATACCATCCTTGAATTTGATGATATGCCACTATGCAACTTTCAGGTTACTGGTACAGCACTTCACATTCAGAATGCAAATGGTCATCAGCCAACTACACTTTTCTCAGAACAGGGATTTGTAACTTTTGATGCTGAAGGAAACAAATCATGATTTTATCAGCTCACTTAGATTTCCTTTGAGGTGATGATTTTGTGCCAATATATATTAGATTGCTGTATACCAAACAGAATGTGAAGTATGTACGTCTAACCAAGACCAGGAAATCTCAACCTACAAGACCTGTTTAAAAGCATGTGAAAACTTAGTAACAAGGGACACCTTTGAAATAAAATCTGAATTCAGAATTCGGGAACTGTTGTTCCAAACTTGAATAAATGCTTGTCACTATAGTTCCAGCATAGCATTTGTCTTGGCTTCAGTTTACTTTCAGTTAGTTTGTACTTACCTGTGAGCTAACTTTTCCAAGGCACAGGTGACTAAAATGTACTGTTGCTTACATATGTTACGAAAATTTTGTTAAGGGTTCCTTAGAAGTACTTTATATGAAAAATGGAAAAGCCCACTCCTCAAAATCATTTAATTCAGGAGACATTTGGGAAAATAATGTACTGTGACTTAGACCTGTAATAGCAAACAGAAGTCAGATATGCATTTAATTACATTTCTAAGGCAGTTTGGTTTTGAGACTAAAGTTGTAAATAGATTTGACCTGTGGTTTTTAAAGAATTTTGCCAGGCTTTGATTTTTCTTTTTAGATTAAGGCAGGTTAAGTCAACTAAAAATGGCTGGCCACATCTCCAAAACTGAGTAGCCTGTTCACTTACGCTATTGAGATAATACAATTTTAATAGTGTGTGGGAGAAAGTACATAAAGCACTCTGTATAATCTTTGAGTCCTTTATAAAGCTCAGCTTTACTTTCAGCTGAAACAAAATACTTCAGATTCTTTCCCTGAGGTGTAACTGAAGGCTAAGGTGAGGTTTGCCCTTGCAATTGAGGGAGTCCAGCAGTGTTACCAGTAAGTAGTCTGCCACGTAACATGCAGTAACATATTTAAACTACTGTAACTTGACTGCTTCTACATCCAAAGAGAAAAATCTATAGGAAATAGCTCAGCTAAGAGCTTAAGTACTCCAGAGCAGTAGTTTATTTGAAGTTATTCATTAATAAAAGATAACCAGGCTTTCTGTATTCCATAAATCATAGAATGGATTTAGAAATAGTTTTATATGAACAACATCTTTGAGAGCTTTTTCAGTTTTATGTTGCTCTAGATGAATGCAAATTGGTAAAGTGTTGTTTCATAGATACTTTAGTCTGTATGCAGTGTTTGAATATGAAGAGCTGTTTCACTGTAAAGTCACTGAACAATGTTCATGGGTACTTTTTGTTTCCTTTGATTTTGTTTTTTAAGAAAAGGATGAAGAAACAAAAGCACTTGAAGCACTTCTTTCTAATATAGCCAAGCCAGTGGTAAGTAAATAAAGCTCTCCATAAAATCAGAATGTATTTGCTGCTAGTTTACATCTCCTTTTCTCTGTCCAAGTTTAGAGGGTTTTTAACTTCCCACACTAAAGAAAACTCACTTAACTTCCAGTCACTGAAGTGTAAATGACAAAAGTAATTTTTAGTATATTAATATTTATGAAGCTAAAATTGTCTTGATACTTATTATGTGGAATTATTCTTCTCGGCCACTCTGTGAAATCATGGTACTAACAGAATTAAAAGAAATATATATAGGAAGAGCTTGTAACATTTCCAGTAACATAATGGTGATGCTTAACACCATTTCTTACTTTAAAATCTGTTTTCAGGTTTCTGTAACATTCTTTAGTTCAGGAAAAAAAAGATTACATAACAGATATCTCCAGGCATGAGAGATCCCTGGTGAGGTTCTGGAAACCTCACCAAAAATGAGGGTTTTGAAAAGCTTATTTGAAAAGTAGAGAAAAATTCAGACAGGTTTCTCTTTAAGAGTGTCTGGCACCTTGAGGGAAGAGAGGCAAAAAATTTGCCAGGCAGGTGTCTGTAAGCAGTGGGCTTCTGTCTTACCTGTTTGAAAACCTACCAATTTATTTTCAATTTGTAAAACTAATTCATAATTCTGCATAAATACTCTTTAAAACACAGATGCCAAATTCGGTCATTTCTTGCATCTTAGAGTGTTCTTTTCTTTCATCATCTGTACCTTCCCTGTTCCCAACCCTTCTGCAAGGATTTATACAACTTCATCTATTTATACTGCACTTCAATCCTCAGTCCACCAATTGCCTGAGTAAAACCAATCTGTGTTCCCTATTGTAAACTACAAAAAAGAATCACTGCAACTCTGTCTCCAGGAGGAGCCAAGGGTTTGTCCAGTCAGTGAGCTACTTCCTCATTATTCATGTATCTTCTCCTCTTCACCTCCCAGAAAACCTGGCCCCAGTTTTGGTGCCTCAGTCTTGATTCTTCTTTCATATGTTGCTTTACATCCTAATGAGGAGAGCCTGAGAATGCTGGGACTGTTTAGCCTGGAGAAGAGAAGGCTCAGCCAGGATCTCATCAGTGTTATATAGATATGTGCAGGGCAAGTGCAAAGAGGATGGAGCCAGGCTCTTTTCAGTGTGCCCAACATGAGGGTCTGTGGCAGTGAGCACAAATTGAACCACAGGAGATAACCCTGTAACATAAGGGAACACTTTTACCATGAGGATGACTGAGCACTGGCACAGGTTGGACAGAGAGTTTGTGGAGACTTCCTCTTTGAAGATACTGAAATGCAGTCTGGACATGGTTCTGGGCAACTGGCTTTAGGTGACCCAGCTTAAACAAGTGGGTTGGACCAGATGACATCCATGGGTCTTGTCCAGTGTCAACTGTTTTGCCATTCTATGGGGCTTCAAGGGCTGAGTAGGGATAATACTAATAGAGGAAGTCGTGAATGTTTGGTGTATCCTGCTGGGTCCAAGCATCAGAATGTCTTCAGTGCATGTTAATGTGTCTTTAGGGCACTTGCATCTTTGGTGACTGTCATGGAGGTGGAAGCTGTCTGAAGTAAATCCTGTAAGAAAGGGTGGAGAGAGCTGAGATGAAGAAATGGAGAGGAGTTAGATGATCCTAGCTGCTGCTGTGGTGTACATAAAAGTAGCTGTAACAGTCAAGTTCAGTACCTCTTAATAGGATGACTGTGGCAACTGAAGCTAGTGGAGGGGCAACAAAATTTCTAGAGAAGAAGCTGGGACTGAACAGAAAGCTTAGGACGATTAAGGTGTGGGGGGAAAAAAGAAGTGAGTGGAGAAGAGACATCTCTGACAATGAGCACAGGTCCAAAGTATAATCAAGACTTGAGAGATCAGAATAGATGGGGAGTTTAAGATGAGAAAACGAGACCAGGAACAGAGTGTGTCTGTTCTGTTGGAAGAACAAGATGGAGCAAGTAGCTTTTATGCTTGTTATTTTTACAAGCAGGTTGATAATGAAAGGGTGATGGAAGTAGAACTAAGATGGGTGGAGACAGTGTGCAGAAGTAGCAGGAGACTGAAGCTGCATGACAAAGATGAAGATTGATGAGACAAGGATATCATAACTTTATTGAGAGACTAAAGGGCAGAAGTCTGGGATGGAGTAGACAAGGAGTACATGCTGCAGTGAAGAAGTGCTGATTAGGACCAGACCTTGAGAAGAAAAAAAACAAAGCAGGGTCGAAAGGGGTGATGGTTCTAAGAAACAAAGTCTACATCTGATAGCACTGATTTTTATCCAGGGCCTGGAATGTAATCCAGCAAGTACCTGCGAAGTCCTACCAGCAGAAGTTTTGTTCTGCTGCCTTTTGTTTCACTGCTGAGCAGTGCATGTCATCTCCACATAGCATCTCCGCATAGCAAACACCTATTACTATCATTCTGTTAAGTCAAGCAGTAGACACTTGTGCAGTGGATCTGAAGGCTTCAGGCTTGCTGTAGGATGGTGACAGAAAGAATTTAAGGGAGTCATTTGCTATACAAAAATATATTAAAAAATACATGTATAAAAATATATATTAAAAATTAAATATATATAGACACACACATGCATATTGTAGGAAAATACACATTTAAATACTGTTAGAATTCTATTCCATTCTCAGAGTGAAGCAGGAAAGATTTTATATTAGTGCTGGTCCATTGTATTCAAGATTACAATTGCTTTTTGTTTTATCACAGGATCATGCTGTTTTTTCTCTATGGTCCCTGCCATTTACTGTACAAAACATACCTGCTTTGGGAATGGGTCAGGGCTGTGTAGCTAAAGGAACCGGTGACTTTGACCCCTTTTAACTCCGAGTCATGAGAGTCTGTTCCAACAAGGAAGTACGTGCCTAGTTTAGCCATGTATGGCATCAGAATGGATGCAGAAACAAATTTTGCTGCAAGGTTAGGTTATTGCAAGATAATGCTGTCACTGGGGCATGCTGGACAACAGCATTCTCAGCATCCCTCAAGTCATAAATACCTGCTTAATCATGAGTGGCCTTCTTAACTTTGTGAGAATGTGGATGATCCTTTCTGACCTGACTAGAAGTACAGGGACCAGTTCTCTAGAAGTATGCACAGGCCTCTGACAGTGGCCAGGGCATGCAGCATGCTGTCCAAGTCAGGGTGTCATCAGTGATTGCATTGCCAAAGAGAACAACTCTGATCTTCCTGGGGTGGTTAGAGTGAGGCTGTGAGAAGTACAATCAACAAGTGCTATCTTTTGCTATCTTGCTAATTACATATGAAAAAGCAATAGACTACCATTACTGTGTTGCTTTCTTTCACTTCCTTCCATCATCAACACCCAGTCATCCATGCCTTTTAGACAAGCATGCTGTTTCCCCTCACATGTCCTTATGTGAATGTTATTGAATGTAGCTGTGTCTACAAGTGATCTCTTTGCAGACCTCAAAAGACATCCCAGGCTTAAGCAGTAGTAGACTGCTACAGACTACATAACGTACAGAAGGCAAAAAGCCAAATTTCCAGCACTTGGAGGGGCTTATGCTTTGTGAAGGCAAGGGACTGTCAGGTTTGTGGGTAGGTGTAAGACTAGCTGATGTTGCAGCTTTCTGGAGTGTGGTGTGATAAGAGAATGGGAAGTTGTGTTAACTACTTGGGCCTTGCAAGATCGGAAGCAACCCTCCCACAGTTTCTCCAAGGAAACATTTTCCTTGTCCTCCCACAGGTGAACCAGGAGATTATGTTATTTCACACATTTGTCGTACTCATCAGAGATATTCCTGTGGGTTTTTTGGTTAATGTTTTGCATGGAGCACTCATGGTGGGGACTGTGTTGTGATGCTCTTCTTGATGGATCATCAACATCCTGTTCCCTGGTTGAACTTCAGTACTGGGATACTGGCAGTGGTGGTGGTGGTCATATGCTCAGATGATCATACAGGTATCGCCGGATATTCTGCCCATTGCACCATATCCTACTCCAGAAAGTCAGGAGTAATGCTGAAGGCTCTGACTTGTCCTGGGCTATCCCATGTCTAAATGCCTCATTCCAGAGCATGCACATCTAAATCCAGGTGGTGGGGTCCATGGTGTGCTTTCATTCACTCATCTCTTTCAGTCTGTGCAGTCTGGGGCACATCAGCTTTGCAGCCTCCAGACTCCCATTAGGTTTTCTTATGAACATGTTCTCATTTTCTTAAACTTTTCACTCTTAATACATGGCAGTATTAAGTCAAGTTAGTAGTTACTGCCACCAGATGACCCTTCCACTTAGGGAGGTCTTGGACTTTTTACACCAGATGTAAGTTGGAGTGGTGCTGCAGGTTGCACCATGCTGAATCCTCAGCACTTAACAGTTCACCAGCTATCATGTCCACTAAGGAAATAACAAAGCAAGCTGAAGAGAAGACAAGGGGACAAGGCAAAAGCAAAATGAAGAATGGAGCAGAAGGCTGAGTATTTAATAAGGAGAGGCAATAGGAATTCAGAATTTGAGGGTTTGTTATATAGCAGTTAAATCTGTTGGGAGGGCATCATGTTTTGTGCTTCATGTGTGTTCTAGATTTGCTTGTGGGCTTTCAGAACATTATGCACCTCACTCATCAGTTAAGTACTTCGTGTGCTGTGAATGTAATCCAGTTTGCACGTGCCAAAACTGCTGCTCTTTCGTTTGACCCAGATGGCATGTGTAATAGAGTTAATGAAGAGATTCACTTCTGCAAGCTGGACTGCTAATGAAGACGTGCCCACCTTTTAGTTTCCTTAGTGCTGGGACCTGACTAGTGTTGTGTTCTGCTTTGCAGAAGCACACAGTGCTCAGAGCTGCAACCAAAATAAATCAATTGCAGCTGCTTGAATAAGTATACAAAGTAATAAGTAATGCCAAGTTTTCTAAAAAAAAGAGCAGCTCATGAGTGTTTCAGGGCACCCAAAAGTAGTGGATTCTTCTGATCTTAATCTTTGTTCTTCAAAAATACTTATTTCCTCTTCATATTGCAGAGATATTTTGAAAATACACTGGTTTGTGCCTGAAAACTGATGGGAATTTCTGAAACTTTCGTAATTCTTTTCCATAATAAAGCTCCACTAGCGTTCCAAAAGTCAAGTATTGGGACATTATTAAACCTCATGGGTAGAAGACAATATTAAATAATTGCTTTTTAGTGAAGAAATTTGTAATTACTGTCATATGATCCAATCATGTGAAGCTGAAGTTTGGTGTTAATATATGCCGATGTAATCTAAAACTGCCATAATGCATATGCACAATAGAGAAAAGTTTTTTACAGGAAATCTTCATTTTTGCAGTTCTTCTAATACTTCGCTTTTGTCCCTTAATAGTCTTGTGGGGAAGAATATAGCTGAACCTAGACTTGTCTTCTAGAATCGTTGCCTTAGCTGGAAGTTGAACCCGGAAAACAGTACCAAATCTTTTATAAACTAGTTGAAAAGAACTTCTTTGATTCTTCTCTTCTCATGCCCCATGCATATGTATACATGTGTATGTATAGAGAATTTATATAGTTTTTATACATTGCAGCTGTTTATGCACCATTAGGATGTTCTTGATTCCCAGGTTCTTTGAATACTTTGCATTTCTGATTATGTTCACTTCCACTGACTGTTGCTTTTAAGTTTTTGCAAATTGTCCACAACAAGGCTTCGGCTCTTCATAATCTTTAGTCGCTCTGGTTACACAGAGTAGAACAACCAGAACAACCTACATAGTCACTGATTTTTAGCTTGGTACATAATACTGCTTCATTGTGTTGTCATCTATTATTTTAGAAGTATTACGGAAGGTTTACATGAGTTGACCAACAATCATTGCCCTGGGAGAGTAACTCAGGAAAACAGTTTTTCATCGGTCAGAAACTCAAAGAACACTTCACCCTGTTCTCTATTGACACCTGTTGATAACTTCCACTAATAGTCTGGGTTTAACTTTACTAGTGAAAGTCCTGTGAGTTGTCTGTTACTCTGTAGTCTGCAATATTGTCTTTGATCTCCTTGCACTCTTCCTGCTCTGTCTGTACTAAACAGTCGAAACCTCTAATTGTTTAATGTTGCAGTGAGATATGTGGTGAGTTGACCCTGGCTGAACACCAGGTGCTCACCAAAGCTGCTCTGTCACTGTCCTCCTCAGTGACATTATTTCCAAGACATTGAGGTCCATCTTACTTGATTTTTTCTCCTTTCTGTTTGTCTGTTATCAGTAAGTCATCTCCTCTCTATTTCATCCTTGAGGTTGACTCATTCAGGTTTTAGTTCAGTAGATGATAGCAGTTTAAGAGCACCGGTTGTGAAGTTAGCATTTTCATTCGGATAATCTGGTAATAGATTTCCAAAAGCAATTATTCCTGAAATAGATGTATATATTACAGTCATATTGTAAAGCTAGTCATTTCGTATAATGAAATATTTTCAGTTCTCTTAGAAAATGAAAATAGAAGGTGGGTGCAACATACAAATGACAATAGCAGGCATGAAATATAAACACCCACAAATTTCTAGAATTCCTTCTGGAATGGATCCTAAAAACTTGTAATCACATGCACATACTGATGCACTCACCTACAGAAATACAAGCACCCACAGCCCCTTGCAGCATGTGTGGGTTTCAGGCAGCACCCACTCTTTGGGGGGTGCAGGTGCCCTTAATTGTATGTTTCCTTTGGGAGATGTGGGTGCTTCAGCTTTGCATGTCACTGTGATGTTCCCCCAAATCTGCAGTTCCCTACAATCTGCTAATCCGCAGGCCACTGAAAAGGTTCTCCAGTAGGTCACATGCACCCACCCAAGCTGTGGGTCCCTGCATATTGCACCCCAAACCACTGGTACTGTTGCCAGCCATGGTATCCATCAGGCTTGGATGGAAGTGGCAAGGGTTACAGGTTTTGATCATGGCTCTGTTCTGCTCCAGCATCTTTTATCCCTGTTACAAATTTTCACATTGCTTTTATACTTCTGAGGCTGATTACTTGTTCATTTCAGAAGTTTCTTTGTGACTTCCCAGTTTCCACGTAATCCACCTGAGGGTCACTGCCTTTAGCATTATGAGTCTGCTGGGGCAAGCACTTCTGAGACAGATGGAGGTGTTGTGTTCACGCTGTTTATTACTCGTATTTCTGTCACACCAACTGTTGTTATTTAGATCTTTCTGCAAAGGGTGGGATGTGCAGGCAAGCACCACCACAGGAATTCTTTAGGATGTTGCATATGTGTGTGTGCAGATAGATAGATAGATGGACCTTGTGAGCATGCCTTCGTCACAAGCACCTGAGCTCAGAGTATATTATACAGAGTACTAGATTAAAGCCTCAGGTAGTTTTATCCCTATTAATATCCTGATTAAACAAAAAAAAAAGTGCTGGGATAAGTAACCAAATAGGTTCTAATCTAATGTGAGAGTCTGCTTGTCACTGTCACCATTAAATGTGCAGTTTCTTCATGTACCTGTTAAGAGTAATGCAGGCATTCGGGAGAAATTCCTGAACTTCTTTATTTTTCATAAGTAAAACAAGTCGACAAGAAGGTATTAAAAATATCATAGTTCTGGTGACATAAAAGAAAAAATAATGTCTGAAGCACCTTCATTTAATTAAATAACTGAGAATACAAATACATGTTTGTCCTCTTCTGCTTTACAAATGATGCAGTTCATTTGTAGGTTGGCCACTAGGTGGCACTCATTACTTAGGTGTGTCTGCCCTCAACCTAATGCTCTGGGATTGCAGTTTTCTCGTGTTTCTTGTATTTCTAGCTTGATTTCATCTGTAAGATACTAGTTAGCAGCTATTATAGAAGTATGAATATTCCAATACACTAACGGTATATGATATCCTTCTCTTTATGTCGTTGTTTGTGGCAAAGAAGCTTTTAAATATGATAACATTTAAATGGCAGAGATCTCAAAAGTTGTATTTGTACAGGTATCAGACATTCAGGCAAGAACAGCACTGCTTCTGTGGTCACCTCCATCCAGTGATACCAGAGAAGACACTGACAAGAATGATGTACCAGAGGTTTATACTTACGAAGTGATGCTTTCAAATACTGGAAAAGATGGAAAGTACAAAACTGTATATGTGTAGGTGTTCATTATTTTTACTTAATTGCTCTTTCGTTGAATTATGTTGTTTAAAACATCATTAAAAAAATCTGCCAGTTGTCTGAAGATTTAAATAATGAGCAGTTTTGTGCAACTTCATTTCAAAATACAACTACTTTTTTTCAGTAGAATTAGTTCAGGTTTATAACTGAAGTCTCTACCATCAACTAGAATGTAAAGACTTTGTTCTTAGGTTTTGGAAACATGTTTTAATGTCACTTAGGTAAATTTCAGCCAGCTGCACTAGACACTATGGGATCTCAAGTAGTGAGATAGACAAACTGTAGTTGTAGTTATTTACTTCAGCATATACTTCTGCTCCCAGTAAGGTTATCCCTTCCTTCCCTGGAAATCCTTTTGGTGAAAGAGGATGAGTGATACAAAAAAAAGTAAGTAGATTTGCACAGAACAAAACTCTTCAATTGTTTCATTCCTAACACAATGGAGAAATATGACATTAAAAATTAAATTAATAAATATAAAAATATAATTTACCATTAAAGGTGTAGGGCTCTCTAGTAGTTATAAATCTTTGTATCTGGCTAGTTTACCTTAGCCACTTTCCATGGATTTCTTAGGAGCAGTACATGAATCATAAGTTGGATATCCCTGTCCTAGAAACCAGAGGAAATTAAATGAGCTTTGCCACTATAAGTGGATGTTAGCAAAAGCAGATTACTAGATCTTACTTAGTGGCCTTTTCTGTTTACTAGGGTCAAGCATGTAGGTATGTGCAGTCATCCAGTTTAGGTATTTGATTTTGCAAGGCTGAACCGAGCTTCTGTAGGCCCCAGTATTTGGATGTTTTTTGTGTAATAACATACATGTGTACACATGCAGCTGGTCTTACTGAGCAAAGAGGAAAATAATTATTCTTAAAAAACCAACCAAACCAAACAACAACAAAAAAGCACCCCAAAACCAGGGCAACAGAACAGGAATCAAACACAAGAAGCCCCTAAAATTCAAAGGTAAATGCATTTACATTTTATTAGCAAAAGAGACAAACTGTTATCAAATGCATTTCTTAAAAGGGGTGTTAGGTGAATTGGTTAGATGATAAGTGTCTTCTTATAAATGTGTGGGATTCTGAAACAGTTTCTTAAACAAAATCATATCTTTTTGCAGTGGAGAAGAAAATAAAGTTACTGTAAATGATCTCAGGCCAGCAACTGATTACCATGCAAAGTGAGTATCTCCTTGTCTGTTCATTAAATTCAGTGGAAATGTTTTAAAAGTTTCATTGTCTTTGCCTGTTTGTATAAGCCTTCAGAGATTGTCTTTACCACTTCTAACCCTTCTTTGAGTCACAAATCAGTATTTTTGTCTTAGTTGACCACTCAGTCCAGTTTGGAAAACAAGAGAAGATTGTTGTGCTCCCACCCAACATCCATGCTCTTTCCTTCAAGCCAGCACAGTGAACTTTTTCTGTTCTTTGAGTCAGGCACAGTGCTGCTTGATTTCCCTCAATTTTCCACAAGCAGCAGAGCAAAGTACCTTGCACAGAAGGGTGCTCACTGCTGGCTACCTGAAGGTCACCTTATGCTGCTTTTGCTTTGCTCCAGTAGACCAGTGAATCTGGCTGCATATGCTTTACAAAACATGCCCCTAGCTCAGTGTAATTCTGCCCTTCCAGCAGAATTTGCTGCTTTGCTATTTTATACTAAAAAAATAGCATAGGATTGGAAAAATGTAGTTAAGTGCCCTTTTTGCCCTCCCTTTTTAAATATTGGAGGGTCATCTGGAGCTGAACTTGGGATGTAAAGAATAAGAGGAAAGGCTTCTACTGGTATGTCAGCCAGAAAAGAAAGGTCAAAGAAAGCAATCACCTGTGATGAGCAAGATGGGAAACTGGTAAGAATGGACAAGGGGAAGACTGAGGTATGAAACAACTTCTTTGCCTCAGTCTTCACTGACAACCTGTCTTCTCAAACCCCTTGAGTGGACGGACTGCAAGGCAGGAACTGGCTGACCAAAGTCCCCACCATTGTAAGCGATCACCTGATTTCCCGTCTGGGGAGCCTGAACATACACACATCTATGGGACCTGACAAGATGCATCCCAGAGTGTGGAAGGAATTGACTGATACAGTTGCCAAGCCACTCTGTGATATTTGAAAAGTTATGGCAGTCAGGTGAATTCCTTGATGAAAGCCAGCGAAGACCAGAAAGGCTGAACGATGAAGGTAATGGAGAAATCACATATTTGCAACTACCTTCAGGCACAAACAACCATGTTCAGCATTAGTCACTCCTCGAATGTCTCTCCCTGTTGAGGAAATCTACAAAGCCAGATTTTCTGTGGCTTGCTGTTCATGCAACAAGAACAAATGAAGACTTTTGTGTCTTCATAAGCAGGCAACTTGGGTCCTATATCAGTGATGAGAGGAAAGGGTTTTTTTGTTTTGCTTTGTTGTTTTTTTTTTCTTTCAAAGGAACAGATGAATCAGAAGAAAGTAATGTGCCAGTTCACTCAAGGAAAAGAGACAAGGCATGGCTACGCAGCAGGGGGTATCCAGAAGATAATCTGGTGTTTTCTTTTGGAGAAAAGCTGTTAGAAAAACAAGCGATTTCTCTTTGAGACAGAAGCAAGAATTCCCTCTTCTGCAGTACCTGGGCAATTAATGCATAGCCTTCCTAAAGGAAGGGACAGGGTGAACAGACTCAAGAAGGCCTTGAAAGAGTGCAGGGGATACTCTGAAAATGTATCAACAGCTTCATTGTGTTCATCTGATAAAAGCACTTGCAGGAGAAGAGTTATTCATATCAGTTAATATGTCTACAGCAGATAATGAGCCTGCAAGATGTTGGCATTGTTTTCCAACCAAAGTACAGCACATAACAGGCAAATTTCAAATGTGAGACTTAACGATGCTGGTTGGTAATGATGTATATCCTTAGTAAAAGGACTCTTTTCTTTCTCATTACTTCTATCGACCAAGATGCTTCCACCAGTTATTTGTTTATAGCACTGGTATTTAAATAATAAGCTACCTAGGCAGTAACTTAATTGTGAACACTCATTTTTCATTGGAAACTGTATATAAAGATTTTGTAGCAAAACGTTATTGGGTCTTTTCCTTTTTAGAGTACAAGTAGAATGCAACTGTGTAAAGGGGAGCCCTTCAGAGGCAGAGAGTTTTACCACAGCAAGTTGTGAACCTGATACTCCAAATCTGCCTAGGATAACTAATCGGACCAAAAATTCTCTTACTCTGCAGTGGAAGGTAAGATTTGCTTAACAGCTTTTAAAATAAATAAACACTTTGGAATTGTTTCAGATTTGTCAATAAAATGGAAAACTTTTGTCAAATGTACTAGTTTCTGTCACAGTTCCATGAATTGGAAGTAGATGTACTGGGTTAAATGTGGACTTCAGTAAAAAGAGAAGGGTTCCCAGAGAAGTGAGGAGCCTTTGTAGATAAAAGTTACCGAGTTATGGTCCCCTACTACCCTGTGGAACTGATTCCGTTCTCTGTCATTGAACATAGGCTTGTTTGTGCAAAGCAGATGAAGTGGTCTGGAAAGACTGAGATTTGAGCAGACCTGCTATCTAGCAGCTCAGAAAAGTACTGCACCATATTACACCACTGTCAGAATATTTTGTCAAGGTCTAAATTAAAAATCCCAAGAAAAAGCCATAAACATGCTACAAGAATTTACTGGATGGAGGATGAACTAGGACTGTCTTGGCAAGTGAAACAATCAAAAGGGAAACATCTTTTGTACTCTGCTGGTCTTGTTATGTTTTGACCCATACATGCATTTTTCCTTAAGTGGTTTTGTGTCCAGTTAGAGCTCTAATTTTCTTCTTTTCTTTTGCAGGCATCTTGTGATAATGGCTCTAAAATCCACAGTTACCTTTTAGAATGGGATGAAGTAAGCAAGTTATTTTTTTTTTAATCTTGTAGGTTTTTTTAAAGCATTGCATGTGGCTTTGCTCATAAAGTTGTATGAAAATTAGGTCTTCTGTCTAGAGGCATGTGACAAATAGGTGGTTCCTGAAGCAATTATCAAAGTATGGTTACTGCCTGTTTTTTTCCTGAGGGAATATAAAATAATAGCATCTTAATTACATGATTCTGCCACTCCTGATAGTGCTTTTTCACGTGTAATCTGGTACTTCCTTCAAGAGCTGACATTGAAGGATCACTTTCCTGTAGCAGTCTTTTTTTTCATACAAAGGGGGTGGGTCTACTATGCCCTCACAAGCACCTTCAGCCCCTACCTGAACAGCTGTCCTGAGATGGCAGAGCTGCAGAAGCTTCATGGTTTTTTCCTTCTGATGCTGTGGAGCCAGATGATGGAAAAGAAGGGAAAAAAGCCTTCAGTATACCTACAAAGTTTTATAAACTACTTGTGTGGGAGATTCTTGAGTTATGTTTAATTTCAAAAAATGAGTTTGCTTCATGTTTATGTGTTACTTTAATTGGTGGACACATACGTAACAGGGTGAATAATGTGACTAACTTATTCCTTTTTTAGGGAAAAGGAAATGGAGAGTTTTGCCAGTGTTATTATGGCCAACAGAAGCAGTATAGAATTACTAAACTATCACCAGCAATGGGGTACACCTTTAGGCTAGCAGCCAAAAATGACATGGGAATGAGGTAAATACTACTGTTACATACATAAATATGGAATGCATATGCATGCGTGTGCTTGTTTAGGAAAGGCATATGATGGCATTTGAAGAAAAAGGTCTTGCTCAGCCATTTGTATATAGTGCCTCTAGAGTGGGAGCTCAAGCATGGCACATACAGCCTGGCTGCTCTCACATGAAATCAGCTGAGGCTGTGCTGGTTTTTAGCTTCAGTCTTTGTAGATCTATGTTGACCACTGAAGTTGCTACCTTGGACATTTCCTACTGCATGTACTTGCAATAGAATTTTTACTGTAGAGATGCATTCAGTGCAATTGTAGCTTTTGTGTCTAATGTAATAAGTACTTCTACTAAAATTCTGGGGATCATGCTTAAAGGACAAGCAACTCAGACAGAGTGACTTAATTAAATAATTTAAATGCTGCAGTGCTTGTGCTGCTGCTGTGCTGATCCTGGTGTACTTCATACCATGCTATTGTTTCCAGGGAGTTTTGACATGGTGTTAAGAGTTCCAGAAGCTGGTGTAGCAGTTTTCCAGGGCTTATCATCCTTTCTTAAATTCAAGAGTTGTAGTGATGATGGTATAAATAGGTGTCAGTAACTCTGCTAGAGCAGAAAGTCTGGCAGAACCCCTGCTGCCACCTGTAGGTCTATCTGTATTGTGCTTCTCACCGTGTACCTTTAGCTAAGGTGGCTGTTAGTCTTCTGTTACCCTGGGAAATAGACAGACTATGACATGACCATATCACTAAATTATTTTGAAGTTCTTGAGCTTATTACAAATTCTTAGAAGGTGGAGTTCTTACTTTAAATTGCTTTTCAGAAGTTGCAGAGCTCCAAACTTTGTTTTGAATTTTTGAATGAATGACATCTGACTTCAGCAGAGAATACCGGGTAACACTTGAACCATGAGGTCCTATGTGACATAAAAACAGGGCTTCTCTAGCTGTCAGCCTAAAATTGCTGGTTTGCATTTGTTGTTTTTTTTTTTTTAATCAGTGTTTTAAATATTATAAGCATTGTGCTGCAGCTCACCAGAGTTGTGTTTTTATAGTATGAAATAGAGCATGTGTGTTGCTTGTCCTTCAGCTGGCACAAGTTGGTGCTTCAGACAGCAACGCCTGCTTGGATAGTGTTGAAGGACAGCATGTGAACAGAATGTGAATGCTCCATCCCTGGCAGTGTTCAAGGCCAGGTTGGACGAGGCCTTGGGTGATATGGTTTAGAGCGAGGTGTCCCTGCCCATGGCAGGGGGGTTGGAACTTGATGATCTTAAGGTCCTTTCCAACCCTAACTATTCTATGATTCTATGAATCTAAAGAATAGGGAGCCAGACCTGGAGCTGTAATTCATGCTGTGCAGAAGAAATCTTTTGTGAACTATGAAGCGTGTGAAGACTGCAGCTAGCTCAGAAGATCTGGGGCATGTGTTGGGAGTCTTTGGAGAGTACTCAGGGAATATGTTGCATATAGTTCCTGTTCCTGTGTTTTCTTATATACCTGCTTTGGGCACTGTCAGAAGACATTATAGTGGGCTAGAATGACTTTTGGTGTGCTCTGACACATTTATGTCACTGGCTTCTGGATCATGTTTCTGGAATGAATTATTCTGAGTTGCTCCTAGACTTTGTCTTGATGAGATTTAGTTGGAACTGTTCAAAAAAATTAAGACAGGGAGTAGGCTGGCAGCTAAGTAGGGTCCAGTGCTCAGGCTATCTTGCTGTTCTGCTGTTATGTCTGAGTGTAAATGTATCCTCCAGGAATACCTGCACATACTGCAGATTCTTGCAGCACAAGCTGGTAGAAGGTACTGACCCGTTAAGTACCCTTCTTAAAATAAGCACACCAGATACATTTTTAAATCAGTATTTTATGAACTTGTAAAGTTGCTATTTGTTGTCTTTATGGTATTATTTAATTAAGTCTCTTGAAATAGTACTTATTAGGGTAGAGTGTCTGATTCCTTGTGAAGAATGTTGAGAACCTTAGGCATATGAAGACTTTTGTTTAAATGGTTTTACCAACAAGGAAAGACAATTTATCTTTGCGTTACTCATCTTTTTAAATTTAATTCCAATCACACCTGAAAGAGTAGCTAAAGAAAACTGGAAAAATAAAATTTGTTTAAAAGATATATAACATTATTGTACTCCTAAGTGAATTGTTTAAGAGCCTTCTAAATGTGGGTATCACTCAAATACTTACATGATTTCAGTGTGTTTTGAAATGGGTCAATCAAATAAAGACATTGAATCTTTTAAAGGTGGGGGTTTTTTTACGTTATATCTGCTGGTAAGGTGACTCCTTTCAGTAGTTTTTCTGTGATTAAAGGTAGGTTTAATATTTGTTTAGCCTCTCTCTATGCTTTCTCTAGATAATGCTGGAAAATATTTTTAGTACCTATATTGTAGGTGTCGCATCAGCTTCGTTTCAAAATTGGCTTGCTTGTGACTTTTTGCAAGAAAAAAATTCCTGTTCACCTCAAATTTTTTATCTTGTTTTGCACATTTTCATTTCTTGCTTCGCAATCATTTTCTCAGTTTGCATATCCACACAGACTGTATGCCTGCTTTGGGTGCTGTTGACATTCTCGATGATGTAATATTTCTTATTTTTTATTTATTTTTTAAATGCCAAAAAGACTTTAGAGCAGACCAAAATACACAATTTGTGTGGTATTTTAATGTAGGTTGGGTAAGAGAGAAAGTGAAATTGAGGTATCTCTATATTGAGATCTTTCAGGAAAGTCGGGTTCTGACACACAAGACAGGTAACTGTTACTGTTGTTTAAGCCATACAGCAAATTTTGTTTTCAGGGCTTCCTGATGCTTACTTAGGTAATACCTCACTTCTAAATTAAAATCACATTTGTGACGTTAGTTTCACATGCTTAAAAAACCCCTGAACTAGCTCTTAAGCCTGTGGATGTTTCTTCAGATCTGATGTAGAAGCAGCAAATGAGAACATGTGGGATTTTCTTAGTCAAGCTGAATATGTGTCAGACCATCTGTGCATGCATAGTGCCTGTTTACTGACTTTAGCATCTGTTTTACAATAGGTCTTTTTATGTAACTTATTTTCACTTCAAGGTGTATCTAAGCATCGTCAAGATAAGGTTAACAGTTTTGTTAGGAGATCCACTAGTGTGCACTCTATTTGTTCTGCAAATAAGACTTTCGTATTAGCAACTCTTAAAGTAACCTAACATTGAATGAGGCTATTATTCTATTATTTTCTGAACCACTAGAGAAACTAGTACTTCACGGTATATTTGAAGCACATAATTGCTGTCTGGAAGCAAATCTTTTCTTTTTTATGTCTTCCTGTACATGCTTTTATGTCTTCATGGTTTCGTTTTGAATAGGAAGAACACTGATATTAGTACATGATTGCGTATAGAGCTCAACTGTTTTAGAATGATGACTTAACAGGAAATAGCAAAGCATTTTGGTTAGTAAAACATTGTAATTATATCCTGCAAAGGTGTCTTTCAGTTATGAACATGTTAACCTTGTTCAAATGTTTTCTTACTGACAGACTCATGGGCAAGTTAAGTCATCTGCATGTACTAGCTTGCAATTCCCAGTTATGCACATGTGCAAGAAACTGTCATTGTTGTGTTTAGTAAGAATTATGTGTTTCTAGGTATTAATTACTGTGTCTAGTTAGTTTATATTCTGTCTGTTTTAAACAGCGGTTTCAGTGAAGAAGTCCTGTATCATACCTCAGGCACTGCCCCGAGCACACCAGCAAGTCCTTTGCTGATTAATGCTGGAGTTACTTGGCTGTCCCTGCAGTGGACAAAACCCTCAGGAACACCGTCAGATGAAGGAATCTCATATATATTAGAGATGGAGGATGAGAACTCAGTAAGTTTAGACTACTTATTCTCAATAAGGAAACAGACTATAATGTGTATGTTTGACACTTTATTGTATAAAGTGTAACAATGATTACTTTTGCTAGAATATTCTAAAAGGATGTGTATTTTCTGAAATTAAGCTAATGACTTGTAATTGCTGTGACCAAGCCACATAGCTTCCTTCTTTTTATTGTCACAGTAATTATTAGTGTTACTAAGCTGAAGTCCTGTAACGGCTTTTAAATTACTTTTAACTTTGTGAATTTGCATGTGAAAGTTGAGCCTTTTAAGAGCTGGATCAAAGTAATTGCATCATGAAGAGTGGTCCTTCTAGATGTAATTTCTGCCTAACCACCTTCCTTTTAAAATGCTTCTTGTTCTACCCTTTGAAAGTGTTAGGTATAATTTCTGTTGACACTGTATATGCTTTTCTTTACTGTTCTTTTCTCCTTTCCTGTTGGAGAATGGTTAATTAATTCCCCCTCTCCAAGAAAACCCTGGTGTTTACGCGGTGAAGTTGCCTTTATTATTTTGTCAGAGGAGCATAACAATTACAGTCTGAAACAGTAATTTATTTGTATGAAGTATGTTGCATGGTCTAGTCTGCAAATACAATGTTTCAAGTAATCCTATTTAATTCTGCAGGGATATGGTTTCAAGCCAAAATATGATGGTGACGATCTTACCTACACGGTGAAGAATTTGAGGCGTAGTACAAAATATAAATTTAGGGTAAGAAGTTTTTATATATTTGTTTTATGGATGTTTGGTTTGTTTTTTTTTTCACTAGAGGAGCTTGAGGGTCACTCAGAAGTGGGGAGGACGTTTTCTAAGGAAAACCAAATTTGATCCCAGTTTCCTACAGTTTCAGTCTCTTAAAACTATTGTCTGAACACTAGCTTCATTAATCGTCTCTGCAGAAGGAATAAGAGCCTCTGCAAGGGCATAACACAGTTATATTGAAACTCCATGCCACAAGACAATGTTCCTTACAGCTGGATTTTTTAATCTGGCTTCTGTGTGGATAATATTACTTTGTGTAGCCATGGGGTTCTTTGATAGACTCTAAACACATCTGGAAGTGTTGGGGTAAGGAGCAACTTCAGTCAAAAAACATTTGTTGGTGCTAGCATAGGACTGAGCCCAAGTTAGTAAATCATTTATATGACCATGGTGCTGAGCCCATTCTAATAAACTTTGATGGCTGAACTTGTTAGCTCAGGGTAAATTCTGGCTTAACAGTGTCTTAACAATGAAATTCTGGATGTGTGGTTAAAAGCAAAAAAAGGAAGCATACCAGCTATGTAGAGGTAGCCATATAGCCATCAAGGACTGTAAGGACCTTGCTAGGACATTCAGAGATGCAGTCAGGAAGGCTGAGGATCAGGTAGAACTGAATTGGCCTAAGATGTCAAGAACAAGAATGGGTTCTTCAGATACATGAGCAGTAAGCGGAAGTACAGGGAATATATACATAGGCCCATTAGTAAGCAAGGCAGGGAAGCAAGTTATTAATAATGCCAGCAGAGGTTCTTGATATTTCTTTTGCATCTTTCTTTAACAGCATAGCTGGACAGCAGATCACAGGATCAGGTAGCCACGACAAACCATGTGTTGACCCACCACTAGTGGAGGAAGGTCTGGGCTGTGGCTTCTTGCAAGGGCTCAACCCACATCAGTCTATGGGCCAGGACAGAATCTACTCCAGGATGTTAAGTGGCTGACATTATTGCAACACCACTGTCTATAATAGTTGAAAAGCCACAGAGATTGGGGGATGCCCCTGATGACTGGACGAGGGTAAACGTCATATCCATCTACAAGAAGGGCCCAAAAGAGCACCCAGGAAGCAACAGGCACATTAGTCTTACTTCAGTCCCTGAGAAAGTAATGGGAACATCCTCCCGGAAACTATTACAGATCAAATAAAGCAGGTGATTGAGAAAAGAGTACATCAAAGGCAGAGCATGCTTGACTAGTGTATAACCTTACACCTCAAAGTAACACTTTCGTTTGGCCTGGGGAGAACAGTAGATGTTGTTTATCTGGACTTCACCAAAGCTTTGGATATGGTTTCCCACAGCCTTCTCCTGGACAAACTGGCAAGATACAGATTGGATGAATGGTTTTGTGAGATCAGTGGAAAACTGGCCAACAGGCCACACTTAAGAGGGTGGTAATCAGTGTTTTTTACTCAGCCTGATAGAAGTAGGATCCCCTAAGGATCGATATGGGGCCCCATGCTGTTCATCTTCACAAATGATCTAGCTGATGGAATTAAAAACATCCTCACCAAGTTTCCTGATTACACCAAACTGAGTAGTGAGACGAACACATCAGAAGGGAGGTCCATCTTACAGAGAAGTTCCTGCTAGCCCATTCTTCTAACTTGTCCAGGCTAGAAGAGCAGGCTAGCAACGACAGTATGAATGTTAACAAACAGGTGCAAAGTCCTGCACCTGGATCTGAATAACCAGAATCGAGTATAGGCTCGGAACAGTCTTGCTGAAAGGGACCTGGCAGTCCTGGCAGACAAACTGACTGTGAGCAGTGCAGCACTGCAGCAGCAAGGCAAATTGAATCCTGGGCTATATATGTAGGGACATTACTAGCAGAGATAAGTGACATGATCACCCCACTTTATTCAGTTCTCATCAGGCCACACCCAGAGTACTGTGTTCAGTTCTGGTCCCCACAATTCAAGGATACAGACAGACTGGAGGGGGTCCAAAGGAAAGCCACAAAGATGGTGAAAGGGCTGGAGAACCTGCCCTTTCTGGCAGGACTGGAAAGACAAAAGGAATTAGATCTTTTCTCCCTGGAGGAGAAAAGGCTCAGGGGAGCCTCACTACAGTTTTCCAGTACTTAAAGGATGGTTGCAAAGAGGAGGAAGACTCTCTTCTTCACAGGGAGGCACATGGAGAGAACAAGGGGTAATAGGTGCAAGTTGCACTGGGTGAGGTTTCATCTTGGCGTAAGAAATCAAATTTTCACAGTTAAAAAATCAGTTAGTGGAACAACTTCCACAGGGATATGGTGGACCCATCACTGGATGCTTTCAAGACACAACTGGACAACATGCTAGATAATCTCACCTAGAATTGCTTTTCCCTGAAAGGTTGGGCCAAATGATCTTTCAGGTCACACAGTATCACAGTATCACAGTATGCTAGAGATTGGAAGGGACCTCAAAAGATCATCTAGTCCAATCCCCCTGCCGGAGCAGGAACACCTAGATAAGGTTACACAGGAACATGTCCAGGCGGCTTTTGAATGTTTCCAGAGAAGGAGACTCTACAACCTCCCTGGGCAGCCTGTTCCCCTTCCAATCTGGGCTGTTCTGTGTTGTAAGTCACTCTTGGAACAGTTGCTTAGTTTTGGAACAAAGCTTAAGGAATGTCTCACAGTACGAAGTAGACTCAGAATAATCTCATCTTTGTCTACAAGGGGAAAAGTGTTGATAGTTGTCTTGCTTGCACCTAAAATACTATTTCCTAAGGAAAAACTGTGAATTGCTGAAGAACAGCATCTTTGCAGTGTGAAAGGTCACAGTTTAAGGATTGGTTTATTTGTTCTGCGTTAACAGTAAAACATAGGTAGCCTTTTTCAAATGAGAGCAGATATTTTGCACTGTTGACAATGATGACTTTCTTAACTAGAAAGGGTTATTATGGGGATTAATCTTGCAGTACTTGGGGGGGGGGTGGTTACATAACTAAATATTTAAATAATGTAAAACAGGCAGCGTGTTCCAAGGACTGCACCAAGCTAAGACTGTTATGGCCACACATTATCTAAAGAACAGCTGATAACCTTGAAGATAGTTTTTGCAGGACTTGACCATAGTCTTCCTTTGAAAGTATTCCTATATGTTAATCATACCCATTACTAGTAAATATATAGTTAACTTACGCATCCTAATTTTGTCATTAAAATAAAAAAAACTTAATGATTATACCCTGTTTTTCTTAACAAAACAGTAAACGGAATTCTCTGTTCACTCGTTTATGGGGTATAAAGAAGAAATAAATGTTGCGTTAATCAAGTCTTTAATTCTTATTATACAGGGAAAGACTTAATAAGTAGTAATATTCCTTAAGGCTTTTAAAAGAATCTTGAGAACCATTGGAAACTTTATTGCAATATGTAAATACTAACGGTGCCTGTTCATTTGTAATGGTACAAAGACAATCAGATGATTGTTAATCTTGTTAACTATAAGGAAGCTTAATGTCTGAGAGACTTGTTAGCTCACATTTCCTTTTCTCAATCTGTGCTAACATTACTGCTGTTATTTCAATTCTGCTTATTTTTAAAACAAATATAAAAGCCAAACAAAACCTTTTTTTTTTTTTACATTGTTCAGCTTTGAACAAATGGGAATACATAGTAAACTAACTGCAGACTCAGATAGAAAGTAAAGAATAGTGATTTGTTCGCCTAAGAATCACAGAAAAGTCTTAAGTTGGAAAGGATTCATGGGGATTATCTGTGTTAAACTTGCGTGGAAAGCAGGGCCTCAGGTTAAGCAATTCAACCCTGTTCTAGCCCTGTTGAGCTAAGACTTCAGTATTTCCAGCAAGGGAGATTCAACCTCTTCTCTGGGCAGCTTGTTCTCATGGTGATGAATCTATTTCCTTATATCTGGCTAGAATTTTCCCTAACACATTTTGTGTCTACAGTCTCTTGTCCTGTCACCACAGATCCTTGTGAAGACAGTATCTTCATCTATAGGTATCTTTTAGGTATTAGAAGGCTGTGATTATATCCCCTTAATGAAACTTCTTTTTTTCTCAGGCAGAATAAGCCTTCAGGCTTTTTTCCTGTATCAGGTTCTTCAACCCTTAAATCATCATACTGGTCCTCTTCTGAACTCTCTTCAGTTTCCCAGTGTATCTCTTGAACTGGGAGGACCAAAATCGCACACGCTATTCCAGGCATGGTTTAAAAAGAGCTGAGTTAAAGTGGCATAATCACATCCCTCGTTCTGCTGGCAAAAGTCTTCCTGATGCAGCCCACAAAACAATTTGCCTTTGCTACTGACAGGATGCTTTGCTGATTCATTTGGCTTGCTCTCCACCAGAATCCCAAGGTCCTTTTCAGGAGAGCTAAAAAAAAGAAAAGCTGACTAGCTAGTCAGATCCCAGACTGTGTTGCTACTTGGATTATTCCATCCCAGGTGCAAGACTTTATCTTTGCCAAAGCTCATACAGTTCTTGTTAAGGCAGTCTTCCAGATTGTCAAAGTCTGTATGGTAGCTCTTCCCTCTGCTCCTCGTTTAGTCCATGTGCAAACCTGGGCAGGCTGCATTCGCATAACATTCACATCCAAGTGATCCTGCCATCTAGATCACTTCCAAGTGTCTGACATTGAATTGACTGCTGAGGAAATCCAGTCATGAGCAACCTGCTAATTTGCCTTCAAACCATTAACCACCACCCTTTCAGCCTGTCATTCTATCAGGTTTTCCACACCCATCTTGTGGTCCATCTGTTATGTCTATATCTTATCAGCCTGTCTACATGGATGTTGTGGGAGACCACGTCAAACTAAAATCAGGGTAGATGATGTCCACAGCTCTCCCCTCATCTACTGAGCAAGTTGTTTCATCTTAGAAGGCACTCAGGTTGGTCAAACACAATTTACCGTTGATAAATCTAATTACTTTCTTGTCCTTCATGTGCTTGTAAATAACTCCCATGACAACTTTTGCCATAATTTTCCCTGAGACTGAAGGTGTATTAACACCTGTGCTGTTAATACAACATACCCATATAATCACTTTTTTATCTCTAAATATATATTCTTAAAAGAAAGTACTATAGTAGCATGAGAGCTCTGCTTAATTCATCCTAGCTATTCAGGTTTCTTTGGCAGTTGGTAAAACATAATTTTTTACTTTTTACTTACATACATTAAAATATTTTTACCTCAATAGGAAGAAAGTGCAATTCAACTTTTAATACCTCAAAGTTCCATCAGTTGAAGTTTAAAAATGGTGTGTCGTTCATTATCAGTAAATGGTGCGACTCCAGTAAGGAAGAATTGTTCTTAGACCTAGCCAATTTCTGAGTATCTTACATGGTTTTGAAAGAGCAAGTGGTTAGATCTTTGACTTGAAATAACGTGGCTTGTGCTATATTGAGCACTCATACAATCCATTAATGTCACTGAAATTTGGATGTCCTGATCCCTTTTACAGTCAGGCAACTCATAAGTGTCCTAAGTAGAAGCTGAACTTTATGCACCAACATTTGGAATTTGGCAGATACCAAGGTTATTCTATTATTGCTGCTGTTACTACTAGTAGTATTATTATGCTTCACAATTACTAGGGTTTGGGGGGCTTTTATAAGGGTTTTTTTAGCTTGCGGTTTGCAAGAGTTTTTAATCTCAGTATAGGGCCTGTTTAACAATAGGATTGATGAAAATGTAAAATGAAGGTGTATAATAGCTTTAGTTCTTGTGATAATTTATTATGTAGCTATATGTCTAATATCTATATAATAGATAATATATATAACTATAACATATAACTAATATAATAATATGTATGTTACAATTATAATATATAATTATAACTAATATAACTATATACATTAGTTTGACCTTACCATTAACAGTGAACAGCATACCACTAGCCAGTGCATCTGTTCTGTTTATAATACTTTTTAATGTATTTGCAGGTCATTGCCTATAACTCAGAAGGGAAAAGCAGTCCAAGTGAGACAGTAGAGTACATTACATGTGCAGACAAGCCTGGGGTACCTTCAAAACCCTCAGTGAAAGGAAAAATTCATGCACAGAGTTTTAAAATAATCTGGGGTAAGATTGCTCTCCAGCTCTTGTTTAGAGTATGTTGTCTGTAATATACATATACATATATATATATAGTGTTTTATTTATATATTTGTATATAGAAGTCCAAGTTTTACTTGTGTAACACTCCAGTTCACTGAGCCATTATGATCCATTTTCATGAAACTAAGAGAAAAATACTGATTTCAAAATAATTAGTGTAGCAGCATAATAGGGTGATTATGTGGGAAGAATAATATACAAATTAGAACAGGGACTTTTATTGCAGGGGTCTACAGTAACTAAAAAAAACAGTAATTGGTGTACTACAAAAGTTCTGTTTCTCTGGCACAAAAAGTAGGTGCCATGACATTGTGCCAAAAACAAAGATCCAAGTTCCACTTTTCTCTTCCGTGTTTGGGTTTGATACATAAATGTTTCTATTCACTAAGGTTCTTAAGAAACTTTTCAGGTTTTTTTAGCCTTATGCTATGAAACAGAAGGTGAAACAGTACTGGGTGATGCAGTACTTCAGCAGAAAATCAGTTAAAGGTGTTACTTACTGTCAGAGGTAACTAAACTAGCATATATAAGCATATTATTGCATATATATTGCATGGATATGCAATAATAGCATATTTCATTCTTTTGCATTGGTAAGAAGTTACTTGTAGAGTATAATTAGAACTCATCAAGTCCAGTCTTGCATCTCTCCAGAGTGCTTTGCTACATCAGGGCCCAATACTTGATCTTTTATGGATGATAGATAATGTATAAAGTTATTAGAAGCACTTAATTGATAATTGAAAACTAGTTAAAATATCTATTTATATATAAAATCTTTTAACAGTCATTATTTTGAACAGTTAGACTCTTTTCATTTTCATGTGGTAATTCTATTTTTCATTTGGAGTAATTTGTTACCTTCCAACCAAGAAAGTGCTATGTGCCATGTAAGGAGTGTCATTTTGTTTAGTAGGTGTGATACAGTAGTAACCCTTGTCTAAGAGGCAACACTATTTCATCCAGCACATACAGAATGTAATGTTAAGGTAGCAGTACCTTTCTGTGTTGAAGTATCGTGCTGTCTTTATGTTTGTCCAAAGTATTCTTTTTCCACATTATTCTAATTCTGCTGGTCTCTTAAGTCAGCTCTGAGAGAGTTGCAGGATTATATGTCAAAGATAGAGGTCTGTAGATTCATATCTTGTACATGAATATCATACCAGGGAGGGTAGTGCACTCAATTTGTAGTGATGTATTAAAAATTCAGAGATGAAGTTTCAGAAACTCCTGACTTCTGTTCCCTCCCAGACTATTTAGATTTTTTTAAAATCCTGTCATTAAATGATTTTTAAATATTATTATATGCAAATCAATATGATAATCTTTTCCTATCTGCAGTCCAAATTACAGGATCATTAGGAACTATGTCTCTGAATCCATAATCAGACAGCCTTCCAGAACACGTCAGACTAACTGAAACATTTTCTGTGGCATCTCCAGGGTGCCTGATTCACTTGATACTCTTCATCTGTAGAGTATATGATAGTGTTGTGAGCTGGCAGCTTCATACAGAGGAGAATTTGAGTCATTAGCAGCTATCCTGAACTAGGATGCTATTTGTCTAAATAAGCACCCATCTCTAGTCAGCTGTTGATTTTGCCTTTTGGAAATTTTCTTTAAAAGCTACAAAACCATTGAATTTACCTCACTTAGTTGTAATATTGCTGGGTTTTTATAGATCCGCCAAAAGACAGTGGAGGAGCAGCAATAAACACATATGTTGTAGAAATGTCTGAAGGCTTAAATGGTAAGTATTAGGAGCATATGTTAGCATTCAGCTGTGTGTGTGTGGGGGGGGTTCCTGTATATGTGTGCCTGTGGGAAGAATAAAATAAGTATTATGATAGGGAAGCATATTGCAAGGGACTGCCCTTAAAAAAAAACAGGGATGCTGGTGCTTGTCTGCAGGAGGTTCTTTTTTTTATGCCTTAGAAGATGCCTCAAAACTGTCAAAAGAGGTGCTCTGTGGTTTACTTACTAATGAGATGTATTTTGTTTTGGAAATGAAATCACACATTTCAGACATTTTAAGGTGAGAAAACAGTTGGATGTGTGTGATAGATGAAAGGAAAACTAGTGCTCCATTTATCACTATTAAAGGAGAACAGTAATACTGTTGAAATAACTGTTTCTGCTATTTGCCTTTCTGTTATTTCATACAGAAAGTAAATTAACAATATTTTAAACTAGGCATAAAGCTATCCAGCTAAATCATTTTAAAATCTAGACCTCTTAAGTAACCTTATAAATTCAGAAACACAGTCACATTGAGAATGAAGGTTCATACTTCTCCAGTGCTTTAGGAACAAGCTTTATCACTTGTAAACTGCAGTTACAGTCTGCAAAATTAATGCTGTCATTAAAAGTTTATTTTCCATGGAAAACTTTGCATTTGTAGCTTTTCTGTTTATGTGGTTATTATGTTTGAGTGTGCTTCCTAGTCCAGTAGTAACTCCTTCATTAAAAGCAAATTCTCTCCTAGTTAATGTGAATAAGGAAGATACTTCAGCAGATCCACACAGATTTACCTGGGAAACTAGCTTTGTGAATGATTGTATCTTTATCCAGAAAACTCAAAGCAAGCCTTAATTTCTTTTTTTATAAACATCATACACACACTGAGCAAAGTTAGGATCCCTGCTGTGGCTGGTGCTGAAGTGTGGCAAATTACACCTTGGTTCATTGCACACTTATTCCTAACCTTTCAGGAAACAAATGGGAGACAATATACAGTGGAGCTGCTAGGGAACATGTGTGTGACCGACTAAATCCTGGCTGTTCCTATCGGTTACGTGTATATTGCATTGGGGAAGGAGGACAAAGCACGGTAATATTTTTATTAAATAAATTTTTTCACTCTTAAAGAAAATCTGGTGCAGTAGTTAATCAGCAAATGTTGTACAAAAGAGCCTAACAAAATGGCCATAAGTAGTACCTTAAAAAACTTCAAGTATTGATGTAAAGTATTTCAAGTTTCTGCCCACTTTTTAAAGAAATACATGTGAATATTATTTTCCAATATTGTATTTTGTTTAAAGTGATTTTTCTTATTTACAGAAATAGGTACTGTTTTTTCCTGTGTGATGCAGTGATATAATGTCATTTCTTAAGGCCTAACCCAAGACAGCAGTGCTAATTTAATGTTTTCTATGTGATGAGTACCCTGCCTGAGCAGGCGAGTCAGTCCAGCAGCCAGGGGAGGACAGATTTTGCTCTGGCTTTACAGGGTTGTGCTCCATAGTCTCTTCTCATGCTGTCTCAGCCACAGTCAAAATGTTTACGTAGCCCTAGTTTTCAGTATTCCCAGCCAGTCTTGTGTGCCCTGCTATGCTGCCTCATATATACACATTACATACACACTTGCAGCGTCCCTTCTGTGGTGTAGTTCAGCCTCCAGTGCCACAATATCATGCAGTATTCTTCTCCCTTCTTCCCAACAGCAAATGTAACAAAGCCAGCCCTGGCTTTCTACACACTTGCAGCAGGGCTTCATTGTCAAGCTGATCTCCTGAAAAACTTACAGCCTTGCATTCTTGGTGTTTGCCATTTCTTCCCCAGCCTCCCTTTTCTATGTGTTCTTCCCCAACATAGAAGTCTCCTGCAAAGAGAGCCTTGCCCACAGCTACCTTGTCTTAAGAATAAATCTGAACCCTTTCAGTGCTGGCTCAGCTGCAGTGCTTTCCCTGTCATCAGAGCCAAGCTTGCTGTTGTACAAGGAAACGGGGAAGGCAGTATACTTCCAGTCTCCTAACCACAAATGCATATATGTCTTTGGAGACTTCTGGGCTGCCAGCCTCCTTCCCCTCAGCCCAGCCCTATTCCATTAGTTTAGAATAAACATTATTTGAGTACCGAAGAGCAAATAACTTTCAGAAAGCCCAGATACTTTATGAAGGCGTCAGAAATCCACAGAAGAATAGTAAAGAAATATGTAATTAAACTTTCTGTAGCTTCTCACGGACATACACATAATGAGAAACATTCTACTTTTAAGTAGCATCAGTAGTTCAGTGCAACAGTACATTTCAAAAGAACTGAAAAGCAGCAAAGCTTCCAACCCACTCTTCTGGAACATATGTAGAAAGCAGTTGTGAAATGAGACTCTAAAATGCTTCTCTTTTGTAAACTAAAAGGCTTACCAACTCACATTTGTTCTGTATCACACGGAAGCTAATTACCACACACTGACTCACTTCTGTCTGCATCCAGAATAGTCAGTGCCATCTGCTGCTTGTTATGCTATGTATTTTTGCATGCACTTCAAATCAGAGGTGGTTTGTTACACATCAGGTATTACTAAGCAATGAAGAAGCTGAAATTTCAATGTTTTTCAATCTTCTGATTGACATTTCTGCCCACTTTTGCTCTCTGAGAGGTTCTTATACAGAAAGTATACAACCCTTAAAGTTTTAGAAATCATTAATCTGCACTCTTTTGGAAAAGAGAATGAGTTTACATTTTCTTATGTCAAGCATCTATAGTAGGTTTGTACTGATAATTAACCAGTTTTAATTTCTACCCCTTGCATGTGTACCAAAACACAAAAGCAAAAGTTAATTTTGCATATTGTGTGATTACTGTAGCATGTTTTATATAGTTATTATGAGAAATACATACCAGATCACTTAAGCATCTTCATGTATATGAAGATGTAGCTTATAAAATGGGAGATCCTGATTCTGACTCAATTATTTGCCTTTACTTGTGCCATAATAGATATTGCTTGTTCTAGCCCCTTCATTAATCTGTCTTTCCTTTGTAGGCATCTGATTCTTTACTGGTGCAGACACCAGCAGTGGTTCCTGGCCCATGCCAGCCTCCAAGGCTACAGGGTAGACCAAGAGCAAGAGAAATTCAGCTGCGCTGGGGTAATTCTATTACAACTATTAGTGAGTGTAACGGATACAAATGTGTTATGTGTTAAAATTAAATGAGCTTTTCATTCTTTCTGACTTTCAGGACCACCTCAGGTAGATGGTGGTTCACCCATTACCTACTATGGTCTGGAAATGTGTCATACAGAAACGGATGAACACAGAGAGGTTTACCAAGGCTCTGATGTTGAATGCACAGTAGGCAGCCTTCTTCCAGGGAGGACATACAGCTTCAGACTGCGAGCAGCTAACAAGGCTGGGGTAAGGAGACAGTCTGAAATGAAATTAGTTCCAGAGACTGCAATCACTAATAAGGATCTTCTCTTTTAAAAGAAACATTTAACAACAATTTTAAATTAGGATTTCCTGATGTAGAGTCATCTGATTCACATGGCTTATCATTATGTGGGAACAAACTGTTAAACATCAGTTTATAATAAAGAGGGGTTTAGATGAAGGGAAAATATCTCATTATGTCTTGTATCTGAATGACAGCATTGGGAAATGGTTAGAAAATGATAAGTACTTTATCAAAGCATTGTTGCAACTTTAATGTTCTCATGTGAAGTAAGGTGGTAAATTATTTTCTGTATACAGCTTTGTAAATTGATCTTTATTTTTACCACTGTTGGTGTTCTAGAGCATAGTTATTAGCATTTCGTAGCTCTTTTTTGTATATTTAGTTTAACTTCTGAGTACATGTTCTATCAGTTACAAGACTATTTTCTCTCTTTGGAGTATTAAATGTGTTTAAATCAACGGTTGCTGTAGAGCAAGCTCTATTTAATTATGTTTCCAAAGTCGTTATTTGAAGACAGAGAGGCAGGCAGGGCTGCTTGCATTTGTTCCATAACGTTCTCTTCATAAGGACTCTCAAAACCTCTTAAGGCTGTAACTTAAGGCTTTAAAGCATTGACCTCACTTCTTACCCACCCTCTACTAAGAGTGGTTTATAGCTCAAGCATTTTTTTAATTCTTTATTTCTTTGAGATAGATATAAATAGGCAATTACAAATGGTGTGATTTACAGTGCAGCCATCACAAAATTTCAAAATAAGGATTTGGATGTCACTTTCCTGTTTTGTTTGAGAGTTTGAAATGTCAAATTTATTCTGATTGCATTTGCTGTAGAGAAGATTCTTGAGCTGTTTTGGAGAACAGTCAAATACTCAAATCCTGAATCCATATTCCACAAATATTTATTTTATAAGCAAGTAATGCAAAGTTCCAGTATTATATTCTGTGATTCTGTGTCCCAACTATGGTAAACTCTTAACTTAAAAAGTAGTAATTTTATTTTTACAATTTATTTCTATCAATTCCTTTTTTAACAGTTCGGACTTTACTCAGAAAAATGTGAAATAACTACAGCACCTGGACCACCAGATCAGTGCAGGCCCCCTCAAGTGGCATGCAGATCTGCTGCATGTGCTCAGGTGTCATGGGAGGTAAGAATGCCATGTTGGACCTATCTTAACATGATTGTCTTCTACATTTTCAACATTAAAAGCTTAAGTCTGTATTCTAGTCACATTTTTAAACATACTTAACTGATTATCTGATACTTGGTAGGTAAAACCTTAGTCATTCATCATACCATTATACATGACAGCTGTAAGTTGTTATATATATACCTGCAGATATATACCTGTCATATATGTACCTACAGATCTCAAGCCTGCAGGTACTTGAGATCTTTGTGCTTTTAAGAATTTTACCATAACTGCAGCACTGCATTTCTGAGTGGTGCAGGCTCTTTAATGTACTTATCTTTCCTCAGAGCTAATATATACACATATTACAATTGATTATTCTGCGTTTGCTGGTTTTATAAGATGATTTAGTTTTATATTACTACATCAGAAATAATGCAGCAAAAGTCTCTTATAAACCCGTATTATTTAGAGATTTGATTAAAAAGATGCAGTAGATAAAAAATAAACTTGTAGAAAGGAAGAATCTGTCTGGCAGTACTGTTTAAACACAGCTTTTCAGGGGCTTGAGATGGAGTGGAGTATCTGAGTTACAGAACTGTACAGAGAAAAACCCAAAAGATTCAACTATATTACCTGGAAGGTAGAATTGATGTTTCCTAATGGAAACACACCTGATGGGTGTGACAGAGGAGCTCTCCTTTAATGTCTATAAGGCAAAACCTTTTGAATCTCTCACAATGTTCAGGTAGGATTAATTTGACCAATGTTAGATGTCTGTTTTATACAATCACAGAGTATGTAAGGTGCGAGTGGAGTTCTAGATGTCATTTATTTCAGCCTTCTGGTCAAAGCAGAGCTAACTTCAAATTCAAGTCAGGTTTCTCAGGGCCTTGTCCCATCAAGTTTAACTTATCTCTAAAGATTAAGATTCTGCAGCCTCATGAAGCTGCCTCTGGCCATGTAAAGCTGCCTCCGGCCAAAGTCTCAAGCTGCAGAATTTTTTTTTCCTTTATGTCTACTCAAAATATCCTTTAGTACAAGTCATGACTCTTGCTTCTTGTCTTGCCATTGTGCCACTTCCAAGAATTTGTCATCATCTTCTTTGTACCCTACCAGTAAGTAATTCAAGGCAGCAATAAGATCTCCCATTCACTGGTCATGTTGATACCAAATAATCTTTACCTTTGTTCTTCATTGCAGTTCCCTTTAGTGGCCTTTTATTTGGCTTACACCATTATGTCAATGTCTGTCTTATATTGGGGAGCCCAAGATGGAGCACAGCACTAAAGATGCAGTCTCACAAGTGCTGAGTAGAGGGGAGTCATTACTCCTTTTAGCCTTCTTGCTGTTCATTTGCTGATACAGCCAGTACATAGTTTGCCTTCATCACACACATATTGCTGACTCACATGCAACTTTCTCACCAGAACACATGGGTTCTTTTGGTGGAGTTGCTCCTCAGCCAGTACTGTTCTGTCCCAGGTTCAGGACTTTGTGTTTGCCTTTGTCTTAGTTGAACTTCCAGAAGTTTGTATCACATCCTGCCTGTGGAAGTTCCTCTGGTAGCTGTACCTTCAGTGTATCAAGTGCTGCCCCTCCTTTTGTTGTCATCCCTGCATTTTTTTACTTGTATTTTCCTGCTGCTGTTAAGGTGAACTCTGTTCGATCTACAGCAGCAACAGTGGTAACATTATGAAATGACCCCATCATCACTGACAGCTGCACAGCCATCCACAGCTGCATTAGTTTTCTTACCAAACACATCTTGTGAGTGAGAGAAGTGGAGTCCGTATCAGTCACAGCTCAGGAACATCGAATGTCATCCTTTGAAATGTTTGTATTCAGTCACCTGCACATAGCTTAGTGCTGAAAGTAGCAAATACTTGACTTTCAAGAGAAGGGTAAAATAAAAAACATGCTTTTGAGGAACTATTTTCTACAGCTTGGTATGATTGCTGTCTCTGAGTATTTAATCCAAAACAGCAGCAGCATTTTTCTTCTGTTTTCTTTATAAGCTAAGAAATTTTCTGTTGGGGTATTTAAATTAAAAATCAGCAAAGAAATGGAAGGATAAAATCTATGGAAAAGACCATACACATGTGATGAGTTCGGTTGATTTGGGGTTTTTTTTTTTGGTCAGTGAATTTAATTTCTAACTATTTATATCCATTTTAAAGGTTCCAGTGAGTAATGGAGCTGATGTCACGGAGTATCGCCTGGAATGGGGTGGTGTGGAAGGATGCATGCAGATGTCCTATTGCGGGCCTGGGCTCAGCTGTGAAATGAAAGGGCTTTTGCCTGCCACTATTTACTATTGCAGGGTTCAGGTAAAGACTTGAAACTATTGTTAGTGAAATCTGGGAAAGGGAATTGGCCCTCCCATAAAAATGTGGTCTCCTTTGCCTTTGCAGGCAGTGAATGTCGCAGGTGCAGGCCCTTTCAGTGAAGTAGTGGCATGTATGACTCCAGCCTCTGTACCTGCAGTTGTGACTTATCTTCAGGGACTAAGTGAAGATGAAGTTGAAAGTCCACACTATTCTCCTTCCACATGCCTTGCTATAAGCTGGGAAGAACCTTGTGACCACGGATCTGAAATCCTTGGCTACAGCATAGACTTTGGAGATAAGCAACCAATAACTGTTGGGAAAGTTCTGAACTATTTTATAGATGGCTTACAGCCAGATACTACCTACAGGTATGCCCTGCACAGCTACTTGACAGCCTTACAAGTATTTAACATTAATGCTGGCAATTTGAAGAGCCACTGCTCTCTGTGTCAACAAACTATAAAAAACAGGAGCTTCTATTGCAGAGATAGTTCTTTGCAAAGGCCAGGTTGGATAGGGCTTTGAGTAGCCTGGTCTAGTGAAAGGTGTCCCCTCCACTAGGGACCATCTTCCATCTTGTTCCGTTTAGTTCCAGCCCCGAGGGAATGGGGTTGGAGCTGAACGATCTCTAAGGCCCCTTCCAACCCAAACCATTCTGTGATTCTATTCTAAGATTCTACTCACAGAAGTGCTTTTATAGAATACACTTGCCAATTCTCTGTGCAAATAAAACATTGCATATATTAACCTTAGTTCTGTGCTATAATACATTATCATAATGTTAAATATTACTATAGTGAAGGAGAAATATTTATTCATAAGCCTGCACACATTTGTGTTTCAATATTTTGAAACTGTGTGATTGACAGTTGCACAATGTAATTACTGTGATTACTTTTTTTCAGTTACCTAGATACAGTTACCTAGATGTTTTAGACAAGCAAACGTTCATTGGCATATTGAGATTAGCTCACCTTGTTCTCTGTGGCTACCTGTGAGATATGCAGAGAGCCTCAGATTTCTGTTTTCTGCTATTTTTAGAAATTAATTTATTAGCTAATCCTTTTAATTCTTACTTGTGTGAACCTAATGCCAGCATTGTTTTACATGGACTAGCCAAAAAATAATCCCGGAATTTTGAGTTCTACAAACCCCTCAGCCATGTGTCTTTTGATTTTTAGTTTCCCTCTCTCCCTTTCAAAGCAGAACCAAGTTAGCTTGTGTTTGCAGCACCCAGAGATGCGTTATTAGTGAAAAGAGAAAGAGAGGTGGCTGAGCACCATGACTTTATCATCACACAAATCGGATCCATTCCAGAATGCACGTAAAACTTCCCTGTAGTCATCCTTGAGCTCGCCTGATATAATAGCCAAAGATAAAGATTCATTTCTTTTGGAGGTGGGGTTTTTTTCACCTTCCCTCATCTTTCCAATATGGCTATCAAAAATTTTGGTACAAAGCCTGCAGGGTCAGGAAGCTGGACTGCTCTTGAAGTGGCTGATAGAGCTTTTGTGTCTTTCCACTGATGTGAATGATGCAGATATGCTAACAAATGTTTACTTTGGGTCAATCTAGCTCCTTAAACAGTGGCAAGAAAAGTGACACTCCTGCATACTCATGACAGCCTGTCAAACCATAATATTGATAAAGGTCTTCACTGTAGGAAATACCATCTATTTGGTACCATTGTTCTCTCTTGAATGTGAATGATGGAAATGACCATTATTTTTTAGAATCTAATTTCAAGTTGATTTATTCTCTCTTTTAAAATACCAGAGTACGGATTCAAGCCCTGAACAGTCTCGGAGCAGGTCCTTTCAGCCACACCATAAAACTGAAAACAAAGCCTCTTCCTCCAGATCCACCTCGACTGGAATGTGCTGCATACAGTTCTCAGACTCTCAAGTTGAAGTGGGGAGAGGGAACTGCAAAAGCACTAACTGACTCCATTCAGTACCACCTTCAAATGGAGGATAAGAACGGAAGGTTGGTTTTGGGATCCTTTTAATCTGCCCTGTGCCACTGTGGTCTGATGCTTGGGAGATGGCAGCAAAGGGCAAAATTCTATATGCTTTGCTGAATTTACCACAGACATAGAAGAACATCTTACCTGGCAAGGCCAGAAGGGCTCTAATGTTCCATGCTGGGAAGTACAAGATCAAAAACTTCATAGTTTTTATTTATAATTCAATATGAAGAGTTTAATGAAATGTTTCATACCAGCACTCTTTTCTCTCTCACATTTGGTCAAGTATTTTGTCAAAGTATCAAGTCTAATCAGTCTTGTGGATTTTATATACTTAATATTGGAAGGGGTGAATTCTTTACTCTCTGTTGTCTGTATATGCACTTATTTATAGTGGAAATTAAACTCATATAGTACAATGTATTATTTTAAGGGATCCTTTCTCTCATGTTAAATTGGAACGTAAGCTGAGATGGTACAGCAAAGTACCCTTGCCTGAATGGTAAAATGAACAGTAGTGCCACACTGTGTACTGCATCTGGATCTCTGAGTAGCTTTAGCTTGAAAGCAGTACAAGACATCTACTAGGTGAATTTGCTCTGCAGTGAGGAAAAGAAATTAGACTCTTAACTGGAAAGAAATTCATGACCATTACCAGAGACTAGGTCATGTTCAAGTACCATCTGTTTTAAATGTAAAAGAGAAGAAGTAGAAGATAACCTCTGCAGGAATTGATGAACTTGTGCTGTGTCCTGGGGATACCAAAATTGAAAATTGAATGACAGCTGCCATGATCAGTCTGTGTAAGAATTATAACATGAAGGAGAGTGGCCGGTCTGCAAAGCTCCTACAATAGCACTTGGTGTGTGCTGCAAGCGTGATTCTGGCCTCCTGTGCAGGTCTGAGTGAGCTTCATCAGTCACCCATCTCTGACAACGATGTGCAAGAGCGGTTGGATCTATAACCCCTTCTTAGTAGTAAGGGAGAGTTGCAAAGGAGCAAAAAGCTAAGATCTCATTACCAGATTTTGAAAAGCTAAAGATGATGGGGAACTAGATGGTCAAAAGCAGTGTACGCAGCTTGCTGAAAGAGAGAGCTGCTGTCCTTTCCCATTGGTTCAGGTGCAGAAGGGTTTCTGAAGATGCTCAGGATAATTTTTGCCCACACACAATCTGTAGTACTCTTTATGTAAAAGAGATTTTTGTTTCAAAGACATGAGAAATAAAAACTTGGCCCTGGAAAAACAGCTTATTGTTGTGTAGTAATGCCAGAACACCGTTTAATCCTGCAATAAATATTTCTGTGCTTCTCATTAGATTCTGAGAAACTATGGGAATAGATTTCAACACTAAACTGTAGAGTCTTTGAAAGTCTGTCTAAGCTACTCTTTCTGTTTCCAGGTTTGTATCCTTATACAGAGGACCATGTCATACATACAAAGTACAAAGGCTCAGTGAGTCAACATCATACAAATTTTGTATTCAGGCATGTAATGAAGCTGGTGAAGGTCCCCTTTCTCAAGAATATGTTTTCACTACTCCCAAATCTGTTCCAGCTGCCTTGAAAGGTAAAGGTGCTTCTTTCTTCATGTGGGGGATGAGGGGATGACAAGTTGGTTTTAGTGTTGTGTTGTATGTGTGGTATTTAAGATGCTAAGCCCTTTTCCAGATGCAGGTAGGGACAGTAAGGAAATGTTCATTCATTGCCTAAAGCTTCTAAAATATTTGCTCAAAAAATGGGAGACTTGGAACTTAATGAGTTCTTTGACGCAGGAAGGTTTTTTTGTTAGAATCCTTGCTTAGCAGGAGAGAGTGACCAGGCTGTTATAGTAAGGTGAGGTGAAAATTCTTCCTACCACGTTTAGTATAATTTTAAGCATAGCACCTATGGGTTGGTTGGGGTTCTTTTTCATGTAATATACACGTGCAGTGCTTTCTGTTGGATTATATATAAACAAGCAATAGAGACCTGTGTGAATTGTTAGTTGTTGTTCCAGAAAATGTTGCAGGAAGAGCATATTTGAATCTGAATCTTTTGTTTCTCTGAGACAAGATAGCAGATAGAAGATAGGATTTCACAAGTGGTCGGAATGTAACAGTGTTAGGTGATTGGGAAAGCAGAGCTCACTTTCACCTCTGTTTGCTCCCTTCAGCACCAAGAATAGAGAGGATAAATGATCACACTTGTGAGATCACGTGGGAGGTTCTGCAGCCCATGAAGGGTGATCCCGTTATCTACTGTCTTCAGGTCATGGTGGGAAAAGACTCGGAATTCAAACAGGTATGATGTGCTTCAGTTACTGTATTTTAATTCCGTTAGTATTTGTGGTAACTAGTTTAGATTATAGATTGTCATATAGATATATGACAATACGGTTTTAGGCACCATGCTAACTTTCTGTTACTAAGTAATAAAAGGTAGTATCTTAAAACCATTGTCATAGAGAAAAAAGATGTAAGGAATATAAACACTGCACTAAATTGCACCTCACCTCAGGTGGTGAAGGAATTTCAGGAAACTGAAGAAAAGAAAACATCCACCCAATGGTACCAAAATGAGACTTGTGAGAAAAAGGTCAAAGGGCTCCCTGCACCAAAAACTGTCTGAAGGCAGTAAGCAGTATTAAGAAGTTTTGACTTTGACAGAGTCATACTTCTGTACAGAGAACTGCAGGCAGGAAAGAGCCCCTGCTTATGCAGTGTAGACATTCAGCTGTAGGGAAACTTTTAATGTAATTCAGTCATTAGTTTTTTACCATAGGACCATTTCAGTAGTAGGGCATGCTGTGTTACTATAAGGGTCAAGCAGTGGTGAGTGTGTTTTAATTTCAGGTTTGATTATCCAAAGATACAGCTGGGAACCCAAGCTAAACTATGTCTGTATTTCAAAGAGGATGGGCAGTGCTAATTTTGCTTCCCTATAAACTGCCTGATAATTGACATGAAATCCAGCTTGAAAACTGTTTTACACTGTTAAGCAATCAGGTTTCCTTCCAGAAAGGAAACACAATTCTAGTTTATTATAATTTTATTACAGGTCAGTACTAAGTAAGTTTTACCTGTGCTTTGGTAGATTATATGCCTTAATATTTTCATAATTCATAACTTCTGGTGTAGTGCTATGTCTGTTGTGTCCCTTTGTTAAATTTTTCAGTAAAAAATGAACCATACTCCAAGGTATTTGTTACCTTGCCGTGTGGATATTCTTTATCATAACTTTAAAATTGGAAATGCAGTATGAAATCTGTAACTGAAGTATGGTCAGTGCTGCTTCTTGACATGGAGTCAAATCAGGCTGTGATCAGCAATGTGCATTGCCAGATGAGCTGGACAAGAAACTGAAGGTTACTCTTTAAGCCTGGAAATAACAGAGTAGGCTGAGGTGCATGATTCCTTTTTGCTCTCCAGAGCAGCTCAGCACAGTACATTAAAATAAAATGAGGAGATAAGTTTGCAAAACCTAAAATTGGAACAGTCAAGAAGTAAACACCATCTAAGTGGCCTTTAAGATACTTAGACATGATGGTAACAGTTTTCTTTGTGAACAGAAAAAAAGTCCTGTAAGTTCACTCCAAGCTGTTTACTACCACTTCCCTGCCTAAACTTCACTCTCCTCTCCCTGCTGATCCATCAGCCAAGTTGCTCATGCGTTGCTCCCTACATGATTAAGACAAAATAAGTTAGTAATCTACTGTTTGAGCCATATACATCAGTCAAGCTTTTCAGGGGGTTAGGAAGTGACCCTATAAAAACTATAGTAAACACATTTGAGGGGAGGGCAATTTCCTGCAAGGCACTGGGGACAAGTAGCTGTGGCCAGTCACCCATGCCTACTCTAAATAGGCTGTGTGTGTCTGTGCTGTTTGCTCGCTACCAAACACATGATACAAATGAGCAGAATTAGAGAAAGCTGCACTCCCAATGACCTGCCCTGTCTCAGGGTGAGAACCATTTCCTGAGAGAAAGGGAAGTCTCAAGGTTGTAGGTTCCAGTAAAGCTTAGCTGCCTTGGCTGTCAGAGGGCTTTCTAAGTCTGTGAGGAGCCACAGGCACAGCAAGAGCTCTTCATACAGCAAAATCAGAAGAGATTTCCTGCTTCTTTCATTGAATGGTTGGTAATTTGCATTTGCGAAATACTGTCTAAAGGATGATAACTGCAAGGAAAACTTCTGCATGATGGGGTATTTCTGTATCCTGATAATGAGGTGTGAAGGGGTTTAAAGAGAGAAATCAATGCACTGCCCACCTAATAGCTCAGTACCTACTGATACACCTGTAAACGGAAAATCGGCCCTACATGGGGATGGGATTTCATTGGATTCTACAGGACTTGATGTAGCTGCAAATTAATAAATTTGAAAAAACAGCATTTAGATTTCATTGAATTAGGCACTCAGTGTGAACTCACGTTAACCAGACAACTGGGAGACCCTTGGAGAACACCCTGACAAGTCATCTATGTCTTAGGATCTGATGAAATTGAGAATCACAGAGAAGACTCCTTAGAGCTTTCCTGAAACAGTGTTTACTGGGATAAGTTAATAGTATTTTGAACACAGGATACTGTAGCTACAATAAAGTATGTCGCATTGGATTAAGACTTAATGTAGTAGCTTGATACAGAGTTAATTACCTAAAATCCTCTGATGGAATATTGTACATTACATCCCATGGCTTAGTATTTACACTGGAAGTGGTCAGTAAACCAACACCAGATCTTCTAACAGTTAATTCAGCATGTTCTCACCATGCTGTAGAAGCTCTTGTAGTACTTTGCCTGGGCTTCAGCAAAGGGACTGGAGCCTTTACCTGGCATTTAAATTACACTTGTGAGCTTTTTGTCCATTTTCTTTTGCATGGGTGAAAACACTGGTGAGGAGTCCCCCTTTTTACAGTTACTTCCCCCATAAATAAACCATAGAGAGATGTGTATGTAGGATGTTTTTATTAGATTTATCTATTTGTTTTATCTTTAATGCCAGATTTATAAGGGTCCGGACTGGTCATTCCGATACACGGGCCTCCAGCTGAACTGTGAATACCGTTTCCGCGCATGTGCCATTCGTCAGTGCCAAGAGATAGGAGGTCACCAGGACCTGATAGGCCCCTACAGTGCCCCAGTGCTATTCATCTCTCAGAGGACTGAACCACCGGCAAGCACCAAGGACACTGTGCAAACCACAAGGACACAATGGTCACAGAGCGACCAAGTGTGCGCTGCTGTCATCCTTGCACTTTTTGCTATCTTTTCCATTCTGATTGCTGTTATCATTCAGTACTTTGTAATAAAGTGAAGAAGAGAGGTTTATTTTAGAACACTGCCCATTACATTTTACTTTCTCATAATCTAAAAGTAATTCTGTTCTCTTGCTTTTACAAAAAAGAAAAAACAGGCATTTAGCACCGGCATTGGGACTGATGCAAACCTTTCTGGCCACTTTAAAATGCTTACCGGTAGGTATAGGCTGACATGTTATTAGAATGCAAGCCACAGAAATACAATCTTTTCTTTAATATGCCTTCTTGCAGTACAAACTCTGTATGGGGCAGGCAAGGTGCATTTAACGACAAGGGTTTGACCAGTAAACGTCAGTGTAAGAATGGTTTCCTGACCCACACTTGTTGTAAGGGTTGCTACTGTCACAGGGAAGAATGTGTGATCGCATTGAAAACTTACACTAACAAACTTGTGCTGTATACAATATTAATCTGATGCTGTGAAAGCAATTTAGCGCTGTATTTCTACCTCCTCATTTGTCTTAATTATTTGGGAAGCAGGATTTATGCTGAAACACAGAAGGGGCTTTTCTCAGGCAGCAAATAATAAACTGGATGGAAGAGTATGCATGAAGGAAGCTTCTTACTGATAAATGTGGAGTTCTTCACTGCAAGTAGATGTTTTCGAAAGACTACAAGGGGATGGCACAAGTGGTTTATCTTGCCCCCAGGATTTGATGTTTACTTACAAAAATGCCTCTTTTGCTTCTCAAAAATAGAGAAGGGAGAGTGTGAGAGAACTTCTTAGACTTCCTACTTTAATTGAAAAACACATTTCCAAAGTTGACCTTTGATTGGATGCAGTTTATACAGATGTCTGTGCCCTCTGATTTTGGCTAGTTAATAGGTTTTTGAGATAAAATTCATCATTGAACTTTTGCTGTTTCCCCAACATCCACTTGCCATATCCACCAGAATCAAGCACTGCCTTTTATTTTTTGTTTTCTCTCTCTCTTTCTTTCTTTCTCTCTCTTTCTTTGGGGCACCAAATCAGAAGATGAAGCATAGTAATTTGCACCAGAAAACTTAAAAGCTGCTTTTTTCTTGAGATCCTAATGTTTAATGTAATGTCTCTTTGGATACTGTACCAAATCGTTGATTGCATGTAGTTAATGTTGCATTAGAGCACTTTGCAATTGCATAACTCATCATTGTTTTGTGAGCTTGCGTTTGTGAGTTCTTGAATGACCAGACTGAATTTTATCAAGTATCCCATTGAACATCTCGCTGGATGTCAACGATTGCCAGTGACACAAAGCTTGTAGTGAAACTATCTTTAAAAGAAAAAAAAATCCTTGTCTCATCACACTTACGTTATTTGTTACACACTTTGTAATTAGCTACTCTTAATTTATTTGAGTTACGAGATAGTGAATCATTAATGACTTCTAGTTGTGTTCAGTTTAGCATTTTTAATGGTATTAAACACTTCTGTTGGTCTTAATAATAATAAAAAAGGAACCTCTGTCTTGTGCTTTGAAGATCTCTGAAGAATTTCTCTTATATTAGAACGGGCATGTATTGTAACTGTTTATACGTCCAATGATCTGTGCTGTAGAATAATGTTGCTGAGTTTCGTTACCTTTAAAACAACAAAAGAGAAGAAATGGCGAAGAACTCGGCCTCCTCGTGGCGAGAGTGCTCTGTCTTTAAGATGTACTGTATGTTTACACTTTATTTCCAATCTGTCATTTGTACGTATAGGCTGATACCTTCCCACAGGATAACTGATGTTTTCTAGAACCTTCTTCAAAGTGCCATGTTTGGCAGTGCAAATGAGGTTGCGTGTAAGAGCCCAGAGATTTCTTACGGTTGAATGTCTAAAACGGTAAGATTTGTTACTACAGTTAATCTGCAGTGACTTCTGTTTTTCATAGTAAAATTCAAATGAGCTCCTATTTTTGATAGTCATTTAATAGTGTATTTGCCATTTGAGCCTCAGTGCATATTGCTGCACTGAAGACAGTTTTTAATGTAATCTTAATTTTACCTCATATACTGTACATTCCAAAAATAAATTAAGAGAAAAAGAAAAAAACTCTAAACTTTTTAAAATGTTATAGATACACTACCAAACATATCACTTTACAATTGTACAACGTCGGACTCCATGAAGACGAACCTGTATAGTCTGATAGAAAATAACATAAACTATGTAGCAAAGTATCTTTAAAACTCTGTGGAAAATAAAAGTATCATTCTTTTTTGTGGTGGTTGCTCTGTGCTTTGGCGTGTATCACTGCCGCTGAAGCACACTCTCATTCCGAGGCGCCTGCCCTTGGCTGGGCCAGGGCTGATGGTGGCAGCTCCCAAGGCAGTGGGACCACAGGGAGGGGTGGTGGGTGCAGGGGCTGAGGCTGCTCCTTGGGTGTTGGTGGGCACTGAGGTGGCCGTGTCCCCTGGTGGTGTGTGGGGTGGTGGTGAGAGCAGCAGCGAGGGTGAGCCACAACGAGCGGCTGTGTTTGGCACTGTTGGTGTGGGTGCTCATCCCCATCATTGCTGTCTGCCTGGGGCTCCTCATGGTAGGCATGGTGGGTGTCCCAGCAGTGCTGGGCATCCATGCTGTCACAACATGAAGACACCACCAACCTCTGCCCAAGCAGCATGGCTGTCTCAGACTTGCTCACCCTACTGGGGCTGTCCATGGATTCCATGGCCCCTGGCCCTGGCCCTTCATGCAGCTGCTGTGCTGCCCCTACCTCTGTGGGGCTACACCTGTGTCCCCCACATCACTGCCATCACCATGCAGCATTACGTCACCATCTGCTTCCCCTCGAGGCCAAGGTGGTTGTCACCAACCATCAAGTAAAGGCCGCCAACGGCATCCTCTGGGCCTTCACCTTCCTCTCTACCAGCCCCTTTCTTCTTCCTGGTCAGTGTGGAGCAGCCTGACAACCACACTGACTTCAGCCATGACTGCAAGCACACGCCACAGGCCATAGATCCCAGCCTGCTGGCCACCATGTTCTGGGGCACTCACATCTGCCTCAGTGTCCTCCTACGGTTTCACCAGCGGGGAACTGTGGTCTAGAGGCCCACACTCCTGCACAGGGTAGGGATGGTGCAGGGGAACATCCCAGCCAAGCTACCAAGCCCTCCAGTGCTCCGAGGGACCGCTGCAGCAGGGATTTTGCTCCCTCACAGCTAAGGCTTCACCTGGTGTAGCACTGCACATCAGCAGTGTGACTGCTGTCACAGGAACAGCCCTTTCTGAACTTCACCAGGCAGAACTGAGTATGAGGGAGTTTGCAGCTCCAGAGAGACTGAGGTAACATCAACCACCTCCTCCAGTGGGCACTTCTAGGCCCTACACTTCTGCTGCTGAAAAAGGAGGTTGATTTTCTTAGTGTCTTTCATAGCTCTCCAAGGAATAAATCCACTGGTTGCCCATGCAGGTTGAAAACCAGCAGCTTAACCCTTATGAGCCGTTGGCAGAAAAACCACCCAATACCAAAGCGCTTCCTGCTGATGTAGGATGCTGTTAATTTTTAGTTCATTTTCTTAGTCCTCAGTTCATTAACATAGTGTCAGGCTCTGGGACATTAGAGATCATAGCCTGATCTGGGGCTTTAAACTTTGTAAACAATGACCAATTGGAAGAAAAAAGGAAAGAGAAGAAACGAACAAAGAAATCCAACTATTGATTAATAAGCATACAACAAAATGCCCTGGTCCTTACTTTTCCCTGCCTTTCATGAAGGTTTTACATGCTACATGGGAGACTTATTTTACCAAGGATGTAATCAGCTTAACATCAGTGTAGAAAAACAGAAAGAAACAATAAGCTCAAGAGAGTACCTTTTGCTAAGGTAGTTGAGGATTTACACTGGAGTAGGCACAAGGTTTTCCATCAGAAACACATGTATCAAATAAGGTCTCTTATATATGCCAGCAACTAATTGCCTGTATCTGTAAGAGTTCAGATATTCCTGTCACTTCCTCATCACCGCAGTGTTTGGTAAATGTTAGCAGCATGTCCCCACTGCCTCATGGTCTGGACTGTGCTTACAGGAGCAACACTGGTGGTATGTCCGTGCTTGCCCTCTGTTAACCCTTGTTAATTAGCATGTCTGTGCTTCAAAGATGTAACGATGGCAATTACTGTATGCTGGAGCTCCATGCAATGGTGTTTGCTACCACGGGAAGGCAGAACTCAGCATCCAGCTCAGACATCTCAAGACAGCAAAGTTGAACCTGAGCCTTCTCTGGGTTTTAGAAACCCCACCAGTTCTCTACTTAACAATCCACAGCTCTGAGTCACTGGATACAAAAAAAGAAGACAGAAAAACCCCTAGCTCATTGCACACACATTAACCTTTCTTCTTTGGCTTCGTACTGGGCAAGCCCAGCTGTCTGCAGGGCTTGGCTTGGGATGCTTTTGCTGGGGAGGAGAGTGTCATTAAAATGTTATAATGAAAAAAGAGCTGGTATTTTCTGTTTGAGCAAGTTACTTTTAACAGCAATCCTAGTAAATGTATGCAGACTGAGGAGGAAAAAAGCTTTGTCACATTCATACGCAGCCATGAAGCTGCTTCTACATGCCTGTGGTGTCCTGATAATGATTCCTTTATCACCAGCTGCAAATTGCGCTGAGAGGTAAACACTTGCCAGGCATAAATTTCCATAGGTACCACAAGCAGGAGGTGTGAGCAAGAGGAGGGAAGGAAATGGCCTTTCCCAGGGAAGATCACCCTGGCACCCACCTGCTCCCTAAGCCTGCTGGGTGTTTGGGCAGGGCCTTGTACAGGTCCCCTGTGCCTGCGACCCTGTCTCACTACTCATGGGGTGACCATGTTTCTGCCAGGAGCTTCAGGCCTGGGCTGCTCCTGCTCAGCCTCAAGTGCCGCAGCAGAAGACTTCTTCTCCCAGCGGCACATTGTGGAAATGGTTGGTTTCCTGGGAGGGTCATTTGAATCCCTCTTATAAATATTCCTTTTGCATGCTTAGTACAGTATCAGCACAGCAAATTGCATTCATGAGCTTGACATGCTTGTTAGCGCTCAGTCACCGCCAGGTCAGATGCTTAGGAAATGGATGGAGTTTGGGGAGTTCGCAGGCCTGGCACTGCTGCCTCTGGTGCTAGTGTAAGGAGGAATGCTGTAAATGAAAACAGAACAGCCCCATCTGATTTATTCCCAGCAGCCCCATGTCCAGGTGCAGCCTCAATTATTTATGCAAATCAAGACAATGACGGTTAAAAAAAAAAAGGCAAACAAAGCACCCAAACCAAGAAAAGCAACAGAACCCAAGAAACCAATCAACCAACCAGCTCCTTCCCTGCTCTCTTCCAACCTTTCCCTCACCATGGCCTTGGAAAAGTAGCAATCCCAGTGCCAGTCTTGCAGAGTCCAAACATCAATTCATACATGATGAAGAGTTTTGGTCTCATCACAGCATCGGTAACATACATGTTAAAAGAGGAAAAGAAGACCCATCTTCAGACTCACTCTACAGTGCCAAGTTCCTTGCTCACTTTCCTACCGAGGTGTAATTACTGTAATAACCCTGCACTGGAAAGTTTCTACCAACAAAACCAAACCAGCCTGGGGAAGCTATGCTCTCTTTCCCCAGAGGAAGCACGCAGCACAGATGAAGGGATGGGATTTACCAGTGTAACATCTCTGCTGAAGAACAGTTGTGCTGCAGCAGTGGCAGAAAGGAACACGACTTCCCCACACTCACCAAGCTAGTTACACCAGCAAGACGATTAGCAGGGTACAAGAGAAATGACCCCATGGCACAGAAACCCTCATGCTGCCAGCTCCCTGTTCCCCAAACCGGATGCACAAGCCCCTTTCTGCGCTGTGCAGCTGACCGCGTGTTCCTCGGATCCCTCTTTTCCCCGCGAGCTTGGATCTTCTCGGGGAGGCCACCGAGGGGCAGACCAGGGCTGCGGTACAGAAGGACGATCACAACCCCCGAACGGAGACGGCCGCGCCGGAGAGAACAGCGCGCCCCGGAGCCGCCGCTCCGCCCATCACACAAGCCCCGCCCATCACACAAGCCTCGCCTCCTCTCTCCCCCCCGGTGTCTATTGGCCGAGGAGCCCGCCCGTCAGAGCGGTTGCCATGCTGACGCCCCCGCCGCGGCGACGCCCTGCGGGAGGAGCGGGGTCACCATGGGGAGGGGCGGGGCGAGGCCGGGGGGTGGGGGGCACCGGGCGGTACCGGCACCGCCACCGGTACCCGCACCGGCACCGATGCACGGCGCAGAGGAGGCGGCGGAGGGGCCGCGGGTGAGTGCGGCGAGCACACAGACCGACAGCATGACCGGTGAGTGATGCCCCGTGCCCGCCGCGGGGGGGCCTGGCTGCGGGGCGGGCGGCTGGGGCCTCCCCGGCCGGGAGAGAGCCTCCGCCGTGGGGAGCTGGGTATAACGGGTGGCTGAGGGCAGGGGAGCGGCGGCGGGGGAGCGCTGGCAGGCCTCTCGCGGGTCTCTTCTTGCCTACCGGGTGTTTCGAAACGCCCGACACCGTGCGGTGCGTCCTCTCCTCTTGGCGCTCTGAGGCTCTGCCCTCCCCGGGGCCGTGCGCCCCCCCCCCCCCCCAACAGCTATTTCATAGGGTGCTCCTGCCCGTTACAGACAGGGCAGTAAAAGTATCCCCGCCCCTGCTTGCCTGTGCTCTTAGTCATAGGGCCTTCTCATCATACGTGCTCGTGTTTTGTTTCCTCCTCTGGCAAAATTACTCCCAGCTCTACACCGTGTATTTTTAATGTGTATGAAATGCAGTCTGCATTAAAATGCTTTCCTCCTGCGGGGTGTCTGTATTAGCCCCGTAGCAGTGCCCATGAATTTTAGTAGAGAGCAACTTTCTCACAGTGCAGGGGATGCCGAAATGATGCAGATTTTGATGGATTCCCTGTATTCCACCACTGCAGGCCCAGCAGAGTGGGGTATACATACAGATCGCCCATGGGCTGTATATATAGCTCTCAGACTGAGGACCACAACAGGGCTGCCAGGTCTCCTTGATGGGTAAATGGGGGGGGGAATATGTTCATCCTAGTTTAATGAAAATCCTATTTCCAAATGAGCAAAGAAAACCCTATTTTCCCCAGACAGGAGTGTGACGTCACTGATTTTCTCCTCGATGATGTCAAGGCACAGTACTAGTTCCCTGCCTGGAACATGACTTCTTTAGGACTTTGCACTAGGGACTCCTATGTTGCAACCATGGCATAATCCTGTATCTGAACCGTGTCCGGATGAACAGTGCCCTACTCCTTTTAGCTTTCAGGTGCAGGCATGGCAGGGTTTTTGATGCTGGCCTTCACAGACCACTCTCCCTCGAACCTGCCTCTCACTGGGGTGAGATCCCCAAGCTGGAGGAACAAAATCATACCTTTGTAGGAAGCAGAGAAGCTGTGTAAATTAGGGAAGCTGTGAAGACTCAATGCACATTAAAGGAGTGCTCTTTTTATAGACAATTTTGCTTAAATTCTGTATGATGTCTTCTACCTTATTTCCAGGCCACTTTAATCAGTATTCTCTTCACTCTGTTGAACTTATGGGAACCATTAACTAAGTTGATAAAGGTGTGGATACATAGATACAGCAACTGTGACCACAGGTCTTTCTTTTTTCATCATAATATTTTGCTTCATTATAAATTCAGGTCTATTCACAACAGGCACATTCTTCAGTTTGTTTCCCATGCGTTTGACAGGTCACATTCAGATTAGGTCCAAGAAAACAAACAGTAATTCAGACTTGTTTCTGGTGTATTCTGTTTTAAATCTACTCCGTATGCCAAATCGCAATCCATTTTAGAAAACATGATGGTATACATGTGACTTGGTATCAGTGGCACTGTTTATTTTAGCTTGCCATTTAGGAAGTGTGCATGTGTGTGCCACAACAGGAATGAGCAGAGGCCATAATGAGAACGACTAAGACAAAAAAAATCTGCTTGTTTAGATGTGGCTTGTAGACTTACAGTTTATTTTTAGGACAAGTGACAACAAATCTTCATGTGTGCCACTTGCCATGTACATTTCTAGCACACACATCTGATTGTGCTGACCAGTGCCCCTTGCAGCGCTTGTGTGCAGTGGGAGAGCGTAGCTGGGTAGCCTAAATAGTAGTGGGCAGTGTGGCATCAGCTGCTGCTGCTGAGAGGTCTATAGCTGCTTTCCAAAATCACATTTGCATGCAAAAAAGCCTGCTAAAATGCTGCCTGAAAATGGTATTCCAGTCATGGGTTGCATGTTTATCTGCTGTCCTAATTGTTTGGGTTCACAGACATGTCATTAACTTAACCTTCTTCCCCACCAGAGCAATCTTAGTATCTGATTATATTTCTTCCAAACTGGTGGGACTGCTTAAAGAAATTTTTTTCTCTATTCTGTTCTTCTCTCTGCCTCTTCCTCTTTCGCACAAACTTTAACATTTGTGGGAAGGGATAAAACCAGAAATAAAACTACTGCGTACCCCTGAGACCTGCAGAAGAATCCCTGAAGTAGGGACTAGAGCTTCTCAAAGACATAATTAAACTTCCTGCCAAGTGTGAGTTAAGACAGCTTTACGTCTGGGATGGTGCAAGCAATGGTGCAGTACTTCCTCCATTTTCATTTGTGGGATACTCGGTAATGCTGAGCACTGGTTCCAGCATGTCCAGTTTGTTTAGCAGAAGCACAACACAGCACAAGGCAGTGGGTGGAGAAAGGATTCTTTGCTACCGCTTTGGTTATTCAGTCAGAAGTTAACAGCATGAGAAATGTTTAACTTTTTGTAAAACTCTAACCAAAGTTTAAGCAGACTAAAAACCCAGAAGTAGGTTTCTGCAGAACAGATGTAACTGGAAGGTTTCACAGTGGCTCATCCACTCTTGCTGCGGGTGTCAGTGTAAGATCATAATGCGTGCCTGGATGTTTTTGCTCGCATCTGTGGTGAGCCTGAAGCTGAATCAGAAGCTGTGTCTCAGATTTCTGTAAGAATTTGTGAGTCATTTAAGCACTTTAAGTTCTGTGGGACCTGATCTTTGATTTCTGCTCTTCACCTCTGAGCCGAATTAACTCAATTTCAGTGAAAGTTTCATCAGTCGTTGCACAAATCTGAGCTCTGCCTCCAGATGTGAATATTCTGAGATGACAGTTACTGCCCTGAAGAAGACAGTGTGGATTTAGCTGCTGTAAATAGCAGAAGTGGTAGATGAACCAGCTTCTGTAGCAGCTGTGGTGTACAACAACAATGTGGGGTATCTTTATAAATATTCTTTAATAAATTTTTTCTTCTTCTTCTTCAAATGCACAGGTCAAATGCCAAGACTTTCTAAAGTCAATCTTTTTACTTTGTTCAGCCTCTGGATGGAGCTCTTTCCTTCGACTGAGCAACAAAAGAAATCACAGGTAAATCTGCTTAGTGTTAATTGATCTTTCTGAACAGCTCCTGCAGTGCATGTAACAACTGCTCTTTACACGACAGATAATTCGGAGGAAAAAAACAAACCAAACAAATCTGCTGATAATAGTTTTTTCAGTTATTTATTAGGAGGAGAAAAAAATCCAGTGGTGGGAGAAAAATAGCAGACTGGTTAAATAGCTGCTTCTGAAAACCTGTGTACCCCTGACAGCTGAAGCAAATGCTAAAAAATGGGGACTGTTTTGAAGAGCCTAACAAAAGAGGCATGGTGTGTACTGGGCGCTTCTTAGCATATGCTGATTGTAACTTTAAAACAGCGTGGTTGGTGGTATAGAGGTGCTCCTTTAGAATTAAAATATTCGTGATTGTAGATGAGTTCTATTATAGAGTGGAGGAGCACAGAACTATCTGAAATGTTTGTTGGTCAAGAACTTGTAGATAACTACCTTAGTTACAGTGAAAAGAAACCATCCTTGACAATGGATCTGCTAAATAGTAGCCAGTTACACTTGGGAGTGTCCTGGAACAGCATGTTTTCTTCTGTGATCAGAGTTCTTAACTGTTCTTACTTTGTGCAGAGCACAACCGTGTGCTAAGATCCATAGCACATGGATCACCCAGGACACAAAAAGATAGGAAAAGAATTTGAGTGACAGGCCTAATTTTCAGAGTTTGATATGTCTGAAAGAGGTATAGATGAGTCTATACCTATAGTATATACCTGTATCTATAGGTTAAGTCTGCCACTATATAGACTTCAAAAGCAGGTTCAAATTTAGTAATTCAGTTAGGAATGGGATTTGGGTTATCTTGTAGGGTTTTAGTACAGCCTCATTTCTGTAACCACAAAGAAATCAGGTAATTTACAGATTCAGGGTGACAGTGTTCTAGTAACAGCTGAACTGCATAATGAGATGTGTTTCACTGGCTTCATCAAACTAGCTTGTGTCCAGTTTCCTTACAATACATGGGAATCCATGTGTAAGAGCTTTTGTGTATGGTAAGCAGACTTTTTCCATGGAATATTCTTTAGAACCTGGATTCATTTCTATAAATGAAGAGACAGAAGTCAAGCTAAAGAAGCTATTGTCAAGCTTAAAACAGACATTAAATTCATAGCATTTCCAGATGCTGGATGATTCAGAGGGTTTTTCAGCTATAATTGACAGAATTTTCTGTGCTGTTCCTGGAGTTTGGTATGTGCGAAGCAATGACAAAAAAAAATCAGGAATTTGCTACAAGTCCCTGTTTGAAGCTTGACAGGGGCACAGCATGCTGATATTAAAAAGCACATGTAGAAGCTACACAAAAATACTGCTTTGGGAAGTGTTAACAGAGATTGTTTAATGATTCATATTGCAATTGGTAATGGAGAGCCATATGCTCTGATCCTGGTTGGGCAGTGTTCCCTAAGGAAGAGCTGTAACATTGCTATGGACCTGATGTTGAAAAAAAGTAAAATAATAGAAATGCATTTTTCTGTAGGTGAAGAAAAGTGGCCTAGTTGTGGTGAAAAATATGAAGATTGTTGGCCTTCATTGTTCCAGTACAGACTTGCATGCTGGCCAGATTGCACTCATAAAACATGGATCAAGACTTAAAAACTGTGATCTTTATTTCTCCAGAAAACCATGTTCAACCTGTTTAAAAATGATTGTAAACGGTAAGCAATGACTGTAGTAGATTAGGGGTAAATGTTACGCTTGTGACTGGTAGTATCACAAAGCTCGTTTTCTCTTTGGACTGTCCCAGTTGTGAAAGCAAATCCCTAACTTGTGTGGCCTGCACTGATATTTTCCACAAGGCTGAAAACAGTATTGAATGTATATTTTCCTGGAGCTGATGATCAATAGGTTAGGGTTTGCTACTGAGACCCTGTTCTCTGTGCAGCTATCACTATTGGTGGTGCTTGTCTCTTGGTTAGGATGCACTGCTGAGATCCTGACAATCCAGTTGCACTTTGCCAAAGCAACCAACCCTAAGCCTAATAATTAGGCCTAGATAGCTACATTTTACCTTGCCCTTCCATTGCTTGTCAGTGGCACCAGAGAAAGGGTGCCTTTTATGCAGAAATCACAGGGACTACTGAAGGTTTTCCTTTTCCCAAGTGAGATGAAGACAAGTCAGATTATTCACTTCCTTAAATGGTATCTGCTGGCACAGCCCTTCTGCACTCATTGATTCTTAATCTCAGCAACAGCTTCTGTTAGTGCTAGCTTTTTTTGTGTGGTATTAATATAGCTGGTGTAGTTGAGATGCAAAATTAGACTGTCACAAAGATCTTAGAATTTAGAAAACTCCAATTTTTGTCTACAGTCTGCTTAACAGATAACCTCTTGATACTTGTATCTACTAGCATTTTTGTTGTCCAGACACCCCTCAAGCAGCAGTCAGGGCCTTAAAGGAGTAAAACCAGGGTTAAACAGTAGTGTTGAATATGAGGTTTGTGTTCCACTGTACTTGTATGGTTCCTTTTGCTGCATTATCTTCTCTTCCAGCTGGGGTGAACAGGATTTCTTACTGGCCTGCAGATCCTGAAATCAGCTTGCAGAATGAGGCGTCCAATCCCATGACTACAGATGATGCAAAGCTAGATGCCAAAGCAGTAGAAAGACTGAAGTCAAACAGTCGTGCTCGTGTGTGCGTGCTGCTTCAGCCCTTGGGGTGCTCCATGGTGCAATTTGTTGAAGAAACTTCCACCACATTTGATTTTATTCAAAAAATAGTGAAATCTCAGCCCGACTCCAATACTGACTTTTACACTGCATGTAGACAAGAGAGAATAAAAGAGTATGAAAGTTTATTCCTAATTTCAAATGAGGAAATGCACAAGAAAATACTGATGACAATAGGACTGGAGAACCTCTGTGAAAATCCGTACTTCAGCAACCTGAGGCAAAATATGAAAGATCTTGTCTTGGTCTTGGCGACAGTGGCTGCCAGTGTCCCTGTCTTTGGATGCTTTGGGTTTTACAACAGCGAATCACAACGAACAAATGAAACAGATCATCAGAGTTTGCCCCAAGAAATTGCAAGGCACTGTATGATACAAGCCAGACTACTTGCATACCGGACAGGTGAGTTGTTGCAGTACGGCAGGAAGAATGGGTCTCATGGGAAGAGCAAGTTCCTCGTTTCAGTCTTAGTCTTCCAAATAATTCCTTGAGCAAGCTGCTGAATTCTGTTTCTCCATCTGTGAAACAGGAATGGCAGTAATAGTAAAGACTCCACAGGGGTACATAGTATTGTGAGTGAAAGCTTTCAGAGACAAAACCAGTGCAGGTATTTAGGAAATCCTGCCCTGCCAACATGTCCAACACCTGTCTAGAAAAAGAATACAATGGTGTTTGAATTCTTCAAGCTGCTCTGAGGCTCTTTTTACTGTGGCTTCACAAGATGCTTCTGTTATCAAATACATGCCAATATTTCAAGCAGATTAGGTACACTTCTTCAGAAAAAAGGAGTGAAACAAAGGCCTTTCACTAAGGCATTAAGTGCAGTTACATTAAGTTTCTTAGTTCTAATCTTATTAGTGAAAATGCTACTATATCCGATGGAGGGTTTCTTTGCAAGGATGCTGGAATTTTGATGTACAGCCTTTTGGGTAGAAGGGTAGTTATTGACCACCTTTTGATGATATGGATGACTTATGTTAGCTACTTTATTCTGTCTAGGTAGCCATGCAGTAAATTGGTACATTCTTGGAGAGAACAGAATATGAAGACTTATGAAGAGTTAAAACTTAGTAGTACTCCTTAGTGTGGGCTTTTTTCATCTAGATATGATAGTTGCTTTTTTAAAACCCTTACAAACAAAACATATTACCTAGTTAAAGCTTTCTTTTTTTTTCCCCCCTGGGTACCCTCTGTGAATCTGGTCACCCAAAGTTGCAGAAGAGATGGAATTGTTACAACTAATTTGGAAGTTTCATGGAACCAGTTGTGGGTTTTTTTTGTTCATCTGCTGTTGTACATACAGAGCACAGTGGAATGAGCAAACTTGACTATTCATTCTTGAGGCAGCAAAATTCAGTTTTACCTGTGCTGTTCAGCCTGGGCTCAGGTCTGGATTTTGAGCAAACTCTTACTCTAGTCCTGAAATAAAGTTAAAAGAAATAAATGGCACACACACATATTTAGGTGCTCACATTATTATATATGTGAATATAAGGAGAGCAAGATTATAGGATGTTTTCTATGCAGGCTTAATATACATGAGTGACTAGTAAGTATTCATAATATAAAGTCAGCCCTCATAAAACATATCTTTGGCAGGAAAGATCCTCTTTAAGGTGACTGTATGTGTTAGTGAGACCAAGAATGATAGAAACAGTTAATTGCCTTCTACGTCACTGGAAACCTGGAACATATTTTTCTCCTTGATATGCTTAGTTCTTACTGGTCAAGACTCTCATCAGTAGCTACTGGAGAAGATTTCCAAGTTCCATGAAAATCTTCCAAGTCACATAATGGAAGTTCTGTTCTGGTTTTCCTGTGGTGGTGATGGGAAACACCCCCCAAAATAGGATTATTAACGTTTTGTCTCTGAATTAGGTATAAAATACAACTAATTTTGATAGGAGTTCAGACCACAGAGCCATAAACTTAAGGAGTGGCAGAAACTAAGTAATTAAATTGTAAACAGCTAGAAGGTTTTTATCAGTTTGCCGTCTCACATGTGAACCTGTCCACATATATTCTTGGCACACATATACTTGTCTATGTATTGGTTGCTCCTTAGCTTGTGTGAACAAATATAGGTAGCAGTGTTGAATGGCTGGCCTTGCAGTTAAAGTACGCTAAGCTTTTGGTGTAGACATGTATGACTTAGAAGCTCTTAATTTTTCTTTTCTCCTATCCATGAAGCAACAATAAATATTATTCCTTACTTTAGGATGTCATATGTTAATGTACAGATAACTCAGAAGTGCTTTATTTATTATTTGCTGCTAAAATGTTATGTATTTTAGAGGACCATAAAACAGGAGTTGGAGCTATTATTTGGGCAGAAGAAAAATCAGTAAGTATTGAAAAAGTTCCTCTTTCTTGAACTCACAATTCATACACTTGTATCTGCTTTGAGCTGTTATTTTAAGTTTTTGCAGGTGCATTTTTCATACACACACAGAGCACTACAGAAATCTCATTCTTTAGTAACTAAGTTAATGACTGCTTCTTTGATAATGCTGTTAAGATGAAGGCGAAGTATAAATGAGTTCAGTAACTGTCGCAGTGTCTCTGCTTACTTTTCCAGTGTGCCTGTTTCCTTAGCCTTTGTCAGTTACTCCAGCTGTCCTGGCTGCAGAGTTTGCCACAGCTGCTGATCAGGCAGCCTGTGTCTGTTCTGCAGGTCCCTCTTTGAAGCTTTTATTTTGGAGAGTTCTCAGTACAATCGGGCCTCACGATCTCTGAAGGATTTTTGTTGCCATTGAGATGCCATAGTGGCTTTAGCACATTTTGGATCAAAGCGATATTTTTCTACAGGTATTGTTACTGTGCTTTTTCCCATCCAAGCATAAAGTTTTTATTCCTTTATGTCTCTGATTATGCGTGTTACCAGTCCCAGGGAGCCTCATTCTTCATGCAGCTGCAACATACTCTTCATTAGTTTTTAACACTTCAGTCATCAGCTGCTCATTGCTGTTTTCTTTTTTGTGCTGATCTCAGTCACTGATTGCTACTTGGACAGCACACTGGGCACTGGGTCTGTTGAGAGACAGGTGAAGCACAGTCTCTGGCACATCAGGAACTAATTCCAATTTTATACATTGCAGAAAGGCTCAAGGAGTCAATCCTTCCTCATTTTTGTTCCTGCTAGCCGTGCTACCTGATAGAAGGAAAGCCCCTAAAGCCTGGTGCAGTGTGTTGTGTGCAGTGTTACAGTTCAGTGGAAAAGCTCCATGCAGACACAGAGCAATCAGCAAGAGCTGAGTTCTCTTTTTAACTGCCATAACTTGGCATGAACTGTGAAAGTATACATTGCAAAACACTTTCACTTAATACTCAGTGTAAATGTCTCCTACTTTAATGGTTTGCTTACTGTTGCAGAGAAGCTGTGATGGAACAGGAGCAATGTATTTTGTAGGCTGTGGTTACAATGCCTTTCCTGTTGGATCTGAATATGCTGATTTTCCACACATGGATGATAAACAAAAGGATCGGGAAATCAGAAAGTTCAGATACATTATACATGCGGAGCAGAATGCCTTAACATTCAGGTAATGGGCTTATTTTTACCAGGGAGAAGAATGAGATGGGTCAGAAACAATGCCATGACGAATGAATGTGTGATGAAGATTGCAATCACAGTCTTGCTTATGCCTGTAATGCAGAACTTGGATGTGCATGGGCACAGCTTCTGAGATTTCTTCAGACTTCTTCAGTGAATTGTTTTTTAAAGGGTATTCACTCCGATGCATGGCAGCTCCTTCAGATACGAGCCACTGCCTCTGTTTCCTGCTAGGACCATGCTGTCCTAGCAGGAAACCTGAAATAAGGAAGAGTGGCAATTGTTGAGGCTTCAACAATGATAAATGCAGTGAGGTGGGATGGGTATTTTGTTCACAGAGAGTAAAACAAAGCTAGATATCATTGTGTCCTTGTGCACTTTGTTAGGAATAAGTGGCTTCTGAGACTAGATCATAGAATCACGTAACACTTCTTTGCTTGCTCTTGTGAGGTATTAAGTTTGTCACTATTAAAAACTATCAAGATATCTGAAATTCTGGTTTTTGACTGCCTGTAGGTGTCGAGAAATAAAACCAGATGAGAGAAGCATGATATTTGTGACAAAATGTCCATGTGATGAATGTGTCCCTTTAATCAAAGGCGCTGGTATCAAGCAGATCTATGCAGGAGATGTTGATGCTGGAAAAAAGAAAGCAGACATATCCTATATGAAGTTTGGTGAAGTGCAGGGTGTAAGCAAATTTACAGTAAGTGTCTAAATGTACTATAGTCTAAAAACTCTGGGCTGCACTGTGGGGAGGGTGGAGTGGGCACAAGAGGTGTGTTTTCTTGTGTTTTTTAGTCAAGCGAGTGGAATTGAGAGGTTGCTCTGTTACAACACAGGGGAGAAGTGCTGTGCCATATGCCAGAGGGTGCGGCCAAGTGTATCTGTTTTCTCTAATTGCCTTGCACATTTCCCTCTAACTCACTGCTGTTGTTTGAGTGCCTCTTCACACTGAGGCTCTCTCCAAGCTTTGCTGTCACAGTACGGCAGCTGATGTGGGAGATCACTGTGTGACTACATAGGCCCTTCCAGCAGCTCCCAAAAGAGCTGCAGTGGGTTTTGAAGGTGGCCAAGTGCCCTTGCACTCAGGGCGCTCACCATGGCAAACAACAGCACTGGTGGTTTGAGCAAGCTCATTTCCCCTTCTCAAGGGAGTAAATGACCACACATCCCTTAATAGCTTTTTATTTGCAAAGTAAGTGTGTGTTTGAGGTGGAGTCCTTCATTCCCTGCCTCACCCCTAGTCATCCCTTACAGTGAAGAACAGTGGGGTACTTCATCCTTCTCCCTTTGCTCTTTTTTCTGTCTTCTGGAATAAGTAAACATTTTCTTCTTCTTTTACCAGTGGCAACTAAATCCACTGCACACCAATGCCCTTGAATTCCATGACCCCACAGCCAGGGAAAGTAAGTAGTTTTTTCATTAATTCATGTTATGACTGAAGTCAGTGAGATCCCGTTTTAAACAAACTTGGCTTGATTAGTCTTAATTCATCTTGATTTCAGTTAGTTAAATTTTGCTGTGAAAACTTCTCTGAGCTTTTTGAATAGATGAACTAATGGTAAGTTGAAAACAAGTTTGTTTTAACAAATGCTTGGCACTGGCACACACATTACAAAACCTAGTAATGCTGTTATCAAGGTCAACAGTATGCTGTTTGACACACAGATAATTTCAGACTACTGTATAGGGTTTTAGATTTTGTTTTGTAAAGACTTTTTATACTGTGTTCTATAAAGAGTGCCATTCTTTTTCAAGAGAAATTGGACTCCTCCAAGTCATTTAAACATGTTTTGCAGAACATTTGTTTCTTTTATGAAGTAGAATCTATGCTGGTGCTTTTCAATCAGCATTTATTTTTGTGTGTTTATATACACATATATAATATAAAGGCAACAAAATCCTTGTTGAACTGCACCCCTGTAGCAAGGAAGCTGCCGTCCTCTGAAACAGAGTTTGAATGAGTCTTATCTTGAAGCCTTCTTGTGCTACAGAAGGGACCCACCAATGGCATCTACTGTCAGCTACCAGTCCTTAAAATGTTTCTCATCCAGAGGGGAAATTAATGCAGAAAAAGAAGCTAAATAACTTTTGTGCCTCAAGCACAAAGACACAGAGCGTAAAGATAGGGACCTGGCAGTTACTCAAAAGAATTGAGTACCAGGCTAGGAGCATAAGAAAGACTGAAGGTGGGGTTTGTAGCACGTGAATAACCACATAGTACAAGCTAATTCCTAATGTGAGCTAGATCAGCAGAGACTTCTCTTTGTTAGCAGTTTCCTCACAGGCTCAGGAAAAGGGGCAAGGGAAGGGCTCAGAGTAGTGTGTATGTCATTAGTAATCACTGCAAAATGTTAGGGCATGTTTATCCCTCTCTCTGCTAATGGTTTTTAGGCCCAGCTAGAGAAAGATTCACCTTTAATAGGGCTCATTTCTCTAACAGTGTTTTCTTCAAGATGGCATGCTTGCGTTTCAACACTGAACTGGTACAAGTTGCTTTCTTTCCTTAGTGTGTTTCTCTTGCTATGATTACTGCATGCTCCTCTGTAAGGGGAAGAAGACAGTCTCTGTCCCCCTCGCTGTCCCCAGTGTTACTCCAGTGGGCCATTATGTGTTGAGTATTTAGGCTATACTTCCTACTGTATTAATGTTTCACAAATATTTTTTCTCTTTAGATGGGGTCCAGAAAACAAAGTCACTAGATGACCAGCAACACCAAAGCAAGAAACTGTGTCTTGGTCACTATTGAATAATTAAGCACTTCTGCAGTCTTGCTCTGTGTTTTTTTATAATGCAGCCTGTTTGCACTTTCAAATAAGAAAGAGTTTTATTTATTGTTTGGAAAGCTAATTTTAGAATAAGTTTATTTATGATGTCTTTAATGTTTTATGGAATTACCTGAAGGTATTTTTAATTTAGAAGTTCTTCTTGGCAAAAACCTGCTGCTTGTATTTTCTGTGAAAGTAACTGGGTGGCTGATCATTATTAACAAATTAAAACATAAAAAGGACTGAAAGTTTGTTGATGGCAGATCACGGTAATAATAAAATGGTGCTTTTTTGCTTGGTGTACAGACTGGGGGAATGGATTTCTGAGTTCTGGGCTAGCAGAATGCAGAAATAAGACCTAGTTTTTCAAGTACAATCATCAAGGGAGTCTTTAGGAAATGGTAGATAATTAATCACTAGCAGTTACTCCTGTTCCTGAAAGTGGCTTTTACTTCTCAATCTGCTTGTATAAAGGATATGAAGCCATGGGAATGGCCATCGTTTTTGAGTAAGTGGTTTGAATATCAAGCTTCTCTCTCATTCATGCTGTTCCAACTACCACAGCAGCGGAACTATTTTGTTTTGTGGTACCTGCATTGCTGCTCTGTTTGCTTCCTGAAGTGCAGCCCATCTGAATTGATGCAGGCAAAGATTAGCTTTGCTTTTCTCAGCTTCTGGATGCAGGCCTAAAAGAACTCAGCTGTGTGCGTCTCACTGGCCCCTGCATACCATGTGAAAATTTCGAGAGTTTAGGTTTTGTTAATCATCTTCACTAACAGGCTTGTAGGACTACAGAAGCTAAAAAAGCACCCAATGTCCTGTTATTTCTTACAGAGGATGATCCGTACCAGCGGAATTGCCTGATAAGGATGCTGGGGATGGACTCTTCATTAGGGACTGTAGTGATAGGACAAGGGGTAACAGGTTAAAACTTAAACAGGGGAAGTTTAGACTGGATATAAGGAAGAAGTTCTTTACTGTAAAGGTGGTGAGGCACTGGATTGGGTTGCCCAGGGAAGTTGTGAATGCTCCATCCCTGGCGGTGTTCAAGGCCAGGTTGGACAGAGCCTTGGGTGACATGGTTTAGTGTGAGGTGTCCCTGCCCATGGCAGGGGGGTTGGAACTTGATGATCTTAAGGTCCTTTCCAACCCTAACTGTTCTATGATTCTGTGACTGTTGATGACCTGTGGAGCAAGGGTGACATAAAAACAGCCAGTGAAACTTCATTCTAATGTGGTTGCCAGTTTTGAGGGGATGCTGGGTGGGTAATGGGTAACCAGAACAGACAGTTGTACCCAGCATCCTTAGAGAGGTCCCTGCCCTTACTCCCATCTGTTTTGAATATGCTGCCTTGAATATGACCTCTAGCTGTTTGTTTTAGCAGATGTTCCAAGACTTTCTGTTCACTCCTGCGCTGAGCCCTCGAGTGCAAACATCTTAAACCTTTTTCTGCTGCTGCTGGTAGAATATATAAATGGCCTTTTCCCTGTTCTTTCACGCAAGGTGTCTTTGCTGCCCTCCTTGAAGTCCAGGAAGTGGAATAATATTTTAAGGTGCTGCTGAAGATTCTGCTTGTTTCTTTTAGGCTTTGGAAAAGGTTGGAACTAGATAGCAAAGCTGTGATCAGATAGTGGGCAAAGCGTCCATAGTGTGGCATTAATTATATGGAGTCTGTTCTCAGTTTGGCTACTGGTCCTGTAATGTACAGCTCTTGATGCTTGGAGCTGCAGCAAAGAGCTGTGGTTCCCTAAGGCTCGTGGTCTAACTTCATTCTTGGGTACCTTGGGTACCTGGAGAAGCTGCTGTTTCACTGAGCCTAGTTAGACTGAGGGCTACTCTGGAGCTGCTGGTTGAGTGTGGTGCATGCAGTTAGCAGCAGAAGTCTCATCAGGGATCTGAATGACCTCCTGCCCCACTGTAGCCTTGCTAAGGAGGGTGCATACAGCTTTATTTCCCAGGACCAGGGAAAGAGTAGAGGAGAAAAATCCGACCCTGTTTGTCAACTAAGGGAAGGATGGTGAAATCCATTTTTACATCACACCTCAAAAGAGTCCTCTTTCACAATAGCTCATGAAGAAATTGCTGAGCTGCCACTTGATTAGGTCTTGTAATCTAATGTGGAGGAACCCAGGTCCTGAATTTAGGACCAGTAGATCCAGCTGCAAGAGCTCAGCTTTAGAGTGCAGGGCGTGGGGTTAAGTTACTGGTTTGTATGCTGTACAAACCTCAGAAGAACAGTTTTTTCCTCTCATCAAGAATTATATAGTCATTGTTTGTAACTTCCACATGAGGTTAAAGTAAAATGCTGGTGTTTCATAAGCAAGATTATAATCTATTTTTAAATCATAAACATTTTATTTTGGCATATTTGCTCCCCACTTCTTGTAAGCATCTTTTGTTAGAATAATTACTCTCGGCTTTTTCTACAGATCAGAAGAACACTGTCCAGGTTAGTAAAAAGTCCGGGGGGGGGCCCCCCCCCCCACTGAAACCTTGTTTCCATAATTTATTGGCAATGCCCTACTTGAGGTAGAGGCAGGGGAAAAGGCAGGGGCAGGTTTAAGATCCCTTCAGATTTTATAGTGATCTGTCAGCTGGTGTCAAAACTGGTAAAGAAGCCTGTGTCTGTATAGGAACAGCTGAAAATGAAAACTCCCTGAAACATCACAAGTGGCCTAGGTACACGGATAAGTAAATCGAGATACAAGTCAAATATCACACACATTAAATAACTCCATTGCAGTGAATGCTGCTGGAACCTGTGCTTCACAAGGAGTGAAGATTCAAATTTTATTTTTTATTGTTTGTTAAAAAGAGGGGGTTTTGTACAAAACTTCCTGTGAAACTCAGAACTGCTTGTACAGCTGAAGGCTTGCAAGTCTGGCTTTATTTCTGCCTTGCTACATTTCTGCAGGTTCCTCCAGAGACTCACAAGTTTCTCTAGGCTCCTATAGTCAGTATAACCCTGCTTTAATTCTTAAGGGTGTTACAAAGCAGGGTCTTTATCCTGGCCAACAGGAACAATGTGAGTGGGGTTTCTCTCTCAGCCCCTGGACTCTGTAGGCGCTGCTGTGCCTGTCGCCTGCTTACCAGGGAGAGCCATTGGAGATGGGACATCTCCTGCAGTGCATATTTTGCAAATGAACTCTTAAGATGTTTGCTTCTTTCTTACATTAAAACTACAATGCATTTAAAATCAAGAAATGTAAAAGTTATATATTTTATATACTGTATCAAATTCCCATATGCATTTTGGATCTATTTCATTCCTTTCAGAGCAGTCATTTTAATTGTACATATTAACTATCAGTAATAATTTGGCCTCCTGACAGAACAGAAATTCTCTGTTGTTTGCCTTACAGCAAAACATGTTTTCTGCTAATAAATTAATGTGACAATAAGTACTGACATGCATTTTTAAGTGCTTTTGGTTATTAGAAGCATAACAGAAACAGTGCTTTGAAATGCTCATGCCCTTTACCTGCCTGGTGCTGTCCTTGCTCTGGCAGTCCCAGTTGTTTGCTGAGCTGCATCAACTCCTGCTCTGCCTGCAGAGCGTGTTTCGACATGAGACTGTGCCTCCTGCCAGCCCTGAGGAAGGGCTGCAATTCCCTCCCTTGGTCCTGAGAGCATTAATGAGCATCAATTCCCTCTTCCTCAGGAGAGTCAGAACTGCCTTAGGGCGCATCGTGTGAGCTACCACCTCCACAGCCTGTTTCTTGGTTGAAAGGATGGAAGTGGGTAGGGCTTTGACCATCCAGCAGCACATCCATCCTGCTGCACCTCCTGCCTTGCTGCCTTGGATCACTGCATCTGTATGCACAGCACCTTGATTCATAGTCACCATAGAGGGGGATTGTGGTAGTGATCGTAGGCAACTGCAACACTGGTCAGCAGTGTGGCTGAAGGGGAGCAAGTGTTGCATGAAGCAGGTGATGCTAAGGTCCTGGCCCATCAGTGGTTTCAGATCCATGTAGCTCTAGCCCAGGCATGCAAACCGGAGGCCTGTAAGCCAGTGGAGTGCACTGGGGCTATTGCTACAGTTTGTTTTTCTGTTTAACTGCATCTCGAATCCAGTCAGTGCACCCCAAGACTGGTTCATGTCACTGACCCACATGCAGTAAGCAAGGACAGATGGAAGCTGCATTTCAGGAGTGCTCTTGAACTGAAATGTCATTGTAAACAGAGAGCAGTCAGTGGGATGTAGTCAGGTGGGCTGGCAATGGGACAGGCTTCCCAGAGCCATGTTTATTGTGGGGGCTACTCTGAAAAGCTTTGCAGTCCTCTACAGAGATTCTTTTGGTTTGGCCTTTCTGCCTGCAGACCAGACTTCAAATACCTGTTTGGCTTTGTTAGATCCAGTAAGTGAAGCTACCTGGAGACACTGAAGAAAAGAAGGGAGGAAAAAGAGGAGACTGAAAAACAAAAGGGAGACAGTGTGTGCTGGTTTCTAATAGATCTGGGTAAGTGCTGTATTGGGTTTGCATGGGAAGGTTTTAGTAGCAGTGGGCATACAGGTGTGGCTTCTCTGAAGCTGCCAGAAGCTTCACCCATGCCCCATAGAGCCAATGCTAGCTGGCCGCAACATGGACCCACCGCTGGCCAAGGCTGAGCCCATCAGTAATGACAGTAGCATTATGTATTTGAGAAGAGGGGAAACTTGCTGCACAGGAGCAATTGCAGCTGGAAAGAGGAGTGAGGATCTGCAGACACCAAGCTCAGTCAGAAGGGGGGTGAGGAAGTGCGGCAGGCGCCGGAGCATGGGAAGTGTGCGAGGAGTCCTCTCCTGATGTGCCCCAGTGCCATGCCGTGCCGTTGGCAGCTGGCGGCTGACCCTGCAGCCGCTGGGTGAGAAGAGGCATTGCGCTGCCCTGCCGAGCCTGCGGCTGGCTCAGCAGCCCCGAGCCAGGGAAGGCTCCCCGGTTTCTCCCCAGCTGTGAGCCCGGGCTGGTCTGCTTCAGCCCTTCCTCCCGTCTCCCTCCCGTCTCCCTCCTGCCCAGCGGGAATGACGAGCGCCGCCGCGAGGGGGCGCTGTTATGAGGGAAAGGGCGGGAGCGGCCCGCTCTGCCGCAGCCCGGTGCGTGTCCCCCACCGCAGCTGTACCGGGGACCTGCTGCTGCTGCGGGCAGCCGAAGGGGGTTGTTTGTGCTGCTGCGCTGTGTGAGTGCCAGCACACTGCAGACAGCACCGAGCGTCAACAGGAGAGGAGCGGGGCTCGTGAGAGATCGTGTGGGGAGCGGCAGCTCCAGATTCGTCACGGCGCAACCTGACCGAGTCTCCGGGAGGAAGGGGCGTGCAGAGGAAAGCGCTGAGCACGGCTTTTCCCCTGGGGTATTCTGCATTGTGACATTTATCATCTCCTCTGCTCCAAGTATCGTCTGTACGTGAATTTCCCACCTTGCTTTCCTGAGGCGCCAGGCTCAGCACTCGGGTCTTCTACAGGACACTGCATTCCCACCACTGCTGAAGGGATGGGCCTGTTCCAGCTTTAATGGAGATGGTACTTCTGCAACGTGTTGATCACTGGCACTAGGGAGATGCATGAACAACGAAGCCTTTGCAGTCTGCCTGTGTTTGTTTTCTCCTCCTTCACCTTCATTGCTCAACGCTCTTTACTTTGACTCTGGTGAGGTCACCTCACTGCTTTGCCAGTGAGTTTTACCCCAGGGCAGCTGGATTTCCAACTTGGAGGAAAAATACGGGGTTGGAGCAATCTGGGAAACTGTGAAGCATCTGAACAGGCCTAAAGGACATTATCATTCAGATGCCAGCACAGACACATCCCCTCCTCCCCAGTGTCCTTTCAGAAATACCTGAAGTATGAATGTAAGGCAGTATGAATGCCTTACATACAATGAATTCACCTGCAGAGTGAATTCATTCCTGTCACTGGGCAAAACAGATTTGGCTAGGGAAAACAAGCCCTGTAGAAGCAGAGGAGCATAGCTGCATGGCGAGGAGTCGTAGTCATTAGCAGGAGAGCTGTGTCTTTGGCTGGAATGAACATCTGTCACCCCTCCCCCTGCAATGCCTCCTGTGCCCGGGGACATCCTGCGTTCTTGCCTGCTATTAGGCCTGGCCCTGTGGCACTTGCCTTTGAGCCTCTGGCAGGAAGCATGAGCCACTGCTGCCAGCCCACAGGGAGAACCTGCTCTATCCCATGAGCTAATTGCGGCTCTGCCCTTGACACTCCTTGGGACACAAGGTATGTCCGGCTGTGAATATCATTTTCCCCACACCCCCAGCTTTAACATGGGGAGAAGGCCTTTCCCTGCGTCCCCCATGGCAGATTGGGAGCTCTGCTCCCTCCAGGCTCCTGCCTGTCCCACACCCACAGAGCTCGCTGGGCACCTGACCGTGAGCACAGGCCGGGTCTGTGTGCTGCAGGCTGTCCGCTGGGCAGGGCCGTGCCTGGGTGTGCTGCCTCTGAGGGGCCAACCCCGGCTGCCTGCTTGCACAAGGCTCAGGACAGACGCAGCTCTGCTGGGACAGGGGTACTCTTAAATCTGCTCCAGCCCCTCGCCAAGGCAGCTGTTGTACCAGTGAGGCGAAGGGCACCTCCAGAGCTGTGTGTTAGTGGGGTTAACGTCCTCTGCAGTTTGGAAAGAAAGGGCCTATACCAATAAGAGGTGGGCAAGGCCCCAGAGACACGGTCCTGTCTTCTCTGTGCCCTTGGAAGAAATAACTCCATTCATTAGCAGACTGGCAGCTCTTTCCAGAAGAGATGCACTGGGGACTTGGGTAGGTTTTGCTGCTTTAACTGTGAGGGCTGTGGTGCCGTGACTGGACTGGTGCCTGTCGTGCAGCCAAAAGACTTTGTTCATACCTGTCACCTTAGTGGTCAGGTGCTGCTTGTGTCCAGCAACTCTTAAAACCCTAACAAGACCTCACCTCAAATCCTGTGTTCAGTTCTGGGCCCCTCCGTACAAGAGAGATACAGCAGGACATGCAGTGGGCCATACCTCATGTGGTGCACCGCAGCAGGTACCTGCAGTCTCACGGACAGCCAGGGCAGTGCGATGTTCCCTGGGGGTAAGGCTCACCAGCAAAAGCCATCCCCAGCTGTTGCCAGTGCCATATGGTGACAAAAACCAGGCATGGGGCTCCTCTAGCACTGGTGAATTACAGCCTTCAGCCGCATGATGCCCGAGGTGGAAAAAGTTGTTTCGACAGTGGCTTTGCCAAGCCACTCACAGCTGATGCCACAGGAAAGAGGGTGGTTTTCTGATTGTTTTTCCTCCTTTCACATTCCTGGAAAGAAGGGCCAGCTCAAGGCAGGCACTGTGGAACAGGACTGTGAGTCAGGAGGGTTGGGCTCGCCCCCTGGGGCTCTCAGGGAGCTTGGCCAAGTCACAGCCCTGTGAGGTACTTGGCTTAGAGATGAACCACGCACTCAGAACTGCTAACCTTCTCCTGGCTTTCCCCTTAGCCTTGTCCCACGTTGCCTGCCCAGCACCAACTGTGCTCAGAGCTGGCTTGGACCACTGTTGCCTCGTGGCCTGACACACCATGGGCTTAGGGGTGGAAGCCTTTGCTGGGACAAGGCTCCCCTTCAGCATGGGCAGGGTGGCAGGGACTTCAGCTTCTTCTCTTCCCCAGGCCACAGCTGTGGTTGCCTCTCTCGCTATGGGGTTGGGCCTCTCACTAGAGGCTCTGGGACACCTCAGGCCTAGTCTTAACAGCTTGTGCTGCTCCACTTGGTGCACGTGTGGAACTCTCACCACCTACCTGCTCTGACAGGAAAGCAAGTGGCCACTTCAGCTTCATCAGCACAAGAGATACGAAACAGGCTTTCACTGCTTGGCAGTAAATGCAACAAATCTGCCCGGTCTATATAATCCCTCAGTGCTCGATGCTGTTCAGCTGCAGGCAGTGCGTACAAGTCCAGGGGGTGATGTTCAAGGAAAACACAGGTGAATTCCGCACAGGTGAAATGGCAGGTACCAAAATGCAAGTCCAAAACTAGTGGAAGGTCATGTTTTTAGGCTAGAGTGCTTAGTGAAGAAGAGGAAGGGCTAAATACAATTCCTTTCAGGTCATGGAGACCAAAACACATATGTCCTCTGCCTCATAACAGCCTTCATCCCCAGGCAGACATTCTGCAGGAAGGTGCTTCCAGCCAAAACGTTAAAGTGCTTCCACTTCAGATGGAAAAATAAAGCATTCACTGGCCCAGAGCAAAAGCCTCTCTTCTGACCAAACATCACTGCACCCTTTGGAAAGAGGCCTGGGTTCTCTGAGCCCTGCTCCTATTTCACAGACAAGAGCCAAGCATGCACTAGAGAACAAATGGGATCCCGATCTCCCCTTCCTCATGGGAGTGCTTCTATCATTACATGACGAGGCCCAAGCCGTTCTTTCCTTCTCAGCTGACCTCATGCCTGGAACATGCAGATTAAGAGGCTCAAGCAGTCTTGACATCCAACATTTCTTGAAGGCCAGAGTCCCGCATCTTTCTGCCAAGTTCACCCCTGCTGGTGTACCTGCCATTATGGACAAGGGGAGGCTGCTGCTGCTTCTGATCACATTTTTCTCTTTTCAGCATAAGCTGCCCAAATCCCAGGACAGAAGCTTATGGTTCAATGATTCCTGGCACTCTGCTGTATCAAACAAGGTTTTATGAGTGGGATTGTACATTGCATGTTGGCAGAGATTCATTCATATGACCGAAACCTTCCTGAATGCGGAGAGACTGCAGCCCAAGCAACCTCTGGCTTCTTTCTCTCTGGGGACTACAGTCTTCTTCCCTGTCCTCACTCTGATGAGCTGCAGCTCCCCCAGGTATTAATTTCAGGGGAATTGTGAGTTCCTGGTTGGAGCAGTCACTTAGGCAGAACCACCATGACTGAATGCACCAAAGGAAATTCAGAGTTCTATCATTATTCCAAAGTTGCATTATAAAAGACCTCATTTTCATTTAATTAGGGATGTGTCCCCACCTGCTGTGAAGTATTATTATTGTGCTTAATTTCATCTTCACCATTTCTTTTGCTTTTTCTTCTTACAAAGAGCTAAGCAAGTTCAGCTTGGGGAAGACTCAGTTACTTTGAGGTGTGTTGGCAATACCTAATGCAGGACTGGCTTCTTGCATGGTAAGCTGCAAGGGGCCTGGCCTGTGCCACTTTACTGTAAGACCACTCCTCTTTTATGCACACAGACCCCTTTTTCAGAAGCCCTCCTTGCCACTTACTCCAGTGTGAGTCTGATGACTGCTCACACTGAGAAAGGCTGCGGGAATGGAGCCTGTTGCTCTGTTCCCTGTTGGCCACATCAAACACTGGGGTGTGGGTGTAACCTCCCTCCCCATATTACAGCCAGGTTTTGATGTCTTCAAGCGCTCTTCTGTGCCCAGACCACGCAGACAAGAGCAGCTCACAGCACTGACAACCCTCATAGATGCACTGGGCACCTCTGTATGGGTCACACTCACATTCTCAAGGGCAGGAATTCCCCAACAATACACCATTAGATGCTTTTTCCAAGTGCGGCCTGGAAGCCTGATGTTCTCATGTGACTCCAGAGGCTGAGGCAATGGACATGTGTCTCCGTGTTAATCCAGCCCTGGAGACCAGCTCCACCCCAGGAGCTCAGAGCGCAGCCGAGCGCCCTTCACTTTCAGGCTACAAATCCCAGAGGATCAGACTTAAATGACTACTCTGAGGTCTGTGATTCTGGAGATGGTCCTTTATCAACCCGCTGATAGTGAGCACTGCCGAGGAGGCTGGGAGAGGACCGCAGTCAGGCTAAGCTGGACTGCAGCCTGGGTTGCAGGCCCCCTGCCAGTCAGGGCTGCAGATGTGATGCTTGCAGAGTGCCGTAGCTCTGAAGGCAGCGCTCGTCTCCCTCTCTCCATCTGCTGACACTGGTTGGCAAAGGAGAGAATGAATTTAGCACTGTGCAGTCTGGCTATCCAGAAAAGCAAAAGGAGAAAAACCAGAGACAGAAACGAAGGTGATCAGTAATCATGCTTTTAATAGCTTGTAAATATTATTATTCTTTTTAAATTCCAGGCGACTAGGACGTAAATTTGTTGTGTATATCCGACATCCCTAAAAACCAACATGAGTCAACAATCTGCTCTGTTTCATCCCTTTTCTAAAGCACATAAGTTGATGTATCACTCACTGCAATACACAACAATGAAAAGGTCTTGTTCTGTTTTTACAGTTCAGGTCACCTTTTTTATCTGAAGCATTAGCTAGAGGCTTAGCTCGATAACTGTCTCACGACAAACAGGAAAACTCAGAACTTAAGCTCTCCAGAAAAAGTCAAGAAATTTCCACTCTCTGCTCTCAAACTCCACTTCCTAATAAAGCATCAGTGTAACATTTTCATTTCAAGACCCAAAAAAACTCTTCAAACACACCTGGGAAACACTGTTTGGACCACAGAGCTTATTAAACTTAACTCACTAACAGTGCAACAGTTTCATCTTCTACAACTTCAATGCAGAACCTGAATTCACATCAGGGTGAACAAGGACAGCAAACGCCAGACTACAAGTGGCCTTTGGTGCTGAATGGCCTCCCTCACTGGTGCTCCACAACAGCACCGCGTACCTGGGGCTACTTCCCATCAGACTGCTTGGGAGCTGAGGGGATAGCACAAGGTAGATGGTGTACAGGAAGATGGGAGGCAGGCAGAAACAGCTCACCTGGCTGATGCCTTCCCCCATTTCCTGACACTGAATAGAAAGCCTCTGATCTAAGGGAAAAGAAAACCTTAAAGATGAAAGAACACAAAAAAATAAAGCAAAAACGTGACCTTTACTGCTTTTTTACCTACCACTGTTTTGACTATAGAACCTGATCTAGAAGTGCAGCTAACTCCAGAGACAAACATACTCTTTCACAGTCTTGTGTGTGTGCAGCACTAGAACAAAGTCACAATTACAGGTGCAAAGGAACGTTACAGTCCTCAGAAGACTACTCTGTGCACTCACCAACAGCTTGAGTTTGCTGATAAAGTTAAGCAAAGAGGTTCATTCTTCTCGAGCACAAATGAAAACCCATCAAACCAGCTTCTGTTACAGCAAGATTCTAAATTGACATAAATAATTATAGTCTCGATTAAAAAGAATATATTATTCTAGATTTTTGGTTTTTAGTTTTCATGTAAAACCTCTACAGTCTTGACATCTAGGAACAAAGACAAAATAAAAACCAGGCACTTGCTGTGCCTTCTCAAGCACTATTGTGGCATTTAAGGGACACAGAGGAAATTAACAAACAAGATTAATGCCTACAGTGGAAAATGAGAGTAGTTCTTCATGCCGTTGGCTTTTTCAAGTCTCGGATTTGCTTGATCAGGTAGTTCTTCTCATCGGTGAACTGTTCATCATCCGTCCTCTCTTTCTGGAAGTTGCTCAGAAACTCAATTAGCTTAGGTTGGTTTTTCAACAGGATCTCCACAATAGGCTGTGTTTTGTTTGGACTGGCCACAAAAACCTAACATGAAAACAAAACCAGGCACAGTGAGACTCAGAGAGGAACATCAGTCACAACACCCCCGTCAGTTATGTCCTAACAAGTCAGCTGAGCGCTGGCGGGCAGACACTCTGCTGCTACACACCTTTTCCCAAGGCAGAGAGAGAGGAGTCACAAACATGTTGGCTCAACAGCACGCTGAAGCAAAGCTGTGCCTGTGTGTGGTATTGCTTCCCTTTAATTTTGCTCTTTGTTGGTGAAAGCGTTTGATTGTAAACCCAGCTGCTGAGAGCGAGCCATCAATTCTCAGCCTCTTCCACATGCAAGACTTAAATACACAGAAATTAATTACCAGAACGGAAAAGCTTTGTGTCAGTACTGATATTATTTCCATACTAAAACAGGCCTAAAATTAGACTTGCCAGTTTTGTTTTGGTTTGGAAAAGTCTGTCAGAGGCTCCGCTTCCCTCAGCCTAATCCATTCACGGGAGCATGGAAATTTCCAGCAGCAGGAGCACCGTGGTGCACCAGGCACCTTCACTGCCCTCGCCAAGCAGAGGAGGGTGGCAAGGCAGGGAGACACAGACACAGATACTCACCTGGTGCAGCCAGCCCAGCACTGTGGGCTCACTGGTTTTCTCAGTCATCTTTTAGGGATAAACCTAGCCATGCTCTCATTTCTCCTCCACAAATGCCTAAAGCCACAGGGTTTCCCAGCTCTGAACACAACTCCCTGTGCCACGACACTGTTTCTTTAACATTTCCTCTGCCTTACGCACTGTACCTGCTGACAACGGGAAACTTCAGGCCAGTTGTAAAGGCCAGCAGTCACAAGCTCTTCCCAGGGACCTCAGGATGCTGCGGGGACGCAGGACTGGCAGCCAGGATGTAGGTCTGGTGGTGGGAACAGGCACAGCACAGCCCTGGCCACCCCAGGAGGGGCTCCTGTGTCTGCCTCGCACCGAGGTTTCCATGGCTGGACAACAAAACACCGCCCCAGTGCTTGTGCAACAACGTAAATAACTCCAGTTATTCTCTACTCAATGAGAAGAAATTAAGGATGGGCAAGACTGGAAAACATCCAGTTTCCATCCAAGCCTGTCCAAACCAGAATGAAAACAAACATCTGCTGACAGTACAGAATGGCATGTTGTCCGGCCGAGCACAGGCGGCACCACTGCCCGCCTGGCCCTGGAGCTGCTGGCTCCAGACCTACAGCTCTTCTGCAGGTTCCTTTATTTCTTTGGAGATTGTGCCCACATGAAAACCTGGGCCAGGTCCAGCTGTGCAGGGAGGAGCTGTGTTACATGATGAGGAACATGCACACACCATCCCTGGGGGCTGTGTTACAGCCACTTGCCCTCAGAAATAATACCTGGTAAAGCCAGGGCCAGGATTCAGACTAGACTTATTGTTAAAAGCTTCATACTCCCGATTAGGGGATGTTATACAAACAGTATGGAAAATGCCCCATGTGGGGAATGTGTGGAAGGAATGGGGCTTGGCACACATCAACAGTGCCACACTAAGTACTTCTGCCCAGACCGGGCTGAAACATTTCACAGAATCCCAAGGGTTGGAAGGGACCTCAAGAGATCATCTGGTCCAACCCCCCTGCAAGAGCAGGGTAAGCTAGAGTACATCACACAGGAACTTGTCCAGGTGGGCCTTGAATATCTCCAACGTAGGAGACTCCACAACCCCCCTGGGCAACCTGTTCCAGTGCTCTGTCACTCTCACAGTAAAGAATTTCTTCCTGATGTTCACATGGAACCTTCTCTGTTCCAGTTTACACCCATTGCCCCTTGTCCTATCACTGGACATCACTGAAAAAAACCCTAGCTCCATCATCCTGACACTCACCCTTTACATATTTGTAAACTTTGATGAGGTCACCCCTCAGTCTCCTCTTCTGTTTTATTCCATAAAGGTGAGGTAATGCATCTACTCTTAAACCCTGGCATCCTGATGACACAGGAGCCTATGCTTGTGTCTCCTCTGGATCCCTCCTCCTCATGTCACTCCTAGGAGTCCTTGCTTCAAGGTGCTTTTCCCTCTGCTCTGGGGAAGGAGCTGCAACCTCTGCCACACTGGGTGAATGCTCCCAGGCCCCAAGTCTTCTCCAGTTTTCCCTGATCTAGTGGCCAGTCCATGGTATTTGACAGTACAGTATCTACTGTTATCCAGACTGTCTTTGCACAGACCTCCACATCACCTTTCCTTGATTTACCTGATTGCTAATCTCATGTGATTTCTTTTTATGCTACTTGCCACTGAAAACTTCTCAAAAGTAGCACCAACAGCCCAGACTCCCAATGATCCCTTCAGAGCAGCCACTTTAAAATAACAGCTTTCCTGCGTGACGCTCCAAGCGCTCAGCGTAGCATCTTACCAGGGACACATCTATCAGTGGGTCAGACAGCCAGTTCACAGCTCTCACTACACTTGATGGACTGTCAGTAGCTGATTGTTCTGTTGTTGCCTGCAGCATCTGAAAGCAATACACTTCCTACGCAAATAACTTTGACATACTGGTATTGATGCATCGGTTCCCCTTAGACTGGGGAATAAAAGGGGTCTGGGATGTAAATCACTGCTGAATGTACTTTACAGCTTTCCAGCCTGTGCCTTGTCTAGGAAACCCAAATCTTGAAGTTGTATGGGTATGAATGTTTGGCTTTGGCTGACACTGTGGTAGTTCATGCTTTCAGCTCAAGCAGCCCCACGTTGCAGCTCCCCATGTGCTGACCTACTGATGCACCACAATGATGGAGGCTGGGTACTTCCAGGATTCAGAGTGTGATAAGCTCCCAGCTGTCTGGACAAAATTCCTTTGAGAAAAGCAGTACGTAAGCCTGCAGGCAGGGATGAGGAACATAACCATTACACATCTTCATTAAAAGGTTTTAATTTGGAGTTCAGTCAGTTTCCCCCTTGTGACCAGGAGGAAACCATCACCTACACTGGCAGGATCAACAACTTCAGGAACAGTCTGATTACAATGCAAATGGAATCCTCTAAAGAAGGCCTGACCTTGAAGTGCTGAACATCTCCCTTCAATGAATATTAGACCTCCTTATAAGGACAGGTGGAGGCTGACTCTCAAAATGAAGAAATTGAAATCATTCCTCTTGTAAAAGCTACCTGGTCTGCAAAGAGAACTGGAAAGGTTTAGTGGTAAACCTAGTAAATACCAGCATTTCACATAGGCCACTCAACTGGTAGGACTATAGCAAAACTAAAGAACTTAGTTCAATACATCGTATCCTGTTTATCTTCCTGCTTTATTATTTATAGATTATAATCTTCTCTCAAAACTATCAAAAGTGCCCATGCAAACAAAGATCATCTTGACTGCCAGTCTTGTTCAGGGTTGACAGGGACTCGTGAAGAGACAATGTTAAAGCACAGAAAAAATTCCTGAAATGTTATTCAGTACTTCATTTAAGCAAACAAAATCAATTCTGCCAGTATCAACTCATCAGCTTCACAAAGCCCAGGAGCAGGATCACCATGAGACTTCACTTTTAAAAGAGCCTTCCTCATTCAGAGCTCTGTATTGTCACAGAGGAGGAGATAAATCCCTGACAACAGAGATCATTATTAATGCTATCTGGGATATTTCTACTAAAATGAAGTTTAACTGAAGTTAAAACACTTCAGAGAACTTTGTTTCACCTATGGTTTTATTACGAAAGGTCGGATGTACCAGCACATTTAATTCAGATAGATGAGACAGACACCCAGTATAGAGTACTCATAATCCCAACTCTAAAAATAGCTGCTTCAGTACAGTTCCATCTTGTGAATATCTGAAAAAGGGCTAGAAGGAAAATCAACTCTGAAGCTTCAATAATGGTCCAAAGTGGGACTGTTGCCCTCTTCTCTGTTAAATCATACACTGTATTTCTTCAAACAAATGTCAAAATCATTTGACTGCAGAATCCAGCCTTGTGGTGTACAACTAATAACCAGGCACCACCACCCTCTGGGATTATAGCAGAGGAGAAGTAATTACAGAGGTTGGATACGCTGGAGTGGGTATTTTAAGACTTACTTCTGGGGTTATGCACAATCTTATTGTGTCAGGAAACTGCACACAGAAGTGCCTTATGGTTCATGTTACTTATAGCACAATGATTCACATAACACTTCTTGCCCTTTGAACGCTCCAACTAAGAAACAGAGAGGACACATCCCACAAATGTGGTTCCAGCTTCCTACCAAGAGGGAACTGTCAGTATGGTTCAATTATGTGAGACCATTTGCAGAGCAAGCTGCAGGAGGTAGTTTGGTAATGGGCATAGAAGAGAATGGAAACATGGAACTAAGGTCACAAAACATAGCGTACCCATTCTATTTTTAGATCTTAATAAAATGTATCTTGCTAAATGTCTGCTTAAGAACAAGTAAATTGCATAATCCTAATTCACTGCTACAGGGTGTTTCCCTCAAAATAATCTAATTGTTTACGTGAAAGCCAAGAGAGCTTGTGACCAGCCTTTAGTTCTAAATGTGTAAGGTCAAGGGGATACCTGCACCACATTCACATATGTCTGAAAGATCTGGTCTCCCCTATAGGAGGCAAACTCAAAGCAGGCTTCAGTAATAACTGTCATAAATTCACTATAAGAACTGAAGAGCCCTTCCCAATATTTAGTCCTCAAAGTATGCAAGCTCAAGACTGAGACCTCTCCAATGAAATCAATGCAGACAAGAACTGGTGACTCTCAAAAGCCTACAACTCTAGGTGACCCCACTCGATCGTTTATGGAGGAGGAGGAAAGGGGTGAGGTGTGTTAGCTTTTCCTGATGAGTAAACACTGGCTAATCCTCATGCATACACTGTCTGGGACATCCAGCTTTACAAGGCAGCCATAGGCCTTTAGGATGGTGCTGCAAGGCATAAGCTCCATTTTGCTTAGGCAAAAAAAACCAGAAGGAGCTGGAGCGAGGGAGGAAGATCAAGCATCTCCTCAGTGGAGAACAGAAGGAGGCACTGCAAGTGGACACTGTCTTCAATTTCCCACTCAAAGCATCCTGGATAATTAAAATATCCTCAGACCTTGAAGGGATAATGGCATTTCTAGACACAAAATGTTCCTGCAAAATATTTCTGCACTACAGGTGCTCATCATTTTCATCTCTAGCTTACACTTTTGAATCTTAATACTTGGAAATTGCCTCAGGGAGGTAAGAATCACATGCCTTTTTTGGAGGAGGTTCAGCTGGGGCATGGGAGTGTTGGAATCTAGATGCTTACAGAACAAGCCCTTTTTCATTTCAACTGTATCTAACTGGTGATACATCTAAATCAGGTAATTTAAACCCAAATCTTTTGGCAGCTCAGACAGAGCAACAAGTATCCACTTCTTAGCAGACCATTAATTTCAAATCTCTGAGGTCAGTCTACTGTAATTTCAACCAGCACTGCACAGGTATTTTGGAAGCACAATTTTTAAAGGCAGGCACAGTTTAAAATTTATGAGATTAAAAGCTGAGGGCAAGATTCCTCCCCCAGTTACATTAGCACGGAGTTATTACAACTGACAAGAGGACTGGGCTGAGAGACACTAGCCCAGAAACAGGAGGCAGGGACACTACAAAGCAGGGCACAGCCAGCCAAAAGTGTTTCCCTTCATTCTCTTAAATATTTAAGGATTTCCTTTAGTAGTTCTCAAGGAGTTAGAATTCAACTTAAGAAGTGAAATTGGAGGAAAGCTGCCTTCTCTAACATGCTCTACAAAGCTAATTCACAACAGTTTTCCATAACATACCCTCTAACTACTCTGGCCACCGGAGAGAAGCTGAATGCTACATCCTGCTAACCCAGATCCTCACTGAGGACCCCAAAAGGGAGCTCTGCTGCACCTCTAGAGTTACTCTAGTGTGCTGCTGGTAGTTATAAATGAGCAGTTTCCAGCTGACTGGGTTCTGCTCTGAGTCTGCAATCTCCCCACAAGCACTATACACATAACATAGCATGAGGAATGCCATGGCACCGCTTAAACGCTGCTGATGGGTAGCACATGAGAAAAACCCATGGAGGTTAGTATCCAGCCACAGTCTGGCCCTCTGAACTGAAGACACACAACATTACCACCACACAATGTTCATTTTGCTGGGCATCCCAAGGCCTCAGCATTATGTCCACATGATAGCAATTTCAAGTGGTCAAGCAAGGCTGAGTCTACAATATCTCCGCTCTAACTGGAAATGTGACACAAAATACTGGAAAAGGATAGGAAGGCAGAGTGGGAGCAACAGCAATGCATGACATGGTTGCACACTGGAGTCCTTTCAAGTTATTCCAAATCCTTTCAAATGCCTCTTAAACTAAGCAACATCAGCTGTTCCCAAGGCCCATCATTAATTCAGGAACAGCAACTCATGGGTTTCATACATAAAAATCTGGCATTTATTCACAGAGTGGCTTTGAGAGTCAAATCCTCTGATCTGTTCTCTTTACAGGCATCTCAAAGGCTGCAAGTGTTTGGAGCCTGACTTCTCACTTATCTTGGAGCCACATACCTTCTGATAAGGAGTAGAAGTTACAGTAGTTCAGCTGACTACGGAGGAAGTCAGCAAGGGAACAGCTTACCAAGCTGCTTATTTCAGGAAGGGATTTTGGTTTTTAACCCTCCTTGAAGCTTGTTTTCTTGGAAACGAAAAGCTTTTTGGAGAAGCTGCACATCATCTAAGCCTCCTCACTGAGGATCTGAAAGCTTTTTTCCAAATCAGAAATGGCAGAAGTACAAAACCCAACAAGTCACCCTGAAATTGTGGAGGGAGATGTAACCTTTTTCCAATAGCATGCCTTTTGGTGGGATCTGGTATATTTCTTAACCATCTTGGGGAAGGATATCCTTACAGACTTAGTATTCCTCTACTGAAAATCATTAACAACTCTGTTTATATAGTCTGAAATGAATGAGTTCATTCCAAATTAAAGGTAGTTTTGCATAACAACAATCCAACTCATCCTGTGTCTCAGAGCAGAGAACTTTTTTGATAGAAAAATGGTAAACTTTTAACCTATAAACATTAATCAACATAACAAAGGACACTGGTTGGGTCTGGTAGTTGTTTGATACTGTATTAATGATCACTGCCAAAGGACGGAAGGATTAAACTAATTTCAAGCTCAGATTTACCAAATCTTTTTAATACCTTTAAAAGCAAACTGTGTTCCCACTGATGCACAGCACTGTTAGTCTTAATGGAGAGTTTTAAGACTTTGACTTTTAATCTTTGCCCAGATAAAATGAGCTAAGAATTTGGGGAAGGTACCCTGGACACTACCTAGAACCTGTGTATTTTGTTACCTGTGGCATCCACCTCACTGTTACTTTACTGACCACCCTCAGCCCAAACCAAAATGATTTTGCTTTGATCTCACTTGAAGGAAGGCAAACAAAAATCAGAGGCTGAGTGATAAAAAGGCTTCCAATGAAGACATTCTCAAATGCTGGAAGTTACTGTAAACCCCAACTTTTGCCCTAATTTTCTCTGGGCTCTCTCTTGCCCACCTTGAAAGACATTTTTTATGAGGAAAAGGGAAAGTGCCACCTCTGCAGCTCATACTAGCTCACCTTAAACACGTGGAATGCTTCAAACTGAATGTTGGGACTTTTATCTCGCAGCAAGTTCATCATCAGCTTCAGATTTTCTGGTTTGCTGATGTATTTTGTCATGATGGCAAAGTTGTGTCGGTCCAGAATCAATTCACCCAGCAACTATAGACACAAAAACGGAACAGTTTTTTAGGTTTACCACTTTATTTTTTAATGCAAATAATTTTAATGCTTGCCTAGGAGGTTCCAATGTCACTACCTTTAAGAAAAAGTAACTAAACTTGTTACCATGGAGTGAGTTACTTTATGCCCAGGAATGCTCATCTTCTAAACACTACAGAGAGGGATCCCACATATCGACTGGTGTAAGAGAAGCTGGTGAGAGCCAGTTAGGACAGAAGCAAGTGCAGTGCAGCTGTCCCGCAGATAGCTTCACTTCATTCAAAAGTTACATTAACATACCTATCTGGTCCCATCTGCAGGTCACGTCAGACGTGGTTGCTGTAGCAGCAAGCAGCACCAGACAAAGAGAGACTATCATGTTACTCTCAAATTCATTTTAACCTACGTTCTGAACCAAAGTGCAGATTTGAGGTCAGAGAAGAAACGATAGTGTTTATTCCACAGAAATGGCCCAACACTTCACCAGAGATCCAGGAATGAAAAGACACAGTGAGCTCTTGTGTACTGTAAGGAGAGCACTTTGAGCACTTATCTCTTCTTTTGTTAGAGACCGCGTGGCTGCTCCATTGCCATACATGCATCCTGCATAACATGGAGTTCAAACTTAGAAGGAAAGTGCTAAGAAACTTGACTTTACCTTTAAAGATTGTCTCTTTGTTACGTAATTCTCAGAATGAAGGAGTTTTTCATAATCCTCAAAGATCTAGAATAACAAGAAAACACAAAATGCATTTGATTCATGTCCAGCTTCCCTCCTCCTGGTCCTTCCCACCCTAGAGTAGCAGCAGAGGTCGCAGTAGTGCTGCCATCTAACACGTAACTGCCATGCCAGGCCCAGCTCTCGTGGCCTTTTGTCTTGGCTGGCTATCATGAATTAATGCCCAGGAACTCCTCTTCCAAATACCAGAGAGGGGGATACCACATATGGACTGGATGTAACAGGAGCTGGCGTAAGCCAACTAGGACAGAAGTAAGCCAGTGCCTGTACAGCCTTCTCTTACAGGAGGGTGAATGCTGCCAGGACATGTGGGTCCAGCACATGTCTACTCATACTGCACTCAAGACTTGCTCTGTGAACTCAAAACAGGTGATGGTGCAGCTCATACTGGCATATGCCAAAAGCTCCTTTGGTAAGGTGCCACAGATTAAAATTGCTTGCCCAATGAGGGTCACCAGGAGATGAGCACATGCTGGCTTTGCAGGACTGGGACAAGGCAATCTTGAGGTCCAGAAAACTGAGAGAGAAGTCTACAGTATGTTCAAACCATCTACCAAACAAGCAAAAAAACCCCAACACTGCTGTCCAAGATCATCTAATAAATATGCTCCCTTCCACAATTTATATTTTGAAAGTTCAACATTAAATAAATGCAGAATGGGGACTGTTCCAATGCAGTGCTTCAGTATTAAGAGGAAAGATTGGCAGAGACACTAATTTTGCCCCAGTTAAGCTGCATTTGTGACTCAGCAATAATAAGCCTGATCTTTGTTTAAACTTTTTGGTAACCAAAATGAAAGAGATAGTCTTTGGCCCTTTCACTTTGGCAATGAAATAAAGAATAACTCAGGTAACATGAGAATATAACCCACAGTGTATTGCATGATCCGTATCAGTTCAGTTTTGCTTGATTCCAATGGATTTTTTCTGACCTACATTTGGTTCAAAACTGAGGCAAAAAAAAATCAAAGTAAAAACCAGCAGCTAACCAAAGGGATAAGTGCCTTAGGATGGCAAGAGGCACAGTCACCTCAGTCCCCCACTTAGGTACCTGTCATTTCCAGTAATGATAAAACTTCTTCCAGTAACTCTTTTTCTGTGTCCCAAAGTATTGTAAATAGCACCAGTATGGCCCTCCCAGTGCTGAATATCACAAAACTGTTTTAAAACATGGTGTTTTTTTCTCCCATGATCTACTTACATACAAAGTTTACAGTTCCATTTACATATGAGGAGATATGAAGCATGCAGAGAGAAATAAACCTTGCTTTTAAACTGCAAGTTCTCCTGAAACCTTGGTGCATGTCCTCAGGTGTGTGCAGAGGGGGTACTTCAAATGCCTTGTGAGGTTTTTGCTTTAGTAAAAACAGTGTTTAGTTCTGCAGCCCTATTTGACGATTTTACCTGAAGCATGAACCCCCCCTGCTACTGAAGGGGCACTTTTTCCAGCTAAGCATGAACAGAAAAAAATCTTGTATCCTTTGTACTTACTACATCATAATTTTGTTCCAGAAATTCTGCTACCAACAATTTGTGTCGTGTCAACAGGTCCTGGGGAAGAACAGAGAAAGGTTACCTGAGTGAGCGTGCTCATTTAATTGTCCCTTGAGTCTCCAATCCATGTTAGCATCTTTTTACCAGATCCTCTTTTAGAAGATATTTACAATACAATTTCTATAGTCAGAAAGTATTTAAAACCAAAATACTGCATTGTGTGTCTAGCAGGATTTTAAGAAGAACTCAGTTAATGCTAACAGAATCAATATAAGACTATTCTAACACTCTTTCTTTATATTCCTTTTTCCTTCCACCTTTTCTTAGGGTCATCACTCATTGAGCACAATACTTACAATAAACTGGGGTGGGGGAAAGGAAGAAAGTATGGGGGGACCTCTTATGGAGGGACCAGCTATGGTCCCAAAGCCAAAAGTGATACGGCTATGCTATCCCATAGCCAGAAATTGTGCTAAGCTGAATCAACTGCTATTGCTCATCTCCAAGAATACAACAAGGAAGATTTAAATTCAACCACTGTATAAATACATTTAGTTATTTAAAGCCTAAAAATTGGGCGCCAATCTATGCTAGCCATCCAGCCTCTCCCTCCCCAGAAAAGGTTCTCAGGGAAGTGGGAGGAATCCTATTTGCAGCTCTTTTTCTGCCCAAGGTGGGCTTCCTGATACAAGCAGTAGCATATTAGACAGCTGGACTGGATGCCTACCATGCTAAAAGGCCCACTAATTCAAATTTAGATTAAAGCACCCTTCCCCACAGAATGGGAATGCTGGTGCTCAGTAACAGAGATGCAAGTGTTCAGCTCCAGAAGAAATCAAGCCTCTTTACTGGCTGAATAGCTAAAAATGAAGTGGCCAGTTTGAAGCATTTAAGTTTAATTTTTATCTTATTGCCTCTTTCAAAACATAACATTGATCACAATAAATGCCTGATGAAGTCCATTCAAGTCACTGGTTTTTTGGTGAATGAGTTTCTGCTATCTTTTTATCAGTTTTCCTTGGTTTCCCTACCCAGAGGCTGAAGCTGATGAGTAGCTGAAGCAGATGCACAGACACATCCTCTACAGCACCACAAATAAAATAAAAAAAAATCCTTTACATGCTAGTCCTTTAACTTATTTTTGCCATCAATCATAAGAGGAAAGTAGAGTGCTATAAAAGCTAGTATGCTTTCTTAATACATTCCTTTATGCAGCAGGACTGCAGCAATAGCAGTTTAAAAGGCTGAGTGCAACATACATGATTCACGAGCTTCTATGCAGGGCACTTTGGAGGCAAGTACAACAGTTTTCAATAGGGGGCACAAATGGAATATAATCCAAAAGGAGTTTTTCATAGAAAATCAGGAGAAAGCATGGAGCAGCAGCATTCAATCAGCCCTCTTTCCAACTGCTGCTTGTACCCTCCACAGCTAAGTATATCTCTAAACACAAGCTGTTTTCCTCTGCATTTTTAACAGCTCTTTTTCCTCTCTGCAGCGCACCTGTCTGAATTTAATTAAGAAGTACATCTCCAGATCATCAAAAGATCCAGTATGTCCCTACTATAAATATCCTCAGACTTTAAAGCACATTTAATTAAGCTGTCCTCTGGTGCATAGAGTATCCAAGGCTTTCAGCTCTGAACCAGACACCCCGGTGGCAACACTACCACATGGGCACAACACAAGGGCAACAGAACCAAAAACATGAGCTCAGTAATCCATCCAGAGAGCAATCACAGAATCATAGAACGGTCTGGGTTGGAAGGGACCTCAAAGCTCATCCAGTTCCAACCCCCCTGCCATGGGCAGGGACACCTTCCACTGGACCAGGTTGCTCCAAGCCCCATCCAACCTGGCCTTGAACACTGCCAGGGAATGGGATAGCCACAACTTCTTTGGGTAACTATAGCACTTGCTTTTACAGTATTAGAAATGAAGTAGCCCCATATTTGACAATTCAATCACTTATACATCACTTCTTGCTGCTCCAGCTATTCAGAGTAACAGACAAATAGGAGGTGAGCTGAGAGCTGGTTTATTTCCAGAACTGACTGTGCATCAGGTGCTAAGGGGCAGGTTTCTTTAAAAAGGGCAGTTTATAGCTTTTCCTCAAGCATTTTAAAAAGTGATCTCTGACCCACGTCTGAGGATGAACTGCCCTCACACTCCCCTCTTTCCAGTGCACGTGAGGATGTAGAATCCTATTTTTAAATCCCGCTAAAAATACACTGGGTTCACAGAGGACAGAAGTTAGTTCTGCAGCTGGAGATCTATGTACGACATCAATCCCTCTCTTTTGTGGGGAGGGTTGCAGCAGTGCATGGTCCTTGCTGCAGCTTAACTGACCCTTGTCCCAGTCCTGCCTCCTGGTTGGGGTGATGACTGTCCATCACCACCAACATGCACTACTGTCCTGCTTAAAGCAGGACCTGGGGGAAGGATGCAAATCTCTTCTGTCAGGCTGGGAACAAAGTGCAGGGGCACTTTCTGACCACAGACAAAACACTTTCCAAGCATAAGGTAAAATGCCAGAGACAGATTTCATCCCAGTTATGTTGCATTTTTATACAGGCCTGCACTGCACTTTTACCTGTGTCCGTGCTCCTTCCATTTTTATAACATTTATGAACACCGCAACAGCACAACTGAAAGATGCTGCTATTGCTTAATAAATGGGTGGTTCTTCTCATCTCATTACTGAAGAATGCAACGTTATCTCCATTCTGCAGATCTTTACCCCATTCAGTAGGTTAGTGAAAACCAAGGCCAGATTTCAGCAATGACTCCTTACAGTTACTCCTAAGATCTATTGAATCATGTTTCTAATTAGCTTCGAGAGGAAAGACTAAACAATGTGTTTCTATGACAGCAAAGAACTCAAGGATAGCAGAAAAAAGGAGCTGCATCTATATTTAGAAGAACCTTTACCTAAAAAGAATTTTCCCAGCTTTCTTAAATTATTTTTCAGAAGGAAATTCATTTTCCCTGTATATTAAGCATCCAGTTTTGCTCAAAGACTGTACTGGCACTATGTGGGAAAGATAATGGTCACATACAAACTCCAAGAAAACTGGCAGGTTTCACCCAACTTCATTTTCAGCACACCGCAGGCTCTATACAGCGCTTCCACCTACTCAGCTTGTAGCACTGAGCCACGGGTCACAAACAGTAAGCACACCAATACATTGTAAAATAATCCACAGGCATGGCATTAATCTAAACCTGACTGCTGATCTCAGAAGGGACAGCAAAAATTACAAAGATTTTACAAGTGAATTTTAAATGATTTCTTCTATTTACTGACTGTGGTCACGATGGGCAGTGATTCTGTCTCTGGGGGAAGGCAGGGAGAGAAAAAGGTCATGTATTTTACAAGAAATGTATATAATACATGATTAATTTTAGTTTTAAATGGTTGCATAAAGCATCTTTGATTGTCAAGATGAAGAACATCAGTGAAATGTAAATCTGTATTGAATTAAAGATTCTCTGCTAGCTTGATCACTGTTGTGAATCCTGTTTCAACCACACCAAGCATTAATTATATCCTTTACTGAACAATAAAAAAAGACACCCAGTTTAAAGGCAACACACCATCCAGTGATGACTCCTGAGTGCCATTTTTGACACCAACACTATGAAGCAGGTATCAAAGAATTTACCTTGAATGTAGCAAAGGCATCAGAAGCTATATCAAATGTTGACATTTCCACATATTTAAAAAAGTCTCTGAATTGTTCCGAAAAAAGTATGATTTTGGCCAAGGGTTCATGCCGGATGCACTCTCTCAGCATAATTCCACAGCGTAAGGCAATACTTGGGGATTCATATCTGAAGAATGAAAAGAAACAGAAAAGATCAAACTATAGAAGAACAAGGATTAACAGGCACTTTTCTAGCAACAGGGAACTTTGTAGCACGGGGGTGCGTGCACCAGTAGGGACACAACAAACAGGTGGCAGCTCACAGCCACAGCACTGCACCCAGCTTCAGGACCTCAGCCCAAAGCTGAGGAGCAGGTAAGGCTGCCAGCGTTTTCCACCACAAACCTCTGTCTTCCCAAGCCAAATCACATTTTGGTGTAAATGTGCATTTCATGTCCTCTCTGTGGAAATACCATGTAAGAGTGCATAATGTTTCAGCAGAGCTTCTTCATCAATACAACATAACAATTTCCCTTTTCAGATTTAATACTGAGCTCCTCAGTTCATCTGAAAAAAATATAATACCTCATGACCATACATCACCTCACACTCCTCTTATAGAGGACGTCACTCTAGGATATTAATACCTAAAAAGGAAGGTAGAAGGAGTTTATGCAGGCACTCTACATAGGATTAAGCTTTCTGTAGCTCTGAAGACTTTTTTTTCAGTTCATAAGGAATTCTGTCCAATCCCTCCCCTGCAAAGGCTTTGACTTTGTTCAGTATACAAGTGCTCATTCCTCAAGTTACAATTCTGTTACGGCACAGGCACTGCAGTAGCCAGGAGCCAGCACGCTTCTCCATCTTCAAGAGAGAGACAGAGGGCTAGATAATTCAGATTATCTTCTATTTCTACAAAGCCCTGATTTCTTTAAAGCTGAAATTAACCTCAAACAAAACTGTTAGAAACAACATGGTTTTTTAAAAAAGAAAGGATGAAATCCAACAATAAGAAAGGACTTAAAATGAACTTCTTCCAGCAATCTTCAGTCATGTGAAAGTGGTGAAGTCCAAGGGGACAGAAGGCATGCTCTGTTTCAATAAACCGGTTATACTATATCAGAACTGTGTATTATTGCCCAGAGCTTATCAGCATTGTTTTTCCTTTGCACAATTAATTCCTATCACCAGGCCAAAAGAGAAAAAAAAAAAAGCAGCAAAAACACAAAACGCCATCTGTGCCGTAAGTGAGTGGGCCCTCAAATTTACCACCAGCTTGCAATTTAAAAGAATGGTAGCGTTTTGCAGGCATACCAGAGCTGCATACTTCAACCTGATGTCAACAATAGCTGGCTTAATGAAAAATGAACTACTATTCCAAACAGGCAAATGAAACTTCCCACCCTCAAGGAAATGCAGGCACTCGAGCCCCTGTTTGTTTCCTTTTGGGAAACATTTGCAAATGTGAATTTGTAATTCTTTAGACAGCGGAAATTCGCAGATGTCTCCCATTGAGGCATACCTCTCCTCAACTCCATTAACAGGAATACTAATTTTCAAGGAAAAAGAGGAGGAGTTGCTCCTAGGAGTGCAGCCAGGAAAATATTTAATAGTTGGCTAAGGAATATTTTGATTGGAATAAAAGCAAATTACATTGTTTCCAGCACAATAACTTCTTAAAACGTAAGTATCAACAGAATCATTTTTAGTCAAATGCTCCATTATCTGGAAGTGGGCTATGGACCTTTGGCTGTTCACATAAGCAAGGGAAGTTGGGTCTGGCTCCTGGAATATGCCTGGAAGAAGTTTACAAGCTGCCCAGTCATAACTAGCTTGTTCTCTGCACCCACACTTACATGCAAAGCCACCAGGCAGGGATGACTGAAATGTATTCCAGAATCACTGCTACTGACATATTCCCAAAGCAGAAGAAAATATTGAGGAGGTCTATTCAGATGACCTTACAACCTAGAGACCCCTACGTACTGACTACTAGGGGCAACCAGAAAATAAAATAATGGACTTGAAAGATTTAAAAACTCTTATAATGGAGGCTGAAAGAAGCAACACAGAGCAGAGATGTATCTCAGTGCAAAGGGAACCATACTTGCATGGCTAGTGCAGAAGATGGCACAAGGTAAGGAGCACAGGCAGGAGATTTGGAAGGCATCAAGCCTAGGAGACACAAGGTCTTGACAAATAGCTATATTCTAATCTGATTTTACACTAACTTCTAAAGCCTGGATAAACTCAAGGGCAATTCTGCAACTTCAGCCACAATACCACTAAAGGTTTAACTGCACTCTGGTAAGAAGAGGTCATCACAGAACAGATCGAGACAGTGGCTAAGTACATTAGAGACAGCATGTGGCATGATATATATTCACACAAAAGCTGTCTCAAATCTAGTGAGTGCTCTATATTCACCAATCACTGTATCCATCTGAAATCTTACTCAAACACAAAGCCTGCACATAGAGAAAATAAGATAATATTAATGTAAGTCCTCATGCAGCAGGAAGGTAAATTAACCTACCAAAACAGTGAAAAAATAAAAAAGTAGTGACATATGTGCTGTATGTTTTTCTGAAGCTGAGAAGCTGGAAGGAAGTGCCCAGTGTAGAATGAATTCTAAAAGCTAAGAACAGTTAGTTATCTCAAGCTGGCAGTGCCGCTGGAGTATTAGGCAGGAAACATTGGGCGGGAGCTCTGATTCAGGATCCTTCCCACTCAACAGCACTCACATTATGCAACACGAAAGCAACCTTTTATTGATGGTGTTGGAAATTGACTGTCAGTGGGCAGAGGAAATTTTGTATCCAATAAAAGTAGAACAATGACAAACTTTCGCAATAGTCTTGTGCTGTTTATTTTATTTTCATAGTGGAAATGGTATTTTTTGTTTCTCTCCAGATAATGTCATAGAATCATAGAATCATCACAGAATGGTTTGGGTTGGAGCCTGAAAGACCATCCAGTTCCAACCCCCCTGCCATGGGCAGGGACACCTTCCACTAAACCAGTTTGCTCAAAGCCCTGTCCAACTTGGCCTTGAACACTGCCAGGGATGGGGCAGCCTGTGCCTCACCACCCTCACAGGGAAGAATTTCTTCCTAATACCTGACCTACATCTACCTTCTTTGATCTTAAAGCCATTCCCCGTTGTCCTGTCACTGCATGCCCTTGTAAAAAGTCTCTGTCCAGATTTCTTGCATGTCGTGTAACACTGAACATACAAGCCACTTTTCTTTCAGAAGATTCTCATTTCACATACTTATGACTAAATAAATATTAAAACATATCCTCAAGTCATGTTTTCAAGAGGTAACGTCTACCATGGAGTGTGGGTTTCCCAGTCTCACAGCTGACTGCACACAAGCACTGCACACTGCCTACATGCAGCAAGCTGTGTGTTCAGGGCCCTAGCCTTGCTGTAGGTACATGTTTTAAGTATCATTTATAGAGAATCCCAGCAGCAGGACACAGGCAGGTAACGCAGCATCACGTTTGACATCATTACACTGTTCTGCAGCAGCTGCTCAGGAACCACCAGGCTGTTCAGGTCTGTCTTCTGGACTACTACTCATTAATTCAATGGCACTTTCTAACAAGAAACTCCAGAAATGGCAATTCTGATACAGCACAGTGCTGCGGAGATATAGCCAAGAAATCATTAACAAGGAGTCCAAGGACCAAACTAACATGGACATGCTGCTCAACTCAGCAGGAATTTCCAAAACAGCACCCAAGTGATGCCATTTAAATCCCTCCAGTGACTCAGGTCACCTACAGCAAAATGTCTGTCAGCAGCATATATGCAGAACATAAAAATCCTTACTATCATCTTAATATTATCTGTTCTTACAGGTGCCAAAGAAGTTCTGGGACATGATCCAAAAATATTTTTTAGCTTTAAGTAAAGCCCAGACATATGGCAGCGATACACACACAATGTGCAAAAACAAAACCAGTGAAAAATCGAAACAGCAAAGACAGAGAAAAGGGAAAAAATGATTGTACCTATCTATGAAATTGAAAACAGTTGTACAAGTTAACGAAGTTGGGATTAAAATCACTGTCCTGAAACTAGTAGTTTGAGGTTTATATAAATGGTCAATTTTAATGAACAAATGGAACCAGAATGCATTTAACTGTCAGAGTGGTTTCCTCTCTGAGGAAGCTAGCAATTAGTAAGATAAAACTAATAAAGAGTTTCAGAATTAAAGCTAAATCACTATACTTGTAAGAGCAAGGCCCAGCTCAGCCCAGTCGCCTGCCTAGGCTCTCCACTACCCTGCCTGTGAGGAAGGCAGCAGGTCCACACCTTCTCCCATCGCAGCAACCAAGAGCTTTGCCACCATGTTCAACCACGAGCTCACAGTTTTTGAAATCCCTGGTACTAACTAGATCTCTCCATTACTTTTTTCCCAACTAAGCTGTGCTGGAATGTGACCAGTTTTGAAGGAAATAACTGTTTTAGAGGACTCCCGTGCCTATCCCTCCCCTGGCTCAGGTCTGCCCCTGGGAGAGGCTGGCTGAAAGGAATTTTGCCCTTGGGGCTGTAACTGTCATGCACAAACCTTAGATGGTGATTAGGCGTTTTCCTAGCTCTGACTGTGGAGCAAATAGTAAATAAGCATGAATACCTTCAACCTCAGGAGCAAGAAAGCAAGAAAAAAATCATTCTTATATCATCTTTTTGATATGTTGTTGATAGGCTGTTGCTAGTGTGACCATACAACTATTATGAGAATCCATGTTGTTTCATACTGATCAGCTAATAAATTAACTTATTTCTACATCAGTTATTTAATCCCAATCACATGTATTCTCATTTATTTAGGAAAAAAAACCCAACCAAAATCCTAAAGGCAAAAGAAAATGGAACAGAAAACAGTAGATTTCAAGGGTCGGAAAAGCAAAGCTTCTCACTGAATGGAAGGTGCTTTTAGTCAAAACTAAAGGCGACAGAAAGCTCAGGATTTTTAGGCCAACACTTGGGCACTCCTGAATGCAACTGCAGCTGAATGGAACTACAGCCCTCCTTGGCCAACTTACCTTGGGAACCACCAGGTTACAGCTGAGCACTGACTCCCTCAAAGGTTAAAAGATGCACACACAAAAAAATACTTAATGCTGAAAGTTGTGGAGTTCATTACAGAATTAATTTGAAGTTCACATGTGGCTACAAGGGCTGGAGAAGCCTGTCCCCCAAACACAACTATTCTTTTCATGTATTTTTGCTTCCCTTTGTTCTATAACATAGTCATCCAGTTTGACTCCAGTTATTTACAGACACTGCTATAAGTCACTCCTGCAATGCTAAAAGGTCTAAATGAAACTCAGCAGTCATCAATGATGCCACAGAAGAGTTTAGGGCAAGAACTGAAGAACAGTCATGTGGGGAGCAGTCAAGAACAATCAGCACGTAATTATCACAACATGAAGTTTGGTGAAGAAATAATGGCCAAATAAAAAAAAAATCCAGTTATTAAAAGTAGACAGTTAAGTAGAAAGAAAGTCAGTATGAAACAAAATAAGAAATCTGGAATAACATCTCTTTTTTTGTTAAGTAAAAGTGACAAAGCAGATCAGCTGCAGTGCCATCATGTTCCAGGCAATGCTGTTTAATGAAAATCAAATTAAAACACCCACCCTTTTAGAAGCATGAATAGGATATGTGGATGGGCACTAATGTATTCCACAGTAGGGCTGCGTGTGCCAATTTGTCTTCTCAAGATGTTGTTAAATATCTGGGAAACGTCCTTTTTGCCCTGTTAAAGAAGCAAAATATATCTTCAACTGGAAAAACATAAAAAAATAATCATTTACTATAACCTCTATTTAAAGTAGAAATGAAAACGAAACAAGTCAGTTTCTTCATGGGTGGTTCTCCACCTCATACTCTTGTGGCACTGAAGGAAGCCTTCAATGCCACAAGAGCGCTTCCTCTGTTGGGGTGGCTCTGAAGACTACTGATCCCACCGCTCCCATGTACACCTTTCTTTTTCTACATGAAGATGTGCATCCTCTTTTTTCTGTCAAACAAGTCCCTGGCTATCTTAAATAGCAGCACTGAAGTACCAAAAAAGCAAGCTGCTGACTTGAGTCAAACATGCTTTTGTGACGCTTACTTATTGCTCCTGCAGCCTCCAAATTTGAGGGTTACAGAGTTAAATTTAAAGGTGTGCCCACTATTTCACCATGAAAAATAAAATAATTACTACTGATAAAGCAGCTGCATCACATACATGTCTCTGCTTTAGTCACAACTAAGATCCTTCACGTTGTCATAATTTTCCCCTGAATACATGTATCTACACAATCATGTTTTGCTTTCCTGTGCAAACAACTTTTCAGAAGGTCTTTCCAAATTACGTTCTATTCAGCCACAGGGTTTGCCAATACATCTTGCATTATAAGTCCTCTTCCTCCCCCAGTGCTTTCTCCCACAGCCACAGGAGACAAACTGATGTATGAAATGCAGGGAGGGGGAGACCAGTTACTAATGACCAGTAACCAAGGCACTGAGTCAACAGCAGGTCACTATGCACAGGACAAGCTAAAGCAAAAGGTTACTTATAATTTGTACATGATCATCGATCTGCCTCAAGAGGACAAACATTCCATGGCAAAGAACTTATTGAATGTTTGAAGCCAAGGAGCAGACAGCTTCACAAAGAGGGAAAATCCCAGGTTTCACCTTTACAAACAAATCACTGCTGAGAAACACAAAATATTCTGCTTTCCTACTGGTTCCAACCCAGCTGGCTTGGAGACTTGAGGACACAAGGAATTAAATAGGAGAATCAAGTCAGAGCAGGCCAGCTCAAATGCCTTTGTCTGAAACACCTCTGACCCTTGGACATTCTCTCAATTAGGCTAATTCTTTATAAAGTCATCCCATTCTCCCCTATCTTTGCAGCACCAATAATGTATGCCTGGAATCCTGTGATCCCCAGTGGCTTCAGCAGTTAGTCCAAGACAAAACTGACCCAGAGAAGAGCTAGTGAAAGGGTGAGGTGAAAATGGCCAGAAATTAAGTGATCCCCTCTGCTATGCCAAGTTTTGTATCTCTTAATTAATATTAGGTACACTACAGCATTCTGTGTAATACCAGAGGCAGGGGGGTTGCAACTATATGATCTTTAAGGTCCCTTCCAAGCCAAACCATTCTGTGATTCTATGATCTCTTTATACATCTCAGAGAGGATATATGCACACACACACACATATACATATAAACATATATATACACACACACACAATTATACCAAGTCTTCTAGAGACCAGCGATGGTGAAAGCCAAAGAAGTTGGTCTCTCTGGGTTCTTCTAGAGGAAATGGAGGCAGATAGGATGGAACCAAGGCAGATTTCCCTCAACATCAGACATCTATAAAGGTTGTAGGAAAACTTCTACAACACTTCTTACTTGGATCTGTGGTTTAATTTTGCCTTATAATGAAATACATATGGCTACTGAAGCACAAGATAAGGCATCATGGAGATAAGTGGCTAGACAAGAACAAAAAACCTGCAAAGGATGTCATTATGTAAGTAATGAATTGCATTATACCTATACCATAATTTAGCTCATGTTTCAAGAGAAAGTAAGGGAAAGTTTCTAATGTCACCAGTCCTGAGCTTGTGGCTATTTACTGCTTCTTTCAGAGGCTTTACAGCTTGTGAACCTTTAGGCTTACATACAGTTAGCAACACCTGGTTTTTTTAGTTGACATTTTCTGTATGCCCACTTCCCTCAGTTCTTCAAAGTTCAACAACAAATTTCATCCTTTAAATTTTAGAAATCCCAGGCTGATCTTGATTCTGGGCTCCTGCCCAAACCCAGCATTAGTGCTTCATAATAATATCATCACCAAAATTATATCTTGTTCCTTGAGTGGCACAAGCAATAAACCTGTTTCTTCCATAGACATGCAATGGACGTGTGCAAGTCTTCTCTACAGGCACACCTGCTCCCAGCCACACATGCTGTAAGTATACTGGCAGGTGAAACACAAATGGGACAGGACTCAGGTCTGTGCTTGTGCCTTTTTCGTTGTGTGGATGCTAACTCTGGTCTCACTCCTCTAAACAGCCATCAGGTTTCATGAGGCCTTTGAAAGCACACCTTCAAAGGGAAGTACAGCTGTGCAAAACTGGGATCAAAGCAAGCAGCAGGGTTGGTGAGGAGGAGGCGGGGAGTCAGGGCAAAACAAAATAACCTACATGAACGTTCCCTTCAGAAATCATATTTTCAAGTAATCTATGATTTTGCTTTCTACTACTACACACAGATAAAAAAAAATAATGTGCATGTTCTAAAGTGAGGAAATTCTTGTTTGACAAAGAAACCTAAATACCAACTGTGACCATCAACATAACAAAATAAAAGCACAAGAGTTTATACACTGAAAAAGTCCATGGGGATATTAAGACAAAGAAGTACATGCTCTTACTGTCCTCTTGTTCAACGGCATTTAGTTTCTACTGTTTTGCCAAAAAAAAGTATGTACATCAGCTCTGATAAATGACTGAAAAGGTTGTATCACGGAAAAATCTATTTTGCGGTAAGAGTTATTAGAATTGATTGTAATAAAAGTAATTCAGCAACACAGCAGGTATTTCATTCTGTGCTGGTATTTGAAGACTGTGGGTTCAATATGTCCACACAGAATGTTTTGCTGACAAAAGCAATGCAGACTGTCACGTAATTAAAAAAATACAGTAGTTTCCCTTCTGTGCTGTATTTGCTAAGAGTATCTCTTCTCCTTTCTCCATCCCCCCCCTCCCCTTTTTCTTAAAAACAAGTAAATAAACTACTGGATTTTGGAGGTTTGGGGTTTGTTTCGGTAATTAAGACATTTAATGGTAATCAGGGGTACCAGGGGAAGACAATTTAAAGGACCTCAATAAATACTAGCATTAAAAAAAAAACCAACCCAAACCAACAAACCTCCTGACCTGATGAAAAGTAAGAGACCTCCACTAACACGACTTCCAAAAAGCAATACAAAATAAATAGAATCATAGCATGGTTTGGGGTGCAAGGGACCTTAATGATCACTTAGCTCCAACCTCCCTGCCACAGGCAGGAACACCTTCCCCTAGACCATGTTGCTCAAACACTCTCCAACCTGACCTTGCACACTGGCAGGGATGGGGCATCCTGGCTTTACTAGGGGCAGGAGGAAGAAAGGGGGAAAAAGAAACCATAACTTTCCTGCCACTCCTCCCTACAATATGGAAAGAAAATTAAACAACAAAAACTTCAGTAATAGGAGAAAACTTCCAGAAGAAGGTAACTCCCGCAAGAAGCAGCCCTGGGAGCAACAGACAATCTCTCTAGAGAACTGATTTTTAAATTCAGCAGCTGCCATGCCCTATACATTGGCTACTGCTCCTGCTTCAGACCTCAGCAGTGAAGGTCTGACTCCTGGGAGCTGGGGATTTCTCACTGTTCAGAAACTCTGGGACATTTGTGATGATTCACTGCATCTGGGAACCACAGAAATCATGGGACTCAGCAGTCCCTGTGGACTCTTATCCCAGATGACCACAGACCACAGGAACATTGTAATGACCTGTCAGTAACAAAGTTTCTTCCCAGTCCTTACCAGTCAAAGGTCGGTTAAAAGGGTTTATAATTATCCTGAATCACTGCAATATTTTCTACCATAATTATTCTCACTATTTATAAGCAAGTTCAGTGGTCTTTGTAGTTGTCTACAAAGTTCTTGGCTTCAACAAGAAAACTGGCAAAGTTCTATTGGAATGTATATTTTTTATATAACTACATTAAATTAAATAATATACATACCCATACATATTCATATTAATATTTCTGCTGTCAAAAAAGTTATATTCTTTTCTTCTTTTAACCCAAATCATTAAGTGGGGGCAACCCAATTTACCTTGCCAGCAGCTGTCAAAATCCGTTTTTAATCTTTTCTACCTCCCTTCCTCACAAATAAATCACACAAATTTTTTGCAGTGTTTGTCACATAAGATTTTCCCATGATTTCAATTATTTTTATTCCCTGTGCCTGCCCCCTTCTAAATTGGACATGCTGTTCAAAGACAGTGGTTGTCTCTAGTTCACGATCCCAAGGAGGTTCATCATCACCACAGCTTACAACATCAGTCATAAATAGTATTCTCAGCATCATTTCCTATCTTGTTTGGATACACATGGCAATCTCTCTTTTTTTGTTTGTTTGTTTTGTTTTGTTTTTTTAATCAGATGCATTGCATTTACTTCCAGTATTTGAGTGCATCTATCAGGACACTGACCAATCTACAGCAGCTGCTTTCTACAGCACATGAAAACCAATTTTGAATGCAATTAAATTATTTAGACTTCAGAAAAATACAGTGACAACACTGTGACCAAGGAGGTGAAAAGGTTTCTGAATGCTGACCTACCTCAAAATCTATCAGCTGCAGGTTGGCAATAAGTGTCACTATAAGGCCACTGTTGTACAGCTCTTGCGCCAGCTGAGCCACGATTTCTGTAGGTGGCTCCTTGTCTGCGGTCCCACACAGAATTTCCTTCATTGCTTGCAGAGATTTTGACACTTCCTCTGATGCCTGTTTGCCAGCACACAGGTTTTGTTTCAAAAAAAAAAAAAAGAAAGAAAGAAGAAAAAAAGCATTTACTTTAAAAGACAAGCAGTTTAAAACCAAAGCTTCTAAATGACAACGATTGTTATCTGTTGTAAAATGGTTTAACAACTTTATGTAATTCCTGAGGCTGGAGGATTCATGCTGGATTCTGCAGGTTGTACGCAAGCACAGTTACTTTCAATTTAAACACAGCATGCCAACACTTACAGACCACAGGCATAAAACAGGGGCAGTTCCTGAGCAGCAGCCCCCAACCAGCTTTCCCCCTAGTTTATATAGCAAGCATGACATCATATGGTCTGGAATACCCATTTGGTTAGCTGAGTCACCTAGCCTGGCTGTGTCTCCTTCAGCCTCTTGTGTACCCCCAGCCTGCTCACTGGTGGGGTAAGGTAAGGAGCAGAAAACACCTTGGCTCTGCATAAGCACTGCTCAGCAGCAACTAAAACATCCATGAATTATCAACATCACTTTCATCTTCAATCCAAAACATAGCACTGTACCAGCTACTAGGAAGAAAATTAACTTTATCCCAGCTGAAACCAGGACACCCTGCCAGCTTTGTACTGCCATCACCTATTTCTCCTCATCAAGTGTGGTTTGAGCTATCATCGTCCACAAGTGACTTGCCTCCTGAGCACGCAGACCCTTCAGTCTCAGGTTGGGGAATTCATTAAATGAAACAACTGAGCAACCTGATCTACTGTGAAGTGTCCCTGCCCATGGGAGGGGGGTTAGAACTAGATGCTCTTAAGGTCCTTTGCAACCCAAACCATTCTATGATTCTAATTTGCTTTAGTAAAGCTCCACAGCTGCCACCAAGTGAACTAAAATAAGTCTTTAATCTTTTGCTCCCATCTACTGTATGCTAATTTTGTGCAAAGTTTCGGGTATCTAATGTAGAGGACAAATCATGAATCACCTTGCAGAACGTCTTGACCAGAAAGATTATAACAGGAAAATGAAAGAGAAATGCACATAAACAGGTAACAGCTTAGTGTTTGTGGCAGTCAGCAGGTTTAAAAGTGAACAACAGCCCATTTCCCAAAGGTCTGGCTCACGCTCTCCTCCCAGGTTTGTTCCACTTCATATAAATAAAGACTCTCTGGAGCAAAGGTGTTATTTTTTCACATGTGTACGTGCTTTAAATCCCACCACCCTCAGTCATGGGGCTATGGAGGCAGTGGCTCTTCCTGGGTTGGGGTATACTTAATACATGCATGACCCACAGCAAGCCTGTGTTGGAGTTTTTGGCAGGGAGTAAGAAGGAAGTAAAGGACAGGTTTGAAAGCAAAGCTGAGAATGACAACAAAGTGTCAGGCAAGATGGCTGAAGATGCTGAAGATAGGACAGCATTTCACACCTATATTGCAAAACCTTTATTTGAAATTAGTGTTTCTTTAATTTAGCAGGGGAAAAAATAAACATAAGGATATGGACAGAAAAAGTGGGAGCTGTCTATAAAAGCTAACTGGACATTAATGGATAGTCAAAGCCAGATCAGTAATTTCAGTATCTCACATAAAGGAAAAATGTCATACTTTCACACCACCCCACTAATCTCCATAAAATAAAACCACAGTGCTCCAGAGAAGGATCTCTCAAGTGCTGCTGATCTCCCAACACTTTAATACAGATTTAAGTCACAGGTTTCATTCACACTACTGAATAAAAATCCTAGAAAAAGCCCAGAAATCCCTAAAAACAAAAAAAGCAAAACCAAAACCCCAATAAAAATCCACTTTCACATTAAACCTACCTGGAAGATTCAAAGATTGATTTTGCACACAATAAGGAAATGTTCTCCCCAATCTGTTTGTACCTACTCTCAGTTTTCTGATAGTTGAGATAGGTCATGATGAGCACTGTGTAAATGAATATGACTATGTGATAACTTTAACCACAGCAGAAGTCTTGTTTCTTACCATCACTCAGCAAAAGAGCCTATTTTTACCTCAAATGTCAGTGGTATGTCACTAGAGATATCCCACAGAGTACAGATGGGATTAACAACAGGGGTGCTATCTTGGAAACTAAAGCTCTAAATCTTTATATGAGCTGTGCAAATATTTTCATATCAAAGGAAAAACCCATACATTTTTGGCTTTTCATCCATTCTTCTGGTCAGGGTGTGAATCTCTGGCATTCTGTGGTAAACAACACATTAATTCCTTTCCTTTCAAGTATAAGTAGTCACTTCCAGTATATAGAAAAATCTCTGCAAGACTCAACTTCAGGTTTAATTTTCAAAAAGGAGGGCAAAAAGCAAAATGAAAAAGAAAACAAAACTGCAGAACACAGTGGTGTTGATGGGCACAACTGAGCACCACAGCTGTATTTCTCTAATCATCTGCCATCCCACCCGCTTATCATATCAGCTTTTCTTCATGCAGACTGCATTTCATGTTTAACTTCCTCCTCATTCACATCTACTGGATAGTCTGTGGTTTGTCATTCAACTCATCACCAAAAGCCATTCCTGGTCAAATCTAAGGACAGCTTGTTGGTGCCTGTCCTTCATAATCTGTCCAGAGGAAAACTGTAATCCCAAACACAGATTCTTAAAATAACAGCCACTTCTACCCTTCATTTTGACATTCCCACTTAATTTCACCGCATTTTTACAATAATACCCTAAGTACATAAGCACTGGTTCTGGGATGGAAAATTGTCCAAGACTCAGAAGAAAAAAAAAAAAAAAAGACATTCCAAGATCCAAAGACCCAAGATGTGTCCAAAACAAACAACAAAGCAAATGCATTCACTCAAATACATGGAAAATACAAATGACAGAAACATAGCTGCAGAACAGCTTTGTCATAAGAAGCCAGACTCATTCTGATCCTCTTTAGGAGAATGTGCAAAAACTAACAAAAGCCTCAGCAAGGCACCCTTCCTTCAGCAATGCCATAAGCAAAACTGCAGTGAGAAAAGGAAAAAAAGATTTGCTAGAAATACCAAAGCCTATCACGACTTCCAGGCTACTTTTTATTTTCCATAAGCAACAATAGCAAAGTGCTGCAACTGCCACTTCAGCAGAAATTACAGAGCAAAAGAAAAGGTTTCATGAAATATCGAAGCACTTTAAGCCATTTGCCTCAATCTTGCAATTAAGCACAATCTTATTTCTAGCAGATTTTCCTTTTGGCTTCTAGACATGAGTCCTTTACATTATGACTAAATGTATGCCATTATATTTAGAGAAGCTGGTATGAACAGAGGAGAAAGAAACAGGGAGAGGAAAAAACTAAACAAAGAATCCTGAACAGAACAGCTTATATATATTACATGCAAATGTCAAAAATGGGATATGTTGAACTTTGGACAGTTAAAGTTGCAAACAGGAACAACAAAGCACAAGATGAAATGCAAGCCGATTCCCAGCACACAGATCAATTTCATGTTTGTGTTGCTGTCACTGCACAGCGGTCAGGATCTTGACCTCCAAAACCAATTTAGGATGGAAAAGACCCTTAAGATTATCAAATCCAAGTATTACCCCAGTTCTGCCAAGTCAACCATTAAACCATGTCACTAAGGGCCACATCTACATGGTTTTTTAACACTTCCAGGGACAACAATTCCACCACTTTCCTGGGCAGCCTGATTCATCCTTTCAGTGAAGAAACTTGCAGGTTTATAGCCTACAGGCATCTCGGTTCACAACATCCAAACTTGGGATGATCCAGTTCCACCACAGAACACTAAAATTCAGGGTGGGTACATGGCTAAGTCTCAAGTGAGTTAAAAGGTTGATTTGCAATAGCTGTGTAAGGGCAGTAAAAGAGAGCACTACCTATACTGACCTGCATAATGAAGGCAGTTTCATCAATAGTGGCCATTTCTTCTCTGCTTTCACCCAACACAGGACTAATAAGTTAATTTGAACAAGAAGGATCTTTTTATCCACAAAGCATAGTTTATAGTGACCGGCATGAGGTTTCTGGATCTATTTTGAAATAAAATGTTTTGTGTAAATGTTGAAATCTAATAATCCTTGGATTACTCTGCTAACCCGGCTAGACTAGATGAGGTACAATAGACTTGAAGCTGGAAAACTGACAACAGAGATAAGCCTATATAAGTTCTCCAAATCAAATTATAAGGTTGTTCAACTTACACTTATAAAGTTGATTTTTTTTGGCAGCATCAATGTGTCTTTTCAAACCTACCAACAGCAAGAACTGGAAACTTTGACTTAAGCATACTTTTCTCAAGCTTCTTTTCCTCATAGATTCAAGTCTTATAATTGTTGACTTAATGGGACCATAACACAAAGAAAGGAGCTTATGAAGAAATCATTCCCTGAAATTCTATGTGAAAAAAAACCCAACAAATCTTCCCCAAAAGATGTCAGGACTCTCCGTTCTATAGCCTACCATGCATGTGAAGACCAGCCCATTTGGTTCCAAAGTTCCAGCCTTTATTATACAGAATGGGTAGCACTATTATGCTGATCTTCCTTTCCCACAGTGTTAATACCAGGTTCTTCAATGTAACTTGCTTTGCCAGGCCTAGAAGGCAATTTCTGAGTTTTATCTATTTTTTTGGACTGATCTTTGCAGGGGGGCTGAAGTGCATGACAACATTCTTAGGGCAGTAATTTAGCATTATTAAGGAATGCTAAATAATGGTTAATTTTTTCTCTATATTCCACAATTTTTTTTTTTTTTTTCACTAAGGGATTACAAAGAAATCCTACAAGTCTTTTTTTCTGTTCTTCTAAAATCTTCCAGAGAGATTTTAAAGAGGAGTGTGGAAGGCTAAAACAAAGGTCTTATCTGTTGTTTACGCGGAAAGCTGAATTTTTATTTCCATAATCACATGAGTTGGGACTTTCTATACTCAAAGGCTAAGTTGCTTTATTTGCAACACTGTTTGTGCGTGATAAAGCAAAACAAACAAAAAGCAGAGCTTTGGCTTCAGAAAACAAAACTCCATAAAGTCAGGTTTTTAAAAATAGAGATACTTTACCAAGAGTCCTCAACTTCAGCAACTTGAGTTTTTCAGCTGTTTCAACTGGCTTAATAAAAATTACCTCTGTTGACCAACCTTGACCTTCCCCTCCTTAGCCACTTAGGGCAGTTTCACGTTTACCTTAAAAGGGTCATAGTAAGTGCTCAGTCCATACCTGTTATGCTTGTCAAAGAGAGACGGATCTCCTGATATGCCATGTAGATGCATTGCATCTTTTTACGCATCTCCAAAGAAGATTACAGAAACAGTAATGGGAAAAGTATCAGGCCTTGAATAATCAACACTGTAAGCTCCTACACCTGAACTGCAACTTTTCAAAGCTTTCAATGGCTTGTCTCTATTTTACCTCTGTTTCACCAATAGGTTAGAGGTTTCACACATACGTACATATGTTACAGGTCAGAAGGGCTTTTTCTTACTTCTGCTCATCCAGGAACTTAATATAACATTTATGACCAACTATAACAGTGAAGAAAAAAGCAGACTGCATGAACTTTTTCCACCTTTCCAAACTCAAGATACCGAATATACGTAAGAAAAATATAGGATGTCTGACATCTGTCATTTGCATAGTGATCAAGAAATCCTCAACTGTTCATAAGAATATGGCAAATAGGATCATATGGCTTCTGTTTGTGCACCTTGTATATTTCCAGGGCAAAAATCTCCTCCTAAGCTCTTGCTTACTTGCACAGCAGCAGAAAGTAACACACACAGATGCCTTCCAGCGTGATGTTAAATACTCCAATGTGTGATTCAGTGAGCTGCCAGTATTCCATGTTATATATTACAAGCAAAAGCAAAAAGCTCCTTGGTTTGGCTTTGTCTTGTTTAAAAATACTCTGTGTGATTCAAACCAATTTTCCTCCTAAAAGAATAGTGCCAGCACAACTCTTTCTACATGCAACTGTTAGGACTCCCTTTAAGCGCCATTAGCAGAATGTGAATCCAGCATCTATGTAGCTTCAGGGTCATCCCAACTCACTTATTCTTGGTAAAATTTCATGCTTAACAGATATATAGGAACAAACTGTGGACGTTTTGGGACAGGAGCCATGAATTCTACCATTTAGCAAAATAATAGTACTCAAGGAAGCTGGCAAAGACAATTTGGCCAAGCAAGCACAACAGGGAAACGCCTTGTAAAAAGATGTATAATTAAATGAACAAGACAGGTTTGCCCCACCTGAACATAAATTCCTTTCCCACTGTTAATCCTGTAATCCTGCACTTAACGCAGAACTGGAGGTTGTAAAATCCTTAAAAATACTTTTTAAAAAAGGCAACAGATGAGACTTTTAACTCTCAGCACCAGTACCTAATTGTATCTGGAGTTTCTTCCATCTCTAGAGCACCAACAGGCTTTAGCAGAACTGGGAAGCTGAAACATGAAATGTCCCACAAAACCCCAGGACATGCAGAGCTGGAAGGAAGGCCAAGCCCTTCTTATCTCATTCCCTCAGTTTCTGTGTGCAGCAATGAAGTTGAAGGCAGTTTTACAACTGACTTTGGCAGCTGCAGAATCACATCCATAAGTATCCATGTTCACAGTAGTCTCACAACCATTCTTCCATGCAAATGCACATCACATCCTCCGCACGCACCTCATCCTGCACGCTGGTCCCCAGTCATTTTAACAGCACAGGAGCAAGCAAGGTGAACAGGAGCTGATAATGGCTTCATTATTGTGAGGTAAAAGGGCAGGATTTACTGACATAAATATTTGGTCTGGAAATCTTACAGTCTTTCAACTGCAGCCTTAATAAAGTGCTGCTTTCCTGCCCCTTTTGGACAGCATCAAATTTGTTACAGTACATAGAGATGAAACAAAAGACAGATTGCAGTGACCTACCTGAGCAAGCAGTCTTGTTAGATATATGCAAGTGAAAGAGGCAGAAGCTAGACACTTCAGGTTATTTTACATCTAGCTTCACTACATTTCCGAACACTGACTAAAGGTGCTGCAGCCTACAGTTCTGCCTGCCAGGGAAAGCAGCCAGCACAGTGCCCTAAACCAGCTCTAACTCACTTGGGTTCATCTTCTGCCACAAACCCAAGTCTTAGACCAGCTATGCTAGAAACTGTAAAACTTTCAGCCCACTTAGGCCAAGCACAAAGATCGGGCCAAGTTTCAACACACCCCAGATCTATTTGCTATACTAAATTAAAAGCCTGTACCACTCTGCAGGCTTTTGCTGCAGGGCAGGTTCAGAAAATGTTACCAAACCTGTAGGCACTGCAGATGGCACCGAGTTATGGCTGCCGCACCCAAGGGGGTTTGGTTAGCAGTGAGAGTGATGTGTTTAATGACATCCTTTGATGACATACTAGATGCCACCTGCAACACATTGTGCAGGCCAGACGCAGGAGAAGTCGCGTTGTCACTCCCCTTTCTTTGTGAGATGGGTCAGGCATCGTTTCTATTAATGTGCTTTTTACAACATCCATTAACAAAGGACATGGCATCGTATCAGTAATAAATACAGTGGCATGGCCAGCACATCACATGCTGTCTGTTCTTCCTCAGGGTCAAGCAGATCTGTCTGCTTGATACCTGGATTTCTCCTCTCTTGCCCCCTACTTACATGCATCCTCCAGACACTACCGGAGTTCATGGCAGAAAGAAGGAACAGAGCCTAAGCTCTGAAGGCTTCATTTCCTAGGTATTTAAATACTTCCCTGCTTTTCTAGTTCATTCCAGAATGGGCATTTCTCATTAAATCCAAGCACAGCTTGCTTCTACATGACTGAGATTAACTTTTTATGGCATTTATAGAATTCTATAATAAAATGTAATTAATTGCTCTTCACCACATCAAGCCCGAACAGGATGGCAGCAATTGTACGTGCTACAAGAGCACCTTATGTATTTCAAATGTTGGAGGAAACAAGGATGGCTGATAAAGAGGACAAGGCAGCTTTAGTCCACTTTGTCAGTTCTGTCTTACCCTACTTGATCTCCCAGATGTTAGATTAGATTTGACAGTGCTCCAATATCTTCTTTAAAATAGATGTCATAAAAAAAAAAAAAAAAACACATTAAAACCAAGATATTAGGAAGAGCACTTCAGAAGAAAAGGATCCATGTGTGGTGGCACTTCTCAACCTGAGCTCTATGAACCATCAGAATGTAGCTGAGAAAATACCAAAGCTTTAGGTACACGTATGTCCATGCAAGCAAACAAACAAAAAAAACCCCATAAAATGAAAGAACCAAACATTCAAACTTAGCTTATTTTTCAGCTGAGAGTTTTAAAAAAGCATTGTGGCAACACTACATGGATTCATAGTTAAAAAAATAATAATACATGGAGGAACTGGGTTAAATTCAATCCTTATCTAAGAAGATAGATGCTAGTGCAGTCAACAGAGCTCAGTCAAAATCTGAACGGGTCCTATTCAATAACTAACAAAAAGTATCATTAAGAAAGGGTGCAAACTTCTGTATATGATGTGTGCACTTGGCAAAGAGTCTCAGAAAATACGTAGGATTGCCTTTACACTTAAAAATTGATTCTCTGCATCCTATCTACCAAGTTGTGTCCTCCCCCCTTCTCCCATTGCTCACAGAGACTTAACTGATCTGTTGTAAAACTCCTTCTACCTGCATACTGCATAACTTGGTAGGAATGATCATTTTAAATAACACATTATTTAAAAACAGCCCCTCCAAGGCACAGATGGTTCCTGCTGAAAGTCCCACAAAGTTCTGCTAGAAGCATCAAACCCCTTCTTGTCCAACCTTGCGCCTCCGCAGTTGCCCAGAGCATCTTCACCTCAAACTTAGAATTTCTCAGCTGGGAAAGGAAATGAGGAGGTTCTTCACCAGCCCTGCAGTTAATTCAGGCTTTGCCACACTTCTCTGCCAATTCTGGCTGTATTAGCAACTTTTAGCTCTCTCAGCCCACATACCACATTGGCTGTACTACAACAACAGCTCAATTGTCACAGGATAAATCTTCCTGTTTAAGTACCCGAGGCAAGTCCTTGTTGGAAGCTATTCTGCACGGAAGCAGAATCAGGAATGCTCCTAGAAGTCCTGGGAACCTTGGGATTATGGTCAGGCACAACAGTAACCCTCCAGCTCCCGCAGCAGACAAGAAGCCAGAAATCCAAAAACTTGGAGAGCCCTGATTCCCAAACTTCTGCATTCACAGGCCCACAGGATCCAACCCAGGGTCTCTGGCTCTTGCAGGAAGCCAGACTTCTGGGCTCTTTTATGAAAATTTGACACTTTTCCTCTCCCTCTGGAAATCAAACAGGAGATAAATTTTAGAACCTTGCCAGGTTTTGAAGAGCACAGAGTACAGCACTGTGCTTTGTTTTGCTTTGCTTTTGTTTCACTTAAATTTCTCTAGCCATACTCATGAAAAGACGTTATTCACCAGTTCTACTAAGTAAGGTTTGAAAACCTGCGTGCCATTGAAAGTCTCCTCCTTGCCTTTCCTTCTCAAACCCAAAATGCAAACAGCCCTTAAAAATGGTTTTACTAAGCTAACAAAACTGTATGAATAGTAAGAGATGTGATAGGGCGATTGTTTTTTGCAAGAGTTTTTTTTCCTGCCATTTTTAAAGTTTATTGGTGCCACTGCACCGAAGATGCTTCATTCCATTCACTTCCCTAAACTCAAGAGAATGAATGCATCTATTTTCTTTAATAGGTATTTCCGGACAAGCTCAGTGCAACACTTTCAATGAAAGGTAGCATTGCTGAGGACTCTAACATCTTCACTTCTGTGTGCTTCCTCTACATTGCAAAGCAAAGTCCCAAGTCAACAAGCCACATAAAGCATATGTGTGAATAGCATCATAGAACAGGCTGATTTCTTCTCTTTCTGCCTTGCTGCTGAAGCAACTGACTTGTCCCCCGCTCCCTCCTCTCCCCTTGACAGGAAAATACTGAAAACCAACCTCCTCTTGTAAAGTAAGTGTCATCATTAAATTCATGAGCTGTTTCCATCCCTAATGGGAATGCCAGGGGAATGCTTCCATCTCTTTTGCTTGTGAGGAAAACACACACCAGCTGTTCTGACTTTTATGAAAAATTCACATTGAGTTCTTGATTTTCTAAGTCTGAATTTCTCCTTTCTTGTCACTGACACCCAAATAAACAAACCAGCTGAAAGCTAAAAATCCTCCAAACCACAACCAAGAGGAGTCATAATGCAGAGCAAATAGAAAAGAAACCCTAGTCTAAATCTTCTGCTTTGAATGTCTTCTTTAATCAGGCTTCGAAAGATGAATTCAGCAGAGGAGAGAAGTTTCTGTTGGTTTATGTAGTTACTTGTTTTAAGTTTTAGTTCAGAGTCAAATTCCCTCAGTGCTTTCAGTTAACTGGAGATATTTCAGCATGAGACATCAAATACCAGAGGGCTCCCTGAAATCCGTGTCACTGATCTTACATAAATAACACACACTGAGCTATTTGCTTTGAACCAAAAAGTTTCAAGAGGATTTCACTCAGAGCGTGAAGGGCTCCGTGCCTACCTTTTGGGTTGGGCTTGTTTTAATACTTGCTCATTCGCAAGGTGGGGGAAGCACAACATGCACACACAAACAGCAGCTGCACAAAAACAGTGTTAATGTCACTTAGCAGCTATTTCTGTCTCCACTCACATTCAGTTTTAACCTAAAATTAGCTTGTTGTTAATTAAAATCATATAATTCTGCTACAGTAATACTATAGAAGGCTGGAGTCTCAGATGCCAGGAAAAAAAAAAAAAAGAAAAAATTATTTGATTTTATGTAAGCACAAATTCCTAACTGGGAGCGTTTTGTACACTGGGGTGCACCTTCTCAACTGGTTACTGGAAAAGTGGCAAAAGTTACTCAAGTCTGTGTTACAGAGTTGGAGGAGAGCAATATTATCAGCAAAAACTTAGCACTATGATTAGAACATGAATAGTACAGCTCATAGAATCACAGAATGGTTTGGGTTGGAAAGGACCTTAATACCATCTAGTTCCAACCCCTATACCAGGGGCAGGGACACCTCACACTAGACCAGGCTGCTCAAAACTCTGTCCGAACTGACCTTGAACACTGCCAGAGATGGGGCACCCGCAATGCCCTCTGGCAACCTGCTCCAGTGCCCCACAGTAAAGAATTGCTATCTAATTTAAATCTCCCCTCTATCAGTTTAAAGCCATCACCCCTTGTCCTATGCCTACAGTCCCTGATGAGGAGTCCCTCTCCAGCATCCTTGTAGGCACTCTTCAGGTTCTGGAAGGCTGCTATGAGGTCTCCATGCAGCCTCTTCTCCAGGCTGAACAGCACCAATTTTCTTAGCCTGTCTTTGCATGGGATGTGCTCCAGCTCCCTTATTATCCTCATGGCTTTCCTCTGGACTTGCTTGTTCCACATCCTTCTTCTGTTGGGGACACCCAAAAATATACACAGTATTCCAAGTGGGGTCTCATAAGAGCAGAGTAGGGGGGCAGAATCGCCTCCATTGACCTGCTGATCACACTGGTCATTTAGGAAGCACTAGCACCCAGAAGGTTGGAAAGTATTGACAGAGTGAGATCTCTTTTATATATACCTGAATACATACAGGTTTGCCATTTTATGCAAACAGGGTTCATCGGTAGTGTGTACTCACACATTAATTGGCAGCCTCATTTGGTATCCTAATAAAACAATTAACGGTATTGTAGTTTTCAAATAGCCTTCCAAGCTGTTTCATTAGATCCAGCACTGTTTGAAGTAGTAGATCACCCTTTGTTCTGGCTAAGGCTCCTGGATCTCAAGATTTTCTGTCTGACCCCAGATCCGGTGTATTTTACTTATGCAAAAGCCCCTGATTTCAGCAGAACCATTCAAACACAAAACTATTCACATGCCAGTGCTTGCAGAATCAGGGCAGTGAGCGAACACAATTTTATCATTAGCATAACAACCTTATTGGTCTTCAACAACATTATCTCATACCTTCTCTGTCTTTTTTTCTTGTTTTTCCAATATGGCCATGTTTTCTTTCAGAATTTTCACAATCTCGGCAGGATTTTTGTGCGATTTACTAAACAAAGGCATGGTTTTTCTTCACCTGGATTTCTTCCTTCAGGAGAGAAGAGCTCTGCTTTAAATCAAACAAGAAACAAGAACAGTTTTTAAAGTTTATATGAAAATGCAATAAAAACACACAAAGACGTAGTGAACAAGAAAAGCTTATGCCTCAGGCACTGTATTTTGCTTCAGCTTCTCAGTAAAGGAGTATAATTCCTCATGTACAGTTACTGCAAGTTCATCCAGGACTCACAAGCCACCATTATCAAGTGGAAAGCTACTACTCAGCACCTGTGCAGGAGCTGGATGCTTCCTGAAACTGCTCATCTACAGGTCAGCACTCCAGTGAATCTATGCCTATGTCCAACATTTTTTGGACACTGCATATCTGGCAGGCTCCACTAGATTTCTGATAGAGGTTTTTGCTAAACTTCACCAGCTTCATCATGATGGAGGTAATGCTAGCATATCAAAAGCATCCTCTGTTTAGGGCACCACAAGATAAGATCCCAGCTTCACCACCACTGCTCCTTCTTCAGCTGCTTTTCTTTTTCAGCCTAAAGCTTCTCAAGAGGAAGCAGCTTAAGCTATCCCCTAAGCCTGACAGACTTCAAGAATCTGCGGGTCAGATCTCACTTGTGTAAAACAGTGCCCAAATTAAATAAAGAACAGAGAATCAGACCCAAATACAGACACAAATGTTTTTGTGACATTTAAATGAAAGATTAAGCATTTTAATGAAAATGGTTCTGTTTGTTTAATTTAAAACATTCTTCCTCTTTATGTCTGGAAAGGAAAATACCACATCACTGTATTTATACATAAAAAAACCAAATAGCTTAGTTTCTGATTCTACAGAGCATGAAGTTGTGAATTCTCATGGGTTTTCCTCAGGGTCCAATACAAAGATATGCTGAAGTCAATGGACAGACTACAGATGGGAACATGCTCTGGTTAAAGCAGCTTCCAGGGAGCACAGTACCATTTTGGCTGCATTCTAGTTTGTACAATAACAAAGAAGGGATGGGAAAAAACCTTTATCCCTTTCCACAACAAAAGACAACCATCACCATCTCTCCACACACACATTTGCAAGATTAGTTGTGCATATATACACAAACCACTTCAATCTCCTTACACTTCAACTTTTACAATTAAATAATAAATTAAAAAAATTTTAAAAAGAGCTTTATACAGGAGGTTTTAAAGGCAAGTATTAATACACACAGTATAAAGGCAAGTATTAATACACACAGTATAAGAAGAAAACCCAGTGGTCCCAAAAAACCCAATCCTTTCATGCTTTGTTTTTACTATTGACACACTACAGAGTCCATCAGGCAGTATGGCCCCATTTATGCCATACAGCCATGTGTTACTAATTTCCAAATGTTCTATGGAAATAATAAATACCCAGATTAGATATACTGTCTATTACAACTATAAATAGCAGCCATATAAAACAACCAAGTACAAAATTCAAACCATAGAGTACTTAAAAAAAAAAAAAATAAAAATCCATACAGTCTGATCTAACATCTTATTAAAAACAAAAATATTTTTGCAGATCATCTTCGTAAGAACAGTTTCTATGACACACAGGAAATATTTTTAAATGTCATATTTAAACTAGAAGTTCCTTTATAGTGTCCAGAGCAGAGGAATTTGTATATAGCTTCTCATTTTTTGCTAGGTCAGTTTTACAGGAATATGTTCATGCTCATGGCTTTCAAATTTCCATTTTTGAACTCCTCACAGTTCAGTTCAAACTCATTTTTATTCCTGTAAGTTTTGGCTATGTAACTTTCACTCCTTGGCTGAGCTCTCAGCTGTGGAATCTTGCTCCCATGGAGCTCACAACTGCAAGCTTTGGCAGCACCATCCAGCTAGCAACAGAGCAGAGTCACACCTCAACCTGACAATGTGCAAGACTGAAGACTGGGTATACTAACAACTAATTCCTTTGGGCATGTTCAGCTACATACAAGCACTGGAAAAGACTGGGATGCCAGTATTATAAAAGAAATTCATTTCAATGCTGCTAGGAAGCACCAAGCATTCCCTAATCCCACACATGCTGCAATTAGATTAATAATACACAACACACTTTAGGAAGAACTTGATCCTCCATGATTTTATTATCTGCAAAGAAATAGCATGAGGATGTGAAGATGGAAAAGAGTCAGAGAGCAGGAGCTGAACAGGCATGTTGCGTTTCAGAAAAGAAATATTACTATCTTCCCCTTTTAGAAGTCTCAGAAAAGAAAAAATAAAGAGGGAGACAATTTGATTTTTAAATTGAAGTACACACGAGCTAGAGATTCTGAGATTTAAAAAAAATGAAGTCCACATTTCTAACTGAAATGCTGACTTTAAATTATAAACACATTTTCCTCCCCAAAGTAACTTATGTAGCTGTCTAGAGTATGGTGTCTGTAGTTAAATAGTCACAAACTTTGCTATAAAACTCCAACAGGCAGGCCAGCACTTTTCCACTGATAGTTCCCATCCCACCATCAAGTCACCACAGCACTGCTCAGTGCTAAAATACCATTTCTCTTTTCTTCATAACCTACCAGTGTCCTAATCACAACAGCAAAATCAACAATAATAGGGCAGGAAGGGACTCAAGAGACTGTTTAGGTCATCCCTCCACTGAAGACAGCCAAGTCTCTGTTTCACTTCATTTATCAGTCTTACATACAAAGCGAAGCATCTGCTGTATGCAAGTGGAGTGAGACAGGAAAAAAGAAGAAGAGCCCCAGATGTACATCCAGGAATGTTTTTGGATTTATCCCTTTTCTGGACACAGTTTTAACCCATCAACATGTGGCTAAAGATGATGCAGCACTTCAGAATGGCAGCTGCAGGTTACAGTCCCTTTTGCTTCTCCAGGCAGGAATCTAGGGGGCCATGTGCTATTCACAATTACAGGTAGAAGCAAATGGAAGTCACTTTGCTGACATTTGGGAGTTCTGCTCCACAGTCTTGTGGCTGGTTGTTCCATGAGGCACATGGCAAAACAAGGACTCCTCTCCTCCTGCTTTGCTTCTCATGACTGCATTTATTGCCAAAGAAGCACAAGGTCTTGCTAAAGTTCTTACCACAGCTGTGCATTTCTGCCCCGTCCTCCTCCTTGTATAGTCTCTGCTCTCTAAGCTTTACTTGGAAGGTCTTATCTTTGGTAGAGGCACTAATTTGGTTTAAATTCCCTATTCCTTTCATCAGTTATTTTCAGTCCACTTTTTGGAACTCCATGTTTCCCAAGTGCCTAGCTCTCTGTCAAGGTTGCCTGAAATTGGCCAGGAGGTTCAAAAGTTACCACGGAAAGAGAAGTACGATGAAAGACAGACAGTTTGACCACATAAGCTTTGTTTTCTCAAGAAATCAGTCTAAAAATAACTGAAACACAAAGAAGAGTGATGAGTGAAAAGAATGTAACACAGGCTTACCAAAGGTAGCTCGCACTACAGTCCCTTATGAATATATTTTTAGACAGAGAAAACACAGTAGAACCCATGCATCTAACATGGAAATACACCAAATTAAATATAGTAGAAAATAAACTGGTTGAAGGAAAATTATCATGTTACAGGAAACTGATTGTCTGAGAAGGTAAGAGCAATTTGAGGACAGGATTTTATTTAGAAATTCATAAGAATGAAGAACCTACCCCAAAATCGCAGTGACTCAAAATAGCAAGATATTATCAACACAGAAGAGGACCGGAATATCATTACCTGAGACTCTGGATTGCCTCAAGGACTGAGATAATAAAAATAGGATTAAAAAATAAGAGTAGAAAGTATTAGATAATGCTGAATAGCAGAAGAGCTGGAAAGTTTGCAGATGCCCCATCCCTAGAAACATTCAAAGTCAGGTTGGACAGACCTGAGCAATCTGATCTGGTTAAAGACACCCTTGCCCCTGGCAGAGGGTTGGACAAGATGACCTTTAAAGGTCCCTTCCAACCCATTCTATGAGTCCGTGCATATCTGCTTCAAGCTGACGACTTACTATGAGAAATGACAGACACCTGGTGATTACACACAAATTTTACATACAGGAGAAAGACACATACTAGTCTGTGATGAATTAAGAAAGTAACTGCCAGTAAAAGCACAAAAGCATTCGTCTCTTTATACAAAGTCTTGATGAAACTTCATACGGAACATTGCACGCAACCCTGAACACCCACAGTCAAGTAAAATCAACAGAGATTAGAGAGTGTACAGACAAGGACCCTAGACTGGCCAAAAAAACAGGAAGACCAGCATGGCTAAGAGGCTAAAAGTGCTCACCTTAATAAGCTTAGAATAAAAATACAGGGAAGTCAAAGAAGTTATTTCACCTCAAATAACACTTTATTTATGCAGAAGCAAAAGGCTATAAACTGCTGATGAATAAAGTTATCCTGAAAATGTAAATGCTTCCAACCACTGGAGCTTTGAGATTTTGAAATCACCAACTCTTACCAGGCACACTACAGAGCATCTGTTCATAAATTTTTGACACAGCTGCCTGGCAGTGAGGAACAGGGCTGAATGAGTCCCTTTCTTTCCTACTTTCTAGGAAAACTTTTTCCATCTAATGGTTATTCAGTGTGTGTTTTTATAACATCAAAAACGCATTGTGGACACTCCTGAATGCGTAACGGATACCAGCCAACTTCTGAAACGTTTAGTTGTGATGATGTTCTTTTACTGGTGCTTTTGTGAGGAGCTTATGAGACCAAGGAAGGAAACTGCTGTAGCTTTATCATACCAGAGTGACTCTCCTGGCCTCAGAGGTTTTCTCTCCTGGTCATGGGGAAAATGCCCTCGCAGCACTGCAGGAGGAACGATGGTTTCCAAAGCCTGATGTTGCCATCAGTATGAACAGTATGTTTCAGCCACCAGACCTGGAGAGTCCAGCACATTTTATGAGCCCTACTTTTACAAAAACAGTTTCAAGGAATACAACTCCATGTTCATTTGGGTGAAAAAAAAATGGCACTGGCTTTATTCTAGGCTACAGAAACACTAAAAAACACCACTTTATAAATGTTTGTTTTTTTCTGTGTGCCAGGAAAAAAAAGGAAAATAATCTCACAGACTAAAGCAGCAAGTTGAATCCAGAGGTGGACAAGATTAACAAGACATGAGTTTTAGTGTATTCAGTAAACTGTCAAAGGTAACCTAACATTCTTTCATACTCAGGGCGTGCTTTCCCTCAGAGGCCTCCAACTCTGCAAACATTTAACTGAGAGTAAATCACATTTCCAAAAAAAAACCCCATATACCTGCTGTTACCCTGCTGTCTGCAAAGGGAGAAGCTGAAGCACAGAAAGATTAGAAGACAGACCCAAGGCCACATTAAAAAATGAAAAATCAGTCGCTGTGTCAGGAATGAAACCTAGATCATCTGACACCAAAGCCTATGCTTCATCAGTTTTCAAAATAACTCTTCTGCCAGTTGATCTGTTCATAAAGGGAAAGCATTAAAACAAAAAACAACAGTGCAACTTGAGCTCTTTAATGCAACTATAAAGTACAGTAAGAGATCTAGTTCTGTTTATAGAGACCCTCCCCAATGTCTTTGCTTTTAATCTCATACTTCCCCAAAAGATTACAGTGCAACTGAGCTAGTAAGCATCGTGAAGGAAAAATGCAGACAGCAACATCACTTTACTCACCAGCCCATCCCACTACAAAGTGACTCAGTTAAGCAGCTCAGTAACAACTTCTTCCTGCTGCCCACGAAGGCAAGAATGGGAGAGCACATGAGCCCATCCACGCACTCTCCACAGACGTTCCTCCGGACAAGCATTTGGTCTTCAAAAATGAATGAGCAAAAAACTTTCCTTCCCATCACATATCAGACATCTGTCTTGTCTGAGCTCCCAACTTTCAGTGACTTACTGATCAGAATCAAAACAATAACTTGGATTGGGTGAGAGCTTCTTGAATGGAAAAAGAAACTTTAATTTCCCATTCACCCCAATCTACCCAAGACCCATGTATTTGAATTTAGCACACTTTCTGCATAATTTTGCCTGATTCAGCTTCTACCTAATAGAAGAGACACCTTATTCCCTCCTAATTTCTTAATCCTGCTATATTTGAGAAAGTTGTTGCAATCACAGATCACAAACTCAAACCAGGGTATGGAAGCTCCCATGTGTGCTGATCACCTGGAGAAGACCAATCCATCCTCTCCCATGCAGTCCCCTCATACAACCCATGCTTCATCTGATACGCAAAAAGAATCAGGGCTACACAACAAATAACTTCTCCGCAAATCCTCAACAAATTGCAGATTTTGGAAGGTACATTGCAAATAGGACACAAGATTAACAGAAGAAAGGGCAATTTTATGGTTAAGGGGAAAGAAAGCCATCTCTGCCTGGCAACAAGATTATTCCAAAAGGTCAAGAATTTACTCATCATAAGCCTTGCTGTTGGCTACTTGTTGCATTACCTGGAATGAAGGTAGATATTGGCTGAAACTTCACCTAAACACATAAAACATTGCAGCAATGCCTGCCATTACCACACATCTTTTTTTACCAGATGGCAAGCATCCCAAAGATCAGACGTGAAAAATAAGTAGAAAGCTCTGCCCTTAATCTGATCACATCTACAGAATGAGAATACCAGTATCACACAGTTGTTCAATACCGTCATGAAACTGAAGGCATTCATAGTGATGCTCCACTCAAATGCTGTGGTGGAGGCACTCAAAGAAATTAATAATTTTATTTTCAATTGAGTGTTTGAATGACCATTCAATAAAAAAAAAAAAAAAAAACAAAACAAAAAAACACACAAAACCTGTATAGCCCTTCAGCAAACACAGGAGTAAAATGAAAACACTGAACAGCAATCTGGCACTGAGGCAACAGTCTGATAAAGGCTTTGTTCCGTGATGGTGACACCCTGCTCCGTATCTGCTCACATCCCCTCAGCCTCTGTTGGAGTGGTACAGCAGCTTGCAGGGCCACTTAGGGCCTGGTGGGGAAAAAAAGATCACAAGGGTTTCCAGTCCAGTTCTCCCCACAGTCTTACAAAGAACTGGACCAACATAAGAGGGTTAGAAGAGGATTGAAGGAGGGTAGAGGGACAGGGCTGCTGGAGCTGTTGCTACTTCTCAGGCATTCGCCAGCCAAACCCAGAATGAGAAGATGGTGATGATGAGAAAAGGGAGTGTAAATCTGTGATGATACAAACATATCCCAAGTGGGGTACAGAGATAATCCACTCTGTATCTGTACATTAGTACAGATAAATGACAGAATTAAAGTTAGGAACTCTCTTGAGTGTTTGACTTTGCTGGCTAGTGTTCTTTTATTGCAGCAAGTCCTGTGCTACCACATCTATTATTATAAAATATTTATTACAAAACAGCATTTGCACACTGCAATGCCAGGCAGCATTCGTACTCTAAACCCTTGCAGAAGTGGCATTCTGTGGCACCACACTCACACCAGAATCAATCATCTCTATCACAGGATTACACAAGCTCTCCCACTTATGCTAATGAAGAAGCTAGAAGCAGTAAATGAATACTTTATGTTGAATAAAGCTATAAATATAAGAAACCAGTGGCTTTACACCACCAAGTTTGCAGGACTCAAGAGTCAAGAATATTTGGGATCCCTATTTCCATTTGTCAGCATGGAGGTCTTTCAAACCTAAAAGATTAAGAATTCAATTCCATGCCTAAGTGTAGTCCATAGCAAAACTCTCACAAGCTCAGTCATGCAGAAAGAGGTCTCTTAACTAATGTCTCTGAAGTACACACAGTTCTAACAGAACAGCACTTAATAGCTTTTCATTTATTTAAGTAAAAGGGAAAACAAGTTAAATTTCCATTTCTAGTAGTAACAATAACAGTAGAAATAATGGAAACTGGTAATGTAATTTAAACAACATAATCAGCAGCCAAGAGTGAATAGGACTTCCTCTAAACTCATCAGTGAGGAACATGAATACTGGTTTTGCTTTTTGTTGGGTATTACTGAAAGTTACTTCTCTACACAGCATTACTTGACCGTGCTCTCAGTAAGCCTGCTGTGTTACATTCAATAGCTTCATAGTGCATTGACATCATTTTCTATAGCAGTAATTTCACTTTACTACTAATATTCACCCAAGAAAGAGTCTTTGCTCAGGAAAAAACCCCTTTCTTTAAGGTCACTTAAAGCTCTGCCTGATAATAACTTCGTGAATTGCCCATTGCACAGAACTCACATTTCAGGTTGACAAGACCTAATGCCTGCAAGATGGTTAATTTACATACGCCGTTTCTTGTAAGAGTTCACACACACGTTCATCTCTAACTGCTTCCCACTGTCTTATGCAAGTGGCCACGCTCTCATTCCTCTGCATCTCAACAGCTAGCCTGCAGCTGCAGGCAGTCAGCGGAGAGGAGCAGGAGAAATGATATATTGCAGATATTTTATTTTTGGAAACTGCACTGTAAATAAAGCCATTTCCAGAGATATTCCATGGACACAGAGTGCTTGGTCGCAGAGCCAGCGCCTTATGTAACAGGAGGAGCATTGTTTAGGGTTGCCTGCTTTAAAAAGCCACTCCTGGTAACACAGTTTACAAAGCTATAAAAAGCTAACAGCGTGACTATCGAGAACCAGCAGGCAAGCGGCTTGTTACGAAAAGGCTGGTGCTAACCGGAAAAAAAAGAAAAGTTTTATTAAATCCCTTAACTTTCAGTCACTCAGAGGACACAAGCTTATCCGACACCTACCGTGCGAGGGAAGGTGGGGCTCCTAGGCAGCCCTGCGCAGCCCCATGGCCAGGTGCTGAAGACAGCTCTGCCACCTCTCCGCAATCCACACTGCCAGCAGCCGCCTTCAGTTATCTCCCATTTAATTCCCCTTTATTCCCCCACGCTGATTACCAACACGTGGCAGAGACAAGGGATCCCGCTCCTCAGCCTCCCGCTCCTCTTCTGCCAAGCGGCCGTCAGCCTCTGGGAAAGTGTGAGCAGAAAGGATCGCTTGAACATGCACAGGCGCTCAGAAGCAGCTGTAAATTTCCACTCCCCGCTGCCTGCGGCCGGAGTCCCGGCCTCGCTCCGGCTCCTCGCCGTTCCTGCTCCAACTAGCTCCGTGGCTGGGTGTGCATTTTTCCCCACTGCCCTCCCCACTTCTCACTCTCTCACTCGTCTTGCTCACAGGCTCGCACACCCCCCAACCTCAACGTCAGAGGAACGCATGGAACAGCAAAGGAAGAGGCGACCGTTCTGCTGAGAGATTTCCCCAGTGTTAAGGGAGGAGATGCGATGATTTCGCATCACTTCTGTAAGTTTCCATTCTCCTCCGAAGCCCGTCGGTACAGGGAAGGCACCGCTGACGGGTCCTCGCACCATCACGTGGCGGAGGCTGCTGGAATTAAATTATTCACCTTGCCGTCCTGCTGAGAATGCAAATAAGGGAGCCCAGCGGAGGGTTGTTGTTACAAGATAATAATAAAATCAACATGCTCACGCACCACATCTTCCACTGGAGTCCTGCCCAGAGAAGCTCAAGTTAAGCTGCCTTACTATCTGTTGTAACATAAAGATCCATACACTTCACCACAATAATACTGGAGGGTCACAGATAAATTTACAGGATACTCTAAGCAAAATTTAAATCCCACTGAAGAAAAACATTAGCCTAAAGTATGTCTTCAAAGTGTAATGTGATGGGGGGGGGATCATACAATTAAAGTATTCTGAAACAAGTATTACCAGCTCTTACCAAGCACACAAATACAGCAGAATGTAATTAAAGGGATTTTTAATGCTTCACTTTTCTCTCTTGGCAACTATTGCTCAGCAAATGCCATACATTTCCAAAGGAGTGGCAAATGCCTTCTACTCCCCTCCAGCTGTCTAAGAGGCACTGAGAGCAGGGAAAGGAGGATGCTTTACCAGTTACCGTGGGTACTGGTGATGGGATTTAAATCACATCCTCATGGGATCTTGGCTGAGCCCCAGCAGGAATGAGAGCCCAGTATGTATTTCTGCTGAGCTCACCAGCCTGAGGAGTGATTTCACCTCTCATCCCCTCTTCTTCAGGGCAAATCCCAGTCAGAGTCCTACATTATTAAAAAGAATTCTGCATGCTACATTTGCCTGAGGAGCTCATCTCAGCCCCCGATGCATAGCAGCACTATAGTTGCATCATATCTTGATTTAGGGCTCACCTGCAGTGGCTACTCACAGCCCTTCATTAAAGGCAACCAAAAAAAAAGCATAAGAAACCTCGTTTCTGAGAAATACTGACAAAACAGCCACCTTTTAAAGGGCTATCATCCTTTGCTAGTGATCCCAGTAATTAAACAAGGCAAACGGGAGTATCCAGAATCCTCAGTCTGAAGGTACAAGAATCAACAATTTGCCCATCCCTCCTGGTCTCAGAGGCAGAAGTTGTCCCTACTCCCTCAACCTCCCTGCATCTGCTCCTGCGTTTGCATAGGAGGTGCCAAGCCAACTTCAGATTAGCAGATTTGTGCTCCTGATTTATCTGTGAAGCACACCACCATTTGTGCTTATGCTTTACCTCACATCATCAAGATACCTCAGCCCTGTGTTTTTGGACTGCCCTCAGCAGCACTGGGAAGATGCACAAGCACTACTCCTGCTGTGCCCAAATGTGCTGCAACAAGTGACACCAAGTGGCAAATTCTGCTCCAAACCAGTAGTGAAATATTTCTCCAGCAAACAATTAAAGCCTTCATGCCAGACATCCCCAGCCAGGTTTCCTCTCTAGGCCACCTCCAGAGAAAGCTCAGTGAAGGACGCTGTGGATGCCAAGCTCAGAGCAGGACGAGCCACCCTCTAAAACACCATCTTTCTCCACAAAGCTTAGCAGGCACATGCACAACCAGTGCAGGCTGACACTGCATGACGTGAAGGACTTAGGGAGAAAACCTGGTGCCGGGCTCTGCTTCTTGGATGCCTTGCTCTGCCCCAGCTCGGTTGGGCCTTTCTTGTTTATCGAATACCATAGCCTTTGGGTAAACTTCATGGCGAAAGTCAAACAATAAAAACTCTGCCCTTGGGCTACTACTGAAGGAACCAGCTTTTCTTTCCTAAGGCAACAAAAAGAAGTACACCATGTCATTAATTTCTACCATGTATTTTAAAGCAAATAGCTTTCTTCCCTCTAACTCTCCTGAGGGAAATTATTTCCTTTCCATAAAGCATCCACCATTTCAACAAGTAAAAAGAACACCCCTCTGCTGCCCCGTGGAGTTCAGCACTGGTGGGTGCTACCCTGAAGCTGAATAATCACAAAAAAGGCTGAATAATCACTAAAAAGCTGCTTTAGTTGCACATTATGGGGCCCTACTGGATAATCTGTGTGTCACTGAGTTCCCTGAAGTATTCACAGACCATTCTGAGTAAGCAGTCCTTTGAAAATGTAAGAACTTTATCTAGAAAATTACTGTCCTCTGCATTGGACTAAATATGCCTGTTTTCCAGGTTCTGAGGAATAAATTGAGTATGTGCTCCATTTACAGTTCAACTCTGCCAGCCTTCTACCTGGGGAAATACTTCTGGGCTTTAATAGGAGCCATCTACACACCGGGAGAGCAAGAAACATGCCTGCCCCCACCCCTGCATTGCAGCAGGAGAAACAGTGCAAAGCAGAGCAACTAAAGGGGCAGGGAAAAACATTTCTCTGCTATTCCAATATTCCATCTCATCTCCAGTGCAGTTAATTCTCAGATGACAGGAAAAAGCCCTGAACCATCCAAAAGGAATTAAGCTGTAATTACTTAGTGCTCTTACCTGTTTTTTTGTTTTTTTGTTTTTTTTTTTTTGCTGCCAAGATATTACTAAATATTTCAAAAGAAAGGTTTTATTCAATTCTTAATTTATAGCCATCTCAAATCTGCAATCATGTAATTATAAACAGCCAACAAGTCTTTATAGTCTCAAAGTACCCTTAAAAAAAAAAAAAAGAAAAAAAAAGTCTGTGCACTGCTAAAGGACTCCGACCTCCACATATTTGAATTCCATTATATTTGTTTCCTTTAAAGTGAGCAGAGTCCTCAGGCTAAATCAGAGTACTTTTGAGAAATGCTCATCCTTGTCTTCGTAACTTAAAATCATGCCATCTAATAAAGACAAAAGGAAGAAAACTTCAGTCCGTTATTCCTGCCCTTTCCATTTATTTTCTAAACTAGAAAAATTAGATAACTCAAACAATGAGTGTTGTAGCAGTAAATTACAGCAGCAGACAATAAACACATAGTTCATATATATCAATTCTGCTAATTTAATCACCCACTTCAAGTCTGTCTGCCTCTTCTGAGATGACTTCCATGATTCTAAAACCCTAAGCAGGCTCAGATACTAACAATAAATAAATGATAATAATCACCATCATCCATCCTCCCTTAACCCAAAACTGGTCAGTGCCAAAGACCCAGGCCATCAAAACTCAGTTTTCTATGGCAAGAGGTTTAGTCGTGTAATACTGGATATCAAGAGGAGAAACTTTAGAATACTAAAAAGTTCCCCCATCCTCCAAAACCTGAAAACTGAAGACACTTCCTCCTACCCACGATTTCATCCTACTCTTGCAGATCCCAAGATATCAACATTATGGCAATTTATCAGGGTGGAGGGGAACTAAAACCAAACTACTTCTATTATCTACATCATAAACTGCTTCACTTTAACTCAAGCCATTTAGCTTTACGACAAAGCGATACAAAAAGTGTGCCCAACAGCACTTCTAAAACCTTGTAAAATAAGACAGACTTTACAATAACTTTGTGTTTCTGTGTTATTCTGCAACCCCAGATATTCATTTTCCTCAGGTCTCCTGCAAGAGCCATGTGGCCACTCCAAATTAATGCCATCAAAACTCTCTTTCATCTAATAAATCCCTAAACAGGCAAACACCAACACCCTCACTATTTTTTCCCCATATAATCATAGAGAGAGACAAGCTTAGAACTGAATGTATACAGCAGGCCCCCCAAAACAGTCACCAGTACCTGAAGGCAAATTAGCATTTGGCTGCTCATCTAAACACAAAACAAGGCAAAAAAAGGGAGTACAATGTATGGAAGGGCGGGTGGTTTTCCCTATTGCTATTTAAAAAGCAGCAAAGCTTCCGGCTTCTCTCAGGAATAGAAAACTGACATTTCTTTAGTGAAGCGTGTGGCAACAGATAGCAGCCAGAGGCAGCAGCAGGCCTGTAGCTGCATTTTAGCTGAAGTAAGTGGAAGGATTTATATGGATGCTTTTTATAAACTATTCCTAAAAATGCAAGCATGTCTTCAGTGGTTTTTCCCTCTTCTTCTTCCTGGCTCCCTCTAGTGTTTTTCTGCATATACTGCCTTTTCCTCCCAGTTTTATTTAACGCAAATGATAAACAGTTGCTAAGACATTTTAGGGGGTTTTGTAGGTTCTTTTAGAGTTGCACTAGCTTTCATAGAGTGCTCAGGAGTTTTTAATGAACATAATATCCACTTGCACGTCACTCCAGCAATCACAAACCGACACTGGCCTTTCTACCAGAAACCTATATGCAATAAATAGTTTATTTACAGGCTAGCGTATTTGAAAGGTATCCATCAGCTCCATCATTAGAGAAAATCAGCTAAAATTAATCCACTTCCTTGCTAATTTCCACCCCTAAACAGGAATTACATCTGACCAGAAGATTACTAAAGCCCAACAGATGAAAAATAAAACAGATTAAAATTTTATGCCTGAAGAGTTACTTATAAAATGTTAATTGCATCCCTTATCTACTGTGTACCAATATAAAATACAATTAAGAACCATACTTGTACTCCCACTTTCATGTATGGAGGAACAGTGAACTCCTGACATCACCATGCTTTTTGCCTGCAGACATACGCAAACAGAAACTAGTCCTCCAAATTCAGTAACTCCCTGAAGAGCTGAGCAGGTATTTTTAATATAAATAAAGCTCTCACCTCTTCAGACTTTTTCCATCCCAGCTCTGTAGAGTCAACCACTTCAGTGGCTGTGTGTGTTTAAGCTCCATTCACAGAATTAAAAATGTGGAACAACAAAAAGAGCTTTGCTGAGGATCTAAAATTTAACCTCTCATCCCATGTGAACCAATCTTACAGTTTGTATCACAGCATACTAAAACCAACAAAATTTATTCACAGTAGTAACAAACAGAACTGATACAAATAAACCTTCGCTGTCTCATATGCTGGAAGATAATCCTTGCATCACTGCTAGCACTTTCCTCAATTAGATTGCAAAATTCTTTCATGTGTATAAGAGCATTTATCTGCCATCTCCCATTTCTGAAATATTCTAACAATACCAATACTGCTTCATCTTCTTGCAAATACTGAGTTTAGTAGCTGGTTTCCACGTAACTTCAGCAAGCAGTTTTCTTACTGTTCGGCACAAGTTAGCAAGACAGCATGGAGTACTGCATGTTAAGACATGCCCTTCCAACATGCTCACATACACAAAAAAGCTTTTTCCTCTGTTGACCGCTACTATAGAAAACTAAAGCATTTTTCATCAAATACTCTCAAGAAAAGTTGTAAACAAACAAAATTAAGCTTAATCTGAAATGCAAGTTAAACGCTCCGGTGAGGCACTCACCACAACACCCATTTTAGCATGAGGAAACTGAGGTGGCACCAAGTAAACACCCAAAGATGTGCACTCTAAAATGTATTGTCAAAGAATGTCAGTAGACAAGAACTGTCATTCCAGATCAGCCAAAGCTCCATCAAATCCCATTCCCAAGAGCAGCTGACACCAAGTGCAAAGTAGAAAAGAAATATATACCAGAAGAAAGACTACTCTAATCTTTTTCTGCTTCTGGCAGTTAGCACCTTTGAGGTTTCCTGAAGTGTCATCCAAAACCATCATGCTAAACAGACAGAAATAGCTCCACACCTGTTCACTTTAAAGACCTTAAAAGAGCAACTATTCTTCTTTCTGGGGACTTTGAAATTGTATCTGCAAAACTCAGATATAACACATCATTCCACACTGCTTCTAATTATCAAGACTGAGCAGCCAAGAGAGCTCAGACACTGATGTTTTCTCTCAATGAGGGATCAAACAAGAAATCAGCATCATCAGTGATTTGCTGCATTCCAGTTACTTCTTCAGGGCAGCAAAGACCAGAATTTACCTGCAGAACCATTGTATTTTTCAACTGACTGCCCAAACAGAACAACTACTACCAGAAAGTCCCATAACAGAGGTAGGGTGTCATACAGATGAAGAGATGAGTTCAGACCAAAGAAACCAAGAGTCAGTTCCTATTTGTGTCATACATTTCTGCATGATCTTGGAAAAGCCACTTAGTCCCCCTGTGGGAAAATGAATGCAGCCAGGACAAGGTGCTTTGACACTAGTGATGGAACCCAAAGAAACATACTAGGCAGTGCCCAGCTTGCTGTGTCCTTTTCTTTCTGTACATCTCCAGAAACCATACCACAGACAAAACAAACTTCTGAGACTCTTATTCAGGTTAAGAATATTAAAGCAGAACATTTGAGCCAAAAATCAGAATAACATTAGGCTACAAGAGGCTAAACATCTGCTTTCAGATGAAGAACTACAGTTTTTTTCCAGTGTCAAACAATGAACCCTATGCATTATTATAACTGATGATAAATGGCTGATATATTTAGAATTACAGAATTATTGAATCATAGAATAGTTAGGGTTGGAAAGGACCTTAAGATCATCAAGTTCCAACCCCCCTGCCATGGGCAGACACACCTCACTCTAAACCATATCACCCAAGGCCTCATCCAACCTGGCCTTGAACACTGCCAGGGATGGAGCATTCACAACCTCCCTGGGCAACCTATTCCAGTGCCTCACCACCTTAACAGGAAAAGAATTTCCTCCTTATATCCAATCTAAACTTCCCCTCTTTAAGTTTTAATCCATTACCCCTTGTCCTACCACTACAGTCCCTAATGAAGAGTCCATCCCCAGCATCCCTAGAGGCCCCCTTCAGATACCGGAAGGCTGCTATGAGGTCTCCACGCAGCCTTCTCTTCTCCAGGCTGAACAGTCCCAACTTTCTCAGCCTATCTTCACATGGGAGGTGCTCCAGTCCTCTGATCATCCTCGTGGCCCTCCTCTGGACTTGTTTCAACAGATCCATGTCCTTTTTCTGTTGAGGACACCAGAACTGCACACAATACTCCAAGTGAGGTCTCACGAGAGCAGAATAAAGGGGCAGGATCACCTCCTTCGACCTGCTGGTCACTCTCCTTTTGATGCAACCCAGGATATGGTTGGCTTTCTGGGCTGCAGCGCACACTGCTGGTTCATGCTCATTTTCTCATCGACTAGCAATCCCAAGTCCTTCTCCACAGGGCTGCTCTGAATCTCTTCTCTGCCCAACCTGTACCTGTGCCTGGGATTGCTCCGACCCAGGTGTAGGACTTTGCACTTGTCATGGTTAAACTTCATGAGGTTGGCATCAGCCCACCTCACAAGCGTGTCAAGGTCCCTCCGGATGGCATTCCTTCCCTCCAGCGTTATCAACTGAACCACACAGCTTGGTGTCATCGGCAAACTTGCTGAGGGCGCACTCAATCCCACTGTCCATGTCAGCGACAAAGATGTTAAACAAGACCAGTCCCAACACCGATCCCTGAGGGACACCACTTGTTACTGGTCTCCAGCCGGACATTGAGCCATTGACCACAACTCTTTGCATGCAGCCATCCAGCCAGTTCTTTATCCACCAAGTGGTCCATTCATCAAATTGATGTCTCTCCAATTTAGAGACAAGAACGTCGTGTGGAACAGTGTTGAACGCTTTACACAAATCCAAGTAGATGACATCAACTGCTCTACCCATGTCCATCAGTTCTGTAGCCCCATCATAGAAGGACACCAAATTGGTCAGGCAGGATTTCCCCTTAGTGAAGCCATGCTGGCTGTCACCAAGCACCTTGTTGTTTTTCATGTGCCTTAGCATGCCTTCCAGGAGAATCTGCTCCAAGATTTGGCCAGGCACAGAGGTGAGACTGACTGGTCTGTAATTCCCCAGGTCATCCATTTTCCCCTTCTTGAAAATGGGGGTTATATTTCCCTTTTTCCAATTGTCGGGAACTTCACCTGACTGCCATGATTTTTCAAATATGATGGCCAGTGGCTTAGCAACTTCATTTGCCAGCTGACAAGTATTTTAATCTAGTATAGCTCTAAACTGACCCGCCCAAAGTCACTCAAGAAAATCTCTGGCAATGAACACTGCTCCCCTGCAGAAAGACAACCCGGGTCTCCTCATGGGTTGCTCTTCATCAGTCTTTGTCCTGCAACATTGTTAGTTTAACATATTGGATCAGGATAAAGAACCTTGATAATTCATCAAGTTGCACATGGGGACATTGTCTTCACAAGTACTCCAAAGTCATTCCTCCTGACAAACAATGAAGTATATTCACCACCTGACAGACTGCAAACACATTTGCCTTCATGTGCTATATACATGGTCAGTCAATGCAACACTGCTTTACTTCTGGCCCACAATAAGGGCCATAACATTACTTTAATTTGATCACCCTACATCTTAGGTGGTAAATGGTGCCTATTGTCTTAAATCCCGTCACGGATTTTGGTCATATATTCTTCTCATCCCATAGCAGGGCCACCAGGGCCTACCTAAAGAGCAATGTAGTCCATCCTGGCCAAAAATTGACTATCCTGAACCAATTACCCTCTACAGTGTTCTATGAAGTCCGACATTGTTACTTCACAACATGGAAAATCTAACCACGCACATTTCCCAGCCTACTAAAAAGCCATCCACTGTTCTCCCCATCTGTGTTGCCCAACAACCGACATTACAAATTAATTATGTCAGACACATACAACTACAAAGTGTCCAATTAAGGGCTGAGTTTATTTTGTTTTAATTAATAAACCAGGGCCATTCCTTAAATTCCTTAAATGGCACCAGGCTGGCATTTGGAGAAGGCTCTGGAGAGACCTTACAGCAGCCTTCCAATACCTAAAGTGAGCCTACAAGACAGCTGCAGAGGGATTTTTTTTTTTAAAGCAAGCAGTGCCAGAACACATAATAACAGTTTTAAACTGAAATAAGGTAGATTTAGATTAGGTACTAAGAAGTTCTTTACTGTGAGGGTGGTGAGGCACTGGCACAGGTTGCCCACAGAAGCTGTGGATGCCCCATCCCTAGCAGTGCTCAAGGCCAGGTTGGATGAGACTTCGAGCAACCTGGTCTGTGGAAGGTGTCCATGTCTGTGGCAGGGGTTTGGAAGTGGATGATCTTTAAGGTTTCTTCCAACACAAACCATTTGGTGATACTACATTTTTTTTTAGTGCAGGAAGTCTGTCCTGAATAAGGACCAACACACAGCAGTGTGCATTACTTCAGGACAATCTCTGTTTTAGAGAGCAGCTGAGGTACCTGGGTATGCTTTGATTCAACTCTACTTCTAGGTAGCCTCAACAGTGAAGATCCCTGACAGGCTCTGGATACCTGGAAGAAAATAACTCAGCACATAACATAAATGGCAAGCTCTAGATGTATACATTGTGTCAGGTCAAACATACTGACAGACATCTTGGAAAACATCACTCGCTGCAAATCTCTGAATGAAATCTGACAGTTCCTTTATTACACATCATACAGATCTATACTTACATTGTCATCTGCTCTGGAAACAGGACAGTTTTCTTACACACTCGCTCCCTTCTTGGGAGAAGTGACTGATAATTTTTCCCATGTGCTTTTGCATTCATAAAATAACTTTATCTGCCACCAAAATCTGTACTTCTAAAGAATAAAACACTGCTACTGTCCAATAGAAAATCCCAAAAGATCATGATTAGCAATGAAAGTGAGGTGTACTGCTTCACAAATGAAAAAGGAGACTCAAGCTGTATCAGCTCAGGCACAAGAAGTTATCTAGTATCTTTGCAAAACAGTAATACTTATATCCTAGTCAGAAGCTATTTGAGTCAGCTGCCAGCAGAATACATTTTCTAGTATCATATATGTATTCAGGATCTCTATTCTTTCTCTCGTATTACATTCCTCAAAGTCATGTCCAAGCCTAACATCACAAGGAAACAAAATTTTGTATCTCTTAAATCCAGCAGAGATTCCTGTACTCAAGTAGTCAGAGCCGCAGGCCTGATAGAGGAAATAAGAGACATAAGGACATAAAATGATGTCTGGCATAATTTCCAGTTCTGGAGTTTCCACCCCAGTGCCAGTAAAAAGAAAAGGCTTGCTTTCTTAGGGCAGGGAGAATCCTGTGAGAAGGTCACCTAGTGAGAGTCAGATCAGTTCAATTTTCCATGACCACAGCAAGACAGCCTCTACCAGCTGTCATCATGGGATGGAATTACTTTCACAAGAGTACGAACTTCCACTGAAAGACTTCAGCATACAAAGACCTGTCTCCAAACAGCTGTGTATCAGTCAAGCAACCGAAGTCGTAAACCTAAGCTATTTAATATTTAATACCTCATCTTTTAACCCAACAACCACACTACCTATTTTTATGTTTTTCCATTTAAAGAAAAATACAGATAACATGGTTCGGAAGTTTAAAAGTAACAAGTAGTAAAAACCTGTGGCAGTTTACACAGAACTGGCTTTTCTTTCAAAATTATGTATTTTGATACATATATAAAATTATATATATATAGGATATATATGTAAGGATGCTGGGGAGGGACTCTTTATTAGGGACTGTAGTGATAGGACAAGAGGTAATGGGTTAAAACTTAAACAGGGGAAGTTTAGATTGGATATAAGGAAGAAGTTCTTCACCGTGAGGGTGGTGAGGCACTGGAATGGGTTGCCCAGGGAAACTGTGAACGCCCCATCCCTGGCAGTATTCAAGGCCGGGCTGGACAGAGCCTTCAGTGACATGGCTTAGTGCGAGATGTCCCTGCCCATGGCAGGGGGGTTGGAACTAGATGATCTTAAGGACTTTCCAACCCTTACTATTCTATGATTCTATGAAAATTGAAGTTCTATAGGCTTCGTATAGACTTAAGAAATAAGATCTTATTTGGAAAATAAAAGTTTGAAAGATTTTTTCCTCTTTTCAAAACAAGAAATGAATATCGTTACTATCAACAAAGGATTTCAAAAAACTGAAAGATCTACTCTGGTTCTCACAAAGCATGAATTATTATATGACTTAGCTCAACAGCTGCTTGAATAAGAGCAGCTTTTTAAAAATCTTGTATCTTGACATCAATTTCACGTGCTGGAGAACCTATGACATTCATCAACAAACAAGTGCAATAGTTATCTAGTGACCATTCTAAATATTTTCCTTTTATGCAAGTGCATATTCTTTTTTACTTTCTGCCTTGTGCCACTGCAGCTTCTGTATTTGTTCTCCATCTTCTTCATGCACAGGTACATGATCAAATGCTTTCAACAAACTTAGGGTTTACTTCATCACTGTCTACATTAAGTATATAGGCACGTTTTTCCAACACCTACAACCAGTACTGTCTTTAGATTTAAATTATGTCTTGAAGTGAATGCAGAAGTGAAGTTAAGAATATCAGAAAGGAAATCTCCCATTCTGTGTTCATTGTATTCAACTACAATCTGCTGTTGGCTACCACTTACATCCACAGTGTGTCCTGTCCACTGCCTCTTGCCCATGAGCCCTGATACCTTGCAGTACTGTGGTTTTTTTGAATACTGGTCCTCACCCTCCTGGTGCATCCAGCCTTTTTCCATGGTGAATGACATCCCAAAGCTTTAAGTCCATCTTTCAAAAAAGTCAGCTAATGTGATCTGTAACTCAAAATCAGGAGGCTATGACATCATTTGTCATTCTTCTTCTCTACCTGGCCTAGGTGAAAACTGTCAGGAAGGATTCTGCATTAATATCCAACTGTGTGCTCATTTGGGGCCAGGAGCATTTTTGCAAACAAACTCTGCAAAAGCATACCTTGTTTCAATGATTCTTCTTCGAGGGTAACATTTTCAGGAGTCAGTTTCCAGACAGACTAGATCAAGCCCTTAATCCAACTGATACACTAGACATTTTATAATACCTGTTTTTTATTGGCCACCTTGAATAGCATTTGCTACATGAAAATCCTTAACATTTTGGATAGTTTTACAATAGCCATTAACAAAAAAATAATAGTTCCTCAGCCTCCATTAAGTCTGTAACACATTTTCAGAAGTGTTCTTTCAGTCTTTATTTACTGCTGTAATATAATGGACTTGTTCATAGTTATACCATTATTTGTCTTATTCAAGTTCGTTCTCACTACAGATGTACATAACAGTTTTGTCTGTTCAGCACCGTTGTTGTCAGCTTTAGCTCAGGCATTAGACACATGTCTGATCACTGTTCTTTTTGCTCCTGGTGTTTTTAGAACTTCTCATTACCCCCAGATCCTAAAGGTTTTTTTAATCATCCTTATAAAAAATTACTTCTTCCTATATATTGGCTGCTGCCCTTGAACCACTTCTAAATCAAGATAGGACTCTTCCTTTGTTTAAACATCTTTTTGCATTTAGCTATGCACATTCTCATGTTCTCACATCCCCCCCTAAATTTGAGAGATACTCTTGTAAGTGATGTTAGAAGTATATTAGTGATGTAATAGCATGTCACATCATGCACAACAGAAGATCTGCTAGTCCCTCATGTTTTTCCTCCTCAAAGATGGGAACATCACATAGTTTTGCAGCCATCTTCTCCCATAACCTTATGAACTGTGATGAGACTTTATGAGCAGTGATGAGGGGAGATTCAGTTTACAGGGTGGAGAGAGTTCAGTGAGAGAGGAAAAAATATGCATAACGTCTCTGTGTGTGGAGTTTCTTAGCATTTAACTGTTGCTTAAGAACTAGAATAGCATGAAGATACTCAAGAAATCCTCTGGCAACATCTTCCTTTCTCTGACTAAAGGGTGGAACACAGATGAATCACGGGGGCATGTATCTCCTTGGATTAACGCTGGCTTTTGAAGGGAAAAACCTTTTCCAAATAACGCACAACCTACAGACTACCAAGCCAATTTCACCTCGGAGTTCATTCAAACCTGTCTTCATTCAAACTTGCCTTTGACCAAAAGCACTTTTTGTCTTTTACTTTTATACTTTGCCCAAGGCTCTGTGTGACACTCGCAATAGAGCAGTACAGATGTCACAGGCAGTTTACAGACGTACACATGGATTGCAGTGTAAAAGACAAGACCTATTAATGGCCTGCAGATGAGGAGGAGTACCAAAGGTCAGCAGAACTTCTGTGTCATGAATTTGCATTTAGAAGGTTCAGACCTACTTAGCTCATTTCTTACACTAATCTGTCAAAGAAAAACTCAAAAAGCAAACAAAATGAAAATTATAAAAAAAAAAACCCAAACCCCACAGACTTTTCCCAGAGATTGTGATATACCCAATATTTGCCTTAACAAAGACTACAACCATCCTCCAATCCCACCCTCACTATATAAAGTTCAATTTCATGCCTTCTTTCTTACAACAAATAGATCATACACTGCAGACAGCTTCCCATGCATTCAAAAGCAACAGGTAGTGAATGACCACAGATCGGTCTTTGCTTATTTGTAGAAGTGAAAGACAGCTGCCTTGCTGCCAATGAACTGCAGAGAATACACGATGAAAAGGTACACTTGAGGAGGGAAAGATGATACAGCCATGCCTCACTGCTGACATATGAAGAAAGGTGTAACAAAGAGCTGAAGGTTACGCGTTGCTGCCGGAAGTGAACTCTTCACGTAATTTTCATCTCTCCCTATGCAATGATCTCCAGTGCTCTTATTTAAAAAACCCCATGGAACCTTCTTCCCGCACTTAAGCGCAAGTGAACTATATCCTCTGCTGCAGTAAATTTGTACATATGAATTCGTACAAGTACCTTTGTGCTAGATTGACATGGGGTCTTTAACAAAGACCATTCAACTATCTCCACATTTCAAAGCCTGATTATGCAATGGTTCTTCCTTCCATCTTAATTATTACCTCTTGCAACAGGAAGCACAAGACACAAACATTACTGAGATACCAGGTTTTCTTAAAGTCATGCTGTAAAATAATTTATAGATGCTGTTTCACAGTTAAGTTGCTCAAAGATTACATTGCTGCCAAAAAGGGAAGTCTAGCCCTTAGTGCCATCACCTCTCTTACATCAGTTCTAGGAATGGCAAGACTGCAGAGGGGGATGCATCAGCATGCTGTGCACCCTGAACATTTAACAGCTGGAAAAAGCTAAACCTCTCATTTCCCATAAAAATGCAGCTTTTGGAGAAGAAAGAGGAACTGTGGAGGGACTTGCTAAACATAATTGGTGTGAAAATTCTGGAACTACTTTTATTATTCATTCCTAAAGTGGACAATCCAGGCTACAATACTAAAAGAACAAAGGAAAAGAAAAAAATCCATCACCCATGAACACTGTTTTGTAGGAGGGGTGAATGCAGTTTTAAAGTATTTATACATGGTAGCAAAACCAGTAAACAAATAAAAATATCCTGACCCTTCTTCCTCATTCCTATACCCTGCCTGCAATCATGCATCTTGATCTGCTAATGCAAGAGTCATAGCACCTTGCTATGAGTTCATCAACAAAATCAATTCATCATAAAAACAATCCTTCACTTATACTACCAAACCACAACTCACGTAACTGGCTCATCATAAACTTTGGCAGAAGCCATATCTGCACACTGAAGTAAACTAACTAGCAGTATTTGGTGGACATTTCTTGGGAGGGAGGTGGGCAGATACACATGAAATCAATTCATTTAGCAGCAGTTAACCTTTCTAAAGCTGGGTTTGGGTTTGTTTTGTTGTGTTTTTTTTTTTAATGTGAGTCTGCATGCAACCTGGTTTGGTATTACTTTGTAACAAACAGCATATGTATCCACTGCTGTGAAGGAAGTGCCAGATTCATATATTAGAGTCACTTATGTGACATTTCTTATGAAAAAGGGTTGCAAAGGTTTGGGCCCACAGTTCCATTTTGCTTATTCAGTGCAGCTGTAAGGTCAGGTCCCACAGGGCTGAGGGCAGCTCTGCCATGCAGTGATGACCATACACAGTACCACAGATACAGTAAATGTTCTTTTGCCCATACCATCACCTTGCTCGTATTAAAGAAGCAGTGGCACAAACACTTTGAACTAGGATAAATGGCACTGACAATAAAATCAGGAAGCAATCCATCTGTCTCCAGATGCTCATTTTGCACCTGGGCTACCCCAGTTCCCTGAGAGAAGTAGAAATACCAAGTGGCTGCACAGCAAATCAGATTATGAAAGTTATTCAGCTAAAATTAGCTGAGCCAAATAACCCCAGTTATTCCCTGAGCAGTTCCCTATTGTTGAGCCTCTACACCATGATGTGTATTTACCCTGTTTCCTATGGTTGTAGTCAATTCTTTCCCATATATTTGAAACCTTAGAGATTTTGGTTTTATTTGAAACCACTTATTCCATCTACAGTAATGACTTCAAGCTTTTGTCATAGGCCTCCTTTTGACAGCTTTTATTAGGTCAGGTCCAATTCTATGCCAGGCACTGCCTCCCTTGCCTTTGTACAGCTGCTACCAAGAGCAGCACTAAGCCATCAAGCTTACACCAGCTGGCATCACAAGTACAGCTTCAGCCATGCTTTGATTTAAACAAATAAAAAGCAAATCAAAAAGTTGGAACATCTCTTAAGAGTGAGAACACTGCAAATTCACTAAATCTCAAATACTGCTTAGAAAATTCTGCCTGCTACATCTTCACTTAATGAAAATACTTTGTGAATGTACTTCATTGTGCATGCAAACCCAGAGCCCATCAAATGGATCAGAATACATTGCAACCACTAGCTTTACTTTCAGATATATAGTTATGTTCACATGAAAAATGAAGATAAAAAGGTTTTTAGGCATCCATTTATTTTGGGTTCCTTTCATCCCATACATCCACTGCCTGGTGTCCAGAGACCTCAGGCTCTTTCAAGTGCAACTGTAATCACAGGCTTTCAGACCTTGTTAATTCATCCAAATTACCCAAAATTAGAGGACACGGTTTTAGGTCTTGATATTGTGGTGGGGCTGTGGCACAGCAAAGACAATGCATGCTGCTCTGCTTGGTCTGACATTAACATTTTAACCAGTCCTTACTTTCTGTGTTCATGCAACTGCCTGGAACTTACGTTGGCAATGAATACCAAGATAGTGAGACAGAAATACCACTAAAAATGAAAACGTTTCTACTACATAAACAGTCTGTAAAGATTAAATCCACTGCATGATCAGTCTCCAAATGCTGGCCTTGAAGGATAAGCCAGCTAGTGGGTGGTTACGAGCTTCACTGTTATTAGGCCAGAGTCCAAAACCCTCAAGCCAGTTGGTAATTAACAGACATCTAGGTCCTCCACATGAAAGAAGTCTATTGTTTAAACAGTGACACAAATTTTCCCTTTCCTTTTCATTGCTGGTCTCTGCCTGTGTTTGAAGATCCCTTAGGACCATAATAGTATGATTTTAGAAGCTTAACTTCTCAAATTGACAATGTTTGACTTTAAATTGCCAGGAATGCAAACATGCTTACACCACAGGCAGAAGAAAATCATCCTACAGGCTTTTCGGAAACCCCAAATCTTCCCTTTCTTTGATTTAATGGCTGGGAAAAATTAACATCCAAATAACCTGATTGAAACCTACCACATCTACAATAGCAACAGAATTGCAGAACGGAGTAACAAAAGATACTGAGGGAGTGTAAATAGTCTGTGGTAAGCCCAATTAGTAAGCAAGATACCTACAGGGAATATTAGTCTGTCTTCATAAATAACAATGTGTTACATCATGTCTAAGATAAACCAAAGGATACCTCACTGAACACATTTGTAAAGAAGCAATGATCTATGATGTGTATAAAATTGCCTTTTCTCTGAACTATTATCTTTTCATGCATCTTGATCAGATGCATGAAAAACAAGAGACTACATATAAACCATATTTAAACTCATCAATGTCATAAAAGAGAGTATTATGTTAAAGTTGCATTTTGAAAGAATGAGGTGTGGGTGCTTAATCTATAAGGGAGCAAGTTAACTCACCAAGAAGGGTAAGAGGAAGGATGTGACAGAGAAGTACTCAATTGATATGAAGATGCTTTAAGAAGACACAGTAAAACAAAGAGCAAATCTCATCACAAAAGGACAATAGCCAAATGAGAATTATGAAACATTTTCTGAATGCCCTTGGCTTTCCAAAGTCTATGGCTTAGACTGCTTTAGTGTTTTCTGGAGTGCAGCTGGTGTTTCTGCACCTCACCCGAGTTTATGTGGCCATATGAAGAAACACCCGAATCCTCACCACATTCAAGACGATAAAAATATCACTGGAGAATAATACTGGAAAAGATAGTTCCTTTTTGACCAGCTTCATCTCCACCCACTCAAAGGAGCCATTTGTGGTCTTCCCATCTATGAAGTTGTTCACCTGAAGTCTCCAAATACAATCAGACACAAGCATAATTCAGCAACTCCATAAAAAGCACCATTCACAGGACAGTCAGCCCTTTCCCTGTCACCCTAACGAAGATGCTAGCAAACCCGTAATCATGTGGAATGGGCTGGCCTCACCTTTTGGTGCAGTTAGTCACTTCAGGTCTAGACTGCAGAGCCCCAGGAAGCTCAAACCACTGCTGAAGTAATGCTGTGGGCAGGTTACTGCAATGCCAGATGAACATCACTTGTGCGCTTCTGCCACCTAACAAGTCTGGGAAGAACTGAACTCACTGGCAGAATTTGCTGCTGTGTTGCAGAAAGCCTATTTCACTGTTCTACATGAAAGCAAAACCAAGGAAACTCAGATATGCTTCAAAACTGTCCCCTCTTAGCCCTTAATTTTAAGACCTATTTCCCATTACTTTTGCTTCAAGTAACAAGCAAAATATATTACTGATTTTTTTTTTCTGAGACATGTAGTCATGTGCTTACAGCTTCTTCCATCACTGCCAGTTGCTTATAAAAGTTTCTGAGTGCTACTTTACAGGGAATAACACAGACTACACCGTTAACCTCTCCACTACATGTCCTCTACATTCACTTGCTAAAATACAGACAACTGTATTTCCAGTCACACTGACATAAACAGATGCATGAATGAAAAAGTCCAATTCCAATCAGTCATGAATTTCATTTCAGCAGATGCCTTGCACTGGCCTCCCAAGGATAGCCTCAGCACTCCCACACTCTGTTCTCTGGAGCCTGTATCTCCTTGACCACCATGCAGCACAGTGGTGTGTGTTCTCTGACAAGACCCCACTGTGGCAGGCAGAATAAGCTCCAGCAGCTTGCTCAGAGCTGCAGGATAACGCCATGCACTGCTCCCAAGTATAACTGCCATATTGGTCAGATTCCTAATACCTACATTTTAATGAATTATTGCTCGAAAAAGGCTCATTTGCTGCTCATGACCATGAAGCATACAGCAAGTTTATAATCACAAAACTGCAATCAAATCATCACACTATCTATCAGTCAGACACATACAACCCTGTTATCCAACCATGAATACAATTATTTAATGACACTCATTGTTTATGAGATTACTATATCATCTCCAGATTGCTGATAAATGTTCACCATATACTTTCAAAGCATGCAGGCAAATACAGGAGGCCATTTAGGAGGCATTTAAGGAAGGAAAAGAGGCATTTCCTTTCCTTTAAGGAAGGAAAAACTTAGGAGGAATTCACCTGTTAAAGCAACTTCTAATTAATACAATTATTAGGATGCTGGGCTCCATCTTCTCTGTATTTGGTAACATTCCTCATATACAATTTGTAACACCGCAAGTGTTTCATAACATAGTACTCTCTTGCACATATATTAATAATTCAGTAGAATTAATTTACTCTGCAATCATCATCTCATAATGCACTATATTCCAAGAGCAAAAAAAAAGCCCATACTTAACGTATGTAATGACAGAAATCTTTTTAAACACGTAAACTACCATTTTCATTGGGAGATTCGTCAGCACGTCAGCAATGCTGACCCACCCTGTTCCCACCAATGTTATTGCTCATTGTCTCATTTCCCTCTGTAGAATTAGGCTGTACTCATTGGCAAATCAGTGAACTTCAAACACAGGCACAGAGGTAGAGATACCTATGTAAACATTTAAAAGGTTTTATAAGAGTACAAAGCAGACGCTGGACATCAGATTCTTCTGGATGATTCTGGCTCTGACCACAGCTCTAAGCCATATAAATGTAACACTTCCCACCCCCTCCCCCCGCTATTTCCCCGAAGTATTTCTTTATACCTTTAATAATATCCACAAGATTGGAAATGATATGACAATTACTTGAGCATATTATGTCTATAGTTTAAACTGGTGGTAAAAAAGAAGTGACATAAAGCAATGACAAACCACCTTTCACCACCTTGAAAAACCGGGTTAATTTTTGCCACCCTAAACAATATAGACTTTACACAGCCACAGAGCAAACACTTGTATAGCAATGGTGCTCAAAAAAATAAGGGCAATGTAAAACTTCTCACATTTTGAGTCAAAAAGGCACTAATACTTTGGCACTTCAGAGGGTACAGCTGCAACCAGCAAAAGCAAATAGACCAGCCAGCAGTGAAGTTATGCAACAGATTTACTTTCTAAGTATCTTTTTCAACTGGAATCAAAGACCCAAACATCCTTCAAAAACTCGCTGTTATTCTCCCATGCTCCCCACCTGTGTGCCACTGATCTCACCCAGCTGCTACGACTGCTCTCATGGAGTGGCTTGGGTTAGAAGTAACTTCAAACATCATGTAGCTCTAACCCCACTGCCATAGGCAGGGACATCTTCCACCAGAGCATGTTGCTCAAAGCCCTGCACAACCTGGTCTAGAACACTTCCAGGGATGGGGCAGCCACAGCTTCTCTGGGCAACCTGTGCCAGTGGCACACCACCCTCAAGGAAAAATTTCTTCCTAATAGCTAATCTAGGCATACCCTCTTTGAGTTTCAATTTAAAGCCACTATTCTTGTCCCTATATACCCTTGTAAAAAGTCCCTCAGCCTTTCTTCATAGGAGAGGTGGTCCAGCCTCTCTTGACTCTTTGAATAAGACAGCTTCTCACAGGAGTTTAGTGACTGTCCGGACTCCCCGCTAGCTGTGGGAAGATCCACAGGCATTGGGGGCGCACAGCACGCTGCCGCGACCCACAACCACACGCTGATAAGCCCATTCCCCATCACCTCAGGCCACGCAGGCCCCACCAAGCCCAAATAAACGTCCGAGTCCATCCCTTCAGCCTAGCGCTCCCTGAGCTGTCCCTTGTCCCTTCTCCCCTCACTCTCCCCAGCCGGCCGGCGCTGTGCCAAGATGGCAGCGTCCCCACAGGCCCGCACCACCAACACTCAAGAGCTACAACCCTCCCCCCCACAAGACGGCGTCCCCGCCCGCTACATCTCCGCTGCTGCACGCCCCCTTCCCCACCCAGTACTGCCCCATTGGCCAAAGCCTCGCCAATAGCAACAAAGAGAGGCGAACATCCTTACATGCGCGGCCCACCTCCTGCGTGCGGCCATTCGCTCGCGCGACACAGCCCCGCCTTGCGCATGCGGGAGAGAGCAGCCACCGCCTCAGCGCCGCAACCCGGAAGGTTCGGAGTCCAATCATCACGCGCCTGCCGTGCGCCGTAGGGGGGCGGGGGGGAGGTGCTGTAGGCTCTGCGCATGCGTCCTCGCTCCGGGCCGAAAGAGGGCGAGTGCTGGTGCGCGCGCGCGCGGTGCCCGCTGTGAGGGAGTAGGGGTGGGGGTGATGGTGATGGCCCTGCGGAGGGAGAGGGGGCGGAGATAGCGGGGTCTTCCTGGCGGCGCGGCGCCCCCTGGCGGGCGTGGGGTTCGGCACGGTCCGGCTGAGTGTTGTCCGCAGGTACCGTTAAAGCGGGGTTGAGTTAAGAGGGGAGGGTTGCGGCTCCGCCGCGGCCGCGCTTTCCATCAGCAAAGCCCCGGGGGAGGCTGCCCCTGCGGACGCAGAACTGCGGTACATGGGCCTGTCAGTCGGCGGGGGGGATCGGCCCGGTACGGCCCGCCCCAGGCCGCAGCCTGTTCTCCCCAGGTCACGAGAAATGCGTGCCGAGAGGAGCAGCGTGGTGTGGGTAACGCGGCGCCTCAGCGTGGCACCGCATGGCTTTCATCCTTTTCTCTGCTTAGTCCCCAGACGAGCTGAGAGGCGTTGGCCAGAGGAGGTGCTGGAGCAAGGCCCCGAGTGGTGCACGAGTATCCCAGGACCGACCCAGCTTGGGCCTTGGCCGGGGGCTGGCCCTACCACAGGCTCACCTCATGTCAGCCCAGGACAAGTGCTGGCCCAGCTTTTCCAGCCTGACTGGCAGACCAGCTCCTGTCCGCAGGCCCCTGCAGCGGTGTTGGAGGACAGCGAGATCAACACAGGGCTCTCCTACCTGAGCTGGGCTCAGTGCTGGTGATACCACAACGAGTGTAACAGCCCTCCGTACAGCCCGCCCAGAAGATGGAAAACAAAAGTAAGCCTTAAAACAGATATGTTTCGAAAAGTCAATGGGCAGATCATGTGAGAAACCTGTCTAGGAATGGGCAGTCTTTTCCCTGTCAACCAAATGAAATTTCTGTGCCAGAATGAATGGATATGTTTTGGGGTTTTTTTTTTGGGTTTTTTTTTTTTTCAGTTATAGAAGAGATTAAGTAGCTAACTTATAAGTAAGGTGCATTTTATGTTCTCGATGTTGTTAAAGGTGATAAGTCAGAAATTTGGTGTCTTCAGTTTGGTTGCAGAATGCTGCTTTACTTCTCCCTAGTGGTATTACACTGCAGATACCTCACTTTACCAGTTGAGAAGTGGATTCGGTTGGGGTTTTTTTTACCTTATTTTTTTCCTAAATAAATCAATATAGTTGCAATACTGCTGTTCTGGCAGCATTAATTAAAAAAAGAGATAAATGTGAGCTAAGAGGCAGTGGGGTTTACATAGGCTTAGCTGAGTGTGCTGGAAAGTATGGGTTATCCTGTGACAGCTTCATGCTGGAGGGGTAAGAAGTTACCCAAGTAAAAAAGAATTTCCTCCCAGAGCTTGTTTCATCTGAGTATTTGTTAGCTAAGTCCTGACAAGATGTGGGATAGCTATTTGAAAGTGGAATGGTTATTTCACCACACAGTCCTCCCACTGATGCCTGCTGTAGTATTTACTGGTACAAATTTTGGAAAACTAAGTAGCTACAACCATTTTAATTTCTCACCTGATCTCTTACTTGTTCATTCTGCACCTCTTGCAGCACTGGGTGACTTCTCTGAAGTGGAGAACCTTACCGGTTCTGGGGAGGAGAAATTTGAAGGTAGGATAATTTGAATTTGTGGAGGGTAAGGGGAAAGTAGTATATATTTGGCACCACTTCTGGTGTGAAAATGATAACCAGAAAACAATAGTTTTGTCTTCTATAGTGTATAAGATGTCAGCAGCACTACAGGTCTTATGTATGAAACACACACCCAAGTATTTTTTCCAGTAGCTGGCATGAGTAGCCATGCCCTTGGCTGTTTGTTTTTTTTTTCTTGCTCTAGCATTATTCCCCTGCACAGTGCTGAAAAAGAGAGATATATGGCAACAAGGATTCTGTAGGGGGGAAAGAATATCCCTTCAGAGGTAATGGCCTCAGCCAGGTTTAGGACTGTTGCCATCAGATGCCAGTCCATGCCCGGAGTCATCAGCTGGTGAGATCGTTTTGAAAGCTGACAACGTAGATACATCCTGTAGCTGTTCGTTCCCTTTCTTCCTAGCTGGGGTTGACAACAGCAACATTAACACTGGAGAGATCAGTGGTGTGGACATCTATCTTTTTTGAAATGACAGTTATATTGTGAGCTTCATATGCGATCTTTGCTTCTCCATGCAAAACCAAGATTTTGCTGCTAAAGTTTTGGGGCACTCCAACATGAGAACTGGGGAAGAATTGCTAAGGTGAGTGGTTTGAGCACTACACATAGTGTAGTATATGTTTTATGAAATCATAGAATCAACTAGATTGGAAAAGACTTTAAAAATCATCAAGTCCAACCTTTACCCCAGCACTGCCAAGGCCACCACTAAACTGTGTCTGTCACTAAAGGCCTTGTCTACATGGTTTGTGAACACTTCCATAATGACTCCACCACCGACCTGAACAGCCTGTTCCAATGCCTGATCACCCTCCCTGTGAAGAAATTGTTCCTAATCTCCAGTCTAAACCTACCCTGGTACAGCTTGAGGCCATTACCTCTTGTCCTATCACTTCTTACAGCCATTTTCTTATTCCATCCTCCTTTCATGTAGTTGTAGAGAGCGATAAGGTCCCCACTGAGTCTTCTCTAGAGTAACACGGCCCCCGTTTCCTCAGCTGTTCCTTATCACACCTGTGCTCCAGGCCCTTCACAAGCTCCACTGCCCTTCTCTCGACTGGTTCTAGCACCTCAATATCTCTCTTGTAGTGAGGGGCCCAGAACTGAAGGCCTTGCCTTGCCCCACCCCACCCCACTTTAACTTGCCTTTCCTTGCCTTGTTTTGCTGTGCTTTGCCTTGCTTTGCTGTGCTTTGCCTTGCCTTGCCATGGCCCAGCCTTCCTTGCCCTGCCTTCAAAGGTACAGACACTTGGAAAAGAAGAGCTTCTGAACTAGTAGCTTAAAAAACACTTCTTTAAATGAAATATTCTTTATAAATATTTCTAGTGGAGGAAGGAGGCATGATATTAGGGTTGCATGAATTACTGCAACTGATATCACTTGGTCAACAAAATTTATCAAATTGCTTTAATATGAAAACATTTTGAACCTTTTTTCTCTAGAAACCATAACAAAAATATCGATGGGGCAGGGTAGCATGTGTAGCTAAGAGAGTTACAGCTGTTAACAAAATCCAGATGTCTTTTATTTAATAATATGTTCAGTTCATGTGTTACTTCTATGAGTTTCAGTGGTGATTAATTTATAGTGGGACTAATTTGCTGGTGTTTGGAGAAAGGCTTCCAGAGCACCTTTTGTAGATGTCCTTGAAAATGACTTGAAAAATCATCATGGGCCATTGGAAGTCATTCTAGTTTGTCACTTGGCTTCTGTTTCACTTTCATTACTAGGTTTAGGAATAGACTTCTGAAAGTTTAAGCCTACGGAAGAAGATAGGTGTCCTGACTGGTTTTTCAGAAGTGCCTCCCAATGAAATGAGCGGGAGCCTTTCAGATGTCCACTAGGAGCTACTGATGGTTTTAGGCTTCTCAGGAGGTGTACAGACTTGTAAATGGGAATTTGCATTTCAGGTGATTTGAAGACCTTTTGGACACAGTTGGGAGGTAGAAGAGTGGATGCCATATTTGAGCAGGTGCAAAATGTACTGCTTTTGCTAAAGGAAAAGATCAAGAATGGAACTGCCACAAACCAAGGTTTGAAATCTTTGTGACGGTTAAGCTGGACTGCTGGGGAGCTGTGGCCTGCTCTGTCTAGGCCTGTGTGTTATCTGTCAGAATTCAGATATATCTGAATTTAAATTACTTGGTAGATGGCATTTTTAAGAACTTTAAAAAATATACCTTCTTTCTTTGGAAAAAATATTAATAATTTCAGGTGCATTTTGCGATTTTCTCATTTTTGCCTGTATACTTTTTCAAACAACATGTGGCTCTTAAGCATCTAAAACTGAAATGTTTATTATTGAGAAACACTTATGATAATGTTTATTATTGGTATGGCTTGTACCAAGTGAAGATTAATTCTTGAGAAATAATGAAGTATCTGCACTGCCTTTTGTCTGTCATCAGAAGGTTTAGACATTCAAGTTGATCTTGGTGAATGGAATGGGTTTGGGGTGGGATTATGGTCATGTGTTATTTCATGTCAGAGACACCATTGTAACTTGAAACATTAGTAGAAAAATGTGAGTGATGCATTAAAGATTGTTTGTGATTTCCAGGGAAATAAATTTCCTTTATCTATATCAAAATCAGAAGTCTGATAAGCTTTGAGCAGTACACAAGTTTCTTTTTACTGGCTTATTTAAGTGAAAAAAAAAAACAACACTTTTTTTTTTTTTTTAATAAAGTTGCCCATGTACATGTATTATATGGATCCTATTACACCTTTTTTTGTTCAAGAAAACATGCAATAGTGTAATAGGCTTTTAAACAGGTATAACCACGCACTCTGCATTGTAGTGCTTGCTTTAAATTGGGAGCGCATTTTTTGTGTATTTGAGCTGCCGCATTGTGATTTTTATGACAAAATATTACAGCAGTGCATAGATAAAACTTGAACTGAAATCCCCAGATGACACAATGAATTTCTAACATAGTGAAATCTCATTTTTTCTAGGCTTTGTTCTGTAAAAATTTCAAACTAAAATATTAACATGGATTGTGCTGCCATTTGTCTGCTACCTTGTAATACTTATTGCATGGGGTAAGAGGTTGAGACAGAGCCGGTCTCTTTGTGTTCTTACTATCTGAAGGCCATTTCCATCAGTTTAGGAGTAAGTCTGCCAAGATCTAGCTCTTCTTATCCAGAAGATGACTAGCCTGATGACGAAGTAAATAGAAAAACTTTCACTAAATCGTGCTTATAGGCATTACTGCTACTGTTTTGTGTGTGCTTGGAAACTTTCCATCAGCTTTCCAAAAGCCCGAAGATACTTAGTGCTGATTCACAACTACTAATATGAGCTGTAATTTTGTAGTAATTAAAGACTGTGGTGCAAAAGGTCTCTAATAGTATCAGTCTTACAATGCTCTATTTTATTATTGTGAGGACACAAGTGCCTCTAAAGGACTTGCACCTTGTTTTCCCTATTATCATTACATAAATTACACTTAATATCTGTTTTGTTTTGGGGGTTGCACAGAATGCTGGCAAGCTTGGGCACTGGTGAATGAAGCTGATGTAGGTGATCTCTTAACCTTGACAAATGGTATGTGCATCTCGATTACATTTATTTGATGTGTGGATTTAATTTGTCTTGTTTTACTCACCAGGCGCTTATTTCCCTTTGTTGAAATCAGTAAAATAATTCTGAGAAGCCTGCTAACATTACAAGGGAAAAAAATGTAATTATTAGTTTCCTCAGGTACTGGACCTTGAACTGTCACCTGGGTTTGTACTTTTGTGGTTTGTGTGTATATGCGTGTGGCTTGTACCAAGTGAAGAGAATTTGAGTTAGTAAGCCTGATAACTCTGCTTGTAGATAGCTGGGGTTCATCTTGTGCATGGCTCCACTAGGTGTAATACCCTGGCAGCCTTTCACCTCCAATCATGAAAAGAAATACATGTATATGTGTTTCATATGCATGTTGTCTCCATGAACTTCGAAAGCAAAATGAGCAAATGACATGGTCATCTGTGAAAGGGGGTACATTTTCATGATACATTTCTGCCTCGGGTTTATCAGTGCACACCTAAGTTTTACCCTTTGGGGGAAAAGAAAAGAGAAAGAGAGGGAGAGGAGGAGCAGGACAGAAGGTATAATAGTATGTCTTGTGTCAGCTAGTCACTCACTTGCAAATCTGTATGCAAACACATTACTTTTGTATAAATTATAAAAAGCAGTAGGGCTTTTTAGTAAGGTACTTGCTAGCATGCTCTTTGTTAGCTGTAGTTCATAGCGGTGTATTGGTTTTAATGTATTTTGGCAACTATCTCTTCAGTGTCTAAAGTAAGTTTTATTATAACTAGAAATGTGGATTGATGAAGGTTTTGCTTGCATTCAAATTTTTGCAGTAAGTGATGTGTTTGACAAAGATGGCATACAGGAAACCAAACCCAAATTGCAGCCTCTTCTTACAGATGACAACACTGCAAAGTCTGTAGAAGGTTCTCAAAGGTCAGTGTATTTATACATTTATTCCAGTTCCTTATTTACCATATTCTTTAGTGCATTTGAGAGATTTTAATCTCTTTATTTCTAAATTCATCATTTTCAACTCAGTTTTGAATGCTGCCAGTTTTCAAAGTGAAAGTGTTTTTAATTTGGCCTACATGAAAAACCTGAGGTTTTAAGTAGTTTTGTTTTCTAAGCTGCTGCTTTTTTTTTTTCTTTCTTTCTTTCTTTTTTATTCCAAATAGCAGAAAGAAGGAGATGGAGAAAACAGGTTCAGGGAGTAAAGAAGCATCTAGTAAAATTCAAGATTTACCTTCAGACCTGCAGTATCAGAACCACAAGTGCTCTAGTGCATGTCTTGCCAACAGAGCAGCAGGCTTCTACAAGGGTGAAAATCCTCTTAAGATACCGATCCTGTTTCGCTTCCAAAGACGCCATGCAAAAGCAGACTGCCTTTCCAAATCACTGGATGTGAATTACAAAGCTCCATGCGGTCGGAGTCTGAGAAGCTTTCAAGATGTACAAAATTATTTGTTTGAAACTCAGTGCAATTTCTTATTTGTTGATTATTTCTCCTTTAACACATATGTACTGTTGGGCAGGAACACTGTAAATCCAGAACCCCTTGTGTTTGATTCTGATATTAGCCATGGAGCTGAGTCTGTGCCTGTTTCCTTCTGCAACGATATTGACCATGCAAGATTACCTTATTTCAAATATCGGAGGGCATCGTGGCCACGTGGATATTACCTCAACAACTTATCCAGCATGTTTGTTGATTCATGTGGCTGCACAGATGGCTGCATTGATAGGTAGGTAGAAAAATTCCAGTCAAGTGGCGCGTGATGCCTCAATGTTAGGGTAGTGGTGTAAGTGTGGAGGCACACAGTACCAAGCAGTGCTGAATAACATAGGATCAACACTGCTGGAGTATCTGGTAGTTTTCTTGTGCCATGTTCTGTGTTGACTGACACTAGTGTGTCTTTGTCTTCGTAGAACTTGGGTGCTCCTACCCATGCAGCCTCTGTTGTAGGGGAGGAGGTGATCAGCGGGTGGATTACTGTGTTCTTTTCCCTTTCTTCCTAAATTAACAGTGCTGTTGCTTCTGGTGGAGCTGGGAGGCAGATTTCTCAGCTTTGGGAAAGGAGTGGGAGAGGGAGAGTCCTGTGCCAGCAGAGGAAAGCTCATTTTCCTGGCAGGCAGGGAAGGATTCTGTGTGACAACTTCTGCTGCAACTCCTGCTGTGGGATATTATCCTATAGATGAATGGGACAGCTGGAGAGACCAGATCATTTGGAACTTAGGAGGTTACTGAGGACAGAGGAGGAAACATCCCCATTCACAACCTCTGCATCTAATCCTTCCCCTTGTCTAAACAGAAACTAGGGGTCACAGAACACATTAATGTTCTGTTGCTCATTGCTGTCTTTTTCTAAAGCTCAGTAACTCTAGGCTATATAATACTCAGTAGGAACTTCCCACAGTTAGCAAATGTGAGTTTGTTGATAATTTTGTCCACTTTCTTGAAGGGTGTTTGTGTGATCTATGCCTGTAGGTGTTATTTGGTGTGGAATCCATTTTGTATTATTGATAGCTAGGGCAGTTGCATGTGCTGGTGTGCAGTATAATTGCCCATAAGCCAAATAAAGCTTGAAATCACAGTCTAGTGTAGTGAAGATTCAGTAATTAAAATTACTTCATTTCAGCTGAGCAGTGAGGAAAAGCAAACACATAGCATGCTGCTTCTTTGCGCTTAATTTTCCCAAGAGCTGAGATGCTTTTGATATGCAGTTTTGGGGTCCAGGATTTGATCCATTGAGTCTTTGAAGTTGTCCTGACGTGGTGATGAAGACCAGCATTGTTGCCTGTGTTCTCCAATCCACAGTGTGAAATTCTTCACTTCCTGGGGGCAGGGGTGAGAGGGAAAACAGGTATATATAAAGGGGTGTGTACAGTCAAGTACTTTTAAATTATCTAGATGTATGTTTAATTTACACTGCCCCAGATACATTCTGGGATGTTTTACTGATTTTTTTTTTTTAGGTCAAAATGTGCATGCCTACAGCTAACTGCAAGAGGCTGTAGTAAAACTTCTTTATCTCCAAGTGGTAAAACATCATATGGATACAGCTACAAAAGACTAGAGCGACCTGTTCCTAGTGGGTAAGAAAGACCAACTATTAACTGTTATTTCATTTGCTCTTACTGTACTCCTGTAGTGTGTTACAGTACTAAAATATCTGCAGTGTCTAGATTACTGAAACCTTCAATTTTTGTCACAATTTACTGACCGATCAGGATGACAGAAAAACAATTAATGTGACTTGAGTAATGGAAGCAATAAAACTATTTTATACTGCAGGAACTACGATTTTCACAGCTTAGCTCAAGGTGCAAGAAGAGTATTAAGTATTAGCTGGTCCAGGAGCTCAGGCCATATCTGGCACATATGCTGGTTCATTCAGGCATGCCAAGGGGAGAAGGGAGACAGGAAAGAAACTTTCCACAAGGGAAGGAGGTCTGTCACGAGTATTGCAACATGTGTCAGCCAAAGAAGTAGGAAGCAGTAGCCACCCTTGGGTTTTGCCCTCTGTCTTTTATACCCATTTGCTCAGTGGGACCAGAGTCCTAAAGAAATATGAGCCGGCTGCTGTTGCCAGGCTTGGTTATATGTGACTCTTCCAAGAATCTCTAAAGCCATCCCAGTGCTGCAGGTATTTGCCCTTTCTCTTATTCAGGTCCCATGGATTATTAATATATAGGGAAGGTGCCAGGAACTCAGATGTTTAGGAGAGGAATTGTGCAAAGTAGCTTGCTGCAATAGCTAAGGGCTGAACCCGTAAGCTTAAGGACCTCTTTCAGTCCTTTGTTGCTGTGTGATGTTAGTTTATGGTTGGTGTGCAGAATTAAAGCTGCCAGTAAGCCTAGAAACAAAAAAAAAAAAAAAACACAATTTTGAATTGTTTTAGAAATGTTTCATTAAATTCTAAAACCCATGACAGGTAGAGTCACCAGACAGGTGACAGGTTGGCTCTGCTATAATCTGTTCCACCATAGAAAAAAGGTGCTTCACAGGGTTTTCTGCTTCTGTGTGATTAAATCCTATAAAATAAAAAGGTGTCATTTACTTTTTGTCTACTTATACCAAAATCTGGCTGACAGAGTATTAAAATTGACGAATCAGCCATCAAGAAAGTTATGGGCTTTAGAGCACTGCTCCACAATCAGTTTTAGTCAACTGCTTTATTAATGCTTAAGAGGGAAATTAATAGTAATGACTTTGCTTTGGTAATGCATTCTTTGACACAGTTCTGTTTTGCTTCCTCTTGACAGAATTTATGAGTGTAGTGTGTTGTGCAGGTGTGACAAGATGATGTGTCAGAACAGAGTTGTACAGCATGGCATTCAAGTCAGGTTGCAAGTGTTCAACACGGAGAAGAAAGGCTGGGGCGTCCGCTGCCTAGATGATATCGACAAGGGGACTTTTGTCTGTACTTACTCAGGTAACAGAAGGTGGCCCATAGAATATGTAGAGTAATACTCCCTATCCTGTGGCCTGTGCCCTGGAGTTTTTTTGAGAACAGGGAAGTACGGGGTTGGAAGAGAAGTGAGTCAACAGTCTTAACTTGCAAGATGGTTAGATGATTGAAGAACCTTGAAGAACTCTGCAGTGTGATGATGCAAGGCAATCAAAAACATTCCGGAGTAAAGCCTATCTCAGACTGTTGATTTTTGCCTCACAGTTCTGTGCATATTGTGTGCCAGAGCTAGTTTTTCTTCAGTGTAGGTTCGTTCATATTTTGCTTTCCCAGATAATGTTCATGGTTGCTGGTTGTTCTTATGTAAGTCTGAGCTGCAATAGCAAGTGTGAGCCATCCTAGCAAGCAAGCAATTTAAAATGTATTTATCTTCCCCCCTCTCCTTTCTCCCCAGGCAGATTAATGAGCAGAGCTGAAGTTCAAGTACTGGGAGATGCTGGTCAAGAGCTGAAAGAAAAGAATGCTGTGAATAACGGAGGCCATGGCTTTTTTTCCAAAAAAAGAAAACTTGACACTGATAGTTCAGACTCTGTGATTGAACTAGTGCAGACTGGCAAAAATGACATTCCTGAGAAGCAAGGATCTTTGTCTCAGATTGTGGATAATGAAAATAAATCAACAGTGTAAGTTTACCAAAGCAAACTTAAGCACAGCAAGACTAATACTCTGCTGTTATAGAAAGTCCTTTGTAAAACTTAAAGTACAGCTGAATGTCCTCACCTGAGGGTGGTTTGTTGGAATTTTTTTCTCAACTTTTTTGTTAATTCCTGATTATTTCTTTTAATGGGACAGTTTTTCCTCTATATTAATTTCCCTTACTGTGTGCACTACTTGGCATTTTTAGAATTCCAGTTTCTTTCCTGGGTGTTCTTGGTCTGTTCAGGGCATTCATAATTGTGCTAATTTGACAGAATTAATAAAAAAGACTTGAGATAAATGATTTAAAGATACTTGATGTCACTGAAGAATTTAATAACAAATGAGCCACCAATCATCCTGTCCTTAGCTCCCAGTCTCTAAACCTCTTGTTCTTTGTAACATAACCTTTCCTGTTGGGAGCGTTCACCTTTCCTTTAAGGTGTATGACACCACCTCACTTTTGCAGTGATTTATGCAAAAGTTCTGCTCCTGTGTTCATTTTACAGTCAGGATTTCATAGACTATCAGGATTCTTAAAATTGAATTACTGCAAAATAACCACGTGCCTTTGTGAATAGCCTTTTCAGAGGGAAGTCAGGAGCTTGTTTTGTTAGACTTTATTCCTTGCTCTGCCACACTGCTTTGTAAAAACTGTACTGCTCATAAATGACTGCAGATTCTTGCTCATTTCACAGTAGATGATTATTGTAGATAATATTGTAGAACTCAGGACAGTGTGCTAAGCTTGACATATCGTTCACTCAGATTGCCTTTAAAAGGACAAACAATGTTATGTAATATTGTCATGACTTCTTGCGGCTACTGCAACTTTTGAATTTATAAAGGAGTTTAAATCTTAAGAAAGCCTCAGAGAGTAGCATTTGTTGCCATTATCAGTAGCCCAAAGAAGTACCATGTTGGTTTTTTGTGGCGAGAAAACACATCTAAATGTTTTACATTGAAACTTTTCTTGAATAAGAGCTGTTACTTTTTGCTAGACATTGCACAGTTACTAAGATTAGTTTTGAAAGTGGTGTTTTCTGCTGCACTCTGAATGTAATCCAAATTAATATGATTTTAGATGTTTTAAATGTATATGCCAAACACTGCTTCCCATCCTTCCTCAACCTTCTCCTGATGTGAAGGAGTGAGGTTCTTCTGTGGGATAGTATTTTCTACATCTGTCTTCCTCTCTATCTTTGTTCCCACAACATCTTCGCTTTCTTGTTTGAAAGCTCCATTGTCAAAACTATTGCAAGTGGTAGCAGAAAAAAGGCAATGCTCTTGTCTGTAGGTGCTCTATTTTGAGATTATCTGATATTACAGTAGTAAAAAAACAGAGAACTTGGTTCTCAGCAAGAGAACTGGGAAAAGATGTAAAAGCAGTCGCTCATCTCTCAAAAAAGTATGAAAAACTGGGGATTTTTTGCAAATGCTATTGAGAATCTAATCTGTGTCCTCAATTCTTAAAGGCAAAATAATCACAGAACTTGGGCCAAGGCTAGACAGCAGGCTCTGCTGTAGTCTGTTCTTTATGAACTAGAGATTGTTAGAGAAATGTATGTGTAAAAGATACTTATGGCTCTTTTTGTCTTTATAATTTCATTTTGACCTTTCTGTACAGGGTTCATCCAAGGAATTTAAGCATTGACACTGCAAGAAGGCCTGGAACTAGAACAGTTATTTTTCATAATCACCAGCAAAAAAAGGTAGTTAAGTGGCTTTAATAGATTAATTTTTCACTGTGCTGAATATGTATGTTAATTTTGACCTTTTCACTTTACACATTTAAATAGTTCCCATGGTCTTTCTTTGTGGAACTGTATCACACTGAGTTAAGCTGGTGTGCTGAAAGCTATAACCCATCCCTTCTCCATTACCAATCTTTCAATATGTTCCCTGAGACCAGCATTAACTACTCACAGCCTTCCCTTCCCCACCCTTCACTTACACTCCAGCCTTGAGAGTCTTAAATCATTCTCCCTGTCCTGTTTCATCTGGGTTAGAGTTAATTTTCTTCCTGTGCAGGTGCAGTGCTGTATTTTGGCCTTAGTCTGAGAACAGTGCTGGTAACAGACCAATGTTTTAGTTTTAAGTAGCAGTTACCCTGATCAAGGACTTTTCAGTCTCATGCTCTGCCAGTGAGGAGGGGCACAAGAAGCTGGGAAGAAGCAGAGGCAGGACACCTGAACTAGCCAAAGGGATATTCATAGAATCATAGAATGGTTTGGGTTGGAAGGGACCTTAAATATCATCTTGTTCCAACCCCCTTGCCACAGAACATCATGCTCAGTATATGAACTGGGGGAATTAGCTCAGAGGGACTGCTCAGGGACAGGCTGGGCATTGGTCAGCAGGTGGTGAGTGATTGTATTGTGCATCACTTGTCTGACTTGGGTTTTATTCCTCTCTCTGTCATCTCCCTTTTCATTACTATTGCTATTATTATTGTTAATAATAATTTTAACTTTATTTCAGTTATTATCAACCCATGGGTTTTACAGTTTTCCAGTTCTCCTCCCCGTCCCACCAGGGGTTGGCAGTGAATGAGTGGCTGTGTGCTATTTGGTTGCTGGCTGGGGTTAAAACACTCCCCCTCCACTGCCTCTTGTAGTTAACTGCAGAGTTATAATATTCTTGCGATGTCTCCCCAACAAATGACACAGCAGGGAGAGAAGGAAAATCTCAGGAGCTGGACACAGTTTTGTGATGCAGTGCAGCAGCTGGGAGAGTTTGATGGGCATGAAGTGTTGCCTGCAAATACTTGCAAAGGAAGGAATCTAGGGAAACTTACTCTGTAAGTGCCGTTGGTTTCATTGCACTTAAGAAATGCACGTGGGATTTTCACGCTAACATTTGGCAGCACTGTCCATTCTTAAGCTCATGTAACTAACTGCCTTTTTGTGGTGGGAGAGGAGAAATGCTGCCACATCTGTTCATTTTATTGAAATGGTGTAAAAAGTGTGTTTGGGCTTTGGCTCAGCAACTTACTCAAATGTATTTAAATTCTGGTGAGACTGTGGGACCTAAGCACTTACTTGAATATTTTATTGAGCAGCAAGCACTTTCCAGGTTATTCTGAATGATAATTTGAAATGAAGATAAATGTTGCATTGCAATAACTTTCGAAACATAGCCATAGCCATTATAGTAGGTTTGAAACTTCAGCCCTAGAGTCCTAAAAGCCACTTGCTATCCTGTGTTAACCCAGAATTGCATACAGCAACAATACATCACAACCTATTCATTATCTTTTATTCTGTTTAAAGGAAATTGATACAATGGTGTACAGTGCCACCTCAGATGAAGATAATAGTTCTGAGATTCGTCAGTCAAGCAAAACAAAACTAACCAGTGGATCAAAGACAGGAAAAAAAAGTAGGTTTGCAGAGCTATAAATACTGCAGTCTTAGTACATTTGTGCCCTATCAGGTGATCGATGTAGAAATGTAGAAAGTGATTTTTGGATGTGGGCAGGCCTGTTCTCAGACTAGAATGATGTTGTCTGCATAGTGCTTAGGCTATCTTAAGAGAGCTCAGTGGTACAGGAGGTATTGCTGCTTTGCATGATACATTGCATTAACTGGTAAGGGCAGTCTTTTGCCTGCAAAATTGATCTTGGGTCATGTCAAACAGTCCTGACAGCAACTTTTCAAATCCAGTGCAATTGTGGGAGAGTCAGTCTTGTGAATCTTTCTGTACACAAAAAAAAAAAAAAGAGGATATAATGCAGGGGACCTCAAGCTGGGAAGACAGTTTGAAACTACTTGCATCTTGTCTCTGTCTTAGTAACAGTTTGTGATTCTCTCAGAAATTACAGTGAAGATAAAATGAAGATAAAGTGCTATGTGGAAGAAGTCAGTCTGGAGTGGGATTTAAGAACGAGAGACTAGCTTACTCATGTGAGCAAGTGCTTTAGGCACCACAGCAGGAATCAGTTATTTGTGGGAGGATTGATGAGGGGCATGGAAAAGGGTAGTTGTGTTACAGACTTGTAAATAGAAAGGAAGCTGCGTACATTTTGGAGAACAAAGGTTGGGTGGGTAATAGTTCTGTGATAAACCAGGCAAAGGTTTAGGCTGTCACTGAAAAATAACTTGCGTGTCCATTGACAGAATCCACTCAACAGCAAAAGGAAGCACATCCAATGGAAATTGGACAGACTGAGTCTGCTGATGTGGACAGTGCAGAATGCAAAAGAAAGAATGTGTCTCTGCAGGGTGCTGATTGTGGCAAGTCAGGTGTGCTGAATGACTTGTGTGTTGTGAGTCCATTCAAAAACTCACCACTAAAGGCTGACTGCAAAAAGGAAAATCACAGGCAATCGAAAGACTCATTTTGTGAGGAGGCTGATGGTGGCAGGATGCTTCTGAAAAATGCTAGTGAAGGAAATACTTATATACTGGATGCCACAAAAGAAGGAAATGTGGGTCGTTTTCTTAACGTAAGTAAAAAGTTGCGTGTGCTTTCGTGGTTGTCTTAGCTTAAATAAATAAATCATGCACCTGCATAAACAGGAAAGCTTTTGCACATAAATGCAAACATATCTGTTTGTAGGTGCATGAAAAGGCAGTGTGTGGTGGTCCTTGCATTCTGAACTGACAGAACAGCAGGCTGGGTCACACTGGCTGTTAGTGCCTCCCTAAGATGATGCATACTACATACTAGCTGTCATTCTTAGCACCACTAGTTACCTGAGTAAAATATTCCCCAATAGTGAACGACATCTTTCTCCCAAATTTTTGAACAGCCTTTTTGGGAGGTCCAGGGATCAAATGGCACATTTTGTTGAACCACAAGCCGCCTCCCAGCCTTGTTGGTTTTTGTTCCCAACCATTGTAAATTCTAGCTTGTGCTGATTTAGGGTAAGTGTTGTGATATTGTAGGAAATTTCCCTACTGTTCCATCATATGTTCAGAAAGTAGTCTGTCATATTGCGTACATATCTGGTAAATAACTCTCAATTTTGACTTGCCAAGAAAAAGTAATGAATTACCAAGTACTGCAACTAAGACAAATAGTTCATAGACACATTTGCATGTACTCTGCAATTAACTTGTTTCTCTTCATTGGCATGATTATGTGTGTTACAGCAAAATCTTTGCATATATTTAAGGTGTTCCACCTTGCAGAGATAATATGGTGTTAAGATTAAGATTTAACCATGACAAGTGCAAGGTCCTGCACCTGGGTTGGAGCAATCCCAGGCACAGCTACAGGCTGGGCAGAGAAGAGATTCAGAGCAGCCCTGCAGAGAAGGACTTGGGGGTGCTGGTCAATGAGAAAATGAACATGAGCCAGCAGTGTGCGCTTCCAGCCCAGAAAGCCAACCGTATCCTGGGCTGCATCAAAAGGAGCGTGACCAGCAGGTCAAAGGAGGTGATCCTGCCCCTTTACTCTACTCTCGTGAGACCTCACTTGGAGTGTTGTGTGCAGTTCTGGTGTCCTCAACATAAAAAGGACATGGAACTGTTGGAACAAGTCCAGAGGAGGGCCACGAGGATGATCAGAGGACTGGAGCACCTCCCATATGAAGATAGGCTGAGAAAGTTGGGGCTGTTCAGCCTGGAGAAGAGAAGGCTGCGTGGAGACCTCATAGCAGCCTTCCGGTATCTGAAGGGAGCCTATAGGGATGCTGGGGAAGGACTCTTCATTAGGCACTGTAGTGATAGGACAAGGGGTAATGGGTTAAAACTTAAACAGGGGAAGTTTAGATTGGATATAAGGAAGAAATTCTTTCCTGTTACGGTGGTGAGGCACTGGAATAGGTTGCCCAGGGAGGTTGTGAATGCTCCATCCCTGGCGGTGTTCAAGGCCAGGTTGGACGAGGCCTTGGGTGATATGGTTTAGAGCAAAGTGTCCCTGCCCATGGCAGGGGGGTTGGAAATTGATGATCTCAAGGTCCTTTCCAACCCTAACTATTCTATGATTCTAAGATTAGTAGCACATCTTGCTGAAACCTTTCGTCTGCATCCAGGAATATACACGTGTTTCTATAGGCACCTGAATGACCTTTCACATCTGGTATTTCTTTGCCAATGTACACAATCATTTCATTTGTTCCTTGCTTCCTGGTAGTAGTACTGCCCCCTGGCTGCCAGCAAGAGCATCTTTCATGTATTGAGTATTTGTGGTGCATTCTGAATCTAAGATGAATTCTATCCATAAATTTCTGGAGGACAGCTTGATAAAATAACTTGGTTTTCCTAGGCAAAAATACTTTCATAATATGATGGAAATAGTAGTTGAAAGAGGCATAGTTTCTGCAAACATTAGTGGCAATGGCACTGAGTAATCAAGATTCTGTGTGGGCTGGAGAAGGGAAGGAAGAAACTACCTTTACTAGTGACAGGTATCTGATACAGAATAGGTTCTTTGGCCAATTATGAGGTGTACTGTTTCTAATTCAAATATTCTGTTTTACAGCACAGCTGCTCCCCAAATCTCTTTGCACAGTGCATTTTTGTAGAGACTCACAACAGAAGTTTCCCATGGGTGGCGTTCTTCACAAACAGGTGAGCTTTTGGAAGTTGAATGCTGTCCATTCAAGGCACTAGGAAATAAGCAGTGCTTAGGTCCTCGGAAATAATAACAACAGATAGATGTTTGGAACCTTCTTAGTGGTGACTTATTACTGAGCACTAAACATTGAAAAAATACAGCTGTTTATCATAATGAGTTATTATTCAGTTTTGCACTGAAAAAGAGGAAAGCTTGATTTTGATGGGTCCCTTTCAGTGATAATTTTCAGTGGTAAAATAGGTTTAATTCAGCATGGTCATACGAAAGCCAGGATTCACTGATTCCAATGTTGTGTCTCAAGGAATGGTCAGCAGATCTGTGTCCTGTAAGGCAGGATTAGATCCTACAGGGTCTTAAGGCTGAGACATTTTGTGGGCCAAACAAGGTGGTTCCAGCTCTTCTCCTTGCAGCTGCCAAAAGTAGCAGGACTTTGTGTAGCCACATGTGTCCTGGGGACATGGCTGTGATGATGGTGATGGTGTGTTATGATGGTGAAAACTTCCTCTGAAAGCAGAAGGTGTTCGTCTTCCCTTAGTGGATGACAGGAAGTGAGGTACAGAGAGCTGGTACCATTGGGACATGAGAAGGCAGCAGCTAAACCCAGGAGGAGAAAGATCAATTGTGTGAATTAAGCTAGCTGATGCATGTGACAGCAAGTGTGCTAGGTGAAAACTTACAATAGAGAATTCATTCCAAACAAACCCCAGGGAGCACTGATCCTTTGTGGAGCCTTGCAGCCCTGGTCCATATCAGCACAGATGCTGTGGACTGCGCTGTGAGGAGGACTTCCAAGAACTGTGAAGACAATGTTTTGAGATATACCAGAAAAAGCTTTTGTTTAGCGAGAGTCTTTCTTGCTCAGGTACTTGGTAAAAAATTAATGGGGACTGAAGCCAGTGGAGAGAGGTAACAGTGGTCAGCAGAAGACACTTAGGGAAGATTGTTGAAGGGAAGTCCTCCTGGCTGGACCTCCTGCTTTCTGGCAATCACCCTTTTGCAGCTTTTCTACATTAAGGATTGAATCTGGGTCATTTAGCTTAACTGTGAACTTGTTCAGTCACCTTTTCATTTGTTTGAAGTTTCTGGGTTGTCCAGGGATCTGTGAATGCTCCATCCCTGGCAGTGTTCAGGCCAGGTTGGACAAGGCCTTGGGTAATACGGTTTAGAACGAGGTGTCCCTGCCCATGGCAGGGGGGTTGGAACTCGATGATCTTAAGGTCCTTTCCAACCCTGACTACTCTATGATTCTATGGTTCCAGGTTGCAATTATGTGATATTTGAAAAGTCCTCGTTCTTTGTTCTCAGCCTGCTGCCTGTAATTCACTGAATGTTCCTTATATTGGAGAATTACTCTCTTCGTAATATTCCTATTTAATTGTTGTTTTCCTCACTTGTCACTCAGCATCTTAGACTGAGGTATTTAATTTGGCATTCATTTGGGGCAGTGAACTGCCTACCTGAGAAATTTCTTTTCTTTCATGTACTGTGTCAGAGTGGCTGGTTCATGAGTAGCATGTGCTTAATTCCGAGTCTTAGGCTTTCTGCATATAGATAGTGCAATTGCATTAAAACCTGGCTTGTCAGACCAGAGGTGATAGTCTTCCTTACCAGTGTATCTAGAGATTTGTTTGAATCTTAGTGATGCACTGTACATAGTAAAAATTAACAAAACTATCTGTGTTCTTATTTAGATTTATTCAATTCTATTTTTTCCTTTTTTTTTTTTTTTTTGGGTTTTTTTGTTGTTTTGTTTTTGTTAATTTTTTGTTTCCCAGAATTTGCCTCTAAGCTAGAGCAGGCTAAACCAGGCTGTTTAGGCTTTGACCTTACTGCACTGCTTGATAAATTGTTTTCTCCTAGGTGTGGCTATTTGCACACTGCATAGCTCTGGTAGGCAAAGCAGCATGCATGTCCCAGAGATTCTTTTTATCTCTTGGCTCTCTCCCAACAAGCTCCTGCCCCTATGATTTTAGGGGTTGCATGTGAGGGGCTGGTGACAAATTGCAAGAACAGCATTGTTTCACTTGGTTCAAACAAATTGACTGTTTTATTTCTTAGGCATGTGAAAGCTGGAACAGAACTCACGTGGGATTATGGTTATGAAGCTGGAAGCATGCCAGAGATAGAAATTTCCTGTGAGTGTGGAGTTCAGAAGTGCAGGAAAAAAACCTTATAGGCAAAGCTTTGTTACTACCAACACATGTACCTGAAGATCAATATGCTGGAAGGACTACTGCACAGTGAGCAGTACACTTCAGTCTGTGGAGCTAATTACATTCAATTAAAATGCCTTTCACCTGATCATTTTTTAAAATTTATATTTGAATGCCACTTTTCTAGTTTACAGAATTTGAACTGTTTGTCGTAACAACAGGCATCAAAATTTTCCAATGCTCCTAGTCTTGTCATCCCCCCCCCACACCCCCTTTTAATTCACAAATAGAGTTCTCAGCACAGTCCAGGAACTCAGGCTGCTGTGCCATGCTGTCACCAAAATCAAAGACATGCCTGATGTAGAGCAACGGTTGGTTGATGTTTTCTGTGCCCTTCCACAAGGGTGAGTCAGCAAAGCTCAGGTTTCTGACACTCATTATGAATGGAAGTCTGCCTGTTTGGGGGCCAAGAATTATTACAATATACCTAAACCTGATGGATGCAGCGGGACAGGTAGTCTTGTACAGGGATGAGATTAATCAGAATGGTTTTTTAGAGCTTTGTGCTACATAGTGAGCTGGGCAAGTCCTGCTGCTGCAGGAGGGAAACAACTGTGGTTTTGGGGGCTGCATACTGTCAGAGTCCAATTGGAGAAAACCCCAGTGTCAGACCCTGTTTTGTTCATGATCCCACGAGTGAAATTAAGACACAAACGAGGTCAAGTACTGTAATTGATCAGTTGGTTTACTACAAAAAGGCAATTATTATAAAAAAAAGGGAAATTATTGTAATAAAGAGGATAGCAACAGGAAAGATCGAAGAAAGGATGGAGATGAAGCAAGGATTCGGGTTGCAGAGGGAGACAGAGTCACCACCATGGATCCAGTGGTGTCCCAAGGATCTGTCAGCATTGCTGGTGGGAGTCCTTCAGTGTTTATAGTCGTTATTGGAACAGAGTGTCCCCCAAGAGCCAGTAGTAGTTGTTGGAGGGTGGGGGTCCTCGTGGAGTCATCCCCTTGAAGGTAACCTTGGAGGTGTCCTGGTGGAATTGCCCTCATGGCAGTGTCTTATGGAGGGTGTCACTCAGAATCGGCAGTAGTCGTCAGTGCAGAGTGTCCTTACAGAGGTGTCCCTCTGGAGTCATTCTCATGGCAATGGCTCCCTTTTGTGATTACCTTTTCCCCTTTTCTAAAGAGTTGGTGGGAGTATCTCTGTTCTTTATGTCATATATTACACATTTTAAGACTGGAGAAGAGAAGGCTGCATGGAGAACTCACAGCAGCCTTCCAGTATCTGAAGGCAGTCTATAAGGATGCTGGGGAGGGACTCTTCATTAGGAACTGTAGCGACAGGACAACACACACAGCACTGGGAGATTTCCTCTTCCTGCTTCTCACAGGTGCAATGATTCTGCAAGCTCTTTGAACATCAGTGGCTTCAGGCAAAATCAGAACCACAGTATGTCAAACAGGGCCACGGGAGAGGAGAACTGAGGTTTCATTGTAAACAGAATGGTTTACAGGTCTGTTGTCTCTGTTGAAAGTCCACTTTTAATAAGCTTAAACTATCCTCATGCATGGCGAGGCTGTTGAGAAATTCAAGAGCATTGTATGTTGCAGCACAACTCCATGTTTTTTAAACTTGAAGCATCCAAAACATGAAAAAAACAGCTTAGGGCCACAGGTACCACATTTTTCCACAGTTACACAGCAAAGATGCAGCCCAATTAAAAGAGGAGTAACCCTAAGCCACACAGAAATAAGTCATCAGTTGCCTCTTGGCCTCAGGGCCAAGCACTTGTTCTTGTTTTTCTTTCAGTTTGTCGTATAGCTAGAGGCTTGAAATCTCTACTCCAAGGCCATGTTTTATAGATAGATAGGAACCAGCCTCAAGGCCGCAGGCCCTTGTCCTTATGGGGGACTTCAACCACCCTGGTATCTGTTGGAGCAACAGTACGGCCCGGCACAAGCAATCCAGAAGGTTCCTTGATTGTGTGGAAGACAACTTCCTTCTGCAAGTAATAGAGGAGCCAACAAGGAGAGGTGCCATGCTTGACCTCATGCTCACCAATAGGGAAGGGCTGGATGGAAATGTGGCGCTCCAGGACAGCCTTGGATGCAGTGATCATGAGATGGTTGAATTCGAGATCCTCAGGACAGTGAGAAGAGCGTGCAGCAAGCTCACTGCCCTGGACTTCAAGAGAGCAGACTTTGGCCTCTTCAGGAACCTGCTTAGTAAGGTTCCATGGGATATAGCCCTAGAGGGCAGGGGAGCCCAAGACTGTTGGTTGATATTCAAGGATCACCTGCTACAAGCACAGGAGTGTTGCATCCAAACTGGAAGTGCATCAGGAGGGCCAGGAGACCTCCTTGGATGGATAAGGAGCTGCTGAGGAAACTTCAAAGGAAAAAAGAGGCTTATAAATGGTGGAAGCAAGGACAGGTGGCCTGGGAAGAATATAGGGATGCTGTCTGGGAAGCTAGGGACCAGGTTAGGAAAGCTAAGGCCCACTTAGAATTAAACTTGGCTAAGGATGTGAAAGATAACAGGAAGGGATTCTATAGTTACATTGCAAATAAAAAAGACAGACTAGGGATAATGTAGGCCCTCGCTGGAAGCTGTCAGGACAACTGGCTATCCTGGATTTGGAGAAGGCTGAGGTTCTGAATGACTTCTTTGTCTCGGTCTTCACTGGCAAAGGCTCTGACTGCACCACCCAAGTCATGGAAGGCAGACGCAGGGACTGTGAGAATGAAGAACTTGGGCCCACTGTAGGAGAGGATCTGGTTCGAGACCATCTTAAAACCTAAACGTGCACAAGTCCATGGGTCCTGATGAAATCCATCCACGGGTCCTGAAGGAGCTGGCAAATGAAGTTGCTAAGCCGCTGGCCATCATATTTGAAAAATCATGGCAGTCAGGTGAATTTCCTGATGACTGGAAAAAGGGAAATATAACCCCCATTTTCAAGAAGGGGAAAATGGATGACCCGGGGAATTACAGACCAGTCAGTCTCACCTCTGTGCCTGGGCAAATCTTGGAGCAGATTCTCTGGGAAAGCATGCTAAGGCACATGAAAAACACCAAGGTGCTTGGTGACAGCCAGCATGGCTTCACTAAGGGGAAATCCTGCATGACCAATTTGTGTCTACGGAACTGATGGACAGGGTAGAGCAGTTGATGTCATCTACCTGGGACTTGTGCAAAGCATTTGACACTGTCCCACACGGCATCCTTGTCTCTAAATTGGGGAGACATCAATTTGATAGGTGGACCACTTGGTGGATAAAGAACTGGCTGGATGGCTGCATGCAAAGAGTTGTGGTCAATGGCTCAGTGCCTGGCTGGAGACCTCTAACGAGTGGTGTCCTTCAGGGATCGATGTTGGGACCAGTCTTGTTCAACAACATCTTTGTCTGTTGAGCAAAGAAGAGATTCAGAGCAGCCATGAAGAGAAGGACTTGGAGGTATTGGTAGATGAGAAACTGAACATGAGCCGGCAGTGGCCGCTCGTAGCCCAGAAAGCCAACCGTATCCTGGGCTGGATCAAAAGGAGCGTGACCAGCATGTCGAAGGAGGTGATCCTGCCCCTCTACTCTGCTCTCATGAGACCTCACTTGGAGTATTGTGTGCAGTTCTGGTGTCCTCAACAGAAAAAGGACATAGAACTGTTGGAACAAGTCCAGAGGAGGGCCACGAGGATGATCAGGGGACTGGAGCACCTCCTGTATGAAGACAGGCTGAGAAAGTTGGGGCTGTTCAGGCTGGAGAAGAGAAGGCTGTGTGGAGACCTCATAGCAGCCTTCCAGTATCTGAAGGGGGCCTATAAGGATACTAGTGAGGGGCTCTTCATTAGGCACTGTAGTGATAGGACAAGGGGTAATGGGTTAAAACTTAAACAGGGGAAGTTTAGATTGGATATAAGGAAGAAGTTCTTTACTGTAAGGGTGGTGAGGCACTGGAATGGGTTGCCCAGGGAAGTTGTGGCAAGCTGTGTTCAAGGCCAGGTTGGACAGAGCGTTGGGCAGCATGGTTTAGTGTGAGGTGTCCCTGCCCATGGCAGGGCTTTGGAACTAGATGATCTTAAGGTCCTTTCCAATACTAACTATTTTATGATTCTATGTCAGTCTCTCACAGGCACTTTTCTCTCCCATATACAATTACCTGAATCACCACTAACTCTTGCAAGCGGCACTTCTTTCAGCTCTGTAAAACAGGAAATCCAATGACAAAACCTGCTAATGGCTGAGCAAATTCCAGCACGCAGTTCTGCATGATCTGCAGCGCACAACCTCCCACAAATTCAGGAAGTGAAGGTAAGGTGAACTTCAGGGTCAGCTTTTAATCCACCTCTTGACCAAAGTTGAGGTCTTCTGGTTCAGTGTCCAAAGGAAGCAAAGGCTTCAGCTATAGCCAAGCCAAAAACTTCTCAAGTTCCAGCCTGTTCTCTGAAAACCCACACAGGAACAGGGTGTCACAGTGAGCACTGATGCATATGGGCTTGGAAACCAAACACCAGTTGTGCAATTAACACATGAATAGCAGGTGGTTCTTCCAAGACTCATTTATCAAGGAACAAAGAATGTTGTGGGTACAAGGAGTCTCAAGCTTACCTTTTCTATAACGTGTAATTTGGCTGCAAGACAACCACTTTATTCCATGAACACAACAGCCTGAAGTGAGCCTTCTTTTGAGCTCTCTCTGCTAAACTGCGGACTGCATGCTTGAGCTGGAGCACCTCTCAAGGTTACTCCTCGAGGCTGAGAGACCCCTTACCAACTGCAGATCTTTGGTACATGACCAGTATCACACACAACCTTGTATTATACTGCACTGTTTTTTGTGTTGGTAACTTTGAATCATTATTATATCCTCTCTCTGCAGAAACAGAGTGAACCTTGCTATCAAACTTTGTCTTATCTCACTTTCACAACAGCTTACTTCAATTAAACCACTTTTGCTGACATCTTCAGTGCTGGTTCTTCAAGCAGTCTGCAACATTACCTTCTTTGCACGAGGATCAAACACACATTTACACACCCATCTGTTGCTCCACTTCAGAGCCACCTCCTACATCTGCACTCAGTGTTACCTTACGTAGCTTGTTTCTCTCTCATACCACAATGCAAGGATTTCTGTCCCAGACTGCACATGACACTGAAATGAGGCACACTGGATTTCTCAAGGACTTCTCTTTGTGTCATAAACACAGAGAGGGATGTGTGGAGACTATCTGAAATCAGATTCCACTGTCCATTGTCTCAAAGATTGGTATGAGAAGCTGAGATGGAATTCCACCTATCTTTTGTCTCAGAGATGGGTGGGAGGAACTGAGGTAAGACTCCAATATTCATTGCCTGGGAGAAGGGTGTGAGGAGATGAACTGGGACTCCACCATCCATTGCCTGAGGAAAAAGTGGGAAAGTGCTAAGACTCTTCTGTACATTACCAAGAAGATTGATATGAGGAATCGCTGCCTGTTTTCCCAAGGACTACTGCAGTTGAAGAGCTGGCTGCAAGACCAGGGAAACTGGTCCACCAGGAACCCATACCAGTGCTTCACCACCCTTACAGTAAAGAACTTCCTCCTTATATTCAATCTAAACTTCCCCTGTTTGAGTTTTAACCCGTTACCCCTTGTCCTATCACTGCAGTCCCTAATGAAGAGCTCCTCCCTAGCATCCTTATAGGCCCCCTTCAGATACCGGAAGGCTGCTATGAGGTCTCCACACAGCCTTCTCAGAGACACAGACCTGTAAACCATTCTGTTTGCAATGAAACCTCAGTTCTCCTCTCCCGTGGCCCTGTTTGACATACCGTGGTTCTGATTTTGCCTGAAGCCACTGATGTTCAGAGAGCTTGCAGAATCATTGCACCTGTGAGAAGCAGGAAGAGGAAATCTCCCAGTGGTGTGTGGAGATCTGCAGAGCCACAAGCTGCTCCCACTATTGCGTATGCTTTGCATTACACGGTGTGCATTTGACATCTGCCAACACAAGCAGCAGGAGGGGATCAGCCCATACATGAGCCGTCAAGTTTACCAGCAAGGAAGCACCAGCAATGCCCTGCAGCAAGGACCTGTCATGATTGGAAGTCATATATGTGGCACCTGAGGACAAGCCTGTCTTTGACCTCCTGCACAAAGTGAAGCGCTGACTGGTGGCACTGCCATGGTCCTGTCCTTAGTGTGCTGGACAGGTATAAAGCCACCACAGGGCAGCTGCTGCCCCTCCACAGTGGAGGAGACTAAGCAAAAGGCACAGCGCCCTGTCCCAGCCTTTCCTATGCATCCTCTGGATCAGCTGCTTGAACAGATGTCCCCTGAGAGCCCCACACTGGGCACTGATCATGACCTCCCCATTACATCCAGCTCCTCATTCATTCCCACCTCCCCTGGTTAAGAGACGTGAAAAATAAACGAGTGGCGATGGGAGGATGTAGGATGCCCCTTTCCTCGAGCGGGAAGCCTCTCGGGAACTGGCTGCCCGACGGCGGCCACCGAGAGTGGCGGGCGCGGGTCTCGAACCTAGAATCCCCGCACCCCGCACGCCCAAAGGAGCGGGGAATGGGCCGAGCGCCCCCTCCTTCACCACGTAATTGGTGGAGAGGCTGCGCTCCGCTAGTTCCCTTCCTTTCCCCGTCGGAGCCTCAGCCAATCAGCCCTGGGTGGGCACCACTTGGCTCCGCGCTTCTACTGCGCATGCTTGTCACCGCGGTTGAGCCCGCCCACTTCCGCGAGGCAGAGGGGCCGAGGTGGGTGAAGCGTTCGAGTTCGGAAGTGCTGGTGTGTGCAGGCCGGGCTGCGAGCTAGGAGCCCTGTGTATGGTTCCTGCTGCCCGGCGGTGAGTCTGCTTCGGGAACGGGGTGGGGGGACCGGAGAACACGGTGGACGGTGCCCCCTCAGTGGCTAACCCATTTCCCGACGCGTGTCAGTGAATGGGCCCTGCTGGAGCTGGGGGAGAGTGCGACTGTGAGCGCGACCCCGGGCTTACCTCGGCACTCGTGGATGTTGTCTTGGAGGTGCCCCACGCCTAGGCCTGCCCCAGCCGTGAGTCTTCCGGGATGGGAGGGAAATATGAGCAGCAACCCCTGGAGGCTCAGGCCCGGGGCAGGCCCGACTAGGTGACTGGAAGCGTTCAAGGCCAGGTTGGACGGGGCTTTTAGCAACCTGGTCTGGTAGGAGGTGCCCCTGCCCGTGGCAGAGGGTTGGAACTGGATGAGCTTTAAGGTCTGTTCCAACCCAAACCATGATTCTGTCATCTTGTGAAAAGGTAAGAGTTTGTATCTAATGAGAAACTCCAGTCACTCATCCCTTGGGTTAGATATGTTGACATATACCTTTCTAAAAAGTTATATTTTATATATACCATTTAAAATACTTCCCCTTTAATGAGTGAAAGGCGATAAAGATTTGCTTGGTTCTGTTCTGACTAGTGACCATTGGCTGTCTTGGTGTTGCAGTGAAGGTATAGTGTGAGAAAAATACAGGAAGTTTTGTTACGAGCATGCTATAGGTGGAATGGAAAGTCTGTAGGGCATAGGTTCCAGGATGTGGAATCCAGCCAAGGGAGTTTGCGATCAGTGATAGGAACATCTGAACGCAATATGTTATACGAATAAGGAGTTTGTGACATCATTTTGAGACACAGCCATGTTATACTGTGGCTGATTGTGCCTCACTGGTAGCTGAAACACTGTGAGACATGAAGTTTGTGGTGTGAGTGGGGGATGTCGGGGGGTTGTGGTGAGCACTTGAGAGGTGCTTACCGGGGGTTATGGTGAAGACCCCCCAACCCTCCCAGTTAAGGTGAGAATATATGGAAATGGCTAAGGGACTAGAATGACCGGTGAGTGACCACTAGTGACTGTTGGCTGTCTTGGTCTTGCAGTGACACTATAGTAAGTTCTGGCAGCCTTGCAAAACTGGGTGTGTTTGTGCTGCTGATCACTTAGGGAGAACAGGGAGGGGGCTTGTGTAGGTTATGACCAGCAGTGCTTCTGTTCCCACAAAATGCAAATGGAGAATGCAGTGAAGGTAAGGGGTGTGTGACTTCCTTTCTCCGTACTCTGGTATATCAAATCCTCGACTACACTGGGGCGAAGAGAAGAGCAGAACAGGGCACGAGATAGGGCAGTGGGTTTCAGTAGCATACTGGCAGTTGGAGGACTTGGGTTCTTTTCCTTACTCCAGGCATACTATGATATGCCAAGTGACATTCTGTGCCTTAGTTTCCTTCTGTGTAAAATGTACGTATTACGTACGTAAATGCTTTCAGGATTGCTTCCGGAGCAGAAATACTTAGACAAACTGGTAATGTTTAGCAAGGTATATTTGGAAGTGGCACAGTCCCTGCACACTTGGCAGTGATGGTTGTGTCTCTTTTTACTTTCTGTTTCATTTCTTGTTCCATTTTGTCACTGTTGGAAACAAAAACTAAACTCCTTCTAGGAAATGGCACAGTACCAGAGAAGCAGCCAGAAGCTGTGACTGGTTCTGCCTGTCAGCTGCTTCTCCTGTCTTCTATTTTGCAGCTTCATTTGCTCGGTTGTTAGTGGGAGGTAGCGGAAGGGTCTCCGCCTCTTGCATATGAATTAGTCTCCTTTGGTTCCCATAGTCTGCTTCTGTGTCAGTCAAAGCGGAAGCTGCTCTGAAGAGCTGCAGAAGGACTTTGTGACAGCCAGTGATTTGACTGTTAAAATACCAGGTAATAATCCAGCACTGACAAGTGGAAAATGATGCATGAGCAACGGTCATAACACTGGTGCCCTCCATACTGTCTAATACCACTTAGGAAAGAGATTTGAAAGGCTATATTTCTGCACAGAGAGCTCTACACTGCTAAAGTGTTAGCTCTGTGCTCAGAAACACAGTCTAAGCTGTGATCGAAAATGAAGATCTATTAAGAAGAGAACTGAAAAATACAGAATGCATTGTGACTTTATACTGCAAATGGTAGCCCACCATTTTTGAAGATATTTTTTTTTCCTCTTAGAATGTAGCAGGAGTAAAGAAAGATTGGGAATGACAGGGGTGGAACCTCTTCTGTACAAGGGAAAACTAAATAGTTTCAGATTCTTCAACTTGAAACAGAGTAGGAGAAATAATAAAAGAATAACAGATGTATGTTGTCACAAGCATTACTGGAGGAGCTCAATAAGGAATAATTTCTCACCTTTTCAGACAGATCCTCAAATAGCGTTCAAGAGCAGACTTAAGACCTGCAAAAGAAGGGTGTTGTTTAAGCAAAATGTGGAGTTTGGAGCTGGAGCCATGTGCTCTCCCTCCTCATTTGAGAGCAGCCAGCTGGATCCATTGCCCCATTTAGCTCTTGGTAACCTCTCCCTCTGTAGCAGAAAGCTGGGGAAGGGACAGGGCTAAAGCAGTGGTCCTGTGGGGGACATGACACTGAGCTCAGCAGGGCAGCACATGAAGGCTGGCTGCTTCCTTAGTGAAGAATGTTTTTTCCACCACCTCAGGATTCCTGCAGAGGTGATGGAGCCACCCCAAGGCTGACCTTGACTGAGCATGCTCTGTTCTGCAGCACCAGGATTTCTTCTGAGCCTGTGGGAGCACCAGGGACAGTAGACTCAACCTTCAGCCTCTTCCTCACGAAATTCCCAGAGCCTCTGGAGCTGGATCCTCTGACTGGGCCTGAGCAGGACCTATGTATCTGCATGAAACTCAGGTATTAGCTTGCTGCAGAGAACAACTTCTGAGTTCTAGAGCATTCAAACTCTAGCTTGTTCCGCTTTCTAATTTATTTCTTTGTTTTCTGTTCCATTTCTAACATTTCTATACATTTCTGTTTATTTCTGTGGTATTTATTTTGTGCTTAATGTTCTGAGACTGTTGTGATGGATATTGGAAGTTGGCTGCTATCCTGCCTTGCTTACAAGGGACAGGAGAACAAGGGAAAAAAACAGATGTGTGTGGAGGCAAAGTCACTTGCTGTAACTTTAAGATTAAGCAAATTCTCGATGACAGAGTTAAAGGAAAAACAAACCCAACCCCCACCAAATAAATCCTCTTCTACTCTAGTGTTCTTACTTGAAAGAGCCTTCTCTGATTTATGGAAGGGAGGTAGGAACTAATGAAAATAGTGGTTGGCTGTTAAAAGCCACAGAAAGGTTAAAAGATTTGCTGGACTTTGTAATTTCCTGCCTTTTAATTTCCTGCCTGTTTTGTGCTTAGGCCTTGCTGCCTCTCTCACTAGAATAATTTAACTTAAAGTCTTCTTACTTTTTGAAAGTAAAAGAAAACTTTTCTTATGTTATCCTACAAGAGTTTGTGCTGTCAGAGGTGACATCTCCAGCAAAGGGCAGGTTGGAGTATCGCACCTGGTAATAGCGGGAAGTTGTTGAAGATTTCTGCAGTGGACTTGCACAGGAACCACAGGTAAAGTAAAATTTTTGCTACTACTGAGTGACATTCAGCTCCTGGGGGAAGGGAGGGGCGAAGGAGTAAAGGCTTATTCAGAAGCAGTTAGACTGTTTTGTGAAATAAGTAGCTGGCCTGAACATTTTTCAGCTGCTGGTAGAAAAGAGAAGCTGTGCGAAGAAATATTAAGATTTGGGTTGCCCAAAGAAGTGATAAATGCTCCATCCCTGGCAGTGTTAAAGTCCAGGTTGGACAGAGCCTTGGGTGACATGGTCTAGAGTGAGGTGTCCCCACACATGGCAGGGGGGTTTGAAGTAGATGATCTTAAGGTCCTTTTCAGCCCGAACTATTCTATGATACGGCCAGGAAAAGAGAACAGTTGTCCATGAGGGATATCCCAGTGCACAGAGAAAATTATGTGGCTCATGTGAGTGCTCATTGAGAGAGAATATTAACATCTTCTGTTTCTGACTCTGTCTTCGGCCCTTTTACTTGCAAACCTCTCCCCGCTTCTTTGCTACATCCTTTTTTTCAGTAAGGAATTGGTGTTTACTTGTTTCCCTGGAGGACAGGAAGGAATTAGTGTTTCCTCCTTGTGAATTCATGGAGGGCACTGGAGAAATTTGAGAACAGCTGTTTTTCTCTCCTCAGTTAACTTGCAGATTCTCATGTAGCAGAACTATCTTAAGGAAGGCACTGCTATGAATGATTGTCCTCCTCCAAATAAAAAGGGTTTAACACATAGGGTGTGACTTGCTGGCCCATTCTTGGGCCTGTTGTTGGATCAGGTATTTGCTGAACAACCTTAAAAATTGTTGTTACCCCTTATGACTTGTGTGTGGCTTTCCAAGAGGAAGTAAGCTAATTTTCCTCCTGCTTGTAACTGTTGGAGCTCCTGGGGGCTGGTTTCCATCCCACTGCTGTCCCAAGAGCAGGCTTTGCCTTTTCTACTCATAGTTGTTGCTGGAGGAGCAAAGCACCAAGGTTCAGGGGATGCAGGTGAAGGAGCAGTTGGAGAACAAGTGCTAGCAAGCTCTGCTGTCCTCTGTCCTGCTTGGCCTCAGTTTGCTTTGTGTTTTGTCCCAGTTTTCCTGCTCTAGGTGTTTTGTGCATAATGGAGAAGATGGTGAGAAGAACATGTGCATTTTGCTCAGATGGGGAGGCTGGTTCTGTGATGTATATTGCCAAAGAGCGAAATATTGCAGCTCATCAGGATTGTCTGGTGAGTGGCTTTGAGCTGGTTGGTATCTAAGAGGAATGGAAAAGGACTAAAGTGGAAGTTTCCACTGCTTGTCCATTTTTAACTCTGCAGTGGTGTCTGAGTGAAAAGGTTGGTTATCCAAATCAGCAAGCTTGTATTAGATTGAAAGCAACAGGCTTGGCTGGAATGTTGGAGAGAGGGAGCACACTGCTGCACAGCTGGACATGTTGATTTGTGATGTTTTCATGTGTGTCTGTTCCTGGTCAGTGTTTCTAGACGCACATCTAGTCTAGCGGTAGGAATAGGCCTTCTTGAGACACTTCTCAGCCCACAGAAAGTTGTGTGCTTACTTAAAGTCATGAGAAAGGGAGAGATTTTCTCGATCCCTAGTGTCTGCTCTGTCAGTCAGTGCTCCAGAAAAGCCAAGACCCTTATGCCCGACTAGTCTGTCAGCATCCCATTATAGTGACCCTTCACCACTGATCCAGTCCTCCTGGATAAGAGGGTGATTCCACTGGCCTGCTGAGGAAAATGCGCCAACAGCATCAGGGCAACCCCTCAGCAGGTCTGCCCATCTGAATGTGTGACCCACTGCCAGCGACTGCTGGCTCCCATGAAGGATTAACACTGACAATTTGCAAAATAACACTATTAATATCAAATCCTGACAAATTCAGGTTCATGGATTGCAGGTGATAATACCTGACTGCAAAAACAGATTTAAAGCATTACACAGACAAGCTCTAATCTCCAATAAAAGTGTTCAGTGCGCATAGAGTGTAAAACTTACCCAGTGGGTGTTCTTATGGATGAGGAGAATGGTTTGGCCCATGGTCTCATCCCAGCAGTTATGTTGGAGTCTTCCCTGACTTTTCCTCCATCTTCAACTTGCTTTTATATGATTTCTTTATGTTTAGGTGTGACTCCAGTCATACATGCTGTAGTTACTGATTGGTGTAAAATGCTTTTCACTTAAAGATACAGCCAATAAAAAATACAAAGCTCATGCTCAGTGAGGGGTGATCGTACCTTGGAGGTGGGGAACTTTGGGATGGAAGTGTGCTTTGGTATTACAATGAGATATAATGAGGAAGATTTACCTCAGGCGAGTGATTTTTGCCGCAGTTGCTGGCTCAGCAATAGACATCTCTAATATTTCCCGTTTGGCAGCTGCTATGTAGCTTATCAGCCGTATGGTACCATCACGTTCCCAGTCCTGCTGTAACCACAACAGCCTGGCCGCAGTGTCTCCACTCCTCTCCACCCTCCATTGCTCCTATAGGATAGTAGGTTGTGTTACCCAGGGAACCGTGGTGGAGCAGATTCCATGCATTCCAGCAGTCCTGAAAGTGGCAACTATATTTTACACTAAAATGTTTTCTATATTACTGCAACTTCTGCTAGACCCCAGTTTTCTCTGTGTCCTGGGTTCAGCAGTAGCAGTCATTTTTCTCCTTAGTAGCTGGTGCAGAGCTGTGTTTTTGACTTTCAGCCTGGGAACAGTGCTGATAACACCGATGTTTTTAGTTGCTGCTCAGTAATGTTTAGTCTGACCAAGGACTTTCTGAGCCTCATGCTCTGCCAGGGAGGAGGGGAAGCTGGGAGGAAGCAGAGACAGGACATGTGACCCAAACTAGCCAAAGGGGTATTCCATACCACAGCATGTCATGCCCAGCATAGCAACTGGAGGCAGTTACCCGGGAGGGCTATGTTGCTGCTCGGGTTTGGCTGGGTATCTGTTGGTGGGCAGTGAGTGGTTGTATTATCTTCCCTTGTTATTTCCGTTATCATTAGTATTATTGGTGGTAGCAGCAGTGATTTGTGTTACACCTTAGTTACTGGGCTGCTCTTATCTCAACCCGTGGGAGTTACATTCTTTCAGTTTTCCTCCCCATGTCTCTGGGAGCAGGGAGAGGAAGAAGTGGGGGGAGTGATCGAGCGGCTCTGTGGTTCTGAGTTACCGGTTGGGTTTAAACTGTGACATGCTACCTCCACCGCATGCTCTGCAAGTGATTTTCCCACACTTACACCTTTGCAGGAAAATACTCGTTTCACTTGATACATCTAGGTAAAAAGCTTCCCAGTCTGTGCCTTTTTTTAAATAAGTAATAAAAATACCAGAAACTGATTGTATAAAAATAGCTGTCAAGCACTAAGCATGCTGTGATCTAGAATGTATTCATTCTTCTTGCAGCGAGTATGCGTCCCCTTTATTCCAGGGTCTCAGTGGCGCTGGTTCTTGTTGTGCAGAATCTGTTACAGATGCCATATTTTTCCTACTGTGGGAGTCACTGTGTGCAGGAGGTGTGATTGCTGCTTTCTGGCTTTTCCTCATTTTTTACTACCCTTGTCTTGCTTTGGGTATTTTTTTTTTCAGCAGAATGTTTGAGAACATTTGATACCTGTTTTACAGTGTTACTTGGATGTTTTCTTTGAAACAGGTTTAGTTAGGGCTATAATGTTGCTCCAGTATTGAAACATTTTCTTTCTATCTTCCTCTCTTCCCTTCCTCCCCCCCAGCTGTACCAATTTCTCTGCTTTAGGCTTCTCTGTGCTGTTTGGGATTTTGTGGTTAGCTATCACCTTCTGAGCAGACTATGCCTGCCTGTTGATGTAAGGGCAGCTCAATTTCGTTTGGAATTGGCTCTACAATGCTATAATATATGGGGCATTGTCATGGTTTAAGCCCAGCTGGTAACTCGGAGTCACATGTCTGCTCGCTCACCACCCCTTTTCTTCCCTGCCCCTGCCCTGGAGGGATGGGGGGAATTGAAAGAATGTAACTCCAACGGCTGAGATAAGAGCAGTCCAATAACTAAGGTATAACACAAACCACTGCTGCTGCCACCAATAATAATAATGATAAGGGAAATAACAAGGGAAGAGAATACAACTGCTCACCACCCACTGACCAATACCCAGCCCAACCCAAGCAGCGATCTAGCCCTTTTGGGTAACTTCCCCTATTTGCCATACCAGGTGCAATATGCTGTGATGTGACTGTTTTGGCTAGTTTGGTTCAGGTGTCCTGTCTCTGCTTCCTCCCAGCTTCCTGTGCACCTCCTCGCTGGCAGAGCATGAGACTGAAAAATCCTTGGTCAGAGTAAACATTACTTAGCAGCAACTAAAAACATCAGTGTTATCAGCATTGTTGTCAGGCTAAAGTCAAAGCCTCAGCACTGTGCTATATATATATATATCTATAACATGTAATGGGTGGACTTGATGATCTTAAAGGTCTTTTTCAAACCTAGCTTATTCTATGATTAGGAAAAATGTTGCTAAGAACTTCCCTTTCCTCTCTTACTGTCATGGCTCAGCACTTACGTGGGAATGAAAGTGGCCCAGGTATACATGTATACATTTTCTGTGGGCTTCTCCCAGGCTTTATACAATGTTCCTAGGTTTCTCATGCAGTCAACTGTCGTCAGCATTGGACTGTATGAAAATATTATTACAGAGCAATACTGCACCTAGCTGTAAGGTGGAGCAGCTGGGGAGACACCAAGATGTTCAGGGTGTGGAGGTCTGTCAGGTGACAAGCTTCTCCTTACTCTGTCCAGCCTGGACTTGCAGACTTCCTTCATTCACACTTTTTGCTAAGTTCACTTCCTCATCTTGTTATCTTTTCTTAGCTTGCTTTCAGTTCCTTTGAAATCTCCTGTATATACAGAAGAACTACTTTTGACTGGTAAAAGGTTTAAGTACCTTGTTCAGTGTAGGTGAAGCCTTTTTAAAACAGAAAAATCAGTCTTAGGGCAAGCTCAAGAAGAAAAGATGTGCCCTTTCTCCCTTTTCTGCACTGGTCACCGAATCCCTCTATTAAATTTTAACATAACGTCTTTTGTCTTTAGTTATTTTCTTCAGGATTTGTGGAATCTGAAGAGTATAACCCAGATAACCTGGATCTAAGGTTTGATGTGGCATCAGTGTTGAAAGAACTCAAGAGAGGAAAGCGGCTGGTAAGGAGTTTCTCTCTGCACTTAGTCGTGTCTCAGAGTACTGAAGGTTGTCTAGTCAGTTTATGTTTGGGAAAAAAATGCAGAAAAGTATTACTTGCTCTACTAAGGTTGGGGAAATTACAGATTTAAGAGTTAGAAACATTGATTTGACATTGTATTTGGCAAAATCTACTTAATTTTGTATTAAATTTGTGTTGGATACCTGGCCTTCAAGTCCTTAGTCTAAGTTTCCTAAGAGATTTTCTAAAGGACTAAGGCAGTGCCTGAACAAAATTACACAATCCATGTGTGTAAGGGGAAACACCTTCTGGTTTTAGCAGAAGGAAGGCTGTTTGTATGAGGTTTTCTTACTGTCCTTGTCTTCAGCTGTTCTCCTCTCTTACATCCTGGGTGGAAGTCTTTCCCTTGCAAAGTTAGCCTAGAAAACGTAAATATACTAGCACACTAAAAGCACTGAAAACCTTGGGCAAGATTTAGGGGAGGGGGAAAATTGCCCAGGACCCTCACGTTTGCATCAGTTTAGAAATTCATCAGTATGAAATAGAGATAAGATAGCAAAAAGGTGGTTGAAATAATGACCAGGATAGGAGGTTGCAGGATTGAACTTGCACGAGTTACACAGAGGCGACTGCAATGAAAGATTTGATTTTTTTCCCACAGGATAGCATTTGCCTTGTGTGGCAAGATTGTCAGGAGCTGTGTGCAATGCTTACCTGTGGAACCTCATCCTGTTCTAGGTGTGCAACTTCTGCCGCAAGAAAGGAGCCACTGTGGGCTGTGAGGAAAGAGCCTGTCGCAGAAGCTACCACTACTTCTGTGCACTCTGTGACGACGCAGCCATAGAAACCGATGAAGTAAATGGAGTCTACCGGTATTTAACCAAGTATTTTCTAACTAATGATTGTCAAGGGTTTGGCGGTGGTATCAGGAGGAGAGACTTAACATATTTCCTTTTAAAACAACACTATTTTTATCTTCTCTTGAAGTGATGCCTGATCCTCTGTTCACAGGCAATAGGGAAAATGTTTTCCTTTCAGAGAAAAGCATCACAGCAGTGGGAGGGAATCTGTTCAGTGTTCGAGCCTTCAACACACCTGAATGATCAGTAGGCCAAAATTGAGGAAGTCAGTCCTTACTGGCTAGCTAGCCAGTCTTCAAGGACCAAGATTTTTACTAATGTCACTCAAATTCTCAATTTCTGTTGGCTCAGAAGCTTCATTAAATGTGCTCTGAGCACAGAGCACTTCTGTGTCTGTTCACATTAGGAAAATTCTGATAGAGAACTTTGTATGCCCATCAAACACCTTCTTCTGTTTCAAATACATTGTTAGTATTAGCACAACTAATCAGACCTCGAGTAAATTTTTTGTCCTGACCATGCAAGCCCTAGTCTCCGCTGCCCTTGGACTGCCTGTGTTGCTGTTAGATGGAACAAGTTGTTTGGAAGCTGTAGTTGAAGGGGTTGAGAAACTGGGACTTTGACTTTTTAAAGAGCTGAAGTTATAGTAAAGTCTGAGGTAAAAGAAACAAAACCCTAATGTCTGACTCTGCAAGGCAAGAGAGATCACAGGCCATGTTAGTCCTAGACTAATCTGGTAGACCATCTAATCAGTACTTGTTTCAGGAGGATGTGGACTAGTGCAGTCAGTAGCAGTGGGAGATAGGTCTTTTTGTGTCCCTTGTGCTCCTGGCTGCTTCACTAGGGCTCTCAGTCCAAAATAAATAGGTCTTTGTGCTAAGCTGTAAGCCTAGCCTTAGAGAAGACTATATGGTTAGTTTATGCTTATAAGGTATTTGGGAGCCTGCAAAGCTCATGAAAGAGTGTAGCTGGGGAGAGGGAAACTTCTCTGATCGCAGAATAAATGCTGTCATGCAGCTTTGGAAAGGATGCCTTAGACCGAAGAAAACTGAACTTCCTATGAAGTTGAGAATGAACGGGACTGATAACAGTCTAGATACTAACTGGTAAAGGAGTGGTTGAATACATGATTTGGTCTGGTGGGTTTCTGAGCTGATGAAAAACATATCCAAAGAGAGAATTCCATCAAGAGAAAGAGAGCTGGTGGTTTTAAATTCTGAGTTGCTGTTGTTGTGATGAGCAGCAGTGATTATCAAAGCCAGGAGGCATACAGTGCTGTAGAAGTGGCTACTAAAAGGAGAGGTGGGAAAGAACTGTAGTTTTTACTGCCATCCTGCAGAAATGGTAGTAGGGATGTGCTTCCAATTAAAGTGGCCTGAGTACTAAAACATACTGTCCTTCCAAAGATGTTCTTGTACTTAGGAAGACTGTTCTTAACTGAGAAGAATAAAGTTAAAGGGTGGAAGGAAAAAAACAACCTACAAAGGGCAATATTGGAAATTCAGCAATGTAAATAAGGTGTTTTCTATACTCAGCTGTGTGACTGAATTGTTAGGCATGCATAGATCTGGGTTTTTTGTGCACCAGAATGAATTTAATGCCAGAAAACTGGCTCCTCAAGGAATCAGGCTGTGTTTCTTAAGTCACTGCTTCTATTTTGTTAAAATAGAAAAATGACAATAATTAGGAATATCCTAGTAAATGCAGTTTCCTTTAAAAACTGCTTCCAAGAACTTGAGCATTAGTCTGGGCAAATACATCTGTTATGAAGAGATCAGCTAAATCACACTACTGACAAAGCAATTTTGCTTAATAAATGATTTGGGATCCTTCTGTAAGAAAGGCATATTCTGAAAGCTGGTTCATTATTGTATTCAGAAGATAAAGAATATTTCTAGCTGTATTTGGTGCATTTTGCCTCTTCAGAGTCGTTCACCTTGCTCTCCTAGAACCAGAAAAAACATTCCCATCTCATATATTACCAAAGTCTTTCAGGAACAAATAGATTGAGCAGTTTTAACCTACTGGATCTCAAACAGGGTGCCCTACTGCCTCAGGACTGGGGAGCACATCCTAGGCAGGGGAAAGGGAACGGCATTGAGATCTCCAAGCATGGCAGTGCCAGTACGTCATGCAGGGCTTACCAGTTCAAGCTGACTGGGAAGCAGATGTATCTAAAGAGGTTCTGGACCTGGCCTGAGCAGGACAGGGCAAGGGGGCAGAACTGCAGTAGCTAGAATCAAGCAGTATCAGTACTGTGGTATTTCATCTTGACAACATCCATCTCATTTTAATAAGGCATTTGAGCAAGAGCACCTCAGACACATTTCACCTGGTGTGGCGATCACTGTGGCAGACTCGGGATTGGAACATGGAGCAGGTCCACACAGAGTGGGATAATGGAACTGATGATTCAAAGCTTCAGTGCTGGGAGTCCACTGAGGCTCTAAAAGTAAAAATACAAGCTTGTGCATGTGTGGGATTTCAAGGCAGGTGTTTTCCTAGGTGGGCAATGCGGAACAAAAATCCTGCTCATTCTTTTTTAAGCATCTTTCAATGAAAAGAGGGGAAAATATCTGTTAAAATCAGTCAGCATGACTCTGTTTACGTATTTATTAATACTTTTTCTCTTTTTCTTAAAATTAAACTTAAATTTTAGAGTGTTCTGCCCAAAACATGACCCAGGCAATAGGACCAATCACTATGGTGAGTTTCTTTAATGGCTTCATTGATTTAATTTGTTTTAAAAGTTTGCATCCTAAAGTCAATGACTTATTTGAACAAAACAAATGTTGTTCCACCTTTATATTGGATTATTCTGACTTGTGCGGGCAGGTAGGCTCAAGCAGTTTATGAAATCCATGTGAGACATGAGAGTCACGCTGATGAGTGATGCACAAGCTTGCACTTGATTAGCAAAGAGGCACTGCAACAGGAGAGGTCACCTTGGGATTTTTAATGTGTATTTACATTAAAATATTCACATTTGCATCTTCTCTATTCACTGCAGTAGTTTTTTTAAATAGGGCCTTTCATTCTGAAGGATCCCAAAGAGCTTTCTAAGTGTAACTAAAGGGTTATACAACCACTGTTTAAGGCTTGCTCCCTTCGCTGCAGAAATGCAGCTGAATTGGGCAGTCCTGGTCCTTGCTGATTCACAGGTAGTCGAGAATCTCAGTGAATTAACCAGCTGAAGTGGTGACTTTGTTAACCTAAAGCACACAATCCTGTTCCAAATGGTCCTAGCTTGGCCTCCACTTTGAAGACAAACTTAGTCGAACTGGGAACACCAATGCTAAGAGTGGGGTGCTCACACTGAAATGGAGCAGACTTTGGCTAATCGTGACAAGGCCTGGCTTCACCCTGGTGCCACTCGGGGTGGGTTAGGTGATAGTCATTTAAACTTGTGGTCACAGGTCTGGGGCTGCTTTGCCAGCCATACAGTCCATTTAACACCTGACACTGCTGTGGCTCACTAACCAAATGCAGCTTTATTTCACTCAGTAGTTTTGCTTTTTATTTATCTGTAGTTCTGAGGCCTGACATTCCCTCCCTTTTTAAAATGAATTTGATTCCTTTGGTTTTAGGGTTGTCATTCTGCTGAGTCTGTCCAGGGTCCTGGCTGGTCTCCTGCCTGACTACTGGACAGAGCCAGGATTGCTGCCTGTCCAGTATAAGATGAGATCTGGGCATTAGGTCCAGCCCTGTAGACCAGCTCCTTCAGAAGGAAGGCATAAATCTCATGAAGTTGAAGGTCTTTGTGTCTGCAAGTGCTGTGTGTATAGTGTATGGGCTGTTCACTTGGAAGAGGGATCATCTAGAGAAGATCTTCCAGAGGCGCTTAATTTGGATACCTTTTGTTCTATGAGGGGTAAATGGATTCTGCTGGTGGTGGCTGTCCTGGCTCCTGTGTGAGCGCTGTGCCTTCCTGGTAGTGTTTTGACTTTCAGGATCCAACTTGGGTGAAGCAGCTCAGCCATTCCTCTGGGGAGGGTTGTGTGGGAGCAGGAGCTGTACAGAAGGGCTGCCTCTCCAGGCTTGTTTTCCCTGGTAGCTTGGAGAAAATGGGGTGAGGGAACATCTCCTGGTTCTTGGTTCAGACACACATTCCTGTGCTGAAATGTTGGGGCGTTGCTGTGTGGGGATTTGCTTGTTGGGGCTGCTGCTGTGGGGATAGGGTGCCTTAGGGGCTGAGAAGTTTCCTTGCATCTCTGTAGCAAGAATGGGGGGCAATTTGGACTTGGAAACAGGCTCCAACTTCTGCTTAACTGGGAGTGTTGGATGTGCCTAGAGTAAAGGCTGACAAAGGTGGAAGAGTGGAGAACACTGTGGGCTTCAGGAGTTGGGCTGCTCTTTTGACTGTGCTCTTGTTTTATAAGACATCCCTAAAGCAAACATTAGAAGAGTCCTGCCACATGTTAACAATGTCATGCTGTGCAGCAAGGAACACTGTGCCTGCACTAGCATCTCCTAGACTGCTTCAAAATAGTCCAGCTTTATTTTGGATGAAGTGAGAGGCGGATTTCCTTTCAGAACATGAAAAATGCAAATGTACAGCACTGATACCTAGAACCCAAACCTGTTTCAACAGCCTTCCTGTACCAACTCCTCATGCCTCTTTTCCTGTTACAAATCAGGAACAGGAAAAAAACCTAAGTGCTGCCCAAAGGATGTAGTTAAATGGGAGAGGGGCATTTAAAACCCTCAAGTTTTGGTAGGCTGTTGAACCCTTCCTTCTCCGGCTTTCTCTGCTCCTGCCATGTCTTCCTTGCAGTTACCTTTCTCTGCTTGTGATGCTGTAACTGTTACTAGCAGCTGCCAGCTAAGATGTTGGAGAGAGGCTGGTGCATGCTGACGGAAAGGGCAGAGTGAAAGCAGATGGTTCTGCAGAGTTCTCATGCGACGTCATTGAAAACACCTTGTAGCATAAATACTATTAAACTGACAAGGCTTCTAGGAGGGTCATTATATCAATGAGAAACCTAACGCCATTTGCATGTCTTTGGGACACCTAAATTAATTCTTTATGTAGTCTCAGTTTTGAGGCTGTATTAACTTAAACAGCAGTTGACTGGGGGAAAAAAAAAAACAACAGTCATCTTTAATAAATTTGCCTGAAGTTTTTACCACTTAGTGGTAGTGCTGCTCTGGCGTTCACTGTGCCACAATCAAAACTCATATGTTAAAAACTGGGGTTTGCTTTATACTGAGTTTAAAAGACAAAGTGATAACCTAATACAACAGTACTGGCATTTCTTCTTAATGGTTCAGGCTTGTTATTTTTCTTACATGGAAATGATGTGAATTCCACTGAAAATGTTGGGTACTTGGGGAAGCTGAAGCATACTCTTGCCTTGCCACCTGAAGTGCCTGACTTCTGTAGCTTTTGGGGGAAAGAGAGAATTTGAATGATGGGAAATCGTCAGTCTGAGGTTGACACGTTTGTTGCTTTGTCATTTCTTGATTTCTAGATACAGCTAATAAGAGGAGAAGACATACACTGAAATCTTCCACCATGGCGGAGCAAATGGTAAGTCTGAATTTAAGTACCTCTAAACCAGGAACCTGCTTTTGCTACAGCAAAGGGCTTCTTTAATGAAGTATTTTGACAGCGTGCTCAGAGACAGACTTCCTCACAGAAGCAGTAACTTTTCCTTTACAGTTGCCTTGTTCTCATTTTGTCATTCTGTCAAAACAAACACATTTGCATTTGGAGCTGCTTCAGGCAGAGCCAGTGCTGCCCTCGGGTAACTTTGTGCAAATGCAGTAGAAGCCTCTGAACCAAGCTGGCTCAGTGGCTGTGGTTATGAAGTGACTGGAGAGATCTTCCCTTTGGGGTCTCCTTTTCTTGGGAAGTACTGTGCCCCTCAGATGTGCTTACAGCTTGGCACAGTCTGCATGAACACCTGCTTTTTGTGAGTCGTTTGGCCTTTTGAACTGACACTTACTGGTTTGTAAGCCTGTGCTCAGGGTAGCTAGAAGGTTCTCAGTGCCCATCAGGCTGTGCTCAGCTCTGCTGGTGAAGATGGCCCTCTATGGGTTTGGGAACTGTGAAGCAGAGCATCTATCTGGTTGCAGGGGTAGTTGTTTCAGAGGCTGTTGTTTGACCTGTCTCCACAGCAGTATGCATGGGAACTCTGCTGACCCTAGGGACTTTCTCCTTTCCTGAGGAATTGGCATCAAGCTTTCCCTGGGGAAAAAATGCCTTTCCCAGGGCTTGAGAGTGAAAGGGAGATTGTGTGAGGGAATTTGGGCAACCTTCACAACTTGTATGTAGTACTCTCTTGAGGGTAGGTTATTTGTCTCCAAGAATTTCTCAGCTGTAAATCCACATACATTCCCAGTGGTATAACAGATCCATCTCACCAGTTGTCCACACTGCTGCTCTCAACCACAGTTGCCCACCACTGCTGCTCTCCAGTGCTAGCGATCTCAGAAATCAATACAAACGCTGCAGATAAGAACCTTAGTGGCTTCAGGATTTATACCTGCAGGATATACTGTTTACCATTGTATAAGCAATGCATGTTTGCACTGATGGAGTTCTGTGACAGAGCTTAAGGATTATTTGTAGTCCTGCGGTACGACATGAAACAACTGAGAATGACTGCATCCTGTCCAAAAGAAGGAAAAATATTCCCCTTTTGTGAATTATAGAATCACAGACCGGTTTGAGTTGGAAGGGACCTTAAAAACCATTTAGTTCCAATGTCCCTGCCATGGGCAGGGACACCTTCCACTAGACCAGGTTGCTCCAAGCCCTGTCCAAGCTGGCCTTGAACACTGCCAGAGATGGGGCAGCCACAGCTACTCTGAGCAACCTGTGCCAGGGCTCCACCACCCTCACAGGGAAGAATTTTTTCCTAAGATGTAATCTAAATCTCCCCTTTGTCAGTTTAAAGCCATTCCCCCTTGTCCTACTCCACATGACCTTCTAAGAGGTCCCTCTCCAGATACCTTGTAGGCCCTTTAGGCACTGGAAGCTGTTCTAACATCTCCCCAGAGCCTTCTCTTATCAGTGCTGAATAAGTGCAACTCTCTCAGCCTGTCTCCGTAGGAGAGGTGCTCCAGCCCTCTCATCATCTTCATAGACTCCTCTGGACCAGCTCCAACAGGTCCATGTCCCTCTTATGTTGGGGGCCCCAGAGCTGAACACAGCACTGCAGGTGGGGGTCTCATGAGAGCAGAGGGAAAGAATCACCTTTTGACCTGCTGGTCATGCTGCTTTTGATGCAGCCCAGGGTATGGTTGCTGGTATTCCATAGGTTGAGGGAGCTAAACATTGTTTGCACCAGGAGGCAGCAGTAAGCATTTGCTCATGTCTGTGCTGTTTGCGAATGCAATAATTCTAGCAGGTGGTGTCCCAGGTGTTGGGCTTTTCTGAAAGAGGTTTTGCTTTGAAGCAATTTTTGCTTTCCTTTTTAAAAACAATGTCTGGAGAGGAGTATCACCAGCTTTGCAGAGAAGCTGACGGCATTCACGGGTATATGGGCTGCTTTTTATCTCCCTGCCAATTGTAGAGGCAGGGTAACGAAAAACAAAGCAGTAAATGTCAGTATGATGTAAAAATATGTAATTTTGATTTTCTTGCAGAGCACACAAGAGACAGCAGAAGAAAACAGTTTACAAATACTAAAAAGGAAAAACAACAGGCATAAAGGTGCGACTCGCTTTATAGAACAACTGGGAGATACTGTGGTGGGCTGTATTGTAGTTCAGAGCTTGGAGCTGGGTGATAGCAGCCATGCTGCAAAAGTATCTCCATTGCATGTTGGGATTATGCTGCTGCTTGGGAGGCTTTAGTGGAGATTATTCACCTTCCCATGGCTGTGCTCAGTGCATGGGCATGTATTGGAACAGTAGGTGCTGCCTCAGGTTTTGTTCTGAACCTTTATTACCCTCATAAAGAACAGGGAACATGTCAAGAATCCTGGAATACTTGTGGCGCATCTGGTGTAAGTGAAATGACGTTTCTTTTCTCACAACAGTCTCCAGTAAAATGTACCATTCTGATAGAGACTGGCAGACTTCCCTGAACTGTCCCATAGCACTTTCCGTTTGAACAGCCTACTGGATGGATCTTACCGAAACCTGTCCCTAACCTGCTGCTTTGAGATGAAGACAAAATAGGTGGTTAGTTCACTAACAGTCCACATCTGACAAAGCAAGCCTCTAAAGTGGGCTGTGATAAATGAGTTTCATGCCTGGATCACCTGGAGTAGAAGTAGCCTCAGTTTTCTCACCAAGTCTAAGACTGATCCACTTCTTGCATTGTTTTCTCTTTCAGTCCACAGGGTGGTCCTGAGTGTTGGAAGGAAAAAAAAAAAATAAGACAAATCACTTGGTTTCCTATACTGCGGGTAGTGGGAAGCTTTGGGAATGGTGCCGGTAGGGCTGTGGAGATACTTGCTTTGGGTGAACAAAGCTAAATCTGGTGCTTGGGAAATTTTACCCCAGTGCAATGCTTGCATTTGTCTGATCACATTTTTGTTCCCACTGGAAAAGGCTGAGTGGGTAAATGGAGGAGCCAGAGATTTGCCAAAACGGTTGTTTCTGGGAGGGGGACTTCAGCCAAAGTTCTAGTTTCTGGAGGGAGCAAGCAAAAGTCACTACAGAGATCGCTTCTGACGAGTGTTTCTGTGTTTCAACAGTGCGAATAGACTTTCTTAGGAAATGTAAGCAAGCTGGGCTCCTGGATGACATATTTGAAGAAATGCTGGACACACTTCACCTGGCACAGGAAAAACTGATGGATGACAACACTTCAGAAACAGGTATGGAGACCCAGGAGGGAATCTGCTCTCAGAGCAGAACTCCAGCCAGGCCCTGGGTCACCTTCCCAGGGATACTTCCACAGTGTTAAATCATAATTCAGAATGCTCTAGCAAGGCCTTCCAGCTTGAATTTTTGAAGCCACCTTTTGCCCATTGGCATAAGCATAGGGAGGTTCAGCCAGGCCACTTCTCCCAGGCACTTAGAGAGAAGTCCTGAGACGAAACTGGAAGGTTTTCTTTGGGTCATAAGTCTGTGTTGTTCTTACAGCTTCACAAGAGGCACCAGCTATCTGTTAATATCAGCACTTTCTTTTGAGAGAAAAATCCCTGAGTATATACATTTTAAGTCTTTGAATGATTAGTCAGAACTTCATTGCCAACTCTTAATGTGTATTTTGGGGTTTCATCCTTTTAAGTATTAGTTTATATGAAGACCTTTGTTCTTGGAGGAGTCCACTCCAGTGTTACACTGTCCACAACAGCTAAAAAGAACATTTGAAACCTTCCTTTCCTGTTGTCATCCCAGCTTTACAAAGTTATGAATAATACCATTGGATAAAGAATGCTGATTTATGCAAAGTGCATGCACGTCTGAGCATTAGTCCTACCTGGCTAAATCTTCCTCATGAGCAGCTTGTGTGTAATATGACAGCAGCTGCTGGAAGCAGCAGTGAGGTCCAGGACACGTTTAGGGGCTCACAGTCTTCACGTTAAGAGTGTCTTAATAGTCATGTGAACTCTGTAGGTGTTTTGTGTTCTGTTCTGATGGAAACCCCAGCTATGAAATGGAGGCATCATCCTGGGCTGCGTTTTAACACTGACCAGCGCTAGTGCTGTCCCACATGTTACACAGTCTGTCAGGAGGAGCTGGTGGAGGCAGCACTCTGATTACACATGCAGTCCTGAATGAAACATAACTGAAGTGTATACACGTTCCTCATTTTTACATGGACTGTTCAGGTGGTGCAAACCCAAAAGGGAATTACAGGCAGGTCCCCTTTCCTATTCTCTGTATGGAAACTACAAAAAAAAAACAAAACCAGAATTGACAAATTGATCCTTCTTTCTTAAGATGGATTATATGAGAAGGAAGATATCTTAAAACCTTGAGCAGTCAGTATGATGTAAGTAATTACTGTTTTGTGCTACATCTCACATAGGGCTCTGCATTAGAGTGAGGGTTCTGTAAACCTTTACTTGATAATACTAAATCAGATTCTCTCTTTCTCTAGAGTATGAAGAGACAGTAATGTCACTCTTTGACTGTGGACTGTTTGAAAATATACTGACAAATATTCACTCAGGTACGTGAGCGCAGCTGTGAGAGCAGCAGCAGTTGCCCTGGGGTTTGGCACTGAGGCTGGGTGTCTGAGCATTTTGATAAAAAGACCATTGAAAATGAAAATTCCAAGGAACTTTTTTCCTACATTTATCTAAACAACTGAAAAAAAGCCACTAGTACCAGAATCTTCAGAAGCAGTGCTAGAGCTGGCTGCCTGGCTGACCTGAAGGGGGAGGCAAGTCGCAGTTCCACAGCTCTCAAAGACCTCCCTCTCCTGCAGGGTGCTCACCCATCCTGTATCTGCAGGTTATTGCCCTTCCTCCTCCACAGTTGTGTTGAACACAGTTCAGGGTGTTAAACGCTTTGAGCAGAACTGAGGTGGACCTGATGGCAGTTTTGATGGAGTGGTCGGAGTGAAGGGAAAACAAGGGCAGGAGCAGTTGCTTGGGACCACCAGTGTGGAAGGGAACTCTGGGTTGTGGATTCTGCTCTCAGCTGTCGTAAGCACCAAGGTTAAAACTGTTTTTCAGATAGGCAAGTCAAGTCTCTTACTCTGTTTCCCTCTGACAATTAGTAGCCTTCTTCTAACTTCTGCTTTAATTTATCCCTGTGAAAAGGGAAATGGGCTTTAATTAGCTGAGGTTCAGTGCATGAAGGTGATGTTTGCCGTTTCACTTTGACTTAACTGAAAAAGGCAGGCTCCTGCCTCCTGTTCTCACATTTAAATTCCCCTTCTGGAAACGGGAGCAATGGGTGTTGCAGTTACTGGAGACAGAGTTCCACCAGTGCATCATCTGAGGGCATTAACACATCTCTGCTCAGAACTTCTTGTGTGACGCAGCCATGGATCACATTTGGTTCTGTCACAGCTGCATCACTTATTTCATCCTTTTCTCAGCTTACAGGAGAAATTCCTGATATTGGCACCTACATACACACAACCATGTGATTCTTGTGCATAAAAGTTGGCTGTCTCCAGTTCCCTACTACATGAGTGGCTCAGTTCTTCCTGTACTTCACAATCTTCTTTTCTGATACTGTCAGCCTACTTTTAATTTGAAGGTCAAAAATGGGAACACACATCAAGGTTGATTCCAAAACTGATCCAAGAAGAGCTCTTAAAATGAGCCAGTGAGCTTACAACATACAGGTGACAAAGTGGTGACTGTCCTGCTTTGTGTTTTCTTCTGACATACCGATACTTCAGCTAGTTCTTGTGTACAGGACACAGTCCAACTTTTCATGGAGAGACCAGGCATAGGGGGTGTTAGACTACAGCAGAAAGGCAGTTACACTAAGCCTTTGAATATTAATGCATATATAACACGTATTTTTAATTAATAATAGTTACATACAAATGAAAGCTTTTAATGCTCTCTTTTTTGGAACAGGAACAGAGGAAAAAATCCAGGAACTTCTGGAAAGCAGAAAAAAACTGGATACTAAGATTGAGCTACTGCAGGACTTGAAAGAAGTTGACCTTCTTACCCAAGAGAACACTGCGAGTACATCTAGTACAATGTCTGAATAACCCCTAAGTCTGTCTGTAATGGTGTCAGTATTTAGGATTTTTTAATGGTAGAAACCATAGAGCCTGTCTGGTCACTGTCTGAGTAATTCCCTCTGGCCCTCACCTCTACCCCAAGATAAGGATACAGGCAAGAAGTGGGTGTTCTACTCATTTTTATACCTCACTGTTGCAATAATTTTAAGTTGTCCCTTTCTTTACATTTTCCCCTGGAGCAATGAGCATTACACACCAAATGTTAGCTTTTTCTAAAGCTCAGTGAAACCCTCCAGTGAAGACTTTGGTTTCCTCTCAGACAAGGGACCACCAGCTGCCACAGAGCACTTGTTAAAGTCGCTTCAGCTGTGGGAGCCCTCTTCTGCCTGTGCTGTAGCTGCTTCACTGTGTGCAGGACAGTGATGGTTTAAGGATTGTGTTGCTGCTTCGGCTTTCCAAAGAAGATAAAATTAGCAAAACTTGCACTTAATGAAGCCTTCTGAATTACAAACAGGCGTTTTTTAATTCAGTGATTCTTGATTGACTGCTCAACATATAACTAGTTCTGCTGTAACAGTGTTTGCAAGCAGACCCAAAACAGTTGGGCATCATACGCTATAAACAACATGTAAAACAAGTCAAAGAACAAACTGTGTCTTCCTTTCACTATTAAGAAAGGCTATGACTTCCATCTGTTTTGTCTTTAAAAAAATGTTTTTAATACAAAGAAGCATTGTTTAGCTACGAAAGGGTAAGTTAACAAAATAAAATGTTTGTAAGAAAGCTGTGGGTTTAATCATACTCCCCTGCCCCACGGGACACACCAGAGGAGGGGATGTGCTTTCTCACCATGGTTCAGCAGCACCTTGCCTCTCCGTCACTGATCCAGAGTGATCTGTTGGTTGTTAAACACTTTTACTCTCTCTGTGACTGGTAAAAAGTCCTGTTCTGTGTGAAGGCGGTGATGGAAAGTAACAACTTTCACAACATGAGCTCCTGAAGTAGAACTATGAGGAAAACAAAATACCAGTATTTTTACTTGCTTACACAGTCAGGCCTGCTGGCTGTGCAAGGGCTAGAAATACAACCTTCTGCTTGCACCAAGGATTCACCAGCAGCTGCCAGCCGGTGCAGTGCTGTGTTTTTGACTTTCAGCCTGGGAACAGTGCTGATAACACCGATGGTTTTAGTTGCTGCTCAGTAATGTTTACTCTGACCAAGGACTTTCTGAGCCTCATGCTCTGCCATGGAGGAAGGGAAGCCAGGAGGAAGCAGAGACAGGACACCTGACCCAAACTAGGCAAAGAGGTATTCCATACCACAGCACGGCATGCTCACTATACAAACTGGGGGCAGTTACCCGGAAGGGTTAGATCAGTGCTCAGTCAGGCTGGGTTTTGGTCAGCAGGTGGTGAGCAGTTGTATTCTCTTCCCTTTTTATTTCCCTTATCATTATTATTATTGGTGGTGGTAGCAATGGTTTTGTGTTATACCTTAGTTACTGGACTGTGCTTATCTCAACCTGTGGGAATTAAAATTCTTTCAATTCTCCTTCATATCCCTCTGGGAGTTGGTGGGGGGGGGGACACAGGGGGAGGGAGAGAGTGACTGCGTGGTTCTGATTTATGGCTGGGCTTAAACCACAACACCTGGAGCTTGGATTTATCTGCTATTGGGGGGACAAAGCTACAAATTTTTAGTGAAAGACTTAAAAGCTCACATGAGCTCTTTTCCACTATTTACTGATGAGCTTCAGAGCAGCTTAGAGGACAAGTCCTGGACTCTTGTGTTCCACCCCCTGCCAAGCTCAACCTTTAGCCTAGAGTTTGCAATCCAAACCAAGTTGTTTATTAGAAACATTTCCGACACATTTTGAAGCATTCTGTGAGCCTGTCCTAGGCTGAACTCCATCATGCTGTAGAAGCTCCTTGGCCTCTCTCAATCACCCAAAATTCTAGGCTGCAAAGTCACAACCCCAGACTTAGACCTGCAGTTAACCTGAACTTCAACTCTGACGTTCCAGATCCTGTGCTTTACTCTGTAGTTGGTGCAGATGTAGCACCATAAAAGTATTCAGTACAAATAGGAAGCTGTGTCCATACATATGTGCTGTAAGGTTAAAGTCACTATGAAAGAGCCATAGCTTGTCAGCACTGGTGTCTACAAATAAAGCTACCCTTTTCTGAAGTTGAGATTACAGGTATTTGTCAAGCACAGGGAAACAGGTAAGCTTCAATCATACCTAGGCTGTGGGGTTGGGCAAACTTCTTTCAGGTAAAGCAACTTCTATGCTGTAGGTGACACAAAAAGCTTGCCAGTTTCTTCAAAGGCTGAAGAAGTTCACTAGTGACAGATATAAAAAAAAGTTAATTTTATTACATGTAGTTTACATTTAGACAACACTTAAATGCAAACCCCCTGCTTTCAGGACAGTGTATCCCTTCCCTTTCAAGGGAACTGATGCAATCTGGAGTCATTCAAGAGGAAATTTTTTCCATTAGCCATTATAAATATTGCTTGAACAGATTATGTGAAGTATACATTGCAGCTTATATTAAGGTATACTCAAATACAGAGACTGACTTCTGATTAGATTTGCTAGTTACCCCTTTCTTCAAAGTCACTCGTGTAGGCTTTGCAGATGGATGATTTGTGCACACTTTTCTAAGCACCAGATGCTTGGTTAATTACACGCAGTCATTCACAGTCATGCAAATGCAGTACGAGATTTCCGTGCCATTTGCTTCTCTATAATCCCAGGGAGTTAATTATTTAAGTGACAGTCAGACTAGTCTCCAACTCCCAAAGAAATTGAAAAGTCTTGAGAGGCAGTGCTAGAACTCTGATTTCCCAGGCTAAAGAGGCATCCTCAACACTGGCTGGTCACTTCTGCACGCCACCGTGTGTCCTCTCTGCAGCTGAAATCTTGAACTGGTTCCACTATCCAAGTTTGCTAAATGCAAGTGAGTATTTTGCTTGACATTTTATAACAGTTCACTCTTGAGCATGGAAAACTTTTGTTTCCACCGTGGCTTTTCATGTCTTCTGGTATAAGAGAGCAGGCAACACTCGCTTTCACCTGTACAGTTTACAACATCCTGTTATAACTGCAGAAAATCCCTGCAAACGCCCGTAACTTAACAGCCTCATTTCAGTTCTTAAAGGCTCCACATTTACTGGCTTTAGCAATGAATTCCTTTAGCAGAGGACCATCCATTTGCCAAAATGCCGTGGTTTGTGTCACTTCTGTCAAGTGATTGACACAAAACTTAAAGCAGAATTCCTCTAAGTCCTAAACAGAAAAAAGAAAAGAAGAAAAGAATCTTATTATCTTTGCTTTCTCCAGCACAGGAAATGACATTCAGGCACAAATGCCTGTATATGCTTTATTTTTACAGATGAGCCAAACACATTAACCCAGTGGCTCCCAATGTTTTTCCCCCAAACAGTCACTATGTAAATGCAACAGAAATAATAATTCTACCCACATATCATGGTTACAAGGGGCACAGTAGCCATAACTTGTTCTCACTATGTAGCTGCCGTCACAAAAATCAGCTGTTATGAGCAATATGTATTTTAAAAGTTTCCCCACTTTAAGAGTTTCACCTGCACTCACTGACATTTACTAAAACACAACACAAACAGGAGACCTCAGGGTAATGATACACAACCAAGACTGTGGATTTAGAAAATTCAGCTCTTGTTCCATAACAAACTGAAATCTATCTGTAAGGTTGCCTGGCTTCTTGCTTAGTTAAGGGCTTAACTAAAGCCTTGAAGTTGCATGTCCCCCAGGATCACTGCAAGCATATACTGACTGGATAGTTTTAAAGCTAAGTTTAGGCAGAAGGCCTCTCTGTGCCTTAGAAACAGACTCTTGTTATAAGGAGGATTACAAAATAGCAACTTCCCACCCTGTTCTAATTCCTCTATTGTGTTTTAAGTTTGTAGAACTAGTACTTCACATGTGAGAACACTCCCTTCCTCAGCTGCTCAGCACCTGGGCCCCTGCAGGAAGGCATAATACATTTGCAAAGCTCTTTAAGCCACTGATTAATATTCACAATATTGAACACTACAGCAACTGTGTGCCACTGAGAGTTCTTAACACAACAACAACATAAAAATATATCCTGGCCTAAAACCAGGCATTCTGAAGCTGCAGATCTTGGCTTGTGTGGCATCTGTGCAACAAAAAAAGACAAGCTTATTAGAACTGAACACTGATGGGTTTCTTGGTTTTAAAGAGCAGAATGAGCTAGCATTTGTAACAAAATTACATCATACACATTACAATATTTTGCACTGCTTTATTTTTAAAAAAATCATATTCCAAGTCAATGTGACAAAAGCATACAATAAACATATTGTCATAGTACTAATTTTGGAATATTTAAAAGTTCTGTATTGAAAAAAAAAGACTGAATTTCATTTGCAGATGGATGCACTCCCAGCAAATTATCCTTAAAATATAGATTTAAATGAATAAAGGCACGAGGTACATCCAAGGATGATTTAAAGAGCTACTACAAGCAGCCACACCTGACCTAATTCTAGCCACTTCAACTCAGTCACCAAAAGAAAGGACAGGAGAGTTTTGTGTCATAGAGGTATTTCAAATGAGTGAAGCAGCTTCTTTTAACTGTGGTCTTCCAGATGCAGTTCCTTGAATGCACTACATCACTCAAGCAATTTCAAGCTCGCACACAGCATTACTGCACGTAACACTTTTTGTTTAAAAAACAAACCCTAGGTGTCACCCATTCTCTCCTTGATGTACCATTTAGGCCTATGGTTCTAACTTCATTTTGCTAGTGAGGTACAGCCAAGGCACAGTAACTGGATTTCTTCTACACTTTAAAAGCAGAATCAATCACACACTGAACACCCATCCCACAAACAATCTTCTGAGGCTAAAATATGGAAATTTTCCTATTTTCCATGAAGTCGCACCAAAGAAATTGTTATTCACAGTAGAGCTGAAGCCACAATTCAGACACTAACACAGCCCTTTAGGTAAGGTGTTACCAAAAAACAACACACAACAAGGCTCTGAAATAAGTTAGGGCACCTTCATGCCAATCACTGTGTATTAAGTACAAGAAAAAGCAATGAGCTGATTGATACACTGAGTACCAAAACTGCTTTACAAGCTAAGTAGCAAGCCAACCAAAGCTGCAAACCTGATGTACAGATACTAAGCTGAACACAAATAGCCACAGCAAGACCAGGCATACATCCTGGTTAGTCCACGAAGCAGCATGCTAGCGATGTAGTAGTGAAGTCAGACATGGTGCAATAGAGAAGTTTCTCTAGCCTTCCCCCCTTTTCACACGCTTGCTCTCTGTCCTCAACATTTATCAGGCCCACAGAGTAGTTCTTATCCTGCCATTCTGTCATACTGTGAAGACTGAAAGTGTATTTAACCGTAGCTAAACCAAGCCAACAAAAGAAACAAACCTAAATGCACTCAGTCCCCAAACCCACCAGAGTTTCAGAGTTAGTGTTTCCGAATTTTTTTGTTAGTCATCTTCATCTCCCCCCAAACAGTAATTCATGAAGTTCAGCACAGCATCATAACCTTCTACCATTGAAATACACAATGCAAACTTTTACAGATAATGAGTCTCAGCCTGGAACTTCAGTCATCTTCAGCTATCTGTGTACTAGTCCACCTTCTCAGTACTGGTTTATGGGGGTGGAGGAAGATACATCTCTCATGGCAAATACAGGGGTTTTTTAAGTTCAATATTCTCAAATTCTGACAACAGGAAACAGTATTATCTGAGATAGTAAAGGAGCAAGCTTACATGAAAAAATAACTGGCAGCTTTTCTCCACAGTTTAAGTCAGAAAGCAGCCACCTATTTAAGAGACTGAAGTTTAGAAGTTTACCTCTGCATCATATCTGACAGCAGCAGAGAGCAATGAAAATGCATTTTCCACAGTAATTCCTCTCTTGATAATATGCTGACACAGTTTTTTCAGTCTATTTTCACAGTACGAAGTAGCCAAATCCAAAAGCCCTGCAATTAAAACACCATTGTACATTAGTCCGTTGTAACTATCTCTGCTCTTTGAACAGCAGCTTATGCTCCTGGGCTACAGATTGCACCTGCACTCTGTGTGCAATGTTCTATCACTCTGTAAGATGCTTTTTGCAAGTGGGCCAGTACTCAGGAAAATGAATGTTGCCATTACACAAGAAGAAAGGCCTTTTATTGCCTCATGCCATAATCTTGTTAATCTCTCCAAATACATAAGCTGTTCTACTGCTTTGCATACCTAACTGCTTGTGAGAGTGGAAATGTCACAGAATAAGCAGCAAAAAGTCACAGAATGGAAATGTCACAGAACATGAGCAAAAAGGTACCATCACAAAAATCTGTGCCTGAATTACGGCTTGCTCTTTGCGCTGCTGTCCAAGTTTCCTCTGTGTTAGAGCTACTGAGATTCTTTGGTATTATCCTGAACAATAACTGACTCAATTTAGTAAAATATTCCAGTATTTTAACCCAAACAGTTTCTCTCCCAAACTTGAAAGAAAATGCTCATAGATTATTTCTAAATATGCACCAGTTTTGCCACGGTACATTTGCTACAACAGTGTTTTTAAGACAGGCTAATTAATCACCAGTAAAATGCATTATAGGCCAGACCAGAAGCTTGTATTAATACTGTATTCCCTGCCTCAGTTTTTCTGGATGCTGCTTTCTAACATAATTGGACCATAAGCAATACCTATTGCATCTTCAGGCGGAAGGTCCACACTGTCTGTATACAAGTACTCAAGAAAGGCACGATACACAGGATAAGAAAACTGGTCTATTTCTATCACTTCCTTCATATCCTCATTCCAGTATGACTGGAACATGGTTCTGAAGTGTTCACACCTAAGAGACAAAGACATAATCTGGAACACTATTATATGAACACATGAATGTTACATTACAGTCCCCCTGAAATACATATTTGGGGCACTCCGCAATATTCACAGACATTTTACCATACTCCATCACAGCCGGTGGTCCACATTTTGGTTCCTAATACTGTGGGAATTTTTATGCATTGAGATAAAACTCTTATTTGATCTATGATACAGAAATGTCTATGTATTTCTTGCAATCAGACCAACTTAACAGAATTCATTATCCTGGAAACAACAGATGGGCTTAGTGAAAATTAACTATGGACCATTTTAAGACAAGAGTTTTGATTCAACTCTTTTCACAATCACTTCATTTAAAGTGATTATGGATACATAGATATTATATATTACAGGTTTAGGAGTCACTCCCTACCGTTTACTTCCCCCCACCTTACATGTGATACTACGAGTTTATGAATAACCAAGAGCTGTGAAACATGACCACTACCTGATTTTCAGAACAGCTTTGTGGACATGGATGTACTTGCCATCCACACGGAACTTTAGGTCTGAGGTTTCTGGGCTGTCAAACTCTTTCTTCAGAGACTCTGCTACTGTTAAAAAGTCCTCATGCTCTACAGAAACAATTTTAAAACAAACAAAAACATGTTAAGCATCTTAGAACATACACATCACTAACTAATGCTAGAAGCTCAATTAAGAGCATGTTAAGGAAAACAGGTCAGTATTAGAGCTCCACTGGCTTAAGTGGTGAAATGGGAGGAATGAATTAATCCAGTACCATTTCCTGTTGGCAAGGACTGCTACATGCCAGCTACAAGCAGCAGGGGTCAGGAGTTCCTGTTCCAGCTCATCGCACAGAGGTAGCAGAACATCATGGAAAGCATCTGGAAAACTTTCTCCTCCTGGGCACCCCTCATGAGGTTGCCAGCCTCCTCACAGCTCACTGCTAGTGCTCATGCTAGCCAGCTCAGCTCCGCAACCTGCAAACTACCTCTGCAGCTGCACAATGCTCTTAACAGGAGTCTAGAGCATCACCTGCAACTTGAGACTTCAGCTGCACTGACATGGTGTGATCTGAGCCTGAACAGTAAGAAAATGTGTTACCAGTTGCCACTTGTTTGTGCTGGCAGACTGGATATAGCCTGCAGGTTGTCTGTCAAGGTCTTTGCCAAGGCTCAAGAGCATGAATTATCACTGACACCATTATACTCAGTTTCTTAGTCAGTTATGACAACACAAAACCTAACAGCAGTGCTGTTGAAGAAGAGCGACAGTAGATACCATGTGCTTGGTACAACCAAGGACACAGGACTTTGGCAATTTTGGAAGTGGATTAAAGCTCACAGCTCTTTGACAGTCCTTCATATTAAGGCCCATGGCACTAGTCCCACAGGGGTCCCATTCTATGTCTCTAGAAATCATACAAGAGTTGCAGCACACAATAGCTCAGACCTGTGGTAAAACAAGATCTCTGAAGTTCTAGAAAAACTAATTTAAGCTATTTGAAGCTTACACTGATGCATCTTAAAAGTGTTTTTCAATACACACGGCCTCTAAGAAGCAAAGTATGGAAAAGAAAAATAAGTGGATTTCCACTATAATGGGATGTGGTCTACCTCCTGTGTCCCACAGGACTGCAGATTATTCATCCATATACAATCCACAAATTACCTTTCACCATTCAGGACAGCTGAATTAGTTGCCATTTTAAAAGGAATACTGCTGTAACAAACTGCTGCAACAGACAAGTCATGTTTGTGCCACAAAGACCACACACTCCTACAATTTACATACATCACCCACAGAACCCGCAGCTCACCAGGGCTAACTAAACACGCTCCAATCCCTCTCTATTTGCTTGTGTGATTTTTTCTTCCTAGGTCATCAGCTTAGCTTAAGCTATGCAGCAGAACGACTTTCACTCCAAATACCTTAAGTTCATTCCTCAAAAAAGGCTGCAGATTTGTGCTTCACCACAGCCAATCCTGAGTGACTGAGTCATTTTTTTTGGCAGAGCAACCATAACTGGAAGCAGAACAATAACCTTTATGTACAGTCAGCTCTCACTAACAAAAAAACCCCAAACATAGAAAGAAAAAAGGGTTTTTTTTTAACTTGTATGAATAAAAAGGTGGGGAAGATGGAGATTAAATTAATGCTTTTGCTTTAAATATTCAGGAAGTAGGATTATCAGAATAAGAAGGGAATAACCCCCAACATGCGAGAGGAGTTAAAAAGCAGATACAAAAGTTAAAACATGTTGTTATACTCAGTCTGGGAATACTTCATAAAAACCAAGAACTTGAAAGGCAGTGAAAATGAGGAGATTTATTCATTTAGACAGTCTTCACTATCTGCAATAGGCAACAGACTGGATAACCATCAGATCTCTGCAGAGGACAAGACTAACACCTATCACAAAGGATTAGAAAATGGAGAAAGCAAGAGTAGGATAAAACAAGACTTGGATTTACCCAGAAGCAGATCACTCCAAGCTAATTTTTTCTCTCTAGTAAAACTATGCAGTTGTTCTTGATAGACAAGATGCTGTTATCTGGACCTTTATGAATGTGATAACACGGCTAAATGAAAAGTTAGAAAAGGTAGAGAACCAGGGTTAGAACAAATCACATGCAAGGTTAAAGACTGAGACTGCAGAAAGGTCACTCAGGATGTGATCTGTCCACAAAAACGATTTTGTACAGGAACTAACAAAATTAGGACCTGTTGTCAATATGAAATCAGATTAGAGCTCCTAAATGATTTTAAGAACTGAAGCAGCAGGTCTAAAATGAAAACATCTTAATGTTTTGAGCATGAAGACTTCATGTTTTCAAGGAAGTGGAAAAGCAAGCTAAGCACTTCATAGCATATTTGGGGTCAAAAAAGAATTAGCAAAATGTGAATCAAAGATAATCAAGAAGAAAGGATTGGGCTTATTTGTTGGTCACAGAGACTGTATCCCAAAGTGCAATCCAAGGTAGCATAAAAAGAGAGTTCTGACAGAGGAAACTATTAGGATCTTGTTTCAGAGGGACTTTATAAATCTGCCTGTCTTTAAATAAAAGTTGAACTAAATCAAGTTGAGAGAAATCATCTCAAAAAAAGAAAACCTGGAATTCTGTTACTTTACTTTCCTATCATGACACATAAGAGAGAGACTCAATCCTTCATATTGCCAGTTCATGTTGCCAGTTCTCCTTAAAACAGGAGTGGTATCCTGTACTAATCACTACTAACGTACACAAGAGATGACTGCACTGGCTGCCATGTTAGATCTTATTCTCACCTACTGACAGAAGACGCCACATAACGGCCGGGGTAGCAAAGCAAGCAAACACATCATCAGTGCAGGCAAAGTGCGTGAGGTGGGGAAGGATCACGGACTGCCCACGGCACTGGCCCCACATGTACACTTGGCCACTCTGGGTCTTGGCAGCCGACGTGTGAGCAGAGTGGCAGGCGGCAATCTCCACAACCCTGTGAACAGAAGAACCCTTGTAAGATACTTACAGGTACAGAATCAAGTGACTTTCCAAATACCTCACCAAAATATCAGCCAACCAAACTATGCATCTACACTCCTGTACTTCTTTCTTTGCCCTGCATGAATGTGATACTGTTTGAACAGATACTTTAAAACTGCAATAACATCTTCAGATTGCTTGTAGATTTTACTATACTTATGTATTGCTTCAGTGATGTCATTCTCATCATCTGACATTCCTCCTTTTCTTCCATAAAGATGGGAAAGAGATAGAAAAAACCCAAAGTTATGGTTTCCCCTTTAAAATCAATGCACATCACTTTTTCTCAAAAAGAAATGCTTATGGAGCTTATGAAACTTCCAGTTCCAGAATGAGCAGAGAAGTTTTAGTTCTAAGATTTGTACAGAACACTTTTCAGAACGTCTCTCAAACAGATGTAAAAATCATCTCACATTAAGTTCTTCGGTGTTTTTCAATAAATGCTTTATTAAGAAACCCTTCTACCTCCCTTTTTTTAACCCCTCCCCCTTTTTTTTCTTATTCTTGTTTAGACAGAGATGTGACCTACTGCTTGTATTTCTACCTCCTCATTTTGCTGTTAGTTTCCTTTCCTCAACGCTGAAGTTCAGCAGGGAACACGGACAGTGTTTCATTTGAGGAGAGGTGAACACAAGCACACTTAACTTCATATTCTTGAGAGCTAGGGTTGTTTTTCAAATGAAGTCTATACAGTACTTTACACCTCACATAGTTCCTTAAAATAGTAGAGCTGCTGATGCACACTTATCTATTCTGTTCTCCCACTGCTCATGCAATCTCTACCTTGCCATCTGAAACATTACAAGAACTGAGAAGAGCCACACTTCCATTAAAAAGGACTGCAAGGATGTTTCCAGTGTCTCTGTTTACATGATAAGCAAAAACCAGGGGAAGTTCCAGTGCTAGTTCAAAATAAAAGCTACGCTTTCCTGGTTTTATTCCATGCTAAAAATGCATCAGAGGATTTCATGGTTTTGTGCCAGAAACAGATCAACGGGGACAAATAAACGTCTTTCCAAGCAATCTAAGGATGTACATATCAAAATGTTTGTTCCTTTTCAGAACAATAACATGGAGAGTTAGCTTTTTGGTGAAAAGGTTTTTTTGCACAAAGCCCACATTTTAAGTGCAAATTTTTTTTCAAGATAAAACACAGGAAGAATCTCCAATGACTTTCAGTGTATGTATCAGTTATTTCTGGCAGATAAAAGACTAACAGGTTATTTTAAACCATTATCAACTTCAGAACTTCTCTGCAACATTATGGTATTTCAGCATCTCTGCAAGAGACATCATAAAGCAATTATTTCAGGGACAACTTTTCATCTTAACTGTCCACCTAAACTACTTCCTTCCCAAACTTTCTTCCCTTAGCAGAACAGATTCTTATTTCCAGGGCGAACTATACTATACTTAAAAAGTATAGTAGAACACATATTGTAACGCATACATAGTACATGTACTGAATACTTACAGCACGTGTACAGGATAACATGTTAAGCAAACACTTCACATCAGAATTCAGGAAGCTGACCTTTGTAGTTGCTCCTCCAAGCTAACACAAAACACAGTCTAAGAGTTCTTTACAAGCTATATGTGCAATATGCTTCGAGTTCGAGATAGCATTGTATGCCACTTCCTAAGGAACTGTCACCAGCATTACATGTAAATGACAAAAGAGTTCTATAAATGAAAAGACCAGGAGAAGCAGCAGTAACATGCTTCATGGGAAATGACAGCTCACCCACTTACAGCACTGTTTCCAAGGGAGCTGCATCAAGCAAGATGAGTAAGTTCAAGTGACTTACACCCCCCTTAGATGCCAAGCAGAAATTTTATATCTTCTCTCTCCTTTAGTCCCTGAACAAATGCCAGCTTTATTACAGTTCCATGCTTGAGTTCACATACACAATACTAAATGCAACAGGTCCCCTTAGTTCACTCAAGAAATAAACTGCCAAGAAATCAAAGCTGATCTATTTGCAAACATGCATATTTCTGTTTCAGTGCTTTTTAAAATAATATTTCCTTTTGCTATGCTAGTGTCAGTTCCTTCACAGACAAGCCAGCCTAACCTCAGCGGTTTCTATTGCAATGGTTCTTTTCTCCTTTCCCACCTCCACCCCTTTTTAAGCTCTTAAATAATCTCAGTTCTGTGCAGCTTTTAATTTAACGTTAAGTGTGAGAAACAGGAAAAATAGGAGTGACTTCCCAGAAAGACAGTTCAGACATGGAGGACAAAAAACAACTGCAAATGCTTCTTAGTTAAGCGGAGATTACAAGTTAAGAGATTTACAGGTTAAGGAATTTATGGATTAAGATGTTTCCAAACTGAGGTACATTAATCTATAGGTATACACATGAGCCCAGAGAATGGGATCAAGGTCCAAGCTTGTAGTGAACAAAAGCCATACTAAATATGAGGATGACAAGAGTGCTGGAAGAAGGGGTACAAGGGTAAGGGCAATCCTTTTATGAGTCTAGGAAACTAAAACTATAAATTACTAACTGGTACCACTGATAAAAGTATTGTTATCAGTCCTCGGCTCTAGCAACCTTGCAAACTGAGTTCTGTTTACATGGTGTGTCACTCTTTCAGAAAACTGTTTTTTCCTCCTGTCACTTCTTACAAAGGCAGTGCTTCTTCCCCCCCCTCTTTTTATTTGTTAAACATAGGCCTCAATATAGCTTAAAAGCTTGGCTTGTTGATTTCATAACTGTGTATTTTTAACCAAAGCAACCATATTTAGAATAGCCTAACAAGTCATTCATTATCTTTCAATATGAAGTAAATACAAAGCATGTTTACTTTCAATAATCATTACACATAGTAAAAAGCATTCAGTCTATCGTAAACAGCAAATTACCATTCTTTCCTATGCTTTTAACATTTGCCATAGAAAAACAATCCACCATGCCCTACACTAGCATGCTTCAAGTGCTAGAGACTGAATAACACATGCTCAGATTTATCAATCCAGAAACAGCATCAGCAAGATTACCTTTCTTTTTCCATCATGATCTGCACCGGGCTTAGCTGGTTACTTTTATTGCCAGTTCCCAGCTGCCCATAAGTGTTAGCTCCCCAGGCATAGAGCAAGCCCTCATCTGTTAGTGCTAGTGTGTGCGCATAGCCACAGGCAATCTGTAAGTAAATATATAAGCATTACTACTAAAAAAAAACAGAAATGAGAAGCACAATTATAGCACACACTGCCTTAGTCTAGCTGATGTTAAATTTCTCAGGCATTCTTCATTTAGCACTACTATGCATTATTTCTCAGTATTTAAAGCTAACAAAATACATTAACTGTAAATACCAGAAAAGTCCCAAATTCATTAAATTAATGTTCATTGGTTACTCCTAAATTATTTACTACACTTTTGCAAAGTCTCCCTTCTACCTGCTTTTAGTTGCTTTCAGTTGCAGAATCGTCACACAAACAGTGAACTGTACCATCACATCTTGTAACTCTAAAATACTTTCCGAATTTGGTATTTTTAATACAGTACAAACTATGAAAGCTGCAGGTCAACAGCTAACAACCGTTCAACCTAAGTTATCACTTGAGGCTCCACAGAACCTTACTAAAACCCTAGGAAGTCCCAATTTTTAGCTTAATTCTTTAGCTGGGGAAAGCAAAAACAACCCACTGACAAAAAAACAAATCCACACCACAACTCATTTTCCTTTTCTCTCTCACTCACTTCTGAAGGACTAATTAGACTATTCATGTAGAATATAATTTGAATACCTTGCTCCCCTTCTTTTCTTGTCTTTGCCTAGTGCATTTCGCTCAGGTTTATAACAAAAATGCAATATGTATCCATAGCATAATTTACTCATAGTTACACTAGCTAACTTTAAATCATTCAGAACACTTACAAAAGCAAGTATTTTACAGCTTACTTGCACTTTTCACAAGCTAAAAAAATTTATAGGAGATAAACAAAAATAAAAATCAGTATTTGAACTGTGAGATCTAGAAGCATCTAGAAGATACCGTTTTAGCAGATGCTAGTAACATGAATGCATTTTCATTCCCACATTTGACATACCTGGAGTATACACACACCATGTAACGCTGCCACTCTGCATGGTGTTAGTTGATTGCCGTTGTTTCCAAGACCTAGCTGACCATTACCATTGTAACCCCAGCCATACACCTGGTTGCAAAAGGAAAATGAAAAAATTCAATAAAGCCACTCCTCAGCAGAAGTACAGAACATTTAAGACTTAGTATCAAACACAAGTCAGAAAAGCACATCTTAGGAAAAAAAACCCTGTACATTATTTCAAGACCAGTACTGAGAAGGCTGAAAGACATTAAATATACTACGATTGACTGTATTCAACTTTTCCATCCTGTATTTAAAGTATATTTGTCATTAAAGCACTAGAAATTTTGCAATACACCAAAATCTCTGCCCTAGCATCAATATTTCAGTTGACTTCTACACATTTCTTTCTCATTATTACTTTCTTTTTTAAATAAAAAAGGAAATTAGTTACTTTGATCAGCTGGTTAGCTACTGGGTTAGTTTAAACTGAAGTTCCCAGCTTGGCTCTGTGTTTTACTTTAGTTTAGTTACAGTGGACGTATCAAGACAAAAATATGTACAATGAAAGCTTATCTCAACCCCAGGGACTTTTACAGTCCCTCCAGCCACAAAGAAATGCAACACTCCGAGTTTGATGAAATGTAGTAAAACTGAGGTTACAGTTCATACCTAGAAGCAAGATAGCACCATAAACCTCTGTGAAACAGAACAGTTGCACAATACTAGGGCAATGTGCAAATGCTGAGTTCAGTTTTATTCCTGGCAATCAAGCCATGTGTTTAAGAATCAGGATAAATCAGTGTATTCCTGCAGAAAGATTAACTATTTAACTCTGCACGCTTTCAAAAATCAATGTAATTAAGACATCTGTTAAAGAATCTGTTGAAGACAGCATTTCCAGTTAATAGCAGAATTTTCCTTAAATTTATCTCTCAGAAGTTATCAATATAACTCTATCAATACAACTCTGTAACTTCAGCACTCCATGTCAGCATCTCTCCATGTTCAGAGGTTAACCTCGTAAGTTTAGGTAAAAGAGACAATGAGAACACAGCAATGCTTACCTCGCCATTGTTTACTACAGCCATGGAGGAGGTCTGACCACAAGCAATGCCAACTACCACTTTACCCTGTAAACAGTTTGAAACTCTACGAGGAGTTGGCTGGTTTGCTGTAGATCCAGATCCAACTTGACCACAGTTATTATAGCCCCAAGCATACAGCTGTCCATAAAAACAAACAAAAAATGCAGTTTAAGCTGTAATAATAGTAATGATAGTAATAAACTATAATCTTACCATAGTCATCATCAGGCAGAGTAAACTATCCTACTGAACAAGCTAAAATGCTTAAAATTAAATTTCAACAGCTGAAAATTATAAACAGCAACACAACTGATCTAGCAAATATGAACATAGGCCTTTTTTCAGCTTCTTGCTACAGAACTGGAGTATCTGACTACAACAGGAAAACAAAGGAACATATTTCTGTATTACACGTAAGTCAGATTCAAGACAGAGAACATAGTGAGTGGACTGTCCCCATAACAGCTACTATGAAGAAGGAAGCATAAGGAAGACATTCTTTACTGTAGACACTGGAACAGGTTGCCCAAAGAAGAGGCAAATGCTCCATCCCCAGCAGTGTTCAAGGCCAGGCTGGACAGAGCCTTGAGTGACACAGTCTGGGGAGAGGTGCTCCTGCCCATGGCAGAGGAGTTAGAACTAAATGATCTTAAGGTCCTTTCCAACCCTAACCATTCTATGATTCTATAATAAGAAAGTTAATCCCATCCCAGCCAAAACCATCACATTATGCCAAGTATTTCCATGAATTCTTACAACTTCAATGACCCTCCAGATGTACCAAGGGCTTCTGCAGCCAAATCCTTCTATAAATAAAACTCTACTTAACATATTTTGCTGCTTCCTGTATAATTAGTTCTGGTAGAGATAAAACCTCAGAGCACAAACAGACTAAACTACTGTAAGGTATAGCTAAGGACAGTTTTATAGCACATTAACTAGCCACAATGGCAAGCAGGCTGTAAATACCAACTCCATGGTAAATACAAAGAAACTTCCCTGCTTCCACTGACATTTCAAGCATCTGACATTTATTACAAGAGACAGCATGGCCATCGCAGGCAGCTACCTTACAGTAGCTGGCACCACTAGTTTAATGCATGAACACCCTCTCCCTCTTGCACACACACCAGATTTTATGGTTTAACCAAGTCAAATGCGATGGCATGAAGATCTTCCTTAAGAATAGGCTCTCCTTCCAAATACAACACTTAAATTAACCCAACAGTCTTTCCTACCCTCAAATACTGATTTGCTACTTTGTATTACTGTTACATTATGACTCTACTGAACCATAACAGAGGCATGCTCAGACTACCAGGATGAAAAAAACCTGTAGTTTACATTTTCATTTTTAGGAAGATTTAAAAATAGAACTCTTCTTTTGCTAAAGCAGAGCTGAAACGAGGCTTTCCTCCATGCAGTAAGATGCAACTCAAATCAGATATGCACAGATTGCTCAAATCTGACTAACTGGAAACTAATTGTATGTGTTTCCCATGACATCTAGCCTTAAGCCATGTAAACAAATAGAATAAAGCAAACTTGGTTATAAACCAAGTGCTCTTTCATTAGCTACACACAAAAGTATTCAGAGGTGTGTAGAGCAACATTCTTTCACAGTAAAAGTCTGGAAATCATGAAGACTACAAGAAACAGACTAATACAGTGAATACAAACAACACAATAATACCTCTTAAATAACAGAACTGCAAGTAAATCAGTGTTACATTTTGCACTTTACAAACCATTATTCCACCTGTGACACAGCTTTCTGGTCTTGTCCCTGTAGGACATACCACAAATGCAAGACACAATAGTTTATTAAGCTTTTATCCCTTTTTTTTTGTGGTTGGATGGGTTTTTTTTGTTGGGGTTTGTGGGTGGGTGTTTGAGTTGTTTTCAAGTCTGCTCTGAAGGGAAGGACACCCTAATTTAAGACAGTAGAAAAAAAGGTTATGCTGTAACTACACTACAGAGAAATGTCAGACTGCAAGGTCCCTTGCACTACTCACACCAAGGAGATGGAGAGATTTGAACAGGTTTCAACTTACATCCCCATCAAATGACAGAGCCATGGAATGATGAGAGCCACAAGCTACTTCCACCACTTTCTTTACTAACAGATTTGTGCAAACTTGAACAGGAGTAATGCCCTGATTAGTTGTGCCATTCCCGAGTTGGCTGTAACCATTATGTCCCCAAGCATATACTTCACCATCTGCAAAAATATTGAAGTTTGTGATAAAAACCACCAAAAATTCCAAGGAAATTAAGATATACAGAATTCTAAGAAATTAAAAACATCAACAAGAAAGTGAAAGGGTATTAACAAAGAGCAAAACTATTGCAAAAACCATCTGTATACTAAAAAACTATATACTTCATATGCAACTATTTTATATACATGTATCACAAAATAAACCTCTAGGTTTATTGTGGAAACACACGGAAGCGCACAGGCAAGACTAAGTATGTCATAAATGATAACAGTAAAGCTTTATAGTTGCAACATAATGGAAATGGAAACTTGCTTTACCTATTATTGAGTACATTTAGCTCCACTTAAGAACAATAAGAAACCCTTAGTGTGCATTACCCAATTAACAACTTAATACAATTACATATTAATCCACTCTTGTTAAATGCAAGTGGAACTTAAAATCCGTAACTAATGTTTCAATACTAAATGTTAATTTTCTACCTTCAGTGCAAAGTACAACATGGGGTCCACTTCCATAACTGAGACTGGAAATCTTCTTTCCACATAAGGCTTCTAATTTCTTTGGTACTATTGTGCTCTGGTTATCTCCAGTTCCCAAACAATTACTGCAATTTAGTCCAAAAACAAACACCTGAAAAAAACAGAGGAATACTGATTTCAAGAGATTTCTACTCAGGTATGGACAGATGTGGCAATATCCAGGTCCTCATGAAACTATGGACTCTCGAGGGCTACAGACTTCACTCATGGAAGTTAACAAGCTCAAGAGTCAGCATGGAGACACTTTGGAAGTTAAATGGTGAACTTAAATTCTTCACATCCATGAAGGCCTCTCATTTGTGGGAACTGTCCTATAAGAAGTATTAAACTGTGGAAGTGGAAGACAGCCCCTTCTTTTAAAAGCAGTTTGCAAAGAGGAGCCACAGGTGTACTGTGAGAGTCTCATCCTTCAGGCAGCTTTGACAGGACTTAGGGAAAAAAAATATAAGGTCCTACTCTACCCACTCTTACAAGAAACCTTCCCATTAATACACCCCAGAAAATCTGGCTTGTTCTCTTTCAGCAGCACAATGCTAACTCGCATTGTTTCAGAATCATTAAAATCCACAGATAATCTTCTGCTGTACTGTTATTTAGCAAGCCATAACCTAATTATGTATCTTCATACCTGGAGCATTTGCACTTAATTTCAAGCTACAACAACTTCTTTTGAATTCTGACTGCCTTCAAAAGTGCACGTAATCCATCCTGGCCTTTGCCATTTGCAAGTTTTCTAAATACTCCATCTATATTGTCCCCATACAGGACTAAAAAAGAAAAGTTACATCCAACATATTTTGAAATACACAAATTTCACACAATGCTTTTGATAAGCTATTAATTTACAAGTATTCAGTGGACTATGAAAACAACTAGTTGTAGGGTATATGTTCCATTTTATTACAGCCTTACCTCATCGTTGTGTGTTACGTATATAGCTTCATTGGCTGATGTACCAAATACACATGCTTTCCGAATAGATGCTATTTCTTGAGGTGACAGTAAAGTAAATATTGGCCACTTGCTTACATCCACCATGATGCTGCTGTGTGTCATAATGTTTCTACAAGTAAGACGACATTGCTGTAATAAAAACAGAAACTTGTTAGAAAGTGTATTCTGCACTTCAATCAGCAGGCAGTAAGATAACTTTAAACAGGAGAAAAAAACGTGTTGCAGCTTTGAAAGTATAACATTCTGTTCTGCAAGAAATATGTAATCATATATGCATGAAGGTGGACAAATAGCAAGTCACTGCTAGGACACTGGAAGAAGAGGCCTTTTCTTAACAGAATAAGTAAATTGTATTTGGTCCAACTGAACATCTGCTGTTCTACAATCAAACACACAAACTTTGTGACACCCCCAGTGGCAGAGGGGACTTCTGAGGGAATTTTCAGAGAGCATTTCAGCTGGGATTCCTATTTATAAAATTTTCACTCACGAATCTTATTGTAGTCTTACAACTTATATATGCCATGTAAGCAAGCTGTTGATGTATGTCAAATCTGCAAATAAAAATAAAGCAGCTGTTGAGCACATGACACAAATCTGCCATCTCTTGCATAATCAAAATCTCTTCTTATGATCAAAAACTATTTGTGAGAGCACAAAAGCATGAGATAAACTCACAGGTTTGTACAATTAAGCAGTGAAACACATCAGAGAACTGATCAAGTAAAATTGTCATAATCTGTTAAAAACAAGCTGACAACATTAAAAGCTGGAAACATGAACTGGGTATAGACATTATCTGTCAATGAACACAGACTATACAATCCATCCTTCCACAATGCTCCATATCTTCCCAGTCTCCCTAGGACAATTGCACCAGGTCAAGAACAAAGCTGACAGTCAACACACACACACAGAGCTTATCTAGGTCTTCAATCCTGCACACAAAAACTGTAACACTGCTCATACCCTGAAGGGATTCTGCCACTGCCAACCTATGATCCATGCTCAAGAGTATCAGCAAGCTTTGTGAGATCTTAAAAGCACTAGATAGAGAATGCCACAGAATGTCAGTGACATGAAACAAATTGCAGTAAATCATTAAAAAAAAAATTTAAAACATACATCATTTGGTTCTGATGATTTTCAAAACTGTGCTGACAACCAAGACACGGCTTCAGAAAGCTATTCAAAACCAACAGTCAATCCCAAAGTACAGGTCTTTCGGTGCAGATGTTTGGTGGAAGGAGGGGGCTTGTTATATTTTTAAGAAGTTTGAGAAACACTGGGGTCACACTGGAAATTTGTATGCAAAAAGAAACAAAATCACAAACAAAACCCAGACTTGTCTCCTGATCAGATTTTGTAACCTTGCTCCAACAAACCCAGCTCTACTCTACAGGCACTTCTCTCACTAACAGCCTGCCTTCACTCTACATTTCAAATTTGAAGCAGGTCTTGAAAACACCTGAAGTCTCCAGATGGCACATTCATACTAATTATATTTGTAGAACAGCTTTTAAAAGTCTACGTGATATCGAGACCACAGCACATTCTATGCAGCTAAACAGATCTGAATGCACTTAAGCCTTCTTAATTTCTAGTCACATTACAAACTCAGGCCACCAGGTGCCAAGATCTGTTACCTTGCTTTGGCAAATCTCTTAACATGACACTATCAATCAGTTAAAAGGAGACAGCACTGACTTGCTCATTTGTGCAGACCAAGTAATTGTTCCTTCTGACTTTCCCTATTTATTTTGCCTTGTATAATGTACAATTAGCAATGCGCAAGACTGTCATAAATTGGACAGACATTACAAAAAACTATTTTCTTCACAGAAGTTCTTTTCAACATATCTTGAGATATAAGATACAAAGACAAAAATCTTATTTTGATGGAGAATGTCCTAGTAAATTAACAACTTCTAAAGCACCCTGAGAACATATTCTACCCTTAATGTATCCAGTTTAAAATGTGCTCCCCTTAAAGATCTCTGCGCTAGATCTTTAATCTGCTTGGTTTATTTTCCACTATTGTATGACTCAGTTAATCACTCCTCTTCAACAAAACATTTCCAAGCACTTCTCAAACCTGTCCAAGTCACACTGCATTTTTTATGCCTCAAAGCTCAACTGGCTATCTTGTCAGACAAATTAATATCCGTAGATAAAAGAAAAGCTTTCAAGCACACAAGAATTTCCAGATTGAAGACATGAGCAATGAACTCCATCCACAGATGAACCACCTTACAAATTCTGACTTATGTAATACTGCTTTACCTAAAACAGTGCTGTATATTTCCAATTTCAACTACTACTACAATTCTACAAAGTTATTTTAAAGGTTTTCCTTAAATACCTTTTAATGGCAACTCATCTGTCAGTGCCAAGCTAGTTTCTTTAACAGATCTCAATCCTAAAACCTCTCCAAGTTTAGCACAAAAATTTTTAAACAAACAGAAGACATCTCTTGCCTTTTATATAATATGCACTGTTTCTCCTAAACACAGACCCTTTTCCCTTCCTCTACAACTACTAAATGTTGCCCTTAGATGCTGCCATGTGCTGGAGTACCTATTCAGTTGCAGCATTTTTACACTAGCAACAGCAGCTATTTTTGTTCCTGCTTATATCTAAATGAGTGAAATTACATATAAACCTCAAAGTTCTGGGACTTATAGATGGCCTTACTGTTCCTGAGCTTTAACTGTGCATGGAACACTGCTTTAACTACTTATTCTCCATTTTCCACAGAAAGTAAGTGCCCAACCTAGGCATGAGCACCACCAAAACGGAAATCTAATTAATTGTAGCATCCTCTAAGGCATACAGCACACTTTCCAAAAGGGCAGATACTCTGCAATACAGTGATTAACCTCTCACACCAATCACACTCAAGCTCCATCCTTGCACAACGTTTGTCTAAATACAAGGGGAAAGGTGTGTGCACAGTTTCTTCTGGGCAAATCTTTGCTACAAAGGGCTGATTTAGGAGACTTCAGTCAGGTCATTGCAAGCAGTGGCACAAAGAAACACAGCGTCCTTCACTCGCCATTCGTGTACTGCATCAGTAAGAGAGCTAAGGTTATTATTTACTTCTCCCAGTAATTACACAGAGGCCTGGACCCTGCCACATTACATATTACGCACAGTCTGCACCCTAACTGAAAGTTTATATGTGCAAATGTAGTAGCAAATGCACTAGATGCAGTCCAAAGTAATGGTTATTTTAATCTGTAAGCAAATAGCTGTTTCAATGTATGTCTCAAGCTATTGTTTAGATTCCATATGCAACATGCAGCAGCAGCTTTAAGGCATACCTGTCACACACCAACATCTAGATTTTAAGTTAACTGCAGTTGAAAGCCTTATGCATATAAAACTCATAAGCTTAAATTTGGTGCTCTGGTAGATAGCTGCTTTCAGAAATACTTTATGTCACTGTCTTTAACTGTCTTTTCATTTCTACTGCATGATCCAGTGATAAACAACTATACACCATGTACCTTCTACTGCAGAGCTAACCAGCAGAGGGCACTTATATCAGCAATCCCTCTTCTAACTACCTTGACATCTTTGAAATTATCCAACAATCTCGGTATACAAACACGAACAGAAACAAAGATGATTGAATTTCAGTGAGGCTAAAAATAAGCAAGAAAGGATGACTCGTTGAGAAGGAAACTGAACTGGCTGTACAGTGGGATAAAAAGAAATTGAACTCAGAGCAGTCAACAAGGTTAGGGAAAGAAAAAAAATCTAGATTTGCTCGAGATTTAAAAAACCCACATGGTTTCAGACACATAAATCCTTCAAAAATTTGGTATTGCTTCCTATGCATTCAACTTCTCACTAGTTTGCCTTTTAAAGAAAAGGCATGCAGGCTGATTCTCAACAATGCATTCAGGCAAACATACATCCCTGCCTTAAAGAAAAAAAAAAAACAACCAAAACACAAAACCAGAAGAAAACCCACCAGTAGTTACAAAATGTTTTGTTAAATGATTTTACACGAAGTTTTATAGAGTTTATATTCAGCTACACAAATCCATGCTGAAGAGAACAATAGCCTACAACAATATCCTACCAGGAAAACAGTATCCATTGTCACTGCAACAAAAAACCCTATAGTTAACTCCTCAAAGATTACCCCCTGATTTGTAAAGACTATTTGAACACAATTGCATGTTTGTTTGCTTCACTCTTCCCTCAGCCCCCCCCCCAGTGCTGCAGTTTATTCTGGCTGGGCAGATTCTCTCCAGTACAGAAAGAAACTGCAGGGTCAGGTCTTCATTTCTACTAATTGTCTACAGGAATTATAAACAGAAGTGAGAACACAAAAGCTGGGATATGTGGCTTTAGATCAACACGAAAGGACTGGCACACTTGACCTTTTTAAGTACACATCAACCAAGAAAGAGTAAAATCCTAGATGCAACACTAATCTTCTCCATGTTTTCTCCAGTTCATGTCTGGGGTTTTAATCTCGTATTTCAGTATTGAGAAAGAACTTGGAAACAATACATACTACTGACATTAATTAGATGTGTGACCCAAGTCATATTATTGAGGTTTTCTCCCTGCAGACACAAGGATATTGCACTCCCTGAAATCACATGCCTCAACTTACTTTCCTTAGACCTTACATAACGCAAGATTTCTTTGACAAAATCTGTCTGTTCAAACCTCTGCACGATTTATTTTTGGATGCCTTTTATGAGCAAGCAAGGGAAAGAAAAACTTCTGATCTGACAAGGAAACCTCCTATTTGCGTTGAGTAACCGGCTGAAAGAGATACAAGTAAAAAACACTATGCAAATAAATCCTACTGAACATAAGACTGTTCTAGCCATAGGAAAAAACCCTTAGTAAGATAACAATCATCCACACGCCATAACAAAACTGTAGTTACAATCACAGTGTGCCTTCTTTTTCTTTTTTTAAGCTGAGCCATTACTGAACTATGCACTCAGGACGTCTTCTAAAGCAATACCTATATTCTGATCCAATGCATAGAGAGAGCATTCAAAGGAAAATATTCACATTAAGGCTCTAAACAATTCCTGCATCTTCCAAACGCTGTTTTTCTTAAAACCTTCGTGTTTCAAACACATTTCCATTTATTTTTCTCATAAGCCCACCCCTAGTATAAACGACTCAAGTAGATTTTACCTTTCATCAGTAGATGACATGCTTTCCAAAAGAGGTCTGTTAAACTTTGTACATCAGAACTCTGAATGGTCCTTTTATAAAGTAAATATTAATTCAATATTAAATTTAGAAGAACTGCATTAATAACTGAAGAAACACTATTCGTGTTTTTTCACGAGCCCAGCGAGGGGGAAAAGATGTTGAGCCTTCAGGAAGCAGACAACAAAGGGAAGGATAAACTGAAACACCATGAAACCGAAAAAAAAACAAAACAAACCAAAACATACTGTGAGCACATATTGTGAGCTACGCCAAGCAGGAAGAGAGCCTTTCAGACAGCTGTGTGGGAGAAGTCACAGGCGGACCCAAGGAAAGCTTCGCCAAGTCACTCTCACCATGACCCCCAAGCAAGCCCTGTTTACGTAAGAGGGACCCTTTCCTCCTCCAGACGGGTACCACGGGCCCTGCCGCCCCTCACCGGGGACCCACCCCACCCGCTCCTTACTGCCCGCCCAGCCGCGGCCCTCACAGCGCCCTAACGGGAGCTGCCGCGCGCAGCGCTTCTCACCCGGCCCCTGCGGCATTCCCCGGCGGGCTCCCCGCGGCCGCTCCCGCTGTCTCTGAGGCGCCCCCGCCGTGTTACTGGCCGTTAGGGCCGTTAGGACCGTTAACGGCCGTTCGGTGCCAGCCCCAGCGCGAGCAAAGCGGGCACGACCGGGTGCGCAGCCCGAGAGCCGGCACCGCCCACGTGACAGCAGCGGGTCGGGCGGGAGCCGAGGGCGGTTGGGGGCGTGTCACGTGACGGCAAGCCTCGGGAGGGACCCCTCCCGCTTGACCGTTCGCGCTCGCCGTCACGTGTCCGACGATGAGTAGTTCCTCCCTCCTCTCACCGCCTATTGGACGCGGTAAGCGCCACCACGTGACGTATCCGCTCAACCCCCGCGGGTCTGGGGCGGGTTTGGCTGTCGTTCTGAGGGGCGTGCGGCCGGAGGCTGAGCTCTCGGTACCTCAGGTGTGGGTCCTGGCCCGGCTGGCATCCCCCCTTCTCAGGCATCGCTCTGAGAGCGCTCATGAGGGCCCGGGAGCTTGTGTTTGCTCTCGGTATCTGTGTCCGCGGCAGGGGCAGGCCGGCGGGCACGGCCACCGCTCCCTTTGGCGGTAAGGCTGAGTGGCACCTTTCTGCCTCCACATCTTCACTGCCGTGAGGGCGAGGCGAGAATGAGGTGGGGTCGCAAGCAGCCCAGGCCTCCTTCCGTGGACACAGCCGAGCAGGGCTGTGATGGGTATGTGCTGGTTCTGCTGCAGGTCTGTAGTGTCTGAAACCAGCTGCATCCTATACACTGTGTTGACTGTCTTCTGACACAGGCGCTTAAAAGCTTGTATCCATTCAGTGATATTTAGCCAGTACATATGTGCCTGTTACAACTTAGCATAATACAAGGGGTAATGGGTTAAAGCTTAAAAAGGGGAGATTCAGGTTAGATCTAAGAAAGAAGTTATTTAAAGTGAGTGTTGGTGAGACACTGGCACTGACTGCCCAGAGAAGCTGTGGGTGCCCCATCCCTGGAAGTGTTCAAGGCCAGGTTGGACGGGGCTTGGAGCAACCTGTTGTAGAGGAAGGTGTCCCTGCCCATGGCAGAGTGGTTAGAACTAGATGATCTCAATGTCCTTTCCAACCCTAACCTATGATTCTTTAATTTTGTCTTGTTACAGTTCTGTGTCTACACCTGTGGATCAAGTAGGAGACAAAGCTGGGGGAGGATCCAGGAAAGGGAAGATTGGAGACTAGTCCTCCCAAGAGAGCTCTTTTGCTACACAAAGTTGTTACCAGGAAATGCTTCCCGCTTTTCTCAAGATTTCATTTTCCTGACTGTGCACAGGGTCAGGAGGCAGCTGGGGTTTGCAGCAGGAGAGGAACTGATCAGTCTGAAACATAAAGCAGTAGGGCAGGGTCCACTGGAAGTAATCAGTTTAGGGCTGGTCAGATTAGGAGGAAGCTGTTTAAAGAAGAAATCATGATGTTAAAAAAGAGAAAAGAAAAATCAAGTTCACTACCCAGGAATCAAGTTTGGATGGATCCCTCTGAGAGGGAGTCAGTGATGCTGAAGAAATTCTGCCTTGGAATATGAAGTGAGGAAAGCACAGCAGTAGGTCTGGGGCAAAAAGAGATGTTCCCTGCTAAGTTCCTGCTTGCTGTGCTCTTGAGTGACCTTAGCTGGCATCAGCAAAGCACTGCTAAATTGGCTGTGCAAATTCTGGAGCAACAGAAAGAGAAGGCATAAATAAGGAGATATGTTGAAAAGTGTCATCAGAGCCTCCACGGGAAGCCCTAAAAGAGCCAGAATGGGAACATACACAACGCTTATTTTCAGCTTGTGTTTGTAGCTTCACGGAGGAATCATCGACCAAGAGCAACTGCCTTTGCTGACAGTGCTAGGGAGTGGTGCTGAAGGTGGAGCTGTGTAAACAGAATTTTGATCCTATTTAGTACCTGTAGGACAGACCTGCTTAGTTATGATACACAAGAAACCTGGTTGTTCTAGCAAGTACTGGAACACAAACCCCCAGTCAGGTTTTTTTATTCATGTGGGTTTGTTTCTTGTTACTAGTTATCGCTAATCAGTTTTTACTCTGTGCAGTAGGTCCTTAAACAGTGGTTGTTGGCAGTTTATACCATGCCTGAACTTTACAATTGGCTGAAACAGCTGAAAAAATTGCTCTGTATGGAGCAGAAGTAATTTTATAATCTTTCAAATAACTAGTTTCAGTTCTTTGTCTTTCAGTTTGTTTTTTTGTGAAAGCCAATGATAACAAAAAGCAACCATCCCCCAATCATATTTTCTTGAAGGAAAGGGATATGAAACCTTATATCCGTCTTGGAAATGTTATGAAAGCATTAAATACGCCAGCTAGACAAAACCATGACTTTCAGAGACACGTTTTGTGGAATAAAAGGAAATATTGCTAAAGACAGTATACAGACAATGTGTGTAACTCTTGCTGACTTTGGTGGGTCAGCTGAGACGCTGGCCTTACCCTCTCTCTTACATTGATAGTCTCAACTAACATCTCCCTTGGTAACAGTAGCAGGTGACTTTGATGTGCTTTTCTCAAGTGACCAAACTGGGAACACTGGAGATTGAAAATGGACAATAGCACAGCCTGGAATTACACCCCAAACCTTAATGCACTTTAAATCAGTAGTTTCGTTCCTAGCTAGCCATTGTCCAGACTGAATATCACAAAAGTGTGTGTAGTCCTAGGTAAATCCAGGTTTAGGAGGATTTATAATCTTGTCAGTTGTAGATTAAAAGCTCTGTTCTGTATCTGCAGCTCTATAAGTGACCACAATGAAGAGTCATGATGGCAACTGTCAGTGACCTGTTAAAGGATATTGGAAGAAGAACATTATTCAAAGTGTTTCTCTCCTCATTCAGCATTATTTTTTTCCACCAATTGATTAACTGTTTTCCCTCAAACTGCAGAGCCCTAGGTTATGGTGCCAGCTAAATCTGATATATAAACTATCTGGAGCTAAATGTCACCTGCATGGAGCTGGCATCTTAATTCCAACTCTGTTCTGCAGTCCTCACCATCAACTTTCTGTGGATGTGTAAGAACAGGTACACAAGCTACACAAACAGCTGTTATTCAGCAAAATCTCTTTCAAAGTGATACCGCTGCAAAATGGTGCCAAAGGCCTCAGGGCTCTAAGTTCTCCCCTAATCAAAACAGGGACTCTGACATCTGCCGTTTGGCAGGAGTTGATTCCACTGATAGTCTCTCCATAGAGAAATGTGTGGGATAATATTGACACTCTGTGGCCAGCCAGATAAAATGCAGTCTGGATTTTCACAGGGTTTTTTTGCTGTCATCCGTTTCACCACTTAGTAAAGATCAGTTTGTAGCTTTCATTCTTGTTGATAATTTCCAGTATCTTTTCAATAACTTTCCTTTATTGTTATAAAAATGTCCTAAACATGTAAGGTAAGATAAAAAATAGAACCAAATGATAAAACAGAGCCTTGCATCCAGAATCCCCAAGTCTGAGGAGTGCTCAGTGAGACTCCACTGTTGTTTTGGAACTTACCAAGTTGTAGGAAGTGCATTTTCAGGTCCATGCTTACATCACGGTCATTTTAATCACATATTTTGTTTTCCTGTGGAACTGGAATGAAGGAAGGCCCCTTAAGGGGAGCTGGATTTGTATATTGCAATTTCCTCCAGTCTAATCTGGAGAGGGGAGCTTTGTCAGTGTACCTCCAAGCTATAATTTTTACTTCCCACAGAAGTAATAGATACTACCTGTATGATACATAGTGCAGGTAGGCAGTATGGTTAAGCACCATTCAATAGCCTCTGCAGGTGTTCTTCTTGATTGCAACTGAAGGAATAGTAAAAGAAAATGAAAAAAACAGTCATTGGTTCGTAGCTCTTACATTCAGCAGGTGGAGAAGCAAACACTAAGATACGTGAGAGGGTGGTTTTGGCACACGTAACGCTGACACTTTTGTAGATGTACCTGTTTTTTGCTCTTAATTTGCTTTTCAATTAGAAACATTAAGAATAATGGTAGAATTGTAATTAAGGCATTTCAAGATAGTCAGAGCTGTATCATAACTAGTTTCTAATGTAAAAACAGCATGTATGCAGTATTGAGCATAGTTCCAACCTCCCTGCCATGGGCAGGGACACCTCCCACTAGACCAGGTTGCTCAAAGCCCCATCCAACCTGGCCTTGAGCACTGCCAGGGATGGGGCAGCCACAGCTTCTCTGGGCAGCCTGTGCCAGCATCTCACCATCTTCATAATAAAAAATGTCTTCTTTATAACCAGTAGAAACTTCTTGCAGTTTCAAGTCTCTTCCTTTCTCCTGTCTGTGCCTCCGGTGTGAGAGCAAAGTGCTTTGACAATGAATATAGTGATCAAGACAAAATTCCAGTTACTGGAATAATTAGGGCATGGGGAGGAGGGGGATTCAGTACTAGTCCTGGTTATTGCTCTTTGTGATGAATATCTAGGATACAGGGAGATGCATGCCTAACAAACAGAAACAAATAAATAGTCTGTAATTCTATGAAACTGTGAATGTTAGTGACCACTGGCTTTGCTCCTGTAAATTCAGAGACATTAGTTCCACCCATGTAAGACATAGGTAGGGTAGGAGCTGTCCTTGTCTCTGAACACAGTTTCTGAATTATTAAGCATATGGTCTTTCTGCTCCAGCAAGAGACTCCGTGCCATAGAAAACCCAAAAGCAAATTTCAGTAAAACTGTACCCTGGTTGCAATCTTTATTCTGTCTTTATGTCTTCTTTTTATTTTTATATCATTTTTACAGAAGCAGCGTGCTTCTGTAGCCTGTTAGAGAATGACGCAATAAAGACTTCATTACATCATATTTCAAATACTCAGTTACTCATCAGATGTTAGAATCTCCAGCCTTGCTTTCTGTATCTACGTTTTAGTTTACTTAAAAGAAATTACAGTGCTAAGAATGTTGGGTCAGGTGTAACACTGGTTACACAGCCACCTGTCAAGCCTCAGAGAAGATGAGAAGTAGCAAAGGCAGGAGAAACACAAAAAGACCAAGAGACAATTCACTTGACCTATTAGTACATAAAAAATACCAGCTGTGTTAACCTTATAGTACAATGCAGTAGGGGCAGGCAGGCTTTCCCAAAATGGAGAACAAGCAGGTTAAGGAGCCACACACCAATGTAACTTGATGTAAAAAATGAAGAACACGGACAAGTGGGTAACCCTTGAGCAGAAGCACGCATTTCAGAATATACAAGGAGTCCTCTGAAGGGCTAGGATGTGCTACACACTGCAGTTATCGTTTTTTATTCTCATTTAGAGATTCTCCTGCCCTTTTTGCACTTACAGACTGGTTTCAGAAAAGATCACACACAAACAAACAGTGCATGATGTATCCCATGCGTGGTGGAGCATTTATGCCGTTAGCTTACTTTGCAACAGCTGCTGTAAATAAACATTAGCTGTTGAACTAACCAAAAGCCTGACAGTGGTAACATAAGTGATGTGGGTGACAGGACCAAATGAACCCTGATGAAGTTTGCCAATGATCACAAGGCCATGTTGGATGGGGCTTTGAGCAATCTGGTGTAGTGGAAGTGCCTCTGCCTACGGCAAAGGGGTTTGAACTACATGAGCTTTAAGTTCCCTTTCAGCCGAATCCATTCTAACTGGAGGTCTTTTCAAAGGTGGCTGGAGAACAGCTCTGTGTTAACGTCATGACATGAGATGTGCAGCTGCTTGTAGTTCTGCATGACTCTGAGCAGCCTTTAGGAACAAACCCCAACCAATAAAGAAGGTAAATACCAGCTTTGCTGGGACTCTGCCTGGTGCTGCTCTTGCAGAAGTGACTCTGGGAGCTGTTTCAGCAGCACATTTTTGCTTCTGGCGTGTAAAGTTCAAGTGTGCTGCCTTGTTAAAACATTTTTTCCTTCTTTTAGAGTATTCTTTTACCCCCTCAGCCACCGACTGACGTGGCTTCCCTTACAAAAGTTAAAATGTAGTAAATACCTTGTAGATTTTCACCTCAGGGAAGGCGTTTTTACTGGTTGTATTTCAATGAGACGTTAAAAAACATGCTTGTGTGCATTTTTTAAATTGCTGGCATTTCTCTCTGCACAGCAGGCAGCAAAAGCTGATGCTGCAGAGGTTGGTATTGTACTTTTTAACACGAGACTGGCAGAAAAATGGTGAGTTCTCTTGTTGCTCATGTTTAAATCCACACCCTTAAGCTGTGATTCAGCAGATTCCCAGAGTAACACTGGTTTGAAACCCGGGTTCCTCCTTGTCCTGTCCTGCCGGGGGTGGATTTCCTCTTGAGAAGCCAATGAACAAAAGCTTATTTATTTCTGGACATGGTGAAGGGGAAACTTGTTCCAGCATCTCTCCACCTCTTCCTGCAGAGTGCTAGCTCTCTTTCGCACTGATCAAGTCATGGATGAAAATGGAAGTGAGCAGCAGCAGAGCTGGGGTATAAGAACTGTTTCAAATGGTGCTCCCTGGCTCTGTTCCGCACCTCATAAATAATAGCTCTCACCTCATTTTAGCTACGAAGACAAGCAAAAGCAAGCTGCCTGTCTTTCTTCAGCAAACCTAAGTGCTCTCTCAGAGAGGCAGGACTGAGCACTCTTACTAACTGACATTATCGAGGAAATACACTCGCTTTCTTCTTTTGGCTGCAATTTTTGTGCTACAGTTGCGGCAGCATCTTGATGGGGAAGCTGATCTCCAAAGACCGGCGCAAAAGAGATGCTCGAGTTGTCATGTTGGGGCTCGACTTGGCTGGCAAATCCACCCTTCTGTACAAACTCAAGAGCGGCCAGGCTGTGGAGACCTGCCCAACGGTCGGCTTCAACGTGGAGTCTCTGCAGACCCCCTGTGGTGTATCCTTCACCCTCTGGGACATCGGCGGACAAGGCAGCCTGCGGGCAAGCTGGCCTGACTACCTGGAGGACACCAACACCCTCATCTTCGTGCTCGACAGCACAGACACAGCGCGGCTGCCTGAGGCGGCGGCAGCGCTGGAGGATGCCCTGAGCCACCCCAGCATGGCTGGCATCCCTGTCCTCCTGCTGGCCAACAAGCAGGAGGTGCCGGGAGCGCTGGCTCCGGCCGAGCTGGGGGAGAAGCTGTGCTGGGGGCAGCTGGCCAGGCGCCGCTGGGTGCTCCGGGGGTGCAGTGCCCACACTGGGCAGGGCCTGCAGGAAGTCCTGGCCATTCTGGGATTGCTGCTCCGGGGTGTGGAGCAGAGCTTCCCATCTCAAGAGCAGCCCTTCACAGGGCCGGTGGGGAGCAGGCAAGCTCCAGAGCAAACCTGAACCTCAGGACCATCTTTCCCAATCATGGAGGATCCCAGCCTCTGGGTACCCCCTAACCTGAGCAGATCTGCAGCTGGCACACACCATGGAGCGCCCAGCCACTCACCACTGAAACCCACCACGACAACCTCCGAGCAGAACTCCCATCATGGAGCATTCTTGGCCCCGTCTCTTGGACTCTCATCACTGGCTGCAGTTTGTCTGCTTTTGCCAGGCTCTGTTCATCCATTGTGTGCATGTCCAGTGCTTCAGTGGGGATGCTTTTTGTCAGATCGATATAACCTATAACAGAGATGTGCACAACAGACAGAAGAAGTTTTATTCTTTCTGTGGCTCCCAGCCCAGATGCAGATATCCTGATGGGGTGATCCCCACAGGGGGGTGTTTGAATGTGTCCCACGCTGCTTCTGTCTCTGCTTGAATCACATGTTCATTGGCTGGAAAAGCAAACAGCCTCTAAAAGAAATGGCTAAATGGGAGCAGCAGAAGCACAGGACTTGAAATGTCTAACAGCTAATTGATGTTAGTGCAGCATCTGCAGGGATAAACTTCAAGGCATGGAAGCAAGTAAGCATTTGATGGGGTAATGCGGTTTGAGGATGTGTATGTAATTTCTGCATTTCTTGTTCTGGGTCTTTCTTTTCTACTCGCTGCTTTTATCCAAACTGATTTAATGAAAATGGTACCTCATCTTCTTTGTGTTTTATTTAAATATGAAGAAATTAAACCTGACTTCTAAATGTTGGAAACACATCTGCATGGCCAGTCAACCTCTAAATATCCTCATGGTGGTCTGAACAGCCAAGATGAAATCCCATCTCTCAGACTTTTTGAAACTGGCCAAGACCACTCTACATGCAATGACTGGTAACCATGGGCACTTATGGCCACAGGCAGGTTGGCAACCAAAGGGACCTCCACACTCAGCTGCATCAGGGTAGCTGAAATGCCCCTGGCAGCTCACAGTGGGGCTGGGTGGGTCCCTTATTGCTGTAGTGGTCTTTGTCCAACCCTGCTCAGCCTGCATAGAATATGTGCCTGAGGGCTCCCTGTACCCAAAATGCTGGTTTTCATTTTTAAATTAAGAAATGTCATAGTATTCTCTACTTCATTATGAAATGAATGGAAGGGGTGGGGGAAAAGGGGAGAAAGGACACAAAGTTTTCAGGCAGCAGAAGTCATCTTCTTTCAAGGAAGAACATATTCAACCTAGAAACACCAAGGAGAAATACACACATCTTCTGTTCATACCAGAGCATTTTACAGTTGTTAGGAGTTAATCACCCAGCTGTTACTGGTGCTGTTATTAGCCTCATTTCATAGAAGGCAGCAGCTGGAATAAGAGAGCTTAAATGGTGATGAAGAAATAGAATCTGACATTTATAGGAAGATCTCAATAAAAGTAATCCTTTCCAGTGGGAAAAGTCTTGGGTTTTTTTTTAGCTGTGTTAATGTAGAACTAGTATATGCTATAAAATAGTGCTCCAATTTGATCTGGCCAAAGTGATCATGGTTATGAGTATACTTAGTACTGAATCATATAATTCATTATATGACAAACCCGTGTGCATGGTAAGGACAAAATCACATCTTTCAATCTTTGCAGTTAACATCAGCAGGTCGATCTGCCTTTGGCTTGCTGTAGGTGTTCATTTGTTTATAACACAAGTCTCCAACACATGTGTTGAGTGTTTGACTGTCAGAGCCAGACCAAGCAGGTTTTGTGAGACAAACCAAGTGGTAATACCTATACATAGATGAACAAACTCAGGTCATCTGTGCAGCCTGGTTGCTGGTACATGAAAAAGCCACGTCTTCTTGGTGGCCCATCTGGCTATTTTGAGCACCAGTCCCAGAGACACAAGACAGAATACTCTTGTGTTGCATTGCCATGCCAAAAAGAAATCTCCTTACTGAATTCATGGTATTTTGGTCTTGTGTCTCACTGGTACAAGACAGAGTATTGTGCATTAGCATGGGGGATCAGCAATAGTTTAAACTCAGACTGAGGAGTTGTCCCAGTGATGTTTTACTCTTAATGATGTTTGACCATTTGACTCTACAGGACTGTCTGATGGTGATTTTAAAAGGCACTGAAGCCTTCCCATTACTCCATGAGTGTTTTTTAAGCCCTTTAAAGAGAAAAAAATGGGCCCTTTTGGTAGCAAATAGAGGTAACCACCAGTCTTTGGTAGACACCACCAATTAAAAATCAAAATAGCAAGGTAGGAGGTGGGGAAGAAGGGGTTGTTCTTGGCACTGGAACCCTGAATGCTTGAAACTGATGAAGCAACATCCTGGTTACTGAAAACGTTCACTTCCCCTGAAACAGTAATTTGGCAAAATACGCCATCTCATGGGGCATCATGTGATTTACCATCCTTGTTTTCTGGAATGAGGCTTTTCGGGACACCTGGTCTCATTACATCCATAAATCCATGGGTCCAGATGGGATGCACCTGCGGGTGCTGAGGGAACTGGCTGAGGTCATTGCTAGACCACTCTCCATCATCTTTACCAAGTCTTGGGAAACGGGAGAGGTGCCTGAGGACTGGAGGAAAGCAAATGTCACTCCTGTCTTCAAAAAGGGCAAGAAGGAGGACCCGGGTAACTATAGACTGGTTAGTCTCACCTCCATTCCTGGGAAAGTGATGGAACACCTTATCCTTGGTGCCATCCTAAGGCATATCAAGGATAAGAGGGTTATGAGGGGCAGTCAACATGGCTTCACCAAGGGGAAGTCGTGCTTGACCAATCTTGTAGCCTTTTATGAGGAAATAACACGGTGGATGGATGATGGCAGAGCGGTGGATGTGGTCTACCTTGACTTCAGCAAAGCGTTTGACACGGTCTCCCACAGCATCCTTGCGGCTAAATTGAGGAAGTGTGGTCTGGATGATCGGGTAGTGAGGTGGACTGTGAACTGGCTGAAGGAGAGAAGCCAGAGAGTTGTAGTCTATGGGGCGGAGTCTAGTTGGAGGCCTGTATCTAGTGGAGTGCCTCAAGGGTCGGTACTGGGACCAGTATTATTTAATATATTCATCAACGATTTAGATGAGGGAATTGAGTGTACTATCAGCAAGTTTGCTGATGACACTAAGCTGGGAGGGGTGGCCGACACGCCAGAAGGCTGTGCTGCCATCCAGTGAGACCTGGACAGGCTGGAGAGCTGGGCGGGGAATAACTTGATGAAATATAACAAGGGAAAGTGTAGAGTCCTGCATCTGAGCAGGAACAACCCCAGGTTCCAGTATAGGCTGGGGAACGACCTGTTAGAGAGCAGTGTAGGGGAGAGGGACCTGGGGGTCCTGGTGGACAACAGGGTGACCATGAGCCGACACTGTGCCCTTGTGGCCAAGAAGGCCAATGGCATCCTGGGGTGTATTAGAAGGGGGTGGTTAGTAGGTCGAGAGAGGTCCTCCTTCCCCTCTACTCTGCCCTGGTGAGACCCCATCTGGAATATTGTGTCCAGTTCTGGGCCCCTCAGTTTAAGAAGGACAGGGACCTGCTGGAGAGAGTCCAGCGCAGGGCAACTAAGATGATTAAGGGAGTGGAGCATCTCCCTTATGAGGAAAGACTGAGGGAGCTGGGTCTCTATAGTTTGGAGAAGAGGAGATTGAGGGGTGACCTTATTAGTGTATATAAATATATAAAGGGGGAGTGTCACGAGGATGGAGCCAGGCTCTTCTCAGTGGCAAACAATGAAAGGACAAGGGGTAATGGGTACAAATTGGAGCACAAGAGGTTCCACTTAAACCTGAGAAGAAACTTCTTCTCAGTGAGGGTGACGGAACACTGGAACAGGCTGCCCAGGGAGGTTGTGGAATCTCCTTCTTTGGAGACATTCAAAACCCTCCTGGACACGTTCCTGTGTAACCTTATCTAGGTGGTCCTGCTCCAGCAGGGGGATTGGACTAGATGATCTTTTGAGGTCCCTTCCAATCTCTAGCATACTGTGATACCTTGATTACTCAGTTCATTTATGCCATTGTTGGAGACTGTCAAAACGATGATGGGTCATAATATCTGAAACAGCAACACAGAGTTTACTTCTTATTATTTTCTTTTTTTCTCCTGCGTTGAAAGCATGTTAAAACAAGTCAATCTAGTGAGCCCTGCCCTGCTCTAATCAACAGACTGTGGGACGCTCTGCAGCAGCTCTTAAATTCTTCAGTTTCAAAACCGCTGCCTGGTTCAAAGGGAGCAGCATGGAGACTTGCAGGAAGAAGCCAGCTCTGGAGAGGGATGTTTATTACCTCTTTTTCCTGGTAATTCTGCAGGAGAACCTCTGCCACGCAGAGCAGTATTAATCCCTTAAACATCTGTGCTTACAGACTCCAGCCAGGAGGGCACCCTTAGACTTACAGTCTCCATCTTCCATGTGACAGATGTCACAGCCTCTGCGCCAGTTTCCAGAATAACACAGTTTCTCTCTTAGTAGCAGGAAAAGAAAAATCCTTCAGACACTTCCTTGTTTCAGGTTCCTCACAAATTCCTTTGGGTTATTGGCCCCAGAGCCCACTCTGGTTGCTCAGGATCTCCCTTTAGTGGCTTTTCTGAATACCAACTGCATCCACTTGCTATCCCTGATGTTGGCTGTTTCAAAGCCAAAGGGAGACCTTTAGAAAAGCAACCTGCTTCTCTTTTATTTCCTTCTATTTTTCCTTCTGGTTTTTGTTCCTTTTGCCCCACCACCCCAGCAACAAGTATTTGCTTGGGAATAGTTTCACTGCTGTTTCCCCCCCACCCCCTTCTTGTAACTGGCATCCCACCTCCAAATTCTGCTAGTAGCTTCCTAAGCTGCATCAGCTCTCTAATGGAGCTGGTCAGTTTTTAGTGTTAATGTGGTCTGCTTTTCTGTGATCATGAACCTGGTGGCTATGAGCTAAATGTATTGGCAAAGTGGCCCGCTCCCAAGATAGCAAGGGCTGGAAAAACATCTGGTCCAAAACCCTGCTTAAATCAGGTTACCCAATGCCTGGCACAGGAGTCTTGAATGTCTCCAAGGATGGAGGTTCAACAACCCAACACTTTTAGAGGCACTCTGGTATATATTAACCTTTACAGTAGCATAACTGGAATCCATAACTGCATTACTCTTCCCAGCCAGCACTCCACTGAGAAGAGCTGTACTGGAAAGTATCTGCTTTCTTTGGAGCTCTCAGAGCAGTCTCCATTGCCCAGGCCCATCAGCTCCTCTAGTCCTGGGACCTCCCATCCCTTCTCTGTGTTGTGGGGATCACTGCAGTGGGAGCTGCATTGTGTCCTGCTGCCTCTTTGAAGGAAGCCAAGACACTTCAGCCGTCTTTAACACTGTTTATGGGATCATACAATCCCAGACTGGTTTGGGTTGGAAGGCATCTTAAAGCTCATCCAGTTCTCACCCCCCTGCCATGGGCAGGGGCACCACACACTAGACCAGATTGCTCCAAGCCCTGTCCAACTCGGCCTTGAACACTGCCAGAAACAGGGCAGCAGCAGCTTCTCCTATGAAAGGCGCATAGCTAATTACCCACTGATTTACTAGCCTTTCTGAGGAGCTGCTTTTCAAAGCAGCTTCAACAAACTCTCGTCATGACTATAAACCCAGCCCAGATTTCTGTTTGAATTTCTGACAAGAAGTTTTCCATTTGCTCCCAGAGAGAAGGAGACAGCAAGCTGGAAAAAAACCAACAAAACAACAACCAGTGTTAAAACCGGCACAGGAAGGACAATTCACCTTTTCCCCTTCCCTTCACCGGTACAGGAAGGATGATTCACCTTTACCCAGCCTCTTCACAACTTCCGTGTTTCAGCTATTCTATGACACGAAGCCGTTTCTCTTTGCACATTAGCTGATTTCTGCTCTTGGCACCATTTGTTTGTGGATGGACCTACCTGCTGCCTGACCTGCACTTACGGATGGAGCTCCTCTGATGGGTTTCACCATGGTCTTGCAGAGGCGTCTGAGATCAGAGGGGAGCCATGTGATGCCAGGGCTGCAGGGCAAGGGCACAAACAGGTGACAGTGAGCTCTTTAAAGAGGGAACAGGCAGTGAGAGTGAGCTGTGACCTGCTGTAATGCCGGGAAAAGAGTGCTAGGGAAGCAGGCAGAGACCTGGGAAACAGCTGGGGAAGAAAGGGCAATAAGAACTTAAAGAAAAACCCTAAGAAGTGCTCTCTTTTCAAACACAACATCAAAAAAGATTGAAAATACAAACCTTTAGTTAGGGGTCAGGCTGTCTTAATTATGGCTTTAGTGCACCTAACAGCTGTAGATTAATTTCCTCCTCTTAGAGAAACCATGAAATACCACCTATAAAGATTCACCATGTGTAACTCAATAAGAAAAAACAAGGAGCAAAGCCACGTGTGACACCACATCTTAAAGAACATTATTAGTGTTGGCAAATGGCATTAATGTGATTATGACTATGACAAATGATGAACTGTTTGAGACACTGCACCTTTCCAAAGGTTAATTAACCGGCCTTCACCTAAACTCTCCAACACTTGATTTTCTCACGGTGCACTCGCTTGACTTACGCTCCTGAGGTGTTAAAAACACCCGGCGAAGGCTGATGTGTGGGTGAGGACCTCAGCGGTGCGTGTGTGGCTGGGAGCGTGTCACCCCCACACCTCGTACCTCACACAAAAGGGAAAAAGAAAGCTAAATCGGGCAACTGCTGTGAAAGGTGACGCCAGCCTGATGGTTCATTGGAACTGCATCATCTGTAAGGTCCCAGCTAACCCAAACCATTCTGTGGTTCCATGATATCAGCCTAAATTTAACAGAAGAAAGATTTGGCCTTAAAGATAGGAGAGAAATTTGAAAATGTGAATCCTACAGGTTTAGAAATGGAAGTTTATTAAACTCTATGATTCTTCTTGATGGAACCTGGGGACTGCTTCTCATGCTACAGGTGTTCCTCAGAGCCCTTGAGCCTATCAGTTTTTGGCTCTTAACCCCAAGGAGAAACTCTGTAAGCGTTCAAGTGTTAACACTGAGGACCTGGGGGCTCTTTTCTTCTCCCCTCTCAGAAACCACCAAAAGAACCGCCTGCTGAACTGCATGAATGTCAGTGCTCCTTCCAAGCTAAGTTTGTGTGAGAGCTAAGCATGGCAGCAGCGAGGCAAAAGCTCCTCGCTGGGCAAGTTTCACTGCCAGCTGCATGGGGCTGACCCCCCAGGTCAGGCTGTTCACCTCTGTTACACCCGAGAAACTTAGCGTGTGCGTAACTTCCTCCTGAGTTACTCAGAGTGTGGTCGCTTGGAGTTGTGAAGTGGGTGGCTGCATGGAGCACTGATCGTTTCTGTTACTGGGAAGATCTTCATCCTGAAGCTACAGCGTGGAACATGTACTGCTGTATTGGCTGCAGCTTATTTCCAAGCACTGTATGTGCTGGGTTCAGTTGCTCAATACAGAGATGTGCAGTGCTGGGAATGCATAATGCTAGTTATACTAAGTATAAATAAACCTAAATCCAGGCAGGACATGATGAAACCAAACAGTCTGACACCAACTTCCTCATTTTCTTGAGTCAGTAGTTGATGACTTGAATGAGGAAGCCTGGTTTGGGTCTGGCTTTAGTTTTGCAGCTGAAACTTCCTGCACTGCCCTTGGTTTATGTGGTCTGGAGGGGTTGCTTGGCTGGGCCTTTTGTTTTTTTACAGATGTGTTATTTGCATTGCTCTTTACCTTTTTCCCCCTTTTTTAAAGGTTGACATGACTTCCAGTGCAGGACCTGTACCAGCAGCACGGGTACAACGTGCTGATGTGAAATTCACAGTAAGTTGTGTTCTCAAAAGCTCCTTCCTTGTGCCTGTTTTCTTTCCTGGGGGACATCACCTTCAAGAAAATGGCAAGAAGCTCCATTAAGTTCCAGCACCAAAATGAATCTGAAATCATTTATTTAGGATGCATCTCCCATGAGGAAGACAGCAGGGGCTGTGTGGCTGGAACACTGGTGGCCATGAACTGGGTGGCGGGAGGACCCAGTCTCACAGACTGCTGCTCGCTGGTGATGAGACCAAAGTGACAGGCAGAAGCAAGGCAAGCCAGAGCCAGCCCTGAGGACACATAGGGCATAGCCTGCCATAAGCCAATCTGTGGCATTTTTGGCTCCTCCCTCTGGCCAAGGCCCTGATCTCTCCCAGAGAGCCAAGACTCTGAGGTCCTGTTCCACAACGATTTTCCTGCATTAGTATTTTCACGTCAGCAGCAGCACGTGAGCTCCCATGCAGTGGTAGAGGTGCCTAATGGGATCTTCAGCTCTGCAAGGGGAGGGAACAAGAAGTCACTTGTTACTTCTGCTGATGGTGCTGGGGGGATAAATAGCAATGCGAGGGATTTTTTTACTGTGGGATGAAGATAGAGTGCAGGAAAGAACAACAGAAACATTGAGGCTGTTTTCTATATTGAAGACAGAGCAGCATCTGGTAGAAGGCAGTCACAAGTGCTTTGTCCAGGGTGAAGATTCAGGAGAATAAAGGTCTCTCTAAGGGGGAAAGCTCAGAAGGAAACAAGGGACTGAAACAGCACCCTCCTTGCAGGCTGTGGTGCCTGTATTGCCCAAAGCCCTAGTATTGCATGCGGCCATCTCCACCAGTTCATGTCCCCAACCCTCCCAGTCATCCCCATGCGCAGCCTTTGAAGAGATATTTTTCCTCAGGGGCACAGTGGATATTGTCCCCATCCCTCCTGGGGCAGCTCTGGAGGCTCAGGACCACTTTCCTGCTCTTCTCTGCTGAGCTTCCCTTGCTTTGCCAGTGACGGGACCATCCCATCGTGCAAAAATAATGGGGTATCCTTAGGAGTGCTCTGTCATATTTTGTCTTGGTATTGACCTTTCCCCAGGGAGAGGGGGAAGCTGCTTTCGCATCCTTGTGAAAGCTCCACCCTGAGGTGTGCCATGCAGGTACCTTACAGCCGGTGCAGTGCTGGACTCCTGCTCCAGCCCCGTACTAACCCAAACCTCTGGAACTACTGCCGGTGTTGGGGGATGGACTTTTAGCACTGGTCTTCATTTACACTATTACCAAAGAAAATGACTACTGTTAAGTACTGTCAAAAGCCAGAAAATAATGAGGTGTAAAGTGCGTGTCTTTGTGAGGAGAACAGACCCTCTCCTGATCCTATGTCCCTGGAAAATGAGGGCCCCAGCTCTGCTCTCAGATGGTATTTTTGTTAATGAGGAAACCTCCAGTTTGTTCTTTCCAAGTCTTTTCCCTCCATTTTCAAACCTCACATGGGCCTGTATGAGCTTGTCCTCTCACTGCAGAACCCAGTGGTTCAGTTAAGCAGCACATATTGCTCCTACTTCCAAAGCAAAGCAGGGCATTACTGCAGAGGCACCAATTGCCAAGCAGTTTTTGCCTGTGTAAGTGGTTGTGGCCTATAGAAAACAGCCACATTGCCACATCCAAACGTGGCTAGCCAGTACAGGCAAAAATAATAAGTAATGGAAATCCAAGGCCTAAGGGGAAATATAAGACCAGTTCATCCACTCTGGGAGCGATTGCTCCTCACGGCAGCCAGTAGACAGGACACTGATGCTGCCAGACTGATTTAAAGCATTAGAGCTTTGGAGGTGACAGGTGTCAGACTGGGTTGGAGCAGAGATTTATGCTTCTGGTCCAACTATAGAGAGCTCCAACTGGCAGGGGTGCAGGCAGAGGAGAACATGCCTGTCAGGTCTGAAGGGACACCTTCCACTAGACCAGCTTGCTCCAAGCCCCATCCAACCTGGCCTTGAAAGCTGCCAAGGATGGGGCAGCCACAGCTTCTCTCGGCACCCTGTGCCAGTACCGCAACACCCTCACAGGGAAGAATTTCTTTCCCAATACCTAACCTAAACCTATCCTGTTTCAGTCTAAAGCCAATACTCTTTGTCCTGTCACTACATGCTCTTGTAAAAAGTCCCTCTCCAGCTTTTTGAGTAGGCTTCCTTCAGGTACTGGATGGCTGTTCTAAGGTCTCCCCAGAGCCTCTTCCTGTGACAATCTTCCAATATCTACAGGAGACTTACAAGAGACCTACAAATATACAGAAATATATATAGGATAAATATATATATATGTTTATAAATATGCAACTGCTTCAGTCAGGAAAACTCCAGAGTATTCTAAGAGCTCAGATGTTAACTAAAATACCAAATACAGAAAACCCAGTGACTCTTATAAGCAGTGATTTCCCCCCTTTCCATCAGTTTTTAATATTTCAAGCACAAATCTCTGATTGAGCTCCCCCAAGCCACCTCCCTGGATAGCAATAGCCATGCAGAGCTCAGTGCAGACACTTGGCTCTGTGCTGTTGACAGGGAGGTCAGGTTTGAAACCCCAGCAGTTTGATCTACAGGGTGGGCAGGAACATGCCCTGCTGCAGAAGCAAGATGCCACCTCACTACATACTCCCCTTGGACTGCGTCCTTTTCTCAGCAAAGGGTTAAACATTTCAGCACAGGGCCCTGAAACACTGAGATTACAGAGCTGGAAGTGAGTGCTATTGCTACGTGTCCAACCATGTCTGCACATCCAGCTCCTTGCAAGTGTTCACAAACGAGCCCTTTGGACAGAAATTATTCCATGTGAGACACAGGCATCATCTTGTGTTTGAGCAGCAGTTGAAACCATTTTTGTTTGCTTCCAAACATGCAGAAAAAGATAGGTTTCTAACCTCTTATTTTTTAATATTTATTCTAAAGGCTCAGAGATGTGGAACATGACAGAGATTGGGGGATGCGAAAACCTTTCTCGATGAAACTACACGCTTTTTGGGAATTTTGTATGTATTTTATTTCAACATGAGAATTTGACAAGTCCAAAGACGACAACTGCCCACATTTCATCCCAAGATTTCCTGCGTGCTGCTGGGCTTACAGTGACAAAGCCCGAGACCATGCAAACCATTCCCAGAGAGCTAATGTCAAATACTCTCACAATTACAGGAATGGGGCCTGACCTCACTGCAGTCCTTCCCTTGTAAGCTGAGGTCACCATGGCAAGGAGAACAGAAGGACTTTTATCTCTTAGTTTCAATGTAGGCAGTATCTAGGCTTCAGAGAGCCCTAACAGGATGTAGAAGTACAGAATGCAAGGGAAACCAGCTATAAACTGTATTGAACAGAAAGGAACAGTGACAGGTCTAATCCTAGGGCAAGAGGTACCACCTTCCCTAAGCATTTCCCTGCACAAACCTAGAACTGAACTTGCTGAAGCCACTGGCAAATATTTCAGTTTCATCCTCCCTTTTCCTGTACAGAGTTTGTATGAGGGATCATCTGTCTTCATGAGGTAGGGTTAAAAGAAACACCAAAAGGGAAAAAAAACCCACTGCAGGTGATCAGCTTGCAAATAATCAAGATGCAGACATGAGCTCCTCATGCTCCATTTCTGCACATTGCAAAAATCCAACACCAGTTTTCCTCAGGACTCCATTTAGCAGAGGACAGCTAATTCATCCTCCGCATCTTCATGCATCCCTGGCCCTGATTAATGCACATTGAGCAGGCTGAAGGCTAACCTCCTCCTCCTGCAGCTTCCTTGCTGTGTCCAGGGTAGAGCCTTCCTACAGGGTGTCTTAATCCTCCATGAAACTTGCCATTTCTCCTGAGCTTGTGTGGTGACGTTGACCCTATTTTACTGCTGCAGATGAAGGCAGAGAGCAGTGAAGACTTTAGCCTTCATTTTAAAACATAAGAATCATGGGGTTAGTATTTGTAGGTGCAGTACACAAGGCTGTAATGTCCCCAACACATATGTTAAAAACTGAGGTTGAGAAAAGTAAATCCTATGCTCCTTTATAAAATTGATGCTGCTCAAGCAAGCTGTATCATGAATGCATTTAAAAAGGAAGCTGCTGGTGCTGCAGGAACAGCAGCTGGACACCTCTGGGTCGAGGCCAGCAGCACTGATCATAGCTGCCCATTACTGCTTCTGCAGCACAAACCACAATCAGGGCAGTGCCAAACTTAACACGAGGTAGTTTTCCTGAGCAGTCTGAACTAATGCACCACCCAAAGCAGACCTGGGCAGCTCAGGCAGTCCCAGCGCAACCCTGCCCGTGCTGCTGTCGAGTTGATGGTGGCAATCGTCACAAGTCCCTGCAGCAAAATCTCCCAAGGCTTTGCCTGCTGGAGCCCCCAGTTTTCTATTTTTTTTCCTTTTCATCATGAAAAGTGTTTCTAACGGCTTGGCATAATTTGTTGTCCTACATATGCTTGAATAGAAGCATAATTATGGCACAAAAGGGAGTACTTTTTACACAGCAAAGTAGAATTCTGAACACAAGGCAACTAGGCTGCTTTGGTAGAAATATCTGGTTTGAAACACCCTCAGAATCTAGAGGGGGTAATGGTTCAGATTAGAGTAACAAAATGGGCCTGAACTATCATTCAGTCCACAGATATTTTTAAAGGCTTTTAAACAATACACCTATCAGCAGACCTGAGATGTCTCTTAAAATTCTTTATTCCAAGGTAGTGCCTGTCAAACCATCTAGGTGGATTAACTGCATGATTAACAGGTTGCCAAAAAACACAACCATTCATTTTGCCAACTGAAAGGTGATGGAAAATGGAAGAGATTGAACTGGTTTTGGAAATGGGAGTTGGGTTCTTCTGAAATCTTTATCCTTTATACACCCCTGGAAGACCATTTGCAAAGATTTAAATACAGCCCTGGAAGCTCATCTCCACCATCAACGTACCCATGGAGAGAGGGCGATTCACCTGACTGACACACAGCAAGGATGGCAAAGCCACAGCTGCAGAATCACTGGCACCTTCAAGCAGTTCAAGAGGTTTTCTTCCACTGCAGCTCTTGCATAATTAAAGCAGTACTAATTAGGGGGCTGCTGGACAGTGCAAGTCTGAAACCTCTGGTCTGTCTCTGAGCCATCCTCCTTTATGGGGTCACTCATGCCTGAGGTGAGGGATGTTGTCCATCCCTTCCAGCTATGGAGTACCATGGAAGACCAGTCTCCTGCCTAAGGCTGTTCTTGATGCACACCTCCTCCCAACACATGCTGGGGCAGGAGCTGAGCTTGCTTGTACACCATCCTGAGCTTAAATCAGTGCTGAATCAGCACTGGGAACCTGGAAAGGACATTTCTGGAGGTAGAAAAGGACTGTGAAAGCTTTAAAGTGAAGTTGCTATTTAATAGTTACACAAATCAGCTGCAGCTCACTTACCACAGCCTCGTATACGTGACTGGGAAACGTTCCCTTAAAAAGTATGAAACTCCATACTGGAACAGTATCCAAAGTTTCAGAGATGACTGCATTAGCGTACTTTATTCATTCTTGTATAACATACTTCAAACTTTGATGCGGAGTTCTGCTAACTAGTATCTAGTCAAAAACTCCTAAGTCAATCTGTGAACTACGCAGTTTCAGAATCTTCAAAATAAGTTCTTGAATTTTTTATAGTATTTGATAGCAGCTTTTTATTGGTTACAAAACCTAAGCCCATATACAAAATTAGGAACACATTTAGATGCCTCTTTGAAAGAACGTTTTAGTCTATTTTAACTGATAGTTTAAAAAAATAATAAAAACAATGCAATTTTAAACACTGTTCTGAAAACGTAAAAGTGCAGCAATATACTTTGTTTCCTTTATTAACTATGAAATGGTGCAATCCCAATCAAAAGCTGATAAGGTCACAACAGAAAGAACTGAGCAAATGCTTTGTCCTGCCTTACCCAGTTCTCTGATGTTCACTTTTAATGTAATGCATTGAGTGCAAGAAAAGGATCAAATCTTCACAGTAGTGGAAAACTGTTGTTTCAGTATCAATTTGTATGTCACCTCCAGGATAATAAGCTAGTGCAGGCGGAACAGGGTATCCGTCAGTCTATATGGCATACAGGGACACTAAATTGAATTAGAAGGGGGGAAGTATTTGTTCACGTTAACATCTGCTGGAACTCTAATTTCACAAAAACTTTGTGACCTTACCTAACTTTGACTTTTTATTGTTTAGTTTTTTAGCGAACACCACACAGTTTCAGGATTTTTAGACTATAGTGTGTGAATAGGATGCAGTTACCATATGAAGCTTCAACTCAACTTTTGGGAAAAGAAAAAAGGCACAATGAACTTCAACTCAATTTTATGTGCACAAGAGTTGAAAAATCTGAGCCACCTTAAAGAGAAATTGATTCTAAAATTTATAAAACCTATAAATAATCAGAGGCCAAACCACTATATTAAAACAGATTATCTAGCAAGTAAAAATCTTGCAGTTTAAACATACGCTTGTATCCAGTTGAGATACAAGACAACTCACTCTTTAAAGTGGCTCCACCTTGGCAGATATATATTTAATGAATGCACACCTGCTATGCGTTGTTCATCAGTGGAAAAACAGCTGATCCACAAAGCTCTGATGGCATCTGTCCTTATCTTCATCACAGTAAATACAACCCACATCCAATAACTAAATTAGTTTAGATTTTTCTATCCCTTCACATCAATGCATTGGGAAATTACACCCAGTAAACAACAGCAACAAAACCAGTTTGTGTGACAGCTTACAGAATTTCAAAGTTATCAATCTTCACCCCAGCTATACCAAAATCCCTTTGAAAATGACTGGGTCAGACGATTTTCCAAAAGCAATGACCTTACATACCTTACATAAAGTTATTTAATGTGCGCTGCACATCAGGTTGATGCTAAATAGCGGCAGCTTCCATACAGCCTCACACGTCAACCAGTTTGTATCTTTTTCTAATCATGTGAATAACATTTGAGACTAACTTCTGAATTACTCTTCCGATACTCCAAGAATGAAGCTTTTATGACGCTTCTAAGTAGTTGCTGGTTTGTTGCCAACCACATCATCATAAGCACTGATTACTAAGTAAAAAATAGTTTAAGACTAAATTACAGTAAACATGAAAGCTCCACAGTTTAAACCCAATATAAATCAACCATATCCAATTATCAATTTAAAACAAAATATATTGACTACTGAAAGTTGAAAGCAAGATTCTTTTTAACTAATACATTTTTGGACAGATATTTTTTTCTTTTTCTACAGTCTGGGACTCTTGCTTTCAGCTTAAACAGAAGTTCAAGTCCATAACAGGTTGTAGCTCAGGTAAAATACCATGCACAGCATTTGATTACTTCAAAACAGCAGGAACACACAGGCTGAAGTGAGTGGTCAAATAGGGCTCGCTGTTCTCAAAAATTAGGTATAATGGCAAAAGCTTTACCAGTCCAAATCTACAGTTCGTTCTCCAACCCTGGTTTCTGAGGCAGTTAATGAACACACATCAATTACTGATAGCTGAAGTAGTTTTTTTGTTTTAAACTTAAGTGTTTAATCAATTGCCAAGTGTTTGTTTTTTTTTGTTTAAGTTACTTTTATTTCAGTTTCACCAATGAAATTCAATTGGCTTGCATTTTTGAATCTATTCTTCCACATAAAGTATATGAAAATATGTTTGTGGAGGACGATGATGGAGGCTCAGAGAAACTGGGCCCCTCTAAAGTCTTCCAAAATGTATGCATCATACCAAAGTGTCTTGATCCACAGCGCACCGTTTTCCAAAGAAGCTACTTTTCCGTGGAAAGCCAATGTGCCACCACTATGGAATATTCTTAACAAAACTGCAGATTGCGGTTTTCAGCATGTGGCACCAGGAAAAAGGCAAAAAAAGGTGGTTGGGACTGTTAAAAAGAATTCTGGAACAGTTTAAGAGATCATGCATATGCATTTACAGTCCATGTGATAGTGATGTTTGGCAACTGCAAAGTGACCAATACATGGCTTGCTTTAGAAGCATCAAAACGAAGAGGCGTGTGTGTCTTGGAGCCTTTTGTTTCTTCACTTGGTAGCCATCTGGTGGTGCTTCATTCTGGTGTGGGACAGAGAAGCTGCACTTTTTTCGACTTAAAAATTAAATTCTTTTGTTTGAAGGTTGGCTGTTGGGTCAAAGTTGTAAGTACCTCCTTGAGTGGCTTCGGGAATGAGACTGGGATCTTCATCGATCTATAAGATACAACAACAAAAACACATGAGAGGCCAATTGCCTGCACAGTTCAGTACGTGTAGAAGAGATTCACAAATGCCAATCTTTTTTTTCTTAATATTATTGCAATAAAATAAGACCAGTTTTTCAAATCCCATTTCTCAGTTATGTTGATAAAGAACAACACATTAAATCTGTTCTAATACTGTTAGGGAAACAAAAAATTGTAACGGTTAGAGACCAGGTTGCTCCTTGGTCAAAACAATTACTATTTTAGGTGTGTGATTCAATTTTCAGTGCCAATTTTTAGTACTTCTGGAGTTGGCTGATCACTGGTTGTGAATTCCAAAATCAGTTTTGTACTTTCGCCCGTTATTTTCTTTTTCAACATGAAGATAATCTCTATCAGCAACTGACAGAAATACTTATATAAAGCTTAAAAGAGTACTCAGTATCTCCTGTAAGAATCTGGTGGATTCTTACGCATTTCAGAGCAGTTTTATATAGCTCTCATGGGCCAATCTGATTTTTTTAGAATCCAAAAGTACATCATTACTCTATGTATACAGAATGAAAGGCATCAGTATCCAACTTCACCCAACTTCCTCAGAGCTGTTAGAATGTAGGTATTTACCACCTCTAGGAACAGCAAATAACATGATCAGTATTATCAATATGCAGAATTTGAAACGCTACCCATCCTCCTCCAATGACCAGCTGCATCTATCCTCCAAACATGCCACCTCTACAAACCAGGCTACAGGAACCACTTGTGTCAAACCGTGTGTCATTCTGAAGAAAGGTTAAGAGCCTTTTTGTGGGGGGGCCAAGCTTTCTAAGATCTGACCTTGGAGCAGTCCAGAGTCAGAAATGACTCATCTAAAATCGTTGTTTCTCTTTATTTTGGGAGACAATACCTAAATTGGAGGGTGAAATTAAGGCCTTTGGTGACAGCAACAATCTGCATGAGCAAGGGTGGGGCATGTCATGCCCAAATGAAGATCAAATCTGGTTTCAGAATGCTTTGCAAAATGTTTGCCGGTTAATAAATTAGCACTTCTGCCTTCTGCAGGAGTACTACAAAATACACATGCCTTTAACACAATAAACTGAAGTCAGAAAGCCATTAGTGCTGGTCCTTTACAAAGCTGTGCACTTTACAGGGCTCAGCAAAGGAACAGATGGGATTTAAAGTGAAGGGATATCTGGCAGCCAGCAAAGTCTCATGAGAATACAGAAGATCTCGAAGTGACAGAAGGCAGGAATACTCATGGGCAGTCAATCTTAACACTGCCAAGCAGGATAACATAACCAGGCTCTTACCACCCCAGGGCAATTTGGATTTTCTTCCCCCCCCCCCCCCCCCCCCGTCTTATCACTAATCCTCACATGAGATGGGTTATTTTCCTACTTGTAATTACCACCTGAAGATTGGTCTGGTTTTATGTTTGAACTCCTATCTTCCAGTCATGGAATTTCTACCATTTTAAGTTTTAGAAGCCCCAGAAAACATGGTAGAAGTATAAACAATAATCTGAAGTCCTTACTCCTGAGTAAAGGAGCAAAATTCAGCAGATCAAGCACAAATTAAATTGTGTTTAAGTAAGAAGGAAATGCACAAAAGGGAGCACTAACTCCCCTTTAGTGTTTAAAAGGGATATTTTTCGACACTCCCCACTCCCCCCCGTAGACTAGACACTAGGTTTTAGCTACAGAAGTCTTGGAGTTATTCTGGAGTTTATTAGACACTGCTCACAGAATCATTACAAGCATAGGGAGCTTTTCGCATATCTCAACTTCTGGTGACTAACTTTGCAATCCCGTGATGGGCCCAAGAACTGAAAATTTAAATTAACAAGTCCTAAAGTTAGAGCTGGTATCTGGAGAGTTCAACTTAAGAGGAACTGAAGACACAGCTCTGCTAGGCTGCAGAACAACAGACACCCTGGATGGCCTTTATTATTTGTCTTCAAATTGCTTGTTGAAATGCTTCTGAGGCATTCACAGCCAGACAGTAGCAGGAAGAGCTAGAACCCAAAGGCTCAAAATACCTAACCAGGGTGCAACCAAATACCAGATGGTCTAGATCAATAAGTTGCAGGAAGTGTTAACAGTTCTGATGACTCTTTTCAATGCAGAAACCACACTGAGCAATTACAGACATGAAATACCCTAATCTACCTGAAACTAAAGATCCACCCCTCCCTCCAGACTGATGTATGAGAAAGCAAAAAAAGAGCCAAAGAACTGTTTAGATTCTAATCTCAAGAAATTACATGCAAATTTATATGTCAGTGTGACAAAATTAGGTCAGTGTCAATCAATTTATTAGGCAAAACCAGAGCAATCATCTTGATGTTGTTAAAGAAAATTCTTGGTATCGAGAAACTCTTCAAAGACTTGCAATTAAGGGAAGCTGTACTGAAAAAGGAGTGGGAAAACTGACTTCCCAGACATTCCCTATGTTCATAGCAATTGGAACTGAGGAACAATGACAATGTACTTGCTAAGCTAACAGCACAGCGCATACACTCATCAGTCTTTAGCATACTTACATCATCACCAGAGAAATACTGATCTATGATTTCAAATGCTAGTTTATAGATGTCTTCATTCTCATGCTGTTGCAAGGCTTCGATTTTCTCTAACCCTAAATAAAAATAAAATGTTTTATAAGTTTAAACTGGAGTTACTGACTACTTTGAAAAAAAGTAAGAAAAATAATGAAACATTACTACTGAAACATACTAGAAAGTATGTAGGTCAATTTGCAAATACCATCTACAAAGTAGCTATCTTTATCTCTTAAGAGAAAAGAGAAGTAGTTTGGGAACTTTTGTATACCATGGAATATCCCATTTTATGAACAAGGGATAATGGAATCTTCTCTCTTTTCAGATAAAACTCTCCGTATTTAAGACTCACACATACTACTTTTGTTTCAGTCACTGTGCTTTCTGTATACCATCAAAAGAAAATGGCTACTTTTATGTGTTGCATAGGAGTTTAAAGCAGCAAGGCAACAAAACCCCAAACTAAGAGCAACTTAAAACACTAGTCCCATTCTCAAACAGGATATGGAACAATACAAGGGAAAAAACTTCCAGTGCCGTAAATTCTTCAATATCCTTTTACTGTTATCTTACTGTAATACATTAATTAGTATGTGCTAAAACCTGGATTGCAGTGTCAAGATGACTCCTCATCCTGATTTGGTTTGTAATGAAATGATCCTAACAACTGCTTCCAAGGCAGTGAACTAAAGAGAGAACTGTGTTTTACCACAGAACAAAAGTATATGCAATAATCAAATTAAAAGAAGTACAATTCTCATTTAAACTTAAAGAATACTCAAGCTACAGAAAGCTCCTTCAACAATTCTTCCAACATGATCGTCTCTAAACCAAACCAAACAGTCTCACTTAACTTACTCGAATAGCCATGGTAAAAAAATGCTGTAGTAAACATGACCAGCAGCAAGGGGAAGACAGAATAATATCCACCAAATTAATTTTTTAAAAGCCTAGTAAGTACTAACCTCCACACTCTTCTATAATTTCAGCTATTGTGCTGGCCTCATCACCAGCCATTATCAGGATGTTTTTCAGACCATCCAGCACCACCTGTACCACTTGAGAATCCTTTACTGAGAGTAGATTGCAGAATGGTGGGATTACATTTTGCTGTACAAGGTATTCAACCTAAATAATGAACAAAAAAGTGCTTTCAACATTGTGTTTCTTACAAATGGCTGCATGTGCAATATTTTAGTGACAATTCGGAATCCTACTACACATACCTGATCTTTTCTCCCACTTATTGTCAAATTGCTAATTGCCCAAGCAGCCTCCTTTTGTGTTCCAAAGTCCCCCTGAAAAATAAAATTAATAGCTCATTAAAATCAGCATGGAAACATCTGTCAAGCTTATCATTAAAAATCACAGACTCCTCGTGTCAGATTTATAAAAAGAGGATGACAACTTGCATAGCTGATCGTTTGACTGACCTTAGCCAGCTGGTGTATGATCATAGGGATTAGCCCAGCATCTATTACAGCCTGAACTTGTTGCTGGTTTCCTGCTGTGATATTGGAAAGGAACCAAACTGCTTCCTACAATTGGACAAAACAAAAAAGCAAAACACTTTTAGAAACTAGTCAACAGATTAAAAAAAAAAAAAAACACACCAAAAAGCCCAAACCCAACCAAAATATATAAAACAACCTCAAAACCTAAATTCATACCATGACCAATCACTGAACAGAACCTACAGGTTTCCTCCTCAAATAGCATTTCTAGTACACAAACTTTTATTGCACTTTGAAAACCAAACATGCAGAGGATTAATCTAAAATAGACATGATTAATTTATGGGTCCAGATTATTACTTACAAGGAGTGCCTTCATATATCAAAAGCAGTACTGACTTCAGCCTTACATCCACTTTGCACTGCTGGAGTCACAGCCATGTTTTAAACTTTTGGTCAGTTTTGCAAAGGAAGCAGGAAAACTGGTAAAACCTCATACAAAAAAAACCCAACTTTTACCCTACTACTGACAGCTCAGTAGTAACTTTCTATGCTGATACAAAGACCACGAAATCCAACTACCATTTTCTTCCTGAAACACAAAGGGGAGCTCACAAAGCTCATTCAAGTATCAGAGGGGACGCTCAGTCCTGAGACTTCACCTAGCAGCCGTCTCCTTCAGGTGGTTCATCAATAATGCTAGCACCTATCTAACAGCAGCTCCAAACTCCTGGCTACAAAGGGGGATACCTGTCAAAGCAATCCAGAACATCTTAAAAAGGCTCCAATCTTAAATAAAACACAACCAGATGTGGCAAATAGCCAATTATGAAAAAAACATAATGGGTTCCAATTTTTAGGGATGTGCATCCTGCTTTTATTTGTATTTGCACCTCACAACAAACTTAAAATTTCTAGACTCCCCTTATACAAAAGTAATTCCTTGGCACTCAGAAGAGCTCTTCATCCTTCTTTTGTGAGAGCTACAAGGGCAGGCAGAAACAAATCACAGCAGTTTGAACTTTCAAAGATAAATTCTTTAGATCTCCTGACACTTGACAGGGCCTGAAGAAACAAATTCCTTACAGATTTCCCCTCAATGGTACCCTAAGCGGAGGAATCAACATGAGCTAAACAAAACCAGCCTCCTCCTCAGCCAGCCCTATCTGTGTAGTGGAAGATGGCACAATGAAAAATAAACAAATGCAAGTAACACAAACTACAGCTCTGGAAAAGTGGGCACTGATCACTTTCTTTCATCAAATTCCCCCTATTCCATCCAGTCCCTGCAGCAGTGAAGTTACCTCTGCCAAAACAAAGGAGAGGAAATGCAGGGAGAGTTTCAGAAAAAGACAGTGGCACGCCCTACTTCCTTGAAGGTGAACACGGACAAGAGAACAAACTCCACTATGAAATGGCAGAGTGGAAAAACTGGATTGTTAAACTGGATTCAACCAAAAGTAACACATTTAGTTATGAAAAACTATGATGCAACTACAATACAAAAAAGTATCACACTTCAAAGCAAAAAACATCAGTCTTCTCAGAAAGCACTAGGCATCAGCACTACTGCATGGATGCTCACTATGGCTGTTTGGCTTTAGTCCTAATGAAGCACCTGCCTCAAAGGCTGTGCCTTTACACAAAATAGTTCACATGCTGGAAATAACAGCTGTAAGAAATCCTTCTGTAACTCTACAGTTTTATTTCTTAAACAGAAAGCTCAAGTTAGGAAGAAACAAATCATACCTTGTTTATCTTCTCTTTTGGATGCGTCAGGAGATTTGGGAAATAAGACAAAACATCACAATTGAGAACAACTTGTGTCTGTTCATCAGTACCAGTTACTATGTTGCCTACTGCTCTCAGTGCTGCTGTCTGAATATCCAAAGTGGGAAGGAAAAAAAATTGCATGTTAAAGACATTGCTGTTACTTATGCCAAAACAAAGATCATTTGAAGACGTCTCTATAAAAACACTTTGCAAGATACAATTTAGCACTTCATCCTCTGAGCTACATCCCCAAAATGAGTACTGTTTCATCAAAACAGAAGTACACAGTATAGCATTTTACTGAATAGATGCACTGCAGCTCAACTCAACTAGTGTAAACATTATAAATTAAAAGGATATTAAACCATTAGAAAAGTTAATTCATCATGTATTTGATCTGAGGTACAATTACATGAGCTGCTTCTATGCTTTGACTATGTCTGCTAAGGTTGCTTATTTCTCCACTCAGCTCTCCACTACAAATTAAAAACCCCACAACTACTTTTCTTCTTATTGACTCTCAGTTGTCTTTCAGAAATGAACTGTATATAGAATCATAGAATAGTTAGGGCTGGAAAGGACCTTAAGATCACCTAGTTCCAACACCTCACACTAGACCACGTTGCCCAAAGCTCTGTCCAACCTTGCCTTGAATACTGCCAGGGAAATGCTTTACAAGTGACAGAATAGTGGAGAGACTCCTTTTCATTGAGTGAACTCTGGTCTGACATACTTCAAGACAGCTAAGTCTCACCCGAAGTACAAACTAAACAAACATGACAAATGCACAGATACATCCCCATCCCTCCCCCCCAATTGCAACTGTTCATTTATTAAAAGCAAGCACACATTAACTTTTGTTTCCCTTTGTCTTTGAAATCAATCAAACAAGCTCAGTTAAGCTACCTTTTACAGCTAATTAGAAATTTACTTTACTAAAAGGACTCAGCATCTGCAAACATTCAAGAGGTCCCAAAATACTGATTTCTGTGAGCTCTTCAGACAGAGTATGCACAACCATGTGTGCAGCAACAGAAAAGAGCACATGTGACTTAATCCTGGAAAATATAAAATCTGTTGTTGCTAAATATTTCAGGACTACAAAAGGAAGGCACCCTTGATACTCACACACTGCAAGTTAATGTTTAACTTGTCACTTCACTAAAATTAGGCTATGTTATTAAAATACTCACTATATTAGAACTGTTTTGTTCAAGTTGTCTTTCATTTTGATAATGTTTTTTCCCTAGTGTAGGTAACTCTTTTTGTTCAGTTCTACCTGTAACAGATGTAGCTATAAATGTTCATCTCAGTACTCCACTAACAGATACTTTAAGGCACACTTTCTTAGAAAATACCTTACAGAAGACTATTCAATAGCAACTGAACCAGACTTACTTGAACTTTAACCTCCTGATGACTCAGAAGAGGAACTAGAAAAGGTACAACTCCTGAATCAATCACCATTTGTATCTGTTCATTTCCACCATCTGTTAAGTAGGACAAAGCCCAAACAGTGTCCACAAGAATCTACAAATTGGAAAGACCATGGTTTGTTTACACATTGAACAGTAAAATCCACATAATGAAGGCTTAATTCAGTGATAAACGTTCTACATGTTGGGGGGGGAAGGGGGAAGAGCATGCAATTTATTTACAGCGAAACCTCAAACATGATTATGATGAGCCCTAACTAGTAAAATGTTAGATTATGTACAACTATGAAAACAGGGGCCATTTGTTCCATAATTTCTATATGTCCTCCCAATTTTTTTAAATTCAATACCACATTTTGGTGCATAAAGTGACAGCATACATCATCTCACAAAGGTAAACTGTTGGGCTCGATTTGCATTTCAAAGATAGCCAGCTCAGGTAAGCAGTCATGCTAGTAACTTCCTGAAGAAAATACTAACCCATCCTCTTAGCATTACTATAATTTGTTACTGTGTGCTTCTGATTACAGAATAGCTAAATTCTCTTAGTCCTTAATCCATCTATCTACACGTTAGTATTTCTGATCCATAGTGCACTTCTCTGAAGTGAAACTGCAAACTGTTCTGGATGTATACCTTTTCCTGCCTTCATACTAAGATTAAAATCCACAGCAAAGGAAAACAGCTCTTAGCTAAAAGACTAGCAACTACTGTAAGGTGACAACTGTTCAAGCAAAGCAAAAACCCACAGAGAAATAACTATCATGCAGGGAAATCTTAGTATACTGAAAAAAAAAAAGACTAAGTCACTGATGACTTGATAAGGATGATTTGAGAGCCCTCAAGAAGAAGAAAGGTACAAAAGATGCAGTAATTGAAAGGTAGTCTCTGACGCAGAAACAAAGCCAGCAGAAAGAGGGATATCAAATCACTTAAGAGATGATGTTAGGAAATGCAGGAAGAGAGATCTGAACCCCACTGAGGACATCACCTGTTGAGGCACCTAGATCTACTCTACAACAGGATACCTATTTAAAATTCCCAGCTATTCAGACAGCTAAATACCATAGTGCTGAAATGAAGGAAGGACTTTCAAGTCCTGACCCACAGGCTGCTTCCACCCAGCTTGTTGGACCAGACTGCACAGACCTAATGCTTTCTCAACACAGCCTGCTGCTGCCCTCACCTGCTAATGCCACAGGAACAGCAAAATGTGCTGCAGTGGAGCCAGTATCACAGCAGAAGCAGTGAGAGATGGTGCCTCACTAGTTTGCTGCCCCACAGCCCTGCTGGTGACAAGAGCAGCAGCCGCCAGAAGCACTCACAGGACTGTTGGCTGACCTACCTGCATCACTGACTCATCTCCAAAGATAGGTTTGCTGCTCCAGTACAGGGAGGCTGGGACCAGACTGGTACCTCCAAACTAGCACCTGACTCTCAGGATCAAAAAGACGGGCACCCTAATTGAGATTAGTCAAAACCTGGCATCACATGGTCTCTTACCTACTTCAAGAAGCTCTCATACAGTCATTGCTTGCAAAAGCTTTCAAATTTGGCCAGGAAAAAAAGCATGGAAGTTAGATGTATGTTTGGTTTTGCTATGAATTTCCATTCAAGTTTGTCCAGATTACGAATTGGAAAGTCACCATTTGCTATCTCCCACTCACATTACACTGGGAAAACCCTGGCAAAATTCCAGATTAAACTGTTTGCAAATATTTTGTGGAGCCAAGCTCACTTCACCATTAAAAGAGCAGCAGAAACACCACTACCACAGCGTGGAAGTAACGAAAGACAGTTCCACCTATCTTATCCTTTATCTCCAGATAAATTCACAAGGATTCAATCCTGCTTCTCTAAGTTGAAGGACCACTATCGGGAGCAAGAGTCAAAGACATTAAAAAGTCCTGACAGGAGGAGGATGAGAAGAGCAGCTCAGCATCCCTTATTTACACAGATCTTTGCTCCTGAAGTCCCAATATAAGACTTGAGGAGCGAAGTCCACCCCTCTAGGACTTAGAAAATGTACATAAACTCATGGATCAGAAATGTGGGAAGTACTGAAGGTTTAGTATTAAAACCCTGAAAAGTTGTCAAAGGTGCCAAATCCAATAGTTTATTGCTGTTCATTGAAGTATATTTTCCTATGTGATTTCCTTAGCCAAACAGGTTGCAAAGTCAGGCACCCAACAGGTTACAAAAGTCAGATTTATCTGTATGATCACAATGTTTGATTGGACTGATAAGTGGAATAATACGTTGTTTTTCCTACACATGCATTACATATTGTCTACGTAAAATTATAAACTGGGTCAGAACTGAAGTGAAGCTGATGGTAAAGCTGGCACGCTAATTTTTTTGTGCTCAATTCCAAAAAACAGGGGCTCTTAAAATGTAGTTGCTAGCGTAAAGGATAAAAAAAATAAAATAATAATTTTAGAAAAGATATTTCAGAAATTGTATTTGCACTTTCCTTTTCATGCTCTGAATGACTACAATTATATTATTCTTCATATTAAATTGTGCATTTACTACTTAATTATACATAAATTAACAAAAAAGCAAGTTTGCCACTTAAACGCAATCTTGCAGAACTCTCTCTCTAGAGAAATGAAAAATCTAGATAGCTAAAATTTTGAGAATTACTTACATTTATATCTGTATGGTAAATGAGAACACACAATGCTGGCAAAATCTGAAAAGAAGTTCATCAGTCATTACAGTAGAATAAAACTGGCTGTACAATCATACATCCAAGTACTGCAGTCACAAAGCTTAGCTTGAGACTGCATTACCATACTGCATTCACAAACTTTCAGCAGGTCATTTCCTCAAAGTACATATAAAAATATGCATATATATAATACTTAAAATTTGTAAAAATACAATACAGTATTGTATTTCATCGACACAGAAGGAAACGAAACAAAGAATAGAGATAAGACATCCCCTGCTATTTTAAAAGCTTTGTTACCACAGAATATAATGAAAATCATTACGCTTATATCAATAAATAAGACCCTCTTGGACTAAAGTAAAATTTTATTTTTGTATTCATGTTTGGAGAAAACAAAACTGAGACATGATAAGACTGCTTAGAACAGGGGTTTCTATTCGGTGAAACTTGTAAAAGTTTCCCTGCTTCATTTCTAAAAATTCATTGAACTTTAGTTGCTAACCATATTATAGTTCACATGGCTTCATGAACAGTACCTACACACTGGAATTTATCTGAAAAAGAAGAACGTCATGTACATTACAACTCTAGTTCTAGTCGAATAGCATCACTTTACTAGCTGTGCCTGCTCTATAAACACTGCATTTGCTCTGTTCACTGGTTTAAAAGGGCTTTCAGATGCTTCTCAAGTGGGGACTTGACACTGGCTGCATGTTCACAGCTAGTCGAAACACAAACTACACTACATTCACTAATTTATTTTCTGTAAGAATATTTCTATGAACAGAATCACATATGTAGCCTTTTTATGACAAAACCATGAAATGCTGAGTAACACACTTTCTAGTGTGTTAATTTTTTTGTTGTGTCCATTTTAATATATGGCTTATCAGTCTTTAGTCTTACTGTTTCAGATGTTACGAATACCTTTGTTACAGACTTAGTAAAAAGCATTAAATTGGTCAGATCCTTTAACAACTGGTAAAAGGCACAAAACGCTTGCAAAAAACATGCATAATTTTGTAGTATGACAATGTAAAAACATTTGCCTCTAGTCCAGAGTATAAAAAATTATCTGTCCCGTAATTCTTTACCTCCTGAACTGTCTCCATAGGCGGTGGGGGGTCCTTATTCCTGCAGAGATTTACAATGACCCATGTGACGTTCCGAAGGAAGGTGATGGGAATGGAGGGATTGATGAAGGACAGAAGAGGTTTGACAACTCCCAGTGATATGACATAATCTCTACACTGAGGACCATCACCTACAGAAATGAAAATTGTTGTAAAATAAATTACATTAAAAATGAAAAATCTTGAAATGTATGCAATGACATGTTGGGATACTGAAATTCTATGTTTCCTCACCAGTAGTCTACTACTAAAAGGTCATGTTCAATTACATATACATAGGTATAGATACATATGTATATTTTACAAGATACAAAGTTTATCCTGTTAATATTTGAGTAGCAAGTGATATCATTATTTAGAAAAATACATGTACATGAGTAATTCTGGCCACATGAAAAATTATATTAAGCCACAGAATTTAGAGGAAACATAGTCTCATATGATAATGCCAATGTTCAAAAGTCAAATTCTGAAAAGAAACGCCCCCTGAATTCAAACCATTATAATGACAAAAGTTACCTATAATATTTCCGAGAGCCCAGACAGCTTGCTCGCAAACATTCTGGTGTGGTGAATGAAGTAGTCTCAAGAAGAGGGGTACTGCGTCTGCAGAATGCAAAGATTGGATTTGTTTTTACTGGAACATGGTATATGCACAATACTTTCATTGATTAATATAAACCACTTTCCCTACCATGCCTTCAACATGTTTCTATTATGAAGAGCATACAAAACCTCAATTAAACATCTCTATCTCTATAGATAATAGAGAGCGAAAGAAGACTTGAGAACAAGCCACTATTAAACAATGCTCTCCACATTTAAAGATTTTCACATATTTCTCAGTGATAGGCAAGAGCCTCAGGTATGTAGGTGATAGGTTTCACGTCCTGGTAATTCAGATTTCCCAGTTACCCGATATCACAATACATACATAAAAGAATGACAAGCCTACTTGTGCAAATGTGCTTCAAATCTTGACTTTTAGAAAACAGCTTCCTCCCAGGAGGTGGCTATAGTTAGTTTCCATATGCAGTGAAGATTTACATCCATCTGCCAGTCCTAAGACACGTTTTAATTTGCTCTTATATAATGCAGGCAACATACCAGATTAAAGAAGTGTTACTGACTTTAAATATCAGCCTCTGCTAAATTAAATACATTTAATAGAGCTAAGAAACCATCCCGCTACTATTCCCATTGACTACTTCCCTTCAAACAAGCCATACTGCTTGCAAGACACCCATTCTTGCAGCAATTTTTAAACTTTATTTATGATCATACTTGTCCTATAGTCTTTCTGAGTGAAGAAAATAGATCAATTTATATACTGTTGAAGGAAATAAGTTCTTCTTGTATTAAGAGCTTCACAGGTTTTAAAAAACTGGAACACAATTTGTGAGCAACTGTGAATCAAAATCAATATCCTGTTGGTATTGTAAGTGATAATAAGCCAAAAACCCCTCATGTATTTTCCTGAAAAACAGCGTAATGAATAAAGGTAACCTGAAATTCCTTCCCTAGCCTAGATGAGTAATTCAGCTATTGCCTATAACTGACAAGTTAGGAGGGACAGCATCACACTGTTGCTCAAGAACACTCTCTGTTCTTTCAACAATCACCCTGCTTCCATTAGCTCAAGTGGAATATTCCAGCTTCTTTCTTAGTGATTATCAAGATTATACTTCAGTCATATGTGCATTCAACATATTTCAGAGAAGAGGGTCAAGTATGTAGTTTTTATTAGATTGCAAACCTGCTATGCTTTCAAAAGCAGGAATGAAATTATTTCGTATCAGCACTCAGGTAGGAGGACAGCCTGAGAAAGCAGGAGCTGTAGGTTATCTGATCTACTGCTCTCATAAAATTAATTACTTCTGCTCCAAACTGTCTTCTGATGAGATCTAGTCTGTGTACATAGTATTTTTCTTTTGCTGGGCCTTCCAACTGCCATCTGTCCCTCTTGACTGCAGGAGGGGACCTTCTTTTGTATTTAACCTGCACTAGCCTCTTCTATAGGTGCAAGGGTCTATAGCTTTGTTTCATCAATCCATCCCTTACCTAATGGCAGTTGGAAAGGCTGTTTTCCCTTAGTCATCTCCTAGCCAAAGCAGCAAGACTTTTAGACTAAACTTCTTCCATTTTCTCTTCAGGAGTAAAGCTGGCAAAATACTTTTTGCTTCTTTAAAGTCATTTTATCCATTTTCTTATTTTCAAGCACTAGCTAAACAGAATTTGGGAGAGAGATGTCTCAGCCTGAACTTTAAGCAATTGTTCAGGTGACAGCAGTGCTCTTTTGCATTCTGAGTTTTTACTATTTTTTTTCTAGATTTTTTTCTGCAAAGCTAATACTCTAAACAGCCTTTTCATTAGATTCATACATTTAAATATGATAACATTGGAAGGAAACAATGAACAGGTAGGGAAGGATGAAAAAACTTGGGATTAGATTTTCAAAGACATTTACATGCCAGAAGAGCAATCTAAAATCAGGTGCGCAAATCACATCAGGATTTTTTGAAATAAATTTTAGAAGTTGATTTTGTTTTCTTTTTAAAGGCTTTGGATTTTAACCAAAGTGCATTTTGATAAGCATTCTTATTGCTCCAATAGCTTAACTATACAGAAACTTAAAATCAGTGAGATATTTTATTAGCAATTAAAATATACAAAACAGCATTTTGATTTGAAAGGCAAGTTCATATACCTAAAAAAAACTAAAATAATAAAGTCACCATTTTCCCATATAAAACAACCAAATATTAACGAGCCAAGACAATTTATATATTTGCTTATCTACTGTGTCACTGTTTAATGACAAAACATTGTATTTAGCATAAAGGTGACTGTTTTAAGATAATGACACTGATACATAAAAGCTACATACATAATCCTGAAAAATTAATCTGAGTAATTTATCTTTCATTAACTTCAGAATTTCTCATCTCTTTTCATAATGGAAGTCTTACTGGTTAAACAAGAAACAAAGCGCAACAAACTCGGTGTGTACAGGAGATACTGATCATATGGTCAAGCAAAGGATGGCAATTTTAACTTACATGATCTTACATAACTATATGTGCTCAACATCTTCATTAAGATATACGAACATATCTTCGAGGTAGAAAGCATTACTTCGTAGCATAATCCCATAGGGGATTTAACGGTACATTATTTCAGAAATCAACACAAGAATTAGAAAGGACTGTCATTTTTTGTCATAATACAATATAATCTGTCATTCTCTATTTTCCTTATTGGAAAATGAAGTCTGGGACCCTTACTATTAATTGTAAGTGACAAACATTAATCTTTAAGAGCAAATGCAGAAGTTTTTTGAGAAAGAAGACAGACATGCATTTATTATTTTAATGATTAACAAATGGCATTTGTTATCCAAATATCCCATTCTCACTTTTCTCCACAACATCCACCACCCCTCAAAACAAACTGTAATACTTACTAGACTGTACGACAGCTTGAGTCTGCGCAGAAGTGCCTGATGCTATGTTAGTCAATGCCCATGCAGCTTCAAATTGTAATGACGGACTGTAATGAAACAATGTTATAGTAATAAACTGAAACATGATATGCAGATTATTTCATGGTTCATTTCAGATTACTAGCTGTATCCACTCTGAGATAGACACTCTACAGTTAAGCAGTGCCACTGGGCTAAAAGTTAAAGAAAAATCTAAGCCTGGATATTGCATGGAAAAAGCTGTAAGAATAAAAAGATTTTACATTCTATAATCTTTTGTAAACCACCCATCATTCTGACTTCATATTGGTAATAAAAAAATACCAAGTATACTGCTTTTATTTGAAGCACATAGAAATCAGTGAAGATGATCAATACTCCAGCCAACCAATTATCTCCTGTATGAAAGATTTTTAGCACCCTTCATCATAAAACTTATTTCTGGCTCTCTATTGGGTGACAGAGCTCTCCATATTCAACTGATCCAAACAACACTCATGTTTAGTGAAGAAAGTGCAACTGCCTTGCTGCCATTAGTTCTCAATACATTAAGCATGTCTGACCATAACTGATAAAAACTTGGACCTTCTAACCTTACAACCCAGATCAAGTGTAAGCTGGTATACTGGGATAAAGACATTTTCCTGCTGCATCACAGACAGAGGAAAGATCTAGTATCAGTATCAAATGACAGCATCATACCTGTATTAGAACTGACTTATTAAATGCATATAAAATTAGTTGCTAGTATTATGAAAGCTGGGGGAACATCTCTTCCAAGATGTCCATTAGCTGTTGTTTATGCAAACAGCAGTTTAGTAAAACAGTTTGCATGAAAACTGTTTTTCAAGCAAATGTTAACGGTTCAGGGTTCTAGAAGCTATAAAGAGTTTACAACTTATGGTGGTTAACATAACAGTAAAGTGTCTGGCTTTGGGAGGAGCAGAGAATATTTACTGGTAGATGACTTTTTCATTTCCATGCTTTTCTGGGTCTTTTATCGATTATGTTTTATATAGTGTCACAGCACCTGCTTCATTTCAGTTTTTTCTGTGCATTCTAAGGTTTTATTGGGGATGGGATTGGGAAAGAATTTGATAGGAGGGCCCAAGATGTGTAAACATGATGTCTAAAAACAAACAGTACCAGTCAGCAGCTATCTATAAACCTTTACATTCTAGGATCAAACACACTGAAATTCTAGTTTTAGGTCAGTCCTTCCTTTCTTCCCCTTCTGATAAGCATTCAGGTATAACATGAACAACAGCTTTAACAATGTTATAGAAAGTCTTTGCAGAGTTTACCTCTACTAAATATTATATAGTAATCACAATTAAAAGAACTGATTAAGAAAATGTTCAATTCTGAAAGGCTTATTAAACATTTACACAGGTGCACCACACAAAAACTAGACAAAATATTAAAATTAGGAGGAATTTCACAGCACTAAACATCCTACGTCTAGAGCAGACAGGCATTCATGATCCATTTTAAAATGCTATCTGGTTTGAACATCACTGCCAGCTGCTTTCTAAGCAACTGTTTTGTTAGACAAGCTAGAAACAAAGCTTCATTTTTTTGCAACCACCAAATTATACCCAAAATGCCAATTTGCAATTTTGAAGCTTCCAGCCTTTGTGGCTGCAGAAATAACCTTGAAATTGAAATACTGCAAATATATTTACAGCTGGCTGAGACCAAAGATAGGCTAAAACATTTACTTCAAATGTGTTAATCCCCATTTATCTGAAGAAGAGGCTCATGGATTGTAGAACATGGCATTTTTGTTACATGCCATTAAATCTGTGCAACTACATGCTCAGTGTTCTCTATCTCCTTTACTGAATCTCTTGTTTTCCAACAAAGAATCATAACAGACAGCATTCTCATTCTGTTCTACCATCACATGAGGGAGCACAGAGCCAGATGGAAACCCAATTTGCAGTGAGAACAAAAGAAGCTGGAAACTTAAGCTAATGCCCTTAATGAAAAAGATTACAAGTGTATTCTGGCAAAGAGAAGAGCTCTCTTCATAACCAGGCATATTCTCAGCCTTCACACAAATACACACAATATGTCTGAGATAGGTTTCTTAAAAACTGTGAACAAAAAAGTCCAAAATATTAAAAACAAATGAGAAATGTAATAAACAGAAATTTAGGTATTTCTCCGTTAGTTGGATATGCTCATGCAAGATTTAAAAAATATACTGACATTTCAGTGGCAGAATAAACACTCCTGGAGAATTTATGGTTTATCATCATGGAATGTGATCGACTATGTCCGATTACATGGTGCTATGAATCCGCAGTTTAATTTGAAGTAATGAGATGTGGTTTGGCATGCAAATTTTTGGTAAAAGTGAACATTTGTAAAAGTATACTTACTTATCATCCCTTTCTAGGCATTTTACCAGGATTGGTAAAATTCCTGATTTTATTAAGTCATCGATAGGTGGATTTCTGTCACTGGATAGGAGTTTTCTGTGAAATTAGATGTAAAAGTAAAGTAAGTAACTCTCATTATAAGAAGTGCATGGGAAATACATTTCTGTGCCTTTATTTATTTTTACCTTGCAGCTTGGACAGCACTCAGTTGGATCACTGGGTTGTCACTTGTGGCGTTCTGGAAAAAAAACCACAGTAAACCACAAAAAAGCACTGAACATGCACTTCTACTCAAAAAAAAAGAAAAAAAAAAAAGATTAAAGGTAACATACCTGCAGGATAGCTTCTAGTGTTACATTTTGCTTGAAAAGAAAAACAAGAAAAATTTTAGCAATTCTGTTGCTATAGTCTTTTTAAACATTTAATCCAATCAAACTAATTTTAAGAGTGTATAAATTCCTAACCTTGTATAGCAGCCTTCCAGTATCTGAAGGAGGCCTACAAGGATGCTGGAGAGGGACTCTTCACTAGGGACTGTAGTGATAGGACAAGGGGTAATGGGTTAAAACTTAAACAGGGGAAGTTTAGACTGGATATAAGGAAGAAATTCTTTACTGTAAGGGTTGTGAGGCACTGGAATGGGCTGCCCAGGGAGGTTGTGAATGCTCCATCCCTGGCGGTGTTCAAGGCCAGACTGGACAAAGCCTTCGGTGGCTTTGCTTAGTGGGAGGTGTCCCTGCCCATAGCAGGGGAGGGTTGGAACTTGATAATCTTAAGGTCCTTTCCAACCCTAACTATTCTATGATTCTACGATTCTATAACTGCAATAATTCCAGTGTTAAAGTAAAACCAGAACACATTGTTCTGAGACACCACCAAAGTTTTAAAATAATTCAAGAATCAAAGAACTTACTGCTTTGAAGTCAGCATCAACATCAGAATCTTCTAAACTTTCTTCTTGGGGAACATTTCTTTTTTTCAAAAGATGTTCATCTCTTTTGTTCTGCAAAGGCGTAACAAAAGATAAAGATACTTAATGCTTATTCGTACAGGGTGATGGTATAATGGCCCCTTTCTAAATAACAGTTTATAAGATTGCTTTTTTTTTTAAGGCATTTGTAAATGCAAATAGAATTTGCAGTATTTCACAGCTGTAAAAATTTAATAGCTTGCTAATCATAGACAGAACTATGACAATCCATGACATCTGAATGAATTAAAACTTGCGGTTTGGGGATCAATTTTCTAACAGACATTTACATTACACAACGATCTTTCTTGAAATTAACATTTACCCACACACAACAAATTATTTTCCAGTGTTAAGGTTAGTTTTCAGCTAAACTTGCTTCAGAGGTACCCTGTTACATGTATTTTCATCTTGTGTGTAAAGCAGCATGCTCCATGTACACAGAGACATGTAGTATTCCCCACTCACACTGTTAGCTTAGCCTAATTTCAGAATAAAAACAAAGCAACCTCCAGCCATAGCTCCTTTAAGGAATACCTTTTCACTGGTAAAATACCTATTTATCATTTTTAGCTTGATAATTAGAACATTCGAACACCCAAAGCCCTAATTTAGAAAGAAAGGAATAAAATCATCAATTGTAACAGTATCCAAATGCATCTTTTGACAAATTCAAAATTTAAAAGCTACTAAAAGTATTACAAAAATATTAAATGGTCTTTCCTAAATTTCAGACTATCGTTTGTTTGGTATGTCTAGAGGTACAACAAAAACCAGTAAGGGCAATGAAACATGATGATGCAGCATGCATAGCTGAAGACCTTCTTGTGGTTTTTGTCTGACTGGTTGTTTTTGTTTGTTTTAATAAACACATTAACATTTCAATTGTTAATGAAGCAAAATACTGAAAAGGTGTAAAAAACAGCTACAACAGCTAAAATAAATCTACTACACAACCAAGGAAAGGCAGGCTTTTCAGTCTTCAAACAATTATCTGATAACCAAGCAGTACTGACTACAGAGATGTGTTATATCATGCCCTGCTTGCAATGTACAAAAAAGCCTCTAAACAGAATCGAACTTTGAAGAAGTCCCCAATATTTCATGTTAGGAAAACCAGAAACCTCAGGTCCAAAATTTCTGGCACTTCCGTATGTTCCTTAGACATTTTAAAAAGGACTCAAAACAACTTTTCCAGGTTGAAAGGCTCCCAAGCAGTATGTTATTTTTTTTTTTTCCCAGATAAGAGGATGCTAAACAACGTAAAAGCACCAATATAACCCTTTGTTGCTGTTTAAGCCCAGCTGGTAACTCAGAACCACAGAGCCACTCGCTCACTCCCCCCACTTCTTTCTCTCCCCGCTCCCAGAAGGATGGGGAGGAGAACTGAAAGAACATAACTCCCATGGGCTGAGATAAGAGCAGCCCAGTAACTAAGGTGTAACACAAACTGCTACTGCTACCACCAATAATAATAATGATAAGGGAAATAACAAGGGAAAAGAATACAACTGCTCACCACCCACCGATACCCAGCTCAACTGAGCAGCGATCTAGCCCTTCCAGGTAAATGCCCCCCGTTTATATACTGGGCATGATGTTCTGTGGTATGGAATACCTCTTTGGCTAGTTTGGGTCAGGTGTCCTGTCTCTGCTTCTTCCTAGCTTCCACTCCTCCCTGGCAGAACATGAGACTCAGAAAGTCCTTGATCAGAGTAACCATTACTTAGCAACAACTAAAAACATCAGTGTTATCAGATTTGTTCCCATGCTGAAAGTCAAAAACAAAGCACTGCACCAGCTACTAAGTAGGAGAAAAATGACTGCTACTGCTGAACCCAGGACACCCTTGAGTGCAGAAGATGACATCCCACGAACTTAGCATAGTTTAATTTTTGTCAAGTCTAAGTACAGAAACTAAATCCTCAAAGTGTACAAGATCACCTGGACTAGCTATGGCAGCCTCTCCTGAGCTGTACAGTAATAGCAACATACTCAGAGCACATCATACAGACAAGCACTAAAGAGGTATTTTTGTTGTCAAGTGTTTTGGAGATAAGGAAGACAGAAATGAGCAGGGAGTTAAACACTGAGAAATTAGTGTTCTGCAGACAAACTGCATCAGGCAGGTACACGCCCACAGCTGGGTTCACTGTACAGACCTATATAACGTATTTCTCTTACTTTTCCATACCATGTCCTTGGCACTGCCATTTTAAGCAAAGACCAAAAATCAGGCAACCCCAGTCAATCTGGCTTTGCTCAAGTACAATTCCTTTTCCTACTGTTTGTCTAAACCATGGCCTGTATTTTGGCAACAGCAGGGACTGGACCCAGTTTCCAGAGGGACCCTCTCCATGATTACGTCGGCTTTTCTCCCTAGTGCACAGCTACTACACACATCCACCTGCAGAGGAAGCAGTTCCTTCCCACCTTGGATGAATGGCTCCTCTGGATCAGCTGAACTGTTATGGTAAAACAAGCCAGTATCAGGAGAAGGAACTGAAGCTGGAGGAAGGTCCTGATGTCTTCAGCACACCGTCCTCCTCCTACCCTAAGGTGTCATCACAGATCATGGTTATGAGCAAGGCATATGCATGTACAGGGAGACATACTCAGTTATGAGGGTGGCAGACACTGGTCCAGCAGATATTCCCTGACTTCAGACAAGATGCATCCTGAAGGAATCAGGGTCTTTGTGCAGAACTGTTGCCACTGTCTCCTGGAGCAAGTTAAATGTTTCAAATCAAATCATTTACTGGGAAGCATAAAGTTTCCTTGTCACTAGCGGCAAACTACTGTGCTGTAAGGCAAGGGTTTTCCAATTCTGTTCCTTCTAAAGTATCTGGTTGGATTTTCTACTCAGAAATGCTCAGAAAATTCAGGGAGTTTTTTTCTAAAACATACTTGATGGAAGGATTGTTGTCCACACCAATCCACCTGGTGATATTTACTTGTTTTTCAAACAACTGATTCAGTATCAGTGGCATTCAAGTATGTGTTCTGCAACATCCTGCAATAAGGACAGGTGATCTTTACTTACAAATTTAGGTAAAAATGCCTTTTAGATGCAGGCCTCTTGCAGATCCTTTGATTTAAAAAAAATGATAAAATACCTAGAATAGTCAAGAATCTAGCAAACAAACAATTCTTACTGCACTTACTGAAAAGAAAATTCTAGTTAAGAAATGTCACAATACCTCACTTGCTATTTTAAGTTTCTTCTGTCAGTAAAAATGATAAAGCTTTTTAAGAGCTCAAACAGTAGATTCTCCCATTTAAGTGTTTCACAGCCCTGTACTAGCAGATTCCCCCACCACTGAATCCTCTGACCTTTAAGAACTGGTCTGGTATTTTGGGAGAAACCGGTACACCACCATTCCTGACTGCTCCCCACAAACGCATCTACACTGGCACAGAATAGATGAGCCTCAGAGAGCTTTGACCAAAATCCCTCCAAAATGCAGAGGGCATACAAAAGCCTTTTAAAGTCATGTTACTGCACTGCTATTGTAAGTAAAAACTTAAATAAGACTAAAATCTTCTCAACTGTGTTGACATTAAATAGATAACATCCACTTGCAATAAAGATCAGAAATAATATTAAGTATTCACATACACACAGGCAGCATCTATCACACACATTGCTTCTACCTGAAATATTCTTACTCCCAAAAAGACTTTAAACAGAAACAGCTGAAATCACATCATGCATTTTCTAGCTTGAAAGATCTAGAAGTTTTGGGAGGCAAAAAGCCAAGTCACAGTGCAACAACTGTGATACTCAATGCGCATACCTCTATGGATGTGTGTCTCTTCAATGTGTACACTTACATCATTCTGAGTGATCAATGTTTGTCAGGGTTATGCCTCTAATACAGTATAACGTAAGGGCTATGGTATCCGGTTATTCTTGAAAGCAAGAATTAAGATGTATATTGAGATCCTCTATCAAACCTCCTGAAACATCAGGATGGCAGAGGCTGGAATACAGCAGCGAATCACAGAATAGTCTGATCTGGAAAGGATCTTTAAAGTTACTCTAGTCTAAACCACCCCCCCCCCCCCCATACAACGCAGTTATGTAGCTGGAACAAGGCGAGAGTCCCACAGTGGGTGACTGAACAGCCTAATCACAGAATACCAGGAATGAGCTGCATGGCCTTCAGCAGCCGAACAGCTGGAAGAATCACCTTCCACAGACACCAGGCAGTAAGTCTAGAGCACGCCAGTGGACAAAGCACTGGATTATTCCATGCCGCTTCACTCGAAGAACTTCACAAAGACTACCTGCCTGTAACCCTTATTCAATACACACTTCATGCTTATTCATGGTGAGCACGCTTCTATAAAAGTACCATTAGCTGAAATAATTTGCTTGAATAGTATTTAGAGGAGCATGCACAAATTCTCTCTGCTTGTGGTCACAGAATTGATGATGAACACTTTTAAGTTCTTCTAATTCCCCAGAAATATTGCTGGGACTTGGCCAAAAAGGAAAGGTGGGCAGGTGGTAAATAAACACATAGTTAGAAAGAACAGTAACAAAGCAGTAATTTGTTTCTCTCCTAAAGCAATTGTCCATGCATACATCAATGCAGTGGGTACCTTCAAAAACTCCATTTACCTGGAGAAGAGTCCCATGAATCCCTAGGTGAACAGACACAGAAGGACTGTTCTAATGGTGACAGCGTGCTCAGAGGCAAAATAAAATGTACTTCCAACTAACTGTACTGCAGCTACCAGGAATGGAGATATCCCACTGGGAGGCCACTGATGGAGAAGATGGTAATGAAAGAACATCCTTTCAAGTTCTAGCTCATCATACATACATTATCTAAGTTTAAGTTCAACTGTAGGACAGGGTCTCTTGACAGAAGCAAAACTATATCGGACTAATTAGAAATCTTAGTATGGTAAGACTGAGAAACAATGAAAAGCCTTCGACTTGTAGCTATGTGTTAAAGAAGGCCACAATATACACCATAAATAAGCTAACCAAGAGCCTAGTTCTCTCCCATTCCAGCATGCAAGTTAATAGCTCCTTAGAGAGCTTTTTATACCTGCACGCAACTATCCAGTTCCTTCGGCAACATGAATATGCCTAAGAGAATGCTTCCTAACGTTACAGTTAACCAAAATAAGTATGAGTAAGCTTGTATACATTAATGCTGAGAAATTCTACCTTCCTTAAGACAGAGAGCTGAACTTCATAGGGCATAACTGACTGCAGGTTGACACTACAGTTTCTGTGAATGCTGAAATTCCACCAGTCATATGGTGCAATAGGCGCCAGGGAAAATTACCTTAGCCAAGGAAAGTAAGAGAAAGCAAGAATGCTCCTGCAGCTACTCACTGTTTACAGATGGTTGGGCTGAAAAACAACTGTCAAGAACATATACAGAGGAGTTTCCACAGCAGCCTGAAGCAGAGAGGCTAATACTGAGAAGCACTAACAATTTCTTAGTAAGGAAAAGCTATTCTTACTAGCGTTTCTTATAAAGTCAAAAGTGTTTACGAAACCTTCCAGGCCTAAAAAGTGGCTCTAAGACTATTTGAAACAGCTTTGTCCATTGGCAAAAGCATCTAATTCCTAGATAGCTAAACCACTGTAAACAGTAATTTGATAGACCAGTAACTCTCTGCATAAGGTAAAAAGAACATGATCTGCAGTTTGGCATGACCTAAAAATGCCTGCATTTTGTCCTACTGTGACAAACTGAAAAGTTTTTGCCTAGTCGTAGCACCAGCCTCTTCTGCAAGCTCCTGTGGTGAAAGTGAAGAAAAATAAGCATACCTGTATACAGCTGTCCTGTTCAAAGCCTGGTGAAGTGCCCTTTCAAAGGCTGGAATCCCTGATGAAAGGTAAGACCTTGCCACCAACAAAACTAAGCACATCTTCAAAAGGGAAGATCCTTAACCACTGCCTGAACCATGTGTACTATGTACAGTAAGGCCTGATAGTTTATAAACAGCAGCTATCCACTGGTTTCAAGCATGTCAACATTCTGATAAGAGATCCCACTATAACCAATGCCCATGGTTTGCTTCACTGACAGAGGGAAGGTCAGACTGCATGAACAGTAAATATGCAAATCCTGCAGATCCTGGTCATTCTTGTTTACCTTCCTGGAAGATAGCCACAGGATTCAAAAAAAAAAAAACAGCTTACCAATGCAAACAAGTTCCAAAGACAGTATTGACAGACAGCAGAAGAATTCTTGTGGGCAAAGAGGATGTCCGTAACGCTCTGTGTTGCATTACACTTAGTACTATATGATATGGCCAATAGGATACTCCAATGGAGCTGTGAAAGGTGTTAAATATAAATTCATACATGCTTCTCAGCATTTGATACATGGGAGAACTCTATGAAGAGTCTCAACTCTGTTGGGAAATTTCAACTTCAACAGGGAAAAGAAATCAACAAGAAAATCTTTGCCCTCAGGTAACAAACACCATTATGAAATGTTTCTTCAGGTTAGGGAAAGTTTTAAAAACTCAGCAGCTAGGAGAAATAAGTTCTTTTGGCATGAAAGTTAAGATATTTATGTTTAAGCCCTCTGGGGACGGAGAGCAGAGTATCAAGAACATCTCAACATTAGGAACTTGAGTGCTGGCTGGCATTAGCTATACTCACACGACAACATCAGCTCTTTCCTCTGCTCTTATACCCTACAAAAGACTAATGGGTCAGGCCAGTGATGGAGACAGATCCAGGTCACTTGGATATCCCTTTTAAGCTACCACTCCTGTAACAGACTGAGCTGAACTTTTAGGTTTCACTTACATGTAATCTCCATTTTAGTTTTGGGGGGTGAAGGCACCTGCCACAGTCCATCATGAAGAAAATGTCTACCAATCCAACCTCATCATGTTCAAGGGAACCTCTGAAAACCTCTACTTAATATCCTCTTAATGGAAGTTTCCTTAAGAGGGCTACCTAGCCTGACTGGATTTCTGTTAACAGCTCTCAGATATGAACCTGGGAAAGATTTCTTCAATGGTTGGGAAAGGACTATTAGTTGGCTCTACTCACTGCCTCAGAACTCACTAACACCTAGACAGATTTAAGGAAAACTCCTGTAAACAGGCTGAACAGGTCAACTGATGATCTTGCAATCACAGATCTCAAAATTATATCCTACAAGCTTAGTGAACTAGGTCTCCTGCACCCAAAGGCAGTCAAACAGATTCCAAGGCTGTTCTTCAGGTATACAGCATAGCTAAATATGCAGTTAGAAGACAAACTTTTCTACCTTTGAGGTCTGCTAACTCACCTTTCTGACAACAGGCAGCAGTGTGCCAGCTGCACACATCCTGATGGAAGGACCGCTGAGCCCCCGTACTTGGTAATAAATAAATCTGCTGACTCTAGTCTCTGAAGAAATATAAAAATATATGTGCTAGTTCTAACAGATATCTGCTGACTTTGGTCTGGCTCAGGTAACAACAAAATCTGCTGATTTTCGTCACAACAGGGTTGCACAACTTGCTATTCCTAGACCCACACTTTGGTCAAAAGCCAAGAACCCTCAGACCATATTTCTGATCACAGATCAGATCTGACTAGAATATAAATGGGGTCCTGCCAAAGGGCAAGAGCTTGAGTCAGTCCTCCTCAGAGGCGCAGGTCTGCACCCAAGGACTCTCCTCTTTAGTTGGGATACTGTCCAAGGTAATTCCTCGAGGCCAGGAGCCCTCATCTGGGCTGGGAAACATATTTTGGGTTAATTGTCTCTGAAATTTAAGCTTAAGTTGGTTGTGCAGTATTTGATTCTGCCTGGTATCTAGAAACTGCACTTTACTGATGTTATCGGAGTATTAAATGATTTTTTATTAAATAAATTTCCTCTGGGACTTGTAACCTACCTAAGTCAGTTTTGTGGGCCTTCGCAATAGCAATTACATAGTATGTTAAACTCTGACATCTTGACTAAGTGATATAAAAGTTTGATTGTGCATATATATGTATTCCTTTAGACAAAAATTTTTAACTGAGTCTGGGCCTAGGAGTAGATACAGTCACACCTAAACTCCCCTCTGAGAAGGAGTTCAGAAAGCAAGGGGGTCCTCTCTGAATCTCATGACTCAACTGGAGGGTCTACCTGACACTTCTAGCTAACCCTGTCCTCTCTGCAGTAAAAAAACAAAAAAGTGAACCTTGCCATCAAAGCACATTAAGCCACTGCCACATTTACCACTGAATTTCGTTGTATCTATTTATTGTTGCTTCTGCCTCACAAGCGAGGTGCCTGACTCCTCTGCCACATGCAGTCACAATGTTCCCGTTTGGTTAGTGCACATATTTTTCAGAAGATGAGCAGGCTGACTGAAAAATAAGTAGACACATACGTGTACACCAAGTGAGTGGCTCAACAGCCCCAAGCACAGAGTGCAAAGACTAAGGCCTGTTAAGTTAGGCTCTTAGTAATATGGATTCAAGCAAGCCTCCAAGGAATTTCTTCATAGCCCTTTTCATCTAGGTTGCCAGAAGAATACATTAGGAATACAATTTTTCTCCTAGAATGTGTTGGGTTTTTTTTTGTTTGATCCATCAAAAAAAGATGGATCTGTCACAACAGGGTAAAATGTAAGTTCTGTCCCAAGAATCTGCACTACTAACACTGGATTGGGAAGCCTCTGGAAGAACATACTAATGGTGCCTGCAGTTTCCCTGTGGTTCTAGCTGTTTCTTGGAAGCTGGTAGATTTACACATAAAAAAATTAACTTGAGAGTGAATGAAAAGCTATACACTAACACTGAACTTGGAAACATGTGAAACGGAAGCAAGTTTATGTGGATTTTTTTGTTGTTTTCTTTTGCATTCTCAGACTTCTTGAGAATCAGAAAAAGGCTCTTCCCCACTTTAGCTCTCCCAGCAACATAAAGACAGACTCCTTTCTTCAAGACTCGCTACTTTATTTAGGAGCTATTATGAACATAAGCAATCTTATTTAAGAAAGATCAGAGTAAGGACAGGTACAGTATGCCAGAGAAACAGGTAAAAAAGATATATGCCCATGGATTTTGAATCCACTACTTGTTGCTCTGCCTGGCATCAAACTTAATTGGCAATTAGAGCTTTCATGAGCTCTCAGAGGCAGATGAGTTTGCCAAGGAAGTCAAAAATAAACCCTGTGAGAGATCCTGTAAGTTCTTAGGATTCCAGCTAGTTATCAAGCTTTAAAGGTGGACAGGATCCTCCGTTTCTGCTGGGGTCAGGAGTATGAAAGCTTCCTTTGAAGGGTGACATCTAACTCAATGACCATATTACTGACCTCGCAAAGGACCACCTTTCTTAAAGCAGAAGCTTCGCTTTGATATGAAACCTTAAACTGAATCCTAACCATTACTCGTCCACCTCACTACCCTTTAAAGTGAGATTAATCAGCTAAATTAGCCAGTTAATTCCACGGTCCCTATTGCTAACACATCAGACTTTGGGTTTCTGTGATGCTGAAATTTAGTGATAAATGTTCTAAATCAGACTTTATCAAGATACTACATTAACCTTAAAATTCTAAATCCTAAGTCTCCATCACCAAAAAATTGCATTATCTTGTCTCTCTAGAAAGAAAGATGCCTACTTTTTAAGCTCTTAGAACCTCTGCTGTACTAACAATACAGCCAAAGACCAAGACCATCTTTCCCGAAATGTAGTAGGTCCTTTCACAAAACACATAAAACACATGTTCAGCAAGGCCAATATGGAATCAGAAAAGGGCACCTGACCATCAGGAATGTCATCTGACTGGCTCACAGTGCCAACCCATGTCTCAGCCAGAATTATGACAGATGACTGCTACCCTCTTATGTCACAGATAGCTTTATTAGCTCAAATCCTAAACAAATAAGAGATTGGGAAAAGAAAAATGGGGGGGCGTGTCAGTAAAGAAGTAGTTTCCTTCTGAGTAAAAGATGCGATGTGAAGATAGTGAATCTTCACATCACAGTGAAGATGTGAAAATTCACTTCTTCATACAACAAAAATAAATAAAAATATTTATATTGCAAATAAAAGAATATTTGCAATACATTTTTGAAACACGGAGTGTGTTGCAAATGCACGTTGATGTCTAATCTCAAAGGAATAAACACCTCACACTAATGAATGCAGAAGTTGTTTACTACTGTTCAAAGCCGTGATTTTATTTATTCCAGCTTGCAAAAAGAGATGTAAGCAACTTCATCAGATCCATTCATTTAATATTTATACACGTGATGATTCAAAAGACAAGCCTGTGACTATGTAGTGCTTCAACTGTACAGATCAAGAATATGCTCAATTCCCTCGTTTTCTTCAAAAGCCAGGTGTACACTTAGCCTGTGAACAGCTGGGAAAAAGGGAAGATACCCCTTTGTTTTGAAGAGGCACTGGTGGATTACTGGGGTCATGCCAACCCATTTCCTGAATCTGGCATACTCATACTAGAATAGCAGTGTTAGCTACAAAGATGAAGACAGAAGCAATGATACTACAGCTTATCCTTTCCACTGCTGGAGCTTAATAAAATATATCCCTTTATATTTCAGTTCCATACCAGAAGCAATGGTCTCACAGCTGCCACGCAGCTCCCACAGCAAACCAGCTGCCTACCAGCATCAGTTCAGTTGCTGCAAACCACCAACTCAGACACATGCTGAATCTCTCATTATAGCAGGTTTCTTCTGGTCTCTGCAGTAGAGTATGTTCGGCAAACACTCCAGAAGAACATAACTTCCTGCATTTAAGAGTTCTGCAGCTGCTGATCACTCTTGATCCAGAGCTCAGGCTCCTCTAAATATGTAACTGACCTTTGCATGTGCAGTTTTCAGTGAAAAGTCAACTAGGAGCTCACAGGCTACCTCTTCCTCGTTTTCACTCATGTATTACTGGCACATGTAAGATTCCTTCCACACCGAACAATCCATTGCCTTATGTGTATGACCCGCTCCCCACCATGCTTCTTTAATAAAATGGCCTTGAAACTGTGACCTGTTATAGAATCATAGAACAGTTAGGGTTGGAAAGGACCTTAAGATCATCAAGTTCCAACCCCCCTGCCAGGATGCCTGGATACCTGCCAGGATGTGGGCAGGGATGCCTCATGCTAGACATGTCACCCAAGGCTCTGTCCAACCTGGTCTTGAACACCAGGGATGGAGCATTTACCATGTCTTTGGGCAACCTGTTCCAATGCCTCACTACTCTCACAGTAAAGAACTTCTTCCTTATATCTAACCTGAATCTCTCCTGTTTTAGTTTAAACCCATCCTATCACTACAGTTCCTGCTGAAGAGTCCCTTTCCAGCATCCTTGTAGGCCCCCCTTCAGATAATGGAAGGCTGCTGTAAAGTCTCCACGCAGCCTTCTCTTTGCCAGGCTGACCAGCCCCAACTTTTTCAGCCTGTCTTCATATAGGAGGTGCTCCAGCCCCTGATTACCCTCAATGGTAAAAAAAAAAAAAAAAAGCCTTTATAAGAATTATACGACCTTTACAAAACCCAATTAAATTGAGAATTAAAGTTAAAATCTTCACTTTGCACTGCAAAGCTCTCTCTGAAGACTGCACTGGAATGCTCGTGTGTGGTTTCAATTTAATGAGATGAATGAGGATATGCTGCATTAGCTAAGCCATCTTTTAGCAGCATTGCTTTGTTAGCTGGCATAGCCTAGGTGTTATGAATGACTCTTCCCAGGACAGATTTCAGTTACATAAGAGTTTTACAGAGTCAACACACTAGTTCTGAACAGAAAGGGGCTCTAACATGCCAGTATTATCTTCAACTGCTGATAATTCAGTTATCAAAATTCATTACCTGAATCTCATTTTAAGTAAAAACTGGCCAATTTCATTTTTCACTTGGTACCTGTCACTGCACGCAAAAGTAGCTTTCTCCACACCCCAGTACTGATGAGGCCATAACTAACTTAAGCCACTCAACACATTCAGACATCTTCAGCTAGCTTGATGAGGAAAATATGAAAGCACTGAACAATTTTTAGATGACACATCATGCTCATGTAAGAACTAAGATTATTTTTTTTTCAGTCATCTGGGTCCAATTAGGTTTCTTTAACCAATTCTTACAGTCTTAGGATGAAGCTTACTAATACTTATTTTTTACATTGTAATGAGATACTGAAGTTTTTCTGGAAGACCTGGGAAAAAAAAACCCAAAACCAACACAAAACCGAAAAAGTCTCTTTTTTTAAAGAGCAGAAGGATCCCTGGAAAGTACTAGCACAAGATTTTTGGTAGTTCCTACACAATTCTGTGGTACATGCAGACCACATTTCTCAAAGCCAAGTTGAGCTAATTCCTATCAACATAACTTGTATTTACAAATCCTTCACTTTGATTTTAGCAAGGTTTCTGGTCTTCTCTCTGTTTACAAATAATGGAAAAAAACTGAGATGAAATTGGGTGGGTGTGCATTTCTAAGCAAGCACCACTCAGACTGTCCATGATCCAACTGGCAAACTGGAAATGCGCATCAAATAGGAGACCCAAAGGAGGTTGCCCTATATCTAGAATGTCCAAAGCAAGCACTTCCATCCAGTCATTAATGAAAATATTAAAAAACATGGGTGATACCAAGCTGAGGAGGCCTTGAAGCATACTGGGGAACACAACGGGAATTCAACTTAGGAAAGCTTGGGAAAAGCAGATGCAATTTAAAAGACAAGAAGGAATCGTGTTTAAAACTTCTGCATTTATTTAACTATGCAAATGGAGAACATAAACAACTACCATTTCTTTGTGGTACTGTAGGAAGCATCCAAAGGATATAACAGGATATAATGTTGTTGTGTCTGTCAATGTACTCAATATAAACAGGAATACTGTGTTAAGAACTGGTTTTCATTGTCCCACTTAAACCTCAGCTGTGGCCTGCATCCTTCCAGACATTCATGCTTCCAGAAAGATATAGGCAATTTGGATCTGAGGAGCAGCAACAAATCTAATTTAGGAAAACAGAATGTTCACAGAAAGGATAAAGAACTGTATTTGTCTCAACGTGATAAAACTAAAGGGGCCACTATCAGTTCTCAAATATAATGAAGATTCCCAAAGGAAGATATAAGTTTACTCCTCTTCACATAAATCGCCAAGAGTAGTTTAGTTTGTATGTGCTCCATCAGCAAGCCTTTAAGGTGCCTAGAAAGGCTGTTGGAAAAGTTATGAATGATGAGGGTGCAACAAATGCTGTATTTAGGCGGAGCACTGAACTAGATCACCTCTTATGCTTGTGATCTTCCCAGCTATACTGGCATTTACCCAATATAACCAAAATCCGAACCTAAAATTAACTCCCTCTATAGCACAGGAGTAATTTCCAGAAAACAAAAGAACATCCACGCTTTCTAAATGCTAACCCCCCCCCACCCCCCTTTTCCCATTTGGAGACTTTAAACATTTGAACAGCTGACAGCTCCACTGTAATAATATGAGAACTGGTACAGAAACTGAATATGGATTATTTCCAAGAGACTCACTGGAGTAAAGCAGTACTGTTCTGCTGTACCAAGCTTAATGAGTTGGAGATGAAAACTAACATTAGAATCCACAGTTAGCAATCTGCAAATTTACAACTTTTCTGTGTAAGTTTGAAGCCATAAAGCTTATGGCAAAAGATTTTGCTAATAGTCCCTGGTGTCTTAGCTAAGTAACACAGCTGATAAATAAAAGCAGACTCACCTTCCGCAATTCAATTGTAACTTCATTTCTGTGTCTTCTCATAGTCTGTAAATAAAAAATAAAAATTACTTGTATGTAATGAAAGTACTATTTTGCTTTGGAATCAGTTGTTTCTAGGTCAAAGGTGCAGTTATTCATCAAAAGATAACGAAAACTGTGCATAATTTATAACTCAATCTTTCCTGGCTAGATGCACAAGCTGGGGTTTTGTAGGGTGGTTGTTTTTTGTGGGTTTGGTTGTTGTTCGTTTTTGGGTTTTGTTTTTTTAAAGACTGTCTATTTTACAAAAAGCTTTGTTATAACCACACCAAGTATCCCAAAGGCAGAAAACATTGACTTCCCCACGGAGTTTCACTGGATTGACTCTCCAGCTGTTGATATGTGCATATCAAAAGAAGCAGTAAATAGAGGTTAGATAGTCTCATATTCACATATGATCATATTCATAAACTAAACATATAACCTATGCCAGTTATCTGGCCAAAATCAACCATGAGTGACAGAAGATGACTGAGCTGAATGCAAACAAGATTAGGCTCGTGGCAAAAGGAAACAAAGTAGTACAGTGGCACAGAGTCTATTTAGGACCTACAGCCTGAATACTGCAAAGGAGAATCAGCCCATAAACACCTCAGCTCCTTAAAGATACAGGGCACTCAGGACACACTCCCTACAATGCTGCTATGCCTCTTACTTAATAGAGGCTCAAGGTTTAACACAGAACAATTTTAGCCTACTGAAGGCAATCTCCCTTGGTTCATTTTACAGTCAGTGGAAAAGACATGTACCACCAGAATGCAGTTCAGAGGAAATCAGGACTGGATGACCACTGGCAGCCTAGAAAGATCACCCACACCAACTAAAATTAGCCTTTTAAAATACTTTCTATGTCCTATCCTTGCTACTGACCTTCACTGCCGCTATCACGTTCCTTCTGAGTTAGGGCAAATAACATCTCTGAGGTAAAAAGTATCAGCAAAGACCAGCAGTACACAGAAAACACCAGCACTCCCCATAAGCCATCAAAAGAAATACTGAACATGCTGAAGCTCAAACACAGGTAAATGAAATGAGCAGACTTCACACCATGAAGGTGGCACAGTTCCAGTGCTTAGAACATTATCTTAGCTTCACTGTTCTCAACCAGTTTGCTTAGCAGTATTTATTTAATTACCTTAGGTTGACTTGAGAGTAAGGAAGGCTTGGTTCACCATCCACTGCTTGATTAACCAATTCACTCAAGTAAGCAGAGACACAAAAATTCTCCTTTTACTTCTACAAGTATGAGCTACTCTACCTTAAACAAAGCAAGTCCTCACCACAGCAAGAGGACACTCGCACCACAGCACCTACCAGAACTACACTTCTTCCCCCAGTTCCATTATTTTGCTAAATCATTTGGTTCTTGTGCCCTTCTGAGCCTGCTGCAAAAGCTCAGTATGACAGGACTGGATTGCTGGGGAATGAGAAGGCACTGGGTAGGCAGGGAATGGATGGATGAAGAACCTGAGCAGACACTGCAACTAACAAGACCAGTCATTCAAGCTTTTCATTCTATTAGAATTTAATATTTTAATAATCTTAACAGTGTCAAATTTAAGGGCACTAAATATGCCCTTAAATAGGCTAAAAAAGTTTTTCAGTACTTCTTCCCTATGATAACTGCATTTCAATGGAAGAAAGACAAGGCTGCCTTACATTTCTGCTGTAATACCTCCTTTTGTTGACCATTTTGAATGGGCTACAAACTGATGTTCTTTACAGAACCTTCCACTAGAAGCACCACCCCCTTAAATTTAATCTTTTATTCCTACTTATCTTAAACTTTAAGAGGTACTCCATTATGTTACAAAGCAGTTAACCCAAGTGTCCATTAGCATTTTCTCCTTAAAATCCAGTATTGTACATGCCAGATTTGGCATCCCAGTGACTTAACTGATGCAAAGCATAATTTGCTTTTAAATTTACTCTCTAGTTACAATATACTCCTACGTTTTTTCATTTATCGATGTGATGGGACTCTAGGATATTTTCTGTGGAGCAGAAACACCAGACTGTATGTGGAGCTTCTTGGGGGTCAACCATAACATTCGCCACCTACCATTCTTCTGGAAGCAAGGCAGATTAAAGTATGACCATATGCTGTGTTCAACAGTTCAGAAGTTTAGTATTTTTGGCTTAGGAAAAAAACAAACACAGTGCAGTCCCAGACAAGACATTACTATTCATCAATTTATTCTAAAATCTTCTCTAACAATGCTTTGACTACAGACAGTTACTCACAGACATCCATCTACAAGGGCTCTACTGGGAAGGCTCTAAGCTTCTTAAGGCTAACAATTCGTTCAGGTTTTCAACTAGGGGTTTATCTTTGTTTCATACTTCCATTATTTCAGCCCCACTGATCCTACCCTGTTACAGTTCTGTCTCAATATTTTTTTACTAGTTTTTCTGCTTTTATCAGGCTGATCTTCAAAATATGACTACTCCATTATGGTTTTACATTTAATGTATAAGAACCTTCTCCTCCTTTAGAGAACTACCTCTCTTTGGAGGCTGTCAAAAAAGGTTGTCAGCTATGTGGACATTTTTGCTAACTTGTAGCAAACACTGTCTGAACTTTAATACTCTTAAGGCATCCTCTGTACTATCTGGGGTTTACCCTTTCAGCTGTTCTTTTAGATTTTCTTTTAAACTTATTATATGTAGCTTCTCTTTCAAAACAACTGTGGCACATTTTCTTTTTCCTTCCTCCTTCAAAAGGCAGAATAGGCAGTACTCACCACTAAGTCCAGAGCTGCTTCTGCATTCACAGAACAAGTAGATTGATAACTAGGGATATCATTCAGCCTTCACAGAACTGATGAGTGTTATCTGCCCACCGCTGAACTACGGGCTCAGAGTCTTGCAGAGTCTCCTGCTGACACAGCATCTTTAAAAATTCAGCCTATATTGGTGTCATGAGGATCATCCAAGAATCAGTAATAGTTAGAGCTAGAGTCTCCCTACAAGTATATGCGACTGAAGTTCCCAAAAGAGCCTATGGTGCGTTCTGGCAGTTAAACTTGGTTGTCATGGTCTCATCATGACCAGTGCTCTTAGCTAGACGTATGCTAATGTTATTTCTAACCTGACACTTTATGTCCCCAATATGAGAGAATACATTTACAGCTTATGTTTCAGATGAAACATTTTAAAAATATAGCAGATTATCAGTGCCTTCCTAAAGCTTCAGAAGTAGTAAACGTATTATAAGCCAAACACATTTAAAAGAAGCAGCTGAAGTATCACTACAAGCCTTCCTTTAAGGAAACACTGTAAGCAGAATACCACATTTTTATACTACCTGTAAGCCTCAGCCTGTAGGGAACCAACAGGCATTTACAAGAGATTTATACAATAGTAGAAAGGTTGAATATTTTTCCCAGCTAATATAGGTCAGCTAAAACAGAGAGAAAAGACAAAATTATTCTGTAATTTAACCCCACAGATTCATTACCAGCTTTCAGGCTGGGAGGGCAACCACCTGCTAAAGTCTGCATCTGCAACAACAGTTGAAGTCTGGTGAGATGTTACCAATGGATCTAACACTGTTTTACACCTACAGCATTTGACTGGTCACTTCTCATCTTAATGTACTCAAGCTTAAGTAACTTCACATCACACTGAAACAGCTCATCTCAAAACCACCCCAACACAAATTTGAACTGTTTCACTGAATAAAAAAAAAAATCATTCCCAATCTCTGAAAAGGAAAACTCAGCATAAGCAAAGTCCTATAAATGATGGCAACTTATTCCTCCAGAACCTGAACTGTGAGGCTTCTCATAAACATAAAGGTAGAAAGTAAAAATGAGTAACAGTCAGCATGTACTGTTATGACACAAGAACACAGAACACTTACCAAGTTGTGCTACAACACTACATCTCAATTGTTACACAATACTCCAGTCAAACTCAGGTTCCCAAGGCTTTTGTAACAAGACATTTCTTCTCCCTCATTCACGGTCTCTGAAGAACAATTACTTACCAGTGTGTTTGACAGGCTGACATAACCACAGTAATGCACCACATACCTTAAGTCTTGTTACAATTTAAAAGTAGATGTTCAGCAGTATTTCTAACTTCACGTTCCTCAGCATTTTGTTATTTTAGAAAATAAACCAGGAAAGAAACCCAGAAGATCTACGAGATGCTGTTAAATAAACTGGTGTTCTCACTTCTACCCTGAATTTCTGAATACTTTTCCAAAGCCAATTACAAAGTGTTACATGCCAAGAACCTCTCCCGAACACCTTTCACTTGAAAGAAAAATACTCCCAAGTTCCCTCAAAGTTATCAACACCAAAATTAATTTCAAATGCCAATAAAGAAGATCAGCACAAATATCAGGGCTGTCATTCTAACAGCACCAAAGGAACCTTCTTTCCTGGCGATACACACAAACGTAAACACACAAATGCTAATCTTATAGAAGACGATATTTAGGAGACCATCAGATCAGTATTTCAGCTCTGGCACCTCTCTTCCAACAAGAAGCTGACAAGAAACTCAAAGGTAAGTTCAGAGCTGCCTGTGGAAAAGGGAAATGCTTTCCTGATTTCTCAGTTGGTATTAGGCGTATGATAAAGCACAAAACCGTACACAAACCTCTTGATATCAAACAGCAAAGGCTAAAGATAACCCTGTGAAATTCTTAATTATCAGCGTAACAGTAACCCCCTTACCACCAGCATACTTAAAGAACTATTTTAAGTGTCTTAACATTTGGGACCCTATGGCTCAACCACACATACTTCACAAGAACTATTTGTGAAATCCTATACAAAGGCACACAAAATGCTCACTACATGTTAAAAGAGCAAGTATCACTGCTTTAACACTGCCACCTGATGTCTTAAGACAGCCCATGTGCACCTTCCTGGCAAACAAACAACAACAAAAGATTACCTTGAAGTTTTGAATAGCATTGAGATTCTAAGAAGAGAGTTAAGCCTAGCAAGTTTCTCTGGCTTCTTGACCCTTTAACATAAAAAGACCCATTTAACTGCATAATACATTAAACTACCTGAAAGGCAACTCATATAGCTTCTGTAAAAGAAAAATAAATAAATAAATTTCAAAGAATCCCAAACCCAATCATGTCTAATGTACATAAGAACAAGACAACACTTTCCAAAATCCTCTGTAGCAAATACAGAATATAGTGTATTTTTCCTGGGATGAAGAAAACCAAACCAAACCAACCAACCAACCAAACCCATCAAAACCTTACCAAAGTTTATACAAGACTACAACAAGAAAATTCAGGCTAACTGAAAAGGACAAAAACAAATCTGAGACAAAGTGGTCAAAATAGTCCTTCTGTCTATGAAAGAATGATCTAAACATCGGTACCACTTGATGCAAATTAGATCTCATTCACAATGAAATAGCAGAACTAGTCTTAAGGTTCCTATTAATTTAAAATTTTTACTTCATATCTAAAAATCAATCTTAATGGATTATAAGCACTTTAAACTCCCTTAAGTATATCACTTTCAGAGGCAAGAAATTCTGGATACTTGATAAGATTACTTCATTCCCAGTTACAGTACAAATCAGAAACTACAAACTATTTAAATGTGTGAATGATACAACTAGTGAGAAGCTCAAGTTATTCCATTCGTTATGCTAGGATAAAATCTTCTTACATAAAATTGAAAACTAAGTTTCATGTACAAGGTGTTTAATAATGTACATTCTCTGTACAAAAAAGTCAAATGTTGCAACAGTAAGGGGTATTAATTTTAACCATTTTTAGCTATAGCAACCCTGTCAGAGGGAAGATTAAAGCATGACCATCATTTAATGACTAAAAATCGATTTATTCTAACAACAGGATCTGGATCTCATTGTGGTGCTCACCCAGACTAGCCATCTCATTAAGTGCGATACCTGAAGAGTGTCATCTTCTAATCAACACATTTACACTACTTCCACTGCAACAGGAGCAAGTCCAGAAGACATCAGAGATAGAGAAGCAGGAAACAGATGTGTTTATGCCAGCCAGCATACTGACACTGACAGCATGGCTGGCCTGCCAGCTGCTCTGCAAGCAGCTAGCTGGCTGCCCCTGCTCTCCTGCAGCCAACTGGCATCCATCAGCCTCCAGCTAGCCCACTGAAGTGGACAAGCCAGGCTCACCTTGACAAGATGAGCACCACACAGCAATGCCTGTTTTGGCTATTCTGTGCATGTAAAAAGATACATTTTCAGGAACGTTAGTATGATGTGCATTTAGTTGCTTTTGAAAATCCAGCTATTAAATGGAAAAGAGAGAACAAGTTCACTGATTCCAACTTCTCTGCATCTACAAAACTTTATTAAAAGCTAACTGTCATTTAAATTCTTTATTTCTGCCCTTGTGTCTCAACACTACAGGAACCAGTCTGAGAAAACCAAAAGATACATGCTTACAGGAAAAGAGCTACCCTGAATACATAGCTGGGATAGCAAAGTAGTTTGATTAAACATAAAGAGTACCTGAAGAGCTTTAGCATTTGCAATCCAATTCCAGACTATTTCCACCTGCCTAACTGAAAGAAAAAAAATCTGGCCTAGTTCCAACAGCTGGGCTGGATTTAAATAATACTTCCTCTTTTGCATATGAGCATACTCTAGAGTACAGTTTAAATAATTTACAACATAGGTATGGGTACAGTACGGTGAAAGAAGAAGGTGCTTGCACTGGTGAAGGTAAACGCTGCTCTTCCTTAGAAACCACTTTACTGGGCTTTTTTCCTTATTCTTTCTCTGACACCTTTTATAAAACACGAAACACTGCAACGCACAGGAAAAAGCAGAAGCCTTGGAAGCTGGGCTGGTTGTGGGCAGAAAAAGTGCTTGTTTGTATACAATAATTGAGATTATTAAGGTCATCCGCTGCCCATCTTTGGTTGACATCAGAAGTTAAATATTCCATATTTGCACAGGAATATAATTTGTTAGTACGTATAAAGTTGAAGCTTAGGCTGATAATATTGTTCTACCTGTTCTGGTACAGCTGGCCTCAGCCAAAACCTAAGAGAGACAAAGGGACACTGATAGAAGGTGATACTGATGTTCTACCTGCTCACACTTTCAAAGTGAGTACAGCTTACTCCAAGAATTGCAAGCAAATCACAATACAGCAAAGAAAAATCCTGTGACTACTGAACTGAAATTCTGGGACAGCATCACTATGGTCTGAATGCAATGACTTAATCACGACTGAAAAAACAAAACCCAGCAACACTGTACACTGATCCCCTCTATTTCTTTTGGGCATGCAGAAAAGATTTTACATCCATACAAAGCCAATTTAGTCAAAATTAACCTTTCCTGCTAGGTTTATTCCTTTAGTTACATCATGGATTATTACCCAGCCTTCCCCCTCACATCCCCATTTATGGTCTAGGCAGACTCTTCTTCCCCACACCCAATTTGAGCTTTACCCAATTACAAAACTTTATTTCCAACAAAGCTCCAAACTGTCTAGGAAAAACTGATTTCCCCCATCCCCAGTCATACAGACTACAAAGTTAGAACAACTTCACCTCCAGCTTTGTTATCAAAGTTCCATATTAAATGATGCTGACCCAATTGCAAATGCAGGCAGACGGCATGGATTCCACAGTACAAGCAACAGATCTACCAAAGCAGCCCAATACACTCACAATATGCCTGTACCCTGACCTGAAACTCCAAGGGAGTTTTACTCTGATTAATACTTGACCTGAAATGTATTTGCTCCTCTTTTAGGGAAATATTCTACTATTTTGTAGAAAGTATTAGAACTTGGTTCAGACTCTTTGTGTGCTGCAGAACATCAATACTATAAAGTTTCTTTCTGGCTTTATGTAGGAGCAGAGAACAGTATTTACGCTACTGTATTTTACTGCCATAATCTGTCTGGGACTCATGTTCCTCAGCGTTAATAAAGGCCACTGAAAGAAAACTTTAGTGGAGCTGTCACACCATTTTATTTTTCTTTAACCCCCAGTTTGGGGCCCCTAAAATGAATACCAGCTGCTTTTTGTTAGCCAGTCTGTGGCAAGATAATTCAGCTATCTGAACCTGGCTACTCTCAGCAAACTGGATGCATGTTACTGGATCCAGTAACTCCCTTAGTTTGTGATGGGTAATGACTCGCGGAAGTCAGACATATACACCAATAGGGAAAGCCACAAGCCTCCAACTACTGCCGCGCACCTGAAAGCTCTATGGAAGCAGACAAAGCTGCCCATCCACATTATATACTTCTACTGCTCCAAAAGATCTTGGCAGAAAAGCAATTGTTAAGTTTATTATTCTTAGCAGCTGTTCCATAATCATATTCTTCGAGGTCTCGATATCTACTCTGCATTTGTTTAACCTGCAGATTGAGCTACCACCAGCAAGGGAGCAAGATGTGATCACTCATGTTTTAATTTCCATATACCAATTACCCAGTTTACAAGTACAAACAACCCTCAGGAGACTGGACCTGAAGCGATTTAGCTGGCTGCATTCAACACAAATTGAACCAATACTGAGGGACACAAAGCAGTCCAGAATACAATCAACATGCTGATTTAATACAAAATAGCTGGAATTCTCTTTCTATATCAAAACTCAACTGGGGGAAGGAAGGAAGCCAGAATCTAGTAGATTTCCAGTTACTGCTCTTGCATTTATTAAGGACTCTGTACCTAGTCAAGTTTTACAGCATTTCTATTCAGATGTAGACCTTAACAGGGTTAATCACACCTTTACTGACATCAGACCAAAGACCATAATGCAGTCACATGGGCTCCACTTGAAGTCAAACTGAAGTTTCCAGGTAATGCCACAGCACCCCAAGCTAACTCATCATAACGTAACGGTCTCTGCAGACCAACAGGCAGGCAACAACGATCACCAACTAAAGTGCTCTTTTTGTCCTATGGTCCTAACAGGGCAAGGAACCTGAGCATGTAGTATTCCAAAGAGTAGTGGCAATGCAGCTACTGCTACCACAGTTTGACAAGGGCCCACCTTGAACTTAATGGTGGAGTGTGATCATTTATGCTACAGACCAAAAGAAACTACTGGTCTGAAGGATACCTGTATGAAGTCTGTCTTTTTCCCCCACCCTTTTTGGAAACAGAAGGGCATACTGAATTTTACAATGATGCCAGCTCTGCCTTACCTGACTAGTGTGATATGCCAAATAAGCACCAAAAACACTGGATAACCAAGACAGCCTAATTACAAGTGATTCCTATTCACACTTTTTAAGTTAGAAGATTAAGGCTTCTTGACACACTCTAAACACATATAAGGATATGAAATTTGGTTTAGTTTTGTGTTACAGTAATCTGCTTTTGCCAGTACATAAATTTCTATTCAGATGTGTGAACACTAAAAAGATATTTGTTATTTTCCTGTATGGCATATGCAGCGCAGCGGATGATTTAGAATCTCCTAGAAATAAGTTTATCCTTTCCTTGAGGGACAAGCAAAGCACCTACGTGACTTCTTGATCTCTTCCAACACATGACACCAACTCTGTCCCCTCCTAGAACTTCTAAGTAAGCATCCCTCCCATTCCCTTACCCAGAAGGGCAAGTACACCGACCTATCTAGTGAAGCAGAACAGAACAGTTGATTGCCACTGCAAAACAGCAAGAGTCCCATTCCCATTCTATAGTCTAGAAGACCCCAGTTCAGAGGTACAGGTTCAGGTTTTTTCTAATAAATGTACCAGAAAGCAAATCCACCACTTTTAATGCCACCTGGAGGCCTGGGAAGAATACAGGGACACTGTCCAGGAAGCTAGGTATCAGGTCAGGAAAGAAAGCTAAAGCCCAGTTGGAATTGAGTCTGGACATGGAGGTCATGGATAACAGGAAGGACTTTTATAGGTATGTTGCAAAGAAAGACAGACTAGGGATATTATAGGCTGTTCAACGAAGGAAATGAGAGAACTGGCTACCCTGTATATGAAGAAGGCGGAGGTTCTCAATGACTTCTTTGCCTCAGTCTCAACCGGCAAATGCTATGACCACACCACCCGCATCTTGGAAGGCAAATGCAGGGACTGTGAGAATGAAGACCTCAGGCCCACTGTAGAAGAGGATCAGGTCTGAGATCATCTTAGGAGCCTGAATGTGCACAAATCCACGGGACCTGATGAAATCCATCCGTAGGTCCTGCAGGAGCTGGCAAAAGAAGCATTGTCTACACTTGTGTACCAAATTCAGAGGTATAGGTTCAGATTTTTTCTAATAGATGTTACTAGAAAACAAATCCACCACTTTTAATGTCATACTTCACAGCCAAAATACTATCTTCACTTCGCTACAAGACATGAAATCAGAAAACAGCAAAACAAAATGAAGATGACTGCTCACAGTAACTCAGTGCATACATCAGACTAAAATTTTGATCTCTGGATCAGCATAAAGACTTGTGTCCTCTTTTTTTTTTTTTTTTTCTTGTTAATGTAAAAGCTTTTATAGATTGTACATACCAACTTTCAAGAACCTAATTACAAAATGAAGTGTTTGGTCAGAAAGGCCTCAGACTTCTGGGGCAAATGCCACACAAGACCAGACGCTCTTCAGTTTGCTGAATATTTATACTAGTTTTCCCTAGGAAGGAAAAAAAAACCCCAAAAAAAAAACAAAACCCAAGAAACCCAAGAAAACCTACTAGGCTAAACACTAGCCAGATACCTTCTTGTGAAATCTATGTTTGAACAAAGACACTCCCTTTCCAAATACTTAAGTCTTCAACTGTAATATCAAAGTACCTCAGACAGTCATTCTATGATTCCATGATGTATTCTTATAAGCACCTCCCTGTGAAGTGAGGAAAAAAAAATCCATTTTTCCATCTGTAAAATGGGAAACAATAATTGCAATTTGCATACATTCACAGGGTGGCATGAAAAAAACACCCCAACAAATCAAGTCCCTAGAGAGCTAGTCTGTGTTCAACCACAGCAAGTTTTTTTGGTATAGTATTACATGGCCCAAATGAAATCACTTTTTTTTTCTAGTTTTTTAAAGATATAATCAAAAGGCAAAAAAAAACCCATTAAACATACGCTAGCTGCCTAATTAAACCTATGAAGAGATCATTCTGCTTAAGATGCAAGAGAAAACAACAAACCCAGCTGACAACCCAGGAAGAAGATGGAACATTAGGAATTAGAAAATACACTCCAGTGACATCCCACAATATTTTATGAACCCAGTCATGTCAGGAACCTTCCTGATTTAATAATTTCAGTATCATGAATTTTAGATTCCTCTACCTCACTTTCATAATGTGACATAAGCCTTAACTCCATGTTTCTGTCATTTGCACATTTTGGGTATCACACATCTCTCCTTGAGGATACCTTCAGTTTCTCAGAATTCCAATTTATGCATCCTTTCATAAGAAGGGTATCAGCTAGTCCCAAGAAGCTGCTTAGACTACAAAAAGTGGTCTGATTTTAATAAACAAGAACCAATACAAAGCTCCTTCGAACCTCACAGGTACAGGGTCCTCCAAAATACAGATTAATCTGAGTACAGAAATAAAGTGAGCCATACCCCCTATCAGCAACGCGCATGGCAAGAGGGTACTGCCAGACTCTCAACTGCTAACAGACACCCTCACACTGACAGCATGTGTCAGAGCTCCTTAAACACCTCTTCTTGTCTGGAATGTTGCTCTTCACTGCTGTTTGTTCAGTATTATGAATGTTACGCGCTACAAGCCTACGCTCTTCTTGCATTCCTGATGAACGAACAGCAGTAAACAGGATCCTGCTGACTCCTAGCAGGGCTCTCTCATTTCAAGATTCTTTCTTGGTGTGGAAAGCCTTCTGTATCTGGCTGCAGGTCAGATTTTTGGTGCAGAGAAATCACTACCACTGAATCTGCATCTAACATTTGTGGGCATGAAAAGAAGCAAGAGACCCTGATGTGAAAAAGCTGCATGCAAAGACCGTATCTGCTGGTTAGGGTGAACTCTGCTTACCTGAGAGGGACACACAATGTCTCTCTGTATAATTTCAACTTTGACTTCCAATGTAGTTGACTAAGAAAAAGGACTGGGATGTTCTGAGAACCGCACCTGGCCAGGAATCCCTTACCGCATATCTGAAAGCCTGGCCACAAGTCACCCTAGCACCCTGTCTGACTGCCTTCCAACCACTTTCTCCTCAGGCAGACAAGCTTTGACTATGTCCCACACCAGCCAGTTTGCAATGGGGTTTGAGCACTCATTAAAATACATCGCCATCAAGGCTAGCAAGTCAAACTATGAGGAAGCCATTCCTCCATTCTGCTAATCACCTATCACCACCTCCAACATCCATCTGCTAATGAATCTGACAAAACCAAGGTTAAAAATGCACCAGAGATCCTCAGCTGGTCAGACATGGCAGAATATGAGGGAAATGAATCATTCAGTAAGTGTTTGAATGTGGAAGATACGAATTTTGTCTCATGTTCCACAGTCATTCATACAATATATATTCCTATTTTTAGTTGCTGTACTTACTAAACACACAAAAAATCAAGTTTAAAACTAACACTTGCTTAACCTGAGGAAGTAGAAGAGTGTCAGCTGACCCATAAGAAATGATACAGAGCTTCCCCAGCAGATTTAATTGTGTCAATCTGACTGGGAAGGGATAACAATCCAGTCAAGTATCACTGGACAAGGTATACCTTCTCTCCTTCACACTGACTTCTTTGAGCCACCACTGGTCTTCTCCAGATCTGAAGGGCTGGCTCAGCAAGCTAAGGGAGCAGTAAAATAAAGAAATAAATAGCTTTGCAACTAGTTCAGTCCAAGGCACAGACAGTTTGGATGCAGGACTAATTTTTTGGAAGAAACGAGCTCTTCTGACTACCCATGTCAAATGTTATGAAGTGCAATGCAAAGCCCACAGCTTCTACTATTACAAGTAATCAAAAATATAAATTCAGTATCAGAGTTTCACAGTGCTGAGTGATAGACAACTGATAGACTATTCTTAGAAAATCTATGCATTTTACATTTCTCTTTCAAGGCAGTTCACTCATCATTTGTCTTTACTACTTGATAACACACCCCACCAGCTTCAACCAGTTCACTGCTTCTTCTAGCCTAATCTTATAAATTAGATGCCTAATTCCACTTCCAATCCCACAACAAATACAAACCTGATCACTCGTAGCTGGTAGAGCCTCCTAATCGCTGTCTTTTCAGATAACAGTTTTAGGGAACAAAATGTCCTGCTTAGATTTGCGCTGGAACTGCACAAATATTAGGAAAGCCTCAAAAAAACTTATGTAAAAACAGTTAAAGAGCTCCTAAAGCTAGTATGCTACTGCTACAACTTAGTCCAGACTTCAACGACTTTGAGTTCAAAATCAATTGTTTAACAGAAAAAGCTTTAGTGATACCAATCTCTAAAGTAGCGTAAGAACCAGTAACCAGTAACTCTAGTTACTTGTAGTGCTGGAGATACACAAGAATGAAGAAAAACAAATGCTGTAATTCCAGGGAGATTAGCAAGGGTTCGGTATATCACAACAACAAACAGCAATAAATTAGCCTCAGTACAGCAAGCACAGATCCCAATCAGCTTATGAAGATTATGTTCATCATGTCATCTCCAAATTGTTTTCTCTACAGGTATTGCCAAAACGAACAATAACCTCCTAAGGTGTATATGTCTTTAAGCATTTTTAAATGCAATGCATTCAACTGATTTTGAACCTCAGAGGGAAAGTCTAAGACAGTATGTCTAAATGGACTATTAGGTGTTCGTTTTCTGGCAAGAGTCACAAATATTTCACAGCATGTTTACCTGCAAACTAACTAAACTTTGGAGAATTCTGGAGCAATAGTAACAGAGAAGGCATCCGACATTACCTTTTTCTTCCTACCCATGTAATTCTTTCCAAGGTACAAACATATACACCTGTATTCTCCCAAGAGTATATATACTGGCTTTAAAGGGTAATAAAGCTGCAGGAGTCAAAGCTTAGAAACTCTGCATGAGAGTACTGGACCATATATTAAATCCAGTTCTCAACAGGAACCTACCTGACACCCGTGTTTTCACTTAAACTACTGAGATTCAGGAAGCCAGTGAGGCTATTGAGACAGCAGGTCCACAGTACCTTAAACAAACCTAAATCAGCTGTTGCAGCCCTACTGCCTCCCAGGCATCCTTTTGCAAGTATATGCTCCTGTGCCAGCAAAGTGAAAGGCAGAAAGCTGATCAATCTGCACAACTCAGCTCCTGAAAGAAACTGGATTGTTGCAAAGTAGCTGGGAGTAACAGGCCTTCTGGGACTGCTACAAGCTTTATTTGTTTCAGATAATGTCTAAAGGGAAGTACAGGAAGGCAGCAAACAGACCTCTCAGTGCACAGAAAAGCATCAAGAAATGAGCTGGTAGCAGCATGTCTGCTCATTTGTTAGCACTGTGCAGCTATTGTACCTCCACTGCAATAAGCTTCTGACACTTGACAGGAACATGGGTTTAAGTCAGCCTATACCTTTCCCAGACGTCCAGAGACTGTACAGATTTGATCTCCACAGAATATTCCTCAGCTTGCAAAAAAATTCATGGCAGCATGACAAAAAAAAATGTGAGTAAATTCAAGCAACCTCAAGAACCAGGTCCACATTGTTAGCAAAGCAGCAACAGTAATTATGCTGAACCTGCCATAACAGATGATGAAGACCTGGGATAAGCCCAGGTTCCTCCTGTGCCTCAGCTGTGGCTGGGGTGCTGAAGGCACAGAATAAAAATGATCCTTGAAAGTCCCTGGACCCAAAGGTGATACAGAGCAAAAGGTGATACAATTGCCCCAAAAGAAACTGTAAACTGAGGAAAAGACATCAGTGGCCAAGACCTCTGAAGCTTATAATCAAATAGAGCCGAAGCAGGTGAAGGACAAGAGTGGTCGTGTCTCCTTTTGGTAAATAGCCTTCAAAAAATTTCAGGAGGTTAATCCTATGGCCTAAGCAACACAGTTCAAGGGATTTGTCTTCTTCTGACTTCTGATTAGGGTATGACAAGTAAACAAAAAATGAAATTTTAATCCCAGTCATTAATCCCAGTTTTTACAAAAAGTTATTTAGGCTCTAACACACTAACTCCTCACTAGTTTGATGGTGAGGTTTTTGTTTCAGTATTTTTTTTTCTAAATGAGTGCACATGGAGCTCTACTTTTGATCCAGTAAGCATTTTGCTAATTACATGACCACAGTCACACTGTACCACATACAAACCCCCCCCCCCAGTAAAGCATGCAGACAGCCCTACAAATCATAACATCTCCATTCATCGAGAATTTCCCCTCAGTTTTAGTGAGGGATGCTGACTAATCCTGACAAAAATAAATAGGCTGAATTGTCTGATCTGTCACTTTAAACATCAGTCAAATGAGTTAACATATGGGTACCTGCTATTGTAATAAAGAATAGGTAACACTTCTGGTCCAAGAAGTTACAGGAGTTGAAAAGTTTAAGGGTGTTACTAGGCTGAAGAACTGCAAACGGAAAAATCAGAAGGTTCAAATTAGGTTTTCTAAAAGCTAGGCTATCTTAGATGTCAAGATAAACAAACAGATGGAGCAGTTACAAGGGGCATTACAAATTAAGTGACTGCACCTATTTAATTTTGCCCTATAAAGCTTTAATTGTATTGGAATAATCAGTACCATACATTTAGAAGAAACCCACAGAGACTTACGAAGACTGCATGCCTATGAGGAACACTGGAAAGCCTTCTCTTCAATATATGGGAGGAACTAAAAAGCCTTTTCACACCCCTGGAGAATAGAAAATTGAGAAGGGTGTGAGGAGAAACTGTTCTGGCAGTTGTTTGTCCAGATGAAGCCACTAGTGTCTTGGCTCCTTATCGCTCAGCTCTGCCGGTTCAGGTTAGCTCTGTCTGCTGCTAATCACATGTCAGTACCTATAAAAATAGAGTCTCGCTAATAAAAGCAAGAGTAAAAACTCATATTATTAAGTGATTAGCAGTTAGCTTCTGGCATTTGATTTTGCTACCATCCCTTTTGGGGGCTAACTACTTTTTGAAAGTATTAATACCTCAAAAATCAGAATTCCAGTTCTATATTCCCAACACTGCCTCCTTAACAGAGGAAGCCAACAAAAAAAACAAGAAAATCCCACCCAAATCTGAAACTAGGAAAAGTAGGGTGAGGCTATGCAGGTCAAGGATTCAGAAGCTTTCACTTCTGCTCTACAGACCCATTTTTTTTGCTGTTAGAAAAAGCGCAGCAAGAAGTTGCATGTGGCACTGAGGTCTGCCTTAACATAAAACTAAAGTACTTACTCACCTTTCGCTTCCCTTAAAGTTGCATTAACCAAAAGCAAAGACAATTATATGGCCTAGCAAACCCAGTAATAAAATATGAGTTAACTACAAATTAAAGGAGCGAGTATTTTGGTCTGCCAGAAGAGTCTGTACCCAGAGGGGATCAATAATAACTCACCAGTATTTATTAGAAGCCAAAGGAAGATTACTAAAGAATGTATTCAAGCCTAATGTATTCAAAGGCAGTGACTGTTTCCAGGCAGAAGGTGACTCAAACGCCACTGTTTTCAAACTTACGGCTTTAATATTCTGGACTTCCCAAATAATATAATCTAGATTTCAGACCATGATTTACTGCTCCATCTTACCAACCATTTATTTTCTCTTTGGTGGAATTTGACAAAATGTGTAGATGCAGATCAATGCCAATGATGGCACTGATGATGCCTCCTGGTTTCCAAAGTTAGGTACAGAAAATTGGAGGCAGGATCTTTACATAAAACTCCTTATGATAGCACAGGGACCAAACCAAGTGTATGTTATTGCTCACAGTTGGGAATTACATAAAATATTTGATTTAGAAAAGAAACATTTTGTGGAGAACCGATAACCTTCACTAAACAAAGACAAACTGTCCAATCAGCAGGTCAGTCTGTGTACCACTATCTCAAGAGAGGCACAGTAAGTAATGGCAACTATATAGCATTGCTATGCTCTTCTGTTCTCCACTACAGAATCACAGACTGGTTTGGGTTGGAAGGGACCTTAAAGATCATACGGTTCCAGCCTTGCTGCCATAGTCAGGGACACCTTTCACCAGACCAGACTGCTCAAAGCCACGTCCAACCTGGCCTTTAACACTGCTAAGAAGCGGCAGACACAGCTTCTCTGAGGAACCTGCTCCAGTGCCTCAGCACCCTCACAGTGAATAATTTCTTCCTAATATCTAATCTAAATCTAACCTCTTTCAGTTACCTTACATTGTTTTACTTCTAGACTTAAGATAGCTACAGTTTACTTAGAAGGGTACTTCTAAAACAAACTTTTAAATAAATACCATGATCAGAAGAGTCAAAAACATGTAAGAGAAAAATTCAAATATTTAATATAAATAGTTTTAAAAGACACTGACACATTTCAAATACTTTACACTCCTTTTAATGAATCTACATTTTATTACAGGATGTTTCCATACGTGTCCAACTTCAACATATTTCTGTGTTTCATCTCTTTGCTGTTCACAAAAGAAAGATGCTTCTTAGATTTTAACCATTTTCAAAAGCAAGGGTGAAAGCTTTAACCACATTAACATGCTGCAACTATCTACCTACCAAGTTTAGGCTCAGCCACAAAAGGAAGTCAGTCAGCACACTGGAAGAAAACCCCAGAGAACATAGTTCTCTGTAACAGCAAATACCCTATTCCAAAATAATTGCTCCTCCTCAGGAGGAAATGAGAGCTAAGCTACCTTAGCTGGTCTCATATAACTAATTTCGGTCCAGCTTAGGTAGCCAATTCCCTTCTTCCCTGCCTCCAGAGAGGCAGATATTTAATTCCCCTAGTCTCGGGCATGCTATAATATAAGCAAGTATGGATGACAGATCAGTTCACACTAGGCATGAACGTACCTAACCTTTCCCTGTTTAGAGCTCTGATGGATTCAGGCCAACGACTGAGAAAGCAGCAACAAAGCTAGTAACCAATACAGGGAGATGAGACAAGGACAAAATGAATGAGGAAAAGCAGAAAGAGTCTCACTGGATGAGAAGGGGAGAAAGAGACCCACCACGCCTCCTCCCTACCCTGAAAAGCAACTGCTAAACAGAAGGATGGGTAATTTTTAGTTCCTTTCTAACATTTACTAATGTTAGCCCGAAGTGTTGAAGTTACCATACCCTTTATGTACAGTACTTTCTTTGAGAAAGATTAACTGTCACCAAGTTAAGCAAAATCTAAGATAAAGATTATTTTACACTCTGAATGTCATCTTAAAGACACTGCTGCTGCTAAACCTGACCTGCATAAAATTGTCTCCACCCAAACAATAGCAGTAGAGGTGTGAATTCTGCTACACTACAAAACATGCTTTCAAAGGACTAAAATTCCAGTCCTGCTGATTACAGAAGTGAATTTAAGTGATAAGATCAACAGAAGCATGGAAAACACCCTGGGGTGAAGTCAAACTAATCCAACACATATTTAGGTTTTCAGTCTAGCAAATCCTAATCCGATTCCAATCCTAGTCTGATTTCAGAACAACTCCCTCCTCCTTTCTTTCCTCTTACAGAAACCTGAACATAAGATTTGGGATTTCCTCCCTTTTCGATTGCGACTAGAACTGAAGACGTCCCCGCGAATGACACAAAGATTCAGAACACCTTTGGAATACCTCCAGGGAATAAGCTTCTAACCACTTAGCATCTCTCAAATTTGGAGGAGTAAACTACTACACTATTAGCTTTAGTATGCACCGCACTCCTCCCCGATTTAGATGGAGACACCCAGCACACGTTCACTGGTTAAAAACCTGATGTTTTTAAATGCCTACCAGCATCTAAAAAACAGAAAAGGGAAAAAAAAAAAAAAAAGGGTTGATGGAAGGCAGTGCAGGAAGCAGAACAGGCCAGCCCAGCGCACTGTGTGAAGGCCGATGGGAGCGCGGGAGCGGCTCCCACCACCAGCACAGGCCCCCGTGCGCGGCAGCAGCTCAGCGGGGCACGGCCGGGCGGTCAGGGCAGCCCCTCGCCCCGGCGGAAGCGCTGTTACCGCCCAGAGGAGCTGGCACAAAAGGCAGCCGGCACCATTGTCCTCCCCATCCGAGCCCCGATCCCGCCGAGCACCGGGGAGGGGGCGGCAGGACGGCAGGGAAGGAAGGCGGCAGACGGGAGCTGTACGAGGGGGCTCATGGGGGTGCATCCCGCCGGCACGCCCCGGGCACGGCGGCCGGCGAGAGGCCCACCGGGCCCTCCCCGCATCCCGGCGAGCCGTGGAGGGGGCGCGGCGGGGCCTGCACGCCGCTCGCCGGGACCGCGCTCGGCCCGGCAGCGCCAACCCTTCCCCCCGCCACCGCCTCCTCCACCCCCCGCCGGCCGCGCCCGCATGACGGAGGGAAAAAAAAAAAAAAAAAGGAAAAAGGGAAAAAAAAATCCCCGCGGCCGTTCTCCCTCCGCCGCCGGCTTCTGTGGCCGCTCCCCGCCTCCTTCCCGCCGCCCGCCGGCGGCGACCCGAGAGCGCTGCCAGGCCCCGGCCCCGGCCCCTCCTTCTCGCGCTCGCCGGAGGCGGAGGCCGGGCCCAGCCGGGTCCCCGCCAGCCCCGCACCTACCTCCACGTCGCGGCCCTTGTTCTTGAAGCTCTTGATGCGGTGGTTCTCCAGGCCGGCGGCAGCGGCGGCGGCGTTCTCGGCCATGGCGGCGGCAGCTCCCGGCGACGGCTCCCAGCTCCTGCGAGGCGGCTCCCAGCGGCTCGCGCGAGGGGAGGGCGGGGGGGAGGAGAGGGGGGCGGGGGGAAGCGGGACGCTCCGTGACGAGCCGGGGGGGGAGGAGGGCGGGGGACAGAGCTCTCGCGCCGTTGCTGAGTGACGGGGAGTGCGGCCGCGAGAGCGTGTGACGTATACGCGGGCTCCGCCAATCGCGGCGCGACCCCTCCGTCTCGCCCCGCCCCGCGTAGCAACCCCAAGGGGGCCCCGGCGGCACCGAGGGCCGCGGACTGCGTTTCCCGCTCTGCACCGCGGCAGTGCCGCGCTGTATCCTGGGGGCTGTAGTCCCGGCTCGGAGGCGGCCTCGCACGTGGAGCGGGCGGGAGCGCGCCCTGTAGGTCGGGGGGCGACAGCGCCGGCCTCGCGCCTCGGCCCCTGTTCAGCTCGAGTGGTTCCAGCTGTATGTTGAACGCTGTGGCTCTCCGAGGGCGGCGGGGAGGGCCTGGCAGGATGCGCAAAGGGTCCTCTGTGGCCTCGTGCGCCTGAGGGCGCCCGGGGAATCAACCCTGACAGGGAGCTGCAGCCGGCTCAGGGCAACCCCGGCCTCCGGGAGCCCCTGCACCCTGGTTGGCTGCAGGTTTGTGCCCCCCAGATGCACCGTTTGGTGACCTCGCTGGGGTGGCTCACTGTGAAGCTGCCCGTGGCAGCTCTGTCTGCCAGGGGTGCGTCAGGTGCCTGCTGCACACCTCCTTCTGTGTCCCACGACTGCATTGACATCTCTGTGTGTCTCCTGGGAAATGCTTCACAACACGCACCCAGCAAATCCAGATGTTTTGGGAAGCCCTGAGTTTCCTTTAGCTCATCCACTGTGCAAGCAAGCTACATGGAAGGCAAATCCAGTGCGTTGCAAACACACCCTCCATACCACATGTGCACACGGTAGATGTGTGCTTCCCTAGGGTGTTGTACCTGCTATAATGGTATCTTGTCAGTCCGACAAATTCTCCCCAGTGTGTCAAAATCACTGCACCCAAACCCCCCAAGCTGTTAGTGTGGCAGTGGTGGTAGTTGTATATACTGCAAACAGACCCAGGACCTTCAGATCAATAGCAGCCTGGGAACAGCAGATTGAGTTAAACTCAGCTTCAAAGTCACACCAAGTATTTCCCTGCTGGTAAAGAGGATGCGTGGGGGTGATGTAGCTGTAGACAGTGGTCAGCAGTGATCTTAACACCCTCTACAAAGCACAGAATTATTTCTTTGGAAGAAAATTATCCAAGAAAACCAAACCCACAAAACAACAAAAACATGTAACGTTCATATCTAGCTCATCTTATGTCACATCAGGTTCTGCAACAGACCCTTATATCTATATATAAACCTTTCACAGACTTCTCTCAGAGTCTCTCCCTCTAATTGACAGCTCGGCTTTTTAATTGCCTCCCCCCAGCCCCTCTTTATATCATTCAAATGTCTGTAACTTGTAACTCACAGTTCTGGCAAAACAAGGCTTGCAGCCTGATGGAGATGAATAAAAATCTGGAAGACTAATGCTCTTCTTCACTGTCATTCAGCTGTGCGCCAAATGTGGGATCCGTGTAGCACTTCTATCCCTCTCGCTTCAGCTCCCAGTGCACATTCCTACATGCTGTTACCTAACGGCTTTGTCTGGGTGTGCTGCACCGTTATTGCTAGCAGTAGAAGAGAAGGAGCCAGAAGCAGCAAAAGCCCAAATGGCATGACCGATGTGACTGGTGTTAGTCAAGATTGCTAATGTCAGAGGTGGCTTCTAGGCTCTGGCACTTGCTCTTTTGGAGGAGAATTGGATCCAGCTGTCCAGCTGTCTTCAAGAGAGCAGCTAGAGCAGATTCAGTAGCTGAGAACTTTGGTTTACCCGCCAGAGAAGGTAGCCATAGCTGCCAGCTGTGGCTTACTCAGGCCTCATAGGACATCTGAGCAATACCGATCCAACCCCTGCCAGGCAGTTATCCTCTGGAGGAGGTGCTCACCATTGCTCGAACAAAAGAGCTTTTGTTCAGATCCATCCAACATAATCTCTGAGGTAAAAGGAAGACTTGCAAATAAAAAATGAAGTGTCTCCAGACTGGGACAACTCAATTTACCAATCCATAAATCTACACTCATTCCACTAGATAGGGTTTATAGATACAACTGTGGCAATGTCTTTTCTTTCCCACTTTCTCCTATTCATGATATAAGCCTTTCAGAGTTTCTACAGTGCATTTCATTAGTCTTAGTAGACACTCAGGAACTGAATGCCTCTTAGACAGAGCTACATGAAAGTTTGATTAGTTTTATTGCCTGAATAAAGCTTCTTGGTGGAGCTCTTGACTAGATAATTAAACTTGCATGTACTCAAAAAAAATATTTTGATATAGTTAAGCAAATACTACTTTTTGGCACTGTAAGTAACAGACAGTATTAAAATATAAGGAACGAACATTTTGATACTTTAAAACTGAACAAACTGTGTGGTTCAGGGTGGCCATTCTTCCTCACCGTATGAGCTTCATTATCAGCATATTTTTGTCATCAGTACCTGTGAAATATATGTCAGGGTTGTGAACACATTAATAGGATTTACTGGCCCTGAGCAGCCTCCCTGCACTCTATTTCAGATCCCTGCCCCAGTGATGCTGCAGCAGTGCTGGTTTCCAGCTCTACTGCAGCCCTGGCCCAGCTGCACAGTTTATAACAAATGCAAGGTAAATCCTAGTAAAGGCTCCAGCTTTGTCAAAGGCTGCCCTGAAAAACTGTGGATGCTAGGAGGTAACACATGCTCAAGGAGAGATGAGATAGGTCCACCAAAGAGAAGCCCATGGAAGGTTGCTGTGTACAAAGATCCATGTGCCCAGGTCAGGAAACCCCTACTCTGAAAATGGTTGGAAGCTGGGAAAGTGGTAGGGGAAGCATCACTTTTTTTCTCCTGTTCGTATGTTTTCGTTAAGAGATCCATTTACCGGTGTCTGTTGGAGATACAGCACTGAATAAGACAGACTTTTGGTCTGACCTGTGATAGTCCTTTATACTTACAGCAGAAAACTAGTGCTCAGTGAACTACATCACAATGAATTTGTCACCTGAATACTCTCAAAGTACAGTGTGGTCCTCTAGTTTCAAAGCAGTAGGTTATGGGTGTCACCAGTCCTCCCACAGTGTCTCCAAGGAACTGGCAGTCTGAATTACCTCTCTGAGCAGTACACCATATCCTATTACCCCTAGACAGCACAGTCAATGGCACTTTGCAAACCCAGGCAGCTTCCCCGGGCTCTCAGGAGGTGTGCGGACTGGTACAGAGCTCAGGGAAATGAGGACCATCAGGATGTCTATGCCAGGACCAGTCCCAGAGATCTGCCCTTGCTGCTGGGGGAAGTCACTTCTGTGGGTGACACAAAGAGCTGGTGAAGGAGCTGGTGTGAGGCTGGCTTTGGAAGAGCCAGTGAGGATCCCAGGGCTGGGACTTATAAATACTTCATTACTGCAGACCAGGAACAGAAGCATTGAGCTGGCTGGTCTGCTACTGCTTCCAGAATCTGGGGGATGTTGTTAGTGAAGGAGGAACTGTAAAACCTCTGGTTATTCATAGGCCCTCTGTGTTCAGTCCGAGCCATGTTGCTGTCTCAGCATCTCTGTCCATGGTTTGACTGGAAGGAAAATTAGGGGAAGCTCCTTCTGGGACAGAGCATCACTTTCCTCCTCTGCTATTCTCACAAGAAACCCCAGAGTAAGTACACACTGGTTCCTCACCTTCTGCTGGTTCCCAGTGTCAGGCAGCTCCACACAAGAAGGTGGGCTGCTGTTGAGAGTTATGGGAAGGTGGTCATGGGGTGGGGGTTTCATGGACAAGAGTCTGCTGTCACAGTATTCAAAGACAAAGAGCTTGGTTGAGTGATAGTAGCTGAGGTCAGTCAAAAGCCCAATCACCAGATAAGTGCTGAGGCAGGTGCCAGCTCATGTCAGGGTCCAGAGCAGTGAGTCATATGGCCAGCTACAGGGATAGTTGCAGTGTAGCTCAGGCAGAGACCAAGGGCAGGAGCCCTGCTTAAAAGCAGGTCCTGAGATAAGGGGAGTGAATCCCCGCCAAGGCTCCTCACAGCTTGTGCTCAAACAGCTCTTTGATTCAAGGCCAGGCAGCTGCACTGTCAAAGCTGGCCCTGGGCCCGGGCAGCCCAAGCCCCAGGAGGAGGGGGATGTGCTCAGGACTGGGGCACCCACCTGGAGCTGAAGACATCCCTTTGTACTGGTGCCTGAGTGCCAGGCTGCCACGGAGCCAGGGGGGTCACGCACACTTACAGGGTCTGGACAGCTTTCCCACATTTAAGGCAGCTGGCGATCAGGAGCCAGGATGCCCTGCTGCCCAGAGCTTCAGACCAAGCACAGCTCCCGAGATACTGTTTGCTGAGCCTCCTAGGCTTTGGCCTTGGACTGCAGGTGCTCAGGAGGCTGGGCTAGGCTGGGCTGTGCCACAAACAGCAAAACCTGATGGCTTGGTTTTTTTTTTGTGTGGTAGGAACAGCTCCAGGCAGTCTGCTCCATGGCCCAGAGCCTTCAGCATAAGCAGCCTGGAGATGCATGGGTTGAAGCCCAGCCCCAGAGCCAAAAAGGGACCAGGAAGTCCCTGGTGCAGACCATGCTGCACCTGAAGGAGAAGTCAAAGAGATGCAGAGTATACAGGAAGAGTGCATGAGGACCTGGGAGTGACTGTCCACACAACAGAAGTGTATATTTTAATTGGCATAATTGGGAATTTTCTTCTTTTCATTATGAATGTATAGAATATGGTAGTAGAGACGGCAAGAGGGAAGCATGTCTGGGATGGAGATAAATGCAGAAATAGTATGCAACCAAGTAAATAATGTCATCCTATTTGGGAAACTGCAGAGGTAATAAAGATTTCCTTTAAACATGCAAGTCACAGGGTATGGGATGCCACATTCCTCACCCTCTGGAGCAGGAGAGATTTTCTTCTTTGGAAGAGGGAGAGTCCTCTTCCAAACTCCTGGGTAATAACCTTAATGGTGCAAGCCTATGTATTATAACCTTGGGGGCATGGTGCAGGTAGCCTTGTGCCAGCTGTATGATCACACATGGCTTCCAACATGTTCCTTCTGGCCAAGAAACCAGGCTCTTTAGCTATGCCATTACCAGGCTGTGACATCGCTGCCAGGAGAGGCCTGTCTCAGTGCATCTTCTAGACAAAAGGGGTCCTCAAAGGACCTATGGAGGCTGCAGCAAGGTGGATATTGGTACAGCGGATGAGGAAAAGCCTCCTTTGGAGCCCTGGGCCTCAGCCACCCAAAGCCACCTGTACTCCATCCTACAAGAGTCATGGCTCGACTGAAGGTTGCTTCTTTCCATCTATGAGGAGATGGTCACTGGGCTCATGGGGACAACTGTCATCAGCCACAGTGTGTATTTCAGCCTGTAAGCTCTAGCACAAGGAGGAACCACCTACCACAAGCCATCTGGACTCTCTTTGAAAACTGTGGATGTGCTTGGGGCAATCCCCTATGGTTGTACCTCACCAGTATCACTTGCAGCAGGTTGACGGTACTGCACATTCTGGTCACAGTGTGCACATGGGATGATCGATGTGGAGCTGAGTGTGTTTGCCAGGCCTGGTACTGGTGCGGTTCAGCAGTGGACAGTGCTGTCAGCACCCACTCCTGCCAGCTGACAGGACACACACTCATGGCCTGTGCTCACCAAAGGTATTGAATCTCCTGTAAACCAGCCTGTATGCCCATCTCAGGGCTACAGTTGGACTATGAAATGTGGGAGTGACCTGGTTGGCTCTAGTTGGTCTCCAAAGGCAATCCAGGACCTCATTTTAGTGAACACTTGAAAAGTCTCTGGAGTGCCAGCAGTCTGCAAAGTTGCAGACTAATGAACCTGCTTGTGCTGACAGCCCCAAGCAATGAGAGTGCATTAGAAGCTCTCTGTATTTCAGCAGTGCAAGGGTAGAAGATGGCTCTTCTTTTGTAGCCTCTGGGTTGGTGGATCCATTTGGAGGATCACTTCTGGAGAAACCTAGCTGCGGGTTTGGAGCTCTGTGGATGGAGTGACCTCCATCACCTCCCAGTCATAATGTGAAGCCATTCTGCCAACTTCCTAAACACCATGGTGCTGTGACACTGCTGTTTTGAATAGGTATTGGGTGATACATATTAACTGACATGTTAATGTCCATGAATGGATGGCGAAATGGTGGTTTGATCCACTATAGTCGGATGTATTTAGCTGGCACAAATATGAATAGCCAGCACATTACCATGTGGATTGGGTTTGGGTGGCAAGGTTTTGGTAGCAGGGCTGGCTTCTGTGAGAAGCTGCCAGATGTTTCCAATAGGGCCAATGCCAGTTGTTCCAAGATGGATCCATTGCTGGCCAAGGCCAATCCTACCAGTAATGGTGGTATCGCCTCTGGGATAACATATTCAAGAAAGGGGAAAAGTTGCTATGCTACTGGGCAATTGCAGCTGGAGAGAGGAGTGAGAACATGTGAGAGCAGCAACTGTGCGGGCACCAAGGTCAGCGCAGGAGGGGAGGAGGTTCTCCAGGTGCCAGAGCAGAGCAAATCAGGTTTGAAGCTGAGCCCTGGAAGAAGGGAGGGGTGGGGGAAAGGTGTTTTCTGAAATCTGGTTTTATTTCTCATTAACCTACTGATCTGATTTGCTATAAATTGAACTAATTTCCCTAAGTCAAGCCTGTTTTTGCCCATGAGGGTAATTGGTAAGTAATCTCCCTGTCCGTATCTCAACCCATGAGTCTTTTGCTGTAGTCGGAGTCTTCTGGTTTTTTTTCTCCCCCAGTTCTGCAGAGGCGAGTGACAGAGCGGCTTAGTGGGCACATGGTGTCCAGCCAGGGTCAACCCTCCACACGATCTCAAAGCATGAGGCCCAGTTTCAGATTTTGGCACCTGTTAGCAATACACGTTTTCTCCTAAACGCAGTCCCTGAGAGCTGCAAGATTACATTTGCACTGCAGAAAATAAGCCTATTTTTTAGCAGAAGTATCTCAGAATGGACTTGCAGTGATCCCAAAGTATCTTTAGTGCTCCCATCGTTAAAGGTTATCACATACAAGCCTTGACTTGTATTTAATCTGATTTTGCTAAATCAGATTAATTTTTTTATAAACAGAGACAATTTAATGCAAACAATTATGACAGACAAGGCAAAGATTTATTGAGGTGCATCTGGGGGGCTTCTGGTTTGCCCCGCTCACCTCAGTCCACCAACTCAACATGCATTTCCATGCTGTGTGCATATTGTGCAACCATTGCCCCCCCCGCCCACCCAGAGCAGGGTGTCCCCATCCCTGGTTAATGCAGCCCTGATTACAGCATCCTTAGAAAGGTGGATTTTGTTTCGTGTTCTCATACCCAAGTATTAATCTGCTCTGACATCACTTCATTTGCCAGAGCTGGTAGCACAGCCTGAGATCACTTCACTGCAGAGATTATGCAGAAATAGGGGCAGATTCCAATAACTTCTGTCCTGCAAAGCAAGTTTTAGTTTCTACTCTGGTATAATTTTATATACATATATATAGATATGTATAACAGCTTGCCTTATGCAGAGGTAAGAAACTCACAGATGCGGTGCTATGTGAATCCAGAACAAGGGACAATTCCCTTTGTATGCTTTGATGGAAGAAAGTTCAAGTGTAGTTATGCTTCTGGTACCCCCACAGACCCACTACAGCTGGCTACTGCCACTATCTCCTGCTTATTTGAGGAGATGTTCTGCACATTTAAATAATTATACGTTTGGTACAAGGCTGTTATGAATAACATATAATATTATTCTGGTTTCAGTAACTTCAGTTTGTAGGAAGTCACCAAAACAGCGAGTCCCCACGCGCACACATTGAAGCTGGTTTCACATGATTATTGGCAGAAATGGCAATTTTATTTTAAAACCTCCTGTGATCTGATCTCAGGATCTATTTGGATCTTCAGTCCCCATGGCAATAGCTTCTCAAATCCTGAAAATAACAACGTGTGCAGCTATTTTGACTGAATAAACCAGACGCCACACATGCGTGAGGCTGAGCATATGGGTGCATGCTTGCAGGGAGAGAGTTTTGTTTTGGTCATGAAAGTAGCTATTTTCCAAGCACATGTAGAGATCTCCTCTATTTGGTCAGATGTGTCAAGCGAGGGAGTGCTATTTTTACATTATCAGTTTTTGAAACAGGCCTGCATGCATCCTTCTGAATAGCTTCCTGATACCTGACATGGTTCATGTGCACAGGAACCCGTTAGGCATTGCTCTTCCCAGTGAAACACGGCTGAAACTGTGCCATGAAAGAGGAGAGGCAGGAAAGTAGACCCTAACCTCATTTTGTATATTCATGTATTCCTCTTTGGACTGGAGCTGTTAATGAAAATGGGAAGCCTTGTGAGGTGTTTTGGTTAAGAATAGGAATTGGTTTTAATCTTTGATGCTACCTTAAGTGTTTGAAGATAATGTGTGATAAAGGAAGAATCAGCTACACAGGCAGTTTCTTTGCTCGCAGCTCTCTGCCTTTCAGATAGACCCTGATTTGGTCCTGTGAGGGTGTGAAGGCCATCAGGTATCACATGCACCTCATCTCCTGGTTGCTCCGCTCTATATGGAGCCTGCCCCCTATGTGATCCCAGTGCAGGGGTGCCAGGGGCTGGGGGGCACTGGGTCCTGCAGGAAGATGGGGACCATTTGCCTCCCCCCACATTGCTGTCCAGAGGATACTGAGTCAGATGGACCTGCACAAAGATTTATTCATGGGGTCTGTAGCTGGTGGCATGCATTGACTTCAGTGTAATAGCTGCTTTTTGGGAAACATATACAAATGAAAGGAGAGAAACAGAGGGAAAGGAAAACTCGCCCACATGGCCAGCTGGGAGGAGAAGGAACAGGAGGTCCCGAGAGAAGTGTCCTCGCCTCAGCATCCTCCCTGCTGGTATGGGTGCCCTCCTTGCAGGCAGATTTCCTGTGATAACTGTATGTATCCTTTCTTTTTTGACCCCCTCAAGCTCCCTTTTCATTGTTCCTGCTCACAAAGCTGTTAGTGCTGATGGGAGCACACACTGATGGCACACACTGGTTGGTTGTGAAGCTTTGTGCATGCATTTTAGTAGGTCCCCTAATGTAATCTGAGAGCAACAGCTCAAAAACAGGAAGAGGGGTGGGAAAGGAAGGTGGTTCTCACAGTGATGGCCATCACTTCTCATAGGAGACTCATAACTGGGCTCACAGGTGCAGGGCCATGAGAATGAGACAAAACCAACATGGGTTGACCAGGGAAGCCCACCACCCAGGGTCTTGAGAGAAGCCAACAGCATGGTGGGGAGACAGGGAGCAGCGAGGAGGCTGCAGAGCTGCAGGTAAGACCCCTTAGTGTCACACACTTCAGGCTCTGCATGGCACACTGCAAAGCCAGAGCGTGGCTGAGAGGTACATGCAGAGCCAGGAGCTGGGAAGCACTCCCAAATGGAGCTGTAAAGCTCTAAATTATCTCAATCATTATCACAACCAGCAGAGTGGGTGACAACAACCACTTCCTACAATGGCATCTCACCAGCTGTGAGGGGGCTTGCTTAATTGCAAGTGCCTTCAGCTCCTTGCTTGGCTCTCGCAGGCCAGCTGGCACAAGGGCACCCTGATGTGTCCCCATGGATCTTGGCTGAGGCATCCCAGGGACCACGGATGGGGCAATGCCAGCTGCTTCACCAGGCTTGCCAGGGCCCTACTGAAGGAAATAGGGGGTCTGTGACCTCTGAGCTTAGCATGGGGTGTCTGGCTGCAGTCCAGAGGCACCGCTGCAGCCGACTGCCATTCCTGTCCTGGCATCCACCAATGGACAGGGACACCTGAGCCACTGGTGAAACAGACTCACCAACCGCTCTTTTCCAGCAGTGGGCCTTGAGCTAATCCAGTCCTGAGTCTGGCTTTGTCTTCAGGGTGAGCCTGGCAGGGATATTTCAGCTTTTCTTTATCTTTCCCAGTGCAAGGAAAAGGGAAAAGTAAGGGGCAACGCAAGGAAGGAAAAGACAAGACAAAGAAAGGAGGGCAAGGTAGGAAGGCAAGGCAAAATAAAAGAGGGCAGAGCAAGACAAGATAAGAAAGAGGAAGGGAAAGCAAGGCAAGGAAAAAGAAGAAACAGGCAGAGACAATAAAAAGCAGGAAAAACAGGCAAGGAGAGAAGAGGGGAGAGGAAAGAAGAGGGGAGGATGTGAAAAGGAAAGAAGGAAGGGAGGAAGGAAAGGAGGAAGGAAGGAGGGGAGGAGTGAAGGAAAGGAGGAAGGAAACTAATAAGGAGCACTTCACTGTGTGTCTTAAGATGCAGTGGATTTAAAGTGCAGCCTCAAACGCTGAGTGTTGGCAATGCTCTATGTAAGCCACCAAAGCATGATGACGACAACGTAACATGAAAAAGAAAAGTGAGTGTGGAGTAATTCTGAGGGGAGGGAGCTCTTTGCAAGCATTTGTTTGCAGATAGTTTTATGGTGATTCAATGTAGTCGATGTAAAATCTGGCTGAGTTGAACTGAGTGTCAGCCAGCCCCGTATGGCTACTAAAATTTATCTGAAACTGGTACTTTACACCAATTTCTTTAGGTGAGGAGGGGGGTGCTGCCTTTTGGGCAGTACCTCTCCTGCCAGCCCAGCCTCAAGAGATGGTTCTGCTCCAGAGCCCTCCACCACCAGTAGAGACAGTTGGCAGGCTGGTGGTGAACCAGGTCAGAGAACTGACCCAGGGGAAAGAGCGACAGGGAGAGAGTTTGGGGATTTGTTTTCCCTTTTCCCAGGCTGGTTTTCCTGCTCTTGGCCAGCGACTAAGTGAGAGACCACCAGGGCCTCCCAGAAGCCCTCCAGTGAACCTGCAGCAACACGACTCAGTGTTTCCCCTGCTGCCAAGGTAAATGCAAGCAGGGAGGAAAACCAGCATTGGTAAACCCCAACCTCCTGCAAGACTTCTTCATCCCCTTTGAAAAACGATAGCAACGGGGCCCCTGTTGGGAGGGACTCCCGCGTGGGTCCCCTTCAGAGAGCTCCTTGGCAGACCCTGCACTCCCTCTTGCCTCTCTGCTCTGAGCATTGCCACGTCCTTTGTTAGCACTCAGCACGGCGGCATTAAAACAAGAGGGAGGCCAAGTGGAACTGAAACTGAAAGGCACCCTCCTTGCTACGGGGAATTCCTTCCCTGGCAGCAAATCAGTGCCGGCTCTGCCAAAATTCCCGTCGGATTTCTGTCCTTACTGGTAATAAGTGAGAGTTCAGATAATTATGCCAGTGCCACAGATTTTAATTATTATGTTTTGAATGTTGTATAGAGCATGCTTGGTGAATCCCTGGCATTGCTCTAGCAGTGTAAAAGGAATAGGGCTTCCTTGTATTTGAAGGGGTAACAGTGCTCCAGGCTACAAAAGAGAGGTAACTGTGCTTTTTAATCTAAACTTACAGCCATGACAGCAGTACAGGGGGTCCCTCTGCTCCAAAAGTGCTCAACCTGCGGTGACTGATGGCTGTTATATCCAAAACCTGGTAGGTTGCTATGGGGAAAGTTCCAGAATAAACATCTCTGCTTACTACGGGGGCTCAAAAGACTGAGATGCAGTTAGATGCAAATACCTGGTTTGATAGCTAGTATGTTTGGGGTTTTGTTCAGGCTCTCATTAGGTGCTGCTGGTGGTATGCTAGCAATTACAGTTCCGTTTTTGAGTGGTATCAAACACTGGGAATATACAATGGGGTCCTGAAGCTCGGGGGGAAATCCTTGTGAATTATGAGGAGGGAAAAAGGCCACTTACTCTTCCCCTTCACTTTACATTCAACTTTTATGTTTAACAGTTAATGCAGAAATGATACGATTTCTGTGGAGATCATTAGAAACCCATATTGGTAGAGAGAGAGTGAAATACGATTACACTTTGTAAATTCAGTAGAAATGCAATTCAGGAAGACAGATGCAGCTATTAAAATGTCAGGCCTTAGATATATTTGACCAATATACACGTGTTATTTGGTGCTGTACTTTTTGTAAGTTACTTACAGGATTAAAATAGCAATAAATCCCTCATAGTATTATTTAGCACCTACAGTTCAGTTCATTCCCCAAAAGGATGTCAAGAAGTGAAGCAATAAATTAGAGGGCAGATGCCTTTCTTCAGCTCTCCTTAATTGGTGCCCAAGTTGCATTTCTGGCAAATCATCAGAAGACCTCTGCAAAAGCCTGTCATGGCAATGAAAGATGCCACAGTGATAGACATGTGGAACACCAGCAGCAGTATGGATAACTGTCACAAGTATAGGTCCAAACCAGTGTAATACAGCAATGACTTCCCAAGGTACCAGCCCTGACCATGGCTCCAGGAATCACCTGCAAGAAGCCAAAAAATGGGGAAGAGACCCGCAGCAGATGTCTGCTGCTAATGAAGCAGGGGCACAAGTTGAACTGTTTCAGATCTAGACTGGCCGCCACCTTTCCTTCTCTACGTACCCTTCAAAATAACACCCTGTGAGTGCCTTTCCCAATGCTGCTTCCTGAGTTTTAACTGTATTTTAGCTCTAAAGGCATGGTGCCTGCTCTGGTCAATGATCTTCCCTGCACTTGGTGGCACCAGGGACACTTCTTTATCACCTTGGCAGACCCCATGTTCTTGCCATTCTCACCTACGGTATTTTGCTTGCAGCATTCTGGTCCTGCAAATCTTCTTGTGCAAAAGGGCTAAGAAAGAACCCAGTTAAGGTTCAAGTAATTTGTTTTCCAAGCATCGTCTTTTTCTTTAGTTTTAGCAAGCACAACTCCTGTAAAGGGCATTGGTGCTGGTTTTGATGCACATGGGTTTCTTCACAGAGAGTTTGGCTGATGTGGGGGTTTTTTGGACAGCTCCGATGGGGCCCTCAAGCAGCTTTCCCCAGGAAATGTGGGAATAGCTTTGTCATTGTAGGACCATTAATTTGCCTTCCCTTCCTTTCTCCAAGCTGTCCTTATACGGGGAGGTTTATATGTAAGAAACCACACACTATAGTGTAAAAATACCTGATCTCAACTCAATTTACCCAGATCAGAAGTGGATTTAAGCCAAATCCCAAGAGCATAAACTCTGCTTTTGGTATCCATTTAAACTGGGGAGAAGGTAGGAAGATGAAAGATTGTCTCCTTTAGCCTGCCTGAGCAAGTGTGGATGGTATGGGCTGTACCCATCACCTTCAGCCTCAACACAGACACACATCCTCTGTGGCCAGAGACTTCTTAAATGCAGAAAAGCACATATAAACAATGAAATTACTGACCATGAATCACATATTCATTATTTTAAAGAGAAGACAGTGTCCTTGGAAATTGCTGAGGGATGCGAGTCACCCTCTTAAAATCATTCACAGTTCTTGGCACAATGCAGGATGAAAAGGTTAAATGAGCAGCAGTGCTTGTTGAATTATATGCCAAAGTGGTTTTGCAACAGCATGACTGTTTCAGGGTACTGACTGTCTCGTGGTGATGGACATGGCAAACTGCTGACAGTGTTAGATTTTAGGTGAGCTTACAAGGAAGACACTGAAGCTCAAGGGTTGTTTCTGGTGCACAGCAAACATCAGTGTGTTGGGGAAAGAAAGTGGGAAAAGCTACTGCATTTTTGTGCCTCTTCTGCGTGACAAGAAATGAAGTTCTACAAAATTACATCGTGTTACCATATTTTGATAACTATGACGCTACGTCTTTTATCTTCAGTAAACTGAGAACTTGTGGCTTACCCAAGAGAAAAGGACCTTCTCCAGGTTCCCACACTGCCGGGAATTAAAATCCATCTTTGGGTGCTGCCCTAAACAGTATTACCTCCTCCTCTAAAGTTCTCTCCCCGTGAGCACTTGGACCTCTGCCCAGGCAGAGGCTCCAGCTGTGTAGGCCTCCAGGCAGGACCTGGACCAAGAATCCGAACCCAGGTCTCCATCAAAGTCACCCTATGTTGGGAAGGGGGCCCATGACCCAGGCTGTATCTCTGCAGGCACAGAGCTGGCAATTGCCTGGATAAACCTATGAGCTCAGAGCTGTGTAATGTGTTTCCTTGATGGATCATCCTATAAACACACCAAGGGATCCTGAGGCAACCTGACACCTGTAATCAGCTGCAGAAGCAGATATTGCTTTGGAAAGCAACTTGGCAGGGGAGGGCAGGGTATTTTTTCCCCTCTGCCTGGTCACGGCAGGCTATTTGACAATTGTTTAAATTGGCTAGAGAGTAATTGTTTTTCTTTTTTAATAAAGTTGAAATGAAAGAAAACTGTATGATGTTAAGGTTGTGGGGTAGAAAGGAGGAGGAGAGGGCAGGGCTGTTTGAAATCACACTCAGAAAGTCACAGGGATTAACTGCTTACATCCCTGTTAGCCTTGTGCTGAAGGTGAGTCTGGTTTAAGGTGGAGGAAGGTTTCTTTATCCTCTGCTATCACAGGGAGCCCAGAGCACCTCCTGCCTAGATGGTGCTTGCAGGGGTCACCCAGTGCTGCGCTGTCTCATTGTTCACATGGCTGGTCCCCTTGTCCCCTTCTAGTCACAGTTATTTGGGTGCAATGGAGTACTGCCCCACAGCTGGGCACCTCCATCCTCAGTGCTGTCTGTCCTCTGCAACATGCCAGGGATGAGGGCCAGCCCTCTGGGGTGGCCAGTTTTAGGCCAGCATGGTGGCCTGGGATGTGCCATGTTGGCTGCAATGTGCCTCGTGCCTGTTCCCAAAGAGTGCTATTGTAGCCTGCTGCAAAAGGAGATGATGGGCAGAGCTCAAGTGGTAAGGGAGAACATGGATGTCCTGAGCTGATGTGCTGGGTCACGCCAGGTTGCAAGATGCTGGGTTGGGTGAACTCTGACGGGTTTGTGCAGGTACAAGGGCTGTGGATTTCATGCCAAGAGCCAGCCAGGCCCAAGCAAGACACTGGGACATTGAGTGGCAGGTGAATCCCTTACAGGAGCTGGGATTGCACAAGTAATCTAGGAACCTGAAAGCTGAACTCTGGTGGGATCAGCTGAGCCAAAGAATCCATAGTCAGCCCGTGCTTTGGCAACGCCACATTGCAGTGCTCATTTTATCCAAGGAAGAAAAAATCTCCCTGAGTCTGGATAAGCTAGCATCAATCAATCTGTACTGGAGTGCTAATTTAATGCTTGTTTGCTATTTTACTTTAAATATTTTGAAATCACTAGGAAGTTATTTGTATCTTTTTTACACCCTAAATGCAGGAACACAATACGTCTGTGCTGATGGATTTGTAACTTAATCTGTTTAATTCTTTCTCAATATTAACATTCCAAGAAACAAATGCAGTATCAAGACAAAAAGCAAAAAGGCTGAGTGAAGAATATTTACACTGTAATTTCCATACGTTAATCTTTGCATAGTCATCACCATCCTTTTTATTATGCATGATATGATTAATCATTAGCTGTGCAATGTCCACCTTCAGGAATGTCCTGAAGTATGGACAAGCTTATTTCCCAGGCTTCCCTTCCATGACTGATGTGTCCTGGGGAGTTAATTGCTGTGAAATTCAGTGACAGATGAGGCATGGAGATTTTAGAAAATATGGAAATGAACTTCGGAATTCACAAGGGATAAGGATGAAAAAATGAGGGGTGGGCAAATCGGCATTCAGTGCCGATAAGGCACTGGGGCTCTCCTCTGCTGGAGGGAGGACAGAGTTAAGATGTCCTCGTTAGTATGCCTGCATGCTTCAGAAAACAGAAATTGCAAAATGCTGCTATTTTGGTTCTTACATTTTCCTCTCTTGCTCTGTTTAGGGGTTTCGTCTGCCTTAGGCAGCCTTAGGATGGGAAGACTCGTTAGCACAGCTGGCTGTGCTCTCAAGGCTCAAACTGGAGGTAAAAACCCTTCTTAGATACCTGGGTTTGTTTCTTGTGACTCAGCATTTTTGCTGTTTTAACACAGGTGAGCACATAGAATCATAGAATCACAGACTTGCATATGTCAGAAAAGACTTTTAATATCTTCAAGTCCAACCATTAACCCAGCACTGCCAAGTTCACCACTAAACCATGTCCTTGAGAGCCACATCTACACATCTTTTAATTACCTTCAGGGATGGTGATTCCACCAGGTTCCTGGGCAGCCTTATCCCATGGTTGGCAAACCTTTTGGTGAAGAAATTCTTCCTAATACCCAGTCTAAACTTCTCATGGCACAATTTGAGGTCATTTCCTCTTGTCCTGTCACTTGTTACTTGGGAGAAGAAAGAGACCCCCCATCTCGCTCCATCCTCCTATCAGGCAGTTGTAAAGAGTGATAAGGTCCCCCCTGAGCCTTCCCTTCTCCAGACTAAACCTCCCCCAGTTTGCTCAGCTGTTCCTTATCACACTTGTGCTCCAGGCCCTTCATCAGCTTCTTTGTCCTTCTGTGGACCAGCTCCAACACCTCAGTGTCTCTCTTGTAGCAAGGGGCCCAGAACTGAACACAGGATTTGAGGTGTGGCCTCATCAGTGCTGGGTACAGGGGGATGATCACTGCCCTGGCCCTGCTGGCCACACCTGCTGGTACAGGCCAGGGTGCTGTTGGCCTTCTTGGCTGCCTGGGCACAAGCTGCTCATGTTCAGCTCCGTCAATCAGCACCCCAGGTCCTTTTCCACTGACCAGCTTTCCAGCCACTCTTCCACAAGCCTGGAGTGTTGCAGGGGGTTATTGTGGCCCAGATGCAGGACCCAGCACTTTGCTTCATTGAACCCTAATGGGCCAGAGCCCATCCCTCCAGCCTGTCCAGATCCCTCTGCAGAGCCTTCCTATCCTCCATCAGATCAACTCCCAGCCAACTTGGTGTCATCCTCAAACTTATTGATATCAAACAGAACTGGCTCCTATACTGAGCTCTGGGAACACCACTTGTGACCAGCTGCCAGCTGGATGCCATGGGAAACAGTGGCAAAGGCTTCATTGACATCTAGGTAGACAATCACCACAGCTTTTCCCTCATCTGCTAACAGGTCACCTCATCACAGGAGATCACGTTTGTCAAGCAGCACCTGCATTTCACAAACCCACGCTGACTGAGCCTGATCACCTGGCTGTCCTGGACAGCATCAAGATGATCTCCTCCATAACCTTCCCTGGCAACGGGACCAGTTGGAGAGGCCTGGAGTTCCCTGGATCCTCCTTCTGGTACTTCTTGAACATGGGCACCATTTTTGCTAACTTCCAGTCAGCTGGGAGCTCCCCAGTCAGCCAGGACTGCTGATGAATGATTGACAGGGGCTCGGTAAGAACTGCCACCAGCTCCCTCAGCACCCTCAGGTGGATGCCATGGCCAGCTGCCATGTCACACATGATTCCAGGTCCCTTCAGAGTCACATAGCAGCCAGTGATTGTCTTGAAGTGGAAGGTACTTTTTGTGGTGCACCACACCAAGGTCCTGCTCCAGAGGAGGAGTTAGTGGCTATGGTTAGCTCAGTCCACAGCTCCCAACTCTAAATCAAAAGCTGTAACCTCAAAATCCTGCCCACACTGCTGCTGAAGCTTGGAGACGGTTCAGAGTTGAGGACAAGGTATCAATGCACCTCACACTTGGAAAGCAGAAGCAGCAAGAGCCAGAAACCTGCAGCCCAGCCAAACCCACCCTGCAGGGCCTGGGTCATAGAGACCTGCTTTGGGTGATGGTGACCTTTCACTGTGCTGAGTGCAGCTCCTTGTCCCACTGGACATGGTGCTCCTCCTGTCTTGGTCAGATCTGGGATACCACAAGGTTACCATAACCTGCAGAGGGACAGCTTCAGGCACCAGCAAGTGGGGTGAACTGAGCAAGCACCTTCTCCCCTCACATCAGGGACATGATCTAAAGCAAAGCTCTGGGCCGGCACTCGCTGAAGGTCTTTCTGCTTACTGTGTCGAAGCTCTCCCAGGACCCCCTGTCCATCCCCACCTGTGGTACCTGAACCACAGACATCCACCTCGAGGTACAGACTTCTCTTCTCAGACATGTGGGAAAAGGTCAGTCTGAAAAACATCTTATTTGAGCAAAACACCAATGACTCAAATACACTGCATAGCCATACTGTATCTTTATAAATGCAAATACATGAACATAGTATAGAACTATAGATTTGTGTTTATTATATAGTATCAATGTTTCATGTATAAATACTCCAGATGTGTATATATGCAGATTTATATAATCTATAGCATTTTTGTTTATATAGACATATTATATATGAAATATGTATTTGTTTATGTTACATTTTGTGGTGTATGTGCCTAGTGCTTCATTTTCCTTTCACTTGTGGATAGAGAGGCTTTGACGCTGTGAAAAGTGCATCTTTGAAGCACAGCGTGCTGAAAGGTAAAACACAGCCCAGCTCCAGTGGGCTTAATCCACACTGAGGGATGCTCCAAATTGCTCTTGAAAATGTGGTCTTAAGGTTTCAATAGGAGACATGCAGAGATTTTGTGGAAGATGACAGAGGTCTAGCTTTCTGCAGGAAGGAGGGGTGGTTTTGCAACGTGTTCCTAGCAGGAGGGAGGTGAGTGATGGTCTGTGTTTCTATGCAGTGGGGTTGCTTGGTTGCTGGATGTACTCAGCCCATGCTGGGAGATACAGATGTTTGTGGAAGAGGACAAAGGGCAAGGAAAGATGCCAAGGGAGACGTAAGCATGCTGGAGCTTGGGCAGGGATGGGATTCCTGATGCTGCAACCCACCTGCTACAGGATGCTGCAAGTGCAGGGGGACTCCCCTGACATTTGGGAAGCCAGATTCCCTCTCAGTGAGGTCAGTGCTTCCAAAAGAACAGAAACACCCTGGCTTTGCTCTCAATCAGAACAGAGGGAGAGAATAATTAAAAACCTGTGAGATCAGAATCACAGAATAGTTTGGGTTGGGAGGGACCTCAAAGGTCCAACCACCTGCAATGAGCAGCAGCACCTTCCACTAGGTCAGGTTGCCCAGAATTACATCCAGCCTGGCCTCGAATGCCTCCAGGGATGGTGCATCCACCACCTCTCTGGGCAAGCTGAGACAGTGTTTCACCACCCCCATTGTAAAAACTTTTTTCCTCACATCATCCTGAATCTCTCCTCTTTTAGTTTGAAACCATTAACCTTTGTCCTGTTGCACATTGTGTATTTGTGACAAACTCCATTGTCTTGTGAAGGAGAGGGGAATTGTCCCCAGATTCCTTGCCTGCAGGAAACATGCTGTGGTGGTGCCTTGGTGCTTGTGCAAGCGGAAGCTCTGCCCCTGGCAGTGCATCTCCATCCCATTTGACTCCAGGCCAACATGGGATCTAGCTGGGCAGAGCGTAGCCAGGAACAGCCAGATCTGGCCACAGAGAGCCCACATGAGCTGCACTGCTATTAGCAGAGGGAAGCCATTCAGCATGTGCAAGGCTCCTGTCTGTCGTGTGGAAACTTGCTTGTTCTGAGCAATTAGCTCCTCTGTCAGGGAGTTTTCAGGTTTATGTATATCCCCACGCCTTCCCCTAAACAAGCTTTCCATACAGAAATTGCGAAGCTGAAGAGATCCTCTGCAATTAGGGGAGAAGACATCACTCTTTCAGCTACCATGAGGAAAAGAGGCGAATGAATCCATGCATTGTTATCACGCTTCGGCTTAGTCACTGGGGAGGGTAATAAACAAGGCAGACTTGGTTGGGATAAAAAAAGCGTCGAGTATGGTGAGATTATGAAACAATAGGTACTGATAGAGAGGCAGCACAGAGCCAGCCGCAGAGCAGGAGCTTTACTGAATGCCTGGGTTTGAATGAATCCTAATGATAATCACGGGCTACATGGCAATTCGTTTAAATAACGTGCCTCCTGCTTCCTCCCAGCCCAGCAGAATGAGTCTGTACATGTTAATTGCTTCATTTTGAAGAGAAAGCTCCTCTCTGTGTGGCAATGTTATATATTCCATTTTTGCTGTTTCTTTAATCTGCCCTTCTTCAAGCCTTTTGCTGGCTATAAAGGCATCTGCTGCTATCGTTTTGCATTTTGAACAAAGGTGTTTGCATCCAAGCTCTGAAGCCGTTAGAGGGAATTTCACAAGGAAAAATGGAAAGGACTGATTATTGCCCAAGATGAGCCAGATTTCAGGAGGGAAGAGGAGTTGGTGAGCTGAGCACGTCACAGGTAAGAACCCCAGCACCACAGGCTCTCTGAACTTTGTGAAAGGTTGGGGCAGGCTGCAGCTCAACCCTCTCAACTGTCCCACCCCTTCCCAAGCAAAAAGACTGTGTGAAAACTTGAAGGACACCCAGGAATGTATCGCTTAAGATTGACAATGAGTACATACTCAGGGCATGCAAACTGGAGACACTGGCATGCTTAAGATAGGTTTCTCAGAGAGCGACCATAATGATGATGATGATAATAATAATAATAATTTGTTAGGATAAGATTCCTTAGGGGTTATGTGCCATTTCATTGCTCAAGCAGAAGTGTACTCCACAATGCAGCTGCACTACTACAATATCAGTGGAAGCAGAAGCAGTAGTAACACCTTTCCGGGCATCTGTAGCCAGACTTGTGGTACTGCTGCCAGACTTAAATCCTGCCCCTGTTCAGTTCCCCCCAGGAGCCTTTCTCAAAGGGTGATTAACTCATTATTGCTGCAAATGTTTTGTCACGGATTTAACTTGTGGGGAGTTGAATCCCAGCTGCTTTTGCACACAGTGGTTTATAGGTGTGAATTAACATCCGCTAAATTGTATTTCCTCTCATGTGGCCTTTGCTCCCACCTGACTGCAAGTCTGTCCTCTCCTGGGGACTGCTACATTAGCTCATTTCATTTCCAGAGGTTTTTTAAGAGGTTTTTATGGGGCTCATCTCAAAAAGTGGCTGTGAAGGTGGCCCCCTCCCAAAACAGCCTATTTCCCAGAACACTTGAAACTCAAACTTATCACTTACTTTGGACACTTCACCTTCCACAAAGCTTACTGATTAAAATGCCACTACCACACTGTGGGATATTTAAGAAGGGATTACCATGACTAAAAGAATTCATTAGAATATACTGGGACAAAGCAGCAATGTTTCTTGCAAATGCAAATAATGTTGCTAGTAGATATTTTTCCAGATCTTATGACTTATCTGAAAGCAGACAGGATTGCTGTTTGTTTCCTGCAACTAAAAAGAACCAGTTTTCCTTCTTCATTAACATCACTGATGGCATTAGAAATCAGATTTCAACAGCAACATATTCAAATGGTACCACAGACCTATACACAATCCCATTTATGACTATTAGATATTAATTAGAACAATGTCTTTGTGCATGGTAGGGCATGTTGGTGGCCTCCCACAGGGAGGTGCTGCAGAGGGAGCTGTACACTGGAGGAGCTGTACTTGGGGAATGAATGAAGCTGGGGCCTTACACGACTTGGCTGCTGCAGCCTTGTGTAGTAGCAAAGTGCTGGAGGAGTAAGTCCCTGCATGCTGCTGTCACTCCCCATCCCCTTGTGAAGTTGGCAGGAGGACTTGTACTTCCAGGTAACTCCCAGGGTGCCTGCCTGCACCACAGGAGAAAAGCTCAGTGTCATTGTACAGGTGACTCCTGAGGAAGGGAGAAGGACCGTTCTCTGTGTTGGGTCCAGAAACTCATACCAAGATCAGCTGTTTCCTAGCTACAGGACTGAAGGTGCTCCACAGGGTTGGAGCCTCCCTTATCCTGCACAGCCCCAGTGTTCAGACTGCACTGAAAAAATTTATAATCAGTTTTGGTTCCAAGTTTTAACAAGCTTTTAGCTTTAACTAATTAATGTCTTTCTTTAAAAGGATGCAATTGCACCTGCATTGGAGTCCCTTGGGTTTTGTGTGCATTTGTTTGCATTGAAGAAAACAGGTATTTCTCAACTAAGAAGAGATAAGTTTTACATGGCTTACAAGACAGATGGATGCATTACATGACCTACCACATCGTTCTGCAAATCTGTAAGGCAGGTGGCTTGCCCATGCTCCTTTTTGAGAAGAAACATGTGGCCATACAGCTAAGCTTCTTGGAACTGGAGTTAGGGACCTTTTAGTCTCTCAATACATTGAAAAGCAAAATGCTTTCAATTGTAGGACCCTGCTCCCTCAAACTGCATGAGAAAAGGAATTACCCAAAGTAACAAAAGCTCTCTCTGCCACAGACTGAGAGCCTAGAATTAGTCTGAAACATGGGGCTCTGCAAAACTGTTCCCAGATTGTAGTGCTGCTCCTGACACTCAGGCCCCATTCAAACACAAGTTTTACTTTCTTTCTTCTACCACTATATAATCCCCATGCCTCCTTTTCTTGTTGCCGAGTGTGGAAGCAGATATTCCAGCCAAAAAGCATTAGCAGTGTAACTTACATCCATGAAAAAGGGTGAAATGTGTTACTATGAGAAAGTACCTGTGTATGGCACCCAGAATTACACCTCTGTGTGTGTTTCTGAGGGAAATTCCACCCCTCTCCCAAATCCTGTAGCCTTTTCCTTGAACAGCAGAGAAGTGGTGCACAGACTGGACTTCACGCTTCTGCACAGGAAAAAAAAGACATTTTCTTTCTCCCCTTATTTTCCCCTCAGAGCTGACACAGCTGCTGTTCATGCTTTCTTCCCAGTGTTTCAAAAATTAGCCTGAATGTCCCTGGTCTGGACAGCTTGTGAGACTTTATGGAAGCCTAATGCCAGCATGAGGAAGAGGATGAACATGGACACCCTTATTGGTGCCAGTGTGGACTTTTAAGTCAGTTATGTCAATATTTCTTGAGTGTTACAAAAGACTCAAGTTAATTTGTGCAAAACAACTGCACAAGTGCTATAGGCCCTTGCCTGTTTTCCAGGAACTGGGATTGAAACAGTTATTCATTCCCTCTGCTATTATTGAGTAACTTCCCAAAGACTCCCCTGGGAATGGGCCAACTTGGGAAAGGGGAAAAAGCAGTCTTGCTGCCAGCTGTTTGCTACTGACTCTAGCTGGCATCAACCAACCATTGCCTCATGGCACCATCCAGGTTCAATAAGCAATTAATCATAGAATTATAGAATCATAAAATCATAGAATGGTTTGGGTTGGAAAGGACCTTAAGATCCAACCCCCTGCCATGGGCAGGGACACCTCACACTAAACCATGTCACCCAAGGCTCTGTCCAACCTGGCCTTGAACGCCGCCAGGGATGGAGCATTCACAACTTCCCTGGGCAACCCATTTCAGTGCCTCACCACCCTCACAGTGGAGAACTTCTTCCTCATATCTAACCTGAACTTCTTCTGTTTAAGTTTTGAACCTGTTACGCCTTGTCCTATCACTACAGGCCCTGATGAAGAGTCCGTCTCCAGTGCTAGTTTGAAAACCATTTAGGCATCTTTCAAGCTCATTTTTAGTGCCTAAACATTGTGCTGTGCAGGACACTGCTTTCAGGACTTTGAATATTGCTACTGTATGGGTTTTGGTAACAAACTGTGAGAGAGCACAGATAAAGGTTGCTGGTAAAAGGCACCTTTTCAAACACATACAGATTGAAAATAAAAAGCCTTGCTAAAGTTCTCCTGATTAAAACAACAAAAAAAGACCTTGATGAGACACACTGAACAGAATCTGTGTCTAGAATTTTTATTAATTAGTGATTTACACTATTGTCTAAATCACCCTTCATGGGATCAGAACACATCATGTGCTTCATAATGCAGACATGGTATGCTGGGATTCGCACAACCATGTTTCTAGAGCAAGCTGCCCTTATTTTAACCTGCTGTGGCTAGGAACATGCGTGTGGCACAGGGAAAGGGAGCACACACCAGGCAAGTGGCTAACTGGCTGGGAGACGCACTGTGCCTGGATCAGGGTTTGCTCTTCAGCCTTCTTGCAGGCCAGTTTTAACTCTTCCTGTTTGTCCTTCACAAAGTGCCACCCTGATTGTAGCTCTGCTCTGCCACTGCAATAGCAGCATCTTTGTGCAGGGTCAAAGCAGCTCTGCTGAGAAATCGAGACTTGTGCTTATTTCTCTCCACAGAGGATAAGGAAACCAGGACCAGGTGGAAGCACTGTCACTAGGCAGGGCATAGAACTAACTAGGAGAATGTGTTAAAGTTTCTGGAGCATATGGACACAAATAAGTGGAGCCTGGCTGCAGGCCAGCACAACTCCACACAAAGACAAGATCACGCAGACTGAGAGAGGAACCACACAGCAACTGCTGCAGTGTAAGTTACTGTGGTGGAAAATGATTCCAGGCTCTAAGAGGAGCCTAAGCCACCAAGAAATTCACCAGTCAAGCTAACATCAGCAACTGCAGATCCTTCTATATCAGTGCAACAGGGGTTGCACTGGTATAAATACTGTGTGTCGGTGCATTCAGACACAGGAAAATACGGAAGGAAGAGAAACAAAGGGCAGAAACAGAGATGGCCCTAAAGGGGAACTTACTTACAGAGCAATCCTGAAAGCAACAATAAGGTACTAAACAATAAAGCACAGCTAAGCAGATCACTGCTACAGAAGGTCACAGTCTACCTTCCCCCCCACCACCCTCAGTGGGAGGCTCATTGTGGAGCAACAGATGCAGAACCGAATTGACAGCCAAACCTGGGGGATCTGTCCGTTTCCCTGGGATGGATCTGACATCCCTGGCTCTTGGGATGAAGACAAAGGATGAGGGAACAGAAATATTATGATTGCCATTCTACAGAGGAGAAGAAATAGCAGTGGTGTTAAGGCTATCTGCACAACAGGACAGCTTTATCAGTACCGGAATAGCAGCGTGCTATCCTGCGAAGCACGTCTAGCGAGGACAGAGCTATTTCAGTAAAACTGGAATATTTTTTGTAAGCAGGGTAACACCCTCCTGAATGCAGTGAGGAGTGATGCAGCCACAAGCAATGCTTTTGACAGTTTAACACTCACTAGTCCAGAAGCTCCTTCCCACTTGCACACTGTGTGAGCTGGGGATAGCAGCCCTTCCCTCTCCTCATCGATAGAGCTGGATTGGTTCACCTGATTCAGACTTTTTGTGTGACCTGGGATAAAATATTTAGGGGAGTGCTCTACCAGAGTGCTGCTGGAGTGGGAGAGGTATGTTTTCCCACCAGTTACAGTCACTGACTCTTCCCTTCCCACCTTAACAGGACAACAGAAAATGAAACAAACGCAGAGGATTTTGGATTTGCCCTTACCATTTGGTCCAGCTCTGGCTCCTCTCCCTGGAGCCCCAACTTTCACTGTGCTGATCCTGCTGAGAAGCCTCCAGGCAGCTCAGTTTGCCACCTTATCCCAACTAGCACGGCTCTGCAAGGAAAAGCTCCAGCAATACATGGAAGAAGGGAAAAAAGGCCATCTGTCACAACTGCTCACTCTGAGAAAATCATTCGAGCAGCATCAGCAGAGCTCTTTTGCTGTTCGACATACATCTCCCGTGGGGGCTCTAGCCAACAGGATTATGTTGACCATTACTTTTTAAGAAGAGACTAAGTTTCCCAAAATTTGGGAATTGTTAGTCTGTGACAAATAAATCGCTGGCGCTTCGCCTGTTTTAATACCACTGGGAAAATGGGCCTTTTTACAGCAGATGAAGAAAAGATTATGAATTAGATAAGAAGAGAGGAAACAGGTTACAGGCAGTTCAATCCTTTCCTAAAGAAATCTCTGGCAAAATACAGACTCTTTGGATAATTAGATGGCCCTCCCTTTACTGTAATGTCTGAAGGTGTGCTCACACCCCCTACTCGGAGAGCTTAATTTAGGAGTTATAACTACTACATTCAGATTAGTCATGAGTGATTCAGACTGCTCAGACTTGATTCCTCAGACAATGGAGATGGAGTTGTGACAGGCATTAGGGTATGAGCAGCCTGAACATGGCCTCACACTCCCTAGATGTGTTCTCCTGACACCCCCTGGAGTGGGAAGCACCATTTCTACCCACAGACAGGAAAAGATGCCTTTGTCTGGAGCACGCTACCAACAGGCTGCTTCCACCAGCTTATCTCGATTTTGCCAGAATTTACTTTGGCCCAGAGCTGCCCTTTTTCCACACAAAATCCTCAGTGAACTACTGCAAGCATTATTCAGTGTAATTCTTTTTCACTTATGGAAAGGTCATAAGCCATCTCATACTGATAAGTGCAGATATTTTAAGGCAAAAGGGAATTTAGATTTCTCAACAATGGGGATTTTAACATGTACTGCTTGCCAATTTAATGAGCGCATCCAAGAAATATGACTCAAGTCTTCATGTTTCTTGAAGCTAGGAACTGTCTTGTCTGCTAAACATGCCAGAGTTTTCCATGGATGTGACTTGGCTGCTATTTTTGCTCTCCCTGCATTATCTTGAATTAGATTGCAGGCACAATGCAACCTAAATACATATATACAAAGGTATAATTTTTTTCTTGGCATGTTATAGAATTAGGGAAAGTGACCTTAGTTTTATTTATGCACTTCTTTTCACACTGAATTTCTGGCATTTTAACAGATGACTCCCCACAAGAATGTTCTTTCAATCTCATTCAATCCCCAGCCCACTTCTCTTGACTGCAGCAAAGGAAATTCCAGCGTCTGAGCAACTATTCCTCTTCCCTGGATGTGTCAGACATTTGGGGCCACATGGGTAGATAAAGAGCTCTTCTGCTGACTCATTTGGCAGCCAGATCAGGTGGGTTTCCTTGGGTCCAACACAGGGCTAGAAAAGGGGCTAGGAAAAGCTAAAGGGGGAAGGAGGAAAGGGGGGGAAACCAGGGCTCTCACAGAAGCCACTTCAGGAAAGAATTGGTCCTACTATTTGTTCTTGCAAATGTTCAACATGCAGAAATTCAACATTCAAGACACCAAGATTTGCCACATCAGAGAGCTTACATGAAGGACTCAAGAAAAGCAAAGGTCAGACACTCTGCATCTGAGAACGATCTCTGGCCCTTTGAGCTTTTGCCTTGAAATCCATATCCAAGATGTCAATAACCCGAGAAGTATTTTACTGTGGAACTAGGCAAAGAAAGGAGCAGTGAAGAGGTACTTAAGATGTATACCAAATCTTCTATCACAGGTTTCCTCCAAATATCTTAGTGGCACAGTCCTGAATCTATTTCTGCAACCAGGTCCCTCACTACAGCAAGAGGTAATAGTTAACTGCTTCCAAAAGCAATGTTGTCTTTTAACACATTAGGTATCTTGGGGGGGCTGGATCCTTAGACTGTAAAGCCTGGGTTCAGAGAGACATGTAAGAATCTGTTTTGCTAATTTGATCATAGATCTTTGTGAAACCTTATCTCAGCCATGAGCTTGACTGATAGTCAGTATACAAAGCAACATGAACACAAAATGATAACAAAGATGACTAAGTACTACAAAAATAAACTAAGAGCTTACTCAGATAAAGTTAAGAAATCCATATCAACTACTAGGACCCTGTTCTTTTTATTGTTTTTGCACACAGCTGTATGCATGGCAGTACATTCCCAAGAAAAGGAAAACCAGCAAGAATGCTCATGGAAGTCTGTGTTCTCATGAACATTTGCACCTGAATAGCAGGTCCTGCCATCTCTGAATGCTTTCTGTAGGCCTGGGAGTAGAACTGCTCTCAATGGAATTTAAGGGACCCAGTGCACATCACAAAGTTTCTCTTTGCAGGTCTTCTACGTTGCTATACCCTGGCATGATTCTTTTGTGAAGTAGTACCTTTCCAGGCAATTTTTTACAGTATTTCTAGGTTTATATTATCCAAGTAGGATTTTTAAGCTTGTTGGAATAGTACTACCCGATTTCAGCTATCCCGAAAGCACCATAAACTGTTTCAGTATTACAAAAATAACAACTCAACTGATCTCTATTACGTGCCCTGTCAGTTCTATTGTGGATGCACAAATAAAGACTTTATATCTTGCTGCCACAGTATAATCTCAAAAGCACTCAGAAAACATACAGGATTTGTCAATACAAAGTTTTGCCCTCCAAGAAATAGTGCCTGAATGGTAACATTCAACGATAAAGAAGGTATTTGGGTATAAACTATTAATGGAAATACCTCAACCATTTCACTGGGAAACACGATTCATTCTTATTAAAATGAATTTGCTACTAGTAAATATATTGCTAAATCTTACCTGAAAGCTGCTTTCTAGTGCAGCTTCTAGAAACAAGAATTGCACCTGATTCCTCTGGGCAAAGATGGAACTTGGAACACACCTGGGAAAACATCTGGGTTTATTGCCGGATACTGAAATGACATGCTGAGACACAGGTTAATTCACATTCTATTTCTGTGGCCTGTCTTCTGATCCATGCAATGGACCCTTGCTTCTCTCATGAACTATCACCACAAAGCTGACTTTCAGGTGAAAGCGGTGCTCTCTTTCCCCTTTTGATAAATAGATGGTAGTAATCTTTTATTCACACACATACTCCCTTATTTTATAGAGTTTCCCTGTGTCACCAGTTATAAAACCAGGAGTTTTCTGCTTCTTACACAAGAGGGGTAGTTACATTGTGTGGTATTACAGATGCCTATCTCTGTCTAAGATGAAAAATTAATCACTGTGAGCTATAAAAGCAGGCCCTTTTCATATTTTTGGTGAATTTAGCTGCTATTTTGAATGGTTTACATTTATCAAAATATTTTCCATTTCAAACACCAGCCTTGAAGGAGACATCTCTGAACTTTAAAGGAAATCTACATTAAGCTCAAGGTAGCAGCTTCTACCGTTAAATATTTTTAAACACAGCAAGCTTGAAAAAAACAGGTTGTTTTCTGGGTGCAGTTAGATAAAGCGATAAGAATCTCTTTAGATACTTCCTCCTTTGCCCACAAACATGGGGAGTATCATTCCACAAGAAGCACTTTTATCTCAGTAGTCTTTCATGGCAAAGAACCACTGTTGAAGGCATTGTTGAAAGCTATCAAAAGGAAAAAGGACACACACCTTCCCATTCCTTTTATGTATGTATATCCCTGTATTCATATATAATCAGTTCAAGTTTGAAGAGCTGACAAACTTGATGACAGAAACATTATGGTATGTGTCAACTAGTACAGCATCACCTCAAGGAATAATCACAGAATGGCTGAAGTTGGAAGGGGTCTCCAAAAGTCATCTGGGCCAACTGCCCTGCTCAACCAGGGCCTCCTAAAGCCAGTTGCCCAAGACCATGTCCAGATGGCTCTTGAGTATTTCCAAGGATGGAGACTCCACAGCTAGTCTGGACAACCTGTGCCAGTGCTCAGTCACCCTCACTGTAAAACAGTGTTTCCTGATGGGGGGAATCTCCTGTGTTTCAGTTTGGGCCCATTGCCTCTGGTCCTGTCACTGGGAATCACTGAAAAGTGCCTGGCTCTGTCCTCTTTGCACCCTCCCTTCAGGTATCTATATACGTTGATTGGATCCCCCTGAGCCTTCTCTTCTCCAGGCTAAATAGGCTCAACTCTCCCAGCCTCTTCATAGGAGAGATGCTCTGATACCTTCACCATCTTTAATCACCCTTCTCCAGACACTTCAGAGAGGCATCTCAGCATGCTGACTTCCTAGAAACGGCTTGGGGATTTCTCCATAATGGTGACTTGTAGACACTTTCTTGTATACATGCAAGTGCTGGAAGTAACATCCTAAAACCTATTTTGCTGATTTTGTAATCCCTTTCCATCAACCACCCATGCCCTTTGCTCAGGTAACCTGTCACCCTGTCCCTCTGTCCCTCATCTGTCATTCTTGGTTTAAAGCTCTCCTGATGGAATCAGCCATCCTATTGGCAAAAATAGGTTTATCCTATAAGCAGACGCTTACGTGCAAACAAGCATAAATCCCAAAACCCTGTTGCCAACACCAGTTACGCGGCTAATTATTGGCTTGTCCTGTTAGTGCCCTCCTCCTCACTCCCTCTCCCCTCACCAGCAGGCCTGAACCAACCACCTGGGCTCCCATGCCCCTGGCATCATTCACTCCCACATGGAGCAACAGCAGGAGGTCATAGTCAGAGGACTGGATGAGCTTCAGTAGTTCCTCCACTCCACAGCATCCCAGATCCTGGCTCCCAGAAGGCAGCAAACCTGTCTGGACAATTGGTTGGGTTGACAGATGGGTGCCTCTGTCCCCTGCAGCTGGGAGTCACTCATTACAATGACTCACTGTTCATTCCTGGTAAGTCTTGCACGGTTTGGAGTTAAGTGGACCATGTTCTTTGCTTGAAGACACATATAGCTCCTCATCAGCTCTGAGAGCAGTGAGCCTATTTTGCAGTTGTGTTAAGTGGGGCAGGAACCTTCTTGCTGCCAGAAGTCCCTGGCTTCCATCCTTCCCCTTCTCCAGAGGTTTTGCTAACCTTAATAGTGCAACGTAGACACTGCCTGCTTCCTTGCTGCAGATGGGATCTGGGGCTCTTCAAGCTGTTAAGTTTCAGAGAAAATCCTGCCCGTCTCTATTTCATCTTCTCTGATGTGGTGCAGGCTGCCCACTGCATTCTGCAATTCCTACATTTGGCAGCACAGTTTCTCCAGGACAGCACCCCTACTGAAGAGCAGAGGGACATCATTCCTGGCCCCACAGAGCAGTCCCAGCCACTCCCTGCCAACCAGGATTTGGAGGGCTGCATCAGCCATCTGGAGCTCAGTCTGTCTGGAAGCTGTATTGGGTTTGCATGGCAAGGTTTTGGTAGCAGCAGGCCTCTAAGGGTGGCTTCTGTGAGAAGCTGCCAGAAGCTTCTGTCCAATAGAGCCAATGCTGGCGCAGCTGGTGAAGAAACCATGGGAAGGACTCATGCCAGAGAAGTTCATGTCTCCTATGGGACAAAACCCACACTGGAGCATGTGAGAGCGTGAGGAGTCCTCCCCTCAGGAGAATGGAGCAACAGAGACAATGTGTGACAAACTGACCATAACCCCCATTCTCTATCCCCCTGCACTGCTGCTGGGGGAAGAGGTACAAAATTTAGATGTTAAGCCCGGGAAGAAGGGAGGGGTGTGGAGAAGGTATTTTAGGATCTGGCTTTATTTCTCATTATCCTATGCTGATTTAATTCGCAATACATTGAACCGAATTCCCCAAGTTGAGTCTGTTTTGCCCATGACTGTAATTGGCGAACTCTCTCTCTATCTTGACCCATGAGGCTTTCATTGTATTTTCTCTCCTCTATCAAGCCAAGGAGGGGAGTAACAGAGTGGCGTTGGTGGGTACCCAGTGTCCAGCCCACCACAGAAGCTTTTGCCCTAGCACTATCTACCAGGAAAATCGCTCAAAACATCTACTGGGGAAACTGAAGCAAAACACAGGAATGTTTCATTTGACTTAGATTATGTATCCAACCACAGCAAAACAGAGCAGATTTCAAGGGGAGATGATGAAACTGCACTTTACATAAAACTGAGCTTTATACCATAATGCTGACAAGGGCATCATTCCTTTCAGGCTGAAAAGTTCTACCCAACACCGTCATTTGATAGAAAGGCTAAAGGGAAGGAAAACGTGGACCACTCCAAATGAAAAGACAGATGCAGAAAACTGTAAGGTGAAAGGCTTTGAGAAAGCTGCTTGTATTTGAAAATTCCAGAATCAGGTAATTTCTAAAAATATTTAAATAAAATAATTCATTTATGAAAATGCATTAACCCAGGAAGAGCAAAACCCAAAACACAAACATTCAGTATGAAGATTTTCTTTACAATAAAAATTCTTTTAGGAAGTATATTAAATGCGACAAGAGCAAAAAAAGAGAAAACATCTCATAATTTATATTCAAGGGCATCACATTTTAGAACAATGTCTTAGCCATCAATCGTTCATAAATGATTCACAAAGAAATTAAATATGCTATTCCGTAAGAGAATAATCTAACTTACGGTTTAAGATGTAAGGCTTCACCGTAACATCTCCTAGCCTTCCCACCTGACTCTTGACATACCCAAACTGAGTGATCTGTACTTGCTCTCCTACACGAGCAACGCAGCGTGGTGGTCCTCAAACACACAGGTAGTGTTCAGGTTTCATTTTTAAGGTCCAGCAAAAAAGTATTACTAGAGAGTGTTATTATTATTTGTGACAATAAAAGCAAATTAAAAGCTAGGAGAAATAAATAAGTTACATTTGCTTGTCTAAGACTGAGGGAATCGATTCAACTATACCTTGCAGAAAAAGTACCCATATCTGCTAGTTATGCCATTGTATGGCTAGTCACTGTGCACAACTGGGACATCGCAACTCCAAATCACATGCTGGACATATAGTGCTCCCTTTAAACAAAGTATGAACTTCCGGTGAAAAAGCTAGGGGGAAAAATATAGTCAAGAGAACTATCCATCTCCATAGCTATCGTATGCATAAGAACTATTTGCTTTACAGAGCTCCAGTTTTTTCAAAATACTGATTGTAATACTGATGACAATAATGTCCCTTGGTATGCTTATGCATCAAGTACAAATCGGAGAAAAATCCTGCCCCAAACACTCATTCTCAACTACAGATCATTGCCAGAAATCTCATATTTGCAGTACAGTTACCTGGTGTTGCAGTCAACACATTAATTCTGCAGACCACAGTCACAAGTACTTACTTAAAATACAGATATGGTTTCTAAACGTAACGTGAAGCTTTATTTAAGATGACAAAGCTTTTGTAACAGTGCAGGGTGCAAATTTTCAGTACGAAGACATTCAGAAGATTTGTTGCTCAAAAAGGATCTTTTCAAACCCTGGTGGAGGTGTGTGATAAAATTCACTGAACTGACAATCCAGAATGGCACTGTCATCAACTGCAGAAGAGAACCAAAAGAAGGAATCAGAGAAGGAGCACTTACACACTGATCCTCTACTACACTGTCTTACTAAGTTACACACCATGCCCAAACCAGGAAGAATATTCTCCAATTCATCCATTATATGTATCTAATACATTTAAAAGACATCCCTTCAACAAACATGTTAAAGCCCTACACACACAGCCACAGAGAGGAAATCATCCTTCTTCTCTGCTGTTTTCTTTAGTCAGTAATGGTCCTTGGTGCAGCCAAAGGGAATGCTACCTCTGATTTCACTATAAGCATTAGCAGGGCTTTAGACCATTTCCTCAAAATCCTCTATTTCTCCAGAAATCTCCAGACTAAGGACACTACTGACACCCATGGCAGAGGTGTCACCTCCTCAGCTGCATATTTTTCTGTCCACTTTCTAATTCTGCTGGAGTGTCATCTGTGCGCAATGATTTTTCAGGAGATTTACAAGGTTTCAGATGCCTGCAATGGCTGGTGTCAGACCATCTTTTTTAGCAAAGACCATCTGATGCAAAGCAAGCATCTTTGCTTCTTTAATTTGAAAGTTGATGTTTTTTTTTTACAATACCTCTCCCAGTGTTCAATCCTTTGGATAATCCGAGATGCGAGTGTTTCTACATTGAATGTAGACACTTTATAGAAAAGAAACTGCTGAGGATTTTCACAGCAAAGCCTTCATATATTGCATTAGCAAATGGAAATACCCAACCAGTCAGAAAAGCAAGATCTCTTTCAAAGACAACTTCTTTCCAAGATGAACCTGATACTATTAATGTTAAAACAGAAAAGCTTCACCTTCATTATTTTGGCTTAGAATTTAGATATCTCAGAGGCAAGGTAGGAATTTTAACCTCCTAGGCTCAGTTAAAACTCTTACTAGCATATTTGTTCAGTTCTGCAGTACTTAAGCAGTGTTTGCATCTCACTTCCATATAAGTGCCTGAGGTACAGCTGCTGCAGGCAAAAACCTTTAAGTCCATTTTTCTGTTTTACATTCTCAGGCTTGATACTGTGTTTGCCTGCCCTATGATGTTTCTTTTTAAAAGGTAACTGTAGTTCTGGTCTGAATTATGGATAGAGTAATGTTTACGGAATTCTCTTTTCTATGTTCAAATCCCTTCACGCGATTAGAAGTAGCTCACGTTAAATTAAGAACATCTATAGTTAAAGCTTATCCTAAGTAACTACCACAAAAAATTATCTGCAGACCTCAATTATTTTAGCTACAAGTAGGAGACATGATGATTATGATGAAATTATGCCCACTTGTGGAAGATGATAGTAAAAGCCTGGCAATAAAAGGTCTGCACGTCCTCCAGGCATGGAACTACTTTAGTCAGAGAAAAAATTTTTTATGGTAGACTAACATGCCACCAAATGTTTTCCGAGAGCAACCTGCACCCTTCATGCTACGTTACACCATTTCCAAAACAAAGGGAAGATGTACCAATGAATTACCACAGCAATTCTCCTCCAGCTGCTCATGCAGCACTCTGTAGGAGATCCCGCAGTGCTGCAGGGCAGTTACTGTCCGCAACAGCCTTTTAGCAGCGCCATCATGTGGCTTCAGAACACATAACAGTGATCAGACAAAATTTCCACTCGCTAGCAACTTGGAAAAGTCATGTACATTTATAGACTTCAAAGATCCTATAACACACCTAGAGGATTTTCTTCCTGCTCATAAAATTCAATATTACAAATGTATCAATGGTAACATGACCACAGCTCACCAGGAACCAACCATGACAGGAAAAAATTATCCACATCACATAGTTAATGGTATCCTGGCAGAGGCTACTACTTAGATAAAGCTCACATGGGAATAAACATAAGATGGGGATAGCTGTAGATGTAACAGAGGGAATCCAAGGAGCAGTTATCATTTACTGTAAGCTACAAGCCACAAGTGTAGCTTTGATGACGCACTGATTTGGGGGAAGTGATGCCTTTCAGAAGAGATGTTAAACAGAATTCTGACTACTGGGGAACTACAAAATCATCGCCAAGTTCTGGAAAAGTAAATTGTTAACACATGTCTTGGCCAAATTCCAACTTCCATAATTCATAAATTCTTTCTTAAACTGCCTTTGCAGGGATTAATTGGATATGGTATTCGTTTCTTGTTCAAAACTGCTGTGCTGTATTGATGGTTGCTGCCAAAATAGCTATCACAATTTGCTCAGCAATTGCTGGATTTCAAAACTGGGCATTGATTTGGTACAGCAGCAAGGAGCTGTACCACTACACAGCAGCAGCTGTACTAGTGCTGCATTAAAGTTGTTACTTCCAGAAGAAAATACAAACAGCAATTCAGTATCTATTTGCATTTAACACTGAATGAATCTGTGAAATATGTGAAATTCACAGGCATAAATACCAAGCTTCAGAAAGAAAGCATATTAGCCCACAAGTCTACATGAGTTTGAATTTGTTTTTTCTCCATCTGCTTCAGTTTTTTTACCTGGCAATTTTCAGACTGAGGGCAGTAACTCCCCAACCTTCTGGACCCATACCAAGAATCAGTTTGAAAATATCTGACTTACCATAGACCACTGGATAGACAGTCCCTCGGATTCCTGAAGCTGGACAATGCATGTTCTTCCCATTTAAATATACATTTAATTCTACATGGTCATATGTAATGCCCTAAAAGCACAAGTAATTAACAAAAAAACCCATCAACAACTTTATACATGTAAGGCTGCTGCTTAATTTAGCTTTCTTAGCCACAGCCAACTTTTAACATCATTATGCAAACCACAGCGTCCTAGAAAACCTTGCATGAAATATTCCTGCAAAGAACTAAAAGTTAATAAATGACCAGTAACATTTGTATTTGCAGATACTCAGGATTCCTTAATGCTTACTCAGTCTGGATGCAGCACAGTACTGCATACCGTATCTCACTGAGTTTACAAAATGATTTTCCAAACTATTCTTCAACAGGTTCCTTATCAAATGTTAAGGATATATAAAATTTTCAATTATTTCAACATTAAGCAGTTTGTGGTCTTCTTGTTTATATCTCCTCATGGAAATAACTTTAGTAAAGAGTGGTCTGTCCATGCTTCCATACAGAAACCTCTCTCAGCACATTTACTCTGCCAGCAGCAAGAGATCATGGTTTCATACACAGTGCTATAAATATATCAACTACACAGCAGAAAGCAAACACTAACAAGGTAATAAATTACTTGTTAGGTAAATGACTTCTGTCACTGTTTTGGCACGGCTGTGTGTGACAATCTGTGTTGTCCCTCAGTACTTCAGAAATCTATTTCTGTGACATAATAAAATAAATGAAAACTGGGGAATTAGCAGTAATACATCAGCTACTTTTCATAGAAACACAGAATGGTTTGGGTTGGAAGGGACCTTAAAGACCACCTAGTTATAGCCTCCTTGAAGCTGGTCAACTTAGGCTGACCAAATGCTGAAACACTCTGCAACCATCCAAAAAACAATTTCAGAAGGGGATTAAAAGAATAATGTAGTATCTGAGGGTAAAGGATGGAGGCATCACCTTAGCTTCTTAGGACTTCTAAATATGAAATTTCTAACCATTGCTACCGGACACTGCGAACATGACAGCAATAAAACATAACCCTTTGAACAAAGTCACTTAAAGATGGTTTGAGAAACCTGGAATAGCAAGGTACAAAAAATCTTAAGATTCTCCGTTTGTTCTCATTCTTAATAATTTTCCCAGTGAGCATTACTCCCCTCCCCACTTAATATCTCGTGTTCCCTATAAAAGTTTGGCTAAAAATACAATTCATCTATCGTCCAGGACCTATCTCTGCTCAGCTCTGTCCTAATCATTAACCAGTTAGCTGAAGGATCTTGAGTTTGGCTGGGCATGGTGCATAGCTCTGTAATGCATTTCAGCACATTATTTATTCAGGAAGGTCCCATCTCAATGTAAGATCCTTGTGATGGGAGTTATCCATCAGGTAGATACTGCAACTAGACTGCAAGAGAGCATTAGATGCTACTTTTCAAACACTGTCAAAGTCTGTCCCTCGTTCACAAATACATCAATGAGAATGAAGACCACTGAAGTCCACTGATACCCAGGCTGCTAATCCATCCAAACACAATGGGACTTTATATCAGCACTTCCCAAACTGGGAGATGCAAGCTGAATAATTGTACTGAAATGGTCAGTCTGACCACAGAGCTGTAAATAAGGGGAATCTAGGAACATCTGGAAAGTAAAGAAGGCTTAAGGAACTTACCACCACATCACCTTCCTGAGGAAGGTTGTTCGCTGGTAGTCTGTTTTTCTCCTCATTGTTATAGTAGAGAGCTCCATCATTTCTCATCACCAGGCTATGGACATCTCGACCAAGTGGAATTTGATTCAAGTTTGCTTTCTGAGTTGCAACTCCAATACCCCAAATCCCTAAAATGTGACAGTAACATGGTAAGAAAACAAACAAACCAACCAACCTCATTATTTTGAAGACTTACCTGAATCAGGACAGAATACAGAATGCCAGTGCTATGGCCGTACTACTACTATCTCTTGCACATAACAGAACTATCACAGGTTAGCCCTGGTAGGCAGCTAAGCACCAAGCAGCCATACACTCACTTCTCCCCCACAGGCCCCAGAGGGATGGTGGAAGAGAGAAGGAAGACTAAAACCAAGAAAACCTTTCTTGTGGGTAAAGACAAAAATTGTTTAACAAGCAAAGGAGAAGTGGAAGAAAGAAAACAAAACAAACCAAAGGAATGTAATGGCAATCACCACCTCCCACAGGCAGACTGAGGCCCAGCCAATTCCCAAGCAAAAGATGGCTAACCTCCCTAAAGCCACTCCTCTCCTTTTTGTTGCTTAGCATGGAACTACATGGCATGGAGGATCTCCTTGGTTAGATCAGGTTATCTGCCCGGTTGTGTCCCCTCCCCACCTCTTGCCCCCCAGCTGGAGGGTCAGAGTGAGAAACAGAGAAGGCCTTGATGCTGTGTAAACACTGCTCAGAAATAGCTAAAGCATTAGCCTGTTATCAGTATTGTTTTGGTCACAAATCTAAACCACAGCATCACAGGAGCTGCTATGAAGGAAGTTAACTCCATGCTGGATAGACCCAGTACAAGCAGTCAATAGAAGTAACCAGTATGTATCCTGAAAAAAAATTCAGAGAATTGTAATCACTTAGCTTAACTTTTATTCCCAGAAAAATATGAAAAGAGACTCTGAAACTGTAGGAGGATGTGAAAAATAAATCAAACTAGCATGGATTTGTGAACATTTCCTTTTCCCGCTGGTGAAACTATTCTTAGGGAAAAAGAAGAAACTGTAAATACAACAGATCTTGATTTGGTAATGCTTTTGAAACTCATACAACATTGAAATAGTCAGATTATGAAAACATGGTCTAGACCTTTTCAGATTATGAAAACATGGTCTAGACCTTTACAGCAATATAAATGCACGACTGGTTAGAAAACCGTATTCCAGGACTACTCATCACATCAAACCAAATCAAAAAAGATGATTCAAGTGGGGTTTGAGGTTTTGCAGTGAATGCACAAGGCCAGACACTGTTCCATATTCACATCAATTACTTGGGTAACGTGATGATGTGCTGGTTAAATGTGCTGCCAACACCAACCTGACAGGACTGCAAGCTCTTCAGAGGCCCCTCAAGTTTTAAACGATCCTGACAAATTGATAAGAGGCCTGAAGGAAAATGCATTTGCTTTTTCTGAATTATGAAGAACAGTAGGAACACTAAGTGGCACAAATACAATAGTAGCTTGGCAGGCAGCTCATAAAATATAATATGGGGGTTATCACAGACCACATGCTGAGCATGAGTCTGTGCCCTACTGTTGTGAAAAACTTCTGGACATATGGCACATATAAAGCCAACACACTGTATGTACAACAGATGAAGGATGTCTACTGCTGCTGCAGCTGGAGCACAGCATCCATTTTAAGCATCGTATCTCAAGACAAATTAGTTCAGTTAGAAATATTCTCAAACAAAACCAATCAAAAATGTAAAAACATCACCTATAAGGAGACAATTAAAAAAAAACCCAACAAACCAGCCTGGGGCTGTTTAATCTGGAGAAGACTAAAATGAGGCAAAAATATAATAAAATCAGTTTCAAAAGACAAAATTGCAAACCAGTTTATTCTTATTCTTACATGCTCAGGATGAAAAGGACAAGAGTGTGAACATGATTCAGATTACACGCCTAAAACCTTTCCAATGGTCAGGGTGACCCCACAGTGACACTTCTGGGAATCAAAGTTTTAAGTTAAGTGATCTACAGTCCTCCTGCCTTGAGGCACAGAAATAGACAAGACACAGCTTGTCTTGTCTATTCCTGTCATGAGAACCAGGAGAGTTTATTTCCTGTGTTTCTCAAGCACAAGAACATGGATATGTATCTGTGTGAATAATGACCATATATGAATAACAGCTGCAGTGGATTCTTCCCCTAACATATAGGACTCTAAAATTGCCAAACTAAGACTGATCTGGGGTTTACATACAGTTTAAAACCAAGCAACTGGTTTGACTGCAAGGTGTTTTGGACAGATTTGTGTTCATGCTGCCTGCACTCCAATCCAATTGAATGCAAACAACCCTTACCCAGAAAGTGCCAGGTTCAAGCTCCAGCTGGTACTGTAAGGCCTGGCTGTCTCTGGACTAACACTTCCCTTCTTCCCTTTCCCTATGTACTTAGGGAAAGAACCGCTTCATTTTCACAGTGTCTGTTGTTTTTAAAAATACAGGGTAACTTTTAACATCAGAAAACAGGCAAGCCAGAAGCATGCTCTGTACTAGTGAAGTTGGCTGTATTAATGCTTCTGAATTCCATTCACTTTCAGCTGCCTTGCACCATATCTGTGCAAAACGAAGAAACAGGGTGCTGAAAGGCTCCTCTTGATAAGGCGGTGTTGGAGTAAATGCTGCACATTTGATTTGAACAGCGAAGTGTAGCACAAGGAGTGTTACCCTTGCTTGGGCAAACACGGTGCATGTTAAAAGCAAATGGAGGTAGACAAATAGCTATAAATACTGCTGGATAAACTGCACTATTAAAAAAATACTTCACAGCGACAGTATTTTATGTGGTTATAAGCATTTATTTACCAAAAAACATTTCTAACATATGCTAACTGAAAAACATGCATATAACAGCATATAAAACAATATGGTGTTTTTTAGGGGGTGCACTCTTTTAGTAATACACTTACCATGTTTTTTAATATTTCAGAGCCATGATAAAAAAGAAAAAAAATTTCCTGTTACACAACGTCAGCTTATAGACCTCTCCAACATTCACAAGTTCAAGGATGCAATCAGAAAGATTCACGTGCTCGGCACTGGAGATACGACCACCCGCAGTCACACCAACACACCTTCCAAGTTTAAAGTTGTACGTTTTTGCTGACTAACCTGTGGACTGGATTTTAAACTCAAAATAGCTCTTGTTCTGATGCAAAGGTGCATTGGCTAAGCAGCCTCCCGTGCCACATATTCTTCTGCCATTTTTAACAATCACAACATCTGTTCCTGCAAGAAGAAAAACACCCGCAAAACTTCAAAACATCTTTAGAAGTCTGGAAGCAGCCCTTAAAAGCCCTAAACACTGAGAACTGTTTTTGTTCTTTCTGCCCATGTAAGAGCTTCATTACCTTGTGAGAATAATGATGATAGGCTATGCTTTGAAGTAGGAAAAGGAAGCCTGTTTATGGGGTAGTTCATCTTCCAACTAGGGTTTATTTATTTAAAATCTATATGCTGCTCTAATTTTGCCTCTTGGGTTTCACGGCACCATGCTGATTACAACCTTTGCTCAGCCACATCAGAAGAATAACTTACTATTTAGTTAGAAAGGGTTCACTGTGAGACCAGAACCCTGTACCCTGTCTCTATACACAGAAATATGTCTGCTAAGAGAAGAAAAGGCACATTGAGTAGAAACACTGGATGGAACTGCAAGGTGTTTAGTTATTCTCTGAAAAAATCCTTTTATTAGAAACATGACTGGCAAAACACAGAGAAGAAGCCCTCTGCCAAATTTTTCTTCTCCAGTGAAACACTTCTTCCTTAGGCACTGTTGTCACTGTGAGGAACATGGGAAACAGTCAAAGTTCACTGATACAAATGAATAAAACCAGACTAACAATTGAGTGGCTGGGATCAGCCACACTGCCTTCCTCCTAGCTCTATCCCCTGCTCTGCTGCAGCAGCTGACCCAGATCCCTTCTCTCCTCAACAACGCCCAGGCATAGCTTTGTGGACAGCTCATCCTCAACACGCGGTATGGACCAGACACCCGTGGCTCATTCTGCACCTTCACTCCTGTAACCCCCTCCTCTGCATCACCATCCCTTGTGGAATGAATAGGATCTTCAGCCCTATCAGCCTGCCTTCTCTCCTCAGGGAACCCCTCTGAAACTGAGGTGCACCCCTACATACTCATTCTGCTAAGCCTCGACTGAATTTAAGCCAAAGTGAGACTTCTTCCTGAAAACTGCCAAATCCTTCCGGAGAAGTAGCCCAAAAGCGACCTCCCCAGCACACTTCACTGGGAGGAGAGAAGGCGCCTGGGGCAGGGCACATTCCCCCTCCGGCCAGTATGGTTACACGGTATTAACTCCACACCGCTACCAGCGCCACACTCAGGCTTCCCGGGTATAAGCCTCCCGCTCGCCTCAAGTCAGCCCCGCCGCGCCGCGGACCTGCGGCCTTTCCCCACCGCCGCCAACCCTCACTCTCCGCTCTCCCTCCCGCCCCACGGCCCGTCGCAGGCGGCTCATGGTGAGGCGAAGGGAGACCAGGTCCCACCTCACCCTGCTTACCCATGCGCTGCGTGTCGAGGTGCACCGCCGGCATCTCCTTTAGAGGGATGTGGCCGGCACCACCACCCCTGCAACAGGAGAAGCAACACCACACAGAGGCGGCCATGACTGGCCGTACCCCAGCGCGCCGCGCAGGCGCAACAGCGGCCAGTGGGGCGGGCGGGGCAGCGCCCCCTGGCGGGCGGGAGGTAGCGGGGCGGGCGGGCTTGCTTTCCTGTATGCCCGCCCCGGCGCGTCATGGCGGGAGGCGGGGGGCAGCGGCGCCTGGGGCAGGCTGTGCACACGGGGCCACGTTAAATCCAGCACGTCCTGAAAAATAAAATCCCATTAAACTTCCGCCTTTCCTCAGGCAGTGAAAATTCAAATGGAAGCGAGTGCAGGACAGGAACCCTCTGCTTCTCTGCAGCTGTGGGGTAACGTGGTGGTGGCTTGAGGTGTGAGCACACAAGCCTCTGCATGCAGCCACCTAAACAACAAGTTACACATGTATATGTGAGAATATATATATATATATGCATGAATGAAAGAGGAAACTGATCATGATGGGCAGATAGTACATGTCACATCAGCACACTCCACAGTGGAAATGTACCGGGCAGTTATTTCTGTCTCCAAGTAACAGGAACCCCATAAGAACCCCATTCCTTCCTCCCTTCCTCCCTTCCTTCCTTCCTCCCTTCCCTTCCTCCCTTCCTCCCTTCCTCCCTTCCTTCCTTCCTCCCTCCCTCCCTCCCTCCCATAGGAACCCTATTTATTTATTTATTTATTTATTTATTTATTCGTTCTTTCCCTTCCTTATTTTAATTCTTTCTCAGAAAAGTCAACAGACAGGACTACTCGAAGCAAAGGTTTGTGCAGCCAGGGCCAGCTACCATGGTTGCCTTGATGGTGTCTGCCCCCTGTGTGTTTCCCTTTCTCCTCATCTTCCAGGCCTGTCTGGCTTGTGAGTGTTAACTTTTTCGGGTCCTGTTTGCTTCTAGAGCACCTCCTCATTCGTTCAGAAGTTTTGGTAAGCGTTAAACTGAACTGGAAAGACTGCTGCAGTGAAAAGCCAGCATGCTATCATTGCGCTTAGCAGTCGTTTTGCAAAGCATGCTTTGGGACCAGCTTTGTGTCCCTTTCATAGAGGCAGAATGCCACTTAATTAAAAAAGCTGTAGCTTTGCTTGTAGCCTCGGGTTAAACAAGTGTTTCTTTAGCAAAAGCCCTAGAGCTGTCCCTACAGCATCCAGAACAGGGGCCACAAACTGGGCTCCAACAAGTATAACAAACAGTGATAACACGGCTATAAAGCCCACCTGTATCTACTTCACGTTTTTATTTATCTACAGGCAAATATCCAAGACATGTTGTGCCATCTATTGCTGATCTAAAATGTTTTGCAGATAATTTAAATACTTACATTTAAAGGTCTGTTTCCTTCCGAAACCAATTTGGGATAAAACTCTTGTTTCTCATGATTCTGTGGCATTTCACCTACAAAGCTCCGTTACCGTTTTATTACAGTACATAATATGATGCAACTAATGTAACCCATGTGGTACAGTGTTGTCTGTCTTTAAGAGGGTGAGGGGTTAAGCGAATATTCAAAAACCCTTGTTAAAAGAAATCTTCATAGCAAGAAATATCTTATTGTTCTGGATGGGGTGTATCAGTCACACTTACCCCATTACTTGAAATATGAGGTGAAACGCTGTCTTTCTCAAAATTGCGCCTAAAACCAATCTGATTTTAAAAGCAGCTTTAAAATATACTTCCTTTCTTTTATTGGACTTACTGTTACAGCCCATAAACATTTGGGGTCAAGAGCTCACTTCCTTAAAATATGCCAAATGGGATTAGTCTTGAACTTCTAAGAAGTACATATTAGGTGGAAGCTGATGTTTATTTATTTCGTGTGGAGGGCATCATGATTCTTATTGGTGGCTTGTTGTTCACATAATTAGTCCCATTTAAATCACTGCGGGATTTTTATTGTCTGTCACACACTGTGGGTTTGCTACAGTAAATGCTGAAAGACAAATGTTAATATGGTTAAAAAAAACCCAAACCCCAAACTTAGAAGGAGACTCAAACTCCAGATGACTCCCTATCCCATTTTTTTCCTCTGAGACCCAGTATGTCCTTTCTTCCCCAAAAGAAGCACTGGAATATAAACACATCTCACCACATGAAGTCAGCATTGCCAAATCAGTTGGACTCCCAGGAGATGGGGCCTTGGGGAGCAGTGGCTGGCTGTGCCTTCCTGCCAGTTTCCTGCTCCACTTCTTTCTTAACTTGAGAGGCTGGTTTTACAGGTGAGCAGACTGCAGCACTTATGGGGTAAAGTGCGTGCCACAGCTTGGAAAAGTTGCTGGTGCTTCTTCGGAGCACACTGACTCCAGTGCCGATGTGCTCAGCAGTCAGGAAGCCTCGGAGGACCAAGGTCAGTGCAGCCCTTACCCTGCGCCCATCTTCTCTCCCTCCAGGAGTGTAGCTTTGCTGCTGAGCACCCTGTCAGCAGCTGGGGATACAATGAATTGTGCAGGAACAGCAGCAAAGATGTTTGTGAAGGCTCCAGTGCTAGACAAAATCAAGCAGGTAATAGTACTGGTCCAGTGAAAGTAAGGCAAAAGTCAGCTGATAGGAAACATCGCTTATCCATATGCCTGTCTTGGAGGATGAGGTGAGCAATTCTAGCAGGATAGTATTTTATTTGTAAATGTGCTTGTCAGCCTGTTCAGAGTATATTTGAGCACTGAAATTTTTACAGTGCACATTTCCTCAAGGAAATGAAGATCTGGGCTCAAGTATTTAGAAGTATAACTGTGCTTGGTAATGAAGGGTTAATTCAGCTTCTGCCTTTCTTCAGTGTGCATTTCTTTCACTGGGGAGGCCAAGTGTTTAGAACCCTCCCACACCGGAAGCAAAATTATGCTCAGCATGCCTAAACATGTTTGTTGCTCACAGGGTTTTAACTTTATTTCCTTGAACAGTAGCAGCAGAGACATTTTGTCTGGGAACCATGTTAGAAGAACAGGAAAATGACCGGTCCCGTCCATTTCACAGATGCAGGCATATTTGGAGGTCCTGCCGAAAGAAAATGGCGGTCATTGACTTGTTTTGTTCTCTAGCTCACAGCTTCATTCAAAAAACACAACCGTCTCTCATTAGCCCCGCAAAGTAGATCTACACTGGCTGCAGACGAGTATGTTTCAGAAGGGCTCCCTGATACCGCCAAATTTGTGTGCGAGACGAGAACTCTCTCACCAATTGTCTCAGTATGTAATGCAACACAATGAACCAGTTCTCAGAAAAATAATTCCTCTTCATCCTGTGAGTAAAACCCTCTGGGACTTGCTTCTCTCCTGCCACAGGCTTTGCAGAGGCACTTACACCTGTGCAAACCAGTGAAAAAAATAGTGATTAAATATGCTGGAATGGCTTTAGGAACATCGCCATGCAGCTTGCACAGAAGTAAATGATGGTGCAGGACTGGAAAATCAAGGTTTGTTTATTGAAAGCAGCCCTTCCACTCCCAGGGTCAGGCCTGTGGTTTGGAAGATGATACAGACAAGGTCTCAGATGAAAAACAGGTTGTGCTTGTACTTTTGAAATCTTCATTATAACGTGTTCTTGTGAGGATTAATGTTCTGTAGAAAGTCTTCTGGTTTATACAGCTAATCTGACGCTTGCCAAATCATAGAAGAAATTGTATATGAAAATTAATTTTGTTCCTCGTTGTTCTATTTACTTTGGAGGTCACTGCTCCTTTCCTCTTTATGCAATCTAAGCAAAACCCACCAGAGCAGAGCTTTGATCTCCAGGCAATCACAAACCTCATTAAACCTGACAGGCACGCTGGCCGTGCTTTGTTCAGGAAGGAGCAATTCAATTCTTTTATGGCATAAGACTACTGAAGACTGGAAACCACTGCCCATGGCAGAGGGCTGCGTGGCCAAGCACTGGGATGAGCGGGCTTGTATGAGCAAGCACTAATTTGGGGAAAGTCAGAGCCATTTCTCGAGGGACTGCTTGCGGATGCGGCAGCAAGAGCACAGATTGGTTGCAGCTGTGTTTGCCTGTGTGCATGTCCGGGGCCGGAAACACCATGCAAGAGCCAGCAGACAGTGGGAGAAGCAGTGGTGTATGGCCCTGAGAAAAAGCCAAGGGACAGCTTCTTCTGGGCAAGGATCCTGGCTAGAGCAGCAAACTTGGACTGCCGCGCAGCACTCCCTCCCATTTGCTTCCTCTGCGTGCAAGGAAATGGGACATGGCTGTACATTCTTTGTAAATAAATAGGATTACGCTAAGGAGCTAACTGAATTCATCATCGATCCCCCCTCCCAGTCCTCCAAATAAAACATGGCAAAGTGCTGAATATTAGTTAACTGTGTGGGTCAAAGTTCTGTACTTGGAACTACAGGGCTTGCCAGTACTGCTAAAATGGTCACTGGAGACCCTGCAGGTATCAAGGCAGTCTCTGAAATTCAGACCTCAAAACAACAGTTGATCATTTCCATTGCTGATGACCCTTCATGGATTTTTAATGCCTGGTATTTCTACAATGCGTATTGAAAGTAGCTTTTATGGAATAATAACAAGAAAATGTATTCTCTGATTCCTTGTTTGGAGTGTCTAATATAGTCCAGATGTATCTGTTGAAAAGAAATGCGGTCAGATATATAGTTGTGAAACATGTACATGAGTAAGATGTTTGATACACTGAGCTGTTTTGAATAGTTTCTTTTATCTGTGTTATCTTACAGTGTCTTCTTACCAAGCTGCTATCTGCATCAAAGCTCTTGCAGGTTTATGTCTGTATTTAGCCCCTCACGGCAACTGCATCATACATGTCCGATTGTCCCTCTCCATTTGAGGGTAGGCTCATGCCAGCACAGCTGAATAAAGCAGCATGATTCAAGTGTGATCAAGTTGAAGACGTACCTGCTCATTGCAGGGGGGTTGGAGCCGATGACTTTTAAAGGTCCCTTCTAACCCAAACTATTCTGTGAGTCTGATTTTATGAAGTCACTGTCCAAGAGTGTACTCTGACAATTCTGCAATAGGATGTGAAGGCTTAACCTTCTTCAGTGGGAAGTAAAAGGCAGACTTGCAGCCAAGGGTAAGACTGGGAAAATACCCCAACTACCTCTTTTCTTTGGTTTTTCACTCTAGGAGACAGTTACAGTCTGACAGAAGTTTGATAGCATGGCTTCAGAGAAGCCTTACTAATGGGGAATACAAACCTGGGAGGACAAAAACCAAACACAGAAAAGCTGCTTTTAACTCCAGCTACATTTATCAATCAGTTTTGTGTTAGACATCTCCAGTGCAGCACAGGGGGTGCCTGGGGCCCGGAATGAGCAGCTGGTGTTGCCTAAGGGCAAGGCTGTGTTACTTTTGGCAGCAGCGCCGGCAATAGCTGGCTGGAAGGAGTTGTGAAAGTATGGCCTGTGGGGGCACTTGTGTTTTATGCTGACGTGTGTGCCGGCTGCCACCGAAACAGGCCCTCTCACTGGCTCGTCCTGGCACTGGTGTTTGCTCGGCTGCGGGATCAGCTGGCTGCCAAAATTGATCCCACTGAAAACTTCTCCTTTGTTTTTAAACTAGATTAGCTTTCAGCTCTGTTGGCTAGCGGATCTAGCTTAACATGTGGCTGCATGAATGTTGGAGCCAGCAGAGAGGAGGCATCAGGAAAGCATGACTAAGGGAAGGGAAAAGGATGGAATAATCTCTTTTGCCAATAGCACAGTCTCAGCTTGGCTTAACCCCCGTAAATCTACCTCTCAGGGTAAAATTACCTGTTACAGCTTGAGTCACTTTAATAGCTTGCTTCCACAGAAAGGGAAGAATCTTGTTTTCCTCACTCCTCTCACGTTACACCTGGTGACTGAACTGGTGTAACCCATTGAATCAGCAGAAAGCTCACCCTGGCAAAGAAAAGGGAGTAGTGTTCTGCTGGCGTAGTGGGTGAATCAGCTCAGTAACACATTTGCCAAGGCTGCAGAGCTGGTACAGGCAGGGAAGGCAGCAGCAGCGGGCTCTGAGGTCTCTGACTGAACACAGCACACAGATTCTGGCTCAGAAATCCCTGCTGTAACGCTTAGCAAAACAGTCACAATCTGGGTTCTCTATGCAGTTTACAGATGACAATAGGCACTATCCCTTTGTCTTACAACAAATGTGGTGTTTGTCTGATAAAGCTGGAAGTTGCCATTGGTCTATAATTCCTTCCACACTCCTCCCTATTTTCAACCCTCCTGTGGGTGACATCTGTCCTAACACTTCCCTCCAAGAGGGCCTCTCCTTTGAGCCTAGATTTCCCTTGGGTTTATTTCCTTATTAGATAGGGAAATATTGCCACAGATCTACTAATGCTCTTTTGCATCAGCCAGAACTTTTCTCTGAAGCTTCAACAAATGGTCCCTGATGTTGCTTCAGGAACACAATGTGCTCTCAGATGTGGGAATGCAAGCTCATAAGCAAGCTGCTATCAAAAGACCTCTATAAACAACAACTGGTTAAAAAGAATACAGAAAGATGAACTCATGTGTGTGCAAAACAGGTGGTGGTGTGCAACTCTAGTGCTCAGATAGTAGTAAAATGCCTAAATTATATTTGATGTGCTCAGGACAGTCATGGCACACTTAAGCGTGGCACTGGCTGGGCACTGTCTCCACGCACCAAGAACAGAAATTCCATGCTGTGCTTGCCCAAGTTTAGGCTTTCATCTTTTGAAAGAAGTCCAGGCAAAGAGGGACAAGAACATCTTCAAATGAAGAGCAGATATCACAGGTGGGCAGGTGTCCACTCATGCTGATACAGCTCCTCTTCTTTTATAAGGGGACAGAGTAGGACCAGTGCAAAGAATTAGTGGTGAATAAAATGTACTCTAAAAATATCTCAGGAAAAAAAGCTGGATGAGAAATGTATGAACTTAATAATGAGTGAGGAATCCAAAATGCCCTATTGCTGATGGTGTTTTAAACCATAAAATCACAGAGAAGATTAGAAGAATGAGGAAGTTCTTGATATAAAAATGGCTGTTGGGGAAGTGTAGACGAGGGATACTTTGAAAACACGAAGTACAAGCACTGGGATTTCACTTGAACACAGTCTGGGTAGTGGAGGAGTGGATTAAGCTACCACTTTTGAGAAACTAGGATGATCTGGTGATGGACAGATGGACAAAGGAGATGATGGACAATTAGGAAGAAACAAGCAGGATGTTAAGAGCACTTTAAGGTCTCAGTTGCTTTTGTGCAGCAGCTCTGCCTTCCAGGGCTGCTTTCTGGTTGACAGTGGATGAAATACCCCAGTGTATGAGCACTCTGAAGTGGTTTCCAAAAACACTTGTCCTTGATCCAACTGTTAAGTCCAGCTGAGAGGCCAGGCCAGGCATCACGAGGGAAGGCAAGGAAGAGGAGACTGCTTCCTCTTCTGGCTGCAGTGAAGTGGGGAACCACAGCTTCGGCATGTTATTGAATGGGTTTAAAATTCCAGGTTCCTAAACAATTGGCAGAAAGATGTCAGCTGCATGAGGGAACTCCATCTGAGAGAAATACGGTATACCCTGTGACATTACTTGTGTGGGTACTCCTGAATGTGAACAGACTCCACCATGCTGACGAGTGACGCGACTGCACTGGGTGAGTGAAAAGCAGGGGAGTGACAGGGGTGCAGGAGGCAGAGTACAGGCGTTTGGGAACAGCTTCTGCATAGTGTTTCACAAATTCTAATTCAGAAGTTCAGTTTGGCTTTGATGTGAGACTTGTTGACTGAGATCTAACAGAAGGACTGCAAGGAAGATACAAAGCACAAAGATCCTCTGTGGTCTCAGCACTTCCAGCTGCGGTTTCACAGTCCTGTAAGCTGAGGGTCCTCCCAGGCAGATGTGGAATCCATCGTGCTCCATCCCCCTGGGACTAGACCGTGTTAGTGCAGGAGACCTGCCTAGTTTTGACAGGCCATGGTACTCTCCAACAGATTCACTGCTAGGAAATGGTACAGCCAGTGTGTTAAAGCAAACACGAATACATCTCCATCCCTTCAGAAAGCACATAAGGATACCTGGCTAAGATGTTAATTGTTTAATGAGTGCTCTCAGGATGTGGAAGATGCTCGTCCGGATCGCCACCCAGCAGTGCTCCTCCTTAGGCTGCGCAGCGCTCGCTGGGGAGCTGTAGCCTCAAGTTTAATTTGGCAGGGTTAATAAACAACAGAACCCCGTCAGCATCTCGGCGGAGGCACACGCAGCCTGGCCACGAGCTGAGGGAACAGGCATTCACCGCCTGTTAGCGAGGCCGCCCGTTCCTCCCTCCCTCCCTTCCTCCCTCCGGGCAGCCTCAGGGCCTTTCTTTGCCTCTCGCCAGCGAGTGGAGGAGGAAGAGCCGCCGCAGCAGCGCCTGCCCCGGGGCCGATCGGCGGCCGCTGGCCAAGGTGGGTGGGCGCACCCGGGCCGGGGCTGCGGGCAGCAGCTCCTGAGCCACCGACAGCTTCTGCAGAGGCCGGGGCCGGGGCCTGGGCCTGCCCACCCGTTCTGTGCCGAGCGGCGGCGAGGAGGGGCGTGCAGCCGGGCGGACAGCGGGTGCCGGCCCTCGGCATCGCCCGCCGCCACTGACCGCGCTCGCCGGGGTGAGAGGGGGCACCGGGCCTAGCGCGCTGGGCCGGGACAGGCGGGTCGGCGGGAGCAGAGGCCGACAGGCTGGGGCCCGGCGAGGGGGCCGGTCTGGACGCGGCGTGGTGCGGATTCCGCGGCTGCCCGCTCCCTGCGCCTGCCCCAGCCTCTCCGCGCCCCGCGGGCCGGCATGGTGAGTAGCGGGGGCAGGCGGCGGTGCGGCCCGCGCCCGGGCGGCAGGAGAGGCAGGCCCTGACGGGCGGGTGAAGGCCCCGGCATTGTGCGGTCTGGGGGGGGGGCGGCACGGTCGTTGGTTCGGGTGGCAGCGCTGCTCCCGCCTCGGTCCTTCTATGCCTTGCAGGGAGGGCCCTTCCCGATCAGCGGTGCCCGGCGGGGCGGCTGTGCCCCCGGGAGCGGGGCCGGGCGCGGCATGGCCCTCCAGGCGCGTGTCGGGGATCCCGGAGGAGCGGGGCTGTAGGCAGGAGCACGGAGAGAATGCCTGCCGGGGGACGGGAGAGCGAGCGCAGCAGCGGACGTTGGCGCTGCTCGGTCGGCATGCCAGGCTCTGAGGAGGACACCGTATGCTTGGGGCTGCGACTGCGCTGAAGCAGCGTTGCTTGTTCCTCCAGGCCTTTCAGGAGTTCTGAAGGCTGAACGTGTTTGATCCACCTGGTTCTTATGGGAAAAGTTTGGCCATGGTTTAAAGCATGGCCACTTTCTTCAGCTCTTCTTGGCTGCCTGGATACCCGCTGCACCCAGGGTTCGATAGTTCCATGTTACAAGTGTCTACATTGACCCTCCATTAAGTTGTGGGTCCTCTAGATGGTGGTTAAGATCGTTGCTGCTGGAGGGAGGAGCTTCCATCACCATTCCTCCTACCTTGTTTGTGCGAGACCCCTTTCTGGGCAGATTCAACACACCAGCCTGACAGAAAGGTGGGGAAATTGCTTGTAAGAGGCCTGACAAGGACTGGCGTCCTTGCAAAGGAGGGGAGACAAGAAGTCTGACTAGCTCAGTTGCTTGTGGAAATGCAGCCTGACTCGATCAGGTTTTGTTTGGATCCCTTGCACGCCATTGCAGGAAGCTTGTAATTCAAGAGCTACCTTCTTGTTTTGTTTGAAGGTTGGTGAAATTTTGGTTCTGCTTTCAGCCTGCTTCTGTCATTAGCCTGTGTCTGTGCTGAGAAGCACGCTAAGTGAATGTCTCTGGAGTGTGTGGAAAAGCCACTGTGGTTATTTTTGCATTTAGGTTTTGTTTTCTTTGGCTGTTCATCTTCCTAATGATAAACTCTGCAAGTGGCTCTTCCTGAGGTGGGTGACATCTGCTGGGTTTGTACCCAGAGAGCTTATGTAGCTCAGGTGACAGAAAAAAACCACTGTGCCTTTTGGGCCGTGTGCTACGTGTGGGGAATTCCGGGGCCATCCAAACCTGGATCAGAAGTTACACAGTGGAGAAGCTGAAATGTTGCTGCAGTTTCTCACAAAAGGACCAGGTTGCTAATACAAAGGGATGTTTCAATCCATGGATGACTTGCTCACAGAAATTAATGTCCTAACCAAGACAGAAGTTCAGCTGCTCCAACCAGTCATACGGGTTTTCAGTATTGTTGGTTTGGTGGTCGTGGTGTTGTAAGAAGGGGAAAAAAAACCCTTGTAGACTTGCCCATTTCCTTTTTAAAAAATCTGAGGGTTTTAATGATGTCATATAATGGTTTGGAAGTTCAGTTACATTTATAAAGCGTAATTATTTAATTGGATAAGTGGGGTTGGAATGAAACAGAACAGTTTTATTTGGATCCTGAAACGTTTTTGTGTATCTTTCCTGTATTTTTAGGAGCATGAAAGTCTTCCGTGTTTGTCCTGCAATTTTAATGGAACGTGTTGTAGTAAGCATTTTCTGCAGTGGTTTGGAGTCCTCACTTTCAGGCATGCAGAGCTGCTCTCCCAGCTCCCTGAGAAGTGAAATCCTTCCTGCTAAAGGAGGTGGAGCACAGCAAATGGAGAACTGACATTTTAATAACTGACATTTGTAGTTATTACTCTCTTAATACAGAAGCCAAACCAATCTCTGTGCTGTTTCTGAGGACTAGTTATAAAGAGGAAGATTCAAGAGTATAGGGCAAAATCACGGTCATCTCATCATCCCATTCTATTTAGGTGTAATAAGGTGGAAGAGAAGCACTGCTTATTCTAGTGTTGAAGTGCTTCAAAATCACGCTCTCACAGAAACTGAACTCGCTGAATGGAATCTGTGGTCTTGCAGGAAACCTTAGGTAGTAGTGGAGTCCTTAGAGCTTTTCTCTGAGGCTTTGTCCCTAGCTGTAATGGTTCTTTGGGCTTCCTCTGCCCAATGACCTTAGTCCTGAGGTTGAGTAGAAAAGATGGCAACTTTTTCAAACTCTCCCTGTTCAAACAAGGGAATACCTCTCCTTGTCACTGGAAAAGCATGTGAGGTTTGCTTACACCTGTCGTGGTTTAAGCCCAGCTGGCAACCCAGAACCACATTTCTCAAGAATGGCTTTTACTGAGAAGTCTCACTGGGACTGTATGGGTCCTCTTGTGAAAGAAACTCGGAACTGACCTTGCTTTTCTTACCTGTAGTGATCTTTGCTTTCCTTGGATCAGTGGTATTGCTTTCATTCTTCTGTGCAGCATAAAATGGTTAGGGTTGGAAAGGACCTTAAGATGATCAAGTTCCAACCCTTCTGCCATGGGCAAGGACACCTCAACCTAGACCATGTCACCCAAGGCTCTGTCCAACCTGGCCTTGAACACTGCCAGGGATGGAGCACTCACAGCTTCCTTGGGCAACCCATTCCAGTGCCTCAGCACCCTCACAGTAAAGAACTTCTTCCTTATATCCAATCTAAACTTCCCCTGTGTAAGTTTAAGCCCATTACCCCTTGCCCTATCACTACAGTCCCTAATGAAGAGTCCATCCCCAGCATCCCTATAGCCCCCCTTCAGATACTGGAAGGCTGCTATGAGGTCTCCACGCAGCCTTCTCTTCTCCAGGCTGAACAGCCCCAACTTTCTCAGCCTGTCTCCATACAGGAGGTGCTCCAGTCCCCTGATCATCCTCATGGCCCTCCTCTGGACTTGTTCCAACAGTTCCACGTCCTTTTTATGTTGAGGACACCAGAACTGTACACGGTACTCCAAGTGCTGTGCATGTACAAGCATGGATCTTCTCTTGCAGCTGTACTCTTGGCTTCCATGTTTTCAACTTCATAGTTCTTTGAGGGGACAGAAACTTTAGTAATAATTTCAAAACTAATTAAAAGAGCTCATTCATATGCCTTGCTGTCACAGCAGTACTTTAATGCTCTTTCTTTGTGATACATCTTTTAATTTATAAATGGAATTTTATTACATATCTGTATTACTTATATATGACTGCATATCGTATAGTATGGAAATAATTTATGCAAGGGAAGCATCTTTCTAATTATATCTTGAAACTAAGTATTTGAGAGTTCTGCCTAATACAAATTGTCACCCATTTTGGTCTTTATTAGCTGTGTGTTTTCTTAGAGCTTGCTGGAAGTCACAAGGTTACAAGGTGTCTGCAACCCAGAACTTGGCTTTGGTTAGAGGCACTGTGAGGGTAGCACTGGGTCCCTTCACAGAGACTTCCCAGTAGAAAGAATTACATGATAAATCCTCTTCATGTAAGTCCTACCCACAGAAAGAAATTACTGAGGTGTGAATGCCTTAAGAGTGGAATTGGAAATAGAGATTGCAGATGGGTAAAACTGGTGAACAGCTTTGTTTCCTATTGAATTATCAGCTGATCTTGGAAGTATTTTAACTTAGTGCTGAATAGCTGCACAATACCATGTTCACTTGGTTATTTAAGTATATTGCAGGAGCAAGAGGAAAGCTGACTTTTTAAGTGTGGTGACTCACCTTTGGCTTTGCAGGTAGAGCACGGAACCACATCACATACTCTTTAGCTGAAGAAATTTTGAAGATGGGCTTTTTCAGACACTTTTAATATTGCCCTCCTACAGCAGCGGTGCATGGGGTTTGAAACTGTAAGGCCTGGAGGAGTTGAGCAAGTAAGGTGTAATCAAATCTTAGCAGGGTGTGTTGGCTGGGTATCTTCTGTGAAAACCCAGTTTCTGTGTATTGCGTCAGTGAAGAAAGATGTAAGTCTTAAACTGTTGTTATGAGTACGTGAGCTGTTTCCATTCAGAGTCCTTGCTGGGTCTGGCAAGCCTTTTTTTTTTTTCCAGCATTTCTAGTTGGGAGTCCAGAAATGGTTCTGCCTGAGCACTGAGCTGTTCCTGTGCCTGCCATCTGGTGGCCAGATACCACAGCTAACTGGGCTGGCTGCGGACCCCAGCTGTCTTAGGGGTATATCCGTCTTAGGCATACTGGAGAAAAGGCAGATCCTTTTCTCACTGAGCTGTGTTTCAGGTGGAGATTGTTTTTTGCATGGTTTCCCTAGAAGACAAATAAATTTTCTAAGTTCCCGTTACTATCTTTCTTCTCTTTCCTAGGAGATGATGGAGCTCCTAGAGGAAGATCTCACCTGTCCCATTTGCTGTAGCCTGTTTGATGATCCTCGTGTCCTGCCCTGTTCCCACAATTTCTGCAGAAAGTGTTTGGAAGGAATTCTTGATGGAAATGTGCGGAATGTTCTTTGGAGGCCGTCCCCTTTCAAGTGCCCCACGTGCAGGAAGGAGACTCCTGTTACTGGTGTCAACAGTTTGCAAGTCAACTACTCCCTGAAAGGTATTGTGGAGAAGTACAACAAAATCAAAGTAACTCCAAAAATGCCCGTGTGCAAAGTGCACAGCGGGCAACCCCTTAACATTTTCTGCCGGACAGACATGCAGCTGATCTGTGGGGTTTGTGCCACCCGTGGTGACCATACAAAGCATGTTTTCTGTTCTATTGAAGAAGCTTATTCCCAGGAGAAGCGGGCTTTTGAAACACTTTTTCAGGGCTTTGAAACGTGGCGTTGTGGAGATGCCCTCTCGCGGCTGGATACCTTAGAAACCAGTAAGAGGAAAGCTCTGCAGATGCTGACCAAAGATTCTGACAAAGTGAAGGAATTCTTTGAGAAGCTACAGCACACGCTGGAGCAGAAGCGCAATGAGATCCTCTCTGACTTTGAGACCATGAAACTTGCAGTGATGCAGGCCTATGACCCGGAAATCAATAAACTGAACACCATTCTGCAGGAGCAGCGGATGGCTTTTAACATTGCAGAGGCCTTCAAAGATGTGTCTGAACCCATTATATTTCTGCAGCAGATGCAGGAGTTCAGGGAAAAAATCAAGGTGCTTAAAGAAACTCCTTTACCTTGTTCCAGTGTGGACATCAGCCCTACAATGAAGAGCTTTGATACCAGCCAGTGGAATGGCATAAAGCTAGTTGATGTGGACAAACTTTCCTTGCCTCAGGAAAACAATACTCTTAAATTCAAGATTTCCTCAGTCTTTTCGCGCCGATTTATAGTGAATTCTCTTATTTGCTTGCTTATTCTTGCTGTCACCAGGATGTCCTTTGTGGAGTCAGTTGTTGACAATCTCCAGTGCTGGAGATCTCAATTCTTTGCAATTAACTTGTCCTATTTGGCAGATACGGTGGAGATAGCAGATCACGCAGTCTTTTACTGGGAACAGATGACAGATGGAGCTTCACTTCTAAGAGAAAAGTGTAAAAACTATACATTGGTTGTACTGGATAATGTTGCACAGTTTGTGTGCAAGTATAAACTGTTGTGAAGGCCATGCAGGAATAGGAGAAGTAAGAGAGATCTGGTGAGGAAAACTTCTTAAAATTGATTGGGTTTTTAAGGCTTCCAGTGAAAACATTCCAAGATTCAAAATGTTTCCAAAACATTCATACAATTCAGATAGTTTGAGTGCTGATTAACTGGAAGATGAAATGAAGCTTTGAAAAATACATTGTTTTGGATTCTTCTTTTAGTGGTGATTATGGGAATATTATTCACTGTAAATCATTCTTCTTACCAAAATATAGGGCGAAACTGTGTATGTAGTTTAATGTTAATTGTAGAATAAGATAAAAAGTGTCACTTCCTCAGAGGTCATATTTAAAAAACTGTTTTTTCCTAAATGGGAGGTGGTTGGCAAAGAGGAAGACGAGTTGTGACTGAGAAGAGCACTGTATGGAGGCTGGCTGAGGACTGCCCTGCCACTGCAGAATACAGTGTGCATCTTTCACATTCTGGAACCACTTTCTATCTGAGGATGTTGCTTCTTGCTAGAACAGACACATGTATTTTTTTGTATAACCAGATGTTGTGATTATCCTGTGCATTCAGATTACTGTAGGTTGTTGTTTACACATTCTATACAAAAAATGTGTCTTCAGGACAAGCATAAATTCTAGGGTAAAGAGAAATCAGTTGAGGTTGGTAAGAGAAGAGCAAGCTATAAAGTAGTATGTGCTCTACAGGTAGTACATACTCTGCAGTCTACTTTTCCAGCATCAAATTGCAGGGATAACCGAGCTGTCTTACTAAATCCATGCTTCTCTGAAGCCACACTTTCTTGAAAGCGGCCTTAATGTGTTGAGTTTAGTGCAGGTAAAGGCATGCCTGGGTCAGCTGCAGGAAGGCAAGCTTGCGCTCTAGCCCTGCAAAGGTGGCAGGTAGAGCAGTTTCCCACTTGTCCCTCTCCGACTCCACATCATCATTTCAAAACCCAGGAAAAATGATGGGATGTTTCCTTGGAACAGAGTGCATAAAGTGACAGGAGTATGGATGTTGTTAGTGCTTTAGCATTGGAACATACATAGGTTCTTCTAGTGTTACTGTATTTTTGGATACCGTGTTTCAGGAGTTAGTTGAATTTTCTGAGAATATTGACTTGGCCGTGGGTAACAGTGGTCTAAAGTGAACTGTAAGCTTGAGTTCTTTGAAGTGCCCTTCATTGAGAGCATACAATACTAAGATGTATTGCTTGAAGAGCATCTAACCTTTTGCAGTCGTCCTGTGAGCACCAGTATATATAGAATGAAAACATGTAGTTGACTTTTCTGGGAAACAAACACGAAGTGTGACATACTTTGGGGATATTCATTAGCCTCTCTCAAGGTTTAATAAGTTGTGACGGTCAATTCACTGTCTTCCAGTAGTCTTTGCAAGCTGTTCATTTCAAAAATGAAACATTAGATTCCAAGAATCAAAGTTTCCAAGCAACCAAACCCTGCAAACAAAACTATTGTACATGATATTTACATCTTTGTTGCCTGGGAATACTGTTGCTGCTCCACACCTCACTCCAAACACTTGGTAAAATCACTGAATGGTTCTTGCAGTTGCAGATGCACTGCAGTTTAGGAAAGATCAAGTCACAGACACGTAGATCAGAGACTTACAATTTGTGAGTGGCTGAGATAGCAATGAGTAATCGAGAGGTGGTTGTTCTGAGTGTGGGAGGGGTGAGATTTGTAACCAGGGCTTCTACCTTGCAGCAGTTCCCAGAGTCCAGGCTGGCACGGATGTTGAATGATGATAACCAGGAATTCAAACTGGTGAATGGAGAGTTTTTTGTGGACAGAGATGGAACTTTGTTTAGTTACATCATGGACTTCTTGAGGACTCTCCACGTCTCCTTACCAACTGATTTCTCAGACTATCAGAGGCTGCAGAGGGAAGCAGAATTCTATGGGCTCTACACTCTGGCTGACCTCCTGAGCCAAGAACACTTGCTGAAGCCAAGGCTGGAGATCTTGGAAGTGCGTTTTTCTCTCCAAGAGATGCAGGCCTTTTTCCGGATCTTTAGTTCCTGCAGTGCCACTGTTGAGGCACTAGCTGAAAAGATCACAGTGTTCATGGTGCAGCAGTCAGGACAGAGCTGGAACAGCTGTTTTCCTTCTCAGAAACCCCTTGTTCCACTTCCTTTGGAAAGACCTTCTCATCATGACATGGTTTTTCAGTGCGGTACTGACCTCTCTGCTGGTGACCAGTTCGTGGCCAGGTACTCTCCCTTGTGTGACTTCTCATTACAGAGATGTCGTAATGACTTCTAGCTCATAAAGTACATGCTACATGCTAGCAAAGACCATTTTAAGGTAGCTATCGGACAGCTGCCTGAGAGAAAAGAAGTAAGTTTCCTTTTTTCTGCTAGCTTAGTATTATCTTTTTCTAGTTCTGAAATACTCAAGTTTTAATTTGTTACACAGATTTGCCTATTCTTCAGCTTTCTAAAATGCTGATCTTGATGTTTGGGTTTGAGTTCTCTTGGGTCTTTCTCTCCCTCTCCCCTTTCCTCCTCATTCACTCTCTCAGGCTTTAGAATTCCATGGCATCAGTGACCTTCTAGAGGACTTGAAAAAGCACCAAAGCAAAATCAAGCAAAGCAAACAAAATAAATAAGGTATTAAGCACCGGGGAAGCCTAAAATCTCTAGTAGCTCATGGTCCAAAAGACTTTCATAGGGAAAAGAGGCAAAAGGGAGCAGCTGAACAGGGCTAAAGACACCAGTGGAACTAGGATACCAATTTGGGGGCTGAAAGCTTTTGTATAACCTTTTCCTAGGGGGAGGGAGAAGGGGCAGATTATTAATTCTATGCTACACAGTGGCTTTTCTTTCAATTCAAGAGCCAGGTTTTGTTTTTATTAATATGACTGTATATCAGTGACTTTTGTGATGGCAGTATTGTATTCTAATGACAACTTACATTTTTTAAACAAGCTTTTGCTGGATGCCTCTACTGTATGGAGACACGTTTTTACTGTATAAGAAAACATAGCCTAATTTGTTCTCTGTGGCTACTAGAACATCTGGGATTTTAAGGAAATTTTATTGAAATATTTCCAAAAGGGTTAGTCTGAGTATGTGAATCAACCCAGCAGTCTTTTGATTTATAATAAAGTTTATATTCTAGCTTCCTTTAGCTAAGGAAGTAGAAGAAAAACTACTTTGCATTTGCAAAGCAGCATACATTTATGGGCTAGACCTTAACTTTATAATGCATTATTCATCTTAATGGACTAACAACTGGTTGAGTAGGTTATGGCAACTTAAATAGGGGAAACTGTTCTTGCTCCTTTATTTCTTTAGACTTAGTAAAAGTATTCCTCTGCAGAATCTTGAGTAATGAAACAAGTTCAGTTCGATTATGTTGCCTGCTGAATTTCTATTGACTTATCCTTTGTGATGGCACATACTCTTTCACCTTTTTTTGTGCTTTCTGTGATAATTTGTTGTACTTTCCTCTGAACCATGGAACAGTTTCACCCTTGTGAACTTATGTGTTTTGTAATAGTATTCTTACCTGAATTTTGTTCCTTGCAATGTCTGGATAGATTCTTAAACTGTACTTTATATCAAGTAAAATAATTTGAGCAATGTGAAAATGGTTTTCATACGTGCTACCACAAGACCTGCTGTACAAAGTAATTTTGCAATAAATGTCACTGTTTGTAGAGAGATCCTGTGTAATGAAAAGTGGTGCTCTTGGGGTGAATGTGACTTCACTGTCCTTTCCATCATCTACCCTTACCTGAAAAACTGTTGTGGCATGATGTATAGTGTTACATAAATGAAAAGAGGTGGAGGTCAATCACAGCTATTTGTTAGGTAAGTAAGTTTTGGGGTGGAGGTGAAAGAAGAGTGCTTCTTCCCCAGCATGTAACTGGATGAGCTGGGAATTACTGTTCTAATAATGAGGGGAAGAGTTAAACTGTCCTTAAAGAAGGTAAAAAATACATGGAACCTTGGTTGCCGTAAACCCGTGCAACTGTGCTGACCTGCACTATCTGAGGCCTGGATTGTTTTTATAGAAAGATCTATTCTGTCCTTCAGGAAGTCACTGAAGTGTGTTGTAACTGATTATTTTTTCCTTATTTTAGGTATGTTTCCATAAAGCCAGATAACAGAAAGCTGATTAACGGTACAAACGTGCTAGGCCTGCTACTTGACACTTTACTCAGAGATGGATTTCACCTCATAAGCACCAGGACAGTCTCTGGTGAAGACAAAGTGGAATGCTTCAGTTTTGAACGGGTGAAGAGGCCAGCAGGCCTTGCCATCACACTGAAGAACACCCCAGGGAGCTCCAGGGTGGCACAGGCAAAGAGAAGCCAAGTGCAGAAAGGGAAATAAAGGCTTTTCTTTTCATCTGCTGAAGGTGGAAGAGGGGTGTGTCAGTGCTAGTGGCCTTTTTCTGACTTGTTTCAAACTGCAACTATTGAGGGAAGGAACAAACAAACAAGTTGGGTTTTTTTCTAGTATTCGGAAGGAAAAAAATTGCTTTCCTGCTTTTTACTACTCCACCCTCTTCAACTCTAAATAAAAGAACCACAGATCCACTGTGGACCAGTTTCCAGTGTTTTCAAAGGTTTTTGTTTTTCTCTCTGGCTAAAATTTGTATTAGGATTCACAAAAAATCAGCTGTTCCTGCTAGAGAATCATTTCTATGTCCTGTGCTAATCTGCAAGTAGATTTTAAATACATGATACTACATGAGGAAATAACAGATTGACACAACTGTCATCCCAACAGTTTGGAGAAGTGGCTGGAGAAGGAATGCAAACCTCAACGACTGAATATTGCTTCTGCTTTCAAGAGATGCACGTACACTTAACTCTCTTGCAGTTAGGAGAAAGCAATGTAAGAAACACCCCAGGTTGTATTGCTGGATGGCTACAGGCATGAGAAAGTGGCTCTGTGAAGCCACAAATAGTGAGTCATGAAATAACGTGTTACTATTGTCTCTTGCAGAATACTCCTCTGTCCTCTCCTCCCACTCCAAAGGCATTAAACTGCTCTGTAGTGCTGAGAATGAAACGATAAAGGTCTTTGTGAACAAAGGGTCAGCTGATTTCTAGAGCTATACAAGATTTTTAGAACTATGAAAAGACTGAAAATGTGATAAACAGTCCCTCAGATGGGAGAATTAGTACAATTTTAAGCATAGTACAAAGGATTAAGAAACTTGTCAAGTGCAAAACATATTTAGGAGGAAGGCTTGGCAGAAGTGGCTTTAAAAGCCTTGTGAATATCAGCCCTGTACAATGCTTTGTAAAGATGCCAAAATTAGCTCAAGTACCAGGAGAGGTAAGTTAATGAGGCCTTAGAAATAAAAAATCTTTTGTCCTCCAAGACAGGGAAAGACAGCAATAACTTCAAGGGTTCATTATTTGAATCTGACTTTTGATGTTGATAAAACACCATCTTCCCAAAGTTACAAACAGCCAAGTAGAGTTTGTTCGGGCTGTTTTGGCTGGCTAATTAGACCTGCCTTTTCATTAGCTTCAAAGTGTGTTTTATAACTTTATTTGCAGTACTTAAAAATGGGGTGGGTGGTGGAAATCACCTGTCTGTTTCTTGCCCTTAGGAGTTTTCATGAATTGGATTTTCCCATGCTGGTGGTGCCGCTATCAGGCAGCTCTTTTCTTTTGCAGTGCATTTTAGCTTAACACAAGCTCAGAAGTTCAGTGGCAACAATGAGGTCCTCTTTCTCCAGAGCCTTCTGGGTTGAGATTAATGTGATTATGGGACTACAGCTCTTAAACTGCTTACAAGTTTTATAATGTAATAGATGTTGAGGAACATTAGAGTGGATGCTTTCAGTTCAAATGGGAATTTTTGTCAATAACATCAATATGTTCATCTCGATACATTTTTTACCGTGAGAACCATCATTCACTGGAACAACCTCCCCAGGGATGTGATGGAGTCCCCATTGCAGAAGATTTTCAAGATGTGGTTGGAGAGGATGTGCAATGATCTCCCCTGGGCTCCCTTTCCCACCAAAGGCTGGACAGATGATCATTTCAGGTGCCTCCCAGCCCAGCCTGTTCTGTGAAGACCCTGTGAAGGTCTGTCAGAAAGCCTATTATGGTGGCCTTTGAAAGGCCATTTTGCTGAGGGCAGCATTTGGGTGACACAGCAGACAAGCTGTATGGGGAGACTGTCCTGACAGGTTGCTGTACTACAAAGACAACACTAGTTTTCCAAGTTCATTTTGAGGTCCGTGTACTGACTTTCCAGGAAAGTTCCCATTCCTCAACTTGAGATAAAACTGAAAACAGTAATGACAAGTATTGAAGGGGTGAGCGACTGTGAATATTGCTGGTGAAGAGGCTTACCAACAATAGCAAGAAGCACAAGACAAAAATGACAGTTTTCTAGAGGGAAAGGCAAAAAAAGGGATTTGAAGCTGTGTTTAAACACCACACCTTCAGTGATGGCTGATAGCAGCAGTGTTGACTGAGAATAGTATCAGAACACCTGATAGTAACAAAATTAGGCTACTTCACCAAGCACAGAAATAGTGAGTTTATTTTTCTGCTGCAGCAGCCACTTTGAAAACTAAAGTTTGGATTACATTTTTCTAAACAAATGGAAAGAAAATAGGAAATATTTCAATTTTAAAAAGCCCTGGAGTTTTAAACTGTGCCGTCACTGATGCTCCATGGCTTTGGCAAAGTGACTAGTTGAAACAACCATTTCAGGAGCACCTTGTGATGGGCTAGTACTGAACACTCCCTGGTTCCCATCATGGGTTAATTTTTATTCAGCACAAACATCATCCTATGAATGTAATATTTTGGCTCTGGAAAAATGTACCTTCTTTGAAGGAACGCACATTCCTGGGTTTCTTGATACAGAAAGTGAAAGCATCACTGATAGACCTACAGGTGGCATAGCTTCAAGCTACAACTAAATGGCAGTAATCACAGAGGAAGGGTGAACGTATGTTCATTTGCAGACAAATGAGTATGAAAATAGCACCAATTTACTATGAGGATCCTCAGCTGGCCTGGGTAGCTGCTGCCCTCCACCTTGTAAGACTGTAGAGTGTTGCTGAACCAGGATGGCAATTTTTAATGTGCCCTCTTTGGAGTGTTACACAGCATATCCTGCAGGCACTGGGGATGTTATTTAGAAGAAAGAGTAACTAATAGCTCTCTAGTAACTCAAAATGCGATCTCTGCAGTGTGGAAAGTTTATTGTAGGTGGCTTAGCCATGCTTTTACATGTGACAGAAGAAGGAGCTCTGACTGCTCACATCTCAGTCTATATTAAATAGCAATGGAAGTTTGAAACATTTACACATTTTTTTCCAATGAGGTTGGAATTTGGGATCTCTGATATGATTCGTCATTGCCAACTTTATCAAGAGAATTCCTTTTTCCTGGGAAGGTGCAAGACTTACTGATTTCAGTAGACTTAACTGCTGTGTTTGCCTTCTTATTCTTCCTTTGATCCAGCAAAGATGTGCAAACTGTTCTGCTCCCTGAGATGCCGTAGTGCTGGAGGTCAGTCCTGTCGCTCACTTACATCAAGCAGTGAGCCCTCTTCTGCTTTTTAACACACAAGGGGACTGCCATAGCAGTGAGATCACTAAGAGGAAAGCAAACTCAACAGTAAGGTAGCACCATTCCTCTGTTCTACATGAACTGCAGGTTTATGTGGCAGAAACAGATCATCAAAAAAGAGGTGACAGTTTGCTGGATTTGCAAAGGCAGGTGATTCAGAAAGACAACACTTCATTTGTCTTATCTTTTTTATTTTAATCACTTTCCCCTCATTTATAGTTGGGTTTCATCCTGTATTTCTATATTCAAGGCTGCCAAGGGATTTATCAGTAGTCTCGTGGTGCCTATTGGGTGTCCCAACAGGATAAAGACATGCCACTATTTCCATCCCCCTGTTTTTGCCCCGTTTGCTTCCTTTTATAGTGATTGGTTACATATTTCTGCTTTTAAGTAACATTCTTCTTCACACCCCAGGAAGTTCTCCCATGTTCTTCTTATCCCTTTGGGGGCCATATCATTTATTCTCCACCTGAATTATTCAGTAATCTGCTGATACCAGGAAGGAGTCTGACATGAAATACCTCCATGTTCCTTGGGTATTGATTTCAATGTTGATTCATGAGGGGTTTTATTCTTTTTGGAAGTGCAGTCTCTGCATTCTTTATAGATTCTGCACTCAGTGCTCATAAGATTGTGTAACTGATTCAGAATAGATGCTTAAATAAAGCTATTGCAATTGACACTACATTTAGACTAAAACCAACTGATCTCTTAGTGCTGACCGTAGTACTGGGAAGTTTCCCCTTTACTAAATAATTCCAAACCATTTTTCACATCCCTGCATAGTTGAACCTCATGGAAATAGTACAAGACTCCACTCTTAAGGTGCGGTATATGAGGAACTAATAGCCACAGGGCAAAATAATGATGCTGGAGTAACTGCACCCTGTCCTGCTTCGACAGACTGGCAAACAAGGGTGGTGACTTCTGTTCTGGCTTCAAAGAAACTTTTCTCCACATTGGGCTGTTCCCACTTTTTACCTCTTTAGGTTGGTTTCCAGTTCCCCAGTGCACAAAAATAACTCCTTTAGTCTGAGCTGAGCAAGGCTGATGTGCTTGTGTCTGTCTTTGGAGGGGGCGAGTTGAAGGTATATCAACACACAGTCTGGGTGAGACTGTTTTGATTCGCAGCTGAATTCACTACCAGGAAGGCACCAAAGTGGAACAGAATTCCTGTTGGACATTACAACAAAGTGTTCAGAGCTTTGGGTTTCCTTATTTTTTTATTTCATTTGTTCTCAGATTGCTGGAAAGTGTTATCGAATATTCATTGGGAAACAAGCTGGGAGCTATCCAAGATGGGGAGGGAAACGCATTGCCTCTTACTCCTTCCCTCTGATTTGTGCTGAACCATTGCCAGGCTTTAGCTTTACAAGGTTTATTTTTATCGATTTTCAACAATCAACAGTGGGAGGATCTACAATAAAAGAGTTACAGTGCATCATGAGGAAATACAACTCCTTCCCAAATACTGTATTGATCTATTCCCAGATGCTACTGAAAAAGCATATGAAATCCCAAAATGAAGTCCAGCGATGGAGAACTTCCTCTCTCTAGTGACAGATGCATATGGCTGTTATGTCTTAGGAAAACAATAAAAGGGAAGGGAGTGACTCTGCTTCTCTGACCATATCTTCAACAGCCCAGTTAAATCTGTCAACTCGGTGTAATCCACATAAATAAAGAATTTGGGAATCAAGAGAACTGCTAGTGCGTTGAAGAGACACATTCTTTGAAGCTGCCTCTCCTGCTGCAGTCAGGCCATAATTAGTCACAGAAGGCCTTGTTGTGACTAGTTAATGGATGGACCAACAATGATGTGAATAGTCTGGAACCAGCTGGAGATATGCCTGGAGCCCTGAATACTCTCAAATGGGTGGGTGGGATGTAAATCATTAGTCATCATATAAAATACAAATAAATCTGAGTTCTATTAAAAAAAAAGGGCATGTCCGTTCTCTAGACCATCGTGTAGCTTCTGCTGAAATAACCCCTGAAATGTGATCTGATGTGTAAATTTTTCCAAGAGTCCTTCCTCCAGTTCTACTCCACTTCCATTCTAACACAACAGTTCAATAATTGGTGGCTTCTTTCTGGTCAGAAGGATGATGAATGTAGCCCTAAAGGCTGGAAACACTAATGTGTGCAAGTCTGCTGTAGAGAATGGAGTTAGGGCTTTGCTCTCTAAGCAAGTTTCTGGTACACCAGTCAGCTGAGTGCTGGCTGAAACTATGAAGAATTAAACGTTGCAACATTGTTCCATCCTGATTCTCCATTGGAAAAAAGGGAATAGATTGGAAACATCCAGTCTGGTGTTCTACTAGTACTTTGGATATGGGAACTCAGTTTTCTCCGAATTCCGAAGGCAGTTTGTAGCTTTCATTGAGAGCCTATGGTTTTTGTTCCCCAGTGGTAACTAAACTGCGTAATAAAATAACTGCTGACATACCATTTTATTTACAGTGTTGTATTCAACAATAAATGGAAGGCATGCTGATCCCTCTGTCCTTTAATCTTTGTGTCTTTATACTGCATCTTCAGCTTGCTCCTTAGCCAGGTCACTATTAGGACAGAGAAAGAGGCTATGTGATAAGGGCAGCCAGAGATCCATGGAAGGCAGCAAATTCACTTCTTACCCATCACAGAGAGTGGGTTAAGGAATAAAATTTGGCTGGATAGAATCACTGCCTTCGTGGGACCAGAGACACAACTTATTGTATTGAAGGGAGGATAGTTAGCAGAGCTGTCAGAAATTTCAGCGCCACCAGATAAGGAAAAGCAGATCTTATGATTGTGAATGAATGGGTGTAAGATAGCTGCTAAAGGAACATGGAAACCGCACAGACTTAGATGGGAGACTTAAAACAATCGTGAGACTATAGGGATGTTTTATTTTTTTCCTAATGTGATCAGTAAGTGGATCTGCAGAACATCCTATGCCAATAGTTTGCATACCTGAAGAAGAGAATTTCTGTCTTGGGTGTAATTTCCTGCATCTGCTCTGTGAAATGAAACATTGCAGGATCTGGACATAAGATGGGTTAATCATGTTGGTACCTCACATCTAGGAACAGAAGCTGAGCTTTTGGTGGCCAAACAGACAAACCCTGCAGAGCAGAATGAAAGCATTGCTCTGGTAGCACTGGGTTTATAAGCCTCCTGGATACATCCCACTGGTGGCCTTTGTTTCAATTTCAGGTGCAATAGGGTGAGCAGTAACCCTACTTGTAAGTTCCTAATTTTCTATGAACTGATAACCTACCTGGAGCAGACTGGTTTACATTTTTTTTGGAAATCAGTCCTTAAGCCATGTAATTTTCCTTTGCTACCTAAAATTGTTCAAAAGATTGTCTTCTGAAGATGGTTCAGTAAACTGTGCATCCCTGGAACACATTAATGGCTTAACGATTACTATGGCCATGCCAAGAATGTAAAACTGTTCACTAGTGTTCATACACAGTCCTGAAATCTCTACGGATACATATGGAAAAGGACGGGCAAAAGGTTATCTTTTTGCTAGGCTCAGCTTTTATTTCAGGGGTTCTCTGCAGAACATGGCTGGAAAAACAGGCACAGGGACACTTGTGTGACTGCTCTGTTTGCTGTAGGTTGCCCTTTAAAGAGTTGTGCTGTAACAATTTCCTGTGCTTCCCTTTTGAAAGCCTGACCCATGCTCTCACTGAACTTTTGAGGTAGGTTTTGAATGGAAAAGCTGAACATCACATGAAGCCCCAGAAGGCTAGCAGAACACAACTGCTACAGTTTTGATCATCTATATTCTGTGGATGGATCTAAACTTATTTCTTGTCTACACCCAGCACCAAGATAGTCATGAGTGAAGGATATAACAGTTCTTAGGAGATAGCACCCAGAGTGTTCAGGATATGAATATGTCAATTTCTGTTCTTCTAAAATAAGTGGTGACAAAGACAGGTCTTCTGAAGGCAATGACTCCTGCTACAAAGACCACACAGCTCCTTCAGGCTGGTTTACATCTCTGTGACAACTGGTGGGCACTAACCTGTTACAAAAATCACTTCAGTGGTTGAAAGAAAAAAGCAGAACTTAAACATTCTGAATGTTCCAGCTCAAACAGTTAGACACTCTGTCCTGTTGATGGAAGAAGCAGGTGAACTGGTACACTCAAATAAATTGGGTTATCTCTTCCAAATCTTGTGCTGCTTTCCTGGAGGGCATGTAGGTCCATGTGGCTAGCAAGCTTGTGTGCTCTGTGATGCCAGTGCTTGGGAATTGGTGTTCACTGTCACGGGGGCCTCAGAACAGTGTGCCCAATCTTGTCTATACAGACTGCAAAGCTGCTTCTAATTCAAAAACCCATAATGAAGTTGTTCTCACAAAGATGGCTCTGGAAGTGTTACTGTTGCCATAAATGGTCCCTACTGCACCACATCTAAATTTCTTCCTAGATGCCTGTGGCAAATCTTGCCATTCAAAATCAGTATTTGCAATATTGATTAATAATATCCTATTTGGGACCCTCATTCTAAGAGTGTAGCTCTTTCTGTAGTAGTGATAAAACGTCTTTTTGCATTAGGTGTCAATTTCTGCTGTTATTGGAGGCAGCTTTCCTTCCAGAGAAGGCAGCCCTGAGACAATGTTCCAGTCCAACAATATTCAGTAATGGTTTTGTTATTTGCTAAAACTGTCCTGCCAGATAGATCTTTGAAGGCTTTATACTCCCTGGATGCAAGTAGCAAGTCAGGAACTGCTTTGTGTTAAGAAACAGAATGAAATGTGGACATGGATGCTACTATGATAGCTGGAGACATAACAACTATGTTGTATAGGTATTGACTTCACCCTGAAGGCTGAAGCTGAAGGTCAAGATTGGCACCTTGAAGACACTTGGCATTTAAGAAGTGTTAATAAGAATCTAGAGATGCTGGAAAATGCAAGAACGACCATTGTGTGAGCCACACCTGAGCTCTCTACCTAGCTAAAGAGAACTTTACAGAAGGAATGTCAGTCCTCTTCTGGTTCTGACTGAACAGAAGAATGTTTTCCACGGAACTTGTCCTACAGGATGGCAGAAACTTACAGAAAATGACCTCTCAGTGCCAGCAGAGTTTAATCAATACCGAAAGCTGGGCATCCATAGAGACCTACCAGGGGTGATTCCAAGCACGATTTGACAGTAGGGTGCTGGGTTGCTCTGTCGGCTTGCAGCTGAAGGGTCCAAAGATGATTTGACCTTGTCAAAATTAATTTTGGTGTTACTGATAATTTCTGCTGAGGGCTCCAAGAACTGCCCATGAGGGCATCATGGCTGCTGAGGGATCCAAGAACTGCAGACCATGAAATAACCAAAGTAATTTGAATTCTGCATCATTGGACAGCCTGATGTTTCCAGGTTTGAGCTATGCTTAACTTCAGAAGAATTTATGTATGGGAAAATCAGAATCTGTTTTGCAAATGTTCTGCTCCTTGTCACCCTCTAATCAAGGTCTAGCCATGTTAGGAGACTTGCTGACAGCCTAGGGCAAGCAGTGGGAACAGCAAGTGTTCTGGTCTTTCTCAGTGCTTCTGCTCAGGCAAACTAGAACCAGAGGCCAAGTGCCAGTATCACTTGGGACACCTTGAAGCAAGACATTTTGCTTGCTCAGCATTATTGTCAGATTTGGCTTATCAAGCCAAATAAAACATATCTTATGCAGATGGTTTTTAATGACACCACTACATGACACAGTAAGTGTCTGAATGCTGGGGAGGTCATGCTCATTCATGGGGTATGTATTGATAGAGAATTAATTTGTCTGAGGTTATAGTAGCTTGTCCAAGGAACAAATAACAGAAATTATACCATTTCTAAAACTAAATCCAATCTTAATGGCTACTGTAGTGTTAATGTAAGTATGAATTAGTGAATAATTCAAACTACCTGGTGTATCACTGGCTAATGAAAAGCTCTGTCTGTAGCCACCAGCTGTCTGAAGAACATGGGGAGGTGGCAGAACTGACACTGCCCTTTCACAGACACACAGTTACTGCTTTCTCACGTGCTGCTGAACAACCTTCTCCCATGTGAGTATCAGATGCATAGGTCCCAATGGCTGCATGCAGTACCCCTGTACCAACACACAGAGATGTGGAGAATTCCAAGAATTCTCAAAGATACTAAAATCCAGGATGTTTTTTTGGTTTTGTCTATATAGTACCAAGAAGAGGATGAAAGAAATTGGCAAAGGTAAAGAAACTCAATATAAATTATTTGGTTTTAATATAGAGGGTGACAAAGAAACTCCTATCCCAAGGAGATGCTTTATGGGAAAAGAGAGTAGTTTCACCAGGCCCACATGTCTCGGAAGAGCTATTTTACAAGAACGCTAAAATAAATGTGAAAAAATAAAGTTAAAGAATTGGTCAATTACCATTAAACATATCCACTGCCTGGACAACTGTTCATAGCTAAAGGGAAAAAGATCCAATTGCAGAGGAAACTGAGATACTTTCACAGCATAAGGTAGTGCCTTTCTCAGGCTACTTACTTTATGCCTGCATAAGCATAAAATAATGGGATCGCAATATCACAGCTCTGCAAGTAACCCTTATGTTCTATGCTACTAGAATTGCTTGAACTAAATAAAAGTTAGATACCTCAAGAACCAGGATGAAGTCCAACAATTTAATTCTGGTTTGGAAATGGACTAAGTAACCACACCTCAGAGGAGGAAAAAATGTTGTCACTTTTCTTATCAGAGTAAGATACTTGAATGTTCTTCAACCCAGAATAGGTTTTTACCAATGCCACTAATTTAAGTGGATTGTAAACCCTCCTGTCAAAACAACCCACCAATCCAAACCCTCAGAAAGCATCTTCACAGAAAAAAAACAGCTTGTGTGTAGATTGAAGGAGGGAAGAGGTGAATTGCCTTGCTGGTTGCTGAACAGCCATGAAGTCTTTTAATGCTGCTTGCTGCTCCCTGCTTTTCCTCTTCAGGAGCATTAGAGAAAGTAGGAACATAAAGCAGTTTAAAGCCACTTTTACTGGTGCTCTCTTTAGCAATAAACCCCAGAACTTTGGCATAAAAGAGGTCTGTGATGCAATTCACAAATATTCAGTTATCTCAGTGTTCATCTACTGGAAACATAAGGTGTTCGTTTAGTGAGCTTTAATGGGTACTTACATTTATTGTATGCTCATTTTACTGTTACTTCAGGAAACATCTTAAGAAAGCAATATTGAACTTGCAAGGAACTGCACAGTTAGTCCAATAAAAGCAAATTCTGCTACCCTTTGAAATCCTACCTGCAGCTTGCTTTCATCTGCTGATGGTAATAGTTATCATTGCCAACAACCTTTAAACAAGGCCATTTTGTGACTTCTTTTTTTTGCACATATCCTTGATTTAACAAGAAAGATGGGGAACATCTGTGGATAACATCCATTGGGCACTTTTCTGGAAGAATAACGTGTATTCCTTCAGGCTTTTGAAACCAAGCTTTTCTATCCCCTTGCCTTGAGACTGTTTCAGCCAGTTTCTTAAAGCCTGCTGATGGACTTCAGCAAGTCATGACAATTTTTAAGCAGCTCTTTGGTCTGTTCCTGTTTTTCCAACTCTCTTCCTCAATGACAGCATGTATCCTTACACTCTGTAATTTCAAAATTCTAAAATATCTGATTAAAATATATATTTTAATGTGTACCTAAGGGGAGAAAGAAAAAGAATCCTTGGGCACTTTGGTTTTCATAGAACCATAGAATAGCTTGGGTTGGAAGGGACCTGAAAGCTCATCCAGTTCTAACCCCCTGCCATGGGCAGGGATACCTTCCACTAGATCAGGTTGCTCCAAGCCCTGCCCAACCTGCCCTCGGGCACCTCCAGGGATGGGGCAGCCACAGTTTCTCTGGGCAACCTGTACCAGTGCCTCACCACTCTCATAGTGAAGAGTTTCTTTCTACTATCTAATCTAACTCTACCCCCTTTCAATTTAAAGCCATTCTCCCTTGTCCTACATGTCCACTACATGCCCTTGTAAAAGGTACCTCTCCAGATTTCTTGTAGGCCCCCTTTAGACACTGGAAGCTGCTATAAGGTCTCACCAGAGCTTTCTCTTCTTCAGGCTGAACAAGCCCAACTATCTGAGCCCGTCTTGAAAGAAGCGGTGCTGATGTTGTTCTTCTATGCTGCAGAAGATAATTCTCAGATCTATTTCTCTACTACTGTTAGAGCTATGGATTTTCAGCCACGAATTAAATTCTTCAAATAAAGTTGAGCTTTTGTAACTTAGGCCATACTGAATGCAGAAAGAGATCACCTCTGTTTGTTTATCTTGGAGCAGAAGATCCTGTGCCTTTAGGACTCTTAGACAAAGTTCTCCCTGAAAACCTTTCTTGGGCTACCTATTTAACCACAAAAAGTGTCTTTTAAGAATGTATACATTATCAGATTCTAGACAATAACTGCTTGTATACATTCATACAGTACCTACAGCATTCCATCACCACATGGGTATGCAGTGACCACCGAAAGGCAGATTTTAGTTTCTCTTTACAAGCACTAAAAAAAACCAACAAACCCCAAACAAAAAAGCCAGAATAACTTATACCTGGTCCTTCAGCAGGCTGAAGCAGGTCCAGCAAGTCGAAGGAGGTGATCCTGCCCCTCTTACTCTCATGAGACCTCACTTGGAGTATTGTGTGCAGGTCTGGTGTCCTCAACATAAGGAGGACATGGATCTGTTGGAACAGATCCAGGAGAGCCACGAGGATGATCAGGGGACTGGAGCACCTCCTGTATGAAGACAGGCTGAGAAAGTTGGGGTGTTCAGCCTGGAGAAGAGAAGGCTGTGTGGAGACCTCAGAGAAGCCTTCCAGTATCTGAAGGGAGCCTACAAGGGTGCTTCAGAGGGACTTTTCATCATGAACTGTAGTGACAGGACAAAGGGTAATGGGCTTAAACTTACACAGGGGAACTTCAGGTTAGATATAAGGAAGAAGTTCTTTACTATGAGGGTGGTGAGGCACTGGAACAGGTTGCCAAAATAAGTGGTAAATGCTCCATCCCTGGCAGTGTTCAAGGCCAGGTTGGAGAGGGCCTTGGGTGACATGGTTTAGGGTAAGGTCTTCCTGCCCATGGCAGGGGGGTTGGAACTTGATGATCTTAAGGTCCTTTCCAACCCTAGCTATTTGATGATTCTATGATTCAATTTCCAATATTTTAGACACTGAATTCTTTTGAAGAGTAAGATATTGGGTTTCTTAACACATGAGAAAACACAAACTGGAAGTAAGCAGCTAGTTGCATGGGTGGCAACGTAAGCCACATAGAAAAGAACAGATTAAAGCAAAGCAAACTTGAATAAAACCAAAATAAAACAAGCCTCTTGGTAAACCTGTACCTTGTTAAATAGCAGAGGCTCTTAGATACGCCTGCAAGAGAGTCCAACTCATTAATTAAGGCTGGAGCCTGTCTCTGGCTAGTTCACTGCTGGCTTACAAACTTTTATGTTTCAAAACCTATTACCTGCATTCTCAACCTAAGTTTGCCTAAACACTTCCCATTAGCCAGCTTCTAAATATGATATTAAAGCATGTTAGTCTTAGGGTTTGATCACAAGGACAAGGTACTGTTCTGCATTTTCACTGCAGCTCTTTAAAAATAAGCTTCTATAAACACATAAGGAAATAGAGTGCAGACACACTTATTTGACCAAGTTTTAACATTTATCTTATACACAAGGGGAATAAAATCGGATTCAAATGTAATTTTTACAAGCACACACATTTCCCCCCCCCCCCCCCCCCATTTGCGATATGGGAATGAAAAAAATAGCTTGTTGTGTGCAGTAAGTTGCTGAATTCAAGTGCAATTCACTTCTGGAACCTCTCTAACAATACAACCAACAGGGGGCTGTCTGGCTACATGATGGTATTGAGTCTGCAGTGAAATCCTTTTCCTAAGCGTACAACCTACTATCCCCACACACTTCCTAAAACTGGCTGTTGCACAGGTAATTTCACAGATTTCTTACCTCCAACACAGCAGAGCTCTCCATCTTTGTCTGATACTACTGGAAATGTCTTTCGTTGTCTGAAGCTTCATTATACATAGATGGATAATATAGTTTATGTATTTAGTGATATATCTGAAAATAACAGATACTGCTTATTGGAAGAGGAAGATTTTCACATGGTTTTGAGGACAGGAAAGGTGAGTCACAGCTGTTGCCACATGCTAAGAAGCTGTATCTATGCGAGTATTTGTGTGTTAGTGTCATATGTAGATATCAATCTTTTGTAGAGGGGAAGAGACCAAGATGTTGTTAGCCCCTTTGATACTTATTTAAGGAGCAAATATGCAAAGGCTGTCTATAGGAGTACCAAGAAAGGAAGAATAAGGTCCTGAATATTCCTTACATTGCCTTAAGCAATTGAAATTAACTTTAATACTGGACTGCCATTCTTGGGAGCAGAGGGAACTTTTCCTTGGTGCCAGCACTGTTGCTCACACAGAAAGCACATTCAGCTGGCTGAGCTTACAAAAAATGAACCCAAAGTCATTCAGTGAAACCACCATGGAAGTATCAGAGCCAGGTTAATACTGAAGGAAAAAGGAAGACTCTGTCAGTCCCAAACTTGTCTGGCTTGAGAATCACAATGGCTTGAACCATGTTCATATATTATTGTTGACTGTTCTAGCTGGGCCAGTAATATAATCCCTGAAGCTTTTCCTTTGCCTTTATATCAATAAAGTATTAAAAATGTATACATTTGACTTTATATTCTACAATTTATACCTTATATTTTTCAAATTTTATAATACTTAAAAGTTTTTGGAGTATTTTATGAGAGATTTTAAAATGTTTTACTTTTAAAATCACTTAAAAGTGTAAAAGCTGCTGACAGAAAGTTGTTTTATAGGTAATAAAGCCACATGCTTGCCCTGCAAAAAACATAAGGGAATGTGAGACTTTCTATCCATGGCTGTCTCCTATGGCTATAAACAGCAGAAGAAAGCATTATGAATATATTATTCCCATTTCTCAACAGAAGCTAAGTAAATCAGCCTCTAGCTACTTAGCACCGTAGACTTCAGACTGAAGATCTGAACTGGATCAATGCTGATATAAATAATTTGTTAATTTCAGAACTTTTAAACACATGATTCAAATTTTACACTGAGAGATGGAAGCGATATTAGATAAATTTTATTTTATTTACTAATACAGAGCTATAAGCAAATCAAATCTGGAAAAAAAAGACCCTGAGTTTTTGCTCCTCAGAGTCATTAAATAACTTACAACAGAAACGAATTGTTCCATTTAGGCTGCTAAGGTAATATCCCAATGATACTAGCTCCCTCACAGAAAGAGGAGCAATGTCACTTGTGCCATTGCATTTTCTCCACCATTTTTTCTTATTTATGTTTATAGTTAAATATTTTCTGATACACACTTAAAACTGCCACCTTAGAAAGGAGATTCACATATATCACAGATGTAAGTTTTCCTTCAAATTCATTTGAAATGTTTGTTTTAAATGAAGAACTGCTGCTCTGCTTCAATTTAAACTGTGGTAAAACAGCAGCTAACCACTTTGGATATATTTCTATCATTTCTTGAGACTTCTATGACAGGAGATGGTGAGGAAGAACACAAAAGCAGTTTATAAACATTTCAAATTTTGATCATCACTGATTAAGAGAAACTTCCCCCAATATTTAACAAGATACCATGATTAGGGGAAGAGCTGAAACATTTTCAGGTCTCTAAATCCAAATATCAAGATCAGAACCACTTTCACTCAATAAAGTGTGCTATACTCAGTACCAAGAAAACTGCTTTTGAAATTTGAACAATGGCCTGCAAAAGTCCTAAATACATAGGTGTAAGTCACTCAACATTTCTAAAGATGCACTGCTTCCCACTGTACAGAAAAAAAACTGTGTTAATATTTTAGTTCATTCTTTTTGCAACATAGAAGTTTATAGGTAAATTTATTGTAAAATATGCTGAAGCTCAAACATGAACATTACTTTTAGTGTGTAAAAGGTTCTGCAGAATATTAAAGATATTACTCATGAAACCACATTACAAAAATGGGACAAACAAGTGTTTAATATTAATAGCTATATATGCAAAATGAATCCCTGACAAGACTGGACATAAATCACAGCGTTCTGGAGTTCACAGGACTGGATGAGTAGACCATAAATCAGCAACATGGAAACTTGGTTTCTCATCTTCAGCTGACAACAAGGGAAGTTGATTACAAACCTGGTTTTTAAAAGATGCACAATACTCACCTCTTCCTCTCAGATCAGAATAAAGGCCACAGAAAATTCCTTGAGGATTACTGTAGTACAGCTACTAAATAAAAGTGTTGTGTTTTTAAACTAAGAGCCAACAGCCCTTCAAGGTAAGTACCCCTGTTTTAAATGTGACATGGAGATGTTGAAACTATAGTAGCATGCAAGAATGTGAGGTACCTTGTTTAAGAAGAGACTGTCAACAGACATCAAATCACATGATAACATTAATTCAAACAACATCTCCTAAGAAGCTCAGCTGCAAATCTGAACAGCCAGTGTTTCCTGTTAGGCTCTTAAGTCAGACACCTCTGAAGGGAGGAATGCAAGTACTATGAAAACAACAGCCTGCTAACCTGTTTAGCAACATATAAGGATAAAAGCAGAAAAGCATCATTCAGTTCTCAGGAATTCTCATTTGGCATGAGGACATGGTTTCCTCTACTTGCAGTCTTTTGTTCTGTTCCCTACAGAATTTTCTACCAGTTTCTACCTATAGCAGCATCAGGCTTCTTGTATGCTCAGCCCACAAACATCTTCTGTAGCTCAGTACCACACCAGGCTAGTCCTATCGTTAGATTAAATATTCCATATGATCATGCAGATTGCTTCATAGTACACTAACACAAGGGGGCAAATGAAGATTGCAGAATCTCAAAGCAGGAGTTACCCAACTTCTTAGTGTTTAATTTTGTAATCGTCATGTTCTTTTTGCAGTTATTAGGTTGTGTTTTGTTTCCAGCACCTTCCCTAGAAAAAGCATTTCCTTCTTTGAGTTCCAATTCCCATATTAGTTGAAACGCTTTATTTACTTCCATAATGACAATGAGAGAACTGAAGCACCTTTGACATGAAGGCCAAGAGTTGGGACTCTGACCTGGAGAAGAAAATGCTTGTGTGTGTGTTTTCTTACCAGAATCTATCAATTCCTGCTACAGGGGACAAGGGAGAGTAGCAAAGACACAGCCAGGCTTCTCTCAGTTGTGTCCAGTGACAGGACAGGAGCAACAGGCACAAAATGAGATGCAGGAAAAACTATCTGAACAGGACAGGTTGAAAAGTCTCTATCCTTGAAGATATTAAAAACCTGACTGGACAAAGCCCTAAAAAACCTGCTCTGCCTGTCCCTGCTTGGACTAGGTGATCTCCAGAGGTCCTTTCCAACCTCATCTATGTTACTTCGGAATTTCTTTTCAGGGCCAAAATTAATGAAGTAGCTGAGAACGCTAAAGGTTGCCCTCTCTGTGTTGAATATGATGAGGGGGGGCATGCAATTGAGTGATTTCACAGATGAAAGCAAAAGCTACTACTTAACAGTCTGCATTCCCTTCTGGAGCTGAAGCACAGTGTGCTCCTGTGAATGTTAGGAATGACCCAAAATGCAAAAGCCCCTTTCCCCAAGCCTGACTCATTTTCTTTGCCTCAGGTCAGATCCCTTTTGTCAGGCTGCAGTTTCTTCAAATTTCAACAAACAAAACCCCAAATTTTGCCCAACCTGTCCCAATCCATTGAATTTTCCATTTCATCAGATCTGTCTTTCCACTATCAGTTTTCAGCTCCAGCCTTTCAACATTAGATTTTTAGACATGCTCCTCTCACTAATTGTCTTCACTCCTATACAGCTGCTAGTCTCAGTTTATTTTCAAACAGACCTACCTTCTCTTTTCGTTTTATATGAATAAAGCATCTTTGTTCCCCTACGGTTCCTAAGGCTAGCTGAAAACAGCAAGCCTGCCTTTGTTAAATCAGACATAACTCTTAAAACCTCAGAGCTGCAAAGAAGAGGGAGTTCCATTCAGCCATGGGCTCTGCCCATGCAGGTAAACATCTGGAAAATACAATTGCTAATATTATTTAAGGCAACTGTGGACTGTGCAAAATAAGACAGTCTTTTCAAAGGTTCAGGATCTAAATAAATCGAGTAGGCCTTCATAAGCACTTGAAGTAATTTTCTTAATCCAGATGGGAGCTTTGGTTCCTTAGCTGAGCTCTGGTTCTGAGAATGCTCAAATTGTATTTTCATCATATCACTGAACTGTTACAAGCTGCTAGGGCCACCAAACAAGGCAGTTCAACCTTTCCACTTCTGCTTCTTCCCACTGCCTGCCATCCCCTGCCTTGTGCCAGTTGAAGGGGCTTTCATGGTGAACCAGAAGGAAGCAGTCTGTTTTAACTATTCACACGAAGGCCTGCACTGGCACAATGAAGTAGTCAGGAACAAATGGTCTGGTTACTGGACCTTGACACAGCCATGCAAATAGACTTACTTGTTGCATGGTCTCAGATCTTTCTGAACAGCTCTTTAGATTCACATCCACTCCTAGAAATCCCAGAGAAAAAGCCTAAATACATTATAGTACTGGATTCTGCAAGAGTCCTAGGAAGGCCCTCTGCAAGCATCACAGTTTGCAATGTGCTAACAATAGTCAGTGACCTTTAAAGTGAGGGGAACAGCGGAAGAATAAGGTCTTTTTCTTTTACAACTCACTGGGTCCGGTCTTTCCAAGGATTTCTAAGTTTTCAAATGGCTGAAATGCAAGTGCAGATCTTTAGTGTTAAGCAGTTACAGTCTGAACCAGACAGCGTTTTTTTTTGTCTTCTCAGTAGTCAACCTCATTTTGGCTGCATACCTTAAAACCCTGTAGCAGGTAAATGTAAACACAAAAGTGTCTACTTTATGAAAAGCTGTGGGCTAGCTAATACTGCATAGCTTTACAATTGAGGTCTGAACTGAACTGGAAATCTTAGCCAGCAGTCCTTTCACCAGTTGAAATCCATAGCAGGGGCAGATGAGAAAGGTGTGAATTTTACCAGCACGTACACCAGGCTGAAATTCTATACAGTCATATAATGCAGATTTATGAATCACAACAACTTAAATGAAGATTCATCTACATCATACTTGTACCTGTGCAACTGCACCTGTAGCACGCTTGTGAAGCCTTAAGTCACAACAAAACTCCAGTGAAGACAAGCTTTCTTTCTCATTTTAAAACATCTATACAATATAAAGTTGAAGCTGCGAGCACTTATTTAAAAGGCACATGTATTTTAATGGTAAAATCTAACAAGGCTAATAAAATGAGATTAGCAAGTGATACTGAGTCATGATAGTGAAGAAAATAAAATCTTAAAAGGAAACACACTTGCAGATCTTGACTGTATCTAAAATTAGTGACATTTACATAACCATTAGTCTACATTTGACTCACCACACAGTTCTTGCATGCAGCTTTTAAAAGGAAAGGAGCCCAAGTAATTTCCATTCTCACTGCAGCGATTTCAATCATCTCAATGAGATTCCCCTGCAAGTAAAAACTCTTAGTGGAAAATGAGGGAAAAAAATTAGTAAATTCAGTCAGGTACACAGTTTAAACTTCTAACCATAAGCCTGTTACCTGTCTGTAGACTCAGTGATTTAAGAAACTGTTTAAAAAGTTATGTTAAAAACTTAAGATAGGTTTGATTTATTTGCTCACTTTGCTAAAAGCATGACAAAACATTCCCCAGTTCCACTCATTGAGAAAATGATGTAAAGATGAACACACAATTTTAAGAGCTTTAATAAAGAAATACTGATATTTAAAGTAAAACCATTTTAGTATTTTTTTCATACAAACACACTTACCAAAGTATTGTTAGACAGGTATAGCTTGAGATGGCTTCTTTAATAAATCCAGCTTCAATGTAAACCAAAGCATTCAAAGTTGTATGTATCTGTTTTATATTTGCCATCAGATACTATGAAGTCCTAAATATTGTTCCTGAACAGATGTAAATACAAACAAAAGCCAAGGACATAAACAATCAGCACTAACAACAAAAAGGCACCTGGAAATACATGAAATATCCTTTTTCATGACTCACATGCAGAAGTGGCTAGCCTTACTTCAGCAGCACAGTTAATACTGGAGATATTTACAGTCTTAACACCAATATTTACGTGCTGCTAAGGTATGACAGACATCAGCATCACAAGATTGACTAATTCATAAGTGATATTTCTCTTCAGGATGATGAAATCCTTGTTTTTTTGAGGCAGCACAATATGGCCTGCACCTTTTCAAAACCCACAAACCATTATGTGCTGCTACGTTATGCCAAGGTGTCTACCATACTTCAAGGAAATAGAAACACATGCTGAAAGCTGAATGCAGAATTTTCTTATTGAACATTAATTTCCATTTAGTGACATCAGCTGTATTAATAAACTATAAAATGTGTATTAGGCATTTGTCCATTGCCAAGCTGACTGTTTATTCATATTGAAGCTCTAGACTTCATTGTCAACTGTGCACAATACCTTCACAAAACAGGAACTGAACAGTTGTGTGCCTGATTAGGGGAACTAAAGGATATGCAGATGTTTACTTCAAAACAAAACAAAATGTTTGGGTTATTTTCTAATCTAACTTTTGGTCATCTGGAAGCCTGATGTGGGGAAAAAAACCAAAACAACCCACCAAAAACCAACCAAACAACCCAACCAAAAAACAAACCAGAACTCAACAAAACCTGTCAACTTTCATGTGTAAGAAAATAAAAGTTAATTTCAAAACAAGCTTCTGTCAAGTACCATGTCAGTCTCCAAGCAGTTTGTTACATCTGCAGGCTACCCTTCCCACAGTTTTGGGGCAGACAGATTTACAAGTGCTTCTTAAGGCATTTCAGATGAAAAAATAATAATATAAAAAAAAAAAAAATTAACCTTCACGAAAGATTGCTAGCAAGAACAATAACTTATCTGTTATTAGGATCAGGAGTTCATCTTCTAGAATGACCATGCTACTTTACTTGAAGAGGTAGACAGAGAGTTCACATCCCAGCCAGATATCCTTTTGTTACAGTAAATTATGCAGCATTTCAAGTGTGTACAGTCTTTTCACTGGTTCCCTAGATAACCAAATTATTAAGACAAAAAAATATATACACAGCATGGACCTAAGCACTCCATTCCATTGTAATGAGCCTTTTACTCAGTTCATGAGAAAACAACTTCTGTAAACTGTCAGGACTATCTGTAAGCACAAAAACGTTCAGCAGGCCACAAGGGGAAGTAAAGTTCAGTGAGTTTTCATTTTCTCCCTTCCTATTTTTGCTCCTACAGTTACACAGCAGGATGACCCCTGCAAGAAGGGTTTGTTGCTACAAATGTGCCATTAAAGTGAGATTTGCCAGTTTAAGAGTTTACAGGTAGCTGCAGCAACAATGAGGTTTTTACACAGCCATCAGGGTACAAATGCTAATTTAGGAACTGTATAAAAGAGACATTTCCAGTATATTTTATACATACATAACTGTATTTACACATTCCCTCCCTCTTACTACCTATATTTATTCATTTATCATAAACTGGACAACTATAAAACAGGCAAACTAGATTCTATAGGCACAACTTACACAGTACCTTGGTGAAGTAAAACCTGAATGCAGTCAAAATAAACTTATCTGTAAAGGTATGCTGTGACAGCTGGCCTCCCCCCCCTTGAAGAAACTGTGCTAAGAAAAATCCAGTGGAGAAGAGGTAGAGAAAAATTTCCACCATATGTATCTGTAACGTGGAAGTCAAAGATAAACATAGATGCAGGTAAAAATGTTAGACAGCAGTAACAGCTCTGGAAATAGAATACAAAAGACGCTCTCCAGCAAGAGAAAATACTCTTCCTTACTTGTAGATTTATCTTAAAAGAATGAAAGGAAATTACTCAAATAAGATAGCTGCAACACTTAATACCTTTGCAAGTACATTTCTTACTTGTATGTTCAGGCCAAATTCTTCATTTGTAAACTACATGTGTGTTTAACTAGATATTGTTGTTTCATTTGCCTATTTGTTTTTAGCTTTTAGCTTAAGCATAGAGATTTTTTTCTGTTGCATAAGTAAGTCCCTCTAAAATTAAACTAGACATACCATGAAATGAAGACTTGGCAAGACTATTATGCTATTTTCTACAGTAAGTACATTGGTAAGAGAACCTACAGGTAATTCCCCCCACCCACCCAAAACACGAACACAAAACTTCACATGCATTACAGGATTGGGGGTGGAGTGGAGGTAGTTTATGGCTTTGGATTTTATTTTTTTTTCTTTAAACTTTACTACCAAAAATGCCCCCGAACAAACCAACAAACAAACAAAATTAAACACAACTGTATCTATTTTCTATGTTGCTATTAAAACCATATTTTATCTGTAAGGAGAATAAGCAAGTTTTCACGTAAAAATTAAGGCACTATACATGAGAGAAGGAGCTGAAGGGGGTTAAAGAACAGGAAGAATGAAAGGAGGAAGACTAAGATAAAAAGTACTGACAGCTAAGCCAGAAATCTGAAATCCACAAGTGTCTGCACAAAGCTTTGTACCTCTATGTTTTGGTCACAGAGCTAGTATAGTCATACTATCAGGAGTGCTTCTCCTACCTCTATCGCTGTATCTTAAGATGGCGTTTGTGGGTGAGAGACGGAAGACCTCTATAAAAGCAGAAAATCATGTATGCAGGCAGCTCCATTAGATTCCCCCAAGTCCCTGGAAGCAAAAGGTCTGATAAGGAACGTGGAAGAAGGGATACTGAAGACTCAGAACTGAAATTCAACAGAAGCAGGTTCTCTACACATACACAGAAGTCAGGAGTACTGTTAGGGGGAAAAAAAAAAAAAAAAAAAGAAAAAATTTAAAAAAAGGGTGTGTGATATTTATATTGGGGTGTTCCCAATAAGAAAGGGGCCTTTCCTTGATTTCACTATTAGCTGATTTCTCAAAGACCAAGCCTAATATAAAATATCACATTCAGTTTTATTGGTTTATGTTTAGGAGTTTATTACAACATGAAGCCCAATCCAGTCCCTTTCTGACCCCATGAAAACCAGCTACATCAGAATTTCTGGCTATTATAACTACTAATAAGCTCCTAAAATGCTACTATAACTACTAATAAGCTCCTTAAGTACTATGTAACATATTGTATCCAAAAACTACCACTAGCCACCAATCTGACATTTAGTAATCTGGAGTAAAACATATCAAGGCCTTTCTATTAAATACTGTATAGTGTCTCAGTTGCCCAAGAACATAAGAGAAAACACTTACCTCGTGCCTTTTGCTCATACAACAAAAACACTCTTCCAATATTTCTTGGCCAAAACACCTTCCTCGTCCATAGGTATACATAATCTGCACACAACCATATTCCATTGCTTTTGCTACTTACTAATGCAAAGCAACACAGCTCCAGTATGAAAACAAATCTTGCTTCACTGTTCATTGTGACCCTTTCCCAACTTTATTACAGTTTAAAATTAGAAATATGAAGGTGAAAGACACCCAAAGGCTCTTGGTGTCCCAGTGTCTAAAGCAGTACATTATTTGTCCACCAGCGCTACTCTCTCCCATTGCACAGACATCAGAGTACATCTCTATAGCTCAGCTTTCCAAGGTTAGCTTCTTAGTTTGAACTAGAAATGAGACAGGCTTGCACTCAAATGGCACAGTATGAAGTTAGGCAGCTCTGACAAGTGTGTCCTGTTCTGTGCATTCCATGATAACTTACTCATATGGTAGACAAGACGCTTTGCAGTTATACACTTTCGGACAACTGCTGGTGAGTTTGCAAAGCTCTCCTCTCAGAGCTCACTGTTCAGTGCCACGAATACACCCTTAAATATGAATAAATACACTGACAGTTCAACTCTTGCTGCAAATATGTATTTTTTTTTTAAATACTAAATCTGGGAAAAAGAATTAAAAATAATCTCACTTCCACTATTAAGAAATCTAAACACTTCTATTCTCAAACATCAAAACCATAAGATCTAAAAATGTATGTAGCTGTATCTTGATAATATGCTGTTTACTTCTCCCCCCCACCCCCACCAGTTTAAACAATAGCAGTTTCACTTTATTTTTGTCATATGCTTACTCAACACTGTAATATTTATACTGCAAACACACTGAAATTTATAATTCTTGCTCATTCTTAAAACTTATATTTAGAAATATATTCTTTTACTTCTGCCTTCTGGTTGCTTTTGTTAAGGAAGCTCCTTTCTCCCTAATTCTTAATGTCAGCAGCCCTTAAAGTGGTATGCATATATTTTAAAAAGGAGAAAAGATTCAACTGAAATATTTCAAAGTATTACTTTAAAGCTATCAGTGTACTTTTGGCTACTATCACATTATTATTTGGTTTAGGTATAACCTATGACATTTGGTTAATTCACTCAACTTGATTTAGGCTGCTTTGTGATCATAGAGGAAGAAGAATTCAGAAAATAAACTGTACACCTTAATTGCTATTCTCCTGAAGTAAGATTCTGAACTCATGTTTAAGACTGCAATTCTAAAATACAATCTGTCTCTAACCTAGCAACTGTGTGATAGGGTTCGTTTTTTAACAGATTCTTGTTTTTTTAATTAAATGACTGTAAACCATGAATAAATTAGCCCCACTTCACCTCAAAAAGGAGCAGTCATTAAGGACTGAGCTCATACACACTCTCCATGTATAACAGATCTCCCCATACATTCTACTGAGCAATCAAACATTTCCAAGACTATTATCAATTTTGTGTTAAACAGTCACAATTAATGCTTTGGATAATTTTCTGAACACAAAGATTTTAACAGAGATATCTAGCACCAATCTGTAGTTTTGCTTGTAAGTCACGAGTAAGGTCGAGCATAAAAATTTTGACAAAGAAGAGATTGTCTGTTAACTATTTTCTGATCATGTCAACTATTTTTGCCATAGGACCATGGCTGGGGGAACTGCAGAAACTCTTTGCAATGTAAAGTATTAATAATGAAAGCTAAGCAGATAAATGCTGATTATTGTAATCTACTACTGCTAAATTTGAAGAATCTATATCATGTGTCCAGCCACCTCTCCAAGGATCATGAACAAACATATTTAGACTAGCTGGAGAACTACTGCATAAGATAAACATAAAAAAACCCAAAGCCAGCTAAAAATAAAAACCAGGAAGTAAAACCATCAAGAAATTCAGAAGTATATAAATACCTGGAAGTTTGTAAGTGCAGTTATTGTCTATCAGCATCAAATTCAGTTTTACATCTTTTTTACTTCATCCCAGTATTCCAACCTCTGCTTAAGCTAGTTTAACTCATTCATTTTTATGAGGTGCAGTGGTTCCCCCCCCCCCTTGCAGTCACAAAAACAAACCAAAGAGAAGACAGTTATTTGGTGCCTGCAATACTGATGCTTCCATTGGAGCAGTGAATAGCAATGAAAATACAGAGGATTTATCCAGAAGGCAAGAAACCAGAGGTGTTCAGTTCTGACTTCAACAAGTACAGGATGTCAAACAGTTTTTACAACTTGCTAGATTAAGGAAAAAAAAAAAAAATGCAACCACCCCCCCAAAAAAAAAAAAAAAACAAACCACAAAAAACCCAAACCAACCCAAACTAAGGGAAGCTGATACAGCACACAAATATTATCAATGTATATTTTAGAATATTATCTGTATATTTCAGTATCAACTCTAGATTAAAAATAAAATCAAATAAGACTAACTACTCCCACCTATTTTCCCAGCTTCTAAAGAGTGCTTTGTCAGAGGTTGATGCATTAACTAGACTGCTATATGAAATACTTTACAGGGAACTTGTAAAGTGTAACAAGCTCTGGGCTCTAGCAGAGTTTGTAAAAGTTGTATTTCAGAAAAGCTTTCCAGATCCCTCTTGATTGCACACAACTTTTAAAAATCTGTCTTCCCTGCACCTTTGGCAGGCACACAGGAAGAAAACTGTGTGAACACTTTCAATCTGTATCAGCATTCTTTCTGCTTGAAAGGACACATACGATATTAAGAAAATGAAGAAACATTTCCTATGTTCTGTGAACTTTTCATTTAGTGGTCATGAAAATGTTCCTTTCCCTCAAGATTCTGTCACAAAAAAATATTAATACTCTAATAAGTGGCAAAAATAAAGCCAGCTCTGTCTTAAAATACAAGTTCAGTTTCTGTATCAGTATTTTAAGCAAAATTCATAACGCCTTTTCAGATTAAAATAAAAATCCATATACATTTTTTCAAGCTCTCCAATAAACATATCCCTAGATTATTACACTATTACCTTTAGAAAATATTATCCTAGATTATAGTGCAAAACCTGAACTATATAGAATCATTGCTGGCAAAAGAGAAAATGGAACAATCCTCTCCAAATAACACTATCCATACAATACAAACTAGCTATATAACGGAGAGTTATTAAGAGAGGGAAAGAGGTTCTCCTCTTAAATATATCAGATTCTTAAAAAAAAAACAAAACAAAAAATAAAAACATAACAGCTATTTGTTTTCTGACCTTTACATTAATTTCTAGCTTTCTTAAAGAATTAATAATAACAATAAAAAAAATATCTCAGAGGACTTTCATGTTAGCCCAGGAAGCAGTCACAATCCTAGCGTAAGATTGTGTGCTCTCCTAAACTGGCACCAGTCTTTTATGAAAGCAAGCCACAGAAGTATTGCTGTTTAAATCTTCTATCTCTATAATGTACAGCAAAGCATTTCTTGTCCTCAGCAGAATACTTAATGCTTAAGTAATATTTTGCAGAAACCCTGGTTTGTGCACAGGATCAGTTTCCAAAGTACTCCTGGGAAAGTGGAAAAATACATTAGTGTTAACCAGATTGCCCTCCTAGTTGCTATCTTATCTGAAATTAGTAAATAATAATAAATCATACAACAGTAATATAGCAATATATATACAGAAAAAGGACTGATATGCAAATAACACTTCTTGCACTACACAAAACCACAAATCTTAAATTTTTCTTTTGGTACATCTCAGGATTGTATGGGACTATAATGATTAAAGATAAAAACCAGGCGCATAGCTCAGAATGCAACCCCACTTGTAAAGGGCTAAATTTGCTGCATGTCTGCTTCCAAAGATTTAGGGTCAGAGTGACAATGCTATAATACAAGGGTCAAAGCACAAAAAAACCAAGGCCACAGAACAAAGAGCTTTTCGTGTCCTAAAAGAAGTTGCTTTTTGTAAGCCTGCCTTCTGGCTCAGACAGCAAATTCGTCTTTTTCTTGACATCATCCCTACATGACTTCCATAAAATGCCAGACAGCCGTATGACTTACAAAAGGTGAGACTGAACTGTTAGAAAGAAATCAACTCAATTGTTACAGGAATCCACTAGTTAACAGCAGAGGAATACCTCCTAGTAATTGCTAGAACTTTCATGATCCTTAGCTGTATTTCTACAGCTTTATTATTTAATCAGTCACTTCAGCAGAACTTTCAGGTGTCCTTAAACCTTTGGCATACAGCTTCCCAGCTATATTATCTGAGATTTTTGTTAATTTAAGGGTAGGTGAGGAAACATACAGCAGCAGCAACTCAGAAGGCTGTTTCAATCTTCCCCCCACCCCTCTGTGAAATATTAATAGAAGAGATACCATCTAACACACAAATGGGCATAGTCCCTTTCCAAAATATTTAGGGATTGGTTCCCCAGTTCCCCATCAGTGAAATCCACTACTCACACAACTGTATGCACTGCAAATAAAATGGTGCTTTCTAAGGCTGACACAGATTGCTAAGCAGTGAAGTTCATTTTTCCAACTAGAAAATAAACTTCACTTAGGATATGCTTTTTCAAAACAACAACAATAGTTTTGCCAAATGAAAGGAACTTTATCCATTGGAGAGGAAGAGGAAAAAAAAAAAATGGGGGGGGGGGGAGGGAAAAAAGGATGCTGTGTGTCTTTTATGGCTTTATATTAAGCCAGATTTTCAATATTTCACTAGCAAGCTTAAAGTAAAACCATTCTGAATTAACCAGAAGTTAATATATTAAGAAAAAGAATTATAATACAATACCTAAATAGCACAAATAGTAAAAAAAAAAAAAATAAATAAACTGTACTCTCAGTCCTGTCAAACTGTCCAGTAAATATCCACAAACTAAAAAGAAGACAATCTCTGAACAATCAGCATCTGACTTCTTTTTCCTCCTTTTTTTTTTTTTGTTTTTTTTTTAAGGCTAGTTGACAGCACATTCTTTGAGCAAGTAAGAGTCTTGCAAGAAGTCTCTCTACTTCATAAACCAAACCTATATGAAGGAACTGGAACTATCACAAAGTTGTACATTATCTTTTTTAGCAGGTCTAGAGCATGACATTTTGAAAATCAGATCTTTCTTACTTCAAGTAATTATTTCCCCCTTCAAAACAGATGGCTTCTGCCTTCAAAGTTCCTATATTTAAATTTTTTTTCAGTCCTACTAACTTACTTAAAAGCTGGAAATGGAGATTCAGATATATGGAATTAGGTGAAAAAAAAAACAACTAAAAACTTACCTTTTGATTGTGGAGATCTACAGTGGTTTTTGAGTTTCAGTGCCAGCAAAACAAGAATTTTATATTTTCAAAAGGAAGCAGATTGCTTTTACACTGCATTAAGCTACAAGATGTCTGATTCCTATTTTAAACATTAAATGTAGCATCACAGGGTTTTTCTTTCTAAAAATCTAATACAATCAAAGAAATCTTACAGGAGAAGCCTAGTGTAATATATGAAAGGCCTACTCCAATCATCCTACACTTTCTGAAGGGAATGATTACTCCTCATCTCTCAAGAAGCACTGGTGCGAGTATACTGATTCTCCTTGTGGTGAATAGCAGCCCACAAGTTAAGGAACTGATGCAAACTGGCAGATTTCCCCTTCTAATTCTGAGTCATATGCGTCATCTTTTTGTCAAAAGCTGGGAAGAAAAAGAGTCTCTCTTCCAGCCTGCCACATGAAACCACCTGCTTAAAGATAGAACAGACCAATATTGCAATATTGGTCTGTGCATTGGTGTTACTTACACATTTGTTCTTGCTTTGTTCAAATAAACAAAATTCTGAAGACAGCCTGAATGTCAGCTTAACAACAGAACTGGCCTCTTTGATTTAGAGCCAAAAACCAAGCTGGTAAAAGGAAAAAAGAAAAAAAAAAAAGACACAAGAGTCATGTTGGCACAAAAATTCTTATTCTTAAATCTATAGTGTCTTACCTGCAAGACTTAGTATTCAATTCCTTAAAAGCTTACATGCATGTTTGGCTTAAGCACTTAAGTATTCAGCCAGATTTGGTATAAATATTCATATTCCCAAAATCAAGAGTTCATGTGTGTGATTAAGACCTCTTTATCACTGCACATGATCATCAAAGAATTCCTCAACAGTCCCCCTGCCCCAAAACCTCCCCTAAGCCCCAGAGAATCTAAAAACTTGAGTGGGTTAAATTCCACATGTTCTATTTTTTTTTTCTTTTTCTTTTGTGCATTTTGCAATTTAAGAAGTGAGAAAACTGTTTTCTTCTTTCACAGATTCATCAAGGTCAGTCACTGTTGGACTATATACTGTGTGATGACACAATCTCTCTTCCAAAGGCTCCAGCACCGATTAAGGTTGGGCACATTGCTTCCAGCTGATTACATATTTTCAAATTGCAATGGAGTTGCTGATCAGACCTGCAGAAAACAGGTGCAAATGTTTACTGTAACAACATATTGTAGTATTTCTATTGATTTGTGGCACTGCCAGAGTGATTGTAAGTATTCCTTATAAAATTGATTGTATTCCTTATAAAAATCCCTGAGAACAGTTAAAGCAAGAACAAGTTTTAGACATTTATACTAACTTACATGAGAGAATGCAAAGATAATACTACTTGAAAAACTGGTACAGAGTTTGGAATGATCATGGCATTTTAATCTTAGGGGGTTTATATAAAAATACAAATAAAATATAAAGTAATATATGATATCTATAAGATTAGAGAGACAGGTTTAAACACACACATTTACAGAATTGCCTTGTTGAAATTTGTACTGTGGCAAAAGCATTTACATGGCTGGGTGCATACATTTCAATATAATGAGAGAATTTGCATTGCTAAAATAAGAATTCTTGAGTGCTTTTCAAGAACCATGACATCACCACTTGCATTACAGGTTATTATTTACAAGCATTCAAGATGTTCTGTAAATCTATAACGAACATTGCAACTGTGAAAACTGTAATTTATTATGTAATGCACTGTTATATAAATTGTTTAAATTGTGCACAATAAACACAGATGATCTCTCTCAGTTAAAATATTAAATACAGCACCTGATTACTCATCTTCAACTAAATTCTTTTTTTAACGTTTGGTGTAATATATTTTCCTTGATAAAATTATGGACAGAGTATCTGTCTGGTGCCTTATTCTGTTTGCGGTGTGTGTGGTTTTTTTCCCCCCTTCGATTGGTTTTGCTTTTTTTTATTTTTTTTTATTTTATATGAAATGAATTATTTATAAGTCTTATTAACTGCATAACTTTTCAGTATTTTGCAAAAAAATGTGTAAGAATATATTTTACTCACCATATATTCCATTTTCCTTGATATTTAACAAAAGGCACTTAAATTTCAGTGCAATGTTACCTTCCTTCCCAAACCCGCATATCTTTCAGACAAAGGGTTCAATGCAGCACAGGGGAGCAAATTAAAAACAAAACCCACCACCGACTAAGTTTTACCTTTTTGACAGTGACAAGAGTGAGTGAGGTAAGACAACATGAAAGATGCTCCTTAACTTCTAATTCACCAATGCACAAGAACTGGCTTAGCTTCCTCCTCACTCAGTAGAGCACTCAAGGCCATAAAAAGCTACTTAAATAAATTGTTTAGGAGGGTAATCAGAAAGACCAGATCTGCCTGGAGAAGACCCTTGGAAAGCCTTTGTGGGCTCGGCCTTTTTCAACACAGGGCCACATCAACCTGCAACTGTTCAGGGGTAAGATGCTGCTTTGAATTGCCCTCTAGTGTCAGCCTTCATGAATTCCTACCTCAATGACAAATTCTGTTCAGGTTTTTACATAATGGAAAGTGGGTCAGCAACATAAGTTATATTCATCTCAAAATAAAACAAACAAAAAAATTGAACAGCAATTTGAATGATCATTTTCAGGTCAGAAGACTGTGAGATTGACAAATTAAGGATTACACACTGAAAATGCAAGAAGAAATCTGTATCTCTAAACAGAAAAAAAAAAATATCAAGACTAAATCTAAAAAGATAACTTACCAACATTCTTGTATTGTACATTTCAGTTAGTTTCTTATGGAACTTCACAAAACTATCTATTTCTGAAGCAAACACTCAGTCATCACATCCAAATTCACTGTAATTACAGTGACATAGCTGAGATCAAAACCTTAATGAAAATTGAAGAGTTGCTGGTGTAAAAACAGAACACAGTCTAGCAGTACTAATACCCTGGAAGGAATTATTTTCCCACTGCTAATTCAAGAGTCTCCTAGTTACACTCTAAAACTAGATGCAAAACAGGCACCATGCAAATGAAGATCCAGATTTTCAACCTGGTAATTCCAGAAAGAAGAGTGCAAGCATTTTCCTGTGAGTTTATATCAAACCATATTTTACCTACTCTTGAATTGATTAGAAAGGCCACGAATCTAGGACTTAAAGAAGTATAGAGAACATAGTAGTAACACTTGCATATCCAAACATATGGATAAATACCATTAAGATGAGCATATGACCCTCTGTTTAAAAAAAATAGTTTGGTGATACAGAACTACAAACCCTAACTAATACTCACTCTGCCTGAGAACTCAAACATACCGCTAGTGGGGTGATAAAACAAATGGAAAAAAAAAATACACATTGGACTAATGCTTGTGTAACTCCTGTGCTTGGCATTAAAAGCATTATCCTCCCTTCTCCTGTGAACCTGGAAAAAAAAATCCTCTGGTGCGGGGGGCCTGAGGACAGGGTAACCAGTACATAACCATTCTTTTTGACAGGGAGGTTTTTTGCCTGTGCAAGACACTGATGTAAGTGTGACAATTTCAACAAAAAACCCTGTTCTGCAACAGACCTTTGAAAATGTATTTTGATTTAGAGATAGACCTTCTCATAAGACCCATGACAAGGTTTCACAAAAGATGAAGCATCTTCCTTTTCTAATTCCCGATCTTGAGTAAAATATGGACTAACTTGTAACAAGAAGAAGCAAAGTGTTTTCAGAATTACTGAGGTGATAACACACTTAAGACCACAGTATATACCCACTCTACCAAGAGAAAATTTTGCTTCAAAAGAATACAGAAGCTCTAAATCCAAACTTTTGCTTCAGCAGAACCACTTGAATTCCTGTCTAAATCTGAAAGTGACTTATGTTATGCTGTATCTGTTTTGAAATAAGAAATTAACAGTTAAAGTTGGGAAGACCATAATCATGTTAATAATTACAATACTTTCAAAGTGTTTATGTCCACTTTCATAGTAATACTTAAATCCATTTCCTTCTGTGAGGAGAGGGGGAATTAAAAGAAAACAAACAACAAACAAACAAATCACTCTTCATATCAACTAAGAGGTGAATGGATAAAATCATTACAATCTTTGACCTGAAGGCTGAAAAAACATAACAAAACCTCCAGAACACGAAAACCCATAGGACACCCAGATAAAGCAAAAAGCAAGCTCTACACATGTAGTGGGTTAATGGAAAGGTGTAAACATTTTAGAGATATTTACACATTGATGAGACTTCTAAGTGCTGCACAAGTTTTAAAAAATACCTATTGCTGATTTCTTGCTTTTAACAGATTATGTTAGTAGTGTATTTTGCTACAAAGCACCCATTTCCTCAAAACATTGGTGTAAAAATTCATAATAATGTAACAGAAAAAGCTTGTTCTCTGGAGAAAAAAAAATAAACCTGCCCCCAACAAAGTCAAAATAAAAAAAAATTACTGTGAATATTCATATATTTTAAATAAATTTAAAATTAGCAAAGCTAGAAACAGTGGTTTATTCAAACACACTACTTAATCAGCAATTGCACGTTCATACATGCCCTTTTTCATGTTAATGTGTGAAGAACAGTCTAAAACAAGGTGGATTAACAATCCATCAATACAGTAGTTTACCATTTAAGAAATCGAACTACATTTCTCATTCGCCCACCCACAGCTTAAATGTATGGGTTTACATAAATTTCTACTTAGGTTTTGATTGAAATAAGTAAATATATAAAATTCAGAGTAGTAAAAAAAAAAAGGGTCAATGCCTTACTTTCATATATTTGCATTTAAGTGAGAAGAATAAGCATTGAAATATCCCAATTAGCATGTTGTGACTATTTTACCTAAAGAATTTGTGTGTCATTTGTTTTTCTTTTCCTATTGCCTTGCAAGACCATTTTATCAATAGACAAGGAAAAATGAGATGTAAATATACCAGTCTTAAATCCTTCCTATATACATGTTTCATTAAATGCCTAATCTAATAATAAAAGTTAATGTCTATTTAAATCTAATAGTATACAAAACTCCATTTAGAAATAATGTTAGGGCTGGATCTAGTTTAAATTAACAAAATTCAGTTGTTTCAGATTTCAAAACTTTAAACAGCCATGCCTAAGATATCACAGAGTTTCAAACAATGGCTGATTTTACATGTGTTGTAATAAGCAGGCATGGGTTGCATTTATAGCTACATATCTCTTTCAGAAAAATTATTTAAGTTGCCTTTGAAAAGCAGGAAAAGTCCTTAAAGAAAGCATAAGAGTGGACAAAATCTGCAACAGTTTTTGGATGAGCAATAAGCATGCATTTCAGCTTTCAAATTATGATTTAGTTAACAAGGTCCTGTAGAGCCTCAAGTGTGTAGCTATAGTATGAATAGTAAAAGTGGCCATGAAAGGTTACATGAGAAGCACTTCAGCAAAGAAGTCTGCACACTTTTATCTTTTCAGCTTCATTACAATTAGGTATTGCAAAACAGTTCATGAAGTCAAGCATATAATTTGCAATAGCCCCACCAACTATTTTTAAGGAGCAAATACTGCAGCCCTTATTTCAGGCTCAGCTTACAACAAAATAATGGGAATTTTGCTAAAAAAAGAAAAAAAAACAACAAAAAATACACACACAAAAAAAACCAAAACAAAACCCTACAAGAGCAGAGGCTAAGAGTAAGAAAATAAAGCAAATACACCCCACATGTCTCTTTAAAGTTCCACCTACTCTCTGGGTAATGAAAGAGCCATGCTAACTACCAAATACAAAACAATGCAAAAAAAAATTAAAAGCCAAATTTCAGCATAAAAATGTTCTAGAGCAAATCAACACCTAGAAAGTGGATTCTAATTCTAATAACAACTGCAGCACTCTTGAAAGATACTTGAGCCTGTAAATGAGTAAGACTCAATTACTCTATTACTGCAAAATTCTTCTGACTATATACAAATTATTTAAACTTGTCTCAAAGTTCAAAATACTCCAATATCTTTTATTCATTCAAGGAAATAAAGTTTGCTTCTAATGAGAACATAATTCTGCAAATCCTTATTCATGGTTGTGAGTCATTAGGACTACCTGTGTATTTAAAAGTTTGCAGAATTAGGCCCTAAATTTAAAACCCCTTTGATTTACAGTTGTGAACCAGAAACCACCTCTTTTGCTGAATAAGAATCTATGAGAAATACTCTGAACTTGTGTCAGACCAAGGAACACTCCATCAAGCTTTCACCTTTTAAATATCTCACAAGGGAGCCTTAGATACCTTTGCCTTGCAATATAATCCTGATTTTCATTAACATGAATGTAATGAAAAAAAATGAAATTCAAAGAAGTGTTCTGTGAAACCCTTATATTCCTAAGATAACAAGAAGAAAAAAAAATAAAACGAAAAAAGTAAAAAAAAATAATACCTCAAACCAGCACTGCAGTACATTCAGAGCAGTTTCTGGACACACTGTGAAATATTTATTTATTTGGGAGCATATTAGGCATGTTACCCAAACACTGTTAGAGCATTAATCAAAATACTTTCACTGTGTTTAATCACAGAAAGAAGGAAAGGTTAAAAATTAAGAATTACCTATGCACTACTCACAAGCTGAAAAGCTTATGTAATGTTTCATTTCCTATACTTTCTGTATTCAGAGCTTTGTTTCTCAACTGATAATTGTCCATAGGAGGTTTTAACTATCCTGAAATAGTATTATGTGAAAAATATATTCAGAACATGCCTACTTTGAATACTTCAGTAACAGGAGGTGTATTACTGGTAAAAGCCAGCAGTTCTTCAGCTAACTAGCCATTAGTTACAACAATGAGGAAATATGAAATTTACACCTCGCTGGATTTGTTTGGTATAAATTAGCAGTTACTGGGATAATCTAAAATTTTGGGGTTTAAAACTTCTCTCATTTTATGGTACAATTACTTCCTATAAAAAAAGAAAAAAAAAAATGCTCTTGAAGACAGACAGATTTGATTATGGATAAAAACTGGATTCCAGCTGAAAGCTGGAATTGCTAAAGTCACAACATGTTCATAAAATTTGTTGTACTGTAATATATTTTGCCGAAGATAAAATCTTACAGGTTTTACTACTCCATTTAGTATTTAAACAAATTTACTCAATCCAAAAGCAGTTACTATTTTAATTTCAATCCTCTATGTAAATGGTTAGTTAAGATTATTCATATATATGTAGATAGGTTATGATTACTCTGAATGGATTTCTCAGTTTCAGCCAAATTAGTACTTCTAGTGCAAAGCAGGACTTGCAATATGAGTGCAGCATAGTCCATGTTAATTATTCTTAAATGTTAACTGGTTTACTATATAATATGCATTTACCAGCAAAGAGATAAAATAAATAAAAATTCTGACTATTATGGTACAGACAGAGGGCTCTTAAGACCATTTTCTTCCTGTTTTCTACTTCTTTGCTTGTCAGGTAGCTAGTTTACTAATGCCTTTAAAAACAAATTCTGCATAGTACATTGAAATGCACTCAGCTGGCTCTCTATTCTATTCTTTAGTACACCACCCCAACAAAAAAAACCCCAACCTAGCTATTTAAAAATAAACACTGTATCATCCATACTTTAGGTTTGGATTATTAACATTTCAGTTGGAGTAATTCCCAAAACAAGAATATAAGAACAATACTATATGGAGAATTTATATAAGTCTAATGATCAAGGCTGTTGCAAACTCAGCTTATACATGTTTTTGGCCACTTCATTTCCTTTTGAGCACAGCCTGTGCTAGGACTTTTACTTAATCTTTTATTATTTTACAGAAGGAGTGCAAAGAAGAATTATTTTAATAAAAAACTTGAACAAACCCAGCAGAACTGACCTATTTTGAATAATCGGAATAAGCTATACTACTGTATACTTTTTTTTAATACAGAAAACGTGCAATAAGAGAAATGTTAATATAATATATACCATTCTCATGCTCCATCAACCTTCCAGAGAGAGTTTTTCAATCACAGGAGCAAGCCGTTCTCCAAAATCAGCTCTCTATTGAAAGGTCGAAACCTGCAATAAAAATGTCATGTATTATAACATATTTCCAACACCCACAGTTTCATGGTTGATCCCCAAACATAGATGTAGGTCATCGGCTTGACCCTCACATTGTCTATGTTACAGGAAATCCTAATTTTAAAAATACTTTTTTTTTTTTTAACCAAACTGACTTGATTAGGAACACCTGTGATATGCCTCTTTATTATCAGAAGCCTCCTGAAACAAATCAGCATGTTTCTGCTTTCATTCTTCCCACAGCATTTTAAGATGAAAGTAAGAGGAAAGGAAAAAAAATCCCAGGAGTTGGGGGAAGGGAGGGTGTTGTTCGCCCTCCCCCTCCCCTCAGTCTCTCCCTCCACTCTCAAAGAAGCAAACAGGTAAGACTAAGCTACTTGAGGGCTGTATGATTACTACTGTCATATTTCCTAACACATGCTATTGACTGTTAAGTATTTAACTTCTAGTGTTTTCCTTTAAGTAGCTTTAATTTACTTTGCTCATCCAGGCAATACCATTATTGCCTTTATTAAAATACAGCCTACAAATTTTAGCTTCTATAAAACATAAAAGAAAATATTACAGTCCCATAATACTATGAAAATACAATTTTAAAATTAAAAAGTTAAAAAAAAAAAAAAAGCAAAAGGAAAAGAAAGCAGCCATGAGAGTAACTGCCATGATCAGGCAAGAAACAAGTATAATTTGATAGAGATACTAACTATAGTCAAGTATCTGGTAGAGGTAGTAACTATAGTCAAGTATCTACTGGAGGAAACAGTGTATTCTCACAGCCAAATTCTTAAATTTCTTTTCACTTTATTTTGACTTTTTCATTTTAGATACCATGACAAAATACATCCTATGCCTGATAAGTGAGTAGTTGATGCCTAGATCAGGTCACCTGTTTACAAATATTTACATAAATTTGTTCTTTACTGTTTAAGCATATTCCAGAAAATACTAACCCCCCCCTTCACAGGTATAGAACTATAACAAGCACCCTGCTTTAACAAGAAAAAGGAATTTGTCTTTAGTTTCATGTATTCCACACATCTTCTAGTTCACCTTTTAAAAAAATTTCTGTTCTTAAACAGAAACACAAAAGTTTTCCTGAAAACTCCTTCCTCATCATGCTTATATTTATATTTAACATACTTAAAGATAATATTGAAACTTGGTCTTATATAAAACCACTTAAACTGAAAATACAAGCTTAAACCCTGTTCGATGTGTAGTTATCTTTTTCTCAGACCTAATCTTCAAGTGAATTTTAGTTCATGCTGAATAAAATAATTAGTTGCAACTAAATTCAGTGTTGAAAAGTTTATTAATAATCTATTTACTGTGGATACATTCATTACAGTGTCTGAAAACAAACTAAACAGTCACGGGGTGGGGGGGTCCTATTTCTAACAGTGGTTTCCTTTAAACATTAGTAACGATCACTGAAAGTCACTGCTATTTTTCAGTTTTGAACAATATAACAATATCATCTACAGTTTTAGAAGACATCACAGGAAACTGTTAATAAAACCTAAATATATATATTTTACGTCTTTTACTGTTGTATCTGGTGATAAATTGTGTGTCTGAGGTCATCCTTACACACTAGCAACTCTTCGTTACCGAGATATAGAAAAGAGTTTAGAGTCATAAAACTTCATATTCTCTTTAAAAAGAACCTATTTTTAATGATACACTAAAATATTAGATGCAAATATTAGAGAGGGAAAAATTGCCAAACTTTAAGTGTTAGCTGCACCAGAGCTCAAGATCTGCTACCCTTCTCTAATATTCATGCAAGCCTGCTGGAGTTCTCACAAAACAACATACGAAGCTAAGATCAAAACTATTCCTCCATTGTGGCACTCTCAGCTGCTTAGTGAATAGACACAGCCCAAAGTTTTTTTTTATTAGAATTGGAGTGTTTTAAAAACTTACAATAAAGGGTTAAAAAGAAAAAGAAATCAGTACAGACATTGCCTTACACCCTATTAAACATGAGCAAAAATTTTTATACCTAGCTGATTCTAACCATTTCTGAAATTTTCCACTATCCAAAATGAATATATTTTTCAATAAAATGATTGCTTTTGAAACCTAACTTATCTAGCTTGTTATGTATTAACACATCACTTACCTAAAAATTCTATATAACTCCTGCCAATAGTGTACAAAACAAAAATAAAATCGCAAAGGAACATCTTCTCTGAGTAACAAAAAAGTTAAATAGAAATCTGCAGATACACATCTCCACTCTGTCTGATGGACCTCTTGTATTGGTGGGGCATATAATTTTTTTTTTTTTTTACCTTTAAAATTCATTAGTAGCTCTATTTTTTTTTTAAATAAAATAAAAATAGATGTGAGAAGAGTCACAGGGGACTATGTACCAAAGTAATTTGGAAAATGTTGTTTGAAGAGGCAGCCCAAGTACTACTGATAGTAGGAAAGATCCTAATTTTTGAAATTGGGTTCCAGTGTTAAGATGTTTAGAACTTGCAATAATATATATAGATATAAAATTATCTGTGGAGAACACTTGTTGGGTTACATAATGTTATTTTTAGTTTTAAAAACTTCATCATAAAGATATTTTTCTGTTTATATACAGAAGTCTACAGTTTCATTCCCTATTTCTTCCACAGACAGTCAGAACTAGCCCAAGATGCTCACTACCTTCGACAGTTAGTAATGAATGTAAATTACTGAAATGACTTGCAATGGGCCTTTGGGTGTGGGTGGGTGACTGCATTTACAAAACAGAATGAATGCCTGCAGCATATTTGTAGGATATAGTGACAAGCCTCTCAGTCCTTCCTTACATATTCAGTAGTTAATTGCTTCCCAATACAAATACCAAAACCCTGCAATGTCCTATAAAAGAAATGATAACTGTTATGTGGCTACTTTTTATGTGAAGAAAGGTCATGTGCTTGTACATATGTAGAAGCATTACAGAAAAGCTTTGATACACCTGTTAGGATAGCTTTTGACATTCAAGATGGATTAGATGTGCACCTTTCCTAGAGTTCACAGGCAGGGTGTACACAGGCAGGTAGTGTGTATGCCGTTCCACTTGTACTTCACTACAGAATCTGACTTATTAGTCATCAGGATAATTAAGGAAATAAAGACTACCATTTAGCAGCAAAATTCCTCCCATGACATTAGACTTTGGATGGAACAGTAAGAAGTTCAGAATTCCAGGAGCTAAGAAAAAAAAAAATTAAAAAAAAAAAAAAGAAAAAAAAAGAAAATCAACCAACCAACCAAACAGAACCCCCCCCATGACATCTTGTTATTGTATATACAGTCTACCTTTAAAACGTTACTACAATAAGCTTGCTATGTAAAACCACCCTAACACATGTAAAAGTCGCATAGCTGCACAGTCACACTTTCAAATTACTGTTATTTCTGAAAATAAATTAAAAAAAAAAAATCTCAGTTACTTCAAGCTTCTGGAAAATTAAAGGGTATCTCTTAGAAACTTTCGATACAATTTATGGGCTAAAAAAAGAAAGGAAAAATAAATAAAGAAACAAACAAAACTCTCCTCCTCCCCCCCCCCCCCCCCCGAAGCCTATTTGGATAGTTTTCCTAAAAATCAAGATAAAGGATTAGGCGGGGGAAAAACAAAATACACACACTATGTATGCTACACAGTATACCTAAGCAATATTCTATTAAGCATAAAACTCGAACTTCTGCTTATAAATATAAATATATATGTTTAGATCTTTAAGTTCATTTGGTATTTCCTCTGAATGTAACTTTTCTAGGGCCAAGTAATCCAGTTAATGTTTGACATGTTAACTAAGGTGAAAAATGCAAGCAGTTCTACGAGGGTCTATTTAAGCTACATGACTCTTTTCCCCAAAAATATCTCAAAATAAGGCATACATCAAATATAAGAAAGGAAAACCTACTTAACAGACACACATATTGATATTAGATTGCTTACTGCTTTCATTTTAGCCACACCCACCTTTATGTAATTGTAAAATATGGGAATGGTGCAGCTGAGAAATAAAAAAGCTGACAAGAACAGTTGGTTTATGTAGTCAAATATGTGCTAAGCACAGATTTTAATTAAAATAAAAAAGGTATAAAATTCATGCTATTGAACACAACTGTCAGATAGTAGGGAAAAATGTACACGCACCTGTACAACACTGAATTATATATGTTTTTCCATAAATTAGCTGAGTCAGGACAGTTATTTCTTTGAAAGTGAAAGTCAGTGCCTGTGAGTGCACTTCCACGCTGAATAGTGTAAATCTCTTCAAATCCTGATATTTCGAAGTACACACAGCTACAATGAAACAGCTCTGTGCACATTCCCATACTAACTGTTAAAAATGTTTCTGAAACCACTTGGAAAGTACCGATGCAAATCTAAAGAAATAAGTGCTAAATTTCAATAGGAGCTCACTACTATCACTATTTCAAGATTAAACTGAATTTTCTAGCTTTCAGGGCATAAAGGTATAAATTGCAGAGACAAACGAAGCAGCTATTCCCAGGGAAAAAAAAAAGGCTGAAAAAATGTAATTTGTGCACTGGATTAAAAGAATCCAAGGAAACTAAGGATCTGAGGCAGAAAAACCTCTTTGCATTAGTGTATTTCTGCATTACACAGAAAATACCTTGAATCACAGTCCAGTTGCCATGCTGGAAACGTTAAGTTTTGCATTTCACTTTAAGACTACACGCTCTCAGCCATGTACACAGAAATCTTTTGTACAGCACTTCTGCACCCCAAGTCTTCTCTACGTCCCTCCTACGTTCTTCGGTTAACTCGTTATTTTCGGTGGGGACGGTGCTAAGCCTGAGGCGGCCGGTTTTGGCTTTGAACACCGCGGAGGGATGTGCATGGGGGCGGGGGGGGGGGAAGTGGTGGTGGTGAAGGAGGCACGGGGAGAGGAGAGGGGAAAGGCTGTGACCCCGTCCAACCTCCCAGCCCCGCGACCCCGCAGGCAACCAGGGGGGGCAGCAGCCGGTCCGGGATCCGCTCAACGAGCGCCTTCAAAGGGGCCCGATGCTGCGTTCGCTGCGCATCCTGCGCGCCCACCAGCTCGACGGCAGCCTAGAGCGCCCGCCGATCGCACGGCATCGGGGAATATATCCATACGCCTTCCTGCCTCCGGATAAAATAAAATAAATAAAAATAAAAAAAAACCCCAAACCAACCAACCACGCAACCCCCCCCCCCCCCCCCAAAACGGTACGGCGGCCGAAAGCGAAGAGAGAAGTAGGAAGAGGAATAAAAAGTAACGCTAGAAATTGTAGCTGGGAAGGAGCCCGTTGGCCTGCCAGCGCCCGAGCTGCTGCGGAGCTCCCTACCCCGCTGCACGGCGTTATCCGTGCCCGCGCTCCCACCGAGGAGCTGCAGCAACAAAAACATGTCTTGTATGTGTCTCTCTGCGTGTATGTGTATGCAACTCCGAAACGCGAGTGCCCACGCCAACCCCGGCCCCGAGAGGGTTAAACGGCATCGTGAAGGAAAAGGCACCGTGTCACATATTATGTGTGTGCGGCGAAGGAATAGCTCCCCAGATCGACTGCGAGAGGGAAAGAGGGAGTGGATTCGGCGCCTATCACAATAAGCACGATCGCGCTTATCCAGCAACGAAAATCCGAGAGCTCCTGGCCACCGAGAAATGACATAGAAACAGCCACCAAAAAATAGCTAAGCCAATGACAAATAGCGACCCGGGTGACAGAGACAGAGAATTTTGTAGGCGGAGAAGAGGAGGTGAATGGCCAGCTCTGATCACAGTATTAGGCTGGGCTATCTATGGGGAGGGTATTTACTCGTTTTTGGGGTGTGTAGGAGGAGAGGAAAAACACCTACAAATAACTGGCACGATTCAAATGGCCTCGGATTATGTTTCCCCCCCTCTAGCTCAGGAAGGAAACTGGCGTTTTAACGCTAAGAGTGGGGAAAAATAGCCCTATGCAATCCTCGATGAACAGCACTTTGGTCCTTCGTTAATACCCAAAGGGACAGAGATGATAAATGTGATAGCATGTGGCAGCATAACCGTCACCCAGGTTTCTGCTAAAGGCGGCTCCGATATCGTGACACGGGAAATTAAACGCTTGAGTGGGAGGTGGAGAAAGCGCTTAAACGGAGAAGTTAATCTGCTAACATGGAAAGGAAACAAACGGAGGAAAAAAGCAAAGGTTGTCCTCTTCTTTTGGGGGAAGGGGGGGACCGAAGGGAAAGAGAGAAGGGGCATTAATCCGGATTACGAAAACACGGGGAAAGAGAAAAGAGGAGGCGGAGGGGGGGGGGGCGGGGGGAGGAGGAGGCGTGCGAGAAAGGGAGATGTGCATGTAAGTGGGGAAGTCATCCTGATTGCTGCTGCAGAGCCGGGAAGCAGGAGCCGCCGTGTCCCGAGCGCTGCCCCGAAATTTCTACGGCGGAGAGGCGGGGGAGAAGGCGGGAGGGAGGGATCCGCGGGAGGTGGGGGTGGCAAGGAAAGGGGGGGACCAGAGGGAAGCCTGTCATGTCATGTCACGAAGGAGCGGGGCGCACACCGGGTCCACGGCGCGACCCTCCGCTCCGGCTGTCCCGCGCCTCCCTCCCGCTCCAGGCTCCCCCCTCCCGCCTCCGCACCGCTCTGCCCGGGCAGGGCCGCCGGGGGGTGAGCGGCGCTCCCGTGATCCCCGCCGGAGAGAGATGCTGCCCGCCACCGCCCCGGGCGGCAGGGTTACCTGCCAGAGGAGGCAGCTGCTCCCGCCCGCTCCCACCCTCTGAGGCTGAGGGAAGCGAGTGACAGATCCGCCCAGAAGCCACCGGCGAAACCTGCCGCCACCTCCGGGAGCCTTCCGCTCTCTGCCCACCGGGCTCCTCAAGCGACTTTTCTCAGCAGCGGCGGGGTGCAGGTTACCCCCGTTTACTGAACACTGTCTTCCCCAGCCTGCCCGCCCAGTTCCCTCTGCCCCAGCCGCGCCCGGTCCCTTCGGCTCTTACCGCCTATGCCGGTGGCGGCACCCACTCCAACGCACGGTGGTGGCCGCGGCGGCAAGGGGAAGAAAAGGAGGGGGAACAGCGGGTGAAGGAGGTGACTTTCGGCAGCAGCAGCGGTCGACCCCGCGATCCGCGTCTCCCCCGCGGCAGCGATGCGATCGGGCATCACTCGAAAATGGCGCCGAAAGAGCAGGGCTCTTCATTCAAATTCGTTAGCGCCAGCCCCGCTGCCCTGGGGCATGCCGGGAAGGGAGGGGGGCGCGCGGGGGGAGAGCTATTCGGGCTGAGGCAGAGCTACGGACACGGCGCTTGCTGTCAATGCCGCCCCTCCCCCTCCCCCCTTTAGCCCCCCCCCCGTCTCCTTCCCCTCCGCTCGCAGGCAGCGCGCGCTCCACGCCCTCCCCGCTAGCGCGCGCTCCCGCGCTACCAACCCAACCGCCACTAATGGGGGGGGGGGGGGGGGAAGGAGGAGGAGGAGGAGGGAGGAGGAGAGGGAAATGTCACCCGGAGTCCCGGCTCCGGGGGGAGAGGTGGCGCGATAGGGATGTGTGAGGGAGAGAGAGAGGAGAGAGGGGCAGCGAGACCTCCGCCGGCCCCGCGGACTTGTCAAGGTAAAGGCGCTGGGAGGGGGAGCGGGGGGGCAGCCCGTTTTGGGAAGGTGGGGAGAGGAAGCCGGCGGGGGGAGGGGGATGTGCGCCACAGGACCTGAGGAAAATATGAAGAGCGCCTCCCTCCCCTCTCCCCGCACCCCCCCGCGCCGCCGAGGACCCCCGCGGCTCCCGCAGCGCTCAGGTTCCAGCACGCTCCCCCCTCCATCCGCGCACCCCGCCGGAGCCGGAGCGTTCGCAACTCTCAGCGCTGCCCGCACCGCGCGGAGGCAGCGCGCGGGCCCGATCCCGCCCTGGAAGCAGCCGCCGCTCCCCCTCCCCCGCCCGCCTCACGCGCTCCAAAGCACCGGCTCCGCAGCAGCGGCCCCGACAACCGGCCGACCCCGCCAACCCCAGCCCTAACGCCCGGCTCCCTCCCCGTCCCGCCCGGGCTTGGGAACAGGCTCCGGCGGAGCGGAGCGGTGCTGTGCGGGCGCATCTCGGGTCAGATAGGGCCCGGAGTGCCGTATGCTGGTCATTTGAAAATAAATATCTCTCAGAGGAACTTGGCGGAGCCGAGGTTCAACTGTGAGAGGGCTCGCAGTGCCGCTCGCAGTGCTTCGGGGGGAAACGTGAACTTTCATTTTCACACCGCCCCTCAGCCCGTCCGCCCCAAGTCGTGCCTGGTGATAAGGTACCTGAGGGTTGGGTTCGTTCTCCTATCCCCGTTTCACAGATGGGGGAGCCGACATGGAGGTTGCGAGGCGCTGGAAGCCGCGGGGGAAGGCAGGCTGCAGTGCCGCCCGAGCCACTGCTTGCACTTGACTTTGGGCTGCTGGAGGAGTCGTTCCTGTGAGCTCTCCGCGAGCTGTGCGGACCCCTGCCTCGGCAAAGACCCAGCGCATCACTGCGAGCGGCTCCCCAGCGGGGTTGGTTTCAGCGGGTCTCATGTTTTTTAATCTGATAGGCTTTTAGAAAGGGAAAAGGAAAGCAGCAGAAGGCAGAGGCCTCAGACCTGCAGGCTGCTGTTCCCATGACTTTGGGGAAGATTTTCAAAAGTACATAATGAGAGTTTCGGAGCTCTGTTCCCACTGACTTTCAAAATCCTCCCTTAACGTCTGAGAGCTAGTCCTCTTAAACTCAGTTGGACGAACATGCAGACGAACGTTAGCAGGCTCAGGGCCTAATGCTTCTCCTGATTCCACTGTTCTCTTCTGTAGATGACTGACAAAAATGTAAGAACAAGTTTTAAAGGGAGAGATTATTGCTTTAGGTTTTTTTTCTTTCTTTTTTTTTTTTTAACTGAAACAGTTGAAAACAGCAGGCTTTGGGGCTGAGACCATCATGGCCACGAACACTACAGCTACTCAGAAAATACGTAATTCTGGAGCTCCTTACAGAAAAAGTAGTGCAAGGCGACTTGTAAGTAATCAAATACCTAGTACTATGCATTTATGTTACTATTTTTTCCTCAGGTTCAAAGTTTGGTATTGCTAAAGAAACTGATTCCTCTTTTTTTTTTTTTTTTTTTTAACCAAGTTCCTTAGTGAAAATCAGCCAAATGAAAAAAAACCAACACTTCAGTTCGTAAAACCTTTCTATTAAAAAGCAGGAAATATAAATGATTTACAGTGTATTTATGTTTTTCTCTGATTTTATTAAAATTACTGTGAGTGAAATTTTCAAAAAATGTGCCTTCCAATTGAGAGGAATGATAGTAAATGTTTTCTGATTTTTTAATTTTTTTTTTCTGAAGGTTATGTGGCTGTGAAAAGAGGATTTTTTGCAATAGAAATAGCAATGAAAAAAGGTCAAGAAAAATACTAAATTATGATGTTGCTGATACCACTTCTCTGTACTTAGGTTATGTATAGTTTTTCCCTAAAATAATTCCAGTTACTATTTTTCACCCATTTTTCCAACAGTGATGTAAGAATAAGATATAGAAGATACGTAGTTCTGTTTAGCAGGACATACATGAATCACACTATTGTCCTTTCAGATGTAATTCCTAAGGTTTCATTGAGATTTTTACAGAAAGTGAAATTTTACATTCCCTAGTAGGGAATACCTGCTCTCAGATTCCATAATTAATGCACGTAGGCCTCCATCCTGTACAGACCAAAATGTATATTATTGTGTGTAAGCACACTGAGTAGTTTGAGTAGTTTTCTGCATTACTATGGTCTTGCATTTCAGACTTAAGAAACTAATAATGATACTACACAATCATTATTCTCAATATTACTTAGGACTGTGTGAAACATCAACCTGATGTAGTACTCTTGATTTACATCTTCCATTCATATTTCTTAATAATTTAAGGATCAGAATGGGTAAATATTTAACTGAGTATCAGAACAAGTGAGAAAGGCAATTGCTATAGTCTAAAAGTCCATGTAATATGAGGTGGGTATTGCATTCTCTCGTTATAGCATCTTGGAGAGGAATCATTAGTTTGTTTCCTCAATGACTAGTGAAGCCAGAAAGTCAGAGCAGGAACATAGCTGAGGACAGAAGGGAGGGAAAGGGGTTTTGGGCCTCACCTAAAGTGATGTCAATTCTTTAGATTGAATTTCCATTCCAGGCAACTTGGGCTCATCAGAATGGTAAAAGTCTTATCTGCTGTCATAGCAAATACGATGTTAAGCTGAGTTCCTATAATGGACTCCTTTCCTCATACAGTTCTCATTACAGCACTACCTGAACACCTTCTAGGAGTGCCTGTCTTCTGTTACAGATTCTCCTCCCCAGAGAGTGTCATTATATTGTCAGAGAACCGCCTCATACCGTAATAAGTGACATGACCAGCATTTGTCATATTAGCTGTTCTCTTGTTACCAGGGGAAAGAGCATGTGCAGCTGAATGTTTTCAGTTTATTTTATCTGTCTTTCCTTCCATATACGTGTTGTGTATTTATGGTAGTGAGGCAAGGTCAATGTAATGTGTTTTGTTCTTCAAGCAAAATGCAGTTAGGTTTCTGATGGCCCTTGGCTCCTAGGCACATTTGCTTCATAGATTTGTACCAGCCCTGAGAAAGTTCTGTCTCTGGAAATGACAGCTTTTTCTCCTTTGTTGCACAAGTTCTCTTATGTCAGAAGAGGGAAACTGTTGACAACTGGATCCAGTCTAGAGACCAAGTAGACATTTCTGTGGGAATCTTGGATTTAGGTCCTGGAGGATCTTGAGACTCTGAATTTATAATTTAAAATTCTAGATAAAAGCAGTATGGAGTGGAAGAGAGGGACTTAGAATAACCCATGTTGGTAAGATGGCATCCCCCCAGCTTCCTGTATTTGGAATTTCCTATATGCAGCAGACTTTGTGTTTGGATATACTGGGTTGGCCAAAGTTGAGGTCCAGCTGAGAGCTGGCAAACCCAAAGCAAGGTACTTACGTGCCAAAATGGCACAGAAGCTCATAGCTAGTCAGGAATGGTTAGAAAGCTGGGGGCTGTCTTCTGACTCAGGTACACATTACTTTACAAATTACCTTGCTATGTATTTCTAAGATTTGTTTTACAGCTGTAAGGATTAGAGGAATTTGTTGAAATGAAAACTGGCATTGTGTCATTACCATGTAACTTTTTAGTTAGGTTCTTTGACTTGCCTGAGTACTTGTGTGTTACTCCATTACCTTCAACTGGTCCAGTTCCTAGGTAAGTTAGACCAGACAGAGGGCACCAAGATATACACCCATGTAGTATTTATAATAATCTTTTCAATAATTGCACATCTATGTATCATTTTAGTATTCTGTGTTTGTATGGCTTATGAACGTACAGGCAGTAGAAATTCCATATTTTTTTATCTATTTATTTTTTTCTAATTTGAGCTCTGCCTTGCCCCTGATACTTCTCCAGCCTTCTAGATTCCTCTTCCGGATTCATCTAAGCCTCTCCTCAGACCTATTGTGTAAATTTGATATCAGTTGAAGTTTAAAATTTCAGTTTAATAACCTGGTTGAGCATCCTCTTTCATGTATGAGTTTTCTAATTCCTTCTATAGCCAGAGGTTGTAATCTAGAAAGGACTGAAGTGGACAGCGTTTAGTATTTTACAGTGAAAACAGAGTTCTGAACTTGCCAGTGAAGATGCTTCTCCAGGCAGTTAGGGCTCCAAGAAGGATGTGCTGTCTTAGGACTCGCATCTGCTTAATTAGATTTTCCTATAAACTTCCAGATTAAAAAAAAAAAAAAAAGCCAAAAAAAGAAACCCTTCTAAAATGCTTAACATAGCAGAAAACCTAACAGTGTCGAAAGGTTGGGTTTACTGTATTTCATTCTGATCTTACAGTGTTGTCTCTAACATAACTATAGGCCTGACTCATAATAATGAACACATCCCTGAGAATTTCAGGAAGATTTGTTATTGAACTCAGGCTTCATGGTAAAGTTTTGCTAAAATGGCCTAACTGTAATTTCTGAATGTTTTAATACTTTTGTAGATTTAATAGTTGTGAAAAGTGCTGGTTTGTTATCTGTAAAAACTGAAGCCCGTTGTTTATTCATGGTTTAATTACAGCAGAGCAGTTGCCAAGTGATCTCCACAGCACCCATGAACTTCAGCCTTGAACTGAAGAGGACTCATCAAATGGTGAGAAAATCATGTGGTGGTTGTAACCATGAAGTTACTGAGGGGATACTCTGTATCTTTTTCTTTCTGGAACTGAAGATAGATTTTTGTAGGGTAATTGCTGGGACCATAACCTAATGCCCTCCCTGCAGAATTTCAGCTCTTAGTTTCTCAAGCTTTGCTATCTTAGCAGTTCTTGGCTTTAAAAAAAAAAAATTGTTAGTGGTACGTTGAATTCATTAGCTAATTTCTTTATTACTTGCTTTAACCTTAGTCTTGTGCATGTGCTTAAATTTGTCCACATGCATAGTTTTATCAGTTGCGTCACTTAGAGGAGTGAAGTTCAGATATGTGGAACTGTTTAAAGATTGAAGCTTAAACTCTGCCTGCATTTAAATGAAATACTGCTGGAATGAATGCAGAAGTGAAGGATCTGGAAATGCTTTGGCTTGTACTAATTTGTTTGTCTTTATGCTGTTCGTTTTATTTCTTTCAAGAGAACTTGATGGAAGTTGTTCATTTGCTTCTCTAGTTTCCCAATTTCTGGGAAATTTTGAAATCCAAGCTTCAAAACATTTATAAAGTTTTAATACTGCTCATAATTATCCTGAGAATGGATAATAATTTTATTTAACCATTTTATGAAAAGGTGACTGAATCTATAGATGAACCAATTCTCCTTCTAACTCACTGCCTTAATCAGATCTTTAATCTTACTGTAGCGCTGTTTATTTGGTAACAATTCTTGTATGGACGGTTTTGTTAAGCATATATCTTAAAACCAGGGAGTTTCCTATTTTTACAGCTATAGATAAAGGACAGAATATTGGTAGCAGAGGGTTGTGTGTGTAAGAATATAGTTGTTGAGCGATGGTATTGGCTTCTTACTCATTTAGGTAAGTGACAGCTTAAAATAATGGTGCACAGAATGATCTATAGTTTGGGAGATAAATCACAATGATAGCAGAATGCTGAGAGATGCCCCAGACCATTTTTGGTATCTCAAAAAGTGGCTCAATTTCTGTTTTCCTTCAGTAACTGTATTGTAGAGTAAGGAGTAAAAGGGACAGAACCCTACTAGTGGTTTATGATTTCCACATTTTCTTCTATCTCTATGGTTGTTACCATAGAGATTGGAATAGGGGATATTAACTCTCTACCAGCTATTGACCAAACTGGGTTTGGAAGTGCAGTTCTGTTTAAATAGGCAGGACAGATGGTGAGCCCTTTATACCCATAACTGAGCTACACCCTGTGTTAAGACTTACTTCAGTACCATTATCAACCACTGAACTAATTTAACCTTTGCCAAGGCTATTTAGCATTTCATGTATTAAAAATAAGATTCAATACTTAAGCCAGAAACCCAGTTTTCAGGCAGAGTGCATTGAGATATAACCCAGAGGTCATTTATTTTTAATACACATTCAACAATCTGTTTCTTTTTTCTTTTCACAGATGCTTTTTCTTTAATTTTCTTTTTGAGACCTGATTCTTAAATTAACTTCAAGCACTTAACGATTTACATTCTGCTTCATCAAACAGTCTTGTACTTAAGTCACAATACTTGCATGACTATGGCTTTTGTGAGGAAAGTTTGAATCCACATTAGTCCCTTGTGTCTTGTACTTGGCTTTGCCTGTCTGATAACCAGTAGGCTGGATCCAGACTAGTGCCAAAGTGAGAGCCTGCATGTTAGCAGGATAAGGAGTTGGGGCTGAGATCTGAGTGTGTGTTCAATACTACAGAGCTAGTGAATGATTACAAGATGATTTAAATTTATTTTCAAATTTAAGCACTTCTTTAATTGTTTAGCTCAGCAGAGTTTAGATACTCCATGTGCTTATAGTCAAATGGTTCAAGTTAAGTGGCTTAAAGGTTTTCCTAAAGCATTTTTGGAGTTGATGTGAGTCTTTTACTTCAGTAGAATAAGAGGCCAACGTCAAACAGTTTTGAAAAGCCCATTCTCATTGTTATGCTAAAAAGATAACTTTGTTTCTTTGAGTCCATCCTCTTTTTGATTAAGTCATGTTCACTTCCCTGACTCTTCTTATACCCATTGTTTCCTGCTAACCCTTCATCTGATGACCAGCTTTGTGTTAACTTTTTCATACTGATTATTCTTTGTCTCTCTTCTTCTAACTGGAGTTTTGGAGAGGTAACTGTATTTTTTTCATTTTATTTCCTTCTTTCATCAGTTCCTAGAATCCAGCAACAAATAAACCCCTCTGATTTCAGCTATACCTTTCTGTTGAGAAACACACAAGTCAAAATTCAGGGCTAGGTCAACAGAAAGGGTATGCAGAGTGCTGTAGATTTCATTTGTTGAAAAAGAAAAAATTAACTGAGACTTGCGTATTATTAAAAATGATTCCTTAAATTAGGACATCAGAATCTGGGTCCAGGTAGCAGGATCAAGATTTTAAGGTGATTCTTTAAAAATCACTGTGCTTATTAAAAAAAGAAAACCAAACAAACAAAAGCCATAACAAAATCAAAAAGCCCTCAAAACCACCCCCCCCCCCCAGAAAGCACCAATCAAAGATATCACAAAAGAAAAGTCCATGTATACTGAATAGACTCATTACATTTCGTGTCACTGTTCTTTTACTGAACTATGTATCACTGAACTTCCCTTAAGCCATATGAGAGACAGCATGGAATTGCAAGAGAAGCAGGGATCTCAGTGAAGGGCAGTCAACTACGGTCTTGGTAAGTGCAAAAAATATATATAAAATTTTATTTCTGTTAAATTTTCACCTTTATGAAACAGCATATGTTTGGGGCCCTGTTCTCAGTGGCAAAACAAAGCCAGGGTTTTTTTTAAACAGTCTTTATATTCTCTGGATTCGTGTGTGCTGTCACCATGTAAAAATCTGTGTTCTGTTAGAGATGAGTTTGTGGTGTAACTCCTGAATGAAAACAATAAGTGACATAAAATTCATTAGTTATTTTCACAGTGATTATGCTACAGTGTTTTCGTGCCCAGTTTCTGAACAAAACAAGATATATAGGATTGTGTTGTCTCCTAATAACTTTTGACTCCACCGCTTCATTTCAGCTGCATTTGATATAGAGATAGAGGTCACAAAGTCAAGTTTCTATAATTTGTGTGAAACTTAGCAGCTGTGAGCAGAGAAAGGACTCAAATTAGTGCCTCTGGGGTAGAAAAAAGCTGCAGCATGGAGTCAGAAATTTTCTGTTCTGTTCAACCTGTTGACTTGCCAGTCAGCATGGTTGGTTGATCTGCCAGTCAACACATGTGAAGCTCAGACCTAGCCACAGTGTGAGCTGTCTCTTGTTCTCCAGAACTCAGAAGCTGGTGTTTCCTGCAGGAATTTAGGGAAATCTGTTCAGAAGTGGATGGGAAACCAGCCAGGGTAGTGTCAGCCTGTGATTACTGCATAGGTGTGTTGGTGGCACATACAAGCACCCTGATAGGTAACTAGACTTTGTTACTTCTGCTAGTCACGAAAAAAAACCACAGCCAGCAACTCAACTTGTTTTTGCCAGGGCCTTCTAGTCTCCCAAACTGCTTGTGAATCATTCAGTTATGGTAGTTTCTATACCTGGATTAGATGCATGTTTTTCCTATCCATGTCAGAGAAGGGAACTGTTGAGACAGCTTCAGTATTTAATTTCTTTAACTGTTTGGATATGAGCTCTGAGCTATTCCTTAGGCTGTCAAAATTGTAAAACTGTTTTCAGCTTTCACCAGAAACTGTTATGTAGAGTGCAGCTATGTGTCCCTGACCCATCCTACAACCTACACTTTTGTAGCAGTGCAGGAAACATGCATTGTATTCCAGTTAACTTCCTTTGTGAAGAAAGATGTGGAGATAGGCACAGGGACAGAAAACAATATTAGGATCTGGCTGCATCAAGTTACCACGTTGCATTGCAACTTGGGAAATGCTAAATCTGTAGCTGCATGACTATGAGCACCAGGATTGTCCTGAAGGGTATGGTCTGCCTATTCTTTTCATCCAGTGAGAAGTGGGCAGATCACACTTGCCAGAGGCGCTGGTTTGTTCACTTTGCAGGCTTAGGTGGGCAGCACTAACTTGGCAGATGTCTGATACTTTTACATTTTTCATGTAATGTTAGAGAGGGGCCAAGGTATAATGCTTTATAAATAGAATGTAGCACTGTTCTTTAGAAACAGTTGAATTTCTCAGAATAACAGAAGCCTAAGAGTCATGCATATGAAACATAAAATTTAGAAGCAGTAACATGAGAAGAAACACTTCCAATTCAGTATTGTAAGACAACTGCCTTGAATTTTGACATAAAGCCTGAAATGTCTATTTTAGATTTTTCTGTTTATCCTCCTGCCCAGTTGAAAGCCATCAACCTGGCAGCAAGGAACGAAAAACTGTGATACTCTTCTCTGTTTTCTGCTTATTTACTTGTCTGTGTTTTTATGAAATCAAAGCCAGCAAGAGAACAACTGTTCATTAAAGAAAAAAGAAAAAAAAAACAAAAGACTGCATTCCATTTATATGGAACTTTTGGTTCTTCTGTTACATTCTCAAATCCTTTCATTTAGTCCAGCATTTTTATGTTTCCCTAATGCTATCTGTATTAAATGAATGAAGAAATGTTTTCTGTATGTTTCTAGGATCTAGTGGTTGTTCTTCTAACCTTTATCACCAGTACTCTTGCATAATGTCACCAGTTAAATATTATTTCACGGAACCTATGGCTAACCTGTTTTTAAATGGCTTATAATATGTAAAAACATTGTAGCTTATAATATTTTCCTTTTAAAGATCAACATATATGTATTTTCAATAAGAACAATAAGGTCAGATTATGATTCAGTTGTGCACTAACAGCAAAGTGATGGTATATTCTTGTTAACATCACGTTGTGTGCTTCCTGTGTTTTAAATGGTGCTTTCTAAGAGCTCAAATTTAGCAAATCATTAATTATGGTTGATTTACATAAGGATTTTCTGTTTAAAAAAAGATGATCTTTTTTAGTCTAAAAATGATTAATACTAAGCTACTTCTTATCATGTATTTTTGACGACCTTTTCTTGGATGCTGCTATGTGTGGTCAGATACTTTCACAGTCATGAATATCTCAAATTCGCAGGCCTATGCTGCGTTCCCAAAATGTGTGTTGTGGGACAGATTTTAAGAAGGCTTAAGCACTAAAAAGTGATATGCATCAGAGACCAAAAAAACTAGGATAATAAATTTATAGAAAATGATTAAAAATGTATATTTCAGATACATATCAGTAGATGCTCCCATAATGTGCTGTCACTACATGTGAAACCGTAAGCAATTTTAAGCCGACATTCTTTAAAGAAGGAGTTAGAAATTCCTGTAATATGCAACTAAAGGGTGTATGAAGCTTCTTTATTATGTGCTAAATGCTGTAATAAAACAAGCTATCAGTAGGCTTTGCTGCATGTTACTAATTTCTTTTTTCTTTTTATCCTGATATTTTTGCAGGTGTGTGGAGGAGCAGGTCCTGTTCTCCCTGTTGTTGCTCCCACATAGGCGGACTCTGTAATTGATTATGTGTGGGTAGGGCTTTATTGAAATTCAGGAGATTCTGCAATAGTGCAGGGTTCTTTTTGTGAAAGTTCAGTTGCAAGATCAGGACTCTACTGTGACTCCTTACTGTGAATTCTGTCAGTGTATCATTGATAGTGCTGGAACCTGCCTTTTGGGATAATGTAAGTCCTGCTTTTCCCCCAAATGTACTTTAGATATGAAATAATCATAAAACGTTTCTATTCAGAAGATGAATGTTGTTTACATGCATTCTTTTAATTATTTTTTTTTTTGGCAGTACCAAATACTATATTCCTCAAAACTTCTTAATGGCACTGAGGCTTTGTGGATAATTGGTCACATGATGAGAAAATTCAGCTGTAAGTACATTGAAATGATTGAATTTTTCAGTAGTTAATCTTTACTGATGTTGACAAACTAACAATGATAAAAAGGTGAATCAAGCAGTTTGACTTAAGTCAACTGACTTCAGTTCTTTTTAGAAAATATACAATATATCCATTAAGGATTTCATTATTCTTGGGTAATTCACCATGTGAACCTGGAGTCCTGCTCTGTATTTTTACCCATAAACATTCTGAAATTTATAGATCTATAAAAACTGTTTATACCACCAATATCTGTGTAGATACTGCAAACGGATTTACTAACATAAATGTCTTGTGGAGTTGAATATTGAAATGTTAATAAATGTACACTCGTACTTGTGTCAATGTAACTTGGTGAAATTAAACTAAACTGAGCTCGTATTAAAGAGTGAATTTGATCATGCATGCTGATTAGCTTTAGTTTTAGGCAGGAACAACATATTTTATTGTATCCAAGTACTTTGTGCTTAATCAATAATAGCTACCCATATCATATGTCAGTGGATTCACCCAAAAAAACTATAAATATCTATGCTTGGATTAAGGAGGAAGTTCTTTTCCTGTAGCTATGGGTACAGTCATTGCTATGACTCCTATTTTTACATACAAATGAGCGAAAGCTACATGTAGGTGTTTTCCCTGTATAACAAAAGGGGTATTATAAACTCCATGCCCTTTTTTATGATGCTGTATTTCATTTCTGGTATTCAAATATAAGAATGATTTCAATGGGGTCTTAGTATCTGAAAATGGAAGAACTGGAAATGCTACTGAATTTATGAATAATTGTTAAGGGGCTGTAAAGGTCTAGAGGATATATATGTAAGGACAGTTACATTTTTTCCCATGGAGCAAGGACACAGGTAGTAATTGGAGAGTAAAGATTGAGGACAGGATTTTTCTGTGGGTATTTTTGGTTGGTTTGTTGGTTGAGGTTTTTTTGTCTTTTTTTTATTTTTATTTTTGCTTGACACAAGAGCAGCATGAAGTGAAAATAATGAAGAAAGAGCAAGACCAAAGGAGAAATCATAAACTCAGATCAAAAGCAGACTAGAAAGTCCAATTTAAAAAACAAAGCAAACAAAAAAAACCCCAGAAAATGGGTGGCAAAAATATGCCTGAAAGGAGAATTAAATGCGTAGCTATTGGTATTTCTCATTGCACTGAATTGGTGACAGATTTAAGTTTAAAACTTCCAGTAAGTTTTGTTTTTTTTTTTTGCTAAATTTTTTTTCTGTTGAAGGGAGTATATGGGCTTTGAAGAAGACTCAGTGAGTAGTTGTGAATCACCTGTATAAACCAGGGATTCAAGATGACAGTTACAACTAAGAACCGAGGACAATGAGTTACGTATGCTAAACTACAGTTTGTGCTAAGCAGAAGCCTTATTTCTTGTTCAAACAGAGAACTTAATGATACTGAAATATATCATGTTCAATAGCTCAAAACACAATTTCATTATGTTTGTTAGGGAATGGGAATTTTCAAAGTTCTAGCTTATAACTGAGCAGTGATTCTATAGAGATTTTGCAATATAAAATGAAATCAAGATTTGAGAACACTGGATGTTTCATTTTGCATGAAAAAGTCTTGATCAGCATTGTTTTGTTTTTAAAAATGTTTAGACCCAATGGTTTACTGTTTTCACATTTTAATCCCATTGGGCATATTTATTATTACTTGTACTAAAAGAAAAGGAGAGGAAGATTAGCTGATGAAAAAAAAAAAACCCAAATATGACCCTCTAGCTGTGCCTGCCCCACCCCAAATCAGATTAAAAGAAGTGCCTCAGAGTAGATCTAGTTTTGGAGAAGTGCGAAAAAGACACACTAGTGAGTGGGGTATGAGGAATCCCCTGGATGTTTTGTGTGTATCTAGTTTTTTCACTTGTCACCAGTGAGAAGCAGATCACCTAGATGTGACTTCTTCTCTTTCCTGTGATGGCAACTTCCCAGTACTTTGGGAGAGATAATGTCAGCTCTGTTCTGCCTGCAGTAGTGCTGCTACAAATACTATTTGGAAGAAAAGGCCCTCTGAATTGTCTTCTGCTGTAACCAGCTCTCCACTACTCGCTGCTGCTTCCCCCATTGTTGAGCACTTGATCTGATCGTGTCTTTGGTTTTACCCATGCCGTAAATTACTGAAACTAGAGCAGTGAGAAAGCAGATACCAAGAAGAGGAGTTGGTGTTTTGGAGGGAGTGAGCATTTGCTACACAGCTACACATTGTGTGGGCTTGGGAATACTTGAAGAGCTGGAATACCGAACTACATCAACAGAGAGTAAAGTTTCTTCTAGTGGCAAACCAAGGTGATAGCCCTGGTTCTGTGCACTAAGAAGGAAGAGCAAAGGAACATGCCTGAGCAGTCTGCATGTTAGTTGTAAGTTTAAGTGATGAGGTCTTTTTCTCTGCTGCTGTTTGCAATTCGCTTGTATTGTGACTGTCCTGTCTTCAAGCTGAATGTAGCATGTTTTGTTTATGTTGAATGAGGCACCCATTATACTATAACATTTCAAACATTGTTTTTCTTCAACCCTTGAAAGTCAAAACATGGTAGCTTAGATAGCTGTAATGTATTAGTAATAAATGTGACATGAAAGAATTTTCTCATTTCGCAGTACTTATAGGAAAAACAATGTTTTATGTGTTTCACATACCTCCTCCCATCTTCTTTTCCACTCCTAAGCAGATCTAATGCATGAGAATTTTCTTTGGTTCTGTCCTCAGCTCTTTATTTCCAGTTAGAACTATTGGTCTTTTGTTAGTAGGTTTTTTTTCATGTTTAGGTTGAGGGCTTTACAAAACCTCTTTGCATCCTGTACGAATGACACTACCACGCTGTCATCAAACCTAGGTTATATCTGAGTTTTGGGAATCTTACTCCAGTCCTTTAAGTCTTTCTTCTCTGTCAGGCACCTACGTTTTCCATCTAGGTTGTCGATGGATCATGTCTTTATTAGAAAATCTTTTTCTTTTGCCTTGAAAAATGCAGTCTTGCCATGCTCATTATCTAGTCAAAGTGCTACTCTACTGTAAATATCAGTTTCCAGACTTCTTTGGTATTTTCAATTTCCTCCTTCAGTTTAAAGAAATAAAGATAAGCTATCTGTCTTTATTTTTAAGGCCCATCAAGACTACTTCTACCTGATACTTCTCCTTCAGTATCAAGAGGTTGACTCTAGTTTTGATCAACATATGATACCAGCTTTCATCATTCAGTCATTAAATAATTAAACCACATTGGATATTATTTCCTCGGCTGCCTCTCATATTGGTTGGCTTCTTCATAAACAGAACTGTTCACTATCTTCCTTTAACTATTTTCTTATAAGTTTATGTACGATGAAGCTTGAAACGGTCTACCTAGATAGCAGTTATATTGCAGGTATATTAATGCCAGTGTTTATCACAGTAGTACTGTGTCACTGCATTTTTATTCCGCCATAAGTTCTATGTTGTCTCTAGAATTCAAGCACATCTACTTTTTGTTGTGTATTTACTCATGGCCCAGCATAATGAGAAGTGGGTCAGGGTGAGTTCTCCAAAGATTTATGGTAATACAAATAAATGATAATAAATACACACTGGACTACTGCAGTGTAGCTGTTGGATTCTGCTGTGCCTAATGTCACATCATATTTAATTCAGAAAGAAGGTGCTCCAGCTAGAGGCCTCACAAATAGGAAGGAAGAAGTGAGTTGCCTTCTGAACTGTCAAACCCAAGTCAATAGCTGCTGGCATTGTGTCCTGAAACATCCCTCCCTTCTCCACAGCAGTCAGAGCAGACTCTTTCCTTCTAACAGAAGGAACTAAATGCAAATATTAACAAAGTTCTGAAGTGTCTGCAAAAGGTTAAAGGTCTCCTTATACTTCCATAGCATCCTTCTGGTCCTTAGTGCATTCCCTTCCTGACACAGCATCTCTTGGTACAGAGATCTTGAATAACCACAAGCAGTTGTTCCAGCTATACCATTGGTCAAATGCTGTCTGATCTCTGTTGAGAAGGAACCTACACTAGTTCTAATTTGGTGTCTTGGCACATTGCTGTCTTATAGTGCTCTGTTTCCATTGTGCCTTGAAGTTAATGATTCTTCAGAAGAGTGGTAAGCATGAATTCCATAAGGAATGCCCCAGGTATGTCACCCTCTTTTTGGCAGTTGGTCTGCATGTATCCCTTTTTTCAAAGGGGTGCTGAAATGTGAGTGTATAAATTGTACAGAGATGATAGAATGCTTAGTGCCTAGCTGATACAGAGATCGTAGATTGGACTATGCAGACAAATGGCAGTGTATGCACCAAAGACAATATAGTCAAATAAGTTAATTTTATCAGAATAAACCACAAAACATAATTACAAATGATTCTTTATCTGAATAGGAAAAGCCTAGTAAGAGCTCTGCAGTAGTTGATGGAATGGAGACAGTGACTACAAAATGCTGTTGGGGACTGGAGAGGCTATACAACCTGAAAGCTTGATCATAACGAGAGTTCTTGGTTATCTATATATAGACTGGATAAACTTAACATTAGGCCACATTAGGCCATCATGCACAGGCTGTATTTTTAGGTATCATCAAGAACTACATTTTGAGCAAAGCAGGTAGAGAATTCAGAAGAGTGGAGATAGCCCTGGATTTAGCCTAGATTAGCACACACAAAGTGACTATAGAAGAGCCATTCAGTATTGATATGCATCATACTCAAATTTCGCATACTTGTAGGGTTAAATAAATAACAATTAAGTACAGTATTGTTTAAAAAAGAATTATGAACATATGATCCAAATAAATATTAAAAGTGACACGGGGACTTTGCTTTCTGATTATAACCCAAATGAATATGAATCGTCCAACACAACTGAACAGTGATGGAAGTGACTAGAAATAAACAGAGGCTTTTCAAAAAGTGAAATCTAACCAAGCAAAGCAGAAAAGAATACAGTTCTGGCAAGTTAAACGTAGACCTATTATAGGGCAGAACAGAAAGATTTTGAAATGCAACAGGCTAAAATCCTAAAAGCCAAAACTGATTTATTTTTCAAGTGTAAATGTTGCTAGTGGCGGCGAGTAATATTTTATGACAAAGTCATTGCAGAAAGAAACAAATGAACTCTTTGCACTGACAAGGCTTATTACAGGGAGATTAAGAACATGGCCACATAAAAGCTGTTTTTTACAGGGAATATTTCAGATTTGAAACATCAATAAAAGATTTTTTTTTAACAAATTGATTAAATAAACATGAACAGTTTGCCAAATCACATGTTGTTCATTCAGTAGTCCTAGAGAACTTAAGAAATGAAATTGGCAAGCCATGAACTGTGTTGTATAGTCAAACACTTAAGTTAGCCTTCATAACAGAGGAATGGAAAGTAACAAATGTGACACTAGTTTTAAAAAGTGGTCTAGGGATGATTGTGGACTAGTGGACCGAGTCTGACTACCATGACAGACAAAATGCCAGTGAGTATGATAAAGAATATAATTATTAGAGACATGAATAGGTGTAGTAGGCAGCCATGATCTTTGCTTTTGTACAAGGTAGTTTTGTCTTAGAGCTTTGCTATTTTTTTGAAGAAGACAACAGATACACATGAAAGGGTGACGCAAAAGTTTTAAGAAAGTTCCATAACCAAAGACTGTTACCAAAATGAAGTGTTGAGTTACTTAATATTATTTGTGGATTAGTAAATGATTACAAAATGAGAACAATATAGAAACTAATGGGCAGTTTTAACAATGCCTCCTCACAGAGATTTGCACTGGCACCTTTGCCAGTCCACCTGTTCCTAAATGGTCTGTAAAAGTGCACCGATAAAGATTGCCAATGATAAAAGGAAAATATCCAGTTGGAGTCAGACCTAATGTTGACCCTGAAGAGCTGCAGAAGGATCTCACAGCAGGACCTGTGGTGATCTAGGAGCTAGGGTTGTCACAGAGGTCAGATATCATTGACCCTGCTGTTCAGTCACATCTATCAGCAGAGAGAGGTAGTGGCTGTTAGATTACAGGAGCTATCACCCTGTAGCTGCGAGCTCAGCAGGCTGTGACCAATACTGCCACTCAGGAAGGCAGGGATTTGTAGCTGTTCTTTCTAACCACAGCAGGGGCTGCAGGCTAAAGATTCTTTCTCCCCATTTCTCACGATTTCACAGCCCTGAAGAACAAGGGTGGAATATCACCATTTAACTGAAAGGTGGTACTTGGCTGCTGTGAGAAGCCAAGTCTCAATCCATCTCACTGGTGTTTGCATGGATTTTTAGCAGCTCCTGCTGATGTCCTAAAATTATTCTGAATGTAGTTGATGCTATCAAAAAGTGGCTAGCAAATGGTATTTGAGACAGAAAAGTGGCACAGGCATGACGGTCAGTTTTGAACTTTGATGAGAACTGTATGTGATATAGAAAAGCTTGACTAAGAGGTATGGATCAGGGTTCCTCAGTTCGGAGTAATGTTGATTGAGGAGTAGGTGACATGAGAAAGGTCTCTAGAACTATGGATACATGTGTTTAATAGAGGACTGTAACTCCCTGTTTCTCAGAATAATAAGGAGCCTTTGGCCGCTGTTTTATTTAATTCAAGTGATCTTTAAGATGGCAAAAGGCTGCTTAGCACCAGTTTTATCTGCTGTAGTTTCGTGGATAGATCTTTTCAGGTGTACAAACTCCAAGCTGGTCTTGAAAACTCCACTTGACCTGAACAGCTCTGGCCAAAATCCAAGCTGTGCAGAATTACTGCTTTTCTGTAAATAAAAAGTTGTATTCCTCATTGATAAGCGATAAGTTTTCAGTCATTAATCAAATGTAAAATGCTCTGCAGGTATTTTTTTATCTTCAGCTTCTGTTTGTTCTTTTTCTGGCAGTTGCAATATTATAGATGGGCAGATAGATCAGTTTCACTTCTGTTGTTTGCAAAAATGTGGGCAATGGAGAATGCCAGTTTGCTACTACTTCATAAGGCTAAACACAGTAGCAGGCCATAAAATTAATCCCAGGAAGAACCAGACAAAGTAGAAATGTTTCACAGAGCAACCAGAAGGTCTGGAGGGAGGGATGGAGTAGAAGACATCATTGTGCCTTTGAAACATCTGGAATGGTTTCCAAGCTGTGGCCCACAAACCCTGGTGGACTACAAGGCTATGGTAAGTTGAACAGCTGTTTGCCTAAACCATAGCTAACAGTGTTTTAAATAGTGTTTCCTATTAAAAGTTTGATCAGATGGGTCTGTGATGCGTTTTGAAAAATGTTAAGGGGTAATAATGATCCGTTGTTCCAGAAATATGGGAATCACTGTTCTGGAGTGTGTGAAAAGGTAGAGAGCACCCCCCCACTCTAGCTTTAGATAGGTTGCATGGCTCTCCACCAGCAACAGCAAGAGGTTCCCAGAAAGGAGCCAGAAGAGCAGTCTGGTAGCATTAACAATTCTGTCCCCACCAGGCCCTCCCCAGAAACATGACTGTGGGGTTAACAATCATTTTGTCGTTCTTAAGTATCCCTAAAAGTATTTGCTACACCTACTTTTCATATTCATAAATACTCATACATAGTATTTTTAGTTTTGTGAGAAGTGAGTATAGTTTTTTCAAGTCTTAGGTCCTCCTCAGGGGAAGATTAAACTTGACAGCTCCACTAGTTTAAAACATGTATGTCTTTGAATTAATACCTGGTTTCTTATGACCAGAAAAAGAGATTTTTACATTTTCTGTTCTGTCCTTATTAACATAAACTTTCCTTTCAAGTACTAGCACATCTAATTACAATATCTGTTTATTATTTTTTAAAGAAATCTCAGTTCTATTTGACCAACTTCATTTATTTTATGTTAGCTCCCTGAATGGTAATTTTATGTTGTAGAAATCTTTGTCCTCATATCAGGTCTCTTATTACTTTTTTTTTCTTAGTGAAACTTTTCCAAACTCATACAGTATTTCTATTATCAGTGCTTTTACTTGCTCTTGACATAGGTTACTTCCCATTGTCCCGAGTACAATACAAGCACATCCATAATTAATTTGTGGAGATTTTGTCTTCTCCAACATTCTGTACTTCTTTATGTTAGGAATTATGATGGTTTCAAATTAGAGAAATGCCAAATTATAAGCCTTATTCAAATGGTATAAATATGTTTATCTTGAAACCAGTTTGTCTAATCTAATAGTACTGTAGTGTATTTTATGGAATTCAAACGAAATACTGGAAACAAATGTTACTGGCAATAGTGCTTTAGAAGGAGCTAAAAAAAGTTGGCAGGCTCTGTGTAAACTTTTTTTTGTTCCATGTTTCTTACGTGTTTTGATACATATGGAAAATGTAATGGAAAACATTTGTGGATGTTTTCATATTATCTTGCTGAATACCTGTTGCTAACTTGTATGATTCGGAAATTGTCTTTGCTCAGGCTTAAGCTGCTAGCAGAATATGAGATGGAGGGGAATCTTTGCCTTGTATCAGAAAAGACCACGTAAGGGAGGAGAGAGTGCCTTTTGCTGTAGCAAGGAAACAGGTTATTTCTTGTGTCATTTGCAAGTGACAGGAGGGAGAGATTCATGTGCCTATGCATGCCACATGCATAGAGAAGCAGTGATGGGTGTACAGGTAGGCCAGGGATGAGTGTGTTGTGAATGAAGAATTCAGGAGTCAGAACAGATTTTCTGTAAGAGCTGGAGAGGTCACGATTGGATAAACATATTAGGGTTAGTTGGAAGTCACTTAACAGCATAACATGGCTAAAGCTCTCTAGCTGAATCTAGCTCATGCTACACTTGCCCTAGCTACACCCTTCCCTGTCTCTTCCAGAATGCCAGCTTCTTCTCCAGTTCCTGCACATGACCCTTTTAATTGGAAAACCTACTTTCCTGTTTACTCTGTGAACAGTTACACACAAAAGTACAAATGGTCCCAGAAATCCGTCCCATCTAAAGCCTCTCTTCTGTCCCACTACACTTTTTTCTGTCTCCAGCCTATGGGGTTCTCCACTGCACATGCAGGCAGACAATGAATCACCGAATAGAATCACAGAACCATTTAGGTTGGAAAGGCCTCTCAAGATCAAGGCCAACCACAAACCTAACGCTACCAAGTGCACCACTAAACCATGTTCCAAAATGCCACATTTACACTTTTCAACACTCTGGGCAACCTGCTTTGATGTTTGACAACCCTTTTGATGAAGACATTTTTCCTTATATCCAATCTAAACCTCCCTTGGCAAAACTTGAGGCCATTTTCTGTTGTCCTGCCACTTACTACTTGGGAGAAGAGACTGACACCTACTTCATTACAGTGTCCTTTCAGATAGTTGTAGAGAGCAGTAGGTGTCCCCTGAACCTCCTTTTCTCCATGCTGAACAACCCCAGTCCTCTCAGCCACTCAAGTTGGAAGACCCTTCACCAACTCTGTTGCCTGTCTTTGGACCCGCTCCAGCACCTCAATATCTCTCTTATAGTGAAGGGCCCAAAACTGAACAAAATATTTGAGGTACAGCCTCACCAGTACTGAGGTAAAAGGAATTCGAGTGAGAATGCTGTGAAAGTGCTGGGTGCAAAATGTCTCTCCTTTCCAACATACACTTTGCATATTCTCCAAGGGGAACACGTCCTGTCATCTGAAATCTGCTGATCATAGGTGAACTGTTTTTTTCTTGGTTTTTTCTTGGTTTTTTTTTTTTTTACCCTCTCTGTGTAGTACTCATTAGAATGTGGGTTTTTTTTCAGATGCTGAATTATGATTATTTGGATAATGTTTCTCTTGCTAAACAGCAGAAAGACATCTCAGATTTCTAAAGCATGGTCCCTTTGATTTGCCTTTTTCTGTGATCTATGACCTTCCCAAAAATAAGTTAACTAATCAGTGGGTGATTGCACCTACTGGTGATAAGTTGAATCACCAGTTGAATCACTGGATGATTGCTTTACTTTATTATTATTTTGCACTCCCTTAGAAGTTGTTCACAAAGACTAAAGAGTCTGCAGAAAGATTGAAAGCCAGCGTCTTAGGGCATCCCTAAATGCAAGGATGTTTTTTTTAATGCAGCAGTTTTATTTTTTGTTTTTTGCCACAAAGCTTTTCATAAGTCTTAAGCTTTTATTTAAGCTTTCCTTCTTAATATATGATTGCATACTTATGTCTGTGACTAAACTCAGCTAGGCAGAAGCATCATTTCTGTAAAAGTTTCAGATCCATTTATTAATTAGTAAGCCTCTCAGCATCAAACAATACAGACAGGTTAGGCAGCAAAATCACCATAAGAGTAATAAAATTGTTTGTTAGAGGGTGCATTTTAATGGAAAACTATTTTGGTGCTTCCTTCTTAGGCAGATTTTTATGGTGGATATAGAGATCCCTCTTTCAGTTAGTCAATGTTGATCCCTAAAAACTGGCTCTACTCTTTCTTGCCGTATATCATTTTATCTTTCAAGACTGCTGGAGCTCTTGATTCCTGAGAGGTAATGCCTTGAAGTTTTGGCACTATCCTCTACAAAGTCACTTATACTGGGCTGACTTTCTGTTATCATGTCAGTAAAACATCAAATATTGATACTATGTGTGAAACAACATTTGATATAATAGCGATTAAGTTACTTGGAAAAAAATCTTGTGAAGATGGATTTTGTGTTTAGAAGAGCTGGCATCTAAAAATGTATGTCATGGATACAAGTAATAAATGTTGTTTATGAATTGCTACAGGAGAAAAAAATATTTACATTTATGTACAATATGCTAGGCTTAACTTTAGCTATTTTTATCTCCTCCTAAATATCTTATCACGAGCTGGTTGTAAAGTATTTAAAGACATGAATCATTTCATTTGTTGAAGCACTCAGTGCATCACTTAAAATGGCTACTAAAGGAGAAAAGTGTACGTGGGCTTCTCATAACAGCTAAGCATAAAAATAAAGTATCAGAGATAATAATATACTACCAAATTGGTAAAAATCATTATGTTTTGCTGTATGAGCAGAGCTCTTCACAGAATGGTGATCTCATTCTAAGATTACAGTTATCCAAATATGTTTTCATTGCTAAATTTTATTCTGGTGATTTTATATCATTGTTGAAAATGAGAGAACACAAACATTTAAAATTCAAGTTACTGATCTTCAGCCATTCTGAAAAATTCAGGACTTGGTATTTCACCCCAGGATTGGATCCATAGCCCTTTTAAATTTGGGAATTTCAGAAATTGTGGAGGTGGGTAGGAAAAAGAAATGTGAAAGGAAGAAACTTAAATGGAGAAGAGGAAATTCTTTTCCTTTGCAGAAGGAAGGGAAAGACGAAAAACAGTGTAATGAGCATAGGAGAAATAACAGGGTGAGAGGGGAGGAGTCAGGTAAGTATTTACATTAATAGTTTGTGTTTAGTACTCGTACATGTCATCCTTTATGCTTGCATGGAAAACAGTTTGAGACTTCACCTTTCTGACATAACTGCTGTGCTGAGCTGTACTCTCTGTGCATGTTTGCTTCTAAGGAAGGCTTTAAATTGACACTCAGAGCTACTCTGAGTCACAAAATGCATTGAAAATGAGGACTACCCAATGTTAGCTTTTAAAAAACCCACTATTGGACATAAAGAAATCAAAGCCATTTTTTTACATATACTTCTGTTAATTCTAGTCACTACGATTTGGGGCAGGGCACAGGCAGGTGGGCTGGCAGTAACACTTAAGAGTAGCAAAATTTGCATGCAAAACCTAATTGTAATAATGCTGAAATTGAAAATCAAAATTGTTAACCATTATTCTACCAAACTAGGTAAAGTCAATTAATTCATCACCAAATATAGCTGTAAAACAATGGATTACTTACGTCAGCTTTCATTACAGGTTAGACATCAGTGTGTGGATTTTATCCATAAGCTGTAATAAGAGAAAATTAATTAGGAAATAGGAAAGAAAAGCTCAAATTAAATAATTTGTTCATGTATGATACCCAGGAGTATATACGGTATTATAGTGCAGTAACTGTTTAGGGAAATTATGTACTTTGAAAACTAAGCAAGTAATATTTACATAGTAACTGTAACTGGTCTTCATGAGTTACCATGCTAAAAACTTGTTTTTAAATACAGAGATAGGGACCTCCCGTTTTCTTATATTCACTTGGTGTAGTATGTGTATGATGCCTTAACTTTCCACCTGAGCAACACTTGAATATAACTGAGCCCTGAGCCAATGTATAGCAGAGTAATATCCCCTCTAAAGCTGCCCCATTTCTATCCTCATTCTGGGGACTGAAAGAGTGAAAATAGGTGGAGCAGGGAGAGGCCTTATGGTGCCAATTCACAAACGATTTTGGAGATTATAAGGTAGCATGTGCTTTTTGGAAGGTGGTGCATGAATTTCTGGTAATAGAGAGGTCTGCATAAGAAGTAAGCTATAAATTGCTGTCTGATAGGGTTCCCTTTCCTGTGCAGTGTGCATCACTCACTGAGCAACAGTTTTTAAGAGCACCCAGTGAATATACGAATACTCAGAAACTGACATAGCTGTCCTCTTTATGTTCACTCAAAAATGAAAATGAAATTAAATACAGATACAAATTTTTGAACTTCTAAACAGTAGCTTCATGCTGTATTTTATAATTAGACCTTGCTGTTGTTTTGCGTTAGTGTTACACTATTTTGTTACATGACTCTGGAATTGTTTAGATTATGTAAATTCTTCAGTACAAAATCACATTTCAAGTGTGATATTTAGATTTCAGTTTTTAAAGTTGTCTTTTTAATTGCATTGTAATTGACAGCTCTATGTTGTCCTCATGTAATAGGCAGTATCAGGATGACTGTATTCTGAAATAGTCATCAGTGGAAGACTGTTGTATGCATAGGTCTCCAGTGAGGTATGAATTGCAGAGTCCCAGGATTATTTCTGTCAGACTTTTCATACTAGCAAGGAAGTGCAGATTGTGAACTGTCCCTTTGGTGTATATTCCAGCCCCAGATCAGTGTCCAGGATGAAAGCTTCCCTTTTCCATCCTCTTCTCTGGTTATTTAAGCTTTGGTATTGCAGTTCTGTAAGAGCAGGGTCTTGTTTTTTGTGTCTGGGCTGGCAAGCTGGTGAAGGTGGTATGAACAGGTTGTCCCCATAGGCCTTCTCCACACTGACGCTTCCTGAATAGAGACTGGGCTATATATGGACTTTGAAACCAGCCCTTCACCCATGACTCCTGTATTTAATTATAGTTCTTTTAAAACAGCCATTATAATGTAAGTGTCCATGACCATGACAGAGGATTTCAGTGTTTTTTTTTCACAACAGTATTTACCGTATTTAGTAACAAATTATTGCAATAGCAGCAGTGCCATTGTAAGTATGAGTTAAATGTGATATTGCCTGTATCACGTCTTAATGCTGGTAATAGAGAATCCCAGTGACATTGAGCTTAAATTTTTACTTACAGCAGATTAAGTCCCAGGATTACCTAATTAGTCCTAATAGAAAAGCAAGCTTTCTTTTATTTGGGTCAGACTTAATTTTTGTGCTCAGTATAGTGAACATGAGTAATGTTCAGTAATAAAAAATATTAAGCAACACAAACCTATTACATATTCTATGCAGATGAAAGTCATTAGTAAATTTGCTTTGTTCAGAGTAAAGGAATTTGAAAATATGCTGTTTCTCATATTATTTTAATATACATGTTGTTATCCATAGAATTAAGCTTAAATATATACTGCTAGGTTCACAAATACCTAGTGAACTTCACAAAATTAATTACATTTCAAATACGTGATTCAGAGTAAGATTCAGACCTTAGGATGGGATGAATCGCCCTCTGGAGGTGCCTGTTTCAGTGTACTGACTTCACAGGAATCCTGCTTTGAACTGACTAGCTCAAATTAAAAGTTAAGAGAGGCCTGTCACCTTAAGAGAGGAATAACAGAGCATTTCATACCATACTAGCTCGTTTCTGAAGAACTCTTTCTTTTTAAGAATGGCTGCCTTATTCCTCACCTTTTCTGTCAGTGTTCTTCTGTACTGTTTCTAAAATGAATAAGCGCAATTGTTGCTATTTCCTGTGTATTTTGTTGTTTCCTGATCTTTTCAATTTGTTATCTTATATTTCCTTTTTTTTTTTTTTTTTTTTCTTTTTCCTGACTCTTTTTAGCTACCATTCCTTCTGAAGCTTTTCGCTTGCTACCTCTCTGACCATCCTGCCTTCCATGTTGAGAGTATTGTCCTAACTTCTGATATGGAAGATTGCTGAACCTTTCCTTTGATGCTGATACCAGTATTTTCTGTGAGAGATAGTACTGTAGTGAAGACATAGAAAAAGAAGAACATGGCACTCATGGAATTTTTAATGGTTTTGAATAGTCAAGAAGTATTGTTCTTCCATCTTCATATAAAATGTGCTGGTTTCCTAACATACTTATAATTTAAAGGTGTTTGTAGAAATGTAAAATCAAATGTGAAGAATATAAAATCCATATTAAAGACATTTAACTTTAAAAAAATATAGCATTAGTCTTTATTTTAAAAATTGAGTGCTACCTGGCTCACAAAACGTGAGATAGACTTACAAAGTTGTGTACCGGTAAAGTCTAACTTATTAAAAGGTGAAATTCCTCCCTATTTTCTTGATTTATACCTGTTAAAGTCCTCTCCTTCTCTTGACTTCTCTCTCTTCTCCCTTTTTTTTTTTTCTTGCTCCTTTTGTTAACCTAAGTTTCCTGTTCCTTTCTGCACTGACCTCTCCTAACTCTTATGGTTCAATACTGATCCATTTTTCTCCCATTTGTGCATCCATTTGCCTAAAGTACTGCCTTAAGCATGATCGTATATATGCAAGAATATATTTACTTCTAGACACTGGATGGATCTGCTATTTTAGCACTTTCGGTAAACCAGATAAGAAACTTAACAATTCAGTGACAGCATTCTAAGTTTTTTATGACACATATGCCTTCATAGAATCAAAGTACCTTGCCTCCTACATCAATGGAATAATAATTATGGACAGAGATAAACATTCCTGTAAAAATGTGGACTCAAAAAGACCATCCGAATGAAAGTAAACATGTTGCAGTCATGAAGAGTATGGCAGAAGTTTTCTGATTTTATTTGCAGATAAAGAGAAATGCTAATGGAAAGAATGCTTTGTATTGAAAGTAATATAAGCAGTTAAAGTAAAAAAACAAAACCAAACCCCCAAAAAAATCTAAAGCAACAAACCAAACCAAAACCAAACCCAAACAACTAAAATATTGGCATCCATAAAGTCAGGAGAAATTCTGCACATCATGCTTTGTTATAGCAGAAATATTAAGTAAAAGATAATGCTTACTGAAGAGTGGTTGCCTACATATTTTATTAGCTATAGTAAATGTTCTATAGATAATCTGAATTCTTTGGATTGCAATAAAAGGAATACCAAGTACATGATAAAACTTAAATAGTGAAGTTCAGAACTTTTCAATTTAGATGTGAAAAATATGATTTTGAGAACTCTTCTGACACCCACAGTAATTTGCAATAACAGTAATAATAGCAACTTACTAGAAAATTATTTGAGGTGTGGCTGAGAATGTAATTTATAGTGCCTAAAAGTTTTTAACTGGTGTAGTTATGAGCAGGACTTTGTGTAATTTTGAGCCTATTAAAAACCACCTTATTTGTCAGATTAATTTACTGAGTATGAGGGTGACGTTACAGACAAGGATTAGAAAGCAGAGGAAATTTGGAATCTCTAAACCAGTTACACTGATGATGAGTGTGTTGCACGGTAATAGCAGTAAGTTTTATGTTAGAATGAATCAACTGCAACTCATTTTGTAAAAATGATCTACATGAAGATGATCCATAACAAAAGAAGGAACATTAAAAGCCATGTAAAACAAAGTTAAGTCACCACTGCTTACTGAAGATACGTCCTGTTGACTATATAATACAGTGCAGATCCTGAAATAGTCCCTTACTTAATACTTGTATTCATTTTATAGTAAAGTAATTATGGAATAAGGTCTTACTCATAGTGAGAAATAATTAAATTCTAACAGTGCCATATTATTGTATGAAGGAAGTACATCAAACTGATCTGAATAAGCATAGTTCTAGAAAATTTGGTTTTGAGAGTACTGTATTGATACTGCTTGTTAGGTTAGAAAACTGTTGCTTGTTTTATAGGACTACTAATCTAAAAGTTAGTTGTTGTTTGAAGAGAACATTATTTTTACACTCAAGTTTGTATATGTTTGATTTGCAGTTTTTGGGTGATAATGTCTTAGTTAAAACAACCAGTTTAAATGTCTGTTTTTTTAAATATATGAAGAACAGTGAGGAAAGCATAGCTGGAAATACTAAAAAAACAGGAAGGATTTTTCAGCAAATAAGTGTAACCACAGGGAACACTTGCAAGAGGAAAAGAAAGTTGAGTGAATATTGCTGCACTGAGATGTGAAAACATACTTCATCTATGAAGTACTACTGGAAATAATAGTGACAAATTAGATCTTTCTTTTCAAAAACACAGGTTAGGTACATGTGGTCTTGAGAGGAGAAGCACCACTACAAATTCCATGAAATCTTCTTTGATCACATTACAAAGAAGTCTGGCTAAGAAATAAATAGAATATAACTATCTGTTGCTATATGACGAAGATAAGGTGAGGGAAGCATAATTTATAAAACAACCACCGTGCTTACAGATCCTGCGGTTCATGTGGCTGGCAAACACAGAAGTAATTTCACGAATGAAAATGGAAGATGCAAAATCAATGAAGATTGTATTAAAGGTTTGTTTCATTTAACTTTGTCTAGGATTAAGAGTATCTCTATGATTATGATATATATACACACATTATATGTATATTATACACCCACATATTGCTTTGTATATGAAAATAAACACGAAAATCTGTGAAAGAGGAATGTGAATTAAATGCGAGAACTGTCTCAAAATAGACAACAGAAGGATATTTTTGTAAGGTACTTAAAACTGGGAAAAATAATAAGAGTTAATTCAGTCATGGATCTGATAGCTATAAGGAAAAAAAAGGTACTAGATCTAAAATAAAGAATGAACTTTCTGAACTAAAATGAAGAGTGACTTTCTGAATGTACAATACTTCCAGTTTAATAAAAGGGTAAACATACTGTGAAAGTCACTGACAGAAATGTAGAGTTTGAAGAGTAGCAGCAGAAATCTGGTTCAGCAATAACACTGCAATAGAATGGGAACAAGATTCCACTGTAAATAAATGTTTAGTGAAGTAGGAAATAGGAGAAAACAGAACTGGAAATGGGAACTTTAAGCTTGATATGCAAGATAAAATTAAAAGGAAAGAAAGCTCAGAACATGTCATGCTATATGAGAGAGCCTAGTTATCTGCTTGATATACTTTTGCTAAAATAACCTGAAATAAGTGGAACTTTTAAGGAAACATTAGATATTTCTTTTTCAAATGTATTCAACTTCCAATTTTTCTCTTTCTTTCAATTGCTTAATAGAGTAATACTGAATAAAAGGAAATCTGAGACACTGTTTACAAATCAGAGCAGTTATTTGAAAAGGTGGTTGAAGAGACAGCAAAGAAAAATGGTAATTGAAAGTATAGAAAAATATCTGAAAATATTACAGGGTTCAGATTCTGTATCCCTATTCTGCCCAGTGGAGGTAACATGTGGTAGCCAAGATTCGTTCCTCCTCAGAGGCTGAGAAATTGGGTAAACAGATTTAGTTCATTATTAAAATGCAGTTTGGGTCCCACCTATGTGGGCCTTCTCATAGGATAAAAGCCTAAAATATAAAGCATTTGTGTATGGTGTTTTACTCTGAGACTTGTGAGAAGGACCGGATGCTGAAGTGGGCACACTTCAATATAGTGACCTCATTGTGCACATGATGGGATAAGTGCTTACTGAATATTTATACAGATTTCAAAAAGGGATATGCAATAGTATCTTGGGATTAACATACTGTCTGTATTACTTGGATAGATTTCCAATATGTGATGTAATTACTACTAGATTCCAGGTCAGATTTTGACCTAGTGAGGTCACCTGTTATTTTCACAATAATTTCTAATTTTACAGGTTGTAGAAAACTATGTGCAGGATGCACAAAAAGGGGAAATAAAATTACATTCACAGACTACATTGTGATCTGGGATTAACTGCTTAAATCTAAAGACAGAAAATAAAAAGGGAAGAAAAGGGAAGAGAAAATGTGGCAAGGCAGACAATGTTGGAACAGGATGCGTTAGCATTCAGTTGTATGTTGTCCCTTAAGTAACTCAGAAGTAAAGAGAGGAATAAAAACTCAAAAACTATGCAGATTCTGAAAGGGGATAGGCTTCTCTGGTGAGTGCTGAGGACATAAATCACAGAAATAAATAAATTGGGCAAAATTTTAGGGTGCTATAGATCAAAGGAAAATGGCCAGAAGTTGAGAAAGAAGGTTTGAAGTAGGTGTTTGGAAACAATTCTTAATAATAGGACATTATTCTTAATGGAACATTGGGAAGCAAATAGACCATCATAACTATTCAGCAATAAATTTGCCTGTAGATCATGTGTTTGGAAAAGCAGTCCTGCAGAAGCACAGGCAGCTTTTCTGGAGAAACTAACTGGCTCTTCTGGCTTTACTGTATTGATATCAACCGTATGTGCAACACAGTGGGGAATTAGGCTGGGAAATACCACTTCTGCAGTATGAATGTGCGATTCTGCACCTTTGGATTGCTTTGGCTTCAGCAGAGTTATGTTCTTGTGAATAATAGGAATTGATTCTTAAAATAATTGAAGATTCGTTAATAAAATCAAGATAATAGAAGTTAAAAGCATAGGTAGAATTATAGACATATAGATGGAGAAAAATATAAAGTAAATATAGACATATAGATGGAGAAAAATATAAAGTAAATCTGTCACGTCTTACACACATAGCTGAAAAGTGTTCTTTCTTATAATGACCTTGTAATTTTGAAATGCAAATGCATTATATGAAATTATAATACTCTGATCCCCTCAAGCATAGTTTTAGAAAATGACATAAAACAACCAAACAACATGTTTGAAGTTGTCCACTTTTCTCTGAATATATTACATATTTTAAACCTAATGTCTAAAGTGACAGAACTGGTAGTTCCTGTTTTGAGGAAAATAGTTTTAAGACTTCTGTGAAAAGAGATTCTGAAAAATGTTTTACCAGATAGTGCAGGTACAACTGTCTGCTAGAGAAGTGTTCATAAACTGCTTCTCTCCATTCTAAATATGTTCTATGCCCATCACTCCTGCTTAGATAATTACTTGTTGGGGTTTTGCCTATGTTTCCCAAAGAAGTAGGAGCACATAGGTTTTAGGAGCTGCTGGAAGCTATCTCAGAATTTTGTCTGAAGAGCAGAAGAATTGTAAAAAGGCTTTTCCCAAGATGGGGAGTGGGTGGCTCTGAGCAGGAGTGTAATGCTGCTGTGAGCCCTTAAGCCTATTTACTCATTTAGTATATTGAGAGCACACCTGGGTGTCACGGGATTTGGATGTTTTGCAGATGGATAAACTAGATTACAAAGAACAACTAGTGAATTTCAGGAATTCATTATGAAAGTACCCTATGAATAAACGATATGCATATTAAAAAGCAAAACCAAACCATAGAAACCACTTCTTAGAACTTTCATATGTGACTATGGTATGGTTGCATAGCCCGTGCAAGCGAAGTAGAGCAAAGAAGCAGAAAAACTGGGCTAGATGTCATAAACTGCTGCCCAGGTTTTCACTTTTGTTTGTTTGTTTGTTTGGTTGGTTGGTTGGTTGGTTGGTTGGTTGGTTGTTCATCTTTCCAAGGAAATAATTTGGAGATTCCTGCCATATACTGTATCAGGTTAAAAAATGTAAGGAGACTCAATTCTCTAAAGGCAGGCATCTGGAAATAAATCTGAAGACAGACGGCCACTGCAGAACACTACTTCACCTGCTATTATCTTATATCCTTTGTTTTACTTTTCATGGTTCGGAATATTTCTGCTTTATTCAGATAAAACTCATAGAAAACAATGCAGAACATGACATACTTCCACTATGAATGACTAATTGTGTAAACATCAAAAAGATACTCCATAGTACACTTCAACTAGCAATATCCTCCTACCTCAATTTGACCAGACATTATCTATTTTGAGACAACAGAGAGACTTTGAGTCAAATCTTTCTGTTATGCTTGATCCTCAAAGAAAACTAGCTTTGTGCTTGCCTGATCATCCGTTTGCTTATGTGAGAGTATTATAATTCTTGTTCTAGCAGCTAATATAAAAGTTTAAGTATTACTAAGTATAGGAAGTATATATTACTTAAGTATAGGAAGTATACAAAATCCCTCTTCTATCCAGTTCTTTGAAGAAAAGTAATAATAACAAGTGATTTATTCTGCATTCAAAGAAAAGTAAATGTCATTACTGATTGCCAAAAAAAGTTCTTGAAGAGATAGATATTGTGTTTGAAGGGTCTGTGGGGCCTACTGCTCTTCAGCACCCCAAAATTCTAAATAACATTGAACCTACCTAGTTTAATAGATGAAGCAAAATCAAAGAATGCTCATGCAAAATAGCCAGAGTAAAAGTCAGTGAATAAAATTGTTGTATCTCTGTGTTAAAGTCTGGAAAAGGAAGGTTGTTTCCTGATAAAGGTGAATCCATAGGAGAGCACATGAATGAAAAGGTTTTTGGAAAACAAGATTTATAAAGCATGTTTCAAAAGAACTGTATTGATGTAGTCCAGAGAAGAGAAGACTGAGAAAAAAAATGTAACATTTGAAGTTTATTGTGAAGAAGACAATTATCAATTGTCTTTTGTACCTTCCCTGTGGAAGGACAAGAAAAAAATATCTTAATTTACAGTGAAAAAGAACAGGTTACATATTTGGAAAATGCTTCTAACTACAAGGACAGACTGGAACCAGACTCTCAGGTGATGCTGGAGCATATTCCTCGCTGGCAATTTCAAACAGATTAGGCAAAAAGTTTCTGTCATCCAGATGCTCTTACATCTATCTTCTTTCATAATGGTTGGCTTCACTCAGTAAATAGTCTGGAATATTAAGAAGTAATTTGAAAAATAAATTTGGAATGTGGATATGAAATTGGATATTCCTAACAGATGATAAATCATCCAAAATGCAGGTATCATTCGTCAGTAGATGTATTCTTGTATTTTGTATGCCTTTCTATGTTTTAATTTTCACTTTTTTATGTTCATATACATATAATTTCCATTTGCAGATAGTCAATAAGGATTTTTTGCCTGTTCATGCAAGCAGTACTATTACTCTGCTTACACTACTTGATCCTCTGGGCAGGAAGCTGGTCTCAGCATTGTCAATACCCTTTTTCCTTGGCTTCTAACTCTATATAGCACATGTTCTTCAGGTATGTATAGCTTTGGTAGATACTACGGGAAATATTTTGCATTTAAAACACGTGCAGTTTCTTTTAAGTCACACATAGATAACCAGAGTTTATTATTTGACAGAATAATTGAAAAGGTCTGATTCCTAAACAAAACCAGAACTTTCATGATGAATTTTACTTTCTGTGGTTAACAGCCTGTTTTTACTGTGATAAATAAAGACTGTTAGTAATAAAAATGAAACCTATGCTGTGATAATGGAACTCTCAAGTGAAATTGGTTACTGATATTAGAAAGTATCACTTGTATTTCTGCTCCAAACCTCAAGGTATTTTATTTTTCTGTACTCAAAAACAATATTAAATAGCACGTGTGGTTCGTGTATGGTTACCAGCATTCATGGGCCTTATTAAAATGTGAATCATTTGTGTATATGCTTTTGTTAGAACATAAAATGAGTGACATAGGAGAGCAAGGAATGAAGATCATTTGGCTATTCAGAATACTGACAGAATGCAGTCTATTCAGAATACTGGCTAGCATGTCTGTTCTTCCTGAGAAATTCAGTTTGGAGGATATTGAGAAAACCGTTTATTACTGTGATAATCTGTTAGCTGCTTAAGGACTTACATTTTCTTATCAAACAATTATTAAAGTCTTCAAATTAAAGTGCTTATCTTCCAGTGTTTTTTCTTGTATTGGGTCTGTGCCAGGAAAGGCTGTGAACATTTGCAAATGGACATTTTATTGTATCTTCTTCCCTCAAATTGTATTAGAGGCATTTCAATTATTAGAAGCAGCTGTATTAAAAATATGAATAGTATATAGAGAGTCAAACAGCTTTCACTTGGTTAACCTCCCAGAGAAGAAGATCTGAGTAAAAGAAGTAGCACCCCTTTGCTTTTGTAGCTGCTCTGTCTTGTTATCTTGATATAGAACCAAGGGGTTCCGGTATAACTTTTCTGTTTCATCATCTACACTTACCTAGCTTTATGGGTTTATGGGTTTTTTAAAGTAGGAGACATCTACTTACGCTATTTGAGAATTAACTTAGAAAGAGATCACTAAAGTCTTAAAATCTTTATAATACAAGCCAATCTGGAGAAAGATTCTTGTCAACTTGAATAGGGTTATTCAAGACTATGAGTCACATACCACTTTACCTTTATATTAATGCAGTGTATATAGAACAAAAACAATATAGTCAGAGAAGCTTTTGAAGGAAAATGCCTAGCAAACAACTTCAGAATGTTTAACTCACACTTTTTTACAAGGATAGGAAAATATAATTCCTGGATAGATGTGAAATACTGTTTTAAAAAGGCTTCTAAAGACTTCCCATGAAAGTCAAAGAAGTAGCTTATAATTCAAGATGTTTCGTGAAGAGAGAATAATGGTTCTAAACTGTGAGATGCCATAGAGAATTGAACAAATTGAGAAAGATGAAAAAAACTACTACTTTACTTACAGTTGACATCTAAGGTTGTCTGGTCTTACCTGTCAGAACTTGCTTTTCAACATGTATATGAATGTAATTATTTTAATAACTGAACATTCACATTTAAATTTATATTTTCAAGTTACAAAATACAAACTATTTTTTCAGCTTTCCCATTTAATATCTTACTGAACAGTTTAATTATTGCTGACTAATGAAAATATTTACTTTACGAGAGGGAAGTTGTGATGAGAAATTTAGTTTTCCTGAATACCTTCAGAGGCCCAATGCAGTTACTGCAGAAATCAATTCCCAGCAAGGTGCCTGTGCCTATTTTGACTAGTATGATATTCAGAAAAATATAGAGCTTATACAAGGATCTAACTCCCCTTTTCAAAGATGCCAATGAATTTGTCATTTAATAATTCTGAAAATATTACTTACAAGTTAATTAAGGACACTGAAGCAGTAAGAATAATTAAAGGCTGGTTAGGAAGAAAAAGAATATATGCAGTTTGATTAAATGAGGTAAACAACCATATACAAGGAAACTGGACTGATACAATATTTATTTAAGTTGGCAGGAGAATGTATAATTGGAGGTATAACTGGGAAAACATGGTGTGCAGTTATTCTATTTTAGCAGATTTAATAATGTTTTAAAGTGGTGGCATTCCCCCTCTTTAACATAACTGCAATTGGACTGGACAAAGTAGTATAAATTGTGCTTCAGAAAGTCAACCCTATGGTTGGATATAGGTTGGAAAGTGTAAGTCTTACCACTGAAGAGTATGCAAGTTTTTTGGCAAATTTTCAGAAATAAATATGAAAATGTCAGGATTAAGAAAATATTTTCTCTAGAGTACTAAAAAGCGTATTTGTTTTGGGCTCTCCAGATTAATATTGTGATGTACAGTAACAGTATAAAGAGATGGCTGCTTGCTTAATGCAGTTTGTGTGTGTGTTAATTTGTATAGCTGAGTTTTCCATCAAAGTTGGCCAAAGCACAGAGAGTTATTTTAATTGCCCAATTTTTAAAAGAGCATGAATAACTCATCTGGGATGCTTTTGGCTGCTTCTTCGAGTGGTTGTGAAGATGAATTTCATTGCTGGTGTGTATGTGCCCAGTGAGTGCACATACATAAGGAGAAGTGCACATACATAAGGAGAAATTATTTGGACAAGCAGAGTCCATTAGATGGTATCAGCAGACTGCTACTTGAAGCACCCTCATGTCCACTATCCTCAGGGCACTAAATAGTGACATGAATACATACACTCATGATTTCATTATTTCCATCATACCAAAAGGTGGAGATAATTCAGTGTATGTACTGTGTGAGTCATTTAACTTCATATGTAATAGTATAATTAATTTCATGCTGTAAATTCTTATGACATTAGCAAAATACAGTTTGAGTTAACATACTAAATATATCTTTTTAGATATGGTTAAAGTTACTGGGGCTTAAGATTTTTCTTTTTTATGTAAAGATACATAAGTTACTGGGGTTTAAGATTTTTCCTAGTGTGATTTTTCAGCAGGCAGTATGTCCCATAGTAACATTTCCTTCTTCCAAGAGGGAACATACAGCAGATGAGGGAGAAGACTTCCCTTGAAGAGAAATCAATTTATTTCTAAATTCCACAAGTAAAGCTACAGCTATGATTTAAGATAGTGTTACTTATTCGGTATCCTAAAAGCTATGATTCTGAGCTTCTTAGGCATATCCATTACCAGGGTTCACTTGTACTGGCAGGGAAGTCTGATGGAGGCAACAGGAGTGTGATTCCCAGCACAAGTTGCTGCCCATGCATGTAGCAAGGGATAAAATGTTCATCAGCAATATGACGTGTCTTTGATTAATGTATTTTAAAGTCCAGGGCCTGGAAAGACCTGTTTTATTCCTTGCCTGCTCCGTGCAGGGACCTTGATAGTGACTAATTTTGTGTTGAGTGCCTTATGTATTTACAACCCTGATAGTAGTGATTGTATCTTCAGTACGGTGTCGTACATAGTGCTGAGTGACTTGCTGGTCTTGTGACTTTTCTCTCTGTTATTCTCTACAAGCTCCCCAGTTTATTAGAAGTAATAAACACCAGAAATAGTTTCCCTTCTACGACTGATTGCAGAAGTAAATGTACCATTACAAATCAGTGACAGAGCCTTCAGTATCTGTAACTTTACAGGAAGGGTGAGGGGGCTAGCAGTTCAGTGTCAACAATCAGTGCCTCAGCACTTTCATTTGCTATTTCAAATTCAGACTGGAGTATCCATAATCTCCTAACCAATCAGTAATCCTCAGGGATTTTGAACTGCCACCCTGCAAGATGTCTATTTTTACACAGGGGTCTGTGCAGCAAAGACATTAGATTCTTCGCAAGAACACTGGACTGTGTTACAGAGTGGTACCTTTCAATCTTTCTTGTAAATCAAGCAGGAATTTTCTGTTAGTTTTCTGTTCCCTCTGCCTTCTCCCCCCCAAAAAGACCCATCATCACAGCCTGTGTCAGAAGGTAAAGGACTGAAGTGCAGTACATCAACAGATGATTGATTTGGTTCACACAGGTCTAAAACTATATGATCAATACTTCTCAGACTTGCAAAACCAGCAATATTGATTTGAAACACTTGGTACGGTTTTGGTGTTACACATCATATTATCAGAGCATTTTGCTTCCCAGAGCAGAGATCCTAGACAGTAACAGGACAATTAAATCAGCTTCTAGGTTATCTTTTACGATCAGTGGAAACATCTCAGCATTTATGGTCTCTCACAAAACATTCTGTACTTTACATTGTGCACAAAGTTTACTGGAACCATGGCTTTGCAACTACCTGGTACATGCTGCATCAGATGTCTATGGTACACAGAGAAGTAGTCTCCTCATTAAACTTGGAACAAACAGTGTTGTCTTCATACCTTAATATACCAAGGGTTTGTGTGACAGTCAGGTCTGTTCAGAGACAGGGATCTGCTCACATTCAAAATCTCTGTGATGCTTAGGGAATGCTTTGTGTCTATATAAACATCTCAGAGTCAGGACCCTCTGCCTTGAACAAAAAATACATTTGGGCTTGGTTTTCAGGGATTTACCAAACAAGTGCTGATAGTCAAAAGGATAATCAATTATGTGTTTTATCAACAAGTCAGTAAGGGGCAAGACCATCTTCAGGAACTTTTAGATGACGTATGGCTTTGAATTAAGCCAGTCAAAACCAGTCATTTGGGCTTATAGTTGGTGATGCTGGAGGTTCTGAGACTTTCTAACCTTCAGCATATCTAACCATCATAGCAAGGAGCCAACAGCAATGACCTGTCTTCAGAGCTGTACTTTTCAAACTCCGAAATGTGTGCTTGTTCATAACAGACATAAATAATGTCCTATTCTAGCTAGAGGAATGATGACAGCTCCTGAAAAAAAATTCTCTGTTTAATAACATGGAGTTTGTCTGCCTTTCTATGTGTCTTGTGTAACTTTCAGTACAGTCTCTTTACCTGCTTAGCCAAACATACTCTTCCAAAATAATAATCAGATCCTGCAGCCAAACCCAGTATGATTATAGCTGATAGACTGGGTGTTGCTTAGATGAAATCTGCTGACAGAAACTATTTTGCAACAGTACAGATCATTTTGTGTCAAATAGAGTCACTTTAACTAGAGCTACTCACAAACCTAAATGAAAAGACTTCCTGTTTGAGTGTCCTGGCATGATCAGTCTCCCTTAACCTCTTCTACTTCAATAGTACAGGACTGTTTAATAGCTTTGATGCTAAACAGAGTTTACATAATTTCTCTAAAAATGCGTTTTTCTGCAATAGCTGCTTATCTTCTGTACATGGATACAATGTACCTTAGCCTGTAGAAAGATTTCTGAAAGCCTTTGTTTGCGTTGTACCTAAGAATGCAAACCTGTTTTACCTATCTGTATAATTTTTTACTAATAGAAACTAGGCTTTCCTGTCTGCTTCAGAAATATTCCCATGCCTTGTAAAACACATAGCAGGGGAAAACGGGATTATACTGCACAGGTTTCCTACTGAAATAATAGGAAACTCTCACAAGCTTCTGCTGTTTTAATTATGATGTTAACCTTGAGTACTTAAGGTCTACTGCCAAACTCTAGAAACAATGCCCTCCTCCTTTAGAGGGAGCTTGAACTACTTTATCTTCAATTTTCTACTTCAGTTTTTAGATAAAATTTACATTGATTCCTTGAGCTTTACTTATTAGCAAGTAATTTTCTTAGAATGGGCCTGATTTCTGTGGATTGGCAAATTTTCTTCTCTTTATTTCCATTCCCTACTATTCTTTTAAATCCTGCTTGCAGAAAGACCAGCAGGGTTTTAAGAGCACAATATGCATGACTGCATCTTTTCCTCTAATGCATCTTCTCTAACAGTTGAAAAGAATGGCTCTCTCAGAATGTGCTCATCTAAGCTTCCAGTTCCCCAGGATCTTGGAAGGACTTCTGTGCAATAGCAGCTTCAGCATCTGCCACAGATAGCAGGCAAACTGGTGGTGGATTGCCAGAGCTAAGAAATAGATTTCCAGCACAGGGGCAGTGGACTCTTCTTTGATGACTTTAATTACAGTACCCCTCTAACGCTTCTTCAAAACAGCAATAAATGTTTTAAAACCACATGTGAAAAGGGTGGACATGGATCAAGTTTTCACCTTCTCTATCAATAGAAAAATGAGGGTGCATCAGATGAAGCTGGCACTAGGCAGGTTCAAAGCAAATAATACAATAAATTATATTGTTTAATATGTTCATGGGTAGTACGCTTATGACATTATTTACCTAAAGACAATCTGGATGACAGAGTTCAGGTGGGTTTAGGGAGAGACTGCACAAGACCTTGGAGAAGAGATCTAGTAGAGGTCACTGACTAGACAAACCACATCAGGATCAGGAAACCTCCCGAGCTAAACCCAAGTTGGATGCTGGAACCCATGAGCATCATCAAATGTGCTTGTCCTGGTTCTGCTGTTCTCTGAGAGAGTACTTGCATAAGAATTGGCTTATGTCTGCTGTTGGAGATAGGTAAATGGGCCAAGTGTATCCCTGGCCTGAACCAGTCTGACCTCTCCTGTATTCTTAAAATAAGGTTTGTTTATGAATCTTGGCCTACTCACAGTGAAAGTCCCTATTCAATCAGCTACAGCCAACCTTAGTAAGTCTTGTTCCTCTTACTGCACTGTTAGCTTTGCTAGCTACACCATCTGTGGTATTCGAAGATTTATGACACATGATAATGAAATACCTCTTCCTCACCAATTTTTCCTCACTTGGTCGTGCCCTTACCTAAATCAAACTTTATTCATCTTTATCTCTTTAGAAACTTGTTGCAAGCACTGTAATTTTGAGTAATGACTTTTCTTGTTCTTTATGCTAGCTGTCATATTCATTCTACTATACAGAGGAAATATTTGAGCTTGCCAAAGAAAAGAGCAAGAAAATTAATAGAAAATCCATGGGAAAGTGTTGTTTTCATCACAGCAATTTGAGAAGAGGAATTTCATTCTGATCCTGGTTAAGTGAATAAATCATCCACAGATCTGTAATGCCAAATCTATAAGTCATGTTCCAAAATACAGCAAGCCACGATCACAACCTTTGGACATTCTCAGAAACATCTTTCCTTCTTTTCCTTTCAACCTGGGGAGTTGTCCTGATAGTAGGTTTATCCTAAGTCACTTAGCAAGGCCAAGGAAATTCAATGGGAAGTCTCTATATTTAGCAGAGATTAACATGGTCAATGCTAACGTTCAGTTCCCTGGTTAGCTTAAAGTCCCTCCAATTTTCAGTAGATAGGTGTAGGTGAACACACCTAGAGCTGGAGGAGGAGGGGAACAGGAAGGGCTCGAGAAACAGGGTCAGATCTAGAGCCTTTCATAACATCCTTTCACCCTCTGCCTCCTGCTGCTGGTAAATCTGCACCTGAACAGCCACTGCTTTAAAAGAAAAAAAAGCTTCTTCTGTTTGGTTTTTTACTAGTAACACCTCAGGTGTTGAGCAAATGAAGACAAACCTCTGTGCCAGGGCTCTGTCTCTCTAACTCTGTATGTACACCAGCTAGCACAGTAGGAACCTGTTCTGTTTAGAACATACTACAGCATAAATGGCTGATACATCGGAAAGGAAGGAATCAACATTTTTCTATTACTTGTGTGGCCTCCTGAAATGATTAATACATGTTTAATGACTTCTACATGTACGCTGTGTTTCAATTAAATGTTTCTTTTTTAACAAGACCACTTAAAATTAAGTATGGAAGTGTGGCAGCCAGTATTAAGGTTAAATTTACTATAGTATTTTAAAATAACACAATAAAAATACTATGCAACACATTTTTGATGCCAAAGTTTTCGAGAAAGTCAAACCACTGAAGGGGTGGAAGTCCCTGGCAGAGCAGCTGGAACTGTAACCTGCAGAATGCTGAACCTGCTTCTGATAGCTTTTTTTTCTTTTTCTCTTTGAATGTGCTCATCTACTTTGTATTAGAGGTTAGTATGTTCAACACTGAAAAATCCACTGGGAGATGAGAAAGCAGGCAATTTTTTCTCATCAGGTCCCTGAGTGAAGGCTGTGACAGGGTGTAGATGTCCTAGTTCTGAAGTCCTGAAAGTCATGCTGACCAGAAACAATCACATGAGTTCACCAACCAGCAGTGATTATTCCTTGTTGAATAGATCAGTTTTCAGTGCAGTATGTTCTGATCATTTGTTTTCTTACACGCTGTGTACATCTATGGCTATTTAACTGATAAAAAATAAAGTGCTCTTTCGCTGCATTTTAATTGAATTCCATTTTCCATTTACACACAGTTTACAAATTATAATTGGAAGAGTGAATCATGTGGCAAAGAAAAGCCATTAAATTTTCTGTTGTAAAATGCAAAAGTTAAGAATCAGAGGCCAGTTTTATAGATGATTAAATAAAAACTGTACAAGCATGAAATAACATCTGGATACCAAAAAGAATTATATTTTGTAAGAGGGTATATTTAGTTGAATAAGGGCCTTTAAAATAAAGGAAGAAGAAAAGAAAAGGAAGTGTAAAACTGGACTAACATAGCATAAGAGAAGGCCTTACTCTTTTCTGAGAAAGGTAGCTAGAATTGGTAATGTAACTCAGAGACACAAACCAATCCACCCAGTCTGCTGATAACATGCACTTGTAGTTGTGGGTCGTAAACAAACACAATCTGGGCCTTGCAAGTGCTTTAGAAAGCCCGGGTTAATAATCAGTTGTCCAGGAGTCCCCTTTGACCTGCACGGGCCCTCCTTCTTCTTGGAACAAAACCACAGCAGCTGTTGCTTACATGAGCCATCGTGATGCGGTAACTGCACCCCTTGCTGCTGCCTCCCTCTGCTTTCTCACTGCGTGTAGCAAGAGCAATCTGTGTCTGCAACTTATGATCAGAGCAAATTAAAGAAAGCTGGGCAGCTGAGTTACTGAGACCTGCCTTGAATAAGGTAGAGAGAGATGACCTAGGGTTAGATGACCCTGACTATCAAGTGTGTCGCCTTGACAAATAGTAATTGCTTGACAATTGCTCTAGGCTTGGAAAACATATGTTATCATGTTCATGCTGTATCCACTGATAAAGATTGTTTTCATTACACATACTGGATATTTCTAACTCCACTGAACCTACTGATGTGTGAAAACAGAGATAAGTTCAAACTAGAGGTCTCAGACTTGAAAGTCTGAAACTTGAAAGTCTCCCCTTTGTTCAAGTTATTCCTTTTGGCTAGCGGATGTCTGTCTTTAACTCAAGAATCAGTCTATGGCCAGCAACTACAGTGGTCTTTGAAATGCCTTTTCTGTTGTTGTTGTTTTTTTGAATGGTGCCTTTGTTAGAGCTGGAGAAGTTTCAATGAAAGAATATCTCAGTTTTGTGCTTGGCGAATGCTATTGTATTAATGATCTCCTTGTATAGGCTTCAGCATTAAGGCTGTTGGATACATTAAAGAGCAGTCCACACTCACAGCTTAATATTAAGGCATAAGTTCAGCATTGATTGCATCTTTTGTACACTATAAGAACTTAAATTGTTTGTCCTGTCTTGTAGCAAAACTTCCTTTTTGAGCTATGGTCTGCAGTTACTGTCTCCTCCCCTTTTTAAAAGTTTTTATGACAACACAAACATGAGCCTCTTTCAGTTAAAAAAGATTTTCTTTTTTTTTTTTTTTTAAATAAACTACTCCTTTTTCTGAAAAGCTACCAGGTCTCTCCCTGAAATAATCTTATATTTTTATGTTTTTCCTTATACCTTAACACGTGTCAGCTCAGGCTGTAGAGAGATGTAACAGATAATATGAAATGGTTTTGGGGATATATATTGCTAAAATAATTTTTTTAAAAGGTAGGGAAGGCAGTGTACAATGTGTAGTACTTATGGGCTCAAGTGGTTAGAAAGGTATATGCTTGCTGTGTTAAAGAAAAGGCGGCAGGAGTCTGTCAGGGGTCAGTACATGGTCACTCATGACCTCAGGGGCATAGAGAGCTGGAATTCTTGTGACATGATTTGCAAGAGAATGTGTGGGCTTTGATTCGTCCATTTACACAGCATCAGAAAGCGAATAGGATTCTGTTTTTTTATTTGATGAAGACTTCAGTCATCCAACACAGCATCTTCCACTGAACTTCTTGTCTTTCCTTCCCTTCCTTTCATGTGCCTCTTGCATATTTCCAGCAGGCTTTCCCTCTAGAATGATGGATCTTATGCATGAGAAAAAGACAGTTTTGCTACTACTCGTAAATATGTTGTCATATGATACAACCCATCATTATTTTAATTCTTGCTTTCAAAAGAAATACCCCTATGTTGAAATCATGTACAACTACAATAGTAATACCCAGATCTAATATACAGCTTTGTATCTGAACATCTCAACTTTTTTTTTAAGCCTGTATGAGATTTTGTCCCTTTTAAAACTCACAGAGCTTGAACAGAAGTGGCTGAGGCAAGATTAAACAGCATTTATACCTTCTCACTGTTGGGCCATTTGTCAGATGATGCCATGATACAGCTCTTTTAGCGACTGAGTGCCACTGAGTAACAGCCCAGCATCTCTGCAGTGCTTTGTTCAAACTCTCCTACTGCATCCAAAACTTCCTCTGTTCCACCAGGAGGAGGCTTGTGGTTTCCTTCCACAGTTCCTACAGAAAGATCCTTCTCTGGAGGAGATTTGAGGGCTTTTAGTACCTTTTCCTATTCAGGTCTTTATATCTAATATGAAGAGTGTGGAAGACTGGTGAGGATTTGAATCACCATAATTTTCAGTTATTTTATGTGAAGATATGATACAACATAAGAATTCCTTTAAGGGGGATCTTCCTAGCTGGATTAGCCTTTTGACATTCAGTAAGCACTGCTAACTAGGCTAACTTGCCTCTGGAACTGTGATTTTTATATTTTGAAAAGACAAAGACAAGTTAAAATTTGCTAAATGCTTACTTCAGATCTTAGGTTTAGACTTTTTGTAACTTTTGCATATGTAGCCTTGGGACACCCTGTAAGCATTATTTTGTCTCTTCGATTCAGTGAGAGGTAAGGAAGTTTTAATTGTCCCTATCTTAGGATAAAAAAGCCATTGGTGAAATTCTGAGCCAGGGACAGAATTACATCCTGTGTTTGAACTCTCATTTCCAGACCTTGGCCAAAACACCATCCATCTTCCATCTTGATACAGATTTAACATCAGCTTTATGATTTAACTTTAAATGTCTGTAGGAGCAGTAAGTAGCAATCTACATTCGGTGGGATGAAAGAGAGAGCAATTCTATTCTTTAGTGTGTTAATCAATCCAGTTAATTTAAGTGTGTTCAGGAAGTTATGCTAAGTCGTTTAAATGTGGTTTTTTCTTGTTTTGTTTTTTCATTTATTTTCAGGTCTACTTTACCTGTAGTGTTGAGCTATTGTGATAGTTTGGTTTTTATGACTTGCATCAAGCATGAAGCTTTCAAAACCATGTGTCAAAGGTAAGTTAGTTCAATAATATTTAAATACATCCCTAAACATACTGTGCATTTACAGGGGAAGTTTTCATATTTAACTGTAGGCTCAGCTGTGTTGAGAAGCCACAGTCCTGCATACAGGATATTATGAAGTAGTATATGCTCCTGCAGAGAGCTCCGGGAGAGGTTTTCTCCCAGTGCTCCCCAATATACCGTGTGAGGAAGTGTGCGTACTGCACCAGCTTTTAAAACAGTGCAACCTGATCCTTTCTTTACAGCTCAAAGAGTGGGGGTGAGGAGCAGAGGTGAAAGAATGGGTGCCCAGATCCTCCTTCCCACTTTGGGTCTGGTTTTCTCTGTTGAGTGAAGAGAGCGTTAGATGTGCCTGACCGTTAGGAGGAAGGACACTCTGCTCTCATGCTTCACAGTTCTTGTGACATAGGCCAGGTTTAATCTAGTTCGTGTTAGGAGAAACTAACTACACTTAGAGGGTTATAATGAGCTTCCCCCTCATTTTCATTTTCCCTCACTGGTATGTAAATCGTTGTGTGTAAGGGATAAAAATCTGTAGGAGTTATGAAACCAAAGCGATTGCACTAATGTGGAGCTCCTTCTCCTTAGTCTGCAGTGTTTATCACAATGTTTAGTGTTGTAAAAACTAAAATGGAGTAAACTCCAAAAGAGACCATCTGACATTTCTCCAACCAACTACAAAAGGTAAAAATGATAAACTGAAGTAAATTACAAAACAAATCTTTATAAACAAAGGTAGTCAATTTGCAAGTCAGGAAATCAGCTTGTTGGAGTTTCACTTGTGAGTAGGGATTCAGAAGTTATCCAGATATAGTAGTTCATGGATTTAACTTGGAGAGACTACCAAAATTATAATTTAGTCAGTAGTTGTGACAGCCAATCAGTACACTGTCATACAGTGGAATCTTTATGAAATGTATTATTTGATAAGAAAGGATGTTAATGCACATACCACATTCAGCCAGAAACAAGGATACTAGGAGTCCTGAGAAAGTGCAGTGGTTTCAATATTCTGTTTTGCCAGCTAGTGTTGCCTAGTTTTCAGCATGTTTATTTTTCGCTTCTTTGGGCAGTCTAAAGGACACATTTCTCATCTGATTTCCTAACTTCCATTTATCTTTTACAAAATATTTATTTGTAGCTATAATCCAAGCTGAGAGCACTTCTTTGGTCTGTGCGAGGTGTATCTTGTGTATACATTTTACACTAATGCCCTGATTAACTGATGTCATCTATACATAAGCGGTACTCAAACTGTTAAACTGTACGTGTAGATAATGTTCATGAAAACTACTACAGTACTTCAAAATATTCTGAAAAAGTTTATTTCTTCTTATTAAGCATAAATGCCAAACTTGAAAACTGTTCTGTTAGACATCCATCAGTATAGCTGGAGACCCAGAATCCAGAAGTAAGGTTCAAGAGAAGGAACTGGGAAAACAGCACTTCTCCTTCTCAGATACTAGAAATGAAACCTGCATAAAGATTTCTCCAAGAATGCTATCAGTCTTCAGTTAGAAGGGTCATGCTATCACTGGCTAGCTGCTGGAAGGAAGAGAGAGTTTTCTTTTCTTTCCCACTTTCCATAAAACACCAGTTACTATAAAAGGATAGCTGGAGCTGTGCTGCTTTCTTCCTGTGCCTTGGGCTCCATTTTTAAAACTTCCCCCCCCCCCGGCCCCGTATCTTATCCATTGTGAATAACTACTGCACTTTCCTGCTGTTAATAGTTTTGACATATGGCTGCAACAATATAAAATGGACATTTCAGATAACTTAAGAGCTGGGTACAGGCTTCTAAAAAGCAGTAACTGGACTTGCAGTCTTGTTAGTTATGCATGGCTGCTGCTTGTTAAAATGCTACTGTGCAAAAGCTGAAACACTGGAACTGCCTGCTTGCAGAACCAGGAAGACTATGCTGTCTGTACCAGTCAGATTTCCAAATATAAATTAGTAACACCCTTCACAACTGAAAAGGTAGGAATATATTTAGAGTTTTAAACAAAAGCCGTAGAAATCCATAACACAGGCCTTTATGGTGACCAGAGAAAACTGCTTGTTATCATTAGAAATTATGAGGCTGCAGTTTTTAAAAGAAGTGGTGGGTGAAGTACAGAGTTACATAAAAAAAATTTAAAGTATCAGACAACCAAATGGTACAGTCAGAACGGTCACAGATACAATACTGCAGCAGTAGTTGACTGGTAATGTTTTTCAAGTGTGAAAAGGGAAAGGGATGGTCAGTCAGATAATCATACTCCAAATTATCCATTTGTGTAATTCAGTTAATCAAAAGAAAAACAGATTTAGATAAATTAATAATAAACAAGCCCTATTTTTATAAAACAAACAAACCAAAATTATCTTGATCTTGCAGACCTGAAAAGCCTTTGTATTGTAACATACAAATAAATGAAAACTACACAAAGCATATATTAAAATACAGGTTTCAACTTCCCAGTGAGTTAATACAGTTTCACTTTTCTCTGTACTCAACCCAACTCTAGTTGCCAGTGCTTTCTGACAGTTAAACCAGAAGGGGCTATCAGTGTGAGGAGGTACCTATGTGTGCATATATGTATCTATGTACCTCCTTCCTTAATGGATTCATTTAAGGCATACATGTATTACAGAGAAAGTATGCTGCTAATTTATTTGCTGAACACTAGTATCTTTACATGTGGGATATTGAACTGACAGGTTTTTATGATCTGTGGGAGTGTGACAGGTCTGTTGAACAACTAATGCTGACGCCAAGGCCAGAGTTTGAGAGTGAACTGGGTTTGCGGTACACAGAAACTTAGCTCATAGTGACGGGAGTTGGTTCCAGTTTCTGTGCCTCAGTCTATGAGCTACGTCCCTACCCAAGCTGCTTTTCCAATCCGCCTACTACACCCACCCACCTTTTGTTTTCAGAAAACGGACAGAGTTGGGGTTTGCTTTGTACTCTTGCCACTTTGATTTCGTTCTGGAACAAGCTCCCGAGCTGCAGAAGCAGCCTGGCAGCACCACTCGAACCCTAAGCACAGCAGAACTAGGGAGCCCTCCAGGAGCGGGTTAGAGCTCTTGGTCACTGACCAACCCATTGCTTATAGAAGTTAGCATGCTTCAGTTGACATTGATCCCTCAAGGGACTAGCTACCAGCTAAACAAAACTGGAGCACAGGGCTAGCTAGCCAAGCATAGATTCTCGGTGACCCTGTGTCAGGACCTGTGATCCTGTTGTAAAAGCCATTGATGTTACCTCCTTGCCCTCTGAGACTCCCAGGGAATCCCCAAGTAAATGAGGGGAGAGTTATTTACATCTCCTTCGTGTCTCCATCCCAACCTCTTTTGTTTGGTTTGTTGGTTTGTTGTTTTTTTTTTTAAGTGATGGAATACTTTAAAAAAATTACTACTTGTTCCTTTGTGAAGGCTTACTACAACAAAGCAATAATAATTTGCCCCATTAATTATAGATAATGGAAAATGTGTAAGTATCTACATGGTTAAAGTGAGCAGCATACTGTCGCTGGCGGTATCATGGCTGTTGCATACAGCCTGGAAAGGCAGACGCGCTTGAGTTTTACTGGTGGGTTACAATATTTAGAAGCTAGGAGACCTATAAAGTCAAACTATTAAATATACCGAGGGTAGAAATGCCCGTTTGCTTGTGCAGAGGAAATAGAGCAAAGATACACCACAGCAGCGAGAGCTAGCAGGACAAAGGAGATACTATTGACTCATTCCAGACTGCCGACTTAGCAGCTCAACTTTGTTTCCTTTTAACTTTTGTAACAGTAGGAGCTCAAAGCTTCTCAGTCTATTTTCTGCACAAATAGAAACACCCAGACTTCAAAAAGTAACACACTTTGAAGAAACCCAAACCATTAACACATGAAAAACTGTGTGTGCTGCTAAACAGGGCTTCACAGTTCCTTGGATTTGCAGTGAGTAAATGCTGATCTTTACTATTACCCTGCTGCATTCTGGCAAACAATTCTCGACACATTTCTAAAACACTTTTTTGTTGGGTTTAGTGTGATATGAATTTATTGACTTTGCAGTAGGTAAGTACTACTTCAATATTTTCACAGGCTAAATAACCCCCCCCCAAACCCACTTTTTCTCTCCCCCAAGTAGCATATTGCAACAAGTTTCTGACCCTATAACATTGCACTGGTAACACCGGGGGAAGCAGAGTGTGTACGAAACCGAGATTTTGTTCTCGGTACTTAAATGTATTTTTCATTGAATATGTATACATGTATATAAAAAATAGCTTTTTATTGTCCACTCTGGACAATGACGTGTTCAAGGCCACCAATGTGACATTTTCTCTGTGCCAGCCCCACCGGGAGCATGTTTCAGACACAGAACCGGCCCCTCGTGTCCCCGCTTGCACCCAGAGGGAATGCGCCAGGCTTAGGCGGGGGTTTAACTTCAGAGATCTGACCCGTTTACAAACACACTCTCTTCCCTCGCAAGAAGTCGCTTCTCGAGCGTGTAGCATGCGTTTGAAACGTCATAAACCGTCACAAAACGTCATAAACGCCAATCAATCGGCGGCACCTAAATCACTCTCATGCTGGAGGGTCTAAGTTCTGTTTAACTTCTGAAGTATTTAGTCTTAGGCTCGGCTCTCCAACCCCCTTCAGCAGGGGAAACCAGGCGGGGCGCCCGTGTTCTGGCCTAGGCGTCGAGGCCCGCGCCCCCCCCCCCCCCCCCCGTTAGTGAGGCTGGCTGTCAATCATGCTACGTCACAATACGCCTGTGTGAGCGCTGTAAACAGTCGGGCGGGCGTGTGTGTGTGTGAATGACGCGGGGGTGAGCCTCACCCCCCCGTCGGATCGAGCGCACGCCCGATCGGGGGGGGGGGGGGGGAGAGGCGCGCCCCCCTTGTTTCCCTGCACTCATGGTAGCGGCACTAAAGGTAGCATCACTGGAGCAGGGGATGATGTAATTCTCCCTCCGGCCAGTAACTGCCTGCGCTAGCACCGATCCGACTGGCAAAGGGGAAGGGGGGGTGTTGTTTTACGCGTGATCGTAGCAGCAGCATCTCAGTGCGCCCCCCCACCTTTAAACCCCTCTCCGCTCACACTCCCACCCCCCCCCTTCCTTGTGGGGGGAAGGGGTTTGAAGAGGGGGAGCCCCGAGGCGTGTGTGCAGGGTAAACACGCCGGTGAGCGCGGCACCGAGTGGTAAACAAGTCTAAGGTGCCCTCCGCCGCACGGCAACTTGCTGCGGGCGGGGTGTTGTTCTCCCCCTCACCCCCCCCCGCGCACACACACCCGCACACACACACACACACTTCCCCCTAACAAAAGCCCGTTTAATATCAGCGTCAGCTTTTGTTCGGCGGGCAGAGGCAAGCGTCCCCACTCCCGATCACCTTATTTCACCGGGTCGTGCTTCCCTCCCACCTCGTCCAAATCCGCGGGTACCCCCGCGCCGTCCCCCGTGCGCGCAACCCCTGCACTTAACCGCCTCTAACTGCTCCCCCTCCCCCTCCCCGAAGCGCCTGGTCCCTCCTCTGGGGCTGCAGGCAGGTAGGGGAGCAGGCAGGCCCCCCGTCCCAGTCCCCCCTACCCCAGTAGAAAAGGCAGTAGTTAAAGGGCACTTACTGTCAGAAGAGGAGGGGAGGAAGCCGTACTCTCGGCGCAAAAGCAAAACAGCCACTCGCAGGACGTTGCCAGCATAGGAGACAGCGAGGAAAAAAAAAATATAAATAATCTTCCAGTAGCGTGTGTGTCGAGGGGGGGAAGAATTCGCCTTTTAACCGGAGAAGAAATAAAATCAAAAAATAACAGTGTGTGTCCCGTCCCCCCCTCGCCCCCCGGTTGCCTTTTTTGTGCAGTTTCAGCAAAGCTGCGAGGAAGTTGGTTCTTTTGTTCCACTATTTATAGATTGCGTCAACATTGCGAAAAGGAGAAGGCGGAGCGGTGGCACTTACTCCTCGCCGAGGGGGGGTGGTGGTGGTGGTGGAAGATATCGGGGTGGAGAGGCGGGCCGGGTGGGGAAAGGAGGGAAGGACAGAGAGAGAGACGGACAGGCAGCATACAAGCGACCTCAGCGCTCTCCCCATCCGCCGCCCCGAGCAACGCGGGGGGAACCGGGCGGAGCGGCGGCGGGGAGAGCAGCGTTGCTTCCCCGCCCGGTTGCCGCTGCCGCACAGCACCGCCCCGCGGGCAGCAAGGAGAGACGCGCTGAAGCGAGCGGCGGAGCCGCTCCGCTCTCTTCAGCGCGTCTCTCCTCGTCGGTAGCCTCCACTTCCATCCCCCGGTAGAACCTGTTGCGAGCCCCTCGGTTGGGAGCTCCGAGGGCAGGTGCACGCACCCGTCCAACCGTGTTTTCTTTCCGAGGTGGGCGAAGGGTTAATCTGGGAATAACATTTTAACAACCGGGGGGTCGTGAAAGTTTGAACCGGGGAAGGAATGGGGGGCTAAGGGGGAGTGGTGTGTGTATGTAACCGGCGCTATTTTTGGCCGAAGGCCAATGTTTCTAAACTGAATGTAAACAAAGAGAACTGCAAACACCAGAGGAGGGCCTTCCACCGCCGCCGAGGCTGGGGAACGGGTTCCCCAAACGGGTCCTGAGCTTTGACCACCTTCCCCCCACCCTCCCCGCCGGTTCCCTCTCCCCGTCCTGAGCGCCTTCGGGCACCCCGGCCGCCGCCCTCGGGTGCCGCGGGGCTGGGGGAGCTTTATGCCGGCGAGGCCGGGCAGGGCAGTGAGCCTCAGGAAAGCAACCAACACACACACACACACTCACACACTCAGACACACACACAGTCTTCTCTTTTTTTTTTTGTTTGCTTTCAACACCCGTCTTGTGGGGGGTTTTAGGGTTTTGTTTTGAGAGCGAGGGCTGGCCCCTCCCGCCCCGGGAGGAAGAGCCGCCGTGCCCCGGGCGGGCGGAGGCCGTGGCAGGGCTTGTCCGAGCCTGCCCGAGCGCTCCCGGCTCCGGCCTCGGTGCTCGGTGGAGCCGCTGGTGCTGGTGCTGTTGCTGGGAGAAACATTCGCGGGGATCCTGCTCCGACGGCGAAACCGTCCATGTTTAGACAGGGAAGTCCTCGCCCGCTGGCACTACGGCCGGGGCTGGAGAGCAACGGCAGGGAAGGGGAAGGCTGGGAGCCTGCGCGACCGCGACACCGGGTGTGCGATTGCCCCAAAACACCCGCGAGGGACACATGGGGCGTGCGTGTTGCCGGTAGAAATAGAGCGCTCGGTCGGGAGGAGTTTTGGGTTATCTTTTTCCCCCTACTGCTCGCTTTTGTGAAATCTATGGGCGGATGATTTCCCCTCTTAGTTGTGCTTCGTGACAGCGGCTGCCGTCCTGGTGATAATTTTCTGGGGGAGAGTGGGAGTCCCTCGGAAATGTCCCCAGCCCGCTCACGGCCCCTGCCTGCTGCAGCGCTGGGGAGCGGAGGTGACGGCTGGGAACACCTCCGAGGGGTTAAAATCCAGCCTCTGAGTGCAGTTCCTGTTCTGGAGAGTCCCCTCATCCCGGGCTTGACTCCCGTCCTCAGCTCCGCGCTTCGCGGCGAGGTCTCCGTCCCGCTTCGCTGCTCTTGCGACAGGACACGGCGCTTGCTCATCCTCCGTGTGGACAGCGGCTCCTCTCCTCCCGCTCTGCTATGGGCAAAAATAAAAATAATAAAATAAAGGAGGAACAAAAAAGAAAATAACGAAAATCGCCCCTTTGGAAGACGGACATTTCTCCGTGTCGCTCAAAAGACTGACCGTCTTTTGCGCACAAAACCCGTGGCCAGAGGGAACTCTGTTAATAGCCCTTTAAGTGACGGTGTAAAAACTGACTGGTGGTGGAAAGTAGTAACTAGTGGTAACAAAGAATAGATCCAAACTACGAGCCGTGAATAAGCCTTCCTGGAAGAAGCCGTGCAGAATGGGGAGTAGGCAGGCGATTCGCTTGCTACTTCTCTAAATCTAGTAAAAATGGGGAGTGTGACGCGCTGGCACAAGTTTTCTTTAAAAAAAAAAAAAAACAGCGCCAAAACCAACAAACCCACGTCTGTAAGATAAAAGATTAACAAAATAAATGAACGTAGGGGTGTGCTGGCAGTGGCGAGGGAGGGCAGGGGCGGGAGGTGACACGCTCAGAGCCGGGGGCTGAAGCGCGGCAGGAGCCCCGGCGTTCAGGAGCGTTGCAACAGCGCCTTGGGAGCCTCGAAAGAAAAGCTGAATTGTTCAAACTCGGGTAACTTGAGGGAAATCGTTCTGACCTACATCGCTCCTCCGAGTCAGCAGCGGCAGCCCCGGCCCCGGCGGCTCCGGCCGCGCTCCCGCGGGCGCCCCCTCTCCTCTCCCGTCCCTTCCCTTCCCTTCCCCCGCCGCTTCCCGGGTTTACAAATAAACCCGCCTGTATCGAGACGGTTTCACTTCTGCCGGCAGGAATGCCTCCGCCTTCGGGGGTGGTTGGGTTTGGTTGGGTTTTTCTGTTTCTTGTTTAGTTTTTGGGTGCTTTTCCCCCCAGGTTTGCGGGCAGAGCAGTGTGTCTGCCTCGGGGCTGGTTTACCAGCTGGTCTGTGAAGGGAAAAGATACTTTAAACGGAGTACAAAGTTGGTTCTTTTCCCAGGTTTTTAAGAGCTATACTTTATTTTCCGCAGGGTTACCGATTGTTTCCTGCACAGGGCAGTAGATGCCTTATAGGGAAAAGTTACTACGTGTTGCACATTGCGCTTAAGATAGAGAAGGAAATTGTATTTCCTATCACAACCTTACCAAACAGCTTTCCATATTCCTCCTGTAATCTAATGTGAAAGTAGCAACGATTAAGCTCCCAATGTCCACATTCTCAATACTTATAGTTTAATCCAGCTCGGACAGCTAGCCCGACTTTTTATTTAGCGCTCGGCACCAGGGGAAGAACCAAGGGCATTTTACCAACTTGATTCAAATAATCTGTACGCGGAGTTACCGCATTGCCCCAGCCAGGCGAGGGACTGTGGAAACCACCCAGCCAGCTTGGTTTTATATTTAAAATGGCGAAAGAATCGAGGTGAAATGACCTCAAAAAAGCCCAACGTTGCTTTTCGGAGAGAAGCCCTGGATACCTTTCCCTTGCCCTCTTCTCACCCAGTTCTCACTTCGTATTTACCGACAAGCTGTTGACAGCAAAGTGAAACGACAAAACTCGGCTACAAGCGCCTGGAATTTCTGGTCAGGCGTTTGCAGGGGTTACACACCAGTCCAAGCGCCTCTTCTGGTGTTATCATCACTAGTCCTCATACCTTTTTGCAAACTTTTAGGGGGTTATTGGCCAAGTACGGCATCTCCCCGTATTTCAAAATGGGTCAGAGAAATTAAATCTTATTTCCTATATATTTTAAAAAAGAAATTTTCCCAACAGTGGTGGGGAGTTGATTTGAAGCTCTTTACTAAACTTTTAGCAGCGGTGCGTATCCCCCCAGTAGTGATATTTCAGTCTCCTTTCTTAAGCTACCAGGGAAATTTGGAACCAGCGATCGAAAGCGGATCCCGGTGCCCCTGGGCGGGGAGCGGGGCGGAAAAACGCCGGCTCTGGGTTTGGGGCTCGGGGAAGGGCTGGTTTCGGCGGGGAGGTGGCTCCTTGCCAAGCCCCGTTTTCCTCCCAGCTGCGTTTTGCAGCTGGACTCGGGGGGACGTAGGGACGAGCCATGGTGCCGCAGCCACCTCTGGGCGGGTGCTGCCAGCCCTCTCCAGAGAGAGTCAGCGCCTTCCCCTCATCATTTGTTTTATTTTATTCTATTTTATTTTATTTCAAAGAACCCGCAAAATTCCCCCGTGGTGTCACGGAAAGAGCGCGGTGGTAACCGCCGCTTCAGAGCTCTCCTTGCTCGCAAGCCCCAAATGTTGCAGGCGGGGGAGAAGGCGTTTGTGCGGAGGGTGGGTGAAATAAATAAATAAAAAGATAAAAATCCGATACAGCTCGGGAGGAGAAGAGGGGGAGGAAGCACGGGGGGGTGAGAAGGGATTTGGCAGTGCCGGGGCTGACACGGTGCGGCTCCCTTTCCAGCGAAGCGGGAGCGACTCCGGCATCCCGCTGGGATGGGATTTGCTCGGGAGTTCCCCGGGAGCCCTGCGGCTTCCCCCGGGCTGCAGCCCCCAGGCTCTGCGAGGCGGCCCCGGGACCCGCCGCCCCCTCCCCGAGCAGCCCCGGCGGGGAGAGCCCCCTCCCTGTTGCCTCTGTATCCACAGAATGGGCTCGAAAAGAGGGGTTTTGGGAAAGCTGTGGAGGGAAAGGACGTGCTCTGCGCCACAAAACGAAGATTTTGGGGCTTTTTTCGATCCCCACTGAGGTATTTTGAACATTTTTATTTTTTTTTCTCTCTGGAAACTTTTTTTTTTTGGGTGTGTTTAGAGCCGCGTAATTTCGTCATTATTTCTTTAGACCCCGTTGTCTATATTCAGCGTATGCAACCAGGTTGCTAAATACCGGGATGTGTTTTTTTATTGCTCGTACCAACTGGATCTTTGCAAAGCTTAATGAACCCCGTGCGCCTCATCACGTTCGTTTCTGCGATCAAAGCCCTTGTGCGGGCAGGCTGCGGGCAGCTCCGTGCTGCCCGGCGGGGCAGGGCTGGCGGGGCACCATGGCAATGGATGCGGAAGGGTTGTAGCCTTACAGGATGTTACCGACCTTAAATCAAAGTCCCGGGACGGTAAGAGCGAAAACCTGGTAGCTGTCCAAGAACAAAATCGTTATTTTTAATTGAGTCGAGGTTTTGGAATTTTTTTTCCAATTATTTTTTTTTTCTTCTTTCCAGTGGTTTCGTTCTGTGTAAATTAGTGGAGGTTTTAAAACCTGCTCATTATGATTGACTAGCAGGAGGACATACAGCAAATAATGTCAGGTCTTAGCGAAAGAAATACGGTAACCTGGGTTTGGAGAGCGGTGTCCCAGCGACGACTTGTCTTTTCCCGATTGTTTTTTTTTCTTTATATATATATATATTTCTTTATATATATATATATTTCTTTATATATATATATATTTCCTTTTAACTTTAATTATTTCAGAGCTTTGGCCAGGAGCAGGGGGTCTCATCCCAGAAATGCTCTGCCCGGAGAGTGCCTGCCGGGCACCAGGGGCCCGGGGATCTCACTTCTCCTCCCCAGTCACGGATATTAAGTTTCTCTTCCCATTTCGTTCCCCAGTCCGAAGATTTGTCTTGCTAATAACTAAATCTCAGTATGACGGCTCGCTTTCGTGCCAGGCTCAACACCCCCCTCATCCCTTCGATGGCAGGTTTCTCGGCGCCCCGTTTTCGGACACCCCTTTCCTCGGGGATATCCTCAAGCCCATGTTTTTATGCTTCCCTCCAAGTCCCTCTCCCGCCTCAGTGGCACCGGGGTTATCGGAATTGTCTCTTGTCAAACTTCGCGTAGATTTGGGTGTAAATTCAGGTAATTTGAGCTCTACAGACAACTGTTACCTTCCTATTTGGCAGAATTAAATCAAGCAACTTAAAATCTCGTCGTTAAAACCACCAAACACAAATCCTCGGCTCGCTGGGTGTCTGTTGGTACTTTTATTTTTCCCGGCACATCAGGAATTATTTAAAATATAGAAAGAAGCGAAGAATCACCTCCTTTTAGCAGAAGATCAAGTAGTGTCATTAAGCAAAGAAGTTCAGAGAGTCGGGAAGAGTTGGGATATGGCTGTTAAAAAAGCAGGAACAACTTTTTTTTGGTGGTTTTTATTTTTTCCTTCTTTTTATTTTTCTTCTTTGATTTTTCTTCTTTGTTATTTTCTTTCTTTTTTCTTTCTCTCTCTCACCCCCCCCGCCCCCCCTCTGTTTTCACTCTTTCTCCCCAGAGGTAACCGCCCTTTGGGCTTGAGACCGCTGCTTCTATTCGGCTTCTTGCTCCTCCGGGGAAGCCCCCGATCCCCGGTGCTGCTCCTGGACGGTGCCGGTGAGACGGGGGGGGGTCCCGGCTCCGGGGCCATGCCTACACCAGCTCTGGGTTAGGCGGGGCGGGGCGGAGAGCCGCTGGCAGCCCGCTTCAGATCTGCTTCCCAAGCTAGTTCTCGCTTCCGGGAAAATGAGTGGTTACTGGAAAATATTCAAGTTGTTCGGATGGAAACTTTCCGGTGTGTTGGAAATACGGGAGGACAGCGGCGGGAATGACACCAAAAGTAACTTCTGGCTGCCTGGAACGCACGAAAGACTTTCAGGACCTGTTAGCAAATGACAGTCACATCCACGCCGCTCCGCTGAAATCGAACCGCCTGTGTCTGGGGGGATTTCGGCGTTGTCTTCCCTCTCAGTCCCCGGGGAGCCCGCCATGCACCCCGCCCGGCCCGTGGGGCGCGATGCCGCCGAACTGCGCTCTCCGTGCGCTCACGCTTCCCCGCGGGGCAGCGGATTTTCACCGTATGCGGCCGGTGTTCGTTTTCCCCCGCTCCCCTCCGTGTCCCTTGGCCGCCCTGGGCCGGGCAGAGGGACCGGGCGCTGCACGGGCACCGCCGCCGCTGCCACCTGCGCTGCGCTTCCCAGCCGGGGCCGGCGCTTCGGCGGGGCCGCGGCTGCTTCCAAGTCATTAGTGCCTCTTCGTTATTATTATTTGTTTTAATTGTTCCTCTGCACCAGCCTCTTATCTTTTCCTCGCAGACACTGGAGCCAGTGAAGCCAGTGGCGTGCAGACGGTTGCGACTCGCAAGATCTAGCGTTTCCCCTCCTCTCCTCTAAACGCTGCAGTTAAAACGCTGGTGGTGTGAGGGTGATTCTCCTCCAGCTGCTGCTGCTGGTCAGTATTTACCACCAGACAGTCATTTATCTCCCGGGCCCAGAATATTTATTTGTCTATTTGTTTGTTTATTTAGTTATTTTCCTGGAGAAAAATGCGAAAGAGATTTGTGTCCGGCCATTTTCTACAAACTTGACACCCGAGTTGCGGATTTGTCAGCGCTCGGAGTTCCATGGTGGAGCTGGAGAGTTGCTGGAGTTTCCCTGCGCCCGCAACCCTATGAACACGACAGCTGGGCTGCGAAGCTACCCGAGGGTTCCATTCACAGAGCTCTCAGCTGCTTCTCCTGTCTGTGTCGTGGTGGCAGCGGCGGTGGCTGTCCCGGGACACGATCAACCCTGCCCGTGGCTCTGGGACTGTCATTTAGGGGGGGTGTGCTGGACGAGCTCCCCTTGTCGTGCTGCCTGGCCGGTGGTACGCGGGGTCCAGGCTCGCGCGAGGCCACCCGGGGGATCTGTGGGAGGAAGATGGATCCTCACGGGATCTGAGACAGTGCTGGGACTCTGGGACTGCGCTCGAGCAATGATGGGACCGTTGGGATGGTGCTGGGGCTGTCCTGGCACAGCCTGGGACAGTGCGGGGATAACGCTGGATCAGAGTAGTGCTGGGACAGACTGGGACTGTCCTGGAAGTTAGGATAGTGCTGGGACATCCTGAGATGGTACTGGGACTGTCCTGGAACAGTGCTGGAATAACGCGGGAGAGTTAGGATAGTGCTAGGGCAGTCTGGGGCTGTCCGAACAGTTGGGATGGTGCTGGGACAGCTGGGGCAGTGGTGGGCAGGCTGTGAGAGAGCAGCGCCAGGAGGGGTAAGCAGCCGGGCCGGGCCGGGCCGGGGGAGAGGCACGACAGGCACGGACGGGCAGGCAAGGACGGGGGCAGCTGCCTGTGGCACCGCCGCCGCACCAGGGCCCGGGCCGCGGAGGGGTGGATTGGGGGGGACACCCGCTCTCCCGACCACATCCCTCCGGGCGCCGCGGCGGAAGGTCCGTGCGGGAAGGGCCGGCGTGCGGGAGCTGGCACCGGGCTCTCCCTGCAGCTCGCTCCGGGCTCCTCACAGCCACCCGCAGCCTCTCCGCGCTCTCCGGTAACACGGGGCTGCCCTACTGTCTGTTTGACGCATCCCGCATCTCTTCCATGTACAAATCAGTGTCTAGCCTAGAGCTCAGAAAGGCGGCAGATAGATAACCTCGTTCCCGCCTGGCTTCTCTACGGCTGCAGCCGGTACACTTTGTGGTCTCCTCCCTTGTTTTGGGGGGATTTTTCCCCTCCCGGAGGACATCCCCGGCGGCTCCCCCCAGCTCGATGGTGACCCGACGTGCTCCCGCTAGCAGCCCTTGTTCCCCCCATTCCCTTGTGGTGGCAGAATCGGGCCCGTCAGCTGGAAATTAAAGGGAAAAATAAAAACAACCCAAAACTCTAATGAACCTCTTTTTTCTTCTTCTTTTTTTTTTTGTTTTGTTGTTTTGTTTTGTTTTTGTAATTATTTTTTTAAAAGCAGAGTTATGTTTGCATCTCAGCTGTGGCCTTTTAGAGTTCCCAAGCAAGCTGAAAGCTATTGGAGTACCTTATGTACCCTTAAGTGGGGGACAACAGTTCCAGGGGAATAGACTTACTACATAGAGTTATACATACTTATATCAACGATATTGATACTCATCTGTTGAAACTGACAATTACTTGCACTCTGGAATGCTGGTGTCTCTGAAAAAATACTTTATTCATTACTTTTGCTTAGAGATATTCTTTCTTAGCCATGTACATTTATCAGACCAAATTAATTAAAGATACGTGTTTCCTGCGGTCCTACAGGACAACTTTAACCACCAGTGAAATTCTACTTGACTTGGCAATGTAACAGTGGGGATTTGACTCATAAAGATGTAAATTAAGAGTAAATAGAGAAAAAATGTTTCTTTGCATACATCTGAACGTCTATTTCCTCATTTTAATAGATTAATTAATGTTACTTCTTTATCATAAATTAATAAGTGCTTTTGGGGGAATTCAGGGAAGAGTAACCAAAATGATTAGCATGCTAAAGGGCTAATATATGGAGAAACACCTGTGTATGAAAACACCTTGCAAATGAAAAGAGTTTGGGTAATGACACGTGTTTGGGGCCAGGGAGATTTGCAGCATGCAAGAGTAATAGTAGCGCTCCTGCTGAGGTGCTCACTCATACTAGCAATGCTCAGTGCTTAAGGACAACCATAGGTTCCAGCCTAGGCTTCAAACTGGTTTTGAGTCGTTGCTTCAAGGTGTGTAAACTCTAGAGAGAAATCAGATTTCAGAAGCTTCACACACCTGACCTATCGTGTCCTCTTACTCAGCGTGACTTAATGTGCAATGAGTATTTGTCACTCTTCTGAGAGTCCAGATTTTCTCATGTATTTCACAGCAAATTGAAGCACTTGATTTGGGACTTTTTGTATCCTATCTTAGAGGCTAGGTCCCTGAAGTCTGTATGTGGTAGCATCTAGCTTACAGGTACCATACCACTTATATTTCTTTTTCCTTATATTACAGTCATTCTTCTCCACAAAGAAACAAATAATCGTGGGGAAAAACATCTAAAGGAGAAGAATGTCCCCTCAGGATCAGCATTTCTTCACTTCAACAGGTATTTTAAAAATTCTTTTTATCAGCTGTAACACCCTGTTTTTGTTCGCATGTTGCCTACTTGGCTTATAAACTTACATGGATAAGATAATCTCTGGGGAGTCCAGAAACCATCTACATTATAGCACTTCTGTATACTGACTTACAGTGATTATGGAGAATTGTAGCATGCTTATAAAATGTCATACTCACATCATAGCCAGGATGGCCTAAGGGTGTAAACAAGGCAGATAAAGCTACAAAACCTTATAGGAAGTCTTGTTAGTTGTTAAAAGAATTTCAGTGTAAAATGATACAGAGAAAGTATTTGCTCATCACAAAATAATTACCTTATTAAAGGCAGTTTGGCTTTTACTACAGTTCAAGTGACTCAACTGTGTGTGGTACTATAAAAACTGTAAGTTAACACAATCAACACATCTTTGTATAGAGCCTTGCTTTCTACCTGTAACACACAACCTTTTCTAGGACACATTGGCTGTCTCTGGTACAGCTTTTGGGAAATGGAGCAGCAACACCTAATTCACTGTCCAGAAGCACATTTGGATCAGAAACTCAGGCAAAGTTTTCCACATGAAAATCTCATCCATCTGAGAACATACTGAGTTACTTGGTGCTTGGGGAGCTCAGATGGGACCGTAGGCCCGGATCCCCAAATGTCACCTGGGATCCTTGGGCATCTGACTCCTATTTACATCTTTCTTGTTGGGTGATAGGAGGTAAGTATCTGAGTAGCTTTAGATTTTGAGCCTCATTCTCTTATTAGGCATTATATCAAAGATCTGTCATTGCACCTGTAAATGTACATTTACTAGGAAATAACCTGGACAAGGATATCCTGCTTCCAGTGAAGGGATTTCAGCTGTTCTGGTCTAGTGTTCTGCACTGCACTGTTAGAGAACTGCACTCCATTTTGTAATTGGCAGGAGGTGAGATTACTGCGTTAAGTAAATCTCTTAGTTCCTGAGGATAGGAGAGAAATATCAGTCTGTTGAAAAGGACCTCCAAGGTTAATCCCATGTAACTTCATTTGGAAGGAAAAAGAAGAAATCTCAGAAACATTGCAAGAATGTATAGGAAGGGGAAAGTGAAAAAAAGTGGGGTGGGAGGGCACAGCAAGAAAGAGAAGAGGGAAGCATAGGTCTGAGTTATCCAGGGTCATATATAAATTGATGTATATCCAGGAAATGTACATAATGCTCTCAAAACTTGTAAGTAATATGATGATAGAAAGAATTGTAGGTGAGGTATATTCTCATGAGTGTGGGTAGTCAGAAGTTTTGTGCTTGTCTTCAGTAGAAACTAGTTTCAGCTGCACTAGAGCCATTCACTTACACAGTGCCACTTAGAGGACTTACCTGAGAGCAGTTATCTTCAAAATAATTTGGAGGAATAAATGGCTTTTCACTGTTGTCATAATTAAAATGGTTATTTTCATTACATTTATTCATTTATTTATGAATGTGGACGGCTACTGCAGGAGCAGGTACACTATGTATACTGTAATACGTGTCTCACTGACTGGCCTATCTCAGCCTCCCAGGAAAATCAGCTGCATGCTCACCCCATGCCAAGTTTGAGTGAAGAAATCGGCATTGTGTAGTCTCCCAAAGCTCAACAGATTGTGGGTCAGTCCAGGGCTTCCTATCAGGCAGGAAGCAGTCTGCAGAGGGGCCTTCCCGTAACAATGAATGGCTTCCCTGAAGCTGTCACTGAGGAATTGCAATTTACAGTACTCTGCCTGAATGTGTTATCACACAGGAGGCAACTATGTGGAAATAGTTTAAAATATATGGATTACTGATATCACATGCATACTCATGCTAATTATATTGGCTGATTGAAGAAACAGGGCAAAGCTAATTAGCAGAATAAGGTTTTTGAACAGAACATTTTTGAACGTTCTACTGCCAGAATTGCTGCCCTCAAGGAGCTTTCTAGAATACATACATGCACTTGCCACCTTGCTACAGAAGCTGTCTACTGGAAAAGTCTGTGGTCATCTCTACTCCTTCCTTTTGGAGCCCTCGTCTCTGAGGAAGGAAAATAAGCATGTCATATGAAAAAACCCCAAAGTTTGGGCTTGATATTTTAACTTCCCTTTGCAAGGCAGCTGCTGCATTTGCACATGTGGGAATCTAGTGAGCCATACAATCTTAGGCTGAGGATTTCTATTCACTAGGGATTAGCTGAACTGTTTTCCTAAATCAGTCACCAGATCTGGATTCCAAATTAACAAAGTGGTGCTGAGCCATAATGTAGACGCTAGGTAGCAGCTGTGCAAATTTATTCAATGAAAGCATTATAAAAGCAGGCTGTCTAACTGCCTTAGCTTTAGTGCAGTGAACTCTGAGAACTAGCGGACTTACTGAATTTATAACAAGTAAAAAACTCAGGTTCATTCAGCTCCAAGGATGCTGAATGAGAAATGCTGGTTGTTGCACAATTATTCTTAAGCACAACTACTCACAACACAATGTTTAGGAGATGCAGAATGACTGCATTCTAGAAAACAGTGTTAGAAAGGACCTTATTGAACCTCTCCCTATGCACTGATGACCCGCTGTCTTTTCCATTTGTCAAGCCTGTGCCTAAAGACATCCAGGGTGTCTTGCTTTCAGCTTTAAGTTATTTTTTCTTCTTCCTAGTAGCTGGTGCAGTGCTGTTTTGGCTTTATTCTGAGAATAATGCTGATAACACACCAATGTTTTAGTTGATGCTAAGAAGTGCTTACTCTGATCAAGGACTTTTCAGTTTCTCATGCTCTGCCAAGGCAGAGGGGCACAAGAAGCTGGAAGGAAGCAGAGATACGACACCTAATGCAAACTAACCAGAGCGGTATTCCATACCACAGCACGTCATGCCCACTATATAAACTGGGGGGAGTTACCCTGCAGGGCAGACTGCTGCTTGGGTCAGGCTAGGTATCAGTCAGCGGGTGTTGTCCAACAGTTGTTGGACTGTTCTTACCTCAACACATGTGGTTTACATTCTTTCGATTCTCCTCCCCACCCCCCTTGGAGGGGAGGTTGGGAGGCGGTGAGCAAGCGGGTGTGTGGTTCTGAGTTACTGGGTGGACTTAGACCATGATACAGGGATGGAGATTTCATACACACCACCACCACCCCCCCCAGCCCCATGCAATCCGTGCCAGTGTTTAACTATCCTTCATATTGGAGGTCTTGGTGTGTTTTCTGTAGTCATCTATAGACTAAACCATGTCAATCCTTTTGCTTTTTCTCCATAGGTGTCATGTTTTTTTGACCTCTGACAATTCTTAACCTCTCTTTTCTGGACTCCATCCAATTCCTCTTTTGACATATCTCAAACTAGACTCAGTATTCCAGCTAAGAGTTGGCTGCTGTGTGCAGATAACTCAAGTCTCCTGAAGGCTGTCTGACTCTTTATATATCCCACTCTGGGGTTAGCTTTCTTTTTTCACTTAAATGCAGCAGTGTAGTTGATTATATCCTGGCTGTGCTCCCCTCTTTTCCACAGGGCTGTTGTCTTACTAATTCTTGCCTAGCCTGTATTTGTGCAATGTGAAAGTGCAGGACTTTGTATACTCTGTATTGATTTGGCACCTACTTTTAAGACTGTTTCTCCAATTTGTCAAGGTAATCTGAATTTCAAACCTATCTTCCAGTGAGCTGGCAAACTATTAGCATGGGGTTATCTGAAGTAATGAATAAGCATAATTTATCTTCTCTCATTCAGGTTGTTAATGGAAATACTGAGAAGCTCTAAATTTAGCTCAGATTCCTGGGGAATCCTGGTTTATGCATCCTTTCATTTCAATAACTAACCATTTAGCTAAGCATTGGTAAATGCTTTTAGTGAATGACTTCCCAGCCAGTTTGTACTCATCAAATGCTAGTTTCCTATAAACTGTATTTCTCTGTCTTAGGTAGAAGAATAATACATGTCAGTATAAAAAACAGTCAAGATATGACACCTCCTGCTTCTCCCATCTGTTATCCTGTTGCAGAAGGAAACTAGATTAGTATGTCACTACCTAGTCTAGTAATCCACAAAAGACTGTATAGATTTAATTCAAACCTTTATGAGGCCTGAAACAGCAGTTCTCAAACTATCACCTCAAGCAAAGGCACTGCCTATAAAGGGGGGCATCAACCTGACAGAAATCAAACCAAAGAAGTGGGGCTTACAAGCTGAAGTACTTCTGTCAGGGTAGATGTGCTGTCACAGTCTGTGCAGTGGGGCTGCTAGAGCAATCTGATGTGAGACACCGCCCTAGAGCCTTTTTCCATTCATCTTTTCTGCAAGTGCCTATGGTGTCTTGAGACACTAGTGTTTGAGCCAAGTGACATTCAGACACCCTTTGTAGCAAAAGATAAAGAAACAGTTGGATCTCTGGAACACACTCAGAAAAAAATAAACCATTAAAATATGACTTTCATTTGGATATGTAATGATATGTAATGACTTTCATTTGGATATGAAGCTGTCCTGCAGAGGGACAGGGGAAATACAATAAGCAGCCAGAGATCTGAAACCTACAGTCATTAACTCGATTATCCTTACAGGGCATGCCAAGATCAAACCAGGATTAGGAAAAACTTGATGCTCATTATTCATCCTTACAGGTGTACAGCATAAAACATGTCACATCACACCCCTTTATAGTCAGAAGAGATAAGCAGGTACTTCGAGTCCATAATTCATCTAGTCTGTTTTAGAGAGGAGTTGTGCCCCATTTGTGCAGAGCACGATCTGACAGGTCAGGTGTAGACATCTGTATTTTGTATGTCAAATGTTCAGTTATACATTTTTTGCTTTTTGAGTCACATACATAATGAATCACTTCTGGTCTCTTACTCCTTGTGGAGGGAGGGACAATATCTCTTCACTGGGGATGTACCGTTAACCTAAATTTTAGGAAAGCTTGATATCAGCAGAGCACTATTAAAATGTACAATATTTAATGCCTCTAGTTATAACCCCAAATATAAGCATAAGCTTTTAATCTGCATAGATTGCTGCTCTCATAACTGCCATGATTCCTCTTGATGCCTGGTTAAGAGCTGCAGGTTTAGGTGGAGCTCCTCCTAGCTCTGAAAAAGTCTTGAGAAAAAGGAAGGCTTTAAGGCTGGCATTAGGGAGTTCATACTAAGAAACTGCCATTGTCACAGAGCACAAAAGACTCCTATCTGTGAGACATGAAAGTTAATCTCAATAGGTTTCTAATGCAGATTTACTAAATAGTATTAAACACCCTATTCACTTATTCAGAGTGTAAATCCAGTATCATACAGTTCACTTCACTTGGTGGATACAGATTAATTTTCTCAAAGTTCCTTGTCTGGACAAATCCTGAGCATGTTTTTGGCCTGGTAACAGGGCTGAACTGCATGTGCTGCAGTTGGATCTGAATGGTGAGTGTCACTGTTAGAGTTCCAAGAGACAGTGCCTATCCTAGAGCCAGTGGCTTCTACATTGCTGCTTGAGAGGTTGTGGAAGCCGAAAACAGCATGGGAGTTTTGTTGTAATCTGATAGATCTGATGACCTTGATATCTTATAAGGTCACAAATTTGAAAGTTTGGTAGCATGTGTGACTAGTCTTTTAGGCTTGGCATATAAAAACCCAGTTTGCTGAACATTGATTTTGACGGGGTTTTCACAAGGCACAGAGAAGAGACATTGTATGTACCAAACTGGCAGACACACCATTTTTGCTAGACTTTTCTCCCAGAGTTCTATGATGCAGGTAAAGATACCTGTCCTGAAACTGAATTGGGAAATTCAATTAAATTCTAAAACTTGGTAAGAATTCCCGAGAAATAGTTAACCGTGATAATTCATTGCAGAAAGGAGCATAGGCAGGTGAAGCCCACACAGATGTAAAAGAACACCTGGCTTTAAAATGTTAATTGTCTGGTTTGTACCTCTCCTCCTCCTGAAGGCTCCTTACTTAGCTGGGAGGCTCTGTAGTATTGCTGTAGGACCCCACAGAAGTAGTGGGTATATGCTTGGGCCATGTAGAACAAATTACAAAGTATTTTTCCAAGGTCATTGAAATATAATGCCAGAAAATTGCCTTAATTCAGTGCAAATGATTGGCACAGTTTCTGAGAAGGTACATGGTTTTAACAGTCATGTTAGAAGACTGCAAAGTTGCAGTTTTCATGGTGATCCCCCACCCCATCTGTTTTGAAAAGGTCAAAGAATGAGATCATACTTCTGGGTCTGTGTTAGTATTATTCTGCAGGGAAGTCACTGAAGAAAATGAAAGTGATCTTTACATGTGACAGGGGTAATACTGCTGCACTCTTTTGAGTTTTCTTTGGTATCTTTGTTTCAGGGATTTTACAGGCAACTTAAAAAGATATAAAAAACTGCATGAAATTGCATGCACAGTTTTGTATCACTGTTTGCTGCATAATATATATATTATGCTAAGTAACTGATGTGGCTGTAAATGCGAGTGCGATTCATATACATTAAAATAGTGAAATTACACAGTATTTACAGATTCAACAATAATGTAGTTAATTTGCAAGTTGCACTCCTCCCTCCCTAGTGAGAAATGACGTGGAGAAGGCTGAGGTACTTATCTATCCTTTTGGCTTAGTTTTAAATGGTAATCTCCCTTTCCACATCTTTCAAGCTCCTGAACTTCAAGTCAGGGACTGGGAGAGCAAAGTCCCTCCTACTGTAAGAGAAGATCAGGTTTGAGGCCCCCTAAGGAACCTAAACATACCTAAGTCTATGGAACCTGATGAGATCCATCACAGAGATCCTGAGGGAACTTGCTGATGTAGTTGACAAGCCACTCTCCATGATACTTGAAAAGTCATCATAGAATAGTTAGGGTTGGAAAGGACCTTAAGATTGTCTAGTTCCAGCCCCCTGCCACAGGCAGGTCCACCTCCCACTAAACCATGCCAAACCATGTCATGGTAATCAGCTGAAGTCCCTGGTGACTGGAAAAAGGAAAATAGTGCACCCATATTTTAAAAAGGAGGATGCTGGGAAATACCAACCAGTCAGCCTTACCTCTAGTCATCTAAGATCATGGAGCGGATGCTCCTGGAAGATACATCAAAACATGTGGAAGACAGGGAAGGTGATTGCAGATAGCCAACATGCCTTCACCAAGGGCAAGTCGTGCCTGATGGACTAGAAGCCTTGTTTAATGGAGTGACTGCATCTGTGGACAAGGGAAGAGCTATGGATGTCATCTATCTGGACTTTTGTAAGTCCTTTGGTACAATCCCCTACAATATTCTTACCTCTAAATTGGAGACACGTGTTTGATGAATGGATTGTTAGATGGATAAGGAACTCGCTGGGTAGCTGTGTCGAAAAAGTTACAGTCAATGCTCTGATGTCCAAGTGGAAACCAGTAATGTGTGCTGTCCTTCAAGGTTCCATAGTGGGGCTAATAACTATTTAATACCTTCATCAGTGACATGGACAGTGGGATTGAGTGCACCGTCAGGAAGTTTGCAGATGATCCCAAGCTTAGGGGTGAAGTTCATTCACTAAAGGAAAGGGATGCATACACAGGGGCCTTGACAGGCTTGAGGATTAGGCCTATGTGAACCTCATGAAGTTCAACAAAGCCAACTGCAAAGTCCTGCACCTGAGGTCAAGGCAATTCCCAGTTTCAGTACAAGCCAGGGGACAAACGGAGCAAGAGCAGCCCTTCGGAGAAGGACCTCAGGATACTTGTCAATGAATAGTTGGACATGAGCTGGCAGTATGTGGCTGCAGCCCAGAAATCCAATCATGTCCTTGGCTGTATATAAAGAAGCATGGCCAGCATGTTGAGAGATATGAGAGACATGCCCCTCTACTCTGCTCAAATGAGACTCCACCTGCAGTACTGCATCCAGCTCTGGGATCCCCAGTACAAGACAGACAGAAATGCTGGAGCAGGTTCAGAGAAGATGAAAGATGTCTAGAGGGCCTAAAAATTATCAGAGGGTTGGAGCACCTCTTCCATAAGGAAAAGCTGAGAGAGCTGAGGTTATTGAGCCTGGAGAAGAGAAGGCTCTTAGGAGACCTTATTGTGGACTTTCAATATACAAAGGGGGCTTGTAAGAAAGATAGAGAGAAACTGTAGTGACAAGGAGAAGAGGCAATGGTTTTAAACTGGGTAGGCTTAGATTGGACATAAGGAAGAAACTTTTTATGCTGAGGGTGGTGAGGTGCCAGCACGGGTTGCCCAGAGAGGCTGTGGTTGCCCCATCCCTGGCAGTGTTCAAGGCCAGGTTGGACAGGGCTTTGAGCAATCTGGTCTAGCGGAAGGTGTCCCTGCCCATGGCAGGGGGATTGGACTAGGTGATTTTTACCTTAAGGTCCCTTCCAACTCAAATTATTCTATGATCGTATGATCTATTTTAAAAATGTAGCTATTTAAAAGATTTTTTTTTTTTTTTTAAGAATATGCTGATACCAGTGGCTGGTGTTATTTAAAAGAATGAGATAAGCCACGGTGTCCTAATTCTGGATGTGCCACACTTGTAGTCATGCATGTAGGCAAGTCATATTTTTGCTTCTGTATCTCTAAAATGGGTTGTTACCGAAGAATTATAGAAGGCAGGGCTAGAGCAGATTGAGGTCATCACTCCTTCCCTCTGACCAAGGCAAAATTCAATTGAATAAACCTATGTTCTCCCTAACAGATGTTTGACTAACCTGCTTTCCTGCTTTAACCTGTCTCCAAAAAAGGACATTTCAGAAGCTTACAGAGCTGCTCACTCTAGTGTTGAGTCATTTTAGAAAACTGTCCTTTTTTACTTGTGCATGTTACATGCGTAAGCCTGACCTGTAGCTTGAATCTCTTTTCTTGCAAGTTAAGCCCCTTGTTACCTCTTCTGGATCTTGACTTGAAATGTCTTGAGAATAGCTTATTTTCTTGACCTCCAGGTATTCTTGCAGCTTTACTTTTATTTTCCATCTTTTCTGATGTGCAGTGCCCAAAACTGAATGTAATGTAACCTGTGCCAAACAGAATGCAAGGATTCCTTCATATGCCTTGTCAGGTGTACATCCCATCGTATTATGACTGCTTTTTTTCATAAACAAATGATACTTTTAACTGATCTTCAGTTTATTATTTTTTTTCTCAGAACTGCTTCTTAGTCTATCCTCTCCCATCCTTCATGTGCTGCCTAAGAGTAGAGCCTTATTCTGTCTCAGTAGAATTGCCTCCTATTGTTTTCAGAGCATTTTTCCCTTTTGTTAAGATCATTTAGTTCATTACTAACCTTGTCTGGAATATTCACCTATCTGCCAGTGAGCTGTGAAACCTGGGAGAGATTTATATACTTACCTTTGGAGTAAATGTAGATGTCCACATGTGAGTTGGGTGTCTAAATGGTCTTCGTAATCAAACTAGTCAATACAATCAATGGAGCTTAGAGATGGTTCATTTCAGTCTTATGTAGGCATCTACATTTGGTGAGCTGAATGGATTGTTCATTGTACCCTTCATCATTAATTGATGTTAATTCGGTGTAAACATATCAAAGGAGGTCTGTAGGCCTACTTTAGCTTGGAAGACAACACGAAATAACATACTAAAGCTCTCTGAGAAAGACATTGCAGTGATTTTATAGCTTGTGCAGTAGGAAGGAACTGGAAGTAGGAGCCTCAATTATGCCTTTCTTTCTCATCTCTTTGTTCGCATGGAACAGCTCTGCCTCTCACCTGCCTACTCCTAGTTTTCAATTATGAAAATATTATGGAGGAATCTTATTACAAAGCAACAGGAAAAGCTTATTTTTCCCTGAGTTTGTTAAATCCCAGAACATGTATTTTCTTTGCACAGGACTCCATCCAGGGGTGAAAAGCAGCCTCAAACCTTTCATATCTCTACATTTTGGTTCCTTGGCAGAGAAGCAGATTAGCCCTAGTGTTTCTTTGGGTATATTAGTCAGGGATGGCTTGTTACTCCTGTACTTCATTTCTGTATTTATTGTTACAGCAGGTGTTTGTGACAAATAAATAAAACCGTAGTTAACATATGTGCAATTTCATTTAATGGTGAGCTTTATAACATTCCCAGGTTTTAAGCCTTTTGTGAAAGAAGGATAACATGGTGGCCATGATCTACATTTTGCTCTCGAGGAGTAGGCCACATTGTTTCCAAATGTGCAGTTTGACATTCATTGTGAATGCTCAGACAAGACTTGGGAGTCAAAATTGTTAGTCTTTGTAATGTGGAAGACTGTAATACGATGATAATACCACCTCCTATATGCATCTGTGCCATAAGGCACCAATTTTTACTCTTCTGAAATACAGATGTCTAGGGTGGGATTCTTCTAATCTAAATGTAGATGTCTGCAATATGGATGTTTGTATTTAAGCATGTCGTCTTGCTAAAGTTTATGGTTAATGGAGAGGAGGAGTTAATTCTGGGGAATTATTCATCCAACCTGTTTTTGGCATTTACTTTATGATAAGAAGAAACACATGTTAGAAGTGTCTGTTTCTTTCCTCTAATGTCCTGTTAATGAGAGGGCTGAAGTCACCCACTGCCATCAGCTGCACCCGAGACCAGGGTTTTCAGAAGACCAGAACTGTAGCAGCAGTCAGTAGTTACTGTACTGAGGCCCACAGAGAAAGGGAGGACAGCTCTTAGCCAACCTTTCAGTACCCTCAATGATACCAGACAGCAAAAGACAGACCATTGAGGCCAACTGAGCCTGTGCATTGCAACTGGTACTGCAACAGGCAGTGGAGGTTGAAGTCTCAGAAGCAAAAGCATAGCAAACTTTAGTAGTTAGATCTTCAGTATCTTCCCAGTCACTGATAAATCTGGCATCTTCAAGGAACATAATGTCCCAATATTTTTGTCTGATGCTATATGTACATCTCCTGTTTCTGCCCCTGACGATATTGATATTCTTAGATGGTATCTCTAGACTAGATTCACTCTGTATCTGCAAAAAACATATTTCTAGGGAGAAAGTTCTCTCCTTAGCTTTCCATTTGGCTGCAGGAAGTATTTTTCATCACAGATTTCAGTGAGGAGCTACAATCCAGGCAATCCTTCTGGTGCATTTGTTGTCAGTTAAAAATGATCTATCAAAGTCCATTTAGTGGGAACTTCAGGCAGACACTTACGAGTGCTGATTCTTTGTTTTTTTCTCACTATGTGGTTCCTAGGTTTCTAAAGGTCTTGACATACATTCTCTACCAATAAGAAAAAAATCCCTCCTCATGAGATTTAAGCATGTTGGTTTTATCTTTAATGGAGCCATGTTTGAGTGTCTGTCATCATGTTCACTAAATCATCTGTCAATGAAATCCACATTTTTAGTAGCCATTACCTCAGCTCAGGGATAAATAAAGTTCTAGCTTTTATGTCTAATCCTCTGTATTATTTTCAGGTGGATAGGGTAAAACTGAGGCCACATCTTAAATTTATTCTAAAGGTGGTTTCAGATTTCTTATTAATCATTATATCCACTTACCAATATTTTTTTCCACGACCCAGCTCCCCAGCAGAAGGATCAAAATGTTGATCCTTCATGAACGTATTGCCTTAGCCAGACAAAGCTCTTCTGCAAATCTGTGATGCTCTTTGGTCTCAAACAGCCTTTGTTATTCACAAACAAAGTAGTGTCAACTTCAAAATCACTAGAGATGAGTTAGCAGACTTTATCAGAGCCACATTTGATGCTATCAGGTTAGATCCACTAACCCATCTCAAGGCATATACAACTAGAACATAAGGTACTGCCACAGCATGTGCTGGCAGAGTTCCAGTAGCTGAAGACTGTAGAAACATCACACGATCACTGATACTCATGAAGCAGTACTTGGGCCGGTGGCCCAAAGGCTTGAAGGACACTGATTCTTCAGTCTTTGTTCCCATGAACAGCTTGCATTTACTTGTGTGACTGCACTCCTGACAAAACACCCAGAAACAGTTTCACAGGTGCCAGAACTTGAAGAAAGAAGAAAAGTGGTTGCCTTCATACTGTAATTCTTTGATATGTTCTTTGTATGTAGCTCCCACAACCATCCCTTCTCTTCCCTGGGTGGAAGGCTTGCCATGTGGACTGCGTGCTGCTGAAGAACTGAATGATGATCTGTTTACATGCTTGTGGATGAAAAGCAGAGGTGAGTGGGTTATGCATACACCTTGTGGTGGACATGTAGTAACATCAGAAACTTTTGAATTCTTAGGCAGAAGAGACATCCATTTAGAGTGGGTTTTACGTGCATATAGCATCCTGAAGTATATCTATTAAAAGGTTACTGACTCTCTGTATTGTTCCTTGTAAAACACTTGATGTAAACCACAAACAGTGCTATTATCTTTGCTGGGTTTTACCATTGTTATTATTAGCAGCAAAGAACCTATGGTTGCTAGCACTAAGAGTCATGAGTTTTTCATAGGAATTAGACCTCATTAGAAATCAGAAGCAGGATTTGGTTTGTGTGCTGCTAAATTTTCTTCATGAAACCCAGTGATATATAGGAAGATTACATGCCAACCCACAGAAGTCCTTCAGAATTGTTATTTTAAACCTCTGTCAATGAAGAGTTTATTCTGAAGACTTTCAAAATGTGTATGCATATGCATTATATACATATGTACTATATATACCTGTAGTGACAAAGTAGTTTAATGCGTTTTATGGGTCCAGCCTGGAGTTCTGCATACATGAACTTGTGTGTGGTCAAGGAGACTTGCATATTTTTGAGCTCTAAGTTGGCCTAATAAAAGATACCGTACTACAGTGCTTGCTTTGTCAGCCCTGTTTTGCTGGTTCAAAATCACTTGCAAGATTAATTTTCAAATTTTAACATAAACCCCAGGAAAAATAGGTGTTTACTTACTGCAAGGAGTTGATTCCATGTTAATGACCCTGAAGGAGGCTTGTACACAAGGTGCAGATTGTTGCCAATTTGATGTATATTCATGTTACAGAATATGAAAATGTGAAGTTCTACCATCTTGAGGGTTTTGTTTTTATAAGTAGGATTGGTTAAAAAAAAAAAGCTTTAAGTAATCATACTGTGTGTTTGATGGTGAAATTAGTATGAATGTTCCTGGCAGTGGAATGATGTGATGTGGTTATGCTTTTCTGTTTTCACTGCCTGCTCAATATTGGCCTTTTACAAATACAGATTACCATGTCGATGGAAGGAATTTACAGCTTTGCCCCCCTTGTCTCACCCTGTGTTACAGCACCTTTTTTGTACTTTATGTTACATATCCTCCCAACTGTATTTTTCTGACAGAAAAAGGAAATGTCTGTGGACTGAGATCCTGAAAACGTGTGAGCTCTACTATTTAATAGGATGAAATGAGTATTATTTCCCACTTACCTTGATTAACTGTGGGGTGAAAATTTTGCTCCTCTGAAATCAGTAGCAAGTTTCTGCTGAGTACAACCGGATAGAGAGCTCACTGGTGATCCCTTAGCAGCTCCAGTCCCTTACCAGTGATGATGCATACTGGAAGCTCAGAAAAAAACAACCTGCAATAATGATGATGGTAGGAAGAACACTTTTAAAAAATCAGGATTTAGAACTGTTAAATAAAATCCACAAATAAAATCCAAGCTGAATACAAAAGCTATATGTACAATATGTTTTGTTCTGTTAGTTTTGGGGCCTCACAGCCCAGATAGCTTCAAGATACATTTGGGTTATGTGGGCTGTTACAATTACATCCCTTATTACCTCATCTTGTGGGCAAGGAGCTGTTTGCTCTGACTTCATGGAATTGCAGCTGTATTTGTGGAGTGCTCTCGTCCTTTGGCACTCCCTCCTACATTAATAGGGTTTGAATGCACCAGCATTTTCTCTGGAAGCAAACGTCAAAATGTGCCTTTAATCCTGATGCAGTGAATATTCAGAATTTTTTCTTTTCCTGCAGTTTAATTCCAGAGGAAAACATACTTGCCTGGTGCTCCCACCAGCCAGCTGCAGGTTAGGACAATAATTAACAGTAACATATGGCAGCAGAAATAGGGAGCAGAGCAATGCAGTCCAGCAGCTTCAGTTATGTGGTTCTGTTCACTTCTAAGGATTCCAGAGCACTTAACAAGCAATATTACAGGCAGAACGGGCAGCTCTGCCCACGATGAAGGTTTCCTAACACTTCCTGTTATCAGATTCTGTTTTCATTTTTTTCAGAGCTTTGCCAAATTTAATGTATTTGGGCTAAATTTATTGTTATTCAGTGTCAGTCAGTGCCTTTTGCCATACTCACAAAGCCTTTCAAATTTGGTCAACTGTTCCAAGACATGGAAAAAACCACGGTTACCAAATATTCCACAGAGATTTGCTAAAGCCTAACAGCAAATATTTCCAGATTTTGTCTTCTCCGCCTTGCACAGCTCCTTCCCATGATCAGACTTTCCATACAGCATCTTCACAGAATGACTGAGCTGGTTTCACCAGAGGCCAAACCAGAGACAACCCCTATGCTATTGTCCCTGGGTGTTAGTTTGAGCTGCAGCGATGCTTCTCAGTGGAACTGAGAGCAGGGAGCCTGATCCCTGTTTGGGGCTCCCAAATGTTTTCATCCATGTGCTGTTGGCAAGCCTTCAGTGTAGTTCCTCTTTGCCACTAGCCTGAATGCACTTAGAGGTTGGACAACCTCAACAAGGTCCTGAGCAACCACATCTAATGTTGAAATTAGCCTTACAAAGAGTGGCGGTTGTGATCACATGAGCTCCTGAGATCCTTCCTGACTCAGTGTTCCATGTTCTGTGATCTAATGCCCATGGTTCTGTGATTCTTCACTATATGTTTCTCCATTAGTCTGCATGGGCCTGAAGGCACCATCCTAGTTAATGGATCAGTGCAGGCATGACGCACATAGTGGAAGCAATCTTTATTAGTTTGTTTTTAAAATCAAGCATATGCAAAACACCTCATTGAGATAATGTTAAAGCTACATGGACAAGTATCCTAAAACTAACAGAATGATCTCTCTTGCATTGAAACACTGACCCTAGTTCTGTGATTGCACTGTTTTTTCCTCATATGACTTCATCCCTATCTAGCACAAGCCTGTTCTGGAGAAGCTGCTGAAGCACCACTGAAGAGAATTGATGGATGGTAACTGTAGAACTCCACTTGTTGAGAAGGTACAAGGTATTTTCTGAATAAAGCAGGTCATGGCAGTAAAAGAAAACAAGGTCTCCAGGTTAAGATAGTTGAATTTCTCTCTGTAGAGCTGGACAGTATCCTTTCTTCTATCATGCTCCTGTTTGCTAATGGGCAAACACTTCCCAAGTGGTTATTAATTGTCAAAAGCACCTTTCTGCTTGTGCCAGTAGTATCTGGAACAAGATAATTGTGCAAATGTCATCCATTAATCACAACTCTTTCTTTGGTAATGTCATGTATGATGTTTGATTTAATACTGCCTTCATCAAGTCAGGTAATTGTTAGTTCCTTATATCTGTTTATTATCTAATGTTCACCTTCTATTTATATTTACACCTTATAATTGTTTATAAATTTTTATTTGACAATGAAAGAAGCAAACTAGATTGAAAATCTCTGAAATTCACGGAAATGTTCAGGCAGCATATGAGATTGTTTTTCAAACCTCAGCAGGCTTAATTATATCCTGCAGTTCATTCATTTGCACTGAAGTCAATTGGAGTTTTACATGTGGAAAGTCTATGAGATCAGAAATTATGCCCAACGGGCACATAGCTCTAAAGAAGAAAATCTCAGCTCTGGATGGTAATATTTCTGACTTCCCATTCGTTAGAATCTCTCTTCCCCCTCACTTTTCCTTTCTCAATTAGCTTTTCTTGCATTTTTATTTGAATGGTTTTGAAAGAGTTCCTGAAAAAAACCCTTGCTGCTTATACTGTACGTGTTTTAATTTACAGATTGCTGAAATGGATAGGCAGATAAATAAATAGATAGGGTTTTCTGAGCTTGTGTAATATGTTGCATAATATAAAACCCTCTTCCAAGTCCATTTTGTCAAATATATCAAATGATTTTTGGGATTATATTTCTGGAATGTATTTTCAGCATTTCTTATTGCTGTTCTTGATCTATGCACCTTTGTTTGCCAGTCTCTTAATCTGTCTGATATAAACTGAATGAATAGCAGCATTTAAAAATATGGCTTCGGGGAGACCTTAGGAGGTTTCTTTGTAATTGTACATTTACTAGTTCATCTGTAAATTTATTTTATGAGGTGTTTAAACCTCAAGAAAACTGAAAAGCATAATATTAATGCCTGGTTTACATCTACTAAAGTCAATGGGAGCTTTGCATTTGATTTTAATGGTAACCTATGTCCTCTAATTATGAAAGTGGCAACGATGATATGCACAAAACCACAAGGAGACTTTCTGTTTCATCATATCCTATTCTGTTTGCAGATGCATAAGCAAAATACAACGTGGTTTGTTCTTGAATTAAGCAATTCAGTGCTTGGACCTAATCCTGAAACCTGTCACTACTTCAGGTGTTTTGTGTCTCAAAAGATCACGGACTGCTCATTGCCTGTGTGGCTCATGAAGGCAACAAGGTAGGAAATCCAGCCAGATTTTCAAAAGGCTTTTGAAAATTACACTTTTGGTTTGGGTCTTGTATCTGCCCTATGGTATGAGTAACGGAAGAAGTTGATGAAGCAGTTTTCTTCCTAATTGACTTGGTTTTTATTCATGTAACCAATTTTGACAAGGTTCCTGGAAATGCATACAATATCTGTAGTGCATATGTACATGTTTTCCCTTAAGGATCGCTGAAGTGTAGTGGAAAGTTTCCATGACGCTATTGTACTTCCAGGCATCGTTTTTGTATCGTGTTAGTGAGAGTGAGTGAGAGTCCACCACAACAAAAAAAGACTCCCAGAATTCAGCTTTTTTTCTGCTAGTGTAACAAGCACAGCAGCCTGAACAGGCTAGATCTGGTAAGTAATTTGTAGTAGTAAATAATGCTAGACAAAAATTCCCACAAGCTTCTTGTTGAGTCTGCTTCAGAGGTATTACTCATTAGTGGCTGAAATGCTGGTCTTGCTTCACATTTTCAATGCTTGTGGAAGATTTAAATATTGAGTTGGTAACTGGATCCGGTAGCACGCTGTGGGCAAGAGCTCATCAGAAGTTTTTGGGCGCAGCCATGCTCAGTTGGCAAATTCCACTTTGCGGAGTGAAAATGCTGTCCATGTGGTGCATCAGCTCCACTGAAGCCCCAGAGGGAGCTGAGATGGGGGGCTGCTGCACTGTCCTGTGGCTCCCACCTGCCACCCCTCACTTCTTTGGTGGGCTGATAGACCACCAGTGTGGTGGAAAATAATAAAGTGAGTAAAGTCACCCCTTAAGGAGTAAATTCTGGTTCCCCCACACCAGCTCTCCCTCGGCTCCAGCATAACCAGCTCACCTTGTTCATGTAGTGGGCTAACAGCTCTCTGTTTTCCTCCCTGTGCCTCCTACCAGGCTGGTGGAGGATCAGGCCTTTTAGACACTCTTCCCAAGTCTCCTGAGTCCTCAGGCTGCTGCCCCTTTAGGCTACCCATCCCCAAGGCTTCCCAGTATACAGGTGGCTGCTTTTTTTGAGGTATCCCAGTGTTAGGGCAGCCAGGAGTCCAGCAGCCCTGGGGTTTGTGCTGTCCAATGATGCAATTGCTTTGGGATTAAGCTAGAAATATTGTATGCTGGCTTTCTCAAAAAACCCAGTGTGTCATAAATTCTCCCTCAGAAAAAAAGGAAGAAAAGAAAAAAGCAATTATTAGGATTTATTGCTGGCCTAACACAAAATTTGTCTGTGCCGAAATGACTTTGGGAAAAGTTAGTTAGAAGAGAACCTGTAGAGAACATTCCAGATGGCTGCTGTAGTCTTTAGTTAATCTTTATCATCAAGACGTGAACAGAGATCTCTGCAGTATAGAGAAAGAAGTAACATCTGGAAATTATATATTTATGGGAGACTGAGCCTTCCTAGATGTAGGTTAGCTGGACAGCATTCAGGGACATCTAGTCTAGGTCATGTTTTGTCTAGAAAGGTTGAACCAGATGATTCCTGAGGTCCCTTCTGACTTGGGATTCTGTGATTCTATGAAGCAGTGACCTGTTTCTCAGGGCATCCATAAACATAGAAGATGAAATACCTTTTCACCAAATAATTTCTCAACCAATCCTATTTTAGACATAGTTTTGATGAGCACCACGGCTTGTGTGGAAGAATAAGAACAAAAGAAACACTGAAACAAGTACTCACAAGTCTACTGTGTTCACATTAAGTAGAATAATAATAAATAGAAGCAGGACAGCAGGACTGATTTTGAAAAGGAATATTTTGATAAACTACATGAATTAATTACTGAAGTAATCCAGACTAAGGACACAAAGGGTCGAAATATTGAGGAGGTGTAGAGTTTTTAAAGTTTTTCATGTGAAAACTGCCTAGAGTTACATCCTAAGCAGAAGAAAAAAAATAGTTTGGAAAGGCACCATATCTAATTCAGTGGGAAAACATCACGGGAAAGATGTTAATAGTAGTGCAAGGACAGAGTTAAAAGAGGGATCAGCAAAGAAGGTTGCGTCTCAGAAGGAAGGGTATGTAGGAATAAAGGAAATAAATGAAATCTGCTTGATAGAAATACCAAAGAGTTCTTCCTCTAGAAAAAATATGGGAAAGATAAAGGCTCCTGTGCTGTGAAGATGAACTACAATCTGTGTTGGATAAACTGATGGTGGTCTAGCACCAGGGCAGTCTGGAGGCTTACTATGGGTATGGAAATGGCAAATAACCAGCGGATGAGGGAGCAAAGCTCAGGACAGTTAATGGGCTCCACTCAGGGGAGTGGGATGTTGACCCAGAATTCAGGCAGAACATGTGTATGAAACTATATGTGTGAATGTCTCATAAGGAGGAAAGGGACCATGTGACAAGAGCACAGTTTCTCTGTGTAAGAAGGGAGGAGAGACTTGCATGGGCAGAAGCAGGCCTATTCATTTGACCTCTGGGGTGCAAAGCTTTGAAACAGTTTTGAAGGAAAGAATTTCTATACAGTAAACAGGAAAAAAAATTGAAAAAAAAAGCAAGAAAAAAAACCCCAAAAGCCCTTGAACATGGTATGCAAATCTTAAATCTGGTTCATTGGTTTGCTGGAAGAGTGACATGTTTTAAAATCTAACCTTTCTGGATCTCAGTGAAGAATTTACTATGGTACAGCAGCATATTTGATATGTCCTCAGAAAATATTTTTCTCTGAGAAGGAGAAGACAAACAGGGAAGTAGGGGGGATATAAAGAGGCTTAGAGTAGTGAAATAGCAATTCTCTGGTCAAGTTCACCGGCTAGTTTGGGTCAGATAGCTATGCATTTTTCTCCATGGACTGACAATACACCCTGTGCAGTCTGCAGTCATGTGCAGACACAGAAGACATGCACAGCGTAGATTTTCTCTTATCAGAGTTTAAAATATATGACATTTTGGGTGAAAGTATATGTTTTTAGTTGGAAAACCATCAATGTAATTTGGTGTTTGGGGTAGGATTGTAAAGTGACAACTCAGAGAAAGGGAAACAGTGTAGAAGGGAAAAAAAGACAATGCAAAAAATAGAAATACAAAAATATGCAACACTCAGGAGCCTTCTTACTTCCTCTGTGCAGAGGAGCTCCTGTGGTTCTGGATCTGTATCAAGTTTGGGGATCAAACTCCTGTATAGCACTAACGTTTCCTAAAGGGAAGGAGGGGGTGATGTACACCTCCTCTGCTGCTCCATGGTCTGGGCATCGAGACTGCCCAGCAAAGACCACAGCGAGCTTTCCTCAAGTATGATGGGGGCAGCATGTACTTGTGGCTGTGTTCAGATCTGTCCCACAGGCAGTACAGACAGATGGGTTGGCCTAGGTTTCCAGGAGCTCTGGTTCTCTACACAGCAGTACACTTCTTAGTGTTGCCCCTGTGTGTGCTCCCCTTGCACACCGGGAACTTCCAGCACCCACCAGCCTTTAGTGCTCTGAAGAAATGGGCATACTTTCCCAGTTGCAAAGCTGAGCCTTTCAAATCTCTTCAGATCAATATAGGGTAAGTGGCATTCAGAAAACGTAAGTTACCTGGTGTGCATCCTTGTGGGACAAGTGCTTGTGCACTGAGAAGTAGCTGCACATTATCTGTGCAGCCCAAAGCAGTTACTGAACCCTAGAAATAACCCTCTGACTTAGCTGCAAAGGACTGCAGTTGGAAGGAGAAGAATTTCTCTTAGAGTGGTGTTCCCCAAAGGCCAGTGCTGGGTACAGTATTGTTTAACTTACTCATCAGTGACTTGGATGAAGGGATAGAGCGCCTCCTCAGCAAGTTTGCTGATGATACAAAAATGGGAGGAGTGGCTGATCCCCTGCAGCACTTTGCTGTTAATCAAAGGGATCTAGATGAGCTGAAGAGATGGGCAGAGAGGAATCTTCTGAAATTCAACAAAGACAAGTGCAGGGTCCTGTGCCTGTTCAGCCTAGAGAAGAGATAATAGTAGAGAGGAGAGAAAAAGAGATGAGAGGAGAGGGGGCAAGGCTTAGGGTGAATCTGATCAATGTATAGAATTATCTGAAGGGAGGGTGTCCAGAAGACGGGGCCAGATTCTTCTTGGTGGTACCAGGTGGTAGGGCAAGTGGCAATGGGCATAAACTAAACCACAAGAAGTTCCACATGAACATGAGGAAGAACTTTGCTGTGAGAGTGCCTGAGCATTGGAGTAGATTGTCCACAGAATGTGGCTCCTTCCCTGGAGATATTCAAGAGCTGTCTTGACACGATCCTGAGTAAATGTGCTCTAGGTGACCCTGCTTGAGCCAGGAAGTTGGACTAAATGACCCCTGGTTGTCCCTTGCAACTTCAACCATTCTGTGATTCTGTGGTCCTTTGAGAGAGGCCACAGAAAAGTACATGCTGATAGAGTCCCTTACAAATACTGAAATTATGTGGGTAAGACAAAAAAAGAAAGCTTGATACAAAAGAGAGAAGAAAAGGACATCATAGTTTTTTTGGGGAAGAAAGTACTCTTTGAAGTACATAATCAACCAAGCTGGAGGCAGCCGGTTACAGGAGGAAGGAAAGTATGTCCATCATGCAGAGGAAAAGCTACACACACAAAACTAGTGAGAAAATTAAACCATGGCATGATATATTATTTCTTGTGCTGTGTGGATCGGTTTAAAGTAACGCTTAACTCTGATGCTGGAGATAATTTCCGCAGAGCCCAGTGCTATCCTCAGGGAGGTGAGCTTAAGCTGGAAGGCATTTGAGGAGGAGTTTTTTGGTGATAGCGTGGTTTAGCAGCTAAGGGAGTTTGGATCAGCTGGGACTGGTCATAGGGCATATGTTGTTTGATGGGGGAAGGGATAGGAGCATTTCTATGGGAAATGATGCTGGTAACACATAACCAGAAATGACAAGAGCGCTTAAAAACACTGTAGCTGCAGTGCTTTGGTCTAAACCAGTTTCCTAGTAGCTGCCTACTAAGAAGTGGGATGGATCTGTGGCGATGATGCATATCTAATGATTTGGTGAGCAAGGCTTAAAAGCCTAAGTTAAGAATGTCCTAAGTGAAATAAAAAGAATGGGACATGAAAATAATTCCAACACCAGGGTTATTCCATGCCATGTGAGCTCAATAAGTGGAGTTAAGAGCAGAAAAATTCTGCCAAATTCAGCCAGATTCAGAGCTCTCATCTTTGAGTAGAGGCTTGTTTGAATCCCAGTCTGTGTCTGTCCCATGCATGTATTTTATTCACCATGTATGGCATTAAAAACTGGAAAGACTACTTAAGGGTAAGCAGTAACCTGATCTCAGAACTCAAGCTGACCTTTGCTCTGACAAGACAAGCAGTGCTATCACTTTGGGATGAGAAGGGTCTTTTTGCTGGATTATAACACAGTTGTCAGTCAATTGTTGATAATGGCATACTCAAGGAGACACTCCTTGAGCTAAGTGGAGCAGCTAGAAAACCTTTTTCAGTAAATCTCCTCAGGCTCTGGCAGTAAAAAGTAGGAACATATCTGCACAAGCATCTTTTCTGCATTTTTCTGTGCTTTTCAGCTAGCTCAAACCTTGTGGAGAAGGCCAGGCTATCATAGGTTGGGGGATTATATCACTCTTTCTGCTTCCAGCCTGCTTCTGTTCTCAGCAAAGTACTTAACCCTGGTCTGAGGTCCCACTCTGAAGCTGTTGGTATGTAGCTGGGCTCCTTATGAAGTCATTGCTTTGTTATGGAGGATAAATCAAAGTTATGATAAGGTTCCAGCTTTTGATAGTTGTGATCATATGCGATAAGCAAGGACTCTATAAAGAGAAGTATGTACAACCAGAGGTGGGACTGAAGTTATGATGAGCTTCATGAGAAATATGTTTAAAGAAACTCTCCAGATCTAAACTATCCACTGAAAGTCTATTAAAGTGCCTTAGTTTACAGCACTGTACTCCCTTTTCATGTGTTTGCATTTACCAAAATACATAAAAAAGTCTTTGCAAATCAGTCACTTAACTATCATAATAAAGCAATGTTATCTTCTTTTCACAGATGGGAGAACTGAAGAAACAGTGTTGCGAAGCCATATATCTGCTCAAAGCCATAAAGAAGACCAGTGACAAATCCAGGAACAGAAACCAAGTCTCCTGAGTTGCAACTTACTGCCACTAAATATTGTGATCAACAAGACAGTTTGCCTTCTGATGTTAGTGAGGTATGCCATAGCAATACCTATATATTAATAATTGACCCAAGGGGAGCACATTTGAATCTGCATATTTGCCTGTGCTCTTCTAAATAATTCAAAGGAATTGTTTGAATTCTAATTCTGAATTGAATTTCTAATACTGTTTTCTTTATAAGTGAGCATTTTTTTCCCACAAATATTTCTTCGCAAGTCATGTTTAAAACATAAAGGTCTCAAAATCTGATCTCTTAAAATTACCACAACTTATTGTCCAAAAATATCCTAGAGTAGCTTCAATAATTCGTATTTCTAGATATTAGAGTCCAACTGTAGGCTTTCTTCAGGGTCCTGAGCACCTACTCTTCCGCTTGCCATTATAGAAGATGGCGGATTGTTGGCATCTCAGAAAGAGGAAATAAATTTGTATGTTCCTAGTGAGGATATTCTTAGCATTGGAAATCACTTTTAGAAATATTGCTGTAAATGTGTTGAAAGCATCAAAATCTCAAGCCTGGCTCCAGCTTAGCTGGAGGGGAGGCTATGCCAACAGACCCAAGCAACAGAGGTGCTATGAATATGGAAGCCCATTACAGAGCCTAATGCTGCTTGGTGTATTGAAGAGTATTTGTCACAGTTTTGGCAAAGGTACAACTTGCTTTCTGTCTCTCCTAACAATGTCCTCCTATACTGAGTCAGGAACACGTGCACAATACTTGTCTTTGAGATGCTAATATTTTGGGGTGTTAAACACCAATAACTACATTAGCAGCTGGTTTTACTTGCACTTGACGGTTTGAAGCAGCACAGCAGCTTTTTGCGTAAGATAGGGAGGGTTTTAAATCAGATTGGAAAACTATTACTTTTGCAAGATACTCCTTATAGCACCTTTACAGTTTCCAAGTCTTTATTTGCAATAGTTTGCCTGGACACAGGTGCTGAGCATGCTCTGAGAATATGTCAGGTTAGCTACAATCAAACCTATAAAGTATCTGCAATTCATCCATGCTTCTCCCACCAGCAGGTGTCATTCTGGAAAAAGGAAAATATTGTAAATTCCTGAACTGGAGAATTTGGCTGTGACAAAGAAGAAAAAAAAATATGTTTGCTTAAAATATAGCTTTTGAAGGATACTCTACTCCAAATCAAAACCAAAAGCAAGTTGGCTGATCGGCATTTTTCATTAATTTTTTGTGCAGCATGTAATCCTGCCATATAGCCAACAAAAGGCAGATGATTAGTAAGGCAAACCAATGTCTAGTTAAAGCTGTCTTCTGTTTTCTGCTGTTTTCTGTGACATGTTCGCCACTGCTTACTCACCGCCCATGACTATAAAATCAGTGATATTCACCAATCTGTATGGTGGCCTTTTGGCTTTAGTTCCTCCAAAGGAAACAGAGAATTAAGATGTTGAATTCAGATCTCATTTACTTCAAGGTGAACTTGAAGTAATCCTATTGAAGCAACTGAAATCGGTGGAATTGCTTAGGATTTAGGCTAAAGTAACCAAAAGTAGTACTTCATTTTCTACTTCATAAATAAGCCTCAAGCAGAAGATAATCACGTAATCATTTTAATGTCTGTTATACATTTATGTTTTCCTTTAAGTGTCCATCTGGGTATTAGCTGCTGCCTCTTTTAATATGAAGAGACTCTTTTTGGTGTTTCATAATCACAGTGATAAAACTATGGCTGAGTTATAAAGAACCAAGATCCTGCTGCTTCATTGCTGAGGGCTCCTGGTCTACTGAGTCTAGTCTTTTGGTGGTGAAGAGCAAAATTACTGTAAAATCCATGCAGAGGATGTCTTACCCACCCTATATCCTACTGGATGTCTTCTTTCAGAAGCTTAGTTTTCTATCCCCCAGCATTACCTTAAGATCAATTGATTGTTTTTAAACAAAGGCAAGCAGAAGTGTGTATCCTTAGTTATTGCCTTGCATACAAAATTAATGCAACAGCTTTCGCACTCTATTAGAAATAGTTCTCCTGATTCATTTTAGCACTGTATCTACTTTTCTTGTACCTTCAATGCAGTCATCTTCCAGTTGACTAGCTCAGCCAGGCTTATTTTTTCCTCAGCCATTTCTAGAATTGCTACTACAAAGGATTATTTGCTGCTCTGATACGATGCTCCACCAAAAACTCTTCTTGGAACCAAAGGGAAATTTACTTCAGGAAAACTATGAGAACAAGCTCCAAGGCTTGGCTGCGAGAAGCACCTTGAAGTGGGAATTAATTCTACAATTTTACAGTTTGTTATCACAACAAAGTGATGTAAAATGATTGTACTGTAGTCAGCCATAAATTTATCAGGGCGTCATTTAACTACCGATGTCACAACGCTTGTCTTGTGACCCGTATCAAGCAATTGGTTGCTGAATGAGAAAAAATAGTATATATATTTGGAATTAATAACTTCACTCTAGAACAGCTAAAAGCTGTAGTCTTGGGTGTGCATGAAGCCTTTTCTGATTTTTTGAGCATTTAACTTTGGAAATGTAGTGGTATTCTAAAGTTTGAAATTAGGAAGTATAAAAGTATTGTTAATGTGACCAGTTCATTATGTGCTTTATTTCTATAGGACCTATGTAGCAAGTGGTGATGATCTCTGAGATATTTTTCTGCAGTAAGGTATGAGATGTAGACAAAATTATTTCTTTGGAGTTTTTATAATTTTTTTCATGCTTTTAGTTAAGTGAAATCACATAAAAATTTGTTTAGTCTTCTTCGTTTTTCAGTGTTAGTGTTTTATTAATTTTAGAAGAGATGCATGTGTTTAAACAGAGACCTGTGTCATTTCAGAGCCCCTGGGTATCCCACCTGGCCTCTCACTGCTAGTTTAAAGATGTGAGTCTCCTGTAAGTTCCACATCATCTCTTCCAGCCCTGCATGCTCCAGGGTATTTCAGCAGACATTAAGTACCTTCTTTTAGGCATTTGAATTTCTCCTTTAGATAAGGGATGCAAAAGGTAATATGCCTCTACAAATGCTTAACAAAATTAAAGATATCACAGCTGTGAAGGTAATTCCATCTGAGGTGTTTTATTTAAGTTTAACAAGACATAGAGGCAGGAAAATAATTTTGTACTTAACAAGTACAGAGTTACTGTGTTCAGTGGGATGCTATCAAGAATCTGTTTTGAATTATGGTGTTGAGCTGAACCTGTGCATGAGCTGGGAGCTGCTCTTGCTAAGGGTACACACTATGAAAGGTCCTGGCCAGAAATCTGGGGCTTTTTATCAGGAACACAGCAGTCTGGTGTTCAAAACTGTTGAGAGTCTGGCAAAAGTGAGCTTAATTCCTCAGTTTCAGGCATGATGCAGCAAACTAATTTTGCTGAAGAAAGCAGTAATTTCAGGTACCAGGAAACTCAGATAGAAGTAATTAGAGAAATGCTTGCATTAATTACATAGGCAATTAGAAACCTATGTTAATCAGACCCTGTTTTGATGGTCTGCTGAATCAGAGGGAAGTTGAAAACCTTGAATATGTTAGTTAGTGTAGTTATATATGAATTGTAAATGTGACGTTGAGAAGTACTGAACTGTTCTATAAAAAGAACAATTTGCTGTATATAATGTATACCAGTTATAAATTGTATGCATATAAAATACATAACTCATCTTCAAAATGAAATTAAACCTATTGAAAGATAGAACATTCTGGATAAAATTCACCATGGGCATTAATTAGGGTTGTATGGATAGACAACACTTTCCCATGAGCTTTTTTTAATCAGTCGCTAGATTATGAGTGATAGGAATTTGGACTACTTTCGTGGAAGTTTAGAAAATGAAGCTGTTATGGAAAAAGTCATGAAGTTGGGCCACTTAAAAAGCAATCATGAAATCTGATTTAGTGGGGCACCGTAGTGATTTTATCATTTCTAAATGAAGCAGAACTGTTTTCTTGTACTTCTTTTTTTTTTAAAGTCTTTATCAAGCTTCTTCAGGACCAACCCCCAAGGCATGGCTGCAGTGGTTTGAAACAAGAAACAGATAGCCTCTTGGTATCATGCATTTCACTGATCACTGGGAATCTGAGCCTGAATGAAGGTGGAGAAAGGCTCCTACAGAGAACTGGGAATGGTTTGTCCTTTAAGAAGGATATAATGGCATTTTCAATGATTTTATTAAATACCAGGGCACGTGGTAAAAGTTTATGGGCTGGGAATGAATTGAAAGATTGTGAAATTGTAAAGAATGCGCATTATGGCAAGCCTCAGAGAGCTACAACCTAAGCACCCTGACATTTGCGATCAAGCCCAGAGGATATCTCTTGAGCTATTGGAACCATCTCAGATGACTGTTATTTTTGATATGACTTACCAGGCCCCGGTAAGCTCCCCCAGACAGAGTGGGAAAAGTTCCTTTTATTGATGTTAGTCCAGGAGACTGAAGTGCACTCTGGTCAATGAAAGATGTAGTTTATGGAATTAGCTACAGAATTCAGATTGAAAAAAAAAAGGGGCAGCATGAATATGTCCCTGGGAGGGGGCACATGGCTCAAAAATTGCTGTTCAAAAGATAATGTGCTTGTATGTAAACTCTGCTGTCTGCAACATAAAGGTTTATGGTTTATATGTATTAAATATCTGTACGATGAAACGTGAAATGTATAATTAGAATGATGATAATAAGTATAGAACTATGCAAATATTATCTAAATCATATGTGTAAATGTTAAATAAAGTGTTTAATTTCCAGAGATTACAGAAAATACTCAAAAATTTTATGGTCTTTCTACCCTCCCTAGTTTTTAGTGTAATTGCAGTTTTAGACCTAATCTATCTGTTCATTTTTTAATATTTGCAGTTGTGTTACATTTTACTGAGGATCAATTCAGTTTGGGGAAACTGTTGCACTTAATCCTAACTGTGTTTTGTGTCATTTGAGCAAGAAGTCCCTGAGCATTTGTCCCAAGTACCAACATTTTCACTCCATTGGCAGCTATGTATTTGTGGTCAATGTAATTACAGCAATGTAAGCAAAGAAGGTATAGAGTGGCAGTGCCTCTTCCAGACAGGACCAGGGAGGAAAACTGGATGTGGTCAACCCACACATAACTTGCTCTTCTTGGTTGAGGTCTCATGCAGACAGCACGTTAATGACACCTCTTGTTTCTGAATAAGATGAAGGTAAGAGATAGAAACCATTTGGAAGCCATTGTTTATGTTCCCTGAAATGGGCTAGAAAGAACAGCTCTTCTGAGACACAGCTTTACACTGAACATACACAGAGCTGTGTCATTATTAATTCTGAAAATGAGTTTACAATGGCTTGGTAAAATATTTAGTTAATATTTAAATATTTTGATCTATTATAGCTTATACGCAAATTTTAGATTTCTACTGCACATAACACTTTCAATTTAAATAACCAGTTTCGTTAGGAGTTTTAGTGATACAAATTAATAACAAAAGGCAGCTAACACAGAGTGCAGTTATGAGACCAAAATACATGTGGTTTAAATTTAAAGAATTAAATGTTAGCATTTCCCTATAGAGAAAGCTTATTTGGGCAGTGGTGTACTGACATTATCACCACCCACAGAGAAAGGGACCTGTTGATCCTCGTGGTTAAGCTAGAGTTCAAAAAAAAGAATATATGTCTAGAGGGTTTTCTTGGTGTAAGTGAATCACACAGGAAAAATGCTGATACCCAGAGTCATCGTCGTGACCTTCTTTGATGGTTAGAAAGAGAAATAAGCGTGCGATATTTTTGTCAAGTTAGATGGTTTAGGTTACTCACTAGGTAAAATTGGTCTTGGTTATTAATATAGTGGAAAGTTAAATGATGACCGTGGAAATATGATAATAAGTGCTGTTGTAAATTAGACAGAAATGGTTTTCTGTGATCATTAGGAATGATAATCCAATGTGTTAACCATTGGGCTGAAGGGCTGCTAAGAAAATAAACGTGGAAGTGGATAAAATAAGGATAAAAGTATGTTTAGGTAGGTGTTTCTTCAAAGCTTCCTTCAGGAAGGCGTTTCTGGACACTACCCTACTGCTTCTGACAAATCATGTCTGTTAAGGTAAAGGTAAGCAAACAGCATTCATTTAGCAGTAAATAGTGCTATCTGTATCTCTGTATTTCTGTTTAAGCAAATGTTTATAATAATTTTATTGGACCTAGCTGGAAACAAATGTATTAAAAATAGCAATTGCTAATTGCCACTATTTAATGTTAGTTTAATCTGACAACTCTGGAATGGCTTTGGCTAATTTTTCCTGGAAGAAACTACCTAAAATCGGGTTGTTTTGTGTAGTTTCACAGCAGACATGAGACTGCACAGAAAAGCCAGGTCTCAGCATCACTGCATGGAAGCAAATCTTGTCTCTGACCCTCAGTCTGACAGCTTGAACACAGGCTGAGCTAAACCCCAGGCTACCAGTACCCTGCGCTTTGTCTTTTGAAACTTTCTGGGAGAGATGCAGTTTCAAGATGAAAAGTCAAAATACAGTGGTTTACAATCAGTTTTGCTTTGTTTGAAGCTAAAACTCAAAGCAAAACTCCTGGGGTATATGACTGTATGAAACAAAACATGAGAAAGCTAACACAAAAACTCTGTGAACTGAACAAGCTAGTTTCACTCAGCTCTTGCAGTAACCCCTTTTTACAAGTTCACTTTTCAATTGTATGTGTGTGAGATGTCAAAAACGAATTGGTTTCACTGCACCAACAGAGGAACACCGCAGCTCTAAAGCATCACCCTCTGCCCAAGCAAGGTCTCGCTCTCCGTCTCAGCTGACACTTAAGACATCTGCCAAGAGATGAAATTTTCTCAGTCCCAGGCTGGTTACATACAGCTTTCATTTGCCTGGAAAACAAGGGACTTGAGAGGCCAATCCTGGCCCTTATGTGGTTTATAGTTGTATCCAGCTCTGAACTAATTATTTAAATCTCTACATGGCAACAGTCACCCCACCTCTGCAAGGTTATCCAAGCATTCATGTGTTTTAAGTTCAAAGCCTGGTATTTCAGAGATGCTGAACACCTGCTGCTCTTCTGAGCTGGTATGGGAGCTGCAGGTGCTCATGCCCTTTGAAGATCAGATCTCTCCTCCCGAGGTACTCTTATTTACAGTGAAGCGATGAGCAACCGTCTGCTGTGCTTTCACAAAGCTTAGTATAACTGGCTTGAAGCAAACCTGTGAACTGCAGTGAGACAGAGCTACTTTTGGCAGTCATTGCTGAGCGTGTATGAGTTCAGACTGGTCAGGGCTCCTTTGTTTGCTGGGCAGCTGATCCATTTTCATTCCCCCAAAATATTGAGGGACTGAACTCCTGAGCTTCCAGAATTATCACTGATGGAAAAACAAGACCTGAGCAGCAGTGAGGCCAAGTGAGTCAGCTTCTAGATGTAGATCTCGGGCTTTGGCAACTTTGCTGAGAAGAGCTAGAGCGATGTTAAGGAAAAAACCCCATCATCAGATAATCAGTGATCTTGTGTGGCGTGTATAAATTTTGCTTATTCATATGTCAAATTTTCATGGTGAACTGGTACCTAGGAAAGTGCAGAGTACAAGGGGGATGGCTGAGTTTGAAGGTTTAAGGGTATCTTGAAATACATCTCAAAGACTGAGTTACACAAGGATTATTGTGAGTAGAATTTACAATATAATAGCTCATGTCTACACAAGAGTGAATTTTATATGGTGTGAACATATGTAACTGAAAAAAATATTGGGCTGTTGGTGGAACACAAATATTGTGTGACTCTGAATTACGCTTGGTATTTTAAACCATGAGAGTTTCAGGTTTGAGTCATAGTAACTTGCAAGTAGGAGATATATATATATAGGCATATATAGCACGCAAGCTGTAAGCAAGGCTTCTGCCTGAGGTTATTTTCCTCTCAAATTGCAGATTTGGTTCTCTGTTATTGTAAATCATTATAGCCTCAATGAACACTCAGATTAGATGCTTCCAAAATTTGAGAAGAAACCTGAACTAGAAGCCTTTGCAATCTTCTATTTTCTTCTCTGTTTGGCCACTTTGATTTTCAGAACCCATGGCTCCATCAAACCATGTTACACCTTTCTTACATCTCTGCTTCTCTATGGTGCTTCCTGCACGGAGCTGGCATCGGAATTTATCCAACCTTTAATTGACCTCATTAGAGCCCTCAGCAGCATCTAATCTTTCATTAGAGACAGAAACTTTGTTAGCGCTGCTCAAAGAGCACCTTTAACCCAAGATCTTTATTGGAAAACTCCTCCAGTCAGAGCAAAAGCAGGAGAACATGGCACACGAGTGCCTGCTAGCAGCCCCAGAGGCACGTGTGGGAAAATGTTTGTTTTCTTTTTTTCCCTTTTAATTCAGCATTTTGACTTAAAACATGCATCTCACCAAGCAAAGAGTGACTTGTTGAACAGAAGATTGTAAGGTGGAATTAGAAGCTCTGCTTAAGAGAAAATCTGCTTCAGCCTAGAGAACAATCCCACCACAAGCTAAAATGAACTTTAAAAGTAATGAGGTTTTCCACTATTAACTTAATAGCAGCAAACCACATGTTCTAAACAATGGTTGGGTTTTTTTTCTCTTTTTTTTTGTATAAGGACTCATTTTTAGTAACAAACCCCAGACTATTAGCTCTGCCGTTTTGCCACTGCTGGAGGAAAACATGGCCTCTTGCTGAGTTGTACGGTGAATATCTCAGAGATACTTGAATCTGCCACCAATAAAAAGGCCTCTAAATTGCTAGCATGGAGGAACCAGTTCAAGGTAGTGGAAATGGAAAAAATGGGAAAAAGAAGAAACATTGCGTTGGATCTTTAGCACTTTCTGTTATTTTTTAGATTATATTTCTTCTGGGCTCCCAAAATCTTCTGTAACAAACAAGTTTTCTTTTAAAAAGTATTAAGTTATCAAAACATTTGCCAGGTCCTAATATTAAATCCTAGCAGTCAGCAATGTTTAAGTTCAAGCCATATCATTTTGCTGAGTAAGTAATGCTGAAACTTAAAGTTTTCCCCTCAGAATGATCTTTCCAAATGAGATTGATATTGTGAGGAAAAAAGAAAAAAAGAAGGATGCCTTCATCATGAGGAATTATGGAATTAATTTTCTTTATACACTCTGTTTGCATAAGACATTTTTGTTAACTCTTAATAAAAATACCATTCAGCTGCTACTTTCATTGTTTTTATCCTGGGACCAATACAACATTGTCATTATTGGATATAAAGTGCTGTAAAAACAAATCTAATTTGTTAAGTTTATTTTGATAAGAAATAAATATAAAGGTAGTGCATAGTTTGTACAGTGCTGCTATCACAGGACTCCTGGGTATAATTTATATAAAGAAAATAAAAAAGCATACATAACTTTCTAGTTGATTTCCTTTAACAGGGCTAATTGAAAACAGTTTCTGTTATTTAAAAGTAATTTATTTTAAATATACTTTCTAAAACAAAGTTCTTATTGATATCCATTTTAAGTATAATATTATCTCAGTGTGGGATACAAGTAAAAGGTCAGATCTTGTAGGAGTATTTTCTGTATGACTCAGTTCTGATCATAGATAAACTTATCGGTGAAACAAAATTAGTTAACCTTTTCAGTACCAAAAGCTTGTTTTAACAGCCCATGATGGTTTCTTTCACAAATGCATAACTTCAAAGCTCATAGTTTTGTTCTGAAACATGACAAAGAGAGTGCTAATTTCCCTTTTCTCTATCTGATAAAAGGCAAAGGCTTGTGATTCTAACGTGAAATTAGACTCGTTGAGATGTGGTACGTAGGCATGGTAAGCAATACATTATTAATTTTTAGTCAAGAGCTGTTGTGCACAGTGGTACAGCAACAAAAGCGATTTTTTTACTTCAATTATGCTTTAATCTATGAACATTGTTCAATGATATTTCTTTCCTTGTCCAGTAGCGTAACACTTATGCATGGATCTCATTACTGGAGCACTGAAAGGCGCTGTATGAACAAAATGGCTGTACATGGCATATCCCTAGGAACCAGTCTCTTTCCATATTGCTTGATTGATTGCTCCAATTCCTGTCTGGTTAACTGGTTTGCAATATTTCTCAGAAGTCCCTTCAGCTCTGCTTCCTTCCAGTGCAGCAGCACTGAGAATTCAATGACTTGGGTTGCTTCAATACATGCAGTCACACTCAACACCAGTAACTGTCCTTCTTTCTCAAAGCCAGATTCAGAATGATTCAAGGTTTTAATGGATTTCAGATCTGGGACCACACTCATATCTGAGAAAAGCTCTCTCAGATGTTAATGAACCGAAGCTGTCCTCATGGCATTTGCGCAATCTCACCTCTATCAGCATGATTTAATGTGGTAGCTGGGGGACAGTTTGACTCACGGTGGGTTTTGCCTGCAAACTCACTCCTGCCATCCTTACTCATTTTGCACAGTATTTACTCTCACTGTCTTGTGTGAAGCGGTTGTGCTGCAAAGGATTAAAAGTGGTGAAGTCTTTCTCCAAATAGCTCCCAGAGAGGAACATTTCAGACATTACCTGCTGGAGAACTCTCGAGACACGGATATTAATGGCGTTTCTCTCATTCAGTGAAGTAAGTACATTAAAAATATCCAAGGGTGAAGATACCTAGAAATCTGGTTTTGAAGGTCAAAGCACACGCAGCGCTAGCTGAGCTGGAGGAACACACTGGTTCTGCAGAGCAGAAAGTTAAAACAGAAGTCTGTAAGGCATGTCCCAAGCTGAACTCAAAAGGGCTTGGGGTGGAAATTTTGTCAGCTGTAGTCATATGCAGTGAAATATTTGTCTCATGCTGGCAGAGGCAATGAGCTTTTTTTTGCTTCTATAATTTACAAAATATGAGCAAGTAGGTAGTTAAGGCATTACAATTCTTCCATGAATGGAATAATTTTGCATGGATTTTCTAAGCAGAAAAATAACTGGTGCATGGGGAATTACTTTGTCACTCTCACAAAATGTAATTTCATCCAAACAGGCAAAATGATGCAATTATCTGGGCAGATAATGCAGCACACTGTGCATACATGGGCAGTGAAGATAGCCTTTTATTCCATGAACTAGAGATGATTGCTCTGGAAAATTTGCTGGGTCACTTTTAATTATTAAAAGAGCAAATTCATGGTTTCTTTGTGGTTGAGCCACACTGTATAGTATTTTCTTTTTTGTTCTATTTTAATTTAGATGGGTTATTAATACTTCCTGGCAGTGGTTATGAGAGAAGGATGACTGAGAATTTGGTAGGCAAGTTAGTCTCATTTTTACTGTGTTTCTAGAGCCACCCACTTTCCCTTCTTACGAATTGACACCAAAAAGTCCTTACCAGTATTGCAGGGACCAAAGTACTGACCTCCTGCATCCTTCCATCTTACCTTCTGCCCTGTTTTGCTGCTCTCTGCTTTTCTTCTGCACATTTAACATTTTTCAGCTCCTCTCACCAGCTTGACACTCAGGGCACCTCCACACATGCCTCCTGCCTGCAGGCACCTTGGTGGGATTGATGTCATTTGAGGCCAGGGAGTCAGTAAAGAGTGGCCACTGACTCAAGGAGGTGAAGCCATGAAGTACCTAGCAAAACCCCATTTCCAGCCCCGTACCCAGCAAATGAACATGCTCTTAATGTCAGTAAATAATCAGCTGAACATCAAGACCACTGAAGCCTGATGGATTTGTATAATGGGTGAATACAAATCAGTGCTGAAGCCATTTCCCTACTGAAGTGTTACAGATTCTTTCCCCTACAGTAGGTGTTGGAGGACATAACAACATCAGGTTCATACCACAGTGCCGCTTTTAGTGCGACTGCTTGTAGAGGTTGTGTATGGGTGTGCTCTCTTCTAGACCAATTATTTTCATTCAGCTTTTAGAAATGCTGGTGACTTTGAGATCTTTGTCCCATTTGGCTCCTTTGGCCAAGGAGTTCAGCCACTTTTTGAAGGGAAAATGCACAGATGTGCACACACAGACACTGAGACTGCCTTACAAAGTGGGACTAAGTTATAAACAGCAGAGAAATCTTTTGGGTGTTCTTTTACTACTGGTTACACTAGCCTTTGGTGAGTATTTTCAGCAGGAATTTTACCCAGCTGTGATGTCTTTGCGTTTTTCTGACTGTCATGGTTTTAGCACTGCCAAAACGTAACATCTCTAAAGTCACCATTTAGTGAGTGTCTGGGGAAGCCCTGTTCCACCTGAGGAAACAGTTTCCAAGCTTTAGCAGTCAGACTTGGAGAACTTTAAAGCCCAGCAGTGATAGCTTTCATCTAGAAGAAGGTTATCTTATTTTTCCCCCAGATATATCTGTTGGTCTTGGGGAGGATATTACCTCTTCCCATAAACCCCACCACCTTTATAGCCCTGAACTATCCTGGCTGCAACAACAGTGAAAGTACCTTCAGCTTTTTATTTTCTTTTCCATTTCAAGCCTTGTAAATTCTATGTTGACATTCTCGCTGCTAGCTGAAGAACAGTATATCTCACAATATTCCTGTCTTCATGTGGAACACGTAGCATGACGTTGAGGAATATGCCCAGAGCAGTGTCATGTGGACTTCACTTGTAGCCAGGTACAAGGAGTAAAAGTTGCAGCGGCTGCCAAAGGATGGGTTCATAAAGTAGTTGAACACTTTAGATCAAAAAATGGGGAGCTATGAGGGTTGTGAAAGATCAGGACTTGGAGATTTCCTTTGGCTTCAGCTTCTTGCAGAGCTGGAGCATCTCTCACTGACAAGCAGCCTTTTTGACTGAAGCTATAAATGTGACTAAAGTGATAAAAATTGATGGAGGTTTTCTGCTTCCCTGCTTCCCAGTGCCTCACATTCCTGAGTATGGATGTCCATCATTAGTGATTATGGACCTGAAACCTTTCCACAGCTATTGTGGTTGCAATTGTGCAAACAGGAAGCAATAGTGAGCTAGAATCACTGAGCATGGTCCTGTCATGTCTGTGGGTTGTGTCCTTTTTCCTAAGTATTGGCTAAAAGGTGTCTCTCCACAGCTGATTATTTCCTGCAGTATATTATCTCTAACAAAGCTGAAGCCGTACAGTTCACCCATTGCCCTCCCACCACATTTTTATGTTCTGAGAGCAAAATATAATCAGCTTTTATTTTTTAGTTTGGGTAGATAATATATATGCTTTTAATGTGCTCTCCAACTTATTACCCAGCTGCAGAAAGCACTCCAGTATGCAAGTGCAGGAGATGTGTTTATGTCTGGTCATCTCTGGAATGCGTAGCCACTGAGTGAAAGGCTGGGAAACTTGCAGGACGGCTGTGCCGATGATGACCTGCCAGCACCAACAGCCCCATCTGTGATGGTGGAGAGGGAACGTGGGTGCTTCTGCAGTACTCAGGGTCTCCAGCATGCTTGGAAGGATGCTTCCTACATCTCCTGGGATTTGTAGTCCCTTAGTGCCTTGCAGCGGCACTCAGGAGTTCATAGGATTGGGCTTCTGCATGGCTGAAGAGAAAAAAACCCTCAGGAATTTTGTGTGTGCAAAAGGCTCCTAGAAAACTGTCGGAATTAAAATGATCACACATGTCCTTCAGCTTAGGAAAAGAGAACTCTAAGTGAGAGCATGTGTGCTCCGGCTCTCGGGCTGAGAAAATGTCAGGCTGATGTGCTTGGGAAGTTCATATTGATACAAACAGGGAGGCTCCCTGCTGCCCACAGATTTCCCACATAAAAGTCCTACTGGTAGCCGTGGGAACTTAGCAGCAGCCACGCTGTGGCTAAAGTCACCACTCTAAAAATGTAGTGAAATTAGTGTTCACAAAAGTGAAAAACATGCCACAAGAATGAAGATGTTCTGATTCACAGCCATGAAAATTACTTGAGTTCTGGCATAAAAAAAGAGGAAAAAAAAGCTGAATTGTGCAGTTACTCTGGCTTTGGCAACGGATTGCTGGTGAATTTCTAAAAAGCTCCTCTGAGCAAAAGTCTTGGCTTTTCAAAAATCAGTTTGTTGCACCAAAACACATCCTCCTCCCCCTCCCTCGTTATGCCCATGGTGTGACGCTGGTCCTTCCTGCCAGCCCCGTGGAAAGGGCCAATGCTGTGCTGCACAGTGGCCCCTAGTGAAACCGAGCAGTTTGTTCCAGAGCCTGCAAAATAATTTCCAGCAGCTGGGTTGCTGCTAATTTCAGTCCTGCCTTCCCATCTGACCCTCACCTCGCTCAAACTGCCGCTCGCTCTGTGTATTTTTAAGACAAATAAAAATATCCAATAGGAGGCTATAGTGGACCAACAGACTTGTCCTAGTGTAAATGAAACACGAATGTGGAACCCAGAGGCAAAGGTAACACCAGCAGTATTGCAGCTGTTGTAGCTTAACAACATCATTTGGCACCGTTTTTGGTTTGAAGTTCCCTTTTTTTACTTTTTTTCTGCTATGCCTACCATAAGGCGAGGGGATGGCTATGCTGGCTGTAGCTCTTGATGCTAGAATCTGGATCTGTGTGTTGTATCTCTGTTCTAGTTACAGTGACTCATCCTCAAATAGGTACTCTTGTCCCACGCAGCTTTTGCTTTTCTTCCACTAGAAGGGCCTGAAACATCAACTCTGTATTCAAAGCATTGATGAGGCTCTCTCCCTGTGTCCTATCAAGCCTGTTTTCCTTGATTTTCCAGGAGACATGCTATGGAGCAACGAGCATTACCCTCCCCTTGCTCCTCATGGTGTTGCTCCACCACGGCACCATCCCACAGATCAGCAGCCAAGCTGACCCCTCATCCAGCAGGCTATTGTGCTCTCTGGTCAGACACCACCTTCCCATCCCCACCCCCACCCCAGCAACAGCTTATGACAACAGCAATCTTACAAATAAAACAGGAAATTATTTCGATAGGGGATGTGGTGGCTGGCAGAGAAAAGTGCAGTACATCTGATGCGCTCTTGCTCTTTCATGTGAGTGCCGGGGCCCTGCAGAATGTTGCAGGGGAAGGAATGTTTGTGCAGCCTTTCATGTGGTGGAGGGACCCGTGCTTTTTTTGTTGTTGTCGCTACCAAGACCTATTGCGATATCTGTCCTGGTGACCTGGGTCTGAGTGCTGCAGTTCATGATGTGGCAGCATTTTGCCCTGGGGTACCATCAGCACACGCGTTCTAGTGCATGGGCATTGCCTGAATATCTGGTCTGCACTTGGGCAACCATGGTAACCCCTTGACATCAACGTCACAACTACTTCCTTACATTAACTCCATCCGGGATAGCTGTGCTTGACCAGTAAATGATTCATTTGCCCACCGCTTCCCAGTATGAGATACCATTTTGGTCTGATGCCTGACTATCCAACCTGTGATTTCTCCTGAGAAGAGCCTTTAGCATCTAGTTGAATTATTTAATGGGAAGGCTTTGGATGGCTTGGTCCTACTTGTTGCTAAGAGTTCTTCATCCTCCCCATTTTCTTCTGGGTGATTAGCTTGAAGGAAGAAGGGGTCTGGGTGAGCACTGCCCTGGAAATGCTGAGCAGTTGGAGACACTCAGACTAAAAGATGCTTCTTGGCCTCAGAAGGCTGAGTGTTTTCTTAGAGGTAATGTTTTGGGCTTGAAAGTGGACTTTTGGTCTGTTTCCACCAGCTTTGCATTTACAGTGAACATTTTATTTCTCTCACCAGCTGGGTTAAATGTTTTTTTCCCGTAGCATTCAAATGCTTGGAATAGAGATTCAAATCCTTCTCTGCCCTCAAACACAAACATACCATATCTGGGTCAGGAAGTCCCTGACCTCCAAATCACTGGAGGTTGAGAGAGTATGTCATGGCAGTTTTATTATAGGCTTGCCCTAGTCTTGTATTCTTTCCTAGGCATCTGCTATTGCCAGCATTAGATGTTAGACTAGAGGGACCTTTGGTCTGACCTCCAATGGACATTTTTATGGTCTTTTGTCTTTATCTGAGGTCTCTAGAGGCTAATAAAGATTTGTAAATATAAAGAATTCATTGTGATCCAAGAAGTTGTGAGCATAGGAAGGCTCTCCCAGCCCGCACTCCCTGGGAGCAGAGGTCTGATAAGAGAAGTGGGTGTCTGGCAAGTGCTGATGAAACAACTTCCAAAGTCTCTCAGTTGCTAAATAGATGGTCCTCAGTGGGTAATGAAAATAACTGTTTCTGGACACTTCTTAACATATGCTTCTTTATTCGGTGTAGGATTTAATAATTTCATGCAGTGTGTAGTGTATCATTTAGGTTTGCTTCTAGCATTGGGCCACAGCCTCACTGAAAACAACAGATCTACCTATCTCCTTTGGCTTCCTCGGAGGATAAAGAGGTCCCGGAGATGCCCTGTGTCCCCTTGCCAAGCCCTGAAGGCCTGCTGAGAAGAGTGGGTACCAGTGCTTGTTGTTCGCTGTTATCTAAATGGAGCAACTTTAATATCACAAAGCTGTGCAAGGGCGTCAGGTGTGCTGAGACACATGGTGTTTGTGCTGCCACTGGATGTGAGCTCTGAGATCATCTGTAGTGCACAGGAAATGCCAAGGGGGTTTTCAGACAGCAGAAAAGCAGAAAAGACTCCTCTGAGCTTGTTTTCTCTTCTGCTTGCCTCTCCATTCTGCTTGGTCAGATGGAGCAAGAGGGACAGAAATTCTTTGCGTAACTCAGTTTTCCTTTCCTCTTTTCAGTTGGCTTTTAAACAGCATTTCTGAATAAGGTAGAGCAGCCTTATAGCTGAGAAACGACCGTAGCCTTGCAATGTGGAAGGCTTGTCCAACTGGCCCTGATACCTAACCTGTGGCTGCCCCATTAGGAGGCAGCAGAGCTGCTTTGCAAGATGAAGAGAGAGGAAGGAAGGGTGATTTTTTTTTAATGTGAGAAAACAACAACAAAACACCATCAGAGAAGGAGTTTTACAAATTTTTCCATCCTCTTTTGCTCTTCCAAGCCTAGAAGAATCCTCTTCAGCATGACATTAAGTCTGCCTGTGGCAGGGGGGTTGGACCTAGATGGTCTTAAGGTCCTTTTCAACCCTAAGCACTCTATGATTCTATGATTCTATACTGTGGAACAGTTTAGAGCTATGGTTTCCAAGTCCTGCATTGAAGCTGTTTAAGCTTTACTTGCTTCATTGCAATCCCTGTGTCCTGAGCTGGAGTGTCGGTTGTAAAGAAGAGGCTATTTTTAAACTCAGGCCCTACATTCATGGTTTGTGTACTCCCAGAATAGTCCTAAAGGTTCAGGTCTCTGTGTGCCCAGCCCAACCACCTCCTATGCCCAAAACAGTCACAGCCCTGCCTCTGCAGCCAGAGAGCATCACAATGGAAAATTCAGTAGAGCTCATGCAGTAACCCTGGGAAGGAAAAAGAAGGTTTTGTTTGCTCAGTTGGTGCTCTCATGCATCTTGTATGGCTTAAAAAATCCAGTATTTTAGTCAGAATGAGCAAAGTGTATAGTTCTGCTTAAAAGTTAGCTAAGTGACACATTATAGCTTGAGAAGATTAAACAGTTTGCTTAATGTTATTTAAGTGTTGGTGCAATATACAGCCTGAAAAAAAAAACCCACTTTACATTGAAAAATACTCCTTTCTCACAGGAGTGATTGAAATAGCTGGTGGGGATTTTTGCTATGAAACTGGAAAACACCCCAGAAGCAAAGCCATGACGACTCATGGAGAGTGTCAGTCTCTTCAAGAAAGTTTAAAGTATCTAAACATAAGTAAGCACATTTAAAACAGTGTGGCTGTCTGTGCATGCATCTTGCCTAATCTGTGGGGATCCTTGTTACTCATTTGGGGAGGGAGGCAAAGATCACTGAAGTCAATTGAAAGACACAGTGATTTCAGGTGGTTTTAGGTGAGGTCACACACTTGGCTCCCGCCGGCTGCCAGTATCCTCGGTGCTCACTGCCATCTAAGCCCTTGGTGTTCTTTCTCTACAGCTGCTACAGCAGTTTCCGAACTGCAGTGAGAAGATGCAGTTCTGAAGGTTCATGTTTCTGAGATGCTGGCCTGCCCCAGGACCCTCACACGGTGAGCTGGTGGCTTCTGCAAACATGGCCAAGAACATCCTTCTGCTGATGGCATACCAAATAGACCCAGAAATTTAGGCTTTTGGACTTCTTTTTGTAACAAATACTAAACTCCATTTTTCTTAGCAAATGGCATAAAGTAAGAAGGTTTGTGCATGGATTAATGTCATCCTTTACAAATGCCATAAGCATACACGTGTCTTTAGCACAACCAGGATCAACACACAGGATTTGCTGAAAGGCAACAGATGTACAGGCTCACCAAAGTGAATGGATTCAACGAAACTTCAGGGCTGGGGAATAAAAAGGGCAAAATTCCAAATCTGCAGTTTACTGCCTGGTATTTTTTAACACAAATCTGTCCAGTAAATAGTTGGTGTCTGCAGTCATTTACGACAAAGACGGCTGTGGCGGCTGGTCGAGTTACCCAGAGGCAAACACTGCACCGGGCTCTTCCTGTGCCTGAGGCTGGCAGAGGTGGCTGCATCCCCCAAGACCCCACTGAGAAGGATGGGTGCGAGCAGTGTTACTGCTCCTACAGGGTGCTACTGAATTGGTGCTGGCTGAGCCAAACGGGGTGCTCTCTGGGGAGGCCGGGTGCTGGCTCGGTGTGGTGGTGGGGACAGCTGTTGAGCACACAGACAGACAGCCACCCACCACCAGCAATGTCTGCAATGCACACAGCTGCTGCCTGGCTGCGTTACAGAGGTGCCTCCGCAGCAGCACATGGGCTGCCTGCGATACTGGTGGCGGCTGTGAGCCGCGCTCCGGCTATATTTTACAAGCTGGTTTTCTATGGCACTGCAAGCACAGGCACGCTTTTATGTCATCCAGAGCATTTCACTGAATGATTTGGTAGTATGCTACTGACCAGACAGCACATTTCCAGATTTAGATTATAAGAGGAAAACAGCAAGTGGTAGGTTCAAGTGCAGGTCAGTGGATATGTTATACCAGAGCTCCTCCGCTGAGCACTGGAGTACTCGTGCTCCCTCGGGACCAATACCATAAGCTGTGCTCAGTAGAGATGGCCTAAGGTGTTGGCTTTTATGATTACCAGTACCATTTACACGGGGAAAATGCTGTTATCACATTGTAAACATCATTTTTAGTATCTCAAAATCTTCTCAGTTGGTATTTGCGCTTCAATCACAAATGGACGATGTTAATTTTCTGCTGTTCTCTAGATGTATTAAACAGCATTTTAGAAGGAGGTTTTCAGGAAGGAAAAGAAGGAAACAGAGGTGAAAGAATATTCTGAATCTGCTGGTGGGCCTGTTTTTAAACAGCCACTAGTACCAGCAGGCACAGTTTGGGTGAGGAAAGCAAAATTAGTGCCAATGGCCATACTACAGATGGATGCACATGGAACAACAAATACCTCAACACAACATCATCGGCATTCAGTATGAACAAGCAGCATTTAAATATATCACCTGTAACAGAACTTGAATTTATAGACAGCATAAATCAGCTTACTGACCCAGCTCCATGGAAGTCAGTAGCAGAGTATCTCCTGATGGTCTGAAAAGCAAAATGGATTGATAAAGATGCTTAAAAATTGTAAATTGGCTTGAAACAATGCAAGCTGTTTTTTAGATTAAATTCTGTTTAGTTAAACTTTAGAGCACCTTTTGCAGGGCAATATTCCCCTTAATGAGGGATCCAGGCTGCACAAGTCCCCTCTCCCTGGGTAAATGGCAAATGCCGAAAGCATGGTGGGTACAATATCACCAGAGAAAGCTGTTTACTGTTTTGTTGCCACAAGGAATGAAACACCCTTTCTCACTCTCAGTGGGCTGAACTGCTTGTGAAACACAACCTAGGCCCCAGCCCTGTGTTTGCTGAGTAAGATCTGGCCTGTGTAGGAGTTTGTCATGAGTAACCTGCCCAGAGTTAAGGTTCAGGTTGCTCATGGCTCTCCCTCATCTTTTAACACAATGGTATTTTTAATGTTGGGGTGCATCATGTCCCTGGAGGCTTTGGGGAAGGTGGTCCCTGTTCCTGGGCAGAAAGGGGATGTGAGAGCTGCTGCTGCCCCAGGGAGGTAGGGGGTGAGGGATGGGGACTGAGCCTGCACTGGCAGGGGACAACCACCTGCTCCCAGCACAATGTGCTAACTTGGGCTTTATTTTTGTGACTGGGAGAGTAGGAGTGTTTGGAAAGGTGGGGTATTGGCAGCTTTGTGGCTCGAGGCTCCAACTCATCCTTTGGGAAGGCTGTCTTTGGTGTGTCAGCTAAAAACAGTACAAACCACACGGAGTAGCACTTTTAGGCTGATAAAACATCTTTTCCAGGTGTCTGTCTTTTCCCCTCACAGCAGCTGAAATCTCAAATTCCTGCTTTAGTTCTTACTCAGGCAAACCTCCTGTGGGCCTACTTCTATCTGGACCAGAACTGATCAAACCCCTCAGGTATTGACCCAGAAGGTGCAAAACAATGCTGAAGTGAAGGTTCACAGAGCTACACCCTGTTGATTTAAACTTCTTTCCATATGACACAAGCACATCTGACTGTGTGATGGAGCTGTGCAAGTAGGGCAGATGCTGTTCATTGGGAAGATACTTGTGTCCTGCCCATGCTTCTTGCAGCATGTCCCACTGCACGGGACCCCTTCTCTCACCCTTGCTCTGAGGATGGGGCTATGCTAAGGTGGGAGAAGGGGAAAAGAAAATGTTAAGACATGCCTTTCTGAAATAAATGGCCATTTTTGTTTTTGCTTTTTCCTGGATTTGACCTTTTTTGCACAGGCAAAATGTGCCAGATGATGAAACATGTTTGGGTGCCAGGAGGACAGTGGGCACTTCATGTGCCTGCCTGTTCCCTAGACAGCCCCTTCCCACTGCCCTCCTGGAGAGTCCTGCACTTTTGCCCAGCCCTAGGGCAGGGTCCAGCCTCATGGTAGGACCACAGATCCACACCGTGTGCAGGAGAGCACTGCTTTGTATGGGATCTTGGATGTTGCTGGCAGATGTGGAGAAAACCTCAGTGTGTGTAACCAGACAACTCCCTATCCACTGCACAGCTTGCATTCCAAAGCAGTGCTAATTATTTGAAGCAAAGCTGACAAAAATTCAAACTCCTAAGCCTTTCCCAGGAGATACCCTTTCCCTTTGCCTTTCAAATTCAGGCTCCTCCGGCAGATCTAGTCAGCCCCTGTGCCTGAACCTGCTCCTGGTGGGACTCCTGGCTGGAGTGTGCCATGGGACATGGACCTGCTGGCACACATGGACTGCATCTATAGGACATGCAGATGGTTCTTGTCTGTATCTGTTAATGAAGAATTCAATGAATCCTAAAAAGGTGAGAAGAGAGGGTGAGAACAAGGGCAATGTTACCTTGTTCAACTGTTTTGCTCAGGTTTTAGAGCAAATAGAAAGCTGTCCTTAGTGAATTGAAATACCTTAACGTGTCGTACAGTTATCAAAGGGTGACAACAGAAACCAGGGGGCATAAATGGGATGTATGGCTCTGCAGAAGGCCACCCTAAGGACAGAAAGCAAAAGGTTTGCACTACTGGGAGCAGGCATCGTCGTGACTGCAGATGCAGCTGCAATTGCAAGCAGCCTTATTTTGAATATGAAAAACTAAAGCTGGGAGGCACAAGGGCTGTCTAAAAGGGGGGAGGAAGAGGAGGAAGGTCTGTGCTAGGTGTGCTCAGAGCAATGGAGCTGAGTTAGTGTCTCGCTGACTGAGCATGGCTTGGCTGCGCTGAGCAGCCAAACAGCCTCCCCGTGACCTCCCCTGCTGCAGAGCTTCAGATGTTGCTGAAAAATCTGATATCACTGCGAGAGATTAGAAGTATCACACTTCCAGGAAAGCCCAGGGAAGAGGAAAAGTCTTCCATTGCAAATGAATTCATTTGAACAAATGCTTCCTGTCCAAAATCAGCAGGCATAGATCAAGCTGGTTGTCTATATTTCTGCTTGTTCTGGTCTTTCTATGCGGCCTATTTGCTGCTTATGAATGAGAGACAATTTTATCCCATTGTTTGATGAGAGCATGAAATTCCATAAGGTCATATACGCCATTTTATCATGAGGCAGCCCTTATTCTATAAAAACACTTGTTAAATGGAGTATTTTGGTCTGCTTGATTGTTTGAAGTAAATTGTTGGATTATTAAATAAGGATCAAATCCAAGACTGACAGAATTCCCAATTCTGTCAATAGAAGATTGGCTCTAAAAACTTAGGCTTCTTTCAATCAGGACTTTGTCTTCTTACATCTTCGTAAATTATTCTTCATCTCTGTGTTACTAGAGAATTTGCAGCTTTCCTTTCAACATGCAGGACTTACTCATAGGAACAGATCTGTTGTCCTTAAGAGGGTGCGGTATTTGAAAGAGGCAAAATCCGTCCAAAAATATTTATCATGATTATTGTTATTACTGTTACATATGTGCAAGTAAACTATGTTTTTAGCCTCACTAAAAAAACACAGTTATTTCCATTTTACTCAAATACTCTAATGTTACTACTTAATAAATGTATGCAAGAAATAGTAAATCTGTTGTTTAAGATTATAATAGTAAATAGTAAATAATAGTAAATCTGCTACTCTTTGTTGCTATGAGTTTTATGTCTGGTTCTGTTATCAGTACGAGGTCTATTTTAAATGAAAATTTGTCAAATGTCAAAACATGACTAAAATACAGTAAACTGCAAATAAAACAACCACACTTGAAAGAATGCAAAAAGCACTTTGGCAAATTGTTATCTTTGCAGTGGCATCTTTGTTCTATATATTTACACAAATACACGGAAAGATATCATAAATTAATTGCACAGGAAAATCTTACTCATCTCTGTAGAAAAACAGGATAGAGATTTCTATCATGTGGCTCAGCTCTAGGACGATGTGATACTAGTGGTTGTGCTGTTTTCAAGATGCAATTCATCTAACTGGAAAAGGGTATGGTTTGGCTGACTAAACTCTGGAGTGATGTTGAATGATAAAGTGCTAAGGGGAATTTTTGGGCATCTAAAAGACAACGTATAGACTCTGTAGGTGTAAAAAAAAACCCAAACCAAACCCCAAAAGACTTTCTGGTTGTATTAAAAAGTTACTGACATTTTATGACACAGACTAACCTCCCCCTGTACCTTCAACCCCCCCTTGAAAAACATAGCCGCCTTAAAACTGAATGCAGTCTCGCTAGCATAGAGATGTTATTTTGGCACTTTGGCTCATCTTGCGCCTCTTTGAGAGTTCTATTGGGCATCTAATGTCCCAGTCTGGAGTAGGCTGTGGTGCGTGACAAGTGAGGGGCTGTTGAAGTTATCCTTTACAAGGACCTTTTTGTTTTGGCTCAAGGGGGAGCCTGATGTGAGAGGTGCTTGCTGGTCATACTCCTCCAAAGTCAGCCCAGTGGAAATGCCCATTTTGACCTAAGTTGTCATATGTTATGGATGTGCAGACAAGTAGTGGCCATAGGTCTAGGTGGAGGTAAGCATATCCCTAGGTCTGCTCCTGTTGTAGTGTAGTCTCAGGTCTTTGGTCACCAACCCTTTCTCATGTCAACCCATCACTGTTTCAGGAACTTGCTTCATGGAGAATGGGAAAATTCAGGTCCCCATCAGATGAAAGAGCACAAAGGGACTTGTGCTTGACAACTTGAAAACAAAGGGGTCTTTTTTTTTTTTTTTTGTGGTACAAGGTCTGGTATTGCTGCTTTGTGATGCTGGACCTTCATTTCAGGCCACCAGAGCAAAGACATGCTGATCTTCATGGAGTCCCAGGCCTGGGCTGAATGACTTTCACATAAAAGCTGCTTTCTTTTGTAGTCTTAGCCCTGGACTACACAGCAATCCCAGCTGTGAATACTTTTGGAAAAACAGCTTGTCTCCAGCACAATAAATAAAAGCTTGAAAAGTCAGTGGCCCTCTTTCCATCCCCTCCTGGTTCACTGAAAGCACCTTGGGAAACAAAAAAGCACAATTATGGCTGAATCTTGGGATTTAGCAAAAGGACTTCAGGAGTCCAACAAACGCCAGTCTGGATGCAGTGGGCTTAGTGGTTTTTCTCCTTTACATCAAAATCTCATTGAACCAGGAAGGTTGTCTGCCAGGTGTGGGTGGCAAAGCTTTCACATACTGATTTTCATTCTGTTGGTCTTGAAAGCAAAAACACATCTTTCATGTTGCCAGGCACTGTATCAGAGCCCACAGTGGCTTGCAGGGTGTTTCTGTGCATTGTGGCAGTGAAGACAATAGAACATCCTGTGAAGTAACAGCCTTAGCAAAACACCACAAGAGAAAATTGTGAAAAACACACTTCTCTGTTCCTTTTTTTTACACAGACTTTTGGTTAGAAACACAGACCTACTGGATCTGAAATGGTTTTCTCTTGTGATCTGGCTTCTTTTTAAGCCTCAAACCATTTAAAGCTCCACTCCCCTCCCTCAAACCCTGTTGAAGCTTGATGTGGGAGAACATAGGCTTTTTTCCTACTGCTTTCAGTCACTGTCTGACAAATTCTGAATACGCCTTGATGTGTCCGCTGCTTTTAATATTGCTGGCTAACACAAAGCACTTGATTCGTTCTCCCCTACTGACACACATAATTTGTATTACCATAGAGAAATATTGCTCTATTTTGCAGGGAGATTACATGGGAAAGCAATGTAACAGCCATCATAAAGTCGCAGCATGGTGATGACTTGAGCAATCAGTTTTCCTATGGCATGACACACTTATAGACTGGGCATCTTGCATGTTAAGTATTAGTAGAACTTGATGCTTGCAAGCAGTTGCTGCTTTGAAGTTTATGGAAACTTTTATTATTCTTTTAAATTTATGAGTGCCTGCCTCCAGTGCTCTTTGAGACACTGCACTGTTGGAAGTGTAACCTCAGGAATGGAACATGGTATTGAGGTGCTGCAGCTTGCAGGAACAAAATGGCATTTTTTGCCATTTATTGTGAAAGGCATTTTTCCTATACCAGGCTGGAGAAAGGACTGTGTACCAACGTACACCACCCCTGTGTTTTCAGGCACATGCAACATCCTTTGTTACTCCCTGGCCTAGGTCCGTGTCCAGCCTTTCATTTCCCTCAAAGCTGGGTGAACTTTGTTGGTGGGTGAAATTATTCCTTTAATATCTACTAAGTTTATGGCTGCAGAAACATCATTTTAATATCTTTTGGGATGGCTGATGGTCTATGAAAAGAATGATCTGCCAGCACTCAGGGTAGTTGAATACTGACCAGCTACATTGCTCACTTATGCAGACCTTTGCTGGGGTATTAGTATGAAAACAGGGTAGCAGCACTCAGGGTAGCTGAATACCGACCAGCTACATTGCTCTCTTATGCAGACATTTGCTGGGGTATTAGTATGAAAACAGGAAACGATGTGGGAAATGTTAATAAAACTTGACAACAACAGCTCAAAAGGTGTTTGATCCACCGTTTAAGTGTACATAACTATTACAGGATGAGGAAACAGGAAATATGCTGAGGGGAAGAACAGAGAACTGTAAAAAGAATAAAAAGACTTGAAAAGTTCCAAGTCACCTTTTTTAAGTCGGCTGACATGCCCAAAGGTGTTCACAGCACACAGCTCTTCACTTAGGTGTTGCACATGTAAAACACAAGGAGCCTGAATTCAGATCCTTCAACAATAAATTCCATCCAAGTTAGTGCCAAAAAGAAGCACTACTAATGTAATTTAGAAAAAGTTATTTGCAAGCAAGGGTTTTAAGATTTTGAAGAACAAACCAGCTTTCTGTAGCTCCTGTTTCTTCAGAACCTTCATTTGCCCACAGCCTAGGGTAAATGAAACATCACAGTTCTACTCCTATTCAGGAGTACTGCCATTTCATGATCACTTTTTTCTCTCAGATCCCCCGCACACCACCCCACATTCTTTCATAAGTAATTGAGTCATAAAAGAAAAAACCCAAACCAAGCACACCCTCTTTTTCCTTCTGTGTTTTAATGCAGTAGGTTCTCTGCTTTCTTCTCTTTGAGGTTTGCATGATGAGTTCCCTAGTAACTCACTCTAAAGTGTTACTGAATGAAGTCTAGCAAATGTGTTAACACGAAAGAAGTGTTCTGGGACAAAAAATCCCCATGTTGATTTGGTGTAAAAGCAGCAAATTCTTCCCTTCTGTCACCTTTCATTAAGCAGCATTCAAGCATTTTAAACACCTGAAGTCACAATTCACAATTTATCGACTAAGAAACTGGGTTTCAGAGTTGAAAATATTTGATAATTAGTAAACTAACTGTGGAGTTTGGGTCTGCTGATTTTTGGTCTCTGACCCATCTCCATTGAATGGTATAATTTCCTGCAATAAACACACAGAAATCAACCATTTTCTAATGTGCAGGACACCCATTTTCCTTAAAATGTCCCTTGGACCTTTGAAATCAGGGAGCAGTAGTTACACGTTGCACAATTCCTTCTAGCCATGGGCCTGCACACATTGATGGGGCTTTGGGTCTTCAAGAGAGTGGACAGAAAGTGCAAAGCAAGGAAAGATGGCCTATGTAAGAACAAGAGCTTTCAAGCTGTGGAAGATAAAGAGATTGCTAAGTGTTTTCTGGTGCTTGGAGCCTTGACTAGGATCCATCTGTTCAGGCTTTGATGTTCATCTCGCTGCCAAAGCCATTATGTAAGGCAAGTCAGATGTATCACCCTGTAGTAATGTATCAGTTTCTGGGCACCCACTGCAAAGGGTAACAACCTCAGGCTTCAGTGTTAAGCTTCTGAATGTAGAAAGGCAGATTCTTGCCCTTTGTCTCTCCCCTGGAAAAGAAGACTGCTCAGAGAGAAAGGGCATGCAGATGTGAGAAGGCTTCCCTGCAGGCAGAGCTGCCCTGTGGCACAACAGCTTGTTCCTCACTGTTCTTGGTTTAAAATAATGCTTTGCCTTCTGCTGGTTTGGCAGACAGGGGAGCTCTGGTAGGAGCTGGCTGCCTTTGAGCTCTAACATGGGCTACACTTTCTTCAGTACGGTAAGTAGATGGATGCGGTGTCACTACGTGGCAACTCAGACAAAACGTGTGACCACCACAGCCTGGACACAATCTGTTTATTTATTTTCTTCCCTGTGCTTTTCATCCTTTGGCTTTATGGCCAGTGAGTGAGGCCTGGACCTGCTTAAACATCTGACCTACAGATCATGAGAGCTCTGCTATGTTGCTTCATGGAAACAGCCTCTTTTGGTGACGGCTTGTTGCTTGTTGATACAGCTATGGTAGCCCAACATGTAAAGATTTAGTGAAGCTACATATTAAACTGCTCCTGCAAAACTTGTTATGAATCGCGATTTGTTTGTTTTTTGGTTTTTGAAACAGTTTTAGTGAAGGTTGGGAGAAATGCAGTGCCACAACTATTGATAGCTACGTTAAACTAAGCACATGCTTGTTCCACTGAGTCTGTGTGTGTATGCATATGCACACATACACACAATTGGACCCGTCCTTCTTCCGGTGTTGGAGGTTTGCCCCAACAAAGTCCATTGTTTTAGTCTTTAAAATGCCCCTCCCTTGGGGCCATGATATCATTGCCTGGCATCTCATCCCATGAGCTTCCTCCAAAGTGCTTTCAAGTCCTCCTATGTTAGACAGAATTACAAATTCCCAGTTTTACTCATGAAGTGGAGTGAAATATCACTTGCACATTGGCCTGTCATTCTGGAGACAGTGTGGCTGGTGATGAGTCCCCTTTTCATCATCTCCTGCAAGCAGGAAAGGTAATAGAGTTACCTATTATGAAACAAGTTTTTTTTTATAGAGGATGATTTCTCTGTGACACAGTCTTATTGTGTGTGTTTAACTCTTCTTTGGGTAGTGATATTGAAAGCAAAGTAGTCTTGTGGCTGATGTAATACCACAGCACCCTTCTTTAAGATTGCCTGTAAGCATGAGAGCACTTCCACTAGTCTTTTCTTTGAAGGGCAAATAAAGTAATATCTAGTTTGACTAGCTAGTCGTATTTTACCTTGCTGTTTCAGTTCATTGCTTTCCAACTTGCTCCACCATTTTTAGGCTCTTCTGACCATTTTGCTCACTGTGAACCTGGGCAGCTGATGTTGGTGCTTGCCTTGGGAAGGCACTGGGAGATGAGAAACATGCCTTATACTGTGTGTCCTTTTGGGCTCTCAGAGGTAAGCTTTGTTTGTTGTTGTAGGGTAAAAATAAAGGTCAAGTGCAGGTGGGAATGGTTGAGGGAGTCACTGGTGCCAGCAGCAGGAGGAAAATGTTGGTGTGAAGACTCACAAGGAGTGAGGGGTGGAGAGGGATGACACATGCAGGATGCTGGGTGAGGTAATTCTTTCCAGCTGTCCCTGGTCCTCATTTTATGCCTTAGTGCTCTCCTAGCAACAGTCCCTTCTTTGAAACTTTTCCCCTCCTGTTTTCAGATAGAAAGCCATAGTGGAGGGTGGCAGCCTCTGGAACACTGTGTGCTGCTTTACCTGTGGACAGAGGGACTAACTACCTTGGATTAATGATATAAAAACAGAACTAACACAAGCTCCTAATGCAAATGGGATTTTTCTAAATAGGAACAATAATGAAAAAGAGACCTTCTATGAACACTTTCTTCCTTCTGTTCATCTGTTCCTTAGAAAATGAAAGTGGATGTGAACGACACCAGTGAGTGATAGTTGAGGTAAAGGCAGGGCTTAGGTGAGCAATTGGCAGTCCCAACATGAAAGTCCTGGGGGAGCTGAACAACCAGCAAGGCTTAGCTTTGAGATACACAAGCTAAGATTGTGGAGGTGCAAAAAGTGCCTATTGCCAGGGTCAGCTCAAGAGTTGGCTGTGGAATATAATTTTCAGCAGTGTGCACAGCCTTACAGGCAGAAAAACCCAACCCCATGGGACAACCTGAAGTACAAACTACTGAGTGATAGGCAGCTAGACCTAACAGTCTCCTTTCATGTCAAACACTTCATAACAATGAAGCCTTGGCTGTGCTGGACTGGTGTAAACTGGCAGAGATAACACATGACTCCAGTGAGGTGACGTAGGGCAGAAAACTCAATATTAAGGCAATCCTTCCCTGTACTATTTGCCAGTATTCAAACACAGAATGAAAAAAGGAACAAGGTGTAGGATAAGCCATTTAAATGTGACAAGACCCAAAGGGGGTCTACAAGAAAGCAGGAGAGGGACTTTTTATAAGACCAAGTAGTGATTGCACAAGGGGGAATGGCTTTAAGTTGAAAAAGATTAGATATTAGAAAGAAGTTCTTTACTGTGAGGGTGATGAGACACTGGAACAAGTTGCCCAGAGAAGCTGCTGGTGCCCCATCCCTGGAATCGTTCAGGGCCAGGTTGGACAGGGCTTTGAGCAACCTGGTCTAGTGGCAGGGGTTGGAACTAGATGTCTTTAACCTGCCTTCCAACCCGAACCGTTCTGTGATACTATGAGTCCTCACGTCAGAGAATAGTGACTGATGCAGTCTTCTCAGGGGCCTTACTCTTGCAGCTATGCAGGAGCAAGCTGGTGGCATAGGGTACCTCCCCATACTGCAAGGGAAATTTACCTTCTTCCTTTCAGAGCCACCACTGCCTGGGCTGTGCTGCCTGGGATAGCATTGTGTCACCTTGTCATGGTTGCTGGTGGCCTGATGTGAGACGTCAGCTCTTTGTTTTGTGCAGAAGCAGGTCACCATGGTTAACCACGCTGACTACTTTAGGTGCAAACAGTTCTTCCTGTGTTTGTATGTATTGATCACTCTGTGACATCAACAGGACAGTACGTAGGAGGCAAGACATGCTGACTTCAGTCATTTAAACTTCTGACAAAATTCCACACAAGGAAGCTATATAGGTGTGGGGGTAAGAAGTTGCCAGGGATAACATTAACCTGTAGAAATAAATGGCCACTTGGCAGCCCAGCAAATCATAGAAGCATAGAATCATAGAATAGTTAGGGTTGGAAAGGACCTTAAGATCATCAAGTTCCAACCCCACGGCCGTGGGCAGGGACACCTCCCACTAAACCATCTCACCCAAGGCTCTGTCCAAGCTGTCTTTGAACACTGCCAGGGATGGAGCATTCACAACTTCCTTGGGCAGCCCATTCCAGCAGCTCACCACCCTTACAGGAAAGAATTTCTTCCTTATATCCAATATAAATGTCCCCTGTTTAAGTTTTAACCCATTACCCCTTGTCCTATCACTACAGTCCCTAATGAAGAGTCCATCCCCAGCATCCCTATAGGCCCCCTTCAGATACTGGAAGGCTGCTATGAGGTCTCCACACAGCCTTCTCTTCTCCAGGCTGAAAAGCCCCAGCTTTCTCAGCCTGTCTTCATATGGGAGGTGCTCCAGTCCCCTGATCATCCTCGTGGCCCTCCTCTGGACTTGTTCCAACAGTTCCATGTCCTTTTTATGTTGAGGACACCAGACCTGCCCACAATACTCCAAGTGAGGTCTCACGAGAGCAGAGCAGAGGGGCAGGATCACCTCCTTCGACCTCCTGGTCATGCTCCTTTTGATGCAGCCCAGGATATGGTTGGCTTTCTGGGCTGCGAGCACACACTGAAGGTGGCTCATGTTCATTTTCTCATTGACCAGCACCCCCGAGTCCTTCTCCGCAGGGCTGCTCTGAATCTCTTCTCTGCCCAACCTGTACCTGTGCCTGGGATTGCTCCGACCCAGGTGTAGGACCTTGCACTTGGCATGGTTAAACTTCATGAGGTTGGCATCAGCCCACTTCACAAACGTGTCAAGGTCCCTCTGGATGGCATTCCTTCCCTCCAGCGTATCAACCAAACCACACAGCTTGGTGTCAGGCAGACTTGCTGAAGCCGCACTCGATCCCACTGTCCATGTCACTGACAAAGATGTTGAACAAGACCGGTCCCAACACCGATCCCTGAGGGACACCACTCGTTACTGGTCTCCAGCTGGACATTGAGCCATTGACCACAACTCTTTGTGTGTGGCCATCCAGCCAGTTCTTTATCCATTGAGTGGTCCATCTATCAAATTCATGTCTTTCCTATTTAGAGACAAGGATGTCGTGTCAAACAGTGTCAAACACTTTGCACAAGTCCAGGTAGAAACCTTTATAGGGTTCGAGATGTGTTTTGTTCTGTGTAGGGCAATGGCTTGGTGTGAGGGCAAAAAAACCTGTGGGAAAAAGAAGAAAATATTTTTGAGATAGCGTTTAACAATGAAATATTTTCAGGAGCTCCAGGATATTCCCGTGCTGCCCCATGTCATTCTGAACCATGTGTTTTAGCCAGAAGAGCTGTAAGGGAACTGTGTAAGCTCTGTAGACAAACCCAAGCAGTATGGGCATTTCTGGTAATAGAGTTCCAGCAACCTGCGTGCTTCACGGCCATTGAAAATACTTGAAAATCAGAAGGAGAAGAGGAGGCCCAGGGAAGTGCAACTGTCCTGGTGAAGCTCTAGACAGCCTTGGGACAAGAGGAGAGGTGGCAAAAAGAGGAGAGGCTATGGTCACTGTAGTTGAGGTACTCTGAGAGTGTAGCTAATGCTGCCAGTGACTCCATGGAGATAGGAAAGAAAGCCTGGCAGCAGCACCCTGAAGGCGGAAATACCACCAAGGTGAGTACTGCACCTTGTCACACTCAGCCAAAATGTACAAACTGATGAAGTAGAACTGTTTTATGTAGTTCTTTCTCTCTTTTGGTTGCTTCTGTATGATGAGTAACTTGCATCTCTGGACCAACAGTGCAGGTCTCTGGGTCAAGTTGCTGAAATGTAATTGATATCTGTGTAAAAACCCATGGACTGGTAAAGCTGACAATTGATTGCTAAAATTTGTTGAACTAGTGCTGTACCTGAGGACTCTGCCAATATGTAGAATGTATTCTGTGGAAGACTAAAGTATCCTGCAAGATATCTTCCTTCTTTAATGCTTTCTGGAGACTGTCTGCTCAGCTAGCCTGACTGGGTGTGTGTCATGCCCTTCCCAGAAGTTGCATCTCTCCCAAATTAGGGACAAGAAGTTCAGTAATTTTCTGATTAGTTGACACATAAGAGTTCTGGTGTGTTCCTCACCAGTATCTTCTAAACCTGTGTTTTTCTCATTCTATTTAATAAATATGATCCTTTGCATCCTTGTGCCAGTACATCTTGCAAATCAGCACTCATACACAATTTAGCAGTGAATAGAAGAGGTCATAAACTCATCTTCTCAGTGTTTCACTCATTCAGCTCTACAGAGAAACTCTAGGGAGATTAGCCCTCTGATTCTGATATACAAGTTAAGTTTATAAGGTGGGAACAAGCCCTCTGCTTCATTGTGATGGGTTGAGGACAGGAGAGCTCAGTGCATCTGGACCCACCACAGCCTTGATCAGCCAGCCAGCAGTCACCTCTAGGGCTTGCAGGTGTCTGCTGCAGGATATCTGTACAATGTTAGCTTCACAGTTTACTAGCTTGGGAATATGCAGTTCATCCTGACATACTCTGTATTATCTGTAGTTTTATTGTTTAGGTTCCTTTATAACACCCTTCATCGTGATTCTGGAAAAAAAGCAGTGGTGAAATAGTAAATGAAAACGTGGGAATCACACCTTTTTGATGTGCATGGTAAAAGGGTGAAGTCAGCATTACGCAAATGATGAGTGGATGAATTATGCTTACCTCCATCTATGCTGTGCCACTGAGCAGGGTGTCATCATGTGCATGGAAATGATGAAGGGACTGGATCTCAGGAAAGAGAAGCTACAGAATACTGGGGGCTAGACCCCTGCTTTCTGATGCTCTAGCACCAAAGCATCTTTCTGTAGTTCACACAGCAGTGTGAATAACATCTGTCTGAGTTTAATCTGACATCCTCTCCCCGGGGGGCAAATATGTGCACTGAAGTGTGCTGTCTGGTTGGGGACAAGGGTAACTGTTGATGGTCGATGCTGTAAGCGTGTTCATCTTCGAGAGGGGAAGAGTCAAGATACAGGCCTTGCCAGTCCAGGTGGAGGTGATGTGAGCAGTGCCCAGACCCTGGGAAGCCCCTGCCACTGCTGGAGGGAAGTTCAGGATCTGTCATAGATGCACTTCATCCTCCCACCTATTGCATCCTCTGAAGATGCTGAGGCCACTGTCTGCGTGCAAGGCAGGTCCCTGGCCACAGTTTGGTCCCTGTGGAGAAACGCAACTATGTTAGGCCAAGGTATGTCCACCTGGTGTTTTTAACTGGTCCAAGTCGTGGTGGGTTGTGGACATCCCAGATGTGTATGATGACAAATCCCAGCAGAGACTCCCTAGCTTATCTGTGTGTAACCTCTCTCCTCTCAGGTCCTCAACAGTTTTCCTTTTCTTCTCACAAAAGGGTAAAAAAAATATAAATCATTTTTGGGGCTCATACAACTTAAAATGCGGTTATTTTTCAAGTTTTCTGCTTGTAATCAGCAGAGAATTTTGCTGTGTAATCATCTCCTATGAAACAGTGGTTGGGCATTTGGTTGTCATATGGCTGTGCTGTATAATTATAGAACATGTTATAGTTTGATGGATGAAGTCATTAAGACCATAGTAATTAGTAGCATCCTGCTACTTTGAACTGCTGTGTGGTGTCACATATTCCTTACAGGGAATTACATCTGTGCACACTGAATACAGCTTTCTAACCATCTGATGCCTCAGGCTTACATATCGTTACTCAGTATCCATCCAGAACATTTTTCATTCATTTTTAAAAATACACACACATCGAACCGGACAGCAGCCTGCAGCTTCCTCCTGGAAGCACCACTTTGTGTTCCTTTTTGGAATGGAAAACTCCAAAAAGAGGATTTTAACGCCTGCCGTGATGTCTGACATGGGCTTGGCACAGGAAATGAAATCTTGCAGTGGAAAGGTGAAAACTTTTCTGCTGTCATGTGTACGACTTCGAGCCAAAAGTAATCCTGGTTTCCTCTGCTTTTTTTTGACTCAGCAGAGTGCACTTGCAGTCTCTGAAGAGCAGTGAGAGGTGTGCAGCTTTCTGCCCTAGAGCTGAGCTACATGTTGGGATTTCGGTGGTGGTCTATATGGAAATCCCAACTGAGATTTTCACTGGAAAAGCTGGATGTATGCAGGAGTACAGAGAGGGGGGAAAAGGCAGCCCTGCAACAGGGAGAAAGCTGATGGCTCATCCTGGGGTTTGCTTGCTGGTGGTCACATCTTCACTGTGTGAAGCATCACAACACAGCCATCCCCAAACAAGCACCCACTTCCTACCTGTCTCACTTTCCAAGCCCTTAAAGGTGATCTAGGATGATCTCCCCAGTCAGCAGATATATTTCCCTCCCATTTTCTCCTCTGCCCCACCACAAATGACCTTAGATAAGCTTGACGTGCTAGGCACTCCAGTGGGATGAACTCAAATACCACACTGCATTACATGGGGCAGACACGTCCTTGCATGGGGCTGGTAGAAGGGTGGTTATTTCCCCTGCCACTACCTGCATCATATTCCCCTTTAAAGTATCTCATTAGGTGTGAAAAATGTGACTATATTCAGCTGTAAATGACAGCTCTGTTTTGCAGCATAACATGTTGGTGCCTCCTGGGAATTACAGTGCTGTTAAAGATAGACTACTGAAGCTATGATGTCTCACTTTTCCATCAGAGGTTGGACATCCATGCTATGCCACAGCTCTAGGGTATCTTGGTGTCTCCCTGTTCAGACAGTCACCTTACACTGGGGAAGAGGTAGTTTAAAATAGAGTAGTTCAACTCAGAGAAGATAACATTCAAACTGGACTGAATTTCATCTGGATTTGGATCAAAAACCAAGCTTTGGGTTTAAGGAATTTAATTTTTTTTCTTTTCTAGTGCGAAGTTGAAATCTAGTCTGGGAAACAATCACTTTTAAAGGAAAAATAGAACTGAACAATCACAACTAAAAATTCAATTTTCTGAACAAGTATCCAGCAAGAGTTGCACTTAATCCTGTAAATAAGAAGTCTTTGTGGGAAAAAAAAGAGGGCATATGAAAGAAAAAGAAGCGTCTTGCACAAAATACACTGTGGAGTATTGGTTTGACGACCATATATAATGGTTGTATCAATATCAGATTTCCATTCTCTGATCCATCTTAGCAAGAGGCAGAATCTGCCCTCTTTAGAAATTGCTTCTATTGCTTGCATCAGTTTTAGAGCCCATTAATGGGGGTGGCAGGAGAAGAAATGGCCTTTGTAAAGCAGCAATCATTTTGTCTGTCAGCCCTTTTCTTAGTTTGATGAGCTATTTCTTCAGCTTTTTCATTCCTTTCAAATGTGGTATTGCTCTGCAGATGGCACTGAACTGTGGTATACATATAACAGTGAGTCCAATCTGCCCTCTACTCCTTTCTTTATCATCTGCCAAACTATCTGGTTTCTAGTTGCCACAGGAAGCTTAAGGAGGATAAATGACTTGCTTATACACATTGTTCCCACAGGCGTGAACAGGCACAAACAAAATGTTTCCCATTCCATCCTTTTCACACTTTTTTGCCAAATGTGGTGGAGTACAAGATGAAATCTGCCCACTTTGTTCTCACCTTCAGCACCACTGCTGAGCTGAATGAGACTCTGCAGTGGTGCTTGTCCAAGCTGAGTGGTAGGCCAATGTTGATTTTTGGAGTGACCTTTTCAATTCTGGTTCAGTGCTGTGTGCTGATGGACAAGGCAACATTAGGAGTCTGTTTCGTAATGTGCTGTGAGATGACAAAGAGATGTCTTATGTGAGGACAGGCCTGTACCACTGGGACTTCATGCCACAGTATGAGAGCTTCGGAACAGTGTTCTGCTGTGATGATGCGAGTTCACCTTGACCAGATGTAGCATCCAAATCTGAGGTCCCTTTGCAGAAAGGACGGAAACTGGCACACCTGGGTCAGCACCTCTCATCCTGCAGTCTATCCTTGCTATTTAAGGTCAGATTTTAATAGTATCTCAGTACCTTGTCTTGAGTGAAGAGTGCTTTCTCCTTTAAAGCAGATAACACCCCACTGGTGAGTGGCTGCTGTCATCCCTGGAGTCTCTCTCACCAACAGGCTGGAGGACTAGAATGCTGGCACTAATCACTTAATTAAGGTGCCTGATATAAAAGGGAGCTGATCCACATGGTTTCATCTGGATACAGGTTAAGAAGTGACAACTGGCTCCCTTTTTCCAAAGTGACTGAATACACCACCCAATACAGATGTTCCTGCTACAGTCTGCCTTAATTCCTGCTTCAGTTTCTGTGAGTGTTTCCCACCTTCTAAAAGGCAGGACCAGGTAGCTAGCAGGGCTGTGCAGACAGCAAGCCGGAGCACTTCCCACAGCCATCTCGCAGCAGTGTGCGTCAGGACAGCAAGATGCTTTGAAGCCCTTGTACTAAAGATTCATTGGAAGAGCTAAGATCCTAATTTGCTTATTGAAATACAGTTGTTGCCCATTAATTCTGTTTTCAGCCAGTGTATTACATGATACTGAATGACAGAAGAGTTATGCAGTAGGTTTTATCTTTAAGTCTTTTGATGGTTGCTTTGGAGATCACTGGACAGGCCTTAAGAAACCCATGAACAAGGAGAGTGTACATGGTTTTCCTGATCCAGAATCAACAACTTGGTCTACTCAATTATCAGTCCTTAAAGCAGAGCAGTGTATAGGATTGAGTGGTGGTTGTTTTCTTTTTCCATGCTGTGGCCAGTGAACAGATGCTCTGGCAGGTGTTGGCTGCAGGATGTTGTCTGTGGATGGGCAAAGCAGGTCTGTGGCTGTCTGGGAGAAGGCAGAGCCATCTTTGGGCTCGCTCTTTCTTGTTTTGTGCTTGGTGGAGTTCTCTGAGCCCCCATCCAATCCCCACAGCTGACCCTCACCGGGACCCTCTCTGTGGAGCTTCTGGCCATACGCACCTACTCTGCTGGATCTGTTATCAGACACAGCTTTATAGCTGTGACTTATATAGCTTGTGGCTTAAACCATATGGTCATTTTTTTTATGTAGTATTTCTGCTTACTTATTTTTCGTTTTCCCACACCCACTCCATTTATTGTTGGCTGCTTTCCCAGCACCTTTCCTCCAGAGAGGGAGTTACATAAATAGATCTCTGTAGGCTTTAGAAGACAGATGCTGAAGGATAGATCTCCCCAGACTGCACAGCAGTGTGAAACACACATCACCTACATACCTGCAGACACGGGAGTCACAAACCACAGCCCCTTGTGGCTGAGGAGCTTGACTGAGACGACAGTGCCACCGTGTTGACAATGCCAACACGGCGCCAGTGACAAACTGTTTCAGCTGCTGCATCTTATTAAATGGTGTCCTGCTTTGAGTGATTAGTCTGTCTGCAATCACTGGGAAGGAATGTAGGGCTCAGGGGGAATTAGCAATAATTGAGGAAATTAAAATCTGCATAATGTTTGCATTTTCCTCTTCATATGCCTTTTATAATGATTTAATATTTATGTACCCAGTATCTGGAAACATGTGGTTGATTTGTATTCTTCACTTAATTTGCTACTGAAACATTTAATTACATTTAAGACTAAACACACAAATATATTTGCTTTGTATGGTTCAGTAAAACTTAGTAGTTGCACTGCAGTGGTTCTGATTCCTCACACACCCAGGACTCTCCTTGGTTCTAAGACAGCCTGTGGTAGGAATGGTCACCGTGCCATTATCTCTGCGGGGTTAGCATCTTGGTTTTAGTGAGGCTTCTTTATACTCAAATGTATTTTAATCACAGCTAATAAAACTAAAATCAAGGTAAGGGTCCCTCTAGAGGAAAACTGGGAAAAGATTATCTCTGCAGCTGCACTCTTGGGGAAACAGGCATGTTAGCTGGAAAAGGGGAGGGTGCTGGTAATTTGAGGTTTGGGGGTTATTTATGGGCCTTGCTGGGGCATGTAGCAGAAGGAAGAACTCCAAAATTAGGTAATTGCTCTTGCAGTTGGAGGGCTGAGCCATGGGTGCATGTCTGTGACCAGGAAGGGCCAGCTGACCCAGGGAGTGGGGTGAGGGGACTTGCTGCCACCAGGTAGCTCTTCATCAAGAAAGGAGGACAGCTGATCTTGTGCTTTGCACTGTGAGAGGAGGGTGCAGCCAGAAAAGCAGCTATTGGGCTTGGGGCACGTGTAAATAGGCAAGATAAACTAATACCGCTGGCAGCTGATGTCAACAGCTATACCATCCAGTCCTTGGTGGGACAAGGTAGTCCCACACCATCAGCCCCTGGCTCCACACAGAAACCCCTGCTGAGCTGCTCTGCTGCCCTGTGAGCTGTGCCCACAGCTCTGGAGTCTGATGGGGGAGCCAGCTCAACTCTAAACCTGAATAAGTACAACCATGGGCTGCTAATAGTGAGAAATGACCCTTAATCAAATCTCAGATGTGGACGTTTTTCTTTAAAGCCTCAGGCTGGAGTCACAGTCCCTGGAAGTGTTCACACACCATACAGACGAGGCCCTTAGTCCCATGGGTTAGTGGTGGCCTTGGCAGTGCTGGGGAAAGGGTTGGACTGGATAATCTTAAAGGTTTTTTCCAACCTGGTTGATTCTATGATTCTATGTTTCCAAATTGGAAGAGTTTGTGTCTTGCCTGGATTTTCCAGCTCATGCTGCTTCTTACAAAACAGAACTCTATCTTTCCCAGCACTATTGCAAGTACCATCCTTCGAACAGCATGGCGGAAAGAGAAGTGAGCAACTGGAGTCCAAGCTACACCCTGGAGCCCCCAGATTGCATGGGGAACTTGCAAAAAAGGGCCAATGTCTCCGATGAGTAGAGCATGACACTCTAAGCTAGGCCAACATGCCCTACCAGCTCCATGTTTCCCCAGATACCAGGAAACTCATCTCTGATGTTTCTGGTACTGCAGTCAGTGGCTCATTAACATTGCCCACAGCAAGATCAGCGCTAAGGGTCAGGTGACTGTGGGATGATGCTGATAGGGGGAAATACAGAGCCTTGAACTTGTATGAAATACCTCAATCCACCTTGCAGACACTGAATATAGGTTAAAAAAAAGCAAAACTGTCTGTGTAAGGTCCTTGCTGAGAGACTGGGATACTTCACCCGTTTGGGAAGGGAGCTACACCAACAGTAAAGCCTCTCTCCATGCTTCAGAGTAGATGTCTGAGTGCGTGAGAACCCTGCCCAAGTGTGCATCCTTCCTGCCTGTCTCTATGGTGCAGTCTGGAGATATGCCACATTCATTAGCTTTTGGCCAAGGGAATGACTCCATGTGCGAAGAGGAAAATTCCTTAGGGAGCCCACTGCATAAACCACTGTCTGGGAGATAAGACTGGGCCTCAAAGAAGAAACTGAACTTCTCAGACCATATTATGTCTACATGTCTGAGAGCAGACAAGTGGCAAGACCAGGAAAAGCTGGATGCAGGAGGTTTTCATCAGGAGGAGAATTCCGTGGGCAGATGTAGCAAGTTGGTTAACAAGATAAAGGCGCAAGAGCATGAGGAGCTGAAGAAACACAGTGAGGGAGGATGGGAGGCATGAAGCTGCATGAGGATGTTAAGGCAGAGGGGATTTTTGGTACAGGCTGGCTCTGCAGTGCTCGACATCCCAAGAGAATGCTCCCAGACAACACCCATTTCATGGAAAAAAATGTGGGTTGAATGCTGGCATGCCACACACAAAAACGTATTGCACTCCAGAAAAATGTGGTCTCCAAGGGACAGACCAGAGCTTTCATGGGACCACTCCCATGCATACATTTTCTTTAAAAATTGCTAAATTTACTGTTGTGGACATCTCCTGCTGTGAAGTCTGTTCCTCTTGACTGTGGAAGTGGTACGCTTTCGATGTAGCAAAGGGAAAGCTTGTGTACCGCTAGCCATGAAGTAGCTAATATTTGAGAGAATTTCATTGTAACTTACTAAATTCTCTCTCTTTATGGTTCACCTTTACAACACTTTGTGTGTATAAAAATAGCTTTGCTCATTCCATTGTGGGTTCACATCTTCTGTTTCTCAAACCCCCTCTCTGTTGCGCTCAGCTATAAAAACACTCATCCCTCTACACCTCACTTCCCACAAACACACACACTTTTCAAAACCAGTGGTCCCTGAAATTCATCCTGAAATTGTAAAATAAGACTGCAAGACCTTATTTATTGTGTATTTTTGCCTTCTTTTATGACAACTGCTGTATCAAGATGAATTTGCTTTTTATCGGCAGAGCTGTGCCACCAGGCTGTGACCTCAGTGACACTCATGTAACACATGATTCTGCATATGCTAATACAGTGTTTCATGAACATACTTGACTCTGCTTCAGCCTCTTATTTTCTTTGGCTGTATAGGACTAGAGTTTTAAAAGTCAAGTTAGCTTCCAGTAGTAACATGAAGAGGCTCCAAGAACAGTCACGAAGGAGGTCTGCTAGCTGAGAAGGTGTTGTGATGCTGAGAAGAATCTCATTTTATTACTTCTTGACCTGCTCTGATTTTTAACTAGAGAAAAAGGTTGTTTCAAACCCCATTCAGTAACATAGCTTTTGTATGTACAATTGAAACCTGGACCTAGGTTAGAGAAATGGAAAAGCACAGGCAGAAATTAAAATCTTTGGATCATATTCAGTCAGATATTCTGCTTTCTTAATGTTTGTCTTTCTCGTTTGGGGTCTTGTCACTGTAAGTCATCAAGAAGCTGCTTTCAGCTTTTGAATTTTGCCACTGGGTTTTGGGCAGTGAGATGAGGGGGAAAGGAAATGTCTTTTTTTCCCCTGCCATAACTCACCTGATGTTCAGACAGGAACAAATCAAGGAACAAGCTCAGTTTTCATGGAGCTGGACATAACTCCACGTCAGTGGAAAGAACTGCGCTATCTTATAGCAGGAGGAGAGCCCCTGGGAGCCCTCACGGTAACAGGGGCCTGGAAGGAAAGCTTGAGTCACTCAGTCCCGTCTGCTTCTGCTGTCGTCACCAAATCATACGGACTTTTCACACACTGATCACGTTCCATCGTAAAAGTAGATAGTGGTTTTGCCCCTGTTACTTGTATTACGTAACTGTTTGGAAGCCTTGGTTCTGACAGTGGGGAGAATACAAGTTCCACTGTGCTAACATTGGAGAGGGTTTTTAAAGGAAAATTCCCATACACCATAACGGGACGGCAGCAGCCATAGGATTTATGGCTTATTGGACAGCACTGAGCACATTAGCAGGGTAGGTGATTTGTGCACACCACAACATCCAAGGCGATCAGGAAAACAGGGTTAAATTACACTTTATGGATGGCATGGATAAAATTGTGCCCTTCAAACTACTTTCAGGCTTGAAGATGTGGAATCTGAGTTGAGTTACTGAGGCATGACTAAGTTTTGGTCATGCTAGAAATGTTCCACTCTTTGTTAACCACATCAGAGAAAAATGGAGCTCTGAAGGCCCTGGTGGGTTGGATCCCAAATATGAATGCAACTACCTAACAGAGCTTGAATGCAGTTAGTTGTACTGTTCTTTTAATGCTATCCCAGGCATTACTGTGAACGAGACCCTAATTGCAGCACTCTGATTTCAGATGTATTTTGTTGTTCCTGAAGGCTCTATTTTTATACAAGTATGTAAGGAAGATTTGATAGTGAACAGCTCTACTTCGCTCTACCGTGTTTGCAGTGTGACAGATATGACCTATGACGTGATGTGTAGTTGTTTCTGTCTTTGTTCTGGGGTTAAAAAGTGCAATTTAATCTATTTAAATGATCACAATTAAGGCATGTTCATTTTATGGGAATTACTGTAGGAATTTTTTGCAAAGCAGGGAAGAGCATAGAGCTGAGCATAAGAAATAGGGTGGTGACTAAAAAAAACCTGGGAAGGTGAGGTAACAAGGTGGCTACCCCCCGTACAAATGCCATGTTGACACTATTAAAGGGAGTGGGTGTAGTATAATTCATACCAAATAAGCGCTGTTTACTTAAGATTGAGATTGCATTGGCATTAATATTAAAAATTGTGCTTGAGAGGGAAGAGGTAGATTGAGATAATGGTCATAATGCGATTTCCTATGCTGGCAGCCAGACAAGCACAAACTTCAAGTTTGTTCTGGGTAACATTCATTATTAGCTTACCCCAGAAATAATGTGAGAATTCCTCCACAACCAAAGAATAGGCACAGTACATCATTAGCCAGGATGTCAGCCAAAAAAACAAGCACAGTTCTACTGCCTGATATTTAAAAATGGATAACAGACTGAAAACCCCAGTATGATCTGTTGAAAACAGCAGATTATTTACTCCTTAGGTAGTCTTAAAGTGTAAGCAGATATGCCATAATGCAAAACAAATTTACAAAGAAAATAGAGCTCACTGCATTTAGATCAGAGGCCAAACAAGCTGCTGGTACAAACGCTGTTTTTGCACGCACTTGCCAGAGATTAGTCCTCAGAACTGTAACTTGGACACAAATATTCTATTTAAAGTTGTCCTGGTTTCAGCTTTCTGGTAGCTGGTACAGTGCTTTGTTTTTTGGCTTTAGCCTGAGAACACCGATGTTTTAGTTGTTGCTGAGTAACACCTACCCTGGTCAAGGACTTTTCAGTCTCATGCTCTGCCAGTGAGCAGGAGCACAAGAAGCTGGCATAGAGCACAGCTGACCTGAACTACCCAAAGGGAGATGCCCTGCCACAGCATGTCACGCTTGGTATATAAACTGGGATAACTGGCCAGGAGCTGTTGAAGACTGCTAGGGGGAGAGCTAGGCATTGGTCAGAGGGAGAGGGTGTTGAGCAATTCTATCGTGCATCACTTGTCTCTCTTGGGTTTTATTTCTATTTCTCTTTTTGTTATCTCCCTTTCTGTTACAATTATGATGTTATTTTACTACTATTGTATTTTATTTTATTTCAATTATTAAACTGTTCTTATCTCAACCCACAGGTTTTACCTTTTTTTCCTGATTCTCTTTCTCATCCCACCAGGAGTGAGCAAGTGGCTGCATGATACTTAGTTACTGGCTAGGGCTAAACCATGACAGAAGCTCACACTGCGCTCATTCTTTCTTGTCTTTTCTCCTACCTGATCACTTAGCTTTCGTCATCCTTCTTGTTGTGGTTTTTCCCCCAAAGAGCCAAGGTGGATGTCATGCTTCTCCTAGGAACTGGTGTCCTGTGTGTAAACTGAGCTATCCTGTGGCTTTGTTTTCCAATACAGGGTGATATTTGCATCTTCAGTGCTCTAGACAAGGGCTGCCTGTGGCTTAAGTGATTTGGGAGAGAAAGGAAGGTCTTGGCTGCTCACCCCCTTACTGATGGAGTAATGCTTTAGGATAAGGAGGAGCCCCTTGTACTACTTGCCCTTGCAAGATAATGTTTTGTTGAACTCCTCATGGTCTTTTTTCCTTTTCCCTCTTCAGAGACACACAAATGCATGGGTGCAACCTGTTGTAAGCAGCATCCTATTCAAAAAATCTAAATTTCTTCCTTTTTGACTTGTGGGAGATGGTGCAGTTAGTACTATGTGCCTGCCTGGTGTATTAGGACATGACACATAGCATCAGCTGCACCCTTACACCTCTGGAGTAGTGTGGTGGCCACACATGCCCACTACAGCTCTGAGGGTTCCCAGCACCACTGAGCACTAGTGCCAGTGCAGGAGGGCAGTCCTTGCAACAGGGACTGGAGGGGTCTTGGGAAAGAAGGGATTGAAAGTGTGGGAAATGGGCTCCCTAGTGGCATCAAAAGCAGCACCAGAGGCTGGCACCCAGGCAGTACAGGAAGACAGGCATTGCAGCTTGAACACTGGCAACTGAGCAGCCTCTTGGGAAAAGGCTGTGCTTGCCCAGTGCAGTGGAGTGTTTACAAGGAGTTATTTGCTGGCTGTTGCTGTAGCAGGGCACCCATTGCAGCAGTTCCTGCTCTTTCCAGGAAAGTGTAGAGGTACATGTGCAGTCATACACACCCAAGAAATTCATTAAACAGTAAAATAAGCATTTTTCTCTTATTCTTTCTTCTTTTTTTTTTTTTTCCCCAAATACCCTGACTCTCACCTCCTCCCTGTTTGCTCTGCACACCAGCTCCAAAACACCCCCCTCTTTAATTATCTCTAATGGTTGGAAAAGGCCAAGATCATTTATGGGCTTGTCCCCTCCCCAAGGCTTCAGTAGTTACTCACCAGTGGATGGGGTGACTGTGGTGTCTGTCATCTTTGGCTGTGGAGAGGTGCCAGTCACATTTTTTGATTTTGCCAAAAAAGGCAGTATATGGTGTAGATACGGGATGATGTACCTTATTTTCCCAGTGCGTGAGCAACGACCTGCCTGGCCGAGAGCCAGGCTATTTCACAGGAGATTACTTCATGTCTTTCATCTTCAAACTCCATAGCATAAAACCCCCCAAATCTGAAAAAAGGAATAAGGAATGTGGGGAGGTAGCAGCAGTGGGTGATCTCTTCCTGGAGCTGAAAAATATATAAGCAAGAGATTTTCAGACAGAGTGGGTTGATGATTTAAGGACTTACCCACACCCAAGAGCCCATCATGATGCACTTACTGAATAAAAGGAATTTTTGAGCTCTTCTGAAAGTCAGGCCTTTTAAGAGGCTTCACATTTGGGCATGCAAAATGAGTAGCTCAGAAACAGTAACTGCAACAGACTGTGTTGGTTATCATCTCCTTGCCCTCCAGTTCTGCAGAATTTCTATTTTGGAAGATTGTTGCTATATATATAAGTGGTCCCCTTAACAAATTTATGGATATGTTTTCTGGAGAGGGACTGACACCCCCTTGTGTTGCTGAACCAATCCCTGGTCCTACAGAGCCCTGCTGCTTCCCCCGTAAAGCTCTCCATTGTATCCGTTAGTTTTTTGTAGTATCACCCAAACCAAGTCCACTGACATCATCACATCAAATTGCTTCAGAAACTCTTCTTCATTGCTGTTATTTTCCAGCATATCTCATTCACCCCTCTCATCCATACTCTGAAAAGGACATCAAGTCCCACCTTGCTTGTGTAGGCACCAGGTTAATGTTATGTCACCTTCTTTACATCCTGGCATACTGGAGGACAGTCTCAGAGCTTCACTGACACATTTCTGCTGTGGGATTTTTCCTGCTGCCCTACTTTTGTAGTGTCTCAAGCAGCTCCCCATCTTGCACTGGAGCACCTTGGGCTTAGGTCCTAGAATGCTATCTTCTTTCATTCTATCTTCTTTTTTTCCCCCATTCCTCCCCCTTCATTTTATTTTGTTAATGAAGTCAGGAGTCTCTATTAACAGGACAAGGAGGAGAGTCACTCTAGGGAAAACATGCATGAGGTGGGTACCTACCCAATAACATTGACCTCTCATGCTGGCACAGAGTGTGACTGTCACTTGGCATCAACAGCTGTCATTGTGTCACCAGTGAGTTAATCAATCTGAATCAATTGGTGCTCTTGCTTGTAATCCTGAAATGGCTACTAAGGTGAATGCATTGTGAGAGTGTTTTCAAGAACAGAACGCTCTTTCACCTCTCTTAACCATGAAGCAAATGCCCAATGCAGCAATGTGTATAGTGTCTTGCTTTAGGAGAGCAGGTGCACATCTGTTTTTTGGCTCTGTTTGTCCACATCAAAAATCTCCTTGCCAATAGCGTTTGACCTACAATATCTCTGCATTTGAAAAAGAGATTTTGCTTTACTTTCAGAAGTTTTAATTATTTAAAGTTTTCAATCTCCTACAAGAGTTCAGATTTTTTTTGTTATTTAATTAATCTGCTATAACTGTTGCTAAAAGTCATACATTAGCATTCTTCATGTACCTAGGTAGCCTTGGCTATACATGAAGAGTCCAGTCACTTTGAAGTTGGTTTGGTGGGAGAGGATTATCCCTTTATTGTGGTTTCCTGGAATGTAGTCATATTGTGCGTTAGAATGGTGCAGAACAATAAGCCTGACATTTCCGGCAGTCACCACAGAACAGAGCAATGGGGAGACATTTTGGCCAGATGTCCACAGCACAGGCAGCAATGAATGACTTAATTTTTTTTTGTGTGATGGACTTCTTCATCATATTTAACAGAAATATAGAGTGACAAGAGATAAAATAAGAACCTTGTTTGAAATAGCTTGATGTATGCAGGTGCTGGGCTGGAAGTAGAGCTGAGTCAAGGGAGTTGAGCCAGCGTAGGAGGGAGTGCTGACTCTGCTTTCCAAAGGCAGAGGAGTTGCTGTTTTTAGCAAGTGTGGAGGCCTCAGCCAGTTTTACACTTTTGGCTTAATTAACTAGAGTTTCTCCATGTTCACTCCTCTTATCTCAGCAAACACAGATACTACTGCAGAGGGCCATTTGGAGGGGATGAGCTTCCAAGCCTAGGTCAGGCCTCTTGCTTACTTCTTCCTCTGTGCTTGTGTATTTTTGTATTTTTGGAGGCAGAAGGGATTTGCCTACAGAAGTGATCTGTTGTTAGGGAGACATTTTCTACAACCATTTTAGCATCATCATCAGAAGGATCCCTTGCTGGGGAGCCAGTGAAGGAATCCCTGTACCTTCTGCAGAGCATCCAGTGATTGTGCCCTGAGATATGCTTCAGTAAAACATCCCAGACACAAACCTTGGAAAACCAAGGGGGAAGGGAAGACTGGGATATGAATGCAACCTTCTCTGGTGACAAAAGTTTGTATATGGTGTGTGGTATCACCAGCAAAATGAATCTGGTATTTTTCTGGTACTTCTTAATGCATCTGTGTCCACCACAGTGACCCACATCATTTGTCGTGACTGTTCAGCAGAGGTCCAAGAGATAAATGGCACGGGTATTACACATCAGGCCTGAGATGTACCAGCAGAAGCTTGCAAAGTGATTATCTGAAATTTGACTGGCTTTTTCCCACGCTCAAACATGTCAGGAGTAGTAAAGCTGATCAAATTAAAAAAGCAAAAATAAGTTAAGCGAGTTTTTAATGGAAAGACTAAAAAAGCCAGGGCTAAACTGTTTTCACCAAGAGACCATTTGAGCTTCTCAATCTTCTCTGCCAAAGTTTGTTAAACTATTTGCTTATTAACTCTTTTGCAATTGCTTCCTTAACTGTGCCTGAAATTTTAATGTTAAACCACTAAATCCATTTTACAACCAGAGATTATAATGTCAAAGAGAATGGATTTGTGAGTCTAAGCACTGACCCTTGAAAGATGAGACATGAAACATATTTGCTTCCTTTGAGACTGTACCCTCATCCTACAAGAATCGGTGGGGACAGGACTGAGCCTGTGTTGGGAAGTGCAAAGTCCGTCAGAGCAGAGGTACCACAAGCTGGCTATAGCTATTTGCCATGTTGGATCTGAAAGTCCAGGCTCTGCTGGTGACTGCATCAGCAGCTGTGAACATTACACCACTGTTCTCCTAAACTACCTTTCAGTAGTGAAAAAGGGATTTTTAAGAAGGAGTAAATGCAGGTGAACCATTAAGGCACTGCATATAATTTCCATGTATTTAAGGTGTTTATGTAAGGGTCTATAGTAAGATTGAGAGCCCAGTCTGAAAGAAAACTAATGTGCTTGCAAGCACCATTTCAAGCTGAAAGAGAGGGTTAGTAAATCACATTCAGAAAAGACAGCTTCTTGGGGGAAGTTATCAAGCAGTGACTGCAGATGGAGAATGAGCAAGTTAGATCAAGCACAGGCTACAAAGAAAATAATCAATCACCGTTAGTTATGTAGTGGTATAGGAGAGAATTGGAGGCATCTTGTGGGAAGCAGGCTACAGCTGCTAGATGGTTTGATTCACTTAAAATCTACTAAAAATAAGTAATTTCTATTAAAAATGAGTAATTTCAGTAATTGACAAACATTATGTCATAGCACTTGACTGGCTTCTGAATAGCAATCAAGTTAATTTTAGTCTTAACTGTTTACTTTTACTTTGCACATTACTAAATGTAGCAGCCTCTGGCACCACCTCTTCCTCACTCCCTAGAAAAGAGAAAGTGAGAAATTGAGGAAGATTTAAGCATTACAGGCAATGATTCATTCTCAGACTGTACAACCTGCCAAATGATCTCCAGAGTGGCACTGCTGCTTGGCCTGGAAACAGTTTTTCTCCCTCCCTACCCCCAAACCAGAAGGAAGGAAACTGATACTTATGGCAGGCAACCAGGGTGGTTAGAACTAATATTGGAGAAGTTCAGGAAACTAAATATGGGATCCAGGGTCTGGAAAACATGCCAGGACAAAAAAACCCAAAAAACACCAACACCCCCCCCCTCCCCCCCCCAAAACCAAAAAGGAATAAAAATACAAAAATAACAAAGAGAAGGAAATAAAAAATAACCAAAAGAGATTTCGTTACCAAAAATCAATCCCTGGGATGAAGTACTCATTAAAGGCCTAATCTTACCTTCCCTGAGCAGGGACTGGTTTTGAAGGGGATAGCTAGAGGCTGTACAGCCATTCTTCTGAGGGAACTCAAAAGAAGGGGTTTGGAGTGGTTTTTTGCATAAAAGTTTCCAAACCTCAGGGAACTGCAGGAAAAGGATTAAACCCTGGATTAGGGCAAACTGGATATGGAAATGAATGGTTAAAATTCCCTCTTGCTTCCAGGAGTCAGAGAAACGTGTCATCCTAACCCCACTTTGGACTCAGCAAGAATCCATTTCAGAATGTTCTCGGCTCATATTTGCAATTACACTCTGCTAATTTATGTAGTTCATTAAAGTTCCAGGGCCAAATGGTGCAGCTGACAGTTCTCAGTGGGATGTCAAGTACTGGCTTTTTCACCAAGGTGCTGCTGAGGAGCTATGCCCTTTGGATGTTCTCCTGAAAGCATGAAAAGATGTGAGAGTTACCATTTTTAGTGTCTTTCTAAATTCCAAGATAAGCTTCTGCTTTGACTCAAATACAAAAACTGTGCTGTGGAAGACTCTGGAATTCTGCTTTTTCTATATTTTGATTTTATTGAGATATGTAAGCTTTGGATTCTCTTTTTCTTCTGTTCTGACTATCTTTGATGTATTTTAGTGATGATAAGGTGATGTTGCTTTGAGGGACTCAGTCTCTACAGACTTGGGAGCTTCAAACCCCATTGATGTGGGACTTCAAGGAGCTGCTCTTTTTTGGGTGTCTAAATTGTATTTTTCATATCTATGTTAATATTCTTTTAAATCTGAGCTTTTATGTACTGCTCCCTGCTTCTGGTTATGGCAGAAAAGTTTTGGTATTGTTGCATGCCCAAGTAAATTAGACTTGCCTCAGCGTGTCATGGAGATATTGTTTGGGTTTAATCCATCAGTGGCTTTGTTGGTTAAGATAAAGTCCTTGATTAGGCACTGGCAAAGATCTGAGAGCTGTGGAGGCCCTGGAGCTTCAGTGCAAACCGCTCTCAAAGCCTGAATCACTTGGGAATCTGACTACTTTTTTCCATGCTAACATAAGCTAGTACAGATGGTAGACAATTGTTGCCATATTGATTAAATGCTGGGCCTTTATGAATAATAGTCCCTCCTACATGAGTAGGATGTGGATGCCCCTTCTCACAGCTCAGAGCTGATTTTTCTGTGGCTGGGTAAATCAGGAGAAGAACGGAGGTAATGCAATAAAATGAACCCAATTTCAATCTTTGGTAAGGGTATTTTCAGTTCCACATAGCTGATGCTTGGTACAAATGCAAGGGTCATATAGGAGACTGAATTTTCCTTACAATGCAAGGTACAACTACATCTGTCACCTTCTGCAGTCTCTGCAGCAGTCTTATTGCTGAAAAAAGAGAAACATTCAGCTGATGGACTCAAACACAGAGAGGTCACAGTGTATTAAAAGCAGATTAAAAGGTCTTTGCAGCACCTGCAAAATCAATCACTCCCATTAGGAAACATTGGTCCCTGTGTGTGCTGACCCTCAGTACAGCTGATGTACTCTTCTGCTGTCCCCACATCTTCTGCAGTGTGTACTCTGGTCTAAAGACAGTCTTTTTCTCCTGCTTTTCTTAGTAATCTTCACAAAGTCTTCCGGATACCCTCTATTCTACATATAGGGAGCAGGCATACAAAAAAATCAAGATCAAGATGAATTTACCATGCCACTATTGAACCTCTTAGGGAAAGGCTCAGCTCATCATCAGAGAGATATCCACCAGTGGGGTTGTTTCCACCTGAGTGCCCTGTCTTGAAAGCCTGCAGTGCCCATCCTGTCTGTGCCTCGTGTATGCCGAGGGATTGTGCATAGTGAGACAGACACAAGCCTGTCTTTTTTCCTTCATAGGCCATGGGTGGACTGTAGATCAGGGTTTTGGGTGAGACAAAGCTCACCCTTCCAGCATTACACAGTACAGCTGTATTCAGGCATGTTTCCATTGGCTTTATTTGCATTTGAGAGCGTTTAACGTTTTGGACCTCTGATTATCAAACTGAACATGCAGGAAAAAAAGACACAAGTGATTAGGGAACCTGAGTGACAAATATGGTTTCATTACTCTGACATTGTACAGAAAACCTGCTGCAGCAGCAGGGGTATATACAATTCTTTAAAGCAGCATTCAACAGCCTGAGATGTAAGACCATCTTTTTTCTTTGTGCCATTGGAAGTTGCAGAGAGTTTAACCCAACTTTCATAGAAAGACCAGGCTAACATCAAAGTTATACTCTAGCCTGTTTCTGATTTTGCTGGCCACAGCGCAACGTTATTAATAAAATACAGAAATAAATGCGGAAAGACAGGTCTGCATCTTCAGGTGCTGATTCACAGCCTGTCCCTGCAGAGGTGGGATGTGCAGCTGTGTGTGTGATGTACACAACTCACAGAATGAACTCTGTTTTAGTGCAACCAGAATTTGACCAGTAAGAACTCAGTAAAAATTGAAGAAGTACTTAGAGATCAAGAAAGAGTTCTGTAGATATTCCATGCTTTTGGCCGTCTGAAGGTAATAGGATGGCTGGCTTGATTCTTGTATTTCCCTTTGATCATTGGGTGCTTTTAGACAGCGCCTAATGCAAAAAGGGTCTGGGGAGCTTCAGGTGAACTGCTGCTCATGCTGAGCAGGTTTATTCTGTTTAACTCTTGCCTTGCAAGCTCATTTTAGAATTGGACAGGCAAACTAAATGTACTTCTTCTTGATCATCAAAACAAGCAGGACTCAATCAAAAGCCCCACAACATAATTAAAGTCTACATTGTTTTCACTTTACAGTATTACAATATATAAACCACAATTTTTACTTCCCAGCTAAGCAGTTTAGCTCCAGAATTCAGTGTAACAGCAGAGTACTTTATGAGATTTTCACTTATTTGCATAGTTGTAAGAAAAGACAGGATCCAATACAGCGTTAATTCTCAGGGAACATATTTATTGTACAAAGAGAAAACAGAAATGAAGGAAGCTGAATCATTACCTATGTGACTTCAGGAGATAAATCGTCAGTAAATATTGTTTTAAGCAACACCACAGTTAACACAGAACAATTTCACATTTGTAGACCATTTACAACTCAGCAGCATTCTGTCAACATTTTCTCATATGCATGGTTTGATTCAGCTTAGTGAAAGACACCTCCCATCAGAGCTGAAATGGCTCTGAGGTTTTAACGATTTCCCACATGGAAAGGGCACACTTAGTAGGAAATGTGTTCTGTTTTTTTTTTTTTCCAGTATGCCCAAATAAGTAACTCATGAATGTACCATCAATGAATACAATTGCTTTAAGGCAAGAATGCAGATCTGGAAAGAAAACAGAGTCCAGGGGTGCTTGCTTCTTCAACAGATGGACCTTTTAGACACCCTTAAAGCACACAGCATATATGAGAACAAAATGTTAGACTCTTGTTTTTGTTGGCTGTGAATAAATTCATCATGGGATACATGGTTTAAATATGACCTGATGTAATTCCCATTCTCCTACTACTAGCTGCTATCTGCTGAGCCAATTTCAACTTCAGCTCAGTTTCTTTTGAATAAAGATTGCAGGCAGACTCTTGTCTTCATTTGTTTTGTCCAATTCAGGATGCAAAGTACAGAATATAGGGTGTTTTTTATTTTTGGGTGACTTTTTTATTTATATTGTGTGATTTTTTTATTTATATTGTGTGATTCAGTTTCAGCATATGACACTATTCTTTGCTAATTCAGTGTTAGAATTGACTCATCCATATCTAAGGTACAAAATTCTTGAGTGTTTTAACAATTGCTTTACGTTTTAGAAAATGCATATTATACCTTCTTGGTTTTTGCTTGAATGTGTATTTCAAGTTTGTGTTCTCATTAATAAATCATAGACACAGACAACTGAACTGTGCAGTTTAGATGTAAACAAGTCATTGGAAACAAGTACAGCAGCTTTCAAAGTTCAGCAGCCAAGGAAATCTTTAGTCGTTGCTTGTTTGTTACTCATGATTTAAACTTGTGGGTAATTATAAACCATTCAACAATTACACAGTATTAAGGGCCAGATTTTTTAAAAGGACATGGAGACCACAATCAGTTGCCCAGCTCCTGCCAAAGCACCAAAGTGAGTAGGCAAATCCAGCAGATTTCTGAGCTCCTCTTAGCACTTGGATACTCCTTTTCTTTATCCTTACTTGGGCAGTGAGCCCTTGAAAACCTGCCCATACTCTAGGCAGGTGAAGACAAAGTGAATGCAAAATACAGAATAAGCATCATATTAATGACTTGACTGTGCATTATCCCACAAAGAAGTTCCCATTTCCAAGTCTGAGAGACACCGTAACGGAGATGCAAATCCCTGGGATTTCCAACAGCTTTCCCTTTTTAGCTCAATAACCTGTGTAAAGTGGCACACTTAAATCAACATTTTTCTCGTTGAAGGGAATGTGAGGTTGCAAGTTCAGCCCCCTTGCTAGATACTTGGTGTTCTGGAGACCAGTCTTCTCCCTTTGTCACCTGCAAAGAGGCCACCTCAGCTGTCCCAGCAATCCTGGAGATTTACAGTGAATTTGTGTTTCAGAAACAAGTTGATAACCTTTGCACTGGCATGGAAGGCAGAACTTTTATTACAGGATTGTTAAGATAACAGTAGCTTTGAGTGTATACTGCTGGTGTGTTAGGAACTAAATAAAAATAAACCTTTGTGTGTTTGCTCAGCTACCTGGATCTCTGTGGTGGCCAAGGATGGGTAGCACTTAGCCAGTTGGTTGTTTCCTGCAGCTCTTGTTTTGAGGCAGTAGAAATGCACTCGGCTTTGCTGCTGCTTTGTTATCTAAAGAATCCGTATACTAATTGCCCTCAATAAAAATCAAAACAAAACCAAACCATGACTGTACCATGTGAGCTCTGCAGGGAGCTTCAGCATTCCAGGTCTGGGGCCATAAGGCCTGTGAGCAGATAATGGGGTGCACAGAAACTCTTTTTTAGCAAGAAGTACCATAAATGAATGGAAAGCCTGTCTGTCACCATCTGAAATTTTTCTTGGGTGATTTGAAGTTTCTGGACTTACGATATTATGTGAGAGGCCTTTAATTGGGGTGATGACAGCCCTAAAAGGAAGGATACTAAATGTGGCTTCCATCTCCCATGTATTCCCAATAATCAGCCTTTTTCATCAGTCTCAAGGAGCAGTTACCTTCTTGGGCAATAAAGGCTTCTTTAGATAAAAACCTGAGCAGAAGAGTAGGCAGGCTATCTAGTTCTATCTATCTATCTATCTATCTATCTATCTATCTATCTATCTATCTATCTATCTTTGTATGGGAGACAGATGCTATACAAATGCCCTCTGAAGGTGATATTCAGAAGCCTTTTTCTTTTTTTTTTTCCCTAAATGACTAGAGCAAGACAAAATGTGATAATAATACACACTGGAATGTTTATTTTAAAATAGATAACAGCTCTGAAAAGCCCTTGCCTAGTTCAGTACACTGGAACATCCCCGTGGCTTAACCTCCTGTCAGTGTGAGCCAGAGCAGGGTGAAGAATGCTTCTTGCCTTTCCCAGACAAACTCCTCTGAGGAAATTCAGAGCACACAGTTTGTTCAAACTCCTTTTTTCCTCTTTAGACTTATTAATTATTTCAGGTTGATGCATGAGCTCAAGGCTGAGCTGGATTCTTTCCTGGACATCTGCCTTAAATGAGTGCTTGTGCATCTTGCAGATCCCAACAGATCTTGTATCACAGGACATTCCTCTCATGTCCTGTATACCCCCAAATCACTTCCAACAGCTGGTATTTACACCTTGTGGGAAATACAGGGATCTGGAATGGCAAGGCTGAAAGCAGGACTGAACAGGGGAAAGCTGAAGCACAAACTCCAGGCTTTGCCCTGCCTCCCTTAGGTTTTAATCAGCCAAAACCCCTACTGAGTCACAAGATTTTTCACTTCCAAAAGAGCTGTGTGAAAACAGAGGGAGGGCTTCAGGCCGATCCAGTACAATAGCTGAAAAACAACACGACAAAGTAAAAAGAAGGAAGATAAGCAGAGCACACAGCTTAAGAAAAGCATTTTTGTTAGACAGAGTGTCCAATATCCAGCTGGGCCTCTGAAGAAGGAGGTAACAACTAATGTCAGTGTGATGGGACGTGAAGCATCTGACAAATATATCCTAGAGTTTTCTTTTTATGTTTTGGGCATGACAGGAAAGTTTGAATTACAGGTAAGGAATGGCAGGTGTTAATGCCACTCTTCCACTTCTTACTTCAGAATTTAAAGTCCAGGCTATCTGCTTTCTTTTTCTCTCCAGGACAGTAGTCACTCTTTTACAAAGGCCTTTTGTTAGTATCCCATGTTTTGTTTGTGCACAATATTGTCAGCAATATCAGCATATGTTTAGATAAAAAGATCTACTAAATAGACTGGTTTGGGGTTTTGGGAATTTATCTCAGAAGATAATACTCCAGTAGATTTTTCTAGTGGCTCTTATTAGTTGGCTTTGTCTTATCTAATCAGACTCTGCAGCCAATCAATACAGAAACTTGCCAGTCAGTGCAGAAGCATTTCATATGGCTATATTCCTGAGGCTCACAGGAAAAATAGGGAAAGGAGCTTAGAAGTGCCTTTTGTTTTGTTCTAGTTAAATGCCATTCTGAACAAACGGTTACTGGATCAGCTGCTAGAAGCTGATCCCTGCTAGCTTTTCTGGCACTGCTTTATGCATTAGTCTGTAAAAGTCTTTCTTTCTCCCGAGGTGAGATTCTTTTCTATTTTTCAGACAAGTGTCAGTATTTTGTAGCAATGTATTTACTCAACCTACCTAACTGGACTTGCTACCCAGGGTTCTTCTTGCTAAGGGTCCTGGACTGGTGGTGTTTACAGACAATCAAGTTGCTTGACGCCAAGTGTTTACTTTGGTTAACTCCTGCTTTTTCAGCAGTGTAGTTTGTAGTTTTTTTCAGCAGTGTCGTTTGTAAGCAGCTGAAATGAAAGGGTTTTAAAACAGCAGACTGTCAACATATCCATCAGACTGAAAGAACCTTCTTTCCATGGTGTCAGGGAAGCAGGAATAAACTCTTCGCATGCTTTTGTGGTACCACCTGAAAGCCATCTCTTGGCTGTTTTCCTTTGCTAGTCTTTGGCCCCTGGTCCTCAGCATCGCTTCTAGGAGCTGCCCAAAGGTAATATAAAGCATATTCGGAGAAAAAAAAAGTGACTGTTGGCTGCTAACATATCCAAAATGAGAACAAGGAAGTGGTGGTATTTCATCCAGAGCCATTCTCATTGTTCTTGCTTTCAACCTCCATAATATACCATAGCACTGTATGAATGTAGAAAACACCTCAGTTTATCAGGCAGTTATAATACAGTGTTACAGGGGCTGACATTTGGTCACAGGTGCTTATTTGTCATTATTTTTGTTCCATAAAAATGTCAGGCATGGAGACTTATCATCAGCCATGGATAGTAGCTCTAAGAGAGTTAGACAAATACAGGCTCTGGTGAATCATCTGGAGGGTGTTTAATCATGGAAGAAGTGTCATGGATATGATATTTTTCTCATATTCTTCCAGCCCATTGTAAATGAGGTTGGTTCTTCCGAGGATGCTGACTTACATCTGATCCTTCAATGTGCTGAATTTGGTCATCCAACCAAACCAGCGCTCATGTATATCACTGATAGGATGTGAGTTCATGAAGATGCTGGTGTGAAGTGCTGAGATGAGCCCTGAAGCCCCTTGTTATATTTCAGTGTCATGAATTTATCTTCTCTGTTTGTTTGATATACTTTTAGATTTTATAAATTCCACATTCTGGAATGAGAAAACCAGATGAAACCCACTGCTCTCACTTCTTGGTGCACACCTGTCTCTATAAATGCAAGCAAAGGCCATCTGTGTCTTTTGATGCTGCAGGTGTCCACAGCTATGTTACAGTTTCAATCTGACCTTTTCCACTGTGAAAGCTAAATGAGGAGTGTAAAATGTTCCTGATTTAGTTTCTGTGATCAAAACCAAGAGATATTTCAAGCCTTTTCAAGCACGATGAATGAGGAAAAAGGCAAAACATGTGGGGTATGTGAGATCGCTCAACTGTTTCAGCCCCTCAATCTGTAGGGTAGAACAGCAGCAGCAGACTCTGAAGGAAAGATGCAAGCTGACACCAAAATGATGTGCATCTGGTCCTGTCTGAGGAGCATGACTGAGGCCTACAACACATCCCACATCCCTCCTATGAGTGTAGGAGTCGTGGTAGGTATGACTCTGACCTTACAGCTGAACTGATGCATATATCTACAGGGAGAATGGGTGAGCAACGAACACAGAATCATAGAACCATAGAATAGTTAGGGTTGGAAAGGACCTTAAGATCATCAAGTTCCAACCCCCCTGCCATGGGCAGGGACACCTCGCTCTAAATCATATCACCCAAGGCCTCGTCCAACCTGGCCTTGAACACTGCCAGGGATGGAGCATTCACAACCTCCCTGGGAAACCCATTCCAGTGCCTCACCACCCTAACAGGAAAGAATTTTCTCCTTATATCCAATCTAAACTTCCCCTGTTTAAGTTTTAACCCATTACCCCTTGTTATATCAGTATGGTCCCTAGTGAAGAGTCCCTCCCCAGCATCCCTATAGGCCCCCTTCAGACACTGGAAGGCTGCTATGAGGTCTCCACGCAGCCTTCTCTTCTCCAGGCTGAACAGGCCCAACTTTCTCAGCTTGTCTTCATACGGCCTAAGTCTGGGCTATCCTTGGTAGCAGCGTCCAACTGTACCCTGGCATCCTTTGGTAAGGGAGCGGTTTGCAGCATTGTACAGCACAACACAGAGGTACATCAGTCTAGGCTGTGGGGGCAACTGCGGGATTAGGGTTTGAGCACAAACCAGAGTGTTGCAGCATTCGGCACATAACTGCTGGAGCAGTGCTCAGAGAAGGCAGCCCTGCAGGAAGACACTTCTGCAGAAAGACTAGCTGCAAAATGTGCTATGGAAAGAAAACAGATACAAGGTGCAGCCAGGGGACAATTTCAGACCTCTGAGGCTCAGTCCAAAAGAAAGAAGCAGATAAGCTAAAAAAGTACAGGCTAGTCCTTGGCAAACAAAAGTGATCAAAAATACATGGTTTCAATATATTGTCTTTGATTCAGTTTTCTCTTTTTCTCACACAAATGACAATGATTGCCATTAAGATCAATTCTGGAATAAAACCTGTGCAACTAAGTTAAGAATGTGGCTTGTTTTCTGTCTAAACTTTCAAGATGCAGTCTTACTGGATGTGTGCAAGGACTAAGGTCCTAAATATAAATGGTTACTCTATTTGCTTTCCTGTTTTATTACAGCTGCAAAAGTGAGCCATAATGATTTTTATAGTACTTGATCGTATTTGTCAGCTACAGGACAGAATGAACTCAAATGATAACTACTGGCTCAGCCTCAAAGTGATAAACATGTCAAGATAACTGCAATCATTATTTTCTTTAAATGTGAGAATACAATGCAATTTAAACCAGCTTTTCTTTTCTCTTTCTTCATTTTAATATTCATACGATCAATCACCAGCCATAACTTTTATTATGACTATGGACACAAAGGATCAAATTCTTATGGCCTGGCCTTAGTTTTCCAATGGTAATCTGCCAGCACCAGTAATTGTGCAGTTTAGGTCATTTGAGTACCCGATTATCCCCACAAATTAGGTAACTCAACATCTACGCTGCATGCTGACATAACCAGGAGAATAAGCTAATTCACAAAACTTGGCACATGTAAGTTGAAAGTCATACTTCAGGCCAGAAAATGAAAATTTTGCTTTCCTTGTTTATTGTTATGATATCCCCTAGGACTATCTAAAGACAGAAAACTTAAAAACATTTGCATTAAATGTGCAGTTTCTTTCAAGACTCTGGCTATAGCCTAGCTTTATGGTTAGAGATACTTGTCCACAAGTAGTCAGCAGGTTAATGTTGTCCAGTAAAACACTGGATTGTATTTCTTTTTTTTATTTATTTTAATTCAAAAGTATGAAAGAAAATCAGCAGTTATGGAATCTATGTGGAGATACAGATTAGTGTTTGATTAAAAAATGGGAAACGAGGTCAAGGAAGAAGTTATTAATTTACACAAATGAAAAGTATTTAAGGGCATATTTATAGGTCAGTATCTTCATAAATGGCCTAGTCAAAGAGATGGTACCAAGGTAGCAATGTTTATGGGTAATTAAAAAAGCTAAAGTCAATTGAGAGAAGTTGCATGAAGATCTTACAATGCCGAGTGATTGAGCCATGAAGAAGAGACGATGCTTGCAGAAAAGTGGACAACAGGGACTAGGAATTCACTGACAAAATATGCAAGGTGAGACATAAGAAAAATGAGACCAACTATGTACATAACATACACAATAACATCTCTATCTACCTTCTGCCTTTCAGGAAAGAGTTAAAAATTGCTCCCTGCTTATTAGTGGTCAGAAAGACAAAGTGAGCATTAGAGGTTATTACAAAAGGAGTGCAGAATAAAAGAGAAACTGTCATCATCCACCTGTATAAACACTCAGTACTCCCATATCTTGAGTCATGGATGCAGACCTAGTCCCCAGAGGGTGAAAGAGACAGGACAAGGAAAGCTGCAGACTCAGATGTCCCTGACCCATGAGATGAAGAAGTTGGGAGCTTGGCAAGGGATGTCTCAGCCTGTCCTTGTTGGGATCACAATGGGCTCCTGCTCCAGATGGCCTGAGCTCTTATAGCTTTTCTTATGCCTTATAGGTAAGCAGAACTTGTTACAAATGCAATGCACTTTATTAGTCATGCAGCATCCCTCCCTTTTTGGGTGGGACCCATCATGGGGAGAGGTGTCATGGGGGACTCAGCATCCTGGCAGGTACCCTTGGTCTGGGTTGTCCTCACCTCATGGTGGCCTCTCATCCCCCACACCTGTGCTATCATGTTCTCCTGGAGGTTTTCCCATTTGGGCTGGAGGTAGTTTCTGTCCCTCCTACTGGCACCCCAGCTACCTAATCCTGTGGCCCTGTCCTCTCCCAGGCTGGAGACTTTGGAATGAAGGCAGTCACTGCCTCCACTGTTGAGGTCATCTACCCTGCTCCAGGAAGCTGGGGAGGCAGGGGAGCAAATGAAAGGAACTCTGTCCTTGCTCTGGGTGCAGGTATGGCTCTTGGCTTCTAGTGCTGTCATGCTGTGTCTACCTCCTCAGTCCCAGAGAAGCAGGCAATGGCAATGCTGCCTCTCGTGCAGTGGAAACCCCCATGGGAAGCAGCAAGGGGCTTAGGCATGCTGGCAGGGAGGACAGCAGGCACACACTTGTGTAAAAATTGAGAAGGCTAGCTGATTGCTTATTTTCTGCTTGGTATGTTATCTTAAAGCATTTCTGCAGAATTGTCATGAACATGTGCCAGCCGAAGTACAGAACTCATTGCCTGTCATTCACTATGATAACAAAAACACTCATGATATTTTCAGTTTGGAAAATAATACCCCTGGGAGGTAAGATTTTGCCAGGCTGTTTTAAAACTTTCCTTCATGTCCAACAATATGTACGTGACTCAGCTACTAAAGAGGCATCTAAATAAAGAGGCTTCTCTTATGCTTTATATTCACAAAACTCTCATTCCAGTGAGCAAAGAAACACTCCCCAGCTTTTCTACATGTTCTTTCTTTGATCTGCAGAGTGCTAACAATAAAGCATGTTTGTGTGAATCATAAATGAAGAATTATTTCAGAGACCAATTTTTTTAGGAATCCTGGTCATGATTTAGTATGACACAGCTATGTAATTAAATTATAAGTGTATGTAGTTCTCTACATTATTTTCTTTCATTTAGTCTTTAAAAAATGCTTGTCAGGAGTGTAACAGTCTTGAGATGTTTTCATTTTAATGGAAGTCAAAAGGCTTAATGCTATTGTGTAATATAAGAGAGAGTTTTAAATTTGCTAATAATTTACTGATATGAATGCATGCTGTCATGCAGAGCCTTCCCAAAGGTATTTCAGTGCATTATCTGAGTGGTAGATGCTTTGAAAAAAATGCTTACAAAGTTACTCCTAAAGTACAGCTTATTCAGACTGTAATGACAGTGCAACTTGAACATTGCTTTTAACATTTCTGTGCAGGTTCTTCATCTGTGTTTGTACAGTACTCACATAATGGGGTCCTAGTCTATTCCTGGGGACCATAGGAATCACCAAAGTACAAATAATTTTAATAAAATTGATATAAACCAAAAGTCATACGAAGAGGTGTAAACCCATTGTATAAAGTTGTTATGTCAGACAAGGCCTACTTTGAGTGATCTCTAAGTTTATATGAAATTTGTTTCAAAATCCAAAGGATTTTTGTATTTCATAGTAGAACAGCTAAATGGTTTGCCATGAGTAAATTATGTTAGCATAGCCTCTTTGCTTGCAAATATATTGGAAGTTCACTCTAGCTTTAAATAGAACAAACACCTGCCAAGTGTTTTGGGTATTGCTTTTGGTGCATGCCGTGTTCATTTTACTCTATGTGGCATTTTAATGTTCTTTATTTGTACAGTGCAGATGACTACCGTTATTTCTGTTCTCTGAATTGCCAAATCAAACTTTTAACAAATAAACTGACTTCAAAACTAACATGCTGTGAAGAGCAAAGGTTACTGGCTAGGGGCAGGTAGGAGCACTAGCATAAATGATAGTACTGAGGTAAATGAATACATTTGTGTAAATGGTGATGATGAGAAAATAGGTACAGTAATGTGTGCAATGAGGATGTCTCTTCTAGAAATGAATGCACTGGGTTTTATATTCTACCAGTTCTAGAGCCTAGTTTAGGAAAGCATTTAAGCACATCCTCAACATATGAGCTTACATATTAGTAACTGTCTCCTTCAAAATGAATTTGTTCTTACATCATAGTCGCAGTTTCTTGGAATAGGAGGCACGATGGCAATAGTATAGGGAATGATTTTGAAATGGTATTAGATCTGTGGATTTGAACAGAGAGAGTTGCCAGCTCCCACTGGTGTCACATCCTGTAAAATATCTTCCTGTAAATGGAGATGCAGTGGGTTTTTTTTATTTTCTTTGTAGTTCTTCATTTTATAATAGAAATGGGATATGCCACACTATATTTCAAAGAGATCAGTGTTATCCTTGAGTAACTCTGTTTATCCATCGGCCTCATGCCTTTTGAAGTATCCATACACCTAAGTAGCCAGATCCTTTAACACTTGCAGTACTGTAGGTCAGGAATATCTGTACTATAGTAAACGAGCATCACATCAGCATAAAGCCGGTGAAAAGCTAAGCAGGCCCAGCCCCAAAAGTCATGTCATACATGACAACACATCTATCTTAAAAATTAGTGTTTTGTTAGATGGTAACTTTGAGGAAGTTTCACACTGGTTAGTCTCCTCAAAGGGGAGTTTTCCTCATGGTAATTTTCCCATTAGCTGCTAGAAGAACATTAGCTTTTAAATCTTTAGTATACAAAATCACCTGTTCCCTAGTCACCATAGTTTTAGACATCCTCAGGAGAGGCCACAAACTTTGCTCTCCCCCAGTGATGAACATCCTTCTGATGTTCTGCCCAGTCTTGATCTGTTTTAATGGGAACGCAACCTTCCTCAGGCTTCAGAAGATCAGTTTTGCCGTGTTTTTAGGCCAGTCACTTAAGCTATGGATCAAGGACTGAATCTCATTCACTCTGTGAACAGCTTAGGCTTGAAGGTTTGCCATGAGTACTGTGCCAGTTGTGATCTGGCCTGTTTCACTGAAATATTTATACTAGTAGAAGACGAAATGTAAACTCAGGTTACACCAGAAATAAGCTGTGCTTCTGGGAATGCTTGTATTGCAGGTTAACTGTCTTCACACAAAGATAAGGTTTATATAGCAACAGCTGGACAGCTTTTCCACTGCTTTAAGTAAGTTCTTTTTACACCAGTTTTAAAGATTTTAGGCTCACAATTTATACTAGACTATAGCATTTGCTGACTGTATCTGAATTAGCAGGCAGTGCAGATCCAGAGGAGATTTGTGAAGCAAAACAGTTGTGGCTGAGATCCTGACATCCATACCTTACATGCTTCAGGGACGTTTACTTTGCACTGGCCCTAGCTGGGGCCATGCACAACATTCCCATTAGCTGCTGGAGTAATTTGGCTCCATAGGCACACATTCTGCAATAGCTTCGTTTGAAAGGAACCCAGTTTTTGTACTCTGAGATCACACTCTGTGATGTGAACCAATGTACATTAAGTGGTGAGAACGTGCAGCTTCACTTCAAAGTATGCTCCAGATCCAAACTGAAACCCTAAAGTAGATACACCCACTCAGAAGAATTAAAGGAGAGCTACCCTCTTGGCCCTTTGACACATGGAGAGGGAATATTGAAATTGAATGAATTCTGGGAAGCAGCCACTGAAAAAGGATCTTAAATTAAGATTTCCAAGAGGTGGAGAAATGTTGAAAGATGTGACAGAGAATGGCACAAGAGACAGGAGTCTACAATGCAACATAGCAATACGAAGGAAAGATCAGCATTATTTGGCAGTGCCTAGGAAAGGCACAATGCCCTGCACAGCCATTCTCTGTTGCCCCTAGACTCTGGTGAAAGTGCACCTGGACATTGCATTTATTTCCTGATACTTAATGCTTCCTTCCCCAGACAAGCCCCAGAGAGGCAAATTCAAAAGAGTTCAAAGCACACCCAGGAAGAGACTGATTTGTGAGCAACAGCTTCATCTTGATTTACGTGATTGGCATTTTTGTTAATTTTGGGAAAAGCCAATCAGATTAAATTGCTGCTTATGAAGCCGTATACAACTTCTTGTTCCACCTGCTAGTTCTTAATTTCCTCTTTGAGTCACTCAGCACTTACATAGATGGTTCCCTTTAATGGATCAGTGGTGATTTTTCTGGTTTGACCAAATAATTCTCAGACTCTGAAACAGCTGAAGCTGCCAGAGCAGTTCCTTAATTTCACTAGCTTGAACTGGCTGTACAGTGTGGCAAAGAACTGAAAATCCACAGAGCCTCCCCTCCAGTTCCAAATTACAAGAGCAGGTTTAGGGATGGGAGAATGACTATGAATCCCAGAACAGAAAAGCAGTGCTGGCTATCACATTTCAGATAATCACAGTTCCTTCCTCCACTAATGTATACTTCTTGGATAAGCTGCAATAATAACAGTTATATGAAGAGGATTTCCATCTTTGATACTATCAGTCTTTTGTACTATGAAATCAGGAGAGCAACTGGCACAGGTAATGCAGCTAGAAAGTCGTCAGTTCTTCCTTCAAAGTCTCAGATTACATTTTTTACAGTAAAAAACTCTGAAGCGATTCCTCTCAAGAGACATACTGCTCCTCTATCCTTGTAGTCATTTAGCTCAAGCAGAAGGAAACAGAGACAGATGCATTGTCTGCAGCTCTCCAACAAACATGGTGGTTCCAAAAAATGGCTTTTTTGGTTTAATATTTATTTTTCATGTGACAAGCACGCTGAGGAAATGTGGATGTAAAAACAGGAAATGAGACATAGTCAAGCATGGTCATGCTCACGGTGGTGGGGAAATGCAATGACTTGAAGACCTGATCTGGATCAGAGGACGAGGTGGTGTAAGGTAATAAAAATATTACCAAGTCTGTTAGTTACTGAACTTAGTAATACAATGAGACCCAGTGCTAGAAATCAGCAGTTCTTCATTTTCTCTCCTTGTTTCCTCTACTCCCAGTCTGCCTTTCCTGATGCATCTCATGCTCCCAGCTGGATAACAGAAATCCTGCCTCAGCTGCAAGCTGTTGGCTGGCAGCCATGTGAGAGTTTATGATGGTCCTAGTGCCTCTGGAAGCAATCCAGGTGGCATCATCTTCACAGTTGTGAATTCATTTTATGCCTTTACAGGTTGAGGGTTTTCTCATGTCTAAAAGGCCTGTCCCTGGATGGCTTCTGGGGACACCTTGACCAGGCTCCGAAGTGTGATGGTGCCATATTTCTCTCCACTGTAAATTTAAAATAAAACGTTTTTGAGGATCCTATTTGGAGTGAAGTGGGTTAGGAATGCAGTTAAAAAAAAGAAGTGTAAAGTGTACTGGTGTTGACACTATGGCTGAGCTAATTTCATCCGCATTTAGACTTAGTCTAAGAAAGTTGGTAGGGATTTTTGAGAGCCTGCAGAGAAAGTGGTACTGCAGGGTGTGATCCACTTTGGACTAATTTAGGACCAAGAGCCCAGGAGCAAGACATTGACCCTGGGAGGAGCCTGTCTCAACCCAGTGACTTGAGGGGGGTCATAGGTGCAGTTCAATGGGGATGATTCTTTACCTTTATGATGTGCCTATGTAACCATGTAAGCATGGGTCTGAGTTTTTCTCAAGTCTAAACTCACCTGCCAGTCCTGCCGTTAGCTGGGATTCCCAAGCACAGACCTCAGTTCCAGCTTTTGCCTGGGGAACTCTCTGGAAAGGAGGAAGCCAGCCTGGCTTGATGTCTTGGGTCAGCCATGAGTACCCATCTACACCTTCCACATTACATGCCAAGATCCTGTCCGCTAGCAGGTCTACGGCCATGGCTCTTTCATGGGGTGTTTTAAATAGACTGCCACCAGGTCATGATCCACCAACCCAGTAGTGCCCAGGAGATTTAGTTTCATACCAAAGGGTATGCTTTACAAAAACTCCTTGAAATATCTCCTGACCTGTTGACAATATAAACTAAATATTAAACTATGGTTTTGCGTGTCCCACCGACCATCTCTACATGGACCACTCTGCCTATGTAATATTTGCTGGAAAGAAGGATTTGGGTTTTTTTTCCTTCCTGTCTCCTGAAGTGGAAGTAGTTAAAAGAGACTGGGCTGAGTGAGCAGCAGCCCAGTGCTCAGTGTAAGGCACTATCTGAAAGAAAGCAGATGTCTTTCCATTCATCCTCAGGTGGTAAGATGTCTGGCACAATTACTAGTGCAATGTACGGGGCAGACAGGAGCATTTAATTTTGGCTTTGAGTGCTTGGGCTACTTCTCATCTGGGAGGTGCCTTTTGAAGGTCACCTTTTCTGCCTGTCTTTAACAGAAGGTGAACAGTGGATTCTGACATAAATATCAAATCAGAGTCAAATCCCTCTTCCATATGTTCTTAGGAGATATAATAGGTTTGTAATGTTAATACTGTTTGCTGGTGTGATTTCTTTCAAGCAGCAAGGGAACACCACCCCTGAAGATATTGAGAAGTCACTCATTGTCATGGAGTACTCTGTTATTTTTAAAAAGCAGGGCAGATTTTATTCTTTAACTAAATCTTCTTTTGAGGGAGGTGGTGGTAGGAAGCAACAAATTCCATTTTACTCTACCACTCGTGTCAAAACATCTGCATCAAACATTCAGTGCATAGTGACATAGCAAAACAAATGTAGAGCAGACATTACAGATGGATGGCTTGTTGACAGATTAGCAGATGAGTTTCCCGTATGTTTTTGAAAAACATAGCTCCCTAGATATAATGTACAAAGAGGAAAGCTGGGATTAAAGATCAGATAACAAAAAGCAAGGTTTCCTTTTTAGTGTTTGCTATTTCAATTCCCCAATATCACAGAAGATATTAAAAGCAAGTAAAAAACAATATGCCACATCCAACATATCCAACATGTGAAACATGGACATCTTTCAGGATTAAGGCTGTAATTAGAACTGAGTGAAATGCTTTGGTCTTTCTATTTATGTGGAGTATACAATGGAGATTTGGGTTACTGAAGCTGCTTGCAAAATTTGTGTTGAGTTCATCAAATTATTTTGGCTGAAAAAGAGCTGATTCCTTTAAAAAATATTAAAGGTTGTTTTCTAAATAAAATGCTCCTTTTTTGTTTTGAAAATGGCATTTTGTTTATAAATGTGCCTAACATTAAATACAGGAATTAGATTACACTTTAAAATTAATCATGTTTGACCCAAAATAAAATAATTTTGTTCCTTCTTGCTGTTTGTTTGCCAAAGAACTAAAGACCAGATTTAGATACAATATGAGTTATGGATCATTTTTAAGTAGCTCTGCTAATTCAGGCATATCTTAATATGACAACTGAGATTCTTCTCCTGAGTCAGAAGAGTAGATATGTGTCTGGGCTAACTCTCCTACCATTTTCAGATCTCTAAAATCTTACCAGCAAAGTAGCTCTATTGAACTGCTTAATCCTTTTGGTGCTGACTTCTCAATCAGATGTGTAATCAGTTTTTCTTGCTCTGTGAAAGCTGGCTCCTGTATGATGTTGAGACCAGAAGTAAGATGGTTGCAGTGTTCAAAAACGATGTGCCTCATGCTGCATGACATACTGCATGGTGTGCAATGCATTCTGTTGGATCCATTAGAACCCAGCGTTGCTGAATGTGTATATTTTGCTTGGGGAGGACTGCATAGTGTCACCTTTTAGTAGGTTGAACAACTTGACATGGTGCATAGCAAGCTCTGAGAAGTACAATGATAAGGCATTTAAGACAATCATATGGTTCTGCTCTGTTACATGTAGTTTGAGGTAGAGAGGAGGGAGGAGGAGGAATGGGAAGGCCTCCTCACAGTAATTTCTTGGTGTTTCTCTGGCTAACTTCAGCCAGATAGCATAGGGAAAGCCTTCTGATGAATGCCTTGGGAGAAAACAAAGCATAAGCTTCTCCTGCAAGTTACCCCAGCTCTGGGTATTTCAGTTGGGCAAAATCTAGAGTTGATCCTTTACAGTGTATGAACACTGCTGGTAGCAGGAAATCCCCAGTTCTCCCTGGTAGTATAAAAATTAATTTGATGGTCAAGCCTTACATAGCTCTGTGAGGGGTTGGCGACCTCCTCCTTTTCATTCAGTTATCCATACATGGGCAGACCTAAACTAGCTGGTGGGTTTTATAAAACCTAATATGAATGGAATTATTTTAATGTATTGCTTCAATTTTTTTTTAACTTTCCTTTTATTACATGCTGACAGAAAAATCCAATATATAATCCACTGACAGCTAGCGAACACCAGAGCCCAAGAAGTCATCTTACAAAGAAGGATATGCAATTTTGTATTTCCATCAAGCGTGATAGAATAATAAGTCAGCTGCCACAAGCCTTGGAGAACTGGCTGGGATTGGACCTCCTACAGCAAATTGCAATTAAGATTGTAGAAATTTCCCTTTCCAGGACTTGGTTTGCAGAATATAAGGTCTCAATATTTTTTATAAGCTTCCAGTTTAGGCCACTATGTAAGGCAAACTAGGATAATAAGAGGGGTAGAATTAGCTCCTGTCTTACCTTCAGTCTGTCCCACCACAGTCCTCTATTTGAAAGAAAGGTTCCGAGTGTCCTGAGGAACTGGGCACCACAACCCATGTCCAAGTCTCTCAGAGCAACTGTGCGCCAGCTGCTTTCCCAGGGCATGAAATGCATGTCACCTCCCAGCAAACTTCAGGTGCTTACCTGTGGCACCTCCATCAGGTGCCCAGTCCCCCACAGGTCCCTCTGCAATCGGTGAAAGAAGCTAGGCCCCTTCAGAGGTCAAGGCAACCCTCCTGCAACTCAAACTGAGCTCTGGAGGAGCTCCCTCACCTTCGCTAGCTGTAAAGAGAGTTCAGGTCCCTGCACTTCTGTCCAACTCTCGCACTGTAGAATTTGGAGCCCTTTTTAAGTAATACATAGGGTCTCTTGATAAGGAGCCTATTTAGAGATCTGTAGAGGAAATGTCTGACTGTGCTACTTAGGTAAGCCCTACAGGACAGCTGTTCTTTGGATGCGGGTCAGGATGGGTTTGGGGTGAAGGCATGGTAGCTCCCACTCCTTGGATACCACAGCAATACTCTTGGCTCTGCCCTGATCTGTTGTTTTATTGCCAGCATGTTATGCAGCTCAGAAGTTGCCTTCTGGCAGGATGTTTCAGAAGACACTGAGCACTTTGTCTTCCATTCTGTGCCAGCAAGAACAACAGAAATTTTGCCTGGGTAAGATGCCAGAACACAGAGCCTAAATAGGAAATGCAGAAACTGAGCTATCCCCCAGTCTGTGGACTCTTCATTTCTCCAAAACAGGTGTGAGTTACCTGTGTGGGAGATGTCTTCTGTTCCAGCGCATGTGCCAGGTCATACTTAATCCATTTTCAGAGTGGAGACTGCTTTGAAACTGAGCTGCCTGTATGGAGAGTGCAGTGGAAGAGGAAGGAAGGAATGATCATATAGTTTGACTGCAGTACACTTCTGAACTACTCAGTATTTCTCTGTCTGGGTCCTGTGAAACAAAGACAAGCTTACCCTAAACCGCTGTAGAGTCCTTTTGTCTACAGCTGTAGATTTTTTCTTCAACAAATTCTTCCTGCTTTAGGAGAACATGCTGTTAAGCATGAGACCTTTTGAAACTAAAACATTAATCTTTTAAGTTCAGGTGATTTCATTTTGATGGCCGAAAGCGCTGCAATTTATTTCTGGGATCACCTTTCCCTTGTGAACTGCAGTGACATGGCCAGAGGGGCTGGCAGCCCAGGCTGCTCTGCCTCTCTCTGTCTGGAGAAGGCAGGACTCCCACATCTTCGTGGCAACACCAGGTCTGGGAGCTGGGCAGGTATAGGGGACAGTTGGCTGTGTCTGTTACCCAAATAGCCGTCCTTTATCTCCTCTGTGGAAAAGATGATGGGTTAACCTACTTAGCAAGATCTGGCCTATGGGCAAATAGCTAAGCCACATTGAAAAGTTCATAGCTTAAGGTCTTTTAAGGTAGATATGTCCTTGTTGGCTGGACTTGTGCATTTCCATATTTGTAATTTGACCAGCATGTACTGTTGGAGGAGCTTTCAACATTTAACCTTTAGCTTTTCAACCCAAAACACAGACTTGGTTTATAGGAGAATGCAAAAATGACTGACCTGCTTTTTCTCTTTCAAGTTTCATGAAGGGAACAAGTTGCAAGAGTGCTGCAGAGTAAGAGGGGGTTAAATAAAATATTTGGCTTAAAAAAGTAAAAAAACGTTTAAGAGGACAAAGGGCCAAGCTCTGATCTTATTTCCAGCAAAGCAAAGCTGACTTCAGCAGATTTGGAGCCCACCTGAGCTCTGCAGCTCTGGATGAAACTGCAGTATTTAACGTGAGGCCTCGGGGCCCCCTTAAAGGCTGTCAATGCCAGACAAGCTGCCCTAGGTGCCATACTGATTGTGTGTATTGAGAACATGTACATCAGAAGTGAGTGCAGCATGCACTCTCCAGCTTGGCAAAGGTCACTTGACCTCACCAACAAAATCCTTCCTGCAAGCTCCGTGCTGGGTGCCTAATCCAAGCACATGGAGCCCGTGAATATTGTTGTGCTCAGGATCAGGCCCACCTCTTAAGTTTACTTCTTTCAGATTGCTATTGCTTTGTCTGAGCTCCCCACCATCTCCAGGGAGTGTCATGAATGAGTGGCGAAGCGGGCTTGTCACACCTCGGTGCTCACAGACTGTAAATAGAACAAGCTCACACCACTCCCACACAAGCATGCATTACACAGTTAAACAAAAATATCTGTACTTTCCAGATGACTCCAACGATTTTTAATGCCACTGACTCTACATCATGTGCTTTTCTATTACCCCAGGAGAGCACCCAACTCCTGTTGGGCTGGGACTGCTACCTGGTACGGCTTTGTGTCAGCCACACCATGTGTAGTTATGGGTAGCTCAGTTTGCTTATGGTGTCTGGGAAGATTTTACCATGGTCTCTATGGGCCACATCTCTTTTCTAAATCTTTGTCTCTAATGAGGCAAAGCTGGGCCCAAGTCCCCTTGCCAAATCCCACTGTGCCAGTGACCTAAAATGAGCAGGGATTACTCCCGTGAGTTAGTATTGACCGTACATCACAAAATTATCCTCACAGTTTACTGACAGTTTTCTCTGTCTTGAAGTTCAGTTTGAATTCAGACATATGGCTTTAAAATCTCCAGAGATCACCAGCAGTGCTGTAGGAAGGAGATTTCATTCCCTGTCCCCATTAGTCAACAGTGAGCTTTCCTGTGCTAAACCCACTCAGGAAATGCTGCAACAAAAGAGGTAAACAGTTCTCAGCATTCCTCGTTGCTCAGAAGGAGTTAAGCTCTGCACAATGGCCGGCCGATCGAGTTCTTCTGGCATTATCCCATGAGCTTAAGTCATTGCTGATGACTTCACCCTCATGGTGACATCAGCCTCTAATCTCGTGAAGGTGAATTCATGTGAGATTGTTTCAAAACAATTACTCCCTGAATTGTAGGCCATTTCAATTGATATATGGATGCAACATTCACTTTAGCAGATTGTAGCCTCTCTTATGAAGTGTGTGCACACATTTTCCATATTGTATTTCAGCTTGTGTGTTATGTCAGAAATGGGCACTGCTGGAGATCGTCGGGAGAATGTGTTTGTTTTAAATGAGAAGTAAAAGAAACAAACAAAAACGAGCCCACTGATAGTGCTAATTTTATATGTATGGTTAAGACTTCTCTACAGTCATATATGTGGTTTTCTGACTCCGTCTGGATGCTGCCTCTGTCTCTGTCTCTGCTGGAATATTCCTTCTGCTTTGGCTAGGATGTGTCTTTGCTTCAGAGTGTGCTGGTCATTTCAGATTCTCTTGTCTTTTCCCATACATGGGGAAAAACATAGACAAACAAACATCCAGGATGGTTACTTAATAGATCACAATTTTTAACAATATTAGATATCTTTTTCTCAAATTAAAGATAGGCATAAGCACATAAAGACAATATATTGGGTCTTAAAATATTTTCTATTTTTCCCTTTCTTCTGAAGAAATGACTCAGAGAAACATGTAGACACAGTCAGCACTTGTAAGAAGTGGCTTTAATAAGAGCAGACAAGTAATCATCCCAGCTGTGCAATCCTTGCCGAAGTCAAAGGGGCTGAAAAGAAAGGCCCTATTTGTCCTGATGAGCAGCACACACATGTATACTGAAGGAGGATAGTGATGTATTTAGACTAGAAGCTCCCCAGACCTAGACCAGACATTTGTTTGCTTAACTTCATTGTTCTTTCCTTCTCTCATCACCTGTCCTCAGCTGACTGCAGTAATCCCTGTAGAACACTGCAGCATCATCCACCTTAAAACCAGGGGGAAAGAAATTTCCCCCTCCCAAGCAGTTCTCGTGCTTCCAGCTGCTAGTAGAAAATCTCTCTTAACTGCCCTATGAGTCTGGTTGCAGCTAGGGAGGGTGACAGGGCACAGGGCAGCACTGACGGCAGGAGGATTCGTACACTCTCGTCTCTATCCTCTGTATTGTGAATAGACTTCTTAATGTGACTAATAGCTCTTGGCATTGAACTGTAGCTCCTGAAGTGCAGAGCTGGCATGTCCATGCACTAATGTTTAAAGTAATGTGTCAGAAAAGTTTTATAGTGGTAGCACAGTATTGTTGGGGGCAAAGAAGCCTGCTTAAATAAAGCCAATAAAATTCTACTATCATCACTTTTTATTGTTGAGAGGGTGGAAATGACTAGAGTTTTTATTTGGTGTTAGCAGTGTTATGCTAGAATTTTTTCCACATTTAGAAGTGGACAAGGTAGTGATAAAAAAATCATTAAAAAGTGAAAAAGTTGTCCTCAGCTCCTGGATGCTCAGGAGGGGCTTGGCCAGAGAGGAAGCAAACCTACTTGTGGGCACCTAGAAATGAATTTTTTTTTCTCTTACAAAATAAATCCTGTTGTGCTATTCCTTTAGGAAGGAAATTGAGTCTCTGGATGACTCGCAAATGGTTTGCTCATTGTAGTGGCCTGTACATTTCCTGAATATCCAGATCTGATTTAGATTAGGGCCTTCTGGGAAGGGCCTGGGGGAAAGACTGGCTAAATAAGAGGAAATTTGTATAGTTTTTAGTCCAAGGGGCAAGCACTGTTACTCATTACATGTGTATAAGCTATAACAGAGGGGCTGCATCTGCCCTAGCTATCGTTAAGTTTGTCCAGTGCTTGATCCTTTTCCTCTGCCCTTTCGTCCTCTTTCAGAGGGAAGCAAGAAAAACAGAGAAGGGTCTCCCTAAACTGCTCTCTGTGACTGAAACCGTTATCAAGGTTAGATAAAATGCCTATAGTTTAACTCAAGAGAAGGAACAGGTAGGAAAAGTCAGATCACCAAGCGTTGCTTAAAATGCAGTTATTGTAGCTGACCTTCATGTGGGTAGAGAGTGAAACAGAAGCATGGAGTGAAACAGAAGCAGAAAAACTAAAGGTAAAAGAGGCCTTTCCTGTATTAAACTCCAGTGGAAATGGCAGCTTCACTCTGTCAAGCTCTTGATAACTGCTCCTAGAATGCCTGGTAACTGTAAACTGCTCTAAACCCATCAAAGTAATATATTCCTCAACAGCAGGCCAAAATACTGAAGATTGTTTGGGCCAAACTGGGGTGGTGCAATCTTTATAGTGCTGGAAGCTGGAGAGAGGTTTGAGAATGGGATTGGAGTGGTTTGGCAGTGTTGGTGCATGGTTCTGTATGCCAGGTATCCACATCCTCCCATGTGGATGCAGTGGCTGCTCTGTCAGAGCAAGGACGGTGGGCTGGTGGAGCCGCTGAAGGGCTGTGCTTGTGGGCCAGCCACTCTCAACCTCTGTTTCCCGATAAACCTTCTCTTCTGTTGGCTGGGGGAGCATCTCACAAGCAGTTTTCCTTCTCTGCCTGGTGCTTCAGAGGGCTAATGAGATGAAAGGGAATAAAGGAAACTGCCCTTGTAGTGTGCCCACCAATTTTGAATAGAGCATCTTCTGTGATTTGCATTTCGGTTGACCATGTGGCTACCAGATCCCTGTTCTTGTCTTACAGAAAGAAATTTCATTGTTTTCACTAAAAACCCCCATGCTGGCATGCAAAGAACAGCTCCATACAGCAGACTGTGGTTTGTTCTTACTGTCTTTTCTAGCTGTGCAAAAATAACCTGCCTTTCAAGATCCACCTTCTTTCCCCACTGTGTACTAGGTCTGTGTAAACCTTTTTCTATTGCGTGTGTTGAGGTTTTGCATTGATACAGGAACCTTGAGGATTCAAAGATACATTCAAAACAAACATAAATCCTCCACAAAAAAACCAAAGAGGTAATCCACCCCTATATAGCTCTGCAGTAGCAAGAGCTGTTCCACCACAGCATTGTCATTAAATGAAGGATCACCCACATCCTCAGAAAATAGGAGGCAGCACAAGTTGGTGCCCTTGGGCACTACTAGATGCCAGCAATGCTGGTCAGCTCTGCAAAATTTTGGTTTCTTTGTTAAAGATCTCTTACATCTGACTGGGGAACCATGTTTCAATATTTTAGATGATATTTTTTCATGCTTACAGAAAAAGCTATTGCTCATTCACGTGCAAGGAGGTGTTGCATCTTGGTTAATCATGAGCAGCTATTTGTTTCCTCAAGGTGCCACTTTTAAAATTTAGAAAGGGATTTCAAGTCACATTTGTTACTTTTATTGTGTGGTGACTTGGTGTCCTGGTTTGGATGGGATATAGTTAATTTTCTTGGAGTACAGCCTTAGGAGAATTCAGTGCTTTGCATAGAATCATAGAGGCAACTAGGCTGGAAAAGACCTTTAAGATCATCAAGTCCAACCATTACCTCAGGACTGCCAAGTCCACCACTAAACCGTGTCACTAAGGGCCTCATCTACACATTTTTTGAACACTTCCAGGGGCGGTGGCAACCTGGAGCAGCTCACCACTTTGTCCACCGTCTCCCATCACTGCTGAACCTCGACCCGATTTGTCAAGGTACTAGAGGTCTTACTCAAGTATAAGTAGGATGGTCTCTGAATTTTGTAGGGCTGGTGGAGTTCACTAACGAGCTGCGAGGAATTCTCCTTTCCTTCATTTTATGTTACCTCTCAAAAAGGTTTTGCTAGAGACTTAAAAGCTCAGTTGGGCGCTGTATGTTTAGGGTGAGATGTGGCAGCTGCTGTTTGTGGGCAGACATGCATGGGTTTGCAGAACAGAACTGGAGAGTAAAGCATGAGAAGTTTTTCCATTTTTAAGTGAAGCTATTGTTTTCAGGTAATAATGGAAATTCATGCAGTTGAATGCATGAATGACTAGTTCAAAACCAGTCAAAACCAATGACTCTTGAAGGGTTTTAAAGCGGGCTGCTGAAGTGCAAAATAGATAAAATATAGATAAAATGTGAGATATGTATATTTTTGAAGAGGTGTGGCTTCAATACTCTGCATGAGCTCACTATTGACTACAGGACCGTCTGGAAAAACAGTCTATTTCTTTTGCTTGTTGAAGACAAAAATACTTTGCAAACAATGTCTTCTGCTTGTCTGCCACAATGTTCAGTGGAATTGGGGACATGGCCAAGGAAACATATTATGTTGTTTTGTAGAACACACTTTCTCCAAGAAGAAATACATTGAGCAGGACAGCTGCACTGGTAAAAATGAGACCACTAAGCATTTTTCATATAAGGTTTTGAAAATGCTTTCTAAAGGACAACATCTCTTAGCTCCATTTTACAAATAGAGTATCTTAGAGAATTTTGAGAGATTGCACAAATTCACATGGCAAATCTGCAGATGCAGGAACAGGCTCCTCAGATTTATTTTTTTTGTCTTCATTTAATTGGGTAGGCAACCCTATGAGTCAAAAGGTAATGATGATGTAGACTTCCCAATAGGCTCAGCTATTTTCTCTTTGCCTTTAACCCAGCTCCCCCTTTGGACAATGGGGCAGCCATGGGGAGCTCCCTCTTTTCCCACCCACACTCATTCCTTGGCTAAGATGATGTAGGAAGAAAAGCAGGAGCAGCAAATTGTTAGCAGAAGAAGGGATTAATGAGGGGTCTCATATGGCACAGGAGCCCTCCCTACTCAATCTGTTTCTATAATTCATTTATTATACATATAGCCGCAGTGAAACATTTTGGTTTCTGTAGATCCCACTTCAGATAGCCACTCTGCCACATGAAAATCAGGTACCCTTGCCTCCTGCCTGTGCATCAGGGCTGGGTTTAGAACTGCCTGTGATTAGGCAATAGTTTTTCTCTGGATTGAATGCTCCTGCTGTTGCTTTCCTAGCACCCCCATCTTGCGTCGCTCGCAAGCTGCCCTGGCAATAGTCCTGGAAATTCAAATCCTTCTTGTTTTCCCCAAGAAGATATAGCAGGAACTTTCTTAATTTCTGCATCAAGTCAGCTTGAGCTTCACTAGGGCGAGAACTGAAGAAATATTGCAGAGATCATCTTAGAGATTACATGGATAATAGAACAGTCTGGCATTTACAAAGAAAGTACTGCTATTGGTGGAAGAGTTTACTATGCGGTTTTTACTTTTCTGTTGGGGATGATACTAGGAACCCCCAATCTCCTTCTCATAAAGACTGCAGATAAGATACTAAATGGCTTTTCTCTGCCATTTATGAGCGATCTGTGTAGGAGGGAATGGAAGGAAGGCGATTAATTAATGCCCTGAAAGTGTAAGGCTGGCTGAGAGCCCCAGCTATGGTCTATACCCACTTCAACCCAGTGTAGGGGAAATCTGGAGAAGACTGTCAAGCTGTTAAGAAACAGCCTTCCCACAGAGCAGAAGAGACAGAGATGGAGCAGGGTCTGAAAATCTTACCAAATATGTCCAAATATTTGAAATAAGCTCAAACATTCAGTGGCTGCTTAGACATACCTTTTACATTCAACCCACAACAATTAGTGTAAACTGAACTCTGATTTATATAGAGGAAGAAAATAAATGTGGAGAAGTCAAGCTTGACATTTTTAGGGCTGCTACATTTTCCTTATTTCTTTATAAGGTTTGATTAATGGTTTTTCATTGTTGAATGTCAATGAACATTGAACTTGAGCTCAGCACATCATCAAGCACAGCAGTGAAATGACAAAGAACAGAATACATGTATATATATTTCAGACATATTGGATGCCTTCTCCAAAACCTTACTGAACTCCATTAAGATCTTTTCCATACTTAGGCATTTTACATTATTTCTATCAAATAACCGCACTAAGGTAGCCTTTTGTGAACTTTACCTTGTATCTCTCTGAATAACTGCTTTGTGTACTCAGATGTGAAAACATTTGGTAAAATACTGACCCATGGTGTGTCAAGTCAGGCATACTAGTGTTTTCTAGAGGTGTGAAATACCTGCAGAGCTTTCTGACTTCACTGGAGAATATGAGTGCTCAAAACTTGTTAAAATCATGCTGTTGCCTACAGCTGTCTTGGGAAGCATTGGGTTGGTTGTGCTCAACTATTAGAAACTAGAAAATTTGTTGGGTCACAAGTGAACTAAAAATGCAGTTTTATTAATCCAGGGGGAGAACTAAAACTACAACTAATTATGAAGCTTGATTAGAACAACACAATAATAAAGAGAAAAGAGAAAGCCAAGTAGGACCTAAATTATTGTTACATCCCATAGCTGAAGTACTGCTTTACAGAGGTGCCATAGCCACTGTGCCTTTCTCTAGTCAGTGATGGCAGCTCATGTTACCACTTACACCACAGATATGGTATGAAGCGGCATTTACCATTTACTTATTTTCTGTGAAGGATTCAAACTAATGATGTGGTGACATTGGACTGGGGAAAAATCAGATGGGAAAAAAACATTAGACATGGGAAAAAACAGCTCAACTTTTAGTTTAAATCAAGAAAGACATCTAACAGCCTTTAACTAACTTCCTCAGGCTATATTCTCATACCTTTTACAAAGCAAACCAGATTTCCTGGTGTGGTGGGTTGACTTTGACTGGAGGCCAGGTGTCCACCACACTGCTCTATCACCCACCTTCTCAGTTGAATGGGGAAAAGGAGGAGAAAATGAGAAGGAAAAAACTCATGGGTCAAGATAAAGGCAATTTAATAAAAGAAAACTGAAGGCTATTCATAAAAGCAAAGGAAAACAAAAGATTTATTCTCTACTTTGCATCAGCAGGCAAGGTACAGCCACTTCCTGGGAAGTAGGGCTTCAGTACACGTAGTGGTTTACCCAGAAGACAAATGTCGTAATAATGAGTACACCCCCTTCTCCTTCTTTCTATTAGCTTTTATTACTGAGAAGACATCACATGGTATGGATTATCCCCCTGGTCAGTTTGGGTCAGCTGTCCTGGCTCTATGTCCCCTCACAAGAACTTGCCCACCCCCAGCCTACTGACGAGGGGGAATGTTTGAAAGACTGCCTTGTTGCTGTGTAAGCCCTGCTCAGCAGTAGCCAAAACACTGGTGTGTTATCAAAATCTTTCTAGCTACTAATGCAAAGAACAGCACCGTGAGGTCCACTGTGGGGAAAATGAACCCCATCTTATCCAGACCACATACACCTGATCCAACTGCCCCTGTGGTAATTTGTGTGGTAGTTTTTGATCCTTTCCAAGTGGCACCATCTACAAGCAAGTGCAGGAGGAGACAGTTGTCACATTCATTTACCCTGTTAATTGTATTAGCTATTGACGACTGAGAAGGCAGTAACAAAACTCTGTAAATAGTGAGTAAATGTGCTTGAATTCTGGAGCCAAGTCACATTTCATAGATTTTGCGGAGATTATGCCCAATATCCTGTTCATCACTGTCACATTTTACTCAGTTCCCAGGACAGGGAGGAATATTCTTCCTGTCAAAACCTGAGTGCTGTTGGTGGAGAATGGGAAGCTTTTTGTTCTGCTGTGACTGTATGGATCGAGGTGATACGTGTTGCTGCATTGTCCCTCGAGAAGCAGAGACAGCAAACTTCTCCAGGCCTGCCCAGAGGAAAATTATTTCCAGACTGACTTCAAAGCTGCTCATCCCAAGCGTACAAAAGCATCTGATAAGTACAGGTGAACCTTGAAACAGGAGTCTTAGTTGTGATTGTTTTCCTAATGTGTACCATGAACATGCTCTGGCTCCAGGAGGGATGGGTGAGAGAGAAAGGCTCAGATCCATTCGTTCAGAATAGGCTGTCAGAGCCATCATAGATTGCAGAGTTTTTTCCATAAACTGAAACAAAGCATATCTGCATGATTCCTATAAGTGGTATCTGTTCTCACTTAAAGGTTCTAAATCACAGTGAAGCCATGAACTTTAAGGATTATGAGACAGTATCTGTTAGATCACAACGCTTAAGATTTAATTATTAACCTAGGAACATGATTCTGAGATGCCTGTCAAGACATCATTTCTGTAACAGACATAGGTATATTTGTAATGACAGAAGTGAGCATCACACTCTGGAGGCAAAGGTTTAATGATAAATTTTGAGAGAGAGGTTTGTGGTTCCTTGTAAAAGAACAGTGAAGTCAACGATGACTGGAAAAAGGGAAATATAACTCCCATTTTCAAGAAAGGGAAAATGGATGACCCAGGGAACTACAGACCAGTCAGTCTCACCTCTGTGCCTGGCAAAATCTTGGAGCAGATTCTCCTGGAAGGCATGCTAAGGCACATGAAAAACAACAAGGTGCTTGGTGACAGCCAGCATGGCTTCACTAAGGGGAAATCCTGCCTGACCAATTTGGTGGCCTTTTATGATGGGGCTACAGAACTGATGGACAGCGGTAAAGCAGTTGATGTCATCTACCTGGACTTGTGTAAAGCGTTCGACACTGTCCCACACGACATCCTTGTCTCTAAATTGGAGAGACATCAATTTGATGAATGGACCACTCGGTGGATAAAGAACTGGCTGGATGGCCGCACACAAAGAGTTGTGGTCAATGGCTCAATGTCCGACTGGAGACCAGTAACGAGTGGTGTCCCTCAGGGATCGGTGTTGGGACCGGTCTTGTTTAACATCTTCGTCACTGTCATTGACAGTGGGATTGAGTGCGCCCTCAGCAAGTTTGCTGATGACACCAAGCTGTGTGGTTCGGTTGATACACTGGAGGGAAGGAATGCCATCCAGAGGGACCTTGACACGCTTGTGAGGTGGGCTGATGCCAACCTCATGAAGTTTAACCATGACAGGTGCAAGGTCCTACACCTAGGTTGCAGCAATCCCAAGCACAGCTACAGGTTGGGCAGAGAAGAGATTCAGAGCAGCCCTGCGGAGAAGGACTTGGGGGTGCTGATCAATGAGAAAATGAACATGAGCTGGCAGTGTGTGCTTGTAGCCCAGAAAGCCAACCGTATCCTGGGCTGCATCAAAAGGAGCATGACCAGGAGGTCGAAGGAGGTGATCCTGCCCCTCTACTCTGCTCTCGTGAGGCCTCACTTGGCGTATTGTGTGCATTTCTGGTGTCCTCAATATAAAAAGGACATGGAACTGTTGGAACAAGTCCAGAGCTATGACACGAGAATGATTAGGGGACTGGAGCACCTCCCATATGAAGACAGGCTGAAAAAGTTGGGGCTGTTCAGCCTGGAGAAGAGAAGGCTGTGTGGAGACCTCATAGCAGCCTTCCAGTATCTGAAGGGGGCCTACAGGGATGCTGGGGATGGACTTTTCATTAGGGACTGTAGTGATAGGACAAGGGTTAATGGGTTAAAACTTAAACAGGCAAAGTTTAGATTGGATATAAGGAGGAAATTCTTTCCTGTTAGGGTGGTGAGGCACTGGAATAGGTTGCCCAGGGAGGCTGTGAATGCTCCATCCCTGGCAGTGTTCAAGGCCAGGTTGGACGAGGCCTTGGGTAAGATGGTTCAGTGGGAGGTGTCCCTGCCCATGGCAGTGGGGTTGGAACTTGATGATCTTAAGGTCCTTTCCAACCCTAACTCTTCTATGATTATATGATTCTATTAATTCTGTAGCACACAGATTTATTATTTTGAACTGTTGCAAAGTGGATGAGATGTTTGAGTCATAAGTGTCCTGGTTAGTCCACTTTTTATGAGATACTTAAAAAAGGAAGGTGTGGCAAGTCTGTGGTTAAGATGACACTGTGATTTAGAGGTAAAGCAAATGTGGAATCACTCATCAGAAAAAGAAATTTCAGGGCTATGACAATGAATGCATGGATGAGAGGTTTTTAAATCCCCAAAAGAACAGAAACAGTTAAAGAAGGAGCTGTTTCTGCAAGAGCTGTGTTTTTAAGAATGTTAAATGTATATCCTGTTGTTTCTACTGTGTAAGCATATGCTGCTTTCTATGGCGACTGTTAACATTCGTGTGGCTGTTTTGAAATATTCATTACACTGAAGACCAAAATATTTAATGGATCTGTTGTTATCTAACACTCATCACCTTCACTAATAAACTGTGGTAATATTCTGGCTTGATTTCTAGCAAGCTGTTAAAGTTTGGGTATACTTGGGAAAATATAAGACTGGAAAACTGAAAATAAAGAGCTGTTTTGAAGGAATGCTGTTCAATCCCTAAAAACATAACAGGGATGCTGATTTTACCAAGAAATAGGTGTATCTCAGACTGTTTGAGCCATGCCTGCTTTCAAAAGGAAACTCTTTTCACTGCAGACCATTTCTGAGTCTGTTAAGAGTGTAATATAGGAGTTTTCAGTGTTGATAGTGGGTGCTGTGATTGCATCCAAAGTAATACAGGGGCTAAGTGAGGAGATGAGGTTAAGATGGCTTCATGCCCTTCATTGCTTTGCCTGAACTGTGTAATTTCTTAAAGGCAGACTAGGTTGTTGTAAGTTGTGCTTAGCTGTTGTGACACATCCCACCTGTCTCCTGGATCCTTCAAGTATTCCTAATGGAATATGGAATGTGTCACAGAAGATGGATGGCTTGTAGTGTCTCTTGCACTAGATTTATACGTTTTTTTTATGCCACCAGTATGGTGAAAGGGCCAAGAAAAGGCTGAGAATTTGGAAAACCATGAAATGGATTTTTTAACTGTGATCCATGTGAGTACTGAGCAACATTACTGCTGTAATAATTATAAAAAATTAATTAAAATGTGCAAAAGAGAAATTATACGGAAATTGAATTGCACTCACTTCTCATATTGTAATGACTAAATTGTCCATTAGTATAATAATTAATACAAAATGTATCAGACAGCTCAAGTGGTTTGCTAGAACATTGTGCTGGATTTCTCTCACGTATATTCGGCTGCTGCTAACGCTAAAAACAAAATACATACCAGTACTTGTTGACATTTCACGATGGTAACCACTGCCAGAATGTTGATATTTCAGTGCAAACATCAGTTTTCTATGTGTGCTTCCTATTTATTATTTTGTTAGAATGCCCAAGTGCATTGACAGGGACTGAAATGATGTCAGGTTAAAATAACACTATTGTAATTTGGGTTAGGTGTACTCAATTTCTGTAAATAATTTGTCATTATATCCTGAATTAGTTCTAAGAAAGGTGAAAATAAGAGGAAGAACTATGTCTTATATGATGGACCAGAGGGGATTTCCTTTTCCTATCTGCAAGTGCAAAGTCTTTGGAGCATGGGAAATGCAGCATAATAAGGGAATTCAGGTTGCAGAAGGGGAAAGGGTCACAGGAGACCTGTATGATGGCTCCCATAAAACACCACCACAGCATATTTTTTTCAGGTTTTAGTTAACCTTGTTTTTTTTTTGGTTTTTTTTTTTTTTTGTCATTTTCATTTTAAAAAGGGGAAAAATGAATCGGCCTTGTACTGGTATTGCTATAAATACGGGCTTTTAGATTTGACCAGGAGGCTGGATCCCTACTGGTTTTACAGCCAACAAGTATGTGAGCTGCGTGAATTTTACCTCAGAATATTTAAAAATTTGTCTGCACTGTTCCGCATTCGAGGATTGTCACAAAGATGGGATGAAAGCACAGCTCCATGGCTTTCAACAGAGCTGGGATTTCACAAAGGAATTTTCCCCCCAAATACCAAAAAGCTAACACAGAGACACTGAAGAGACATGTTTTCATGATTTGTATTTCACTTCTCCAAGCTGATATTCTCTTTCCTATATAGCCCATTTTTTCTGGAGGAGGCTAAGATCTGGGATTCCCCTCTACTTCTGTTTTCTTTATCCCTGAGTCCCTTCATGTTGTGTTTCCATATAATTGCTTAATATATGTTCCCTGTCTATGGCTGTGACTGTTAAATCATCACTTTTATTCTAAAGGTGTGCTTTCTTTAAATAGTGGGTGTAAAGCTCTTCTCCACGCATCCCATATAACTCTTGAGCTCTGCTGCTGGTGCCAGTCTTGACGGTCTCTTCATTACCTGCTTTGTGCTTTGTTTCTACCTCTAAGTCTGTCCCTTAGGAATGGAGTAATTTCCAACACTTTTTTTTCTTTTTTTTTTTTTTTGCAAGAAGACTGTGTCTTATTTAACTGCATGCTAAAATCCCGCTCTTCCTGCCAGACCTGTGGAGCACTCAAAAGCACAGATGGTGGGTTGCCCTTTTTTTGTGTCTGTCCTGCAGGGAAGGAAGATGGAAAGAGAGGGCTTTTCTTCAGGCTGGGCTTTGGCACAGCAGCAGGTATGCCGTCAAAGCTGACAAATAGCAGACAGGGCAGGGTATTAAGATGGTATTCAGCAAACCTGTTTTCAGTCCTTGGCTCAGTTTCCAGTACAACAGGTATGAAATTTTCCTTCCTCACTGAGGTGTCATGAGAGTAAAACCACGTTAATAATTGTGGATTGCTGGAGACTGGGGGGTGAGGGGCAGACAGTGCTTTTCCAGCTCTGTGCTTAAAATTGCAACAGAAAGAAGCTGGGTGTTGGGTTTGAGTTCTATCCTGTGAGGAGCAGATGGGGGAAGCAGCTCACTGCAGTGATGGGTGCTCCTGGGGAGACGTTCAGGCACCTCCATGGTGTAAGATCGTGCAAAGGACAGAAATGTGGTTGCTGAGCTTAGGTCTCCCACTGTTAGTCCACTTCTGAACTCGAGCATCCACAAGAATTTGCATCCACAAGCAAGATGGAAAACTGAAGAACATTTTGGGTTTGAGTGTTACAACATACATATTCTTTTTGGAAGTTCAAAGAAAGGCTTAGTTAATTTCTGTTAGAAGAAAAAAGTCCCCTTATTAAATTCTAATTGCAGTGTGTAAGATTTTTCTTCCTTTTATAAACTGTGTTAGAAATAGCGCCCCCCCCCCCCCCCCCGATAAATAGCAACAGATGTAGCTCTGTAGACTTCAGACCATTCCAAAGCCTTTGACAGGACAAACAACACTAACATACTTTCCAGTCTCAACCATCAAATAAAGTGTTTACAAATTAGACCATAACAGCCATTGCTTTTCTTCTCTATAATAAAAAGAATAAAAAAGGGCTTCAAATTATTGAATCTGTTATTGAACCTTAATTAGCCCTGGTTCTTTGACACTTTGAAATCTACATCAAGATAAATAATATTCAAGCTCTTTCTTGTGTGCTACAAATTGTTGTTTACAAAATGCAGTGTAATATAAAATCCTCTATTCTCTCAGGACCCAGACCACATAGTGACCAGGGTTTCAGTCTTAGTTAGTGATTCCAGTTGAATAACTGGAACAGAGCACAAGTAATCTTCGTGTAAGCATGACCAGCCACAAACGGCAAAATGCTTAACAATGTCTCAGCTTTCCATTGTCTCTATTGCTTTTCTTCAGGCCAATGGCTCTTAATGCCACTGTGCAGGTGTTTGCATGGCAACAATACTGTTTGGCTAAATACAGAGATGGAGTTGGAATGGGAGAAATGGACTCTATTTTAGGCTTTGCAAAGAGCTGGGGAACTTTACAGTTATTTAACTTCTTTTTTTCCAAAGTGAATTACCTTTGAATTTGCCAGATTAATACAATATCAAATTAAATGAGTGCATAATCAGGATAAATGTGAGCTGGAGTTCTATTAGTGGACCAAATTCTGGAACTGACGTACTACATTGCATCTTCTCCTGTAAGAAATGCAAATAGAGAGGATCTGGCCCTAGACTATGTGTAGTACTTCAGATGTCTCTAGAAAAGTGTCTGTATATAGGCTGAATCACTCCTAGTCATGCCAGGATTTAGTTTGCAAATGAAATAAATATCAAACATGTGACTTTGCTGATTCAATGGATCTTAATTGATTTGATTAATACTAATCACTGGTGTCTATCCTTTCTTGGCTTTCTGGATTTTCTTTTCTGACTGTTTTATTGGCCAATATCACACTATTTCCCCTTTGTATATGCTGTACAGCACTTGTCTCTTTTCCCCAAATAGGAAACTAAACAAAATTCTTTGCCACAGAAAGACGGCTCTGTCTCCATCCTTTCCATTTGAGGATGCCATATGCCCAATTAAACTCTTCTTTTCACCTTAATGATTATTTTTTGTTAAAGATGCAGACGTCCAGAGCATGCAGACTGAGCTAAAGAATTGAGGTTGGACCTAGACCAGCAGAAGACTCATTGTTCAAATCATGTTGGTACAGCTTGAGCAAACACTCAAAGCAGCTGGTCAGCTCCAGATGGATTTCATCTCCAGTCAACCGTTACATGCAACCTTGCTTCCAGTGCCTTACCTCTCTCTGCCCAGGCCCTCTGTCTATTTCTCTTTCTTATTTCCCATCTTCTTTTGAACAGCTATGTAGATTTTGTGGCTGTTTCTTTTTTTTTGGCAGGAGGAATGTTTTATTCTTTCTTACTGTCTTCTGAACAGAAGAAAAACACGTGAGAGCAGAACCCCAAAGAGCTCCCCCTTTTTTTTTTTTCCTCCAGTTCCCTGCTTCTCTTTTCCCAGTAGAGAAAACCAGAGCAAACAGGAACAAAGAAAGTGAAAGCAAAAATGCACTTTAATCTGAAAACTCTAAAAAAAGAAAAAGAAAGTAAAATAAAATTCCATTTGAAATCAAGGTAAAAATAATTTCACATTTTCCTGTATAAAACTCACCCAGTAGCATTTCAAGAGACTTTTTTTCTGGTTTTCAAAGTGTTTGGTTTAACTTTTTTTTTTTTTTCCCCATGCTCAAGTACTAAGCAGATCTGCTCTTTTTTATATTTTCTGACAGTTTCAAACCAGCTTTTTCTTCTGGGAGTTGAGGCTGCATGTGTGTTAGTACATGAAACGTGCTTGGGTCTGACCCCTGTTACTCAGTGCCTGGAGTGCCTGGGCTGGCAGGGTATCTTGGTGTACGGGGGCTGTGTGTGGACCACCTGCCCCTGGACACCCTCTGGCTCCCAAACCATGCCTGGGGGACACTGTAGCTGGCACAGGCACAAACTGTGCCATAATAGGGCCACTCCAGCAGCTTAAAAGTAGGGATAATGCCTCTTTCCAGGACTCAGGACTCCTACCAAGGCTCAGGACTCTTTCCAAGCAAAATTTAACTTAGTAGTATAGACACAAATGGAGAGTATTAGTGCTTTTTTGTAGGTCCATCAACTGTCTGGGTCTTAGAAGTAGGCTTTAACTGTTGAAGCTATGAGGAGTAACTTATTAGCTAGTTTTCAAAAGCAAAACAGTCTCTTTTTCTGTTAGAGGTTGTGCAAACACCAACTGAGACTTGAAAGTGTGAGAGATGTCGGTCAGACCCTCCGTGATGAGCACACAACCACAGCAGCTCACCCAGAAAATACTCTGTACCAGTCCTTGCACTTCAGGGCAACAGTCACAGCCATAGCATTACTGAGAAGCTATGCAGACTTGGGTTGAGGATGTTTCTTCCAAATCGTATATCCATGAGGCACCACACAAGTTAATTAGAAGAGTCCCAGTGGGAAAGTGCAGTTCACATTCTGACTTGACCATTGTCTCCTGTAGAGCTCATAACAGACTGACTTGCTTTTCCTTTGAGTTAATCCTGTGTTTATATAACTGATGTTTCGATATCAACCAGGAGAAATCCTTGCTTTTCCTGTTGAGTGCATTTGCACCCGTGTGCCCTGGACTGGAGCACAACAGGCCACTGCTGTCCAGATACTTCCACAGCAGCCAGTCATTACTGTTATCTATCTCCAGAGTAGAACAAATCCAGGTGATATTCCCAGCGATTACATGCAAAAATGGGTCTGTTTTCATGAGGCAGCAACCCATAACACTTATCTAAATACCTGCGGGAGTCAGTAGCCATTAAAGTCCTCAGTCTCTGACATGGGCCAGAGCCAGATGTGAGCAAATCCTTCTCAAGTTACAAGTTAGTTTCAGCCGGAGGTCTAACAATGTGGTTTCACTAGGTAATCGTGCTGTCCAAGTTAACTATTAATTAACCTCCCATCAGATGATGTCAAACCTGGCTGTACAAGAAATAATTGCCATAACTGTCAGTTTTTTTCCTAGTTGACTTTATTGATGATGCAGTAAAAAGATAAGCAAGTCAGGATGAGATTGCATTTACTGCCCATTGAGGAGATAATTCTTATTTTTGTTTTCATTCAGATCTTTAAGAAGTCCCACATCTCTGTGAAGATATTTTATTTGTATTTTTAGCAGAAATTATGATATTCCCTCCTGCTGTAACAAGGCCCAGGTACTATTTCTTTGGGTAATCTCTGTTACTCTTTCTCCCCTTTTTCATAGCCTGTTGATAGCATTTTGTTAAACAAGCTTTGAAATAACATTTATATCTTTCTAGCAAGGACAACACCTTGTTTGTTCTGTAAAGTGTCAGACTGACTTTTTCAGAGCTACACAAAGCTCATTCAAAGTATTTTCCTTTCTGATGTAAAGCATTGCTATTCCTCATATTATTTAGGATTTGGGGAAAGGAAATAGTCTGCAAAGTTGGGTACCTGAGGTTGCCTCTGCCACCAAACTTAAAAAATGCTGGCTCCACAGCTGTTACTTCTTTCTGTTGCTGGGACTTTCTGCAGCACAGCGGTACAAAATGAGAACACTGTCTCTTCCTCTGTCTGAACCTGTGGCCTTTGGGGGTGACCTTTTCAAAATTACAAGCTAGGGTATTCTGAATGCCACCATTAATTCGGGTTAGCCAAGGAACTGCAATGTATGTCACTTCATATACTCAGCATATCCACAAAATGCTTGGACTGCCAAAGTCCTGGAATCCCAGGGCTTGTGTGGACAAGTAGGGACCAATTTTAGCGGCGCCTGCACTGCACCATCAGCAGGTTGTTTACCAAGTTATTTTGAGAAACTCATAGGAAGACAAGGAGCTGAGAGGGATCTTCGAAACAGATGTCTGTCACGTAGCATTTGTAGAATTTATTGTCTGCCAGTCACCAGGGCTAGGTCTGGGAGCCACACCAGCAACATTGGCTTACTGACGGAGAGATTAAGTACTCATTTTGTAATTAGTGGGAGTATTACTTTGTTTTTATTGCAGTAATGCGTGGAGCTTCCAGCAGAGATTGAGGGCCTCTCTGTGATAAGCATTAGATTTATGTATAATAATAATTAAAGTTCTTGCCTCATACTCCTATGAAGGTCATCTGAAGGATGCTGAGAGATTTCAAAACAAATAAGGCAATTATGAAATGGATCCACCTTGAGCTGTTCAGATCCCAAAGCTGCAAGATCAAGTCAAGACCACACACAGAGCTCTCCCTCTCCATGTTGTTTATGAATGGTTTACAAGGGGCTGTTCCCAGGGAGTCACTACCACAGGCACTCCAATATTATACCCACTTCTAAAACAGTCTCCACAGAATCGTTCTTATGAACATTTTTTCAGATGTTATAAAGTAACTGCTTCACAATGAGTTAACTACTCTAGCTTAGTTGGATAGGGAACAATATAATTTATGTGCTCTGAGCTTTCTCATGGATTAAATTTATCACTTGGTCAGTGGCAGTGCCCCTGTTTGACAGATGTAGGACATTATTGAACAATTTGGCCTTCAAAACAGTGACTGTATTTGGAAAAGTACTTTTGGCATAGCCAACCTCCATTTTAGCAATTCATAACGTAATGCCTTGGTAGACTTTCCTTATGTTGACAAAGACATGGAATGGGCTACTCCCTAGAACATTTTCGTAAATGAGACAGTGAGGGCATTGTCAGTAGAAAGAAATGCCAGATTGGGCTCTTCCACAACTCTTCTTTCACTAAGATGATGGCTTCTGTCAGCTCCTCCTGAAGATAATTTGATTTACCTGTTTAATATCTTAGAAATAATGAGTCATGTTGAAATAGAGTTCAGGAGTGAGACTGTAATGGTAGGGAGGTAAGAACACTTTGTCTGGGGTGTCTCCACTTGGTGGGAGGGAGTGGTCAGGTGTGACCTTTGGGCAAAAGTGAGGGGTGGGGTCTGTTCACAAGCTCTTCTCCCACTCTGCTCCACTTTTGTGACACCTCACCTGCATCCAACATTGGGGATCAGGACATAAGAGGAACATGGAGCTATTGGAACGAGTTCAGGGAAGGGCTATGAAGATGGTGAGAGGGCTGGAGCACCTCTCCTATGAAGACAGGCTGGGAGAGTTGCGCTTGTTCAGACTGGAGAAGAGATGACTCCAGTGAAACCTTAAAAAAGTTTCCTTAGAAAATTTTCCTACAAGAAATCTGGAGTGGGACTTTCTACAATGGCATGTAGTAACAAGACAAGGGGTGATGGCTTTAAACTGAAAGAGGGTAGAGTTAGATTAGATACTAGGAAAAAATTCTTCACAATGAAGATGGTGAGTCACTGGCACAGGTTGCCCAGAGAAATTGTGGATGCCTGATCCCTGGGAGTGTCCAAGGCCAGGTTGGATGGGGCTCTGAGCAACCTGGTCTAGTGGAAGGTGTCCCTGCCCATGGTAGGGGGGCTGAAACTAGATGAGTCCTTAGAAAGGACTTACGGTCCTTTCCAGCTCAAACCATTCTATGACTCTATGATTTTATATTTGTTAATTTAATAGTGAGGGAGTGAATCAAACTTGGAAGGGCTGGAAAGGAACTTGTGTCTTAAGGCCAGGAAGAGGTAGAAAGGAAGAAGCCACTGTAGACAGAGACTGGGGAGAATATGATGATGTAGGAATGTGACTTTAGACACAACCTGGTCCTTGAGGAGACATGTTTGCTGAGTCAGTGACCAAGGTCAGCCTTGATTTGGCCAAGAGCACTCCAGCATGCATCCTTCTCCCAGTGCTGAAATAGAAGGGCTTTTCCTTTTTTTGGTGTGATTTGTTAAGACTGAAGCACTCAGTGATCTTGGAAGCATCCTTTGTGAGCATGACCCAGCTTTGTCAGTGAATGCTGAAGGTGCTAGGCCACAAGGGGTGTGGGATGGTAGATCTGACCATTTTGGAAAAATCTCCACCAGCTGAACAAGGCATGGTGTTGACTATCTGGCATGAAATTCGAGCTATTGACATGGGCTCACAGTCCCATAAACAGTCTCCTTCCCATTGCCCTTCCCCAACTGCCATGAACAACAACAATGTCCTGGGGTGGCTAATGGGCTGGAAAACAAGACTGGAGTCTGCTGGGACACTGTGTACATATAGCAAGACAAGGGCAAAGCATCTCTGGCTGTGTCTGAGGATATCTCGGCCAGCAAGCAGTGAGCTTGCCAGGAAAGTTCTCTGCCAGAGGCCACCCAGCCTGGGGAGGTCCTTGAAAGGGTGGTGTGAATATTAGCTTGAATGTTTTGTCTTCCTGGGGAGACCTTAACAGCTTGATATAATCCTTCCATTACACCTCTGTTCAATAAGAAATAAGTGGCTTTTAATGCCAAACCAATTTGCTATTCAAGTTAGTTTTGGGTTCAGATCATCTCCAAGTAGCCCTAATAAGGTGAGGTCCAGGCCTTTATATGTCTTCATATGTTCCCAGCCTCTGTCCTTCCTTTTTTGCCTGTGAAGTACAAGACTGGAGAGTTTCCAGTGACCTTGATTAGAATAAAGGTTTAAACTTATTTTATAGCCAAGTCATCTTTGTCTATGAGTGCTGGCTAACACGCAGTCACTGCTGGGATGGAGCTGAGCAGCCATTTTGTATGCAGCAGATCTTACCAGTAATTTTCAGAGAGTGGGAGAAGTGGCAAATAACTTCCTTAATTGAAAATTATGTGGGAATTTCACAGTGTGCGGAATATAATTAACTACACTGGAATCTGGCCAGAGAACCAAGGTTAACACCACTGCACTTGCAGAAGTGCCACTGGTGAAGCAGCACCTCCTGAACACTTTAGAACCTAATCCATTCCTACAAAATAAACAAAAGGCACATCTTTGAAAGGTGGTGTACAGCTTTTATTTATATTTGGTCATGTCTTCATCACTTACAACTGAAACAGTCAATCACAGCTGTACGCTAAAATCAGAAGTATATACAGCTCTTAATGACGTGTATTTGTTTTAGTGAATCAAAGTTGAGTTAGTATACTGTGTTTTGCCAAATCTTTATAAAATTGAGCCAAAGTCATCTTATGCATGCAACACATTTTATCAAATGTGCAAGAAATATCTGGAAGAGGAATATTGTTTATATAGAAGGAAGGGGGGAAAAGTGAAGTTGGCAACATATCATGTAAAAATTAGTTCAGTAAAAGGGGGGAAAAAAATTCAAGCTATGTGCCAGAGTTTCAGTCACAGTCAGATGAGATTTTCTGAGCTTGCAAGTACTATACAAATGTGAAAAACATGCACTTGGTGAAGAGGAAGTGAAGAAGGAAATAGCTGATGGAGAAGTCAGGGCTGTTTATGCCAATGGTGACACTGCAAGTCAGCTAGGAAAAAAGCACCAAGAAATGAAATCATGCTTCAAGCCCGGGCTTATCTCTCATGTTGCTGGAGCTGTGCTGCAGGTTCCTTAGCCCACAGCTTGGGGCAGCTATGGGTCTCATGGCACAGATAAGCTGCTGCTTTTCCAGAGGGAGCTTGATTCTTACCATGGCTGCAACACAATAAGACATCAAAATCCTAGTGAAACCAAGAGTTAGGTTGGCATGTAGTGCAAAACCTGGACTGGGAATCCAGGACGGGGCCTGGTGTCAAGGTCCCTAAGAACCTGTCCAGATGAGTAGAGCAAGACTAAAATTTCAATCTTCAGGCCTTGGGACTGACGGTGTGAGGAGACGAAGGCCCGTAACCTAAGAGATTATGAAGGTGACATTTTAGAAAGTGAAACAAAAGGAAATCCCCCAAAGATGTAGGTTGGTGCACATGCCTCTGCAGCTGAAGTGATAGTGCAGGGTTGCAGCAGCTGCTAAAAAACTCTACGCATCTCATGAACACCTCTGAGAAGTTCCTGCTCTGCTGTGGGGTGAAGCAGAACTCACAGCTGGGTGTTTATTTATCCCTGTGAAAAGCCAGACTCCCGCAGGACAGCTCCGTGCCTGGCAGGTAGAGGAGCAGACCAGGGATGTGTGGGGCTGAGGTCGCTGCCCTGACCGTCATTGCCAGGAATGGTGCCCGGTTTGGCCTTTCCTAATTTGGGGTGAATATAGGGAGGTGTATTTTGGGCTGAGGGCTGAAGCAGCAGGAGCCACCACCCAACATGCAGGCAGGGCGCGGAGCTGCCAAGCAGCTGACCTGGGGGGCTGCCAGCTCTTCCTGGGCATTTGGGCAAATGGAGTGTGGCTGCTTAGCACTCTGGGAGCATTGAAACCTGAAAGAAGACAGCAAGGAAGACCTTGCACTATAGGTCTGAGAACATTTTTGAGTGCAACATGACTGAAAAGAGGCAAATTTGCTGCTTGATATTTGTTCAATGAAATAAGACTCTGTTTACAGTCTTTCAAACTGAATAGTATTGCATCAAAGAAATACCTGGCACTAACATTAATTTCTCCAGCCCATTGGGAAGAATAAGACCCTGAATATTAACTGACTGATTCGGTCAAAAGGTAACAGCATATGGCTTGCTGGAAGAGTGTTTGCATTTTGTATTTTGCATCCAGTTGCTAAATGCTTCAGATTTCACTGTTGGTGATTCTGTATCGACTCTGCCTTTTCTGTTTCCATTATAAGGCTTTTAAATTGCTGATGGAAACTTCAGCCCTTGAGTATGAGCATAGCCAAAGGTAACATTCCCATGCCAAATATGAGAGGGGACCCCATCGGCCCCTTAAATCAAGCAAATTACAGTTACTAGTAATGTACTACAAATTACTAGTCCCCCCCATACCTTGATGTTACAGAAGCATAGCCAGGAGCACTGAGGGGGTGGCAGGGTTTAGGAGAAGAATGTGAAGCAGCTCTTGCAGTTGCTTGCTGAGCCCTCTCTTGGGTAGGGGTGGGCTGTGGGGCTTTTACCCCATCAGCAGGCACATGGAGAGGATTTTGAGGCGTATCATAGCTATAGCAAGTTACCACCAGGAAAAAAATTAAGCCCTCAGGCTGGGCTGGGTGATGAAGAGAGTCAAGTGGCTGGAATACATTGCTAACCAGTTAAATCCAGCGGTGAGGATAGGAGCTGCTGATTCTCTAAACACAGCATTTCCCTGCAGCCTGTGTTGGATTTGCAGGGAGCGCTGCCTTAGCAGGAGCCACAGGGCTGCTGTGGAAGTGGGGTGTGAAGGAGGGGATTGGTATGTGTCCTAGAGTGCACAAATCTGGAGTCATTGCTCATGCAAAACTTTTGGACCAGCCCCTTAATGCTGTTTCACCAGGGCTTTGAAGGCAATTTTTACACAGCATCTTTCTCCTTGACAAATCCAAACCCTTTCATCAGTGATGACTGGCACCAGCCCCCTGTGGCTCCTCTTGGACCAGACTCAAGCTGTAAGTTGCTTTTCGCTGTAAATCTTTCTACCCTACTCCCCTGCTCCTTGTCCCCCTCCCCACCTTTCAAATTCTTCATTGATTTAAGGCACCCCACCCCAGCTCCTGATGCTATCAAAAAGCTTTTCCCTGAGCGGTTTTGGTTGCTCCAGCAAAATGAGCTTGGAAGAAAAGTAGTTCCAGGCTGAAAACTTGAAGAGGTTACACATGAGCTCTGTACAGAGATTGAAAAGCTCTGAGTTGTTATAGCAGCTGTCCCAGCTGAAAAAATGTCAGGGAGTGGGATCATTTTCTGTGTATTTTATGGACAGGGAATAGGCCAGGTTCCCTGGTATTTGAGTTACTCTGGGGTTGTTCAGCCAACCCCTACACTTTGCAGGATAGTAATCGGATCCCCAGTGCCCTTGAAGTGTGCTTTCATTCACTGTAGAAGGCAATAGGTCTATGCCAAGCACTAAGTGGACTCTTAAATATGTGAGCCATTTTGTAAAATCTAGGTTTGGTTCTGTAAAAAGACCTGCACCCCTTTTTTTTTCTGGGGAGTTTGATGCAATTTTCATCTGGATTAAAGCCGAGTGAACCACTCCCAGGGACTGACTCCGTCTCCCTTTTTTCTTTTTTCTGTCTTTTTTTTTTTTTAAATCCTGTTTATGATTAAGAAAGGATTTGGTAATAACTAATTATTTAAAATTGGTCAACCGCACGTGGAGCAATATATTGCAACCACTGGGTCGTTTGCACTTGGTTTGCTAGTTAGCTGAAGTCTTTCACAAAATTTAAGGCCAGAGGGGACCATTAGATCAGCCAGTCTGACCCCCTGTATATCACAAGCCATTAAATTTTACCCAGTCAGCCTCCTGCTAAACCCAGTAATGTTTGAGCTTCGCTAAATCACAGAACCCAGAAATGTATCCAGCCTGGATCTGAGGACATTCAGGGATGAAGACTATTAACGCTCCCTTGGTACTTTGTTTCACTGGTTAAAAATTGTGCCTTATTTCCTATCTGAATTTGGCTGTGAGCTGAATCCAGACTTTGATTCTTGTTATGCCTTTCCCTGCCAGGTGACACAGCCCTTTGCTATATGATGTTTTCTCTCCAATAAGGTACTAACATATGCTGTAGTCAAGTCACATCCCAGTCCTTTTTCTAGCAGTTAAAGAAATAATGTAAACAGATTCTGTTTCATGATTTTCTCCCAACAAGGCAATTTGTATTTCCTTTTAAAACATTTCTAAAGACTTTCAGCATCCTCCCTTATATTTGACTACCCTTTTAAGCAAATGAATGACAGAACTGCAAAATATCATCTTTCTGTCTTGTTAGAATGCAGGGAAAATTTTCTAAACCCTAGACCTGGATGTAGGCCTGCTGTGAGCGCCCTCTCACCACCCATTTGTGGGTGATGCCCAGGCGCATGCCTCTCTCTGCCCTTAACTTGCTATTTTAACATCTGTAGGTGGATACAGTGACTGAACTCATGACAAAACTTTTTTTCTGCTTGGTACATTTTCACCTGTAAGAGGTTTAAAATAGTTTCTGGTACTGCAAAGAGCTCACAAGCAGAAAGCTAATTGGGGTCCTCTCCTGAAGCATGAGGTGGTATTGTCCCTCAGCATCTCCAGCCCAGCCAAGGACTTGATTCTCCATCCCTGTTACCTAAGTAAGGCACGTTGTGTGGATTTTGCTGTTGTTACACTTCATCTGTTGGAGCTGTAATGCTAAGTCATCCACCATGCAATCTGACCATGAGCATCCATATAGCAGCTGAACACTGTCATCATGCTACAGAGTTGGAGCTCTCATCTCCTTTGGGGACTCTTCAGCTTGACCACATAGTTATGGGTTAAAGCCATTTGATGAGGAAAAAAATTGATGAATTCTCTAAAGAGAATTAGGGCTCTCATACTGTCACATTGCTCTATACTCCTTCTTAGGTGTGCTGCTCTGCATTTGACTGCTTTAAAACATTCTTTATTACTCCCAAGCCACTGATGAAAAGTGAGCTGAATAGCGTAGCCGAGCTCTGATCACTGCAGAGCTCTCCATCAGGTGCACCATATGGAAAATTCACCTGCTGATAACTACTTTTGGATATGTCATTTAGTTAGCACTTGGTTCAGTTACTGCAGCCCTTACTGACTGCATATAATGCTAATTTTAGGGAGCTGAACACACCCTAGAAGTTGGCGTGTATACTGGACACTTAATAACCTAATAAACAGCAGTCCGACTTAATTCTTAGGATGACAAAGCCGTTTCCCTTTGAAACTGTACTGATACCAATAATTATATTCTCATGTTCTCATTCTTTGGTGATAGAATTATCAATTTGTAAATGTTGCTCAGGATTAGCATCCAGCTGCCCAGATTTTGGCTACCTGTGCCACATGGCCTTCCCTTTCTGTGCTCTGGCAAATTACTGTACTCTTTGAGCCTGTGGAATGGCTCCAGCATTCAAAGAAGCACCAAAACTGAATGTAAGTTAGACAACTACTGCCTTAAGCAGAAGTCTAACATTCTGTGGGCTTTCTCATATAAAAATTATTACCTTTAATAGATCTTCAACATCTTTCTTATTGTGATATTGTCAAATATTCCTCATCTTATTCATGTCATGTGAATATGGTATTTGCATTTTGCTCTGCTTTCCACACATAGTCCAGAACTTGATGTTCAAAACTTCTGCCTCCTTGCATATCTTTATGCAATTCAGATATCATCTAGAATGATTTTTTTTTAATATTGCAAGGAATTATGTGTTTTCTAAATATCCTTTATTGTAGTTATTAGCTGTATTTTAACCTTATGTCTTGATACTTCCATATTAATTTTCCATACTTCAGTTTTAAATTTACATTAGTTGCTCTCTTTCTTCCTCACCCTTCTATCATATATTGCTCCTTTATTTCTAACTTCATCTTTCCCTTCACTAGGGTAGCCTTTTAGTCAGTATCTTTCTTGATTATGACATTATGGCTTTGGCTATCTAAGGAATTCTATTCACCATTTAAATTTTGTTTCTTAGTTTTGAATTCCTAGTCAATTTTGTTTCTAATTTTCTTTTTTTTTGCTTGGATAGACCTGTAGTATTGAATCCCAAGCACAAGTACAGGCTGGGTGGAGAATGAGTTGAAAGCAGCCCTGAGGAAAAGGACTTTGGGGTGTTGGTTGATGGAAAGCTCAACATGAGCCAGCAGCGTGTGCATTCACAGCCCAGAAAGCCAACTGTATGCTGGGCTGAATCAAAGGGAGTGTGACCAGCAGGTTGAGGGAGGTGTTTCTCCCCCTTTACTCTGCTCTGGTGAACCCCACCTATAGTGCCGTGTTCAGCTCTGGGGCTCCCAACACAAGAAGGGAGTGGGCCTGCGTGAGTGAGTCCAGAGGAGGCCATGAAAATGATCAGAGGGCTGGAGCACCTCTCCTATGAAATCAGGCTGAGAGAATTGGGCTTGCTCAGCCAGTACATAAGGGGGGCCTACAGGAAAACTGGAGAAGGACCCTTGACAAGGCCATGTAGTGACAGAACAAAGGGGAATGGAGAATGAAAGAGTAATAGATTTAGGTTAGATACTAGGAAAAATTCTTAACTGTGAGGGTGGTGAGACACTGGCACAGGTTCCCCAGAGAAGCCGTGGCTACCCCATCCCTGGCAGTGTTCAAGGCCAGGTTGGATGGGGCTTGGAGCAACCTGGTCTACTGGGAGGTGTCCCTGCCCATGGCAAGTGGCTGGAACTAGATCAGCTTTAAGGTCCTTTCCAACCCAAGCCGTTCTATGATTCTATGAGTAAGTTTTGTATGCATAGCTATGTCATTATAAAACTGTATTTAAGTGGGCTAGTGGTTAAGACTGGCTTTTTTTGGTCCATGCTGATGTCCTTTTGATCAAGACTGCTGTTGTCATTTACTGTCTGTAATTTTTGCTTGCAGTGATGTATAACAGAGAATTGTGTACTGTGCGAGGCCTTTCTTATTAGAAAAATATTATAGATATTTTAAAGAAATCTTAACAATGTCTTGCTATTGGATGTGAAGGGATCTCTTGTCTCCATCTGCCAAAATGTAGTTTTCACACTAGCAATCCTGATCTCTGATTTGACTCATTGGTCTATTAGAAACCTTCACCTTTTTTTTTGACAACTCACTGCCAGCTGCTTGTTTATGGGAATTGTCACCCAAGGCATATACCCTTGAGGGTTTCTGCTGGGTTTTGTTTTTTTTTTTTGTTTTTTTGTTTTTAATTCTTGTTGGTTTGTTTTTGTATTTTTAAATGTGAGTGAACTGTGCATGATATCCCTGTGGGACAAGGGCTGACCCAGGCCAGGAGGAGCTGAATGAAGATGGCTTTGCAGCTCCTTCTCTCCCCCTTCTTTGGGCCCCTTCAGAATAATTTGAGTGAAGCAGTTAAACACTTTTCCCGCAATCCCTGCTACGACATTTAGTTCATCGTTCATATTTACTGGGCCACTTGTGCGCTCCCCTATAAGAATAATGAGAATAAATACTCCACGTGGAGTCCTGCATATAAATCTTTATACTGGCTTGCATCTTTGCTTTATCATTCTTTTTTGTTATAAACTGTAAAAAGTGTCTAGATCTGGATTGTGAGCAGTTCCCCTCCTGCTACTTCAAAAGAGCATATTATTCATGTAATGAAAAGGCTTAGTGCCGGACTTGACAAAACACTGGGAAATACACTGTTGGGCACAATTCTGAACTGGCAGGAAACTGGACTGAGTGACCTAATAGGGTTCTTTCATCTCCAGTTACTTATGATTTTCAATGCTAATTAAAACCTCACTAGCTAGTGGGGAAGAACATCATGGCCAATTCAAATAACTTCTTAAAAACTTTCCTTCTGTTTATTTTTTCCACTTGCCCACTTCAATTTTATACACATATCACTTAAAAACACCCTTAATTACAAAAGTGTCCACCTATAAAGCTACAGGACAAATAAACAAAGCCATTTACACGTAGCAGCTTGCAATAAAAATGCAAAAGCCAGGAAATAAATTATTTGGCTTTATGAAGGAAAAAGAAAGTAATTTCTCTAGTATTACCCATGTCTCCAGGTGTGCTGGATCATGGTTGTGCTCTCAGCTCACATTCTATCTGAGCTTTCTCTCTGCTCTCACCAGGTCTGGACACTGAAACTTGTTCAGTGAAGACACATTTTACCTAAATAAACCAGTCCTCAAAGTTCTGCTGAGCAACTGCTTCAGCTCGATGGCTTGCCAGAGAAGGACAGCCCAAACCTGGTGGCTTTACTCTCTTGTTCACATGTGCTGGATGCCTGGAATGTGGGCAGATACTGGAAGCTCAGCTTCTCCTGATCTCTGGGAGGAAAATGGGGGACCAGGGCTCCTGGCACAGCCTCAATGGCCACAGAGGATGAGGTCTGGGTCTGGTGTCAGCCCAATGAGGGACATGCTTCAGCAATGAAACATAGGTACCTACCCTCAGGGGCTCACTCACAAATCCAGTGATTTCTTGTGTATCCTTAAGGTGTCAGAATCCCTGAGATGCTAAAGAAGACCCTAGTAGAAAACCTTTCAAAAGCTGAAAAATTAAACGGGGGGACAGGAACTGTTAAAGAGACATTAACACACAAGTAAACAGGATCACAGAATAATTTTGGGTGGAGAGGACCTCTGGAAGTAGCGTGGTCCAAACCCCTGCCCAAAGCAAGGCTGCCTTTGAAGTCGAGCAGGTTGCTAAGGCCCATGCCGTATCAAATCCAGAGTATCTCTGAGGGGAGAGGCTCCACAGCCTCTCTGGGGAATATGTGACAGCGTCAGACCACCTTCATGATGAGATCTTCTTCCCTAATATCCAAATAGATTTTGTAGTTTGTGTCATCCTTTCACTGTGCACCTCTGAGAAAAGTGAAAATGTCAATGTAAATAAAAATGGAAAAATCAGAGTAGTAATACATAATAATAGACATCAAACAAAATATTTCAGACAGCCTGTTTACTACCTGGAAACTTTCTATTTAAAGAGACATATCCCTGAGTGGCTGCTATCACTGCAGTGATGCGCTATCTAGGAACAGTGCAGCAGTGTTTACAGTCACCTTGCTACACAGGATTTCAAAGCATGTGAGTCAATAAGAAATAAAATAGATTACAGCTGATCACAGCAGATAATTAACTCCTATTTCCAAGAGTGACAGCTGCATTCAGTTACGTTCAACATTTTGGCAAATTGATGCAAAAATACGAATAGGTTTGTTTTCAAAACTGATCTCAAGCTGCAATTTTTTGGACATGTTATTATCATGCATTCATACTGTAAAAAAAATCACTCTTAGCTTCTTAGATAGAAAACAGGCCCCCAGAACTGACTGTTAATTTTTGTTCAATTTTGAAACAATGAATGCTGCTTTGAAAATGTAATCACTTTTAAAAAACTTTATCCTTTTTATATTTTTTTTCCCCCAGCAGAAACTGGGTTATACAAATTCAACCCAAACTCATTTTTGCTCTTCTGGAGCAAATTTTGGCCTTGTCAAAAAGAAATATTGCCTGGCACTGACAAGGAAGGAAATCCCAAGGAAAGCAGAACACATGGAATGGACATCCTGTAAGAAGGTAATTTTCAGACAGAGGTGTTTTTGGAGAGGTGAGATACGTAGCAAATATGTATGGGGAGCCTTCTTTCACATGGGGAACTATTGACTGTGGATGATGTCTGAGACCAAATTACTGAGAAAAAGTTAGTTTGTTTTACTTGTCAAGCAAATACAAAACTGGCAGTGGGCTAGCGAGTGTTGTATAGGAGAGGATGTTTGGTGATTTGAGGAAACAGTGGAGAGACTCCAAAAGGTTGGGCAATGTGGCTGAATTGAGCAAAAATAGGCAGTAGCAGGGGCCAGTTGTGTGCAGACTGCAGGAGATACGAGGTGGTTATGGCTGAGGGTAACACTGTTGTCTCAGATGTGGGATGCAATGCTGACAGTGGGTCTACAGTAATGTTTCTGCACTATCCCAGACTCCCCAGATGTCACCTTCAGCAAAGCACTTCTTACTGACACAACAAGGGTAGTGGGTCTCTAGCAGAGCAGGACCCACACAGGTCTGCAAAGCCCAGGAGCATTTTGGTTCAGGGATTCTTTAGAACTATAACCCTAATTTGAATTCAGATTTCTCATCTGGGCCACAAATGGTGCTGGAAACCTCAGCTCCAACCAGCCACTCAGATTAGGGTTAGGGTTCAGAGAGACACAAAGCCAACAGGGACTCCAGGGGCACTGGTTAGGCATGCCAAGGGAGCATGACCCTGCACCAACATTGCTTCTTGCTTGCCTTTCTCAACTAGGACATCCATGGTGCTGGGGACCTTAGCCTCAGATCCAACCTGCTGTTCAGGTTAGGATTAGGGTTAGGGTTCAGAGATCTAAAACACCTACAACTGCAGGGACTCTGACACTGCAAAAAGCATGGCAAGGGAAGAGCAACTGCACCAACATTGCTCCCTCCACATCTTTCTCATCTGGGAAACCCATGGAGCTGGGGTCCTCAGCCTCATCTCCAACCTGCCATTCATATAAGGGTTAGGGTTCAGAGAGCCACAATGGCTACAGCTTCAGCAACGCTGACACTGCAAAAAGCAAACCAAAGGGACCACAGCACTGCACTATCATTGCTCCTTCCACATCTTTCTCATATGGGCCACCCAACTTCTTTGAACCCTAAACATAATCCCAATTACCCACTTCTGATGATCCATGTGGGGGCTAGTGATACAGATAGCAGTAGCCTGGAGAACATGAAGAAGGACTACAGAGCCCTGGGAGAGGTGGTTAGGGGCTCTGGAGCTCAGATAGCCCATTTGTCAATTCTCCAGGATACAGGGGAGAGTCCCAAAAAGGCTAGGAGGATTGGCCAGGTTAATAAATGGTTAGAATGGTGGTGCCATAGTCAGGGATTTGGGTGTCTTGAACATGGGATCCAAGTTTGTAGGCCAGGTCTAACGGGGGCTGGTGGAGCTGGTCGTGGTTTTGGTAGGAGGCTTGCCAGACTAGTCAAGGAGGTTTTAAACTAGATGTGTTGGGGCAGAGGGGCATCATTTCATCCCAACACACCCAGTCAGTTGCCAGCACCTATAATAAATGCTCAGAGCAATGTAGAGATATTCCAGCCGCTCCAGCCAATGAGCCGGCTTCATTTGGAGCTCGACTCAGATGCCTCTATACAAACGCCTGTAGCATGGGTAACAAACAAGAGGAATTAGAGATGTGTGCATGCCTATGGGGATGTGATATCATTGGTATCACAGAAACATGGTGGGATGGCTCCTATAACTGGAATGTTGGAATGGAAGGTTACAGACTCTTTAGAAAGGACAGGCCTGGCAGGTGTGGAGGGGGAGTTGCCCTTTATGTTAGGGATAAGTTGGAGTGTATAGAACTCTGGGGACAGGTGAGCAGATAACAGAGAGCCTGTGGGTCAGGGTTAAAGGGACAACAGCTATGGGGGACATTATTGTGGGGACCTGCTACAGATAGCCTGATCAAGAGGAATCTGTGGATGAAGTACTCTAAGAAAGATAGGAACAGCCTCACGCTCACGGAGCAATCCCAGGCACAGCTACAGGCTGGGCAGAGAAGAGATTCAGAGCAACCCTGTGGAGAAGGACTTGGGGGTGTTGGTCGATGAGAAAACGAACATGAGCCAGCTTCAGTGTGCGCTCATAGCCCAGAAAGCCAACCGTATCCTGGGCTGCATCAAAAGGAGTGTGACCAGCAGGTCGAAGCAGGTGATCCTGCCCCTCTACTCTGCTCTCATGAGACCTCACTTGGAGTATTGTGGGCAGTTCTGGTGTCCTCAACATAAGAAGGACATGGAACTGTTGCAACAAGTCCAGAGGAGGGCCACAAGGATGATCAGGGGACTGGAGCACCTCTCGTGTGAAGACAGGATGAGAAAGTTGGGGCTGTTCAGCCTGGAGAAGAGAAGGCTGCATGGAGACCTCATGGCAGCCTTCCAGTATCTGAAGGGGGCCTATAGGGATGCTGGGGATGGACTTTTCATTAGGGACTGTAGTGATAGGACAAGGGATTACGGGTTAAAACTTAAACAGGCAAAGATTAGATTGGATATAAGGAGGAAATTCTTTCCTGTTAGGGTGGTGAGGCACTGGAATGGGTTGCCCAAGGAAGTTGTGAATGCTCCATCCCTGGCAGTGTTCAAGTCCAGGTTGGACAGAGCCTTGGGTGAGATGGTTCAGTGGGAGGTGTCCCTGCCCATGGCAGGGGGGGTTGGAACTTGATGATCTTAAGGTCCTTTCCAACCCTAACTGTTCTATGATTCTATGATCTTAGAGTATGTTTCATGTAATTAATTATATTTTTATTTTCTTTACTTCTTTCCTGTTACAGTCTGTAACTGTTCTGTATGGTAGTTTAGAAAGGAGGATAAACTTGCACTTTTCAGCAGCCTTAATTTACAAACTGCAACAGTTCATACTTTGTAAAGAAATGCATGGTTCTTCATTATTTTTTATCTTTTGTTGTTTTCAAAATGATGAATTTGTGCATATTCTGAACAGAAGTAGGATGAAGAAATTGTCAATTATGTGTTAAATAAAGGTATGTTTGAATGAAAGCCAGACTGAAAAGAAATCTGTATTAGTACCTTCAGGAATAAGAATCACTTCTATTTCACTTTATTCTGTTTGCAGGTGTTTTTGGATGGATTGTAAGTGTCATTCTCATGAAAGAGTTCCTCTTCCTAGCAGATTCTGGGTCAAGCTGTTAATATCAACTGTGTGATGATGGCCAACTTTTATAGAAATAGTGAAGTGGGAAATTCAATGGAAAGAAAACATTTCTCCTGTTCCAGAATGTGGGCAAACACTTATGGGTGAAATAGAGCTGAAGGGCAAGAAATGTATATATTTTTTGGCCTGTCCCTCCAATATATCCATTGATTTATGTCAGGAAGGCAGCAGAATATGTTCCCATGACTTTACAAGCTCGCTTGGGAAAGAAAGAACATTTTCACTTAAATCATAAGGATAGAATTAACCCTACTTGGAGATGGTTTAATGCTATTGCAGTGGCTGAAGGGTGCGCAGAGGTAGGGATCACTCAGGTTCTCTCAAGAGCTTTGTGCAATTATTTTTTTTTTATAATTTCAATTTGGATGCTGGGTTGGGCACAGAAGCTGCACATTTTAATATTGGTGGTGTCTGGCTCAAAACCAAGCCTGATCTGTGAGCCTGCTCATCTCTCACACAGATCAGGATGTGCAACATTACCCTGACAGATGTAGGAAGAAATGTATCTTGCAGTAATTTTTTAAGTTTCCCACAGAGAAACTGAGTTGTTTTGAAAAGGCGTGTGATCTAAATAAAGAGTGGATGTCTTCAGAGGTGAACAACATGTTGGGCAGCTACTTGCTGGATGAATCTCCACCTGCTGCAGGTGATTTGACATGGAAAGGGGAAAGACCTACCTTTTGTTTTAAAAGGTACTTCTGGTGCTCCCATGCTGCATGTCTCTGACTTCACAGCTTCACAGTGGCCACTTGAGTTGATCTTGGAGTGGGAGACAGTCTATATTATGTCTGGGACAACTGGGCATACCCCAACAAAAATAGCTCTTACACGTTTTTCAAGTGTTTTACTAGAGGGCAGGGGATTTAAAGGTGGGAGGATTGATTTCGTCCAGAGAAATGCTCTTTTACAGCCTGCAGCCAGCTGGATGCTTGAGGAACTGCTTTAAATGGGAAAGGAGGGAGTAAAATAATTATCCTTCCCTAAAAATTAAGGGTCCTAAATTGATTTCACTCAACTTCCACCCTAAATGGAGTGACTTATGATTTACAGCAAGGTGAGATCAGAATCAGGCCTGCAGAAAAAGCCTGTGGGCTTTTTTCTTGCAAAAGCTATTTTCCTCTCTAAATGTCATGGACCTTTCTGGGTACCATCTGTTCAGGGGTGTCTGCAGCATTACTCCATAGACAGGGTATTTTTCTGGGCAGAGATTTCATTCCACTGATTATTCACCAGCCTTAGTGATATTGAACTTACACAGTCTATCTGACTTCACATTTCAGGTTAAGTTGGCTAGTGAGTGCTTTTCTATGCCCTTTGAAATAGATCTTTAGCAGTAGTGCTTGTTATAAGAGCCAGATTTCCGGCCCTTAAAAGCAGCTTGCTCCATTGTAACACATTGCTCTAGATATGGAAGTTTTCTTTATATTACTGTCATGTCTGAGGTTTGATGTGGAAAGGACAGTTTGTGGCTCAAAAAAAGATGATTTGATCATCAATTTTCTGCCTCTCCAATTCCAGCAGCCCTTCACTGATAGCTGTTGCTCCACTGGAAAAAATCATCCTTTGGGAGGTATGATTTGCCCAGAACAAAATCAACTCATCTAGTCATTCCACAAATAGCTTTCAGGACGTGCTACCCAGGTCATATTTATGTGTCTGCTGCATCTCTTTCCTTCATGCTGCATGATGGAAATTCAGTGGAGTAGGTCTGTATTGGGAAATGAAACATCTGAGAACACACTGGAGAAGTCAGGAGGGGTGCAGGGGTAGAGGGATGCCTATGACTGCTAACTGAGGCCCTTTGGAAAACTGTTTTTTGTTTTTGTTTTTTTTTTTTTTCACTCCCTATTACACAGCTTTTACAGAAAACAATCAGACTGGGGAATTTCATCACAACATCTGCAAGTCAATATATCCTGTTAATGTATATAGCTGCATCCCCTCAAAGAATCCATGCTGCTCATGGTGGTTAAAGTACAGCTCAAATTTGTGAGAACTAATCATAGGGTTATAAAATCAACTAGGCTGGAAAAGACCTTTAAGATCATCAAGTCCAATTGTTACCCCAGGATTGCCAAGACCACCACTAAAGAGTATCACTGGGGGCCTCATCTACACAGTTTTTGAACACTTCCAGGGACAGTGATTCCATCACTTCCGTGCGCAGCCTGTTCCAATGCCTGACCACCCTCTCTGTGAAGAAATTTTTCCTAATATCCAATCTAAACTTCCTCTGGTGTAGCTTGAGGCCATTTTTTCTCATCACTTGTTACTTGGGAGAAAAGAGCAACCCCTACCTCCTTACAACCTCATTTCAGGTGGTTAATGTACTTAATAATGTATGGACCCACCTGAGGTGAGAATCGGTATAGCCTGGAAGTTTTTGTGAGCATTCCCACCCCTCTGGGATCAGCTGGCAGATCACTCTCTGCAATGAATTGGATACTAAGGCCCAGAGATGTAAATGAGCAGCTGAGGGGTTTAGTTGTTTAAAGAGAAAATATGGTAAAATCCCAGACAGGGATTGTACCCTGTTGCACTATTGTTATTACTGTTACTTCACTGGGTTTCACAAGTGTGGTGCTGCAGTGTTTGTCCAGAACTGCTCATATCTATCTTGTCAGTGTTGGGTGATGTGGTGCCTGTTTCACCACTCAGTACAGGAGATGTCCCTCTAGATGTTAAGATGACCATGGTGTGCTAAGAGGATGCACAGTGCATTTCCACTAGCCCTGAAGGGATCTATGCATATAGCTTCCATCTCTCAACACACAAGGTCCCTCTCTGCTGGTACAGGAGACCTCCTTCAAGAGGTGTTCTCCATCTCCCCTGATCAGGCTGTAGGAAGAAATGTAAGAGTTGCTGTGCCACAGAAGAAAGTTTCTTCTCCCTGAAGCCTGGGAATTAAATCTCTTAGCTGGAGGTGCAGAGCTCTGGGATGACTTAATCCTTTGGCATTACATGATTATTGGATAGAACATGTGGACTGTTTGGGAATGAGGAGAACACTATGGATGCTTCTGTATTTGTTTTTAGCATTAGCCATTGGATGTGTCTGTGGGGGGACTCATCTCCTCTAACGGCCTATGTCTACCCCTGAACAGAGCAGAGGTAGATACAGATATTGCCTGACACTGTGATGAGATTTGCCAGATGCTTTGGGTGACATGCACCATTATTATGCCCATGCACATATCAAGTGAAGAGAAACAGGCCTTCTCTGTATTTCTGTTCTCTGCTCATTACTGGATAATTTCCAGGTATGTTCACACAGTTAATTCCAAGTTAATGCAATAGAGCAGCCTCCTTCAGTCTAGCAACCACCTCACCCTTTAGGAAAAAAAAAAGAAAACCCCCAAAACCTACTGCCATCTTGGGCCATACTGGTGTTTACCAGCTGGAAGGGGAAGAGAGAGAGAAATATAAAGTAGTCAGTATTTAGGTATACAAGATAATGCTGGTTTACCCAAGCCTGTAATGTTAATAAATAGGTTCATCGGAAAAAAATGGGGACCCTGAGGATGATCCTCACAGGAACTGGCAGCAATACGGAGCCAGCTCTGACCTTTGTCTCCCGGCAAACACTTGTGCACCCCACTGGTTGCATGGAAAACTGTGACTATTTCGATTTGCAAGCACCCTGTTTTGCAATGGTTTTGGAGACTACTCCCAACTGTGGTACTCATCCCAGTCATCTGTGGGCTGCAGATTGAGTGACAGCACAGCAAAGGACATTTTTTTTTTGAAAGCAACACTTCAAGAGTTGATCTGGGTGAAATTTTGTGTTGGGTTTTATGCCTTTTTTTTTTTTTCTTTTCCTGCTGAAAATGCTCTTTTAAGTCATTAACATTTTCTGAGAGGGAAAGGAGAAAAGCAATCAAAACATTTTGAATTCATAATTGAAAACAAATATTTCTTGCATTTGTTTTGAGATCTCTATTTTTAGAGGCTGACCTAGCCTTAATTAAAAAACAATAAAGTACTTCCCCTTCCTCCCTCCATTCCCCAGGAAAACAAAAGGCTTTTAATTTACTTTTGTTTGAAACAAACCTTTTGTTAGATTGAAGTTTTGAAGTGCTTTGTTTTGGGTGGGGACACTAAAAATTATTTGGTTTTAGTCAATCCCAAACAACTTTTGGCCAGTGAGATGTAAAAAAGCAATTATTTGCTTAGTTCTTCTCATGAGTTTGAGTCCTGATGCTGCAAGCATGAGAAAAAATGCTCTGCATTGTCTTTCAGCCAGACATGACTGTCTTCAGTGCAACTTAGCCAAACGTCTCCTACGAAGGAACAGCATTTGTTGAACAGTTGTGGCAAATCAGTCAGAGTTGTATGCAGTAAAAAAAAAGGCCATCCTTCCCTTTGAACCTTTTGAGCTCTACAGCCTGAGGCAGCCCCTTGGGAGATCATAGAGTCATAGAATAGTTAGGGTTGGAAAGGACCTTAAGATCATCAAGTTCCAGCCCCCCTGCCATGCGCAGTGACACCTCGCTCTAAATCATTCCACCCAAGGCCTCGTCCAACCTGGCCTTGAACACTGCCAGGGATGGAGCATTCACAACCTCCCTGGGCAACCCATTCCAGTGCCTCACCACCCTAACAGGAAAGAATTTCCTCCTTATATCCCATCTAAACTTCGCCTGTTTAAGTTTTAACCCATTACCCCTTGTCCTATCACTACAGTCCCTAATGAAGCATCCCCGGCATCCCTATAGGCCCCCTTCAGATACTGGAAGGCTGCTATGAGGTCTCCATAGCTGAACAGCCCCAGCTTTCTCAGCCTATCTTCATATGGGAGGTGCTCCAGTCCCCTGATCATCCTCGTGGCCCTCCTCTGGATTTGTTCCAACAGATCCATGTCCTTTTTCTGTTGAGGACACCAGAACTGCACACAATACGCCAAGTGAGGTCTCACGAGAGCAGAGTAGAGGGGCAGGATCTCCTCCTTCAACATTCTGGTCACACACCTTTTGATGCAGCCCAGGATATGGTTGGCTTTCTGGGCTGCAAGTGCACACTGAAGCCGCCTCATGTTCATTTTCTCATTGACCAACACCCCCAAGTCCTTCTCCACAGGGCTGCTCTGAATCTCTTCTCTGCCCAACCTGTAGCTGCGTCTGGGATTGCTCCGACCCAGGTGTAGGACCTTGCACTTGGCATGGTTAAACTTCATGAGGTTGGCATCAGCCCACCTCACAAGCATGTCAAGGTCCCTCTGGATGGCATTCCTTCCCTCCAGTGTATCAACCGAACCACACAGCTTGGTGTCATCGGCAAACTTGCTGAGGGCGCACTCAATCCCACTGTCCATGTCAGTGACGAAGATGTTAAACAAGACCGGTCCCAACACCGATCCCTGAGGGACACCACTCGTTACTGGTCTCCTGCCGGACATTGAGCCATTGACCACAACTCTTTGTGTGCGGCCATCCAACCAGTTCTTTATCCACCGAGTGGTCCATTCATCAAATTGATGTCTCACCAATTTAGAGACAAGAAAGTCATGTGGAACAGTGTCAAATGCTTTACACAAATCCAAGTAGATGACATCAGCTGCTCTACCCCTGTCCATCAGTTCTGTAGGCCCATCATAGAAGGCCACCAAATTGGTCAGGCAGGATTTCCCCTTAGTAAAGCCATGCTGGCTGTCACCAAGCACCTTGTTAATTTTCATGTGCCTTAGCATGCCTTCCAGGAGAATCTGCTCCAAGATTTTGCCAGGCACAGAGGTGAGACTGACTGGTCTGTAATTCCCTGGGTCATCCATTTTCCCCTTCTTGAAAATGGGGGTTATATTTCCTTTTTCCAGTAGTTGGGAACTTTACCGGACTGCCATGATTTTTCAAATATGACGGCCAGCGGCTTAGCAACTTCATTTGCCAGCTCCTTCAGGACCTGCAGATGGATTTCATCAGGACGCATGGACTTGTGCACGTTCAGGTTTTTAAGATGGTCTCGAACCAGTTCCTCTCCTACAGTGGGCCCAAGGTCTTCATTCTCACAGTCGCTGCGTCTGCCTTCCAAGACTTGGGTGGTGCGGTCAGAGCCTTTGCCAGTGAAGACCGAGGCAAAGAAGTCATTCAGAACCTCAGCCTTCTCCAAATCCTGTGTAGCTAGTTCACCCGAGAGCTTCCTGAGGGGGCCTACTTTCTCCCTAGTCTGTTTCTTATTTGCTATGTACCTGTAGAATCCCTTCCTGTTATCCCTAATATCCCTAGCCAAGTTTAATTCTAACTGGGTCTTAGCTTTCCTAACCTGGTCTCTAGCTTCCCAGACAACATCCCTCTACACTTCCCTGGCCACCTGTCCTTGCTTCCACTTTCTATAAGACTCTTTTTTCCTTTGAAGTTTCCTCAGCACCTTATCCACCCAAGGAGGTCTCCTGGCCCTCCTGCTGCACTTCCTTCTAGTTGGGATGCAACACTTCTGTGCTTGTAGCAGGTGATCCTTGAAGATCAACCAAGAGTCTTGGCCCCCCCTGCCCTCTAGGGCTATATCCCATGGAACCTTATTAAGCAGGTTCCTGAAGAGGCCAAAGTCTGCTCTGTTGAAGTCCAGGGCAGTGAGCTTGCTGCATGCTCTTCTCACTGTCCTGAGGATCTCAAATTCGACCATCTCATGATCACTGCATCCAAGGCTGCCCTGGAGCACCACATTTCCATCCAGCCCTTCCCTGTTGGTGAGCATGAGGTCAAGCATGGCACCTCTCCTTGTTGGCTCCTCTATTACTTGCAGAAGGAAGTTGTCTTCCACACAGTCGAGGAACCTCCTGGATTGCTTGTGCCGGGCCGTACTGTCCCTCCAACAGATGTCAGTGTGGTTGAAGTCCCCCATGAGAACAAGGGCCTGTGAGTGTGAGGCTTTTCCTATCTGCCTATAGAGTGCTTCATCTGCAGATTCCTCTTGATCAGGCTATCTGTAACAGATCCCCACAGTAATGTCCCCCATAGCTGTTGTCCCTTTAACCCTGACCCACAAACTCTCTGTTAACTGCTCACCTGTCCCCAGACAGAGTCCCATACTCTCCAGCCTATCCCTAACATTAAGGGCAACTCCCCCTCCACACCTGCCAGGCCTGTCTTTTCTTAAGAGCCTGTAACCTTTCATTCCAACATTCCAGTTATAGGAGCCATCCCACCATGTTTCTGTGATACCAATGATATCACATCCCCATAGGCGTGCACACCCCTCTTATTCTTCTTGTTTGTTCTCCGTGCTACAGGTGTTTGTATAAAGGCATCTGAGCCGAGCTCCAAATGAAGCTGGCTCATTGGCTGGAGCGGCTGGAATATCTCTACATTGCTCTGAGCATTTATTATAGGATCCTGGGTTGGGTGTTAGATACATGGGCAATACCCACTGGAATGGATCCTTGCCTGACAAACAAACCCCAGGAAGTTATAGAGAAAGTGAGCAGGCCTACTTGAGGCTGATGCAGATGCAGGTGATTCAGATGCAGGGGTTGGTTTGCCTTTTGGTTAGAAGCTGCAGTGGAAACAATTTCAGAGAGCTTTCTGGCAAAGACCATACAATAAGTTTTTGTCCCTTGAGTTTGTTAATAATTCTGGCTATGGCAGGTGATACCATATTTTGAGATTGGAGGTGCATGAGCCATATTATTCTCTGGAAAGGTGTCTAAATGGTCATGCCTTAACTCACAAATTTGGCTCATCATAAACATACTGAGTACACATGTGAGTTTCCTATAAGTTCAAGATATTGTGAGCGACAGGAAACAAATGTAATGTTTGGGAACAATGATTTGAAGAAAAGCTGAGAAAATACAGCGGTCCCAGGTTCGTTAACACTAAACTACAACTAGTGCAGCATGCGTGGTATTGGAGACATCTGAGTTATCCCTGCAGAATTAAAGCACAAAATGCCTGTGAATTGTCATACTATGCATATGTTCAGCATCAGTATTTAAAGCTGAGACAGTAAAAACATTTTGCAGAACTGCACAAATGGAGAGGGGAGAACTGATCCTTGCATTTTGATTTGAAGTACTTGTAACCTGAAACATGACTGTGAAGCTTCTAATCTAATATGGTTTTATGCTGCAGGCTCAGACTTGTCTTTTAAATCACAGCCTGATGGTCAGAAATGCTCTCCTCCAGTGTGCCAAGGTTTCATGCTGAGTGTCCTGCTCACCTGGCGCTTGCCCGTGGGACGTGCTGGGTGATGTGCTAACCCCTTCAGCTGTCTCCTACCACACTGCACCACCCATCTGCAGCCCCTGTCTTCATCTGCCTCTGAAGTGAGCCCCTGATTGCCTGTGACCTCTTTACAGCACACCAGCAAAATTTAAGACAGGTGAGGACCTTGTCTTAGCTATTTATGGCTTAAGTGGGAGAAAGATGTGAGAATTTTCTTTTCTGAATGTCAGTTGTCCCAAATGGCTGCAGATGTGTAAATAGATGTAAGTGTTCCACTTCCTCAAGAATCTGTTTTCTTCCATGGATTTGGCTTTCTCATTGCAGAGCAGTCATTGACTTCTCCGTGCCTTTGGAGAAAGTTAGATTTCCAGCTTCTAGGGAAGTTATAAATCTTGGCAACGTATCACAGTATTTTGAGAAAGATAAAAATCTGTTCTTTCCACAGGCAATTTTCTGTAACCCATCAGTTCTGCACTTTATTGAATAACTTGGTACCAAAAGCCAACGTGCAGTTATTTTAAAACATTACTCTTAAATGGGGACCTTAAAGCCCTTCAAAGCCACAGGTGAAGTACAGTGCCCTCTTTTTCGCCTAAAATAATTAGAAATATATATGGGAAAAGCTTGATTCTGAGTATATGTCAGATACCACCTAATTTCTCCCATGAAGAAATTCCTTTTCTTTCTTGTTAATCCATCTTATGCTTCAGTGTGAGGTATATCTCTTTAACCCTTTGCTGTCTTAGGCCATTGCAACTTTTATGGGCTTATTTGAAGAACAACGTATCAGTAAGATACCAACACTGTAACATACCTTTAATTAGACATATATGGGACATGGACTTGCTCAGCACCATATACCCTCTGCGCTGTTTAGTACTCAAATGGTTAAAATTACTAAAAGGAGCTGGCAAGCTTCATGTGGCAAATTCACTGGAAATATATTTATTTTTACTGCGGTACCAAGTCCACATAAAATGTCTTCAGAGAATCTGCTTGTGAAAACCTGGATTAATAATGGAGAAAAATAAAACAAGAGTGATAGTATTAATGAGTCTGGTTAGAGCACAATGACTTTGAATTGGATAAATACTGCTTCATGAAAACAGACTTTCAAACCATCACAGGCTTATGCAGAATATTAGTAAAACATTTATTGCAAATTAAAATGCAATAGAAATCAAACTGGCACATTTTTCAAGTTCCATTTTTGACTCAAGACTTCTCTAGATCTTTCAGGGAAGAAACTGAGGTGGCAACCAGCCTGAGCACACTGCAGCCCAGCAAACAGGAACCATAGAATCATAGAACAGGTTGGATTATAAGTGACCTTAAAAGGTCATCTAGTCCAACCCCCCTGCAATGAGCAAGGATGACTTCAGCTGACTCAAGTTGCCCAGAACCACATCCAGCCTGGCCTTGAATGTCTCCAGGGATGGCGCATCCGCCACCTGTCTGGGCAGACTGTGCCACTATTTTACCACCCCCACTGTAAAGAATTTCTTCCTCACATCCATCCTGAATCTCCCCTTGTTTTGTTTAAAACCATTACCCCTCACCCTATCACAACAACGCACCCACCTCACCCTGCCTTGGCTCCTGCACTGCCATTTCCCACCTTGATTTTTGCATGAGAAAATAAGCTTCTGAGCATCCCTGAGGCACAGGAAGCATGGGGGTGCCTGTGACGGTGCTGCCTTCTACTCCCCTCCTCACAGGACTCTCCTCCTTCTCCAGTGATGGAAAAACCCTGCTGCAAAGCTCAGAAACCAGACAAATACTGCTATGGGATCACCAAACCCCAATGGCCTCATTCAGTCACTCAGCTGTGATTCTCCAGCCCATGGTGTCCTGTTGCACAGTGCCACTAAGCCCTGGGGCACCATGGCCTCCGAGCAGATTCCTGCCGATGGCATGAACAGCCTCAGTCACTGCTTACAGAGTTTGCTCTGCTCTGCCAGTTTTATCTGCAGGCTTTCTGCAGTCACAGATTGGTTTGCTCAATTTTATAGCCATTGTCTGCCAATCAGGGACCATGTTTTTTTAGCTGTTTCTGATAGTCAAATGTGGTCCTCCTTCTCAGCTCTAGGAGCTAAATGTCACCCTTAATTGTGGCAGATATTAATGTAATAGGAACAGATCATAATCATCTCAGGGTCTTCCTCATGTGATCAGGGACTGTTATGCAGCAGGCTCATCTGATTCCCCCTTTCTCTAGTGCACTTGCAGCAAAAGCACAGACCTGCTTGCTTGTGGATGTACCCCACTATGCCCTCACAAGCTTTACCATCTCTCAACTTGAGTGAGATAAAAAAGCGCAAACAAACGAAGTAAGCTATCAGCAGGACATCACAGTCAGCCCAGTCCACTGGCTGCCTTTTATTTGCCTCATCAGAGATGTAATGGTTGTGTACGATCTTATATGAGCACAGGGGGAAGGGTGAGGAGTGCAGGATTTTGTGTGCTGATGCAGTGCTCTTACAGAAACCCTAGGGTTTTCAAATGAGAAAGTGCTTAGAGGCAGTTTATGTAGCCAAAAATGAGGTGGTAAATGATTGTACTGGGGCCAATATGGGGGCAAGTTGGCGTGCCTATTTATAGGGTTGCAGAGCTGTCAAGCTATTTGATACATCTGTGGTTCTGTGTGGGAAAGCCCGTGACAGGTTTGGGTGAAAACGTGAAGCTCTTAAGGATTTTAATATGATTTGTACTGCCATTTAATTTTTAATAAAACTTTGAATAAAGTCATGATTAAATGGCCATCATGAGTGGAAGATTCCACTTAAACATAAAATGTGAGATTTCCCAGAATGGGCTAAGGTAGGTTTTATATTATGCACCTCTCTCTAAAATACATTGGATAATGGATTCTATCAAAACGGAAAAGAAAGGAAGGTATAGATTTTTAAAAAATAAAATCTGCTGTGCAGTCAGTAGTTCCACATTTTGGAAGAAATTGCTGAGCTTCTGGCATCCTTAAATAATACCCTTTTCACATGATAGTTACACTGCTCCAAAGACAGTATAATAAACCATGCCAAAAATTCTTCTGTTTCGTTTGCATGAAATTGAACTGACAGATATACCTGTCTATGTTATGTCCAAGAAAATGTCTTGTTAGAAATGTGTGAAAATATATTACATGACAGATGCTGAAAATGTTTCAGATACAGCAATAAATTGATTGTGGTTTCTGGACCAGATGTGAACTTGGTTTAAAATTCATCATGCTGGTCTCTATTTTAGCTCTGCACTTAAATAAATGCAGAGAAGTGGCTTTGCTTTTCAATGAAACCCATTATAAGAATAGAAGAGCTTCTTTCCATCTAATAAAGGATAGCCCTGACAGTAAGGCTTGCATCTGCAGAGCAAGTATTAAAAGCACAAATTGAACTAGGAGGAAGCTGTGCCAGTTCTCAGGTTTTGTTTTATTAATGTGCATGCAAACGCTTAGCATGTCAAAGCCACTGCAAACAAGAAGACTGTGATGTGCATTATTTTCAGTTTAGATTGAGATTCACAGCCATAAGGAAACCAAGGAGGGAAAAGAATAGTGTTTTTCAAGAAACAGTGCTGTTAAATGGGAATGAGCCAGTTGCAAAGGTGCTACAGACATGACTGGGTGCTGAGAATCAGTATGCTTTGCAAACCTTGCATTTCAAAGCCATGTGCTCCCTTTCGTTGCAAGGGAGCAGGGTGAGAGCCAGACTCACTTTTTGGCATATAGCTCAGGAGCTGCACTACCCAGCTGGGCAATCCAGACTGCTGAAGTCAGGTGCTTAGGCTGCCCCTTCAATCCACAGGCACCTCTGAAAACAAGCCCAGAAAGACCGATGTGCCGAGACTGGAAAAAGGGAAGAGGAAACAGGGAGCAAATGGGTGTTTCTGAGCATTTCCAGCCACCCTGCAGCTCTGGCACCTGGCTCTAAGTGGCATGATTGAGACCTCCTGCTCTAACTCCACACCTCTGAATCCTCTTCTGCTATGGAGATAGCACGTACCTTTTTCTCCAGAGCTGAGGGATCAGAGCTTGCCCATTCTTTTGTGTTAGTGCCCTGGCCGGAGAAGTAAGACCCCAGGGGAAAGGAGAGCCTGCTTGCTCCCCTCCTCTGCAAGTGCCTGGTAGGGGATGGATTTTTTTGCTTGGGTCTGGCTCCTCCTTGGTCCATGACATTATTTCAGTTTAAGCCTCTTGTGGTCTATCAGGAGAGCTGTGTATCTTTGCAGTGACAAGTGCTATGAACATAATGTAGGTTTTATGACTGCTCCTCTAGGTCCACTAATTGCAGTCAAGAGGTTTTTTACCATTCACTCACAAACTATGACTTTCTCTCCCCTTCTTTCTCTAAAGGGAAAACAATTCATTTATTCCCCTACACCAAAGGAACATCCACAAGGAAGGGAGAAATAACACCTATGGGTATTTTCCAATATGTTTGTCCTCTCTTTTAAAGGGTATTTGAGGCTGTCATTTGATACACTATTAAAGATGTATGAAGTCCTTTCTGATGTCAGATGAAGGCTTTCTTAAAGTAAAGCAGCTCTTAATACATGCTACGTCTAGCCCTCATTAGCACAATACCCTATATTAGAGAAATATTTATGCTCATAGGACACCATCAGTATTGATTATATGTGAATTTTACTACTGTCCACTTTCGTTTTGCCTTTAGAGATTTACATTGAAAAGTATTCCCCAAATGATGTAAAACCTGATATTTCAAAAGTTCTCCAATTGTGATAGACTGGGTCAGAACTGTTTAATTTACATAGAAATTTCTTTTCTGATAGGTATCTGCAAGCCCTTTACATAATCACAACCACCCTTTTATCCTCCAGTGACTTCTACTTGTCTGAACTGCCTGTACATAAACACTCCTAATACCGCACTGCCTCTTTGTTAAGTATGTGCATGGTACCCAGCAAAAACCCCAGACTGCCATGGATGTAGCTTCTGTCCTTTCTGTAACTTGTAATCATACTGCAAGCCAGAATCCCTGATTAAATTACAGTTGTTATGTGGGTTGGACTGGAGAGTTTTCTGAGTTTTCTGCTTGTTAAATACACTGTTAACGCTGTCAGTTTTACTTTGTTGAATCTTGTCATAGGCTTAAAACCTTTGAAGGTTATATAGCTGAAAGTATTGATAAATTTATTTATTTATATGTAAATATATATTTATATGTATATATAAGTAATACGTTTTATGTATAATATATATGTAAGCTAAATATACATATTCAGCCTACAACCATGAAAAGTTATTGGCTGAAAATATTAGTTAAAATTAATATTTTTGCAGTTGTTATACTTGACTTGGGGTATGGGAATCTTTAAAGTTCTTGTGCCCTGTCTTGTCTCTGAAATTGCCTTTTATTTTATTTATTTATTTACTTATTTATTTTTTTTATTTTAACACAGCAGCCAACAAATACACAGAAGTTAAATAGGAAAATAGCAGCTTCTCAGATGTTCACAAAAGCCAAGAGTTGGGTCTTTAGGAATAGCAATGCATACTGCAAACCTCATGTTTGAATCATGTTATTTGGCAAATTCTTTTTCATAGTTATGAATAGATAATAATCCCATCCACAAAACCCACTACTGCCCAGAATAGGATTTAAGTCATGATTGATCAAATGTAAGGCCAAGAAACCCGGCCATCTTCTGATTTAACAAAAACAACTTTTTCAAAATCAAGACTGAAATCTGCCTCTTAAACAGTCCTCTACACATCCTGCTTTATCCAAACAGTCCCGAAGAGGGCTAGTTGTAATGGAAATGCTGACACAAGCTTAGCTGTAGTGATGCTGTAAGACACTGTTATGCTAATATAAGCATTACACTCTAAGAAAACACACTGAGTTAGTGATACATATCTTGAAGAAAATTGCCATGAGAACAGAGGTCATATGCCACATGGATGCCAGTGTTTCTAAGTGAGGTACATGTATGGACCTTCACAATGACACACATTTTACCACCTTTTACTAAAAATAGGCACGCAATGAAAAATAACCATTAACTTGTTACTGGGTTCTCTTTGGCTTGGCAAAGCTTGCTGTTCTTCTTTTCTTTGCAAACACTGCTCATTTTCTCTTGGATGTGATAATGTTTGCTATCAGCAACACAGATGGGCACAAACTGCTCAGAGGGACAGGGAATCCCCTGCAGCCCGGCTGTGTTTTTGTAATTTAGGAAAGCCACTTCTGTGCCTCTACCAATATTATGTTAAAGGGCTTCTGGTTGCTGCCCAGGGTGTGAGGATGTTGAACACTAAACTTGGATCTGTGGCATTCTGTCCAAAGGGAAATCTGACTGTTTCTCTGCCTTCTCTTGATGCTTAACAATTTCCTTACAGCACATGTCAAAGTGTCTTTTTGCACTCATCTTAGTGTGGGCTAAAGAAAAATGCAGATGTTGCCCTTTGCTGTACTGTACTGGTGCCTTCAGCAGGATGCTTCACTATCTTCGTTGCTTTTTTTTAACTCTTTATTTTAGAAAGACTGTCTTTTTCTTCCAAGTTTCTTGTATCTGTCCTTTGGAGAGTAATGCAAGGGTTTACTCAACCCCAGCATCATACACAACAACCCCAAAATGCTATTCCTGATTAGATGCTGCTGCTTAGTACCCTGTGGAGCTGGGCTACAGTGAGGCTTAACTTCTCACAGTCTTCCCAGTCTTCAACCAGCCTCATACCAAACACGATCAAGATATTTCAAGCATGTGGAGCACTGGGCCAAAGCCTGGGACTTTGGGATGGACAGTCTCCTTCCAGTTGTAGTTGAAGTTTTAAAAAAATCAATATGAAATCAGATATTGCATTCACAAGATTGCAGTCATCCTCGAATGAATCATGAAGCCATGGGCTGGAAGCTGTGTATTCATTGGGGCATTCCTGAAACTTGTAGCAATATCCTAAAGCTCTCATGCAATGACAAAGTCTATAGGGCATGCTCAGAAAGTATGAGGCAGCCAGGTAAGGTTTGCAGTTGTGTCTGAATGGCTCTGAACCCACACCTCCAGCCCTCATGAACCTATTCACCATTGTATAACCTCTTGGTCTCTCCTGGGGACCGGCTGGCTTTGACAAATGGGTCATGCCCAGAAAGACCCGAGGAAGGTTTCTGAGGCTCTTGAGAAATGGATGGAGTAAGTGGGGATCAAATCCTTTCAGAAAAAAGGGGAAACATAAGGAAACTTGGATAATTCATGTCCTGGACTCCTTGACTGCTGCTCTGTGGGACAGAGAAATGATAAGACCTGTCTGTCCTTTTGTTCCTTCTACTTTTCATTCCAGGGACTGAAAATTAAACAATGAGATATGAAACAAAAATGAGGGACAATTTTCAGTTCCCCCACCATCCTTTTATGTCTCAGAAAAATGATTTAGATTGATTTGAGCTGACGTTTTTAAAACCTTTTACTGGTTCAGCAGCCAAGCCTAAATGTTGGCCACTTGCACCGCTCTTGCTCCTTGAGCGAGAGTGCTTCCTGGGGACTGGCTGACGGCAGCCCTGCATGAGCCTTGCCAAGAGCACCAGCAGTAGGCCTCTCTAGAACAGATTGAATTCTTGACCTCTGAATATGCTATTTCTAGACACATTGGTGTCCTCTCCTTAAATTAAAGCAAAAGCAAACATGGATTTTTATAGAAAGGGCAAGTTGCTGATATTTGCTTACATGGAGGTAATCATAGGATCACAGGATGCTTTGGGTTGGAAGGGACCTTAAAGCTCATCTAGTTCCAACCCGTCTGCCATGAGCAGGGACACCTTCCACTGGACCAGGTTGCTCCAAGCCCCATCTAACCTGGCCTTGAGCACTCCCAGGGTTGAGGCAGTCACAATTTCTCTGGGCAACCTGTGCCAGGGCCTCACCACCCTCACAGGGAAGAATTTTTTCCTAATATCTAATCTAAACCTACCTTTTTTTCAGTTTAAAGCCATTCCCCATGTCCTGTCATTACATGATCTGGTAAAAAGTCCCTTTCCAGGTTTCTTGTGGGCCCCCTTTAGGCACTGGAAGGCTACTGTAACATTTCCCCAGAAGTAATGGGACACAAGCTGCCAGTTTGTGGCTGTTTTTATGGTTTTGGAGGCTGCCTGAAGCATTGCAGGAGAAGGTCCGTATAGCTCACCCCAGGGCCTGAGATGTACCATGACATACTGGTGTAAAACCTGCCCAGGGCACAGGTCTCATCACCAGGGCATCCCAGCCCAGTGCAGCTGGTTTTGGACAAGGTGAGCTACCTCTGTCGCATGAGGCTCCCTCCTCCCTCCTCGGGAGCATGCAGAACAGCAGGCAAGGTGACAATGTCTCAGGTAGGGTCACAGTTTTTCCAGTTTCTGTTTTCTTTCATCAACATTGCTTTGGGATTTTATTAACAAAAAAGGAGCAAAAAAAATGTGTACTTTCTTATGGAGCTACTGATAATGAGGTTTATCAAGCTCCTTAGTTTTTTGGGGAGTCTGTTGCACACTTTCAGGATCTGCCTGTAGGAAACCTCTGAGCCCAGATGGGTTTTTGATCTGTTGTGAGTAGTTTTAATATGTCAGGAGTGCACTTGTCAACCACCCTTCCTCCTACAGCTTTAGGTGAACTTTTAGATGACAGAGTCTGTGACTGCTAGCTTCCTTGAAGACAAAACCTGAGACTGTGAAATTTAACCTTCTGGGAGGGCAAAGTTGAAGATGAAGAAATGATTTAATATAGTTTGATAATGACTGCCATTGAGGAAGATTTTACTCACTGTTTTGAGTGGAGTTTTGTAAGGGCTGACAGCTTCATGTCTGTGTGGATTGCTTTGCTGAGGTCTTGCTACAAAATGATGAAGGAACGAGTAACCTGTGCCAAAACACTGTTAGCCAGGATGTCCTGGGTAAACAGAGATTTTTAGAAAGTGTTATTTATAAAAGTTGGCAAGTGGAACCATTGCATCAGTGAGGAATTCAACAACGCTGTTAAATTACCAGAGTGAATTGACTAGTTGTGCATGTGGGCATATCTTCAACTAAACGATGCTAGGCGGGGCTGCAAACTCTCCAAAGTACTGTTATTTTCAAGCTAAACCTCAGATAACCTCCAGTCCTTTAAAAATATCTGTTGCTGAAAATAAGTCCTCAGATAACCTTCATCCTTGGATAACCCACATAAAATCAAAGGCAAGGAACTAATAGGAGAAAGAGGACTTTGAAAAAAACTTGTTCTCATATTGCCCACACATGTGAGCAACACACTGCTGCTGACTAGCTGCTGTTTTTACATATAACCCATGTGCTATATGCATCCAAAAAGGGTGCTTTCCTTTGCTTAGCAGCATGATCACTGTCTTGCTCATTTAGTCAGGGGCACCCTTGGTTGTCTGATTAGCCATGGAACAGTAGATGCTGCTGGCGCTCATGTTCTTTCTGTTGGCTTCATAATCTGGGTCATACTCACCTGGGTAGGGCCCAAACCATCTTTTGGCAGACCTAGACAAGATGGGAATACAGGCTGAATGGGTCTCAGAAAGGTGCCCTCAGGTAGTCTGAGACCTTAAGATAGGATTTCTGTGACAGCTACACAGAACAGATGTTTCCTAGCTGACAATCACGGAACAGATGTTTCCTAGATGACAGTGGAGTTTTAAAAGTTAGGTTTGGAGTGACTTCTGCTATGTCAGGACATGTGAAAAGGGCACATTTCACTGAAAAAACCCTCCCAAAACAACAAACCCAACCAACAAACCAAAATCCCTCAAAACCCCAAGAAGAGACCAATTTCTGTGATATCTCAGCACCCTTGAGCACTGAGTCTTCAGCTGTGGCCAAACTGCAGAGCAAGGTAAGGAAGAAACCAACCAGTCAGAAAACACGAAGCCAGATGCACACTAGGGTAAAAATCCAATACTTCCTGGTTCTTGCAAGTGAGCTGCTGAAGCCCCAAACCATACAATTAGATTATAGTCATGGAGTGTTTGATAGCCCTTGATGAGTGAATATAGTGTCCTCCAGGGCACTGGAGGTCCTACCTGTCACTTGGTGAACAGGGTCAGAAAGCATCTATGTGGTTTGTGAACTTTCCTGCTGGGTGTGCATGGTCTTTCCTGCCAAGCAAAGAGGTCATCCACAGCACTTGGCAAACAGTTCAGCTAAGTGCAGGGGCACAGAGGTTTGATAAAGCAGTTTGCTGCCCCAGATAGCTCCTCTGGGTGGGATTTGGCAGCTCTAGTAGAGCTGAGAGTAAAGTTTGAATTCATTCATCTGACAATAGGAACCTGAGCCAAAGCTAACACAGAGTTTTATGCTCATTTACAGACCTCTACAGACTAAAGGGTTCATAAAGGAGTTCACTGATACCTTGTTGACAATGGTGATGAAATACTCTGACTTGTCATCCTGGGAGATTTCAACACACACATCGACAAAACTGCGGGTACAAAGTCCCACAAACTCACCTCCTGGCTTTCCTCCCAGACACTCTGCCTGGATGTCTCCAGTGACATTTACAGTCAGCCTCAAAGGGTCCCCTTTACTGGGTCTGAGTGGCATGTGTCACCCCAGCAGCAGATTTTAGGGCTGCTTGCAGAGTTTGGTGAAGCCCCACGTACATGGGCAGTACTGTAATGATATCAGTAGCCAGGACCACAGCACAGAGTCACACAATGTTCCTTGGCCTGATGCCTGCAAATGTGCTGCAGAGAAGGCGATAGTCATGATCAATGGTGGAGCTGAACCCTGGCAGATCTCCTAGCTTTTGCTGTGCTTGGGGGTCACAGTATGGGTGTGTATAAACTTAATGATGACCTTGAGGGTCACTTTCTTCTTTTCGGTTTCTACCATCCTTTCTTCTTTTTCTTCTCTAAACCAAATTTGACATGACATAGTGGGCATGATTTCCTTGCTTTAACTTCAGTAACCTGCTTCTTTTCTCTGACTGTTTTTTCCTGGTGAACAGCCAAAGATCTTCTATGCTGTCCTGCTGCTGTAGGAATAACTGCACAGAACCAAACCTAGTTGCTGAAACAGCGATGAAGAGAAAGTTCCTTTGCTTCCTGTTGACAGAGATAACTTGTTGCTGGTCAAATAGGCCTTTGACATGATCATAAGAACAGAGCTGTTAATGTAAATGAAGACACATATTTTTTTAATTACTTACTAGAAAACATTTAGGCATCATTCCCCAAATCAGTGAATCTTGTCTCACAGGTGCAGTTACCAAGAGCTTTTTTTGGTGTTTTTATTTTCATCCAAGCATAACAGAACTTGACTTCAGATCACATACCTTCTGTTACTGAAATCTGAGTAATGCATTAAGTAATGGATGAATCTGTCTGGATTGACTAATGTGGTTACAGGAGTTTATCCTGATTTGAGATGCATGAATCCTGGATAGGAAGAGCCAGCTTTAATAAAGTGCAGACACCTCCTGTGGACCATGGGGGGAAGGGGATGTTTGGGTGCCCACATTCCCCACCTGCATGTGCCACCCACCAACCCACCCTGCCTTTTTTCTCTTTTATTTTTGTCATTTTTCCTGGAGCACTGCCTAAAGGAATGAATTAAGCCTGTTAGGGCTTGAGTTGATGTTTTGATGTTTATGGCCCCAATAGCGTGATGATTGTTTTATGATGTTTGTGTTTTGGCATCAGTGATGCTGTGATGTTTGCACTGCGATGTTGTCATCTGGGGAGGGCAGGCCCATGGCCACATTACATATATGTATCCCATACGTGGTATAAAATGCACATATAAATCATATGAATGCTGTATGCCTGGGGCGTGTGCTTAGGGGCCCTCATTCCACAAGAAAGTGCTCATGAGAAACAAGTGCGCAGTCACGCGGCTGGGCATGAAAAGGCTGAGGGTGGCTTGCAAACCCAACAGCCTGACAAAAATTATCAGTGTTGCAGGACCCCACACAAGCTTTCATCAAAAGAAATGCCCTATGTCGGCCTCAAAGTGCCAGTTCTTGCCTGCATCTTCAGAAAACTCTCCTTTGGCAAGGTGGAGGGAGACCCTGTGGCCAGGACTCATGCCCTGCAGCTGGTAACATTCCCATGTGAGTGTAGATGTGGGCACTGAAACAATCCCAGTGCGATGTGAGATTGTGGTGCTCCCTAGCAAGAGAAAGAAGATATTCTTCACAGCTTGAAGGATGAAGCCCTTGCCTAGGAGAGCTGCCTGCTCTGCTCCCTCTGGTCATAGAATCATAGAATCAAGTGGGTTGGAAAAGACCTTTAAGATCAAGTCCACCCATCTGAGGGAGTTTCTTAGACAATACCTTGACAACTTGGTGCTCACAGACATGTAAATAACTTTTTTTTTTAAGTAATTTTCTTCTGAACTAAAGACTGCCCTGATAGCTGCTCATTCCTGCAGTATCTTTCTTCAGCTGAAGTGTTGTTGAAGATATCATCATGTAAAACAAAACGTAAAGTCTTTCAGTGATAAAGCCTCCTTCTTCCCCACTTAGCCATCAGACCAGATACTGCTTCCCTGCTAATCTTGTGGGCCTTTAAGTGAAGCTGGAACCACGTTTCTGCATCAGTGACCACATGTGAGAACTGCGCATTTCATGTTCCTTTTTTTTCTTTCCCTCTTGCTGCTGTTATCAAACTTTTGTCACCAGTTTCTATTTCAGTAACCAATGTGTAATCTGTAAATGCCAGACCCCTGGTCCCATCCACAAGGCAGATCTAAATGTTCTTTAGCTAAACTGTGTCTTTGCTTGATCTGTCGGCACTCTTACCGCATATGCTGCAAAAAACCAAGTGCCTTTGTTCTCCTAAAGCAATACTGCCCCAGGCTATCCTTCCAGTAGACATTAGTTCTTTTGTTTGGATAAAAGGGTGTCATCACTCATTCAGGATGAGAATATGATTCAGCCCTGTCTCTACACATTCATGGCCCAGTCTTCATAAATACTTGTTTTTACAGCATATTGTATGTGTATTCAAATGGCTGACATCAGTGGGACAAATTCTGCCCTGACATGAATCTGCTTTGGACCTGTTGTTCATGTTGGAGGAATTGTGGGGAGTCTAAATCAGAGGAAATTATGATCTGTACCCAGTCCTATTTCAGTGAAGGCTTTCTCTGAAAATAATTAGAGTGCTAACCACTGTACGTACTTACTCCCGAATCAAGAACAAACCGTAAAAATAGTTAAGTAAACTCATTTTCCATTAAGTGTTTCTGGGACTGTGTGACCTCAAATGCCTTTGTAAATTTTACACAGCACAGACAACTATTCTATGATTCTGTTTTGTTGCCCAAGGAAGTTGCGAATGCTCCATCCCTGGCAGTGTTCAAGGCCAGGTTGGACAGAGCCTTGAGTGATGTGGTTTAGTGGGAGGTGTCCCTCCCCACAGCAGGGGGGTTGGAACTAGGTGATCTTAAGGTCCTTTCCAACCCTAAATATTCTATGATTCTATAAGCAAGAAATGGGATGGTTTTGTCCCTCCCTGATAACAATGAAAACTGAATGTGAGGCCTTTTCACTGGAAACTGGGGGTCTTTGAGACAAAATCCCACTTTTGTTGCCTCAATGTCATTAAGACAGAAAAGGTGCATCAAAACAGAGGGACCTGTGAATGATCCCCAATGCCTGGAACTTCAGCCTGAGCTCCTGGTGCAGCAGAATTCGTGATAGTGCTTACTCCTTCCCGTCCTGGGTGCCACGCCAGGAAAGCCTGATGTTCGCAATCTGGTGGCAATGGTTCTGTGTCCTTGCCAAGTCCTTGCTCTGGAGCCAGCCTGCTGAAGTGTGTGTGTCACACACTAGATGCTCAGGCCACTCCATAATCCCTGGAGATAAACTTGCAAAGAAGAAATTGAAAGTTTCGTGATGGTTTGGTTGTATTTATATCACTTGAATTAAAAAAAAAAAGACATTAAAAGCTTCGAATTAATTGTTCTCAGAAAGTATCATCCAGCATTTTCTGAAATGGCAGGGGTCTAAACAGAAGCCTGTTGAAGCACATTTGATTTTTTTCCACTGCTTTCATTGAACTTTGGGTCCATACCTATCAGGGAAGATCCCTAGTGTTGCTGTCATCATGTCGGCTTCAGGTAGATAGCTGAAATTTTGGGTGATCATCTGAATTTACTGGAAATGCACTTTTAATACATTACAGGTTCCTTCTTCTCAGCTGGCATAAGATTACAATTTCTTTTCTAGGAAAGCTGTATTTGGGGAGTGAAGAAGAAGAATAATCAAACAGCATCTGCTAGAACCTCTTGCTCTGCTCCTGAAACTTCAGATTTATTACTGTACCTGTAAGGCAGGGACCGGTGAATGCAATGGACTCTCTCCATCCTGAGATTTTACCCCTCTCTAATTTTCCAAATGTGGAGTTTTCTAAAATGTACAAAGTGTGTCCCAAACTGGAGCTCTGCCAGCTCAGGGGAGAACTGGGGATGCTTCTAAAGCATTTAAAAATATTTTGCCTGCAATGATTTAACTTGGTGCTAAGTTTATTTAATGACAGCGAGGGTGTGGTGTAAATATCTATAGTTTTGTGGACAAAATGTCTTAAAATTTGCTGCATTTGTTCTAAAAGATACAGAGAGATACAGAAGAAGAGTGACTTGAAAATAATTCCTCACAACATCTGTTAGCACTGAGACAAGCTAATGTTACTTTATTTCATGAACTAAGGAAGTGGGAAAGAGCCTTAAGGAAAACACATTAGGATAAGCTTAAGGAAGAACGTAGAGCATTTGATGGCACATTGGTAAAACAGCCTGGATTGCCTTGGTTAATAACTCACCTAACACGATTCTTTTCTAATCTATTAATTTCCATGTTTACCTTAAAATGCTTTACTTAAGAATATCCTAGACCTAGCTGTGGCTTTCCAGCATATTAGAAGGTTTCTGTTTGGTATGGAGGGATCTGTGATCAGCTAAACATTTTGTGGCCCTGTTGGTCATGTGTTAGGGCCTTCCTGACATGAAAACTTATTTTAAGGAAAGCTTGTCCTAACAGTAAGAAAAGCCTCAAAAAGCTCAGCTGTTGAGCATTGAAATCTTTTAAGAAACTACTCCAATGTCCACGGAAGCCAAGCGGAAAGGCTCACAGTGACTTTGGGATGTATTTTATTGGAACACTTAAGTGAGGAGTTGGCTGAAGTGAGTATCTGCTTTGAAGATGTTAACATTCAAAGGGCTGTGCAACATTGGTAAATGATGTGTCTGAGTACCTATCCAGTTTATTTTATTAAGTAAGAGTATCTTGCATAAATCTACTGTCAACGTTACTGGGACAAAGAGAACTGTCAGTTCTGAGCTTGGCTTAGGAGGCAATCAGCTTGTTAATTAATTTGACTGGAAAATTAATGGGGCATGTAACTAGGTGAATGGTGTTGAGAGACTTTATGGTTCTGTCTGTTCATTGCTGAATGATGTAGATGCTTTGGATAACTTATGAGGAAAATGATGGCAAAAACTGTGAAGTCATTCAGCATTATTATTTTTTTTTCAGTGTTGAGTTTTGCAGGACTGACAGCACTGTATCCACTATATGAATCCTAACCCTTCCTCTCCAGGAAGGGAGATGGGACTTTGTGGGGATTCTTGCTTGTAAGTGTCATCATAAAAATAGGACCTGCAAAGCTTTCTCTGTGATTCACCACAACAAAAGACCTTTTGTTTGGGAAGCCAGACAAGACTGGTAATGGACTGCATACTTGACTAACACGTCATGTACAAGCCCAACCACTTGAAATCTTGGAAAATTCAGGACATCATAAATCTTACAACAACTGCATCATTTTATTTATTCAATATTTTTTCAGATATTGAAAATAAGTAAAATATGTTCCTATATAGGGTCTAAGTACTCTGCCAACTTGCAACTGCAAAACCAAAATGCAGTATAATTGACTCACCACTTCTACCAAATTGAAGTAAATAAACACTGGAGCCCCATTCATCAACCAGTCCTATTTAAGACTCCTCAAAATGCTGCTCCAACACATGGGTCTTGTAGCATGTCCTAAAAGTCAATAAATACAGATGGTTTCAGACTGCAAAAAGGGATTTATGAAGCTTAGGAAGCTTTTGGGGAGTATCTTGCTGGCTATACCTTCTCTGCTCTATTGAGTGGAACAAAATCCAGTTGCCAGTGCTTCTAATTACTGCATCTCTGATAGATACATCACCAAGTATTTGTCTTATGAAGGGTCTTCCCTGGAGGCTCTGGACTTCGTAGGCCCACACCATCATATTCAAATCAGTCAAGCTACTCAAAAGTAGCTGACCTGGGTCCCAGAACAGAAATGTGCATACCAGGACTGTGATGCCTCCTAAACCAGAACGTGCTTCCAATCAAATTGCAGTGCAGCCTTGTGTGAAGGATGTACTGCAGGACTAAACCAGAAATGGCAAAAATGCAGATGACGAGTGCAAGTTATCCATCTGAAAGTAAGATTTGTGGCCATTTAGGCAGGCATATGTAATAAAATCTCTGAGACTCATTGCCAAGCATGAATGTAGGTCAGTTGAAGGGAGAGGACCATGTACAGAAGACCTCTGTATGAATGGTGTGATGGAGGTTCAGCAAAGGCTGGTACTGCATAACAGAGTCAAGTACAGACATTCAAAGACTCAGAGAAACTGAGGACGTCTTGAACCACTGGTCTTGTTAAGCTTCATCACCCTGGATTCATAGGAAAAGTTACTATGATGACAGCCCTGAATTTCTCATGTGGCCTCCTAGGACATTAATTTTGATCAGTAAAGCAGAGAGAGACAACCTGAAGAAACACACAGGTTGATGCTGCAAGATGACCATCTTTAAAGATGGAACGATGGTTTTGAGCATACTTGTCTACCTTCTTTAAGAAGAGAAGCATGCAAAGTTTGGATATATTTTACTCATTGGAAAGGGAAACAATTCTTTAATGGAGTGGTTGGTTTGAATATCCAGGAAGATATTAAAGTCATAATGAAAAAGAAGTTTAAGAAGGGGAACGATATACTTTTGCTTAGTAGAAAATCAGACTCCATCAGCACTGGGAAACTGAATACATGTTTCATGCAGTGGTACCAAAGTTGGGTGAGATAATTCATACAAATAGAATATTAAGTAGTTGGTTACAATTACATAAACATGAACAGTGAAGGGTTTTTTTGTCTTTTTTTTTCTTCCTTGTGACTTAACAAAAACATCTTTTTGACTTAATCTGAATATTTTTCTCATTCTAGGTGTGAATAATAAGAAAATGAATATGCAACTTCGACCACAAATATTAACTACCATCTTAGAGCATTTAAGACTACTTTTAAAGGCAGAATAAAATTGGAAAATGAAGACTAGTTTTACTAGGAGGGTGAGTTCAAAGGGTCATTTATTCAGGGGCTAGGATGCTCACACAGGACCACAAAGGTCCAGACTTCCTCTCTGCCAAATGTAGAGCAGAGCCTTCAGTTCAAACTCCCCTAACCACTAAGCAGAGCTCTCATTTCTTCCGTTAGCATTTTGAATGCACTGAAGTTCAGCAAAAAACTGATCTAATTATGACAGATAGAGAGAAATTGATTACAGAACTGAAGCAAATGTCTGCTATGTGCAGAAGATTGTGCCTTGATTATATTTGTGTGCAAAGAGAGTAAAATATGAACCAGTAATATACATTCTTGGTTCTTCAAAAAGGCCAATTTTGTAAAGCTGAAAACAATTATAAGCCAAATCTACTGGGAGAATTTAAACAGAAAAATGTGAATGATAATTGCAAACTGTTTAAAAACATTTTACTAAAAAGCCATACTTGTTGTAAAACAAAACAACATAGCTTAAGTGAAAGCTGTTCTATTATACAAAACCCCACATATAACAGTTGGAAGAAAAAAGTGAAGCAACAAAAATTAATCTAAATCAGAAGACAGGAATGGTGAAAAATTCGTAAGGGAAGCAAGAAAAATGTAAGTAGAGTTATTTGCCCAACAGAGTCAAAGATAATATGAGTTAAGGACAAGGAGTTTTTAATTTGTGCTAGGGAAGAAAACCTGTCAGTGATGTTTCTCTGAGTGGATAGAAATGGTGAAATTATTTATACTAACACAGAAAAGACAAGAATAACTTTCTGTGTTGGTTGGAAAAAAGCAGCTGAAAATATATAATCCCACAATAGTGATGATATATTTTCCATTACAACAATAATTCAAGAAAACATTTAAACAGCAGCTACTAAAGTAGGTATATTAAATGAGAGCCTTGAACAACTTCTGTCCACAAGTTTGAAAAGAACAAGTCAAGAAACTCCTTTGACTATAAATAATGGTTTTCCAGAAGACATTGAACACTAGAAAGATCTAAGAGGACTGGAAAAATACAGTTTTATTTATAAGGCATTATGGGATGAGAACACTAGCCGTGCATTTCCATTTTACTTTCTCTGGTCTTAAAGAAATTAAGGTTGATGTTGGACTCTGCTAATAACTCTGTGAAAGAGATTATCATAGTAAAAACCTTTTAATAAATATTTCTGCAACTAACTTGATATCTTCTTCAAATCAGGTTATCATTATGGTGAACACATCTAATACTATTTGATAGAAGTTACTTTGAATTATTTTTGGCATTTAGCTTGGCACATGAAGAAAATCTGATTAAGAAAACAAATATTTCCTTCATATAAGTTTTAATTATACAGATATGAAATTGGCCTGTCACACTGAAAGTGGGTTAAATGACAGCACATTGACTGGGCTGAAAACACAGTTTCTATTGGAAATTTACAATTTCCTTGATGTTTTGAATGGAGTACTCAAACAAATAATAACTAACCTGCTATTCAAGAAATTCATCTTGGAGATTTACATATAATTGTTTCTAAAGAGTTATGCAGGATAAAAAAAGTCAGCGGGATGAAATACAGACATGAATAAAGAATGTTCTGGATTACTTGAGAAACTGAATTTAAGTGAAAGCGGAGGGTTTTTTAGTAGGATTTCAGGAAGATTCCAGGAATCACTAGCCATATTGAAATTATCAAATGATCCACAAAGAAGGTGGGACTGAGAGTTTTGCATGTGAGTCAAGCAGGAGCTGCTGGTGAAGTCTGTCCTCCATAGAGCTGGTCCGGACACTGATAAATAGGAAGAGGGAGGCTTCATCTGCCTTTGGCACCACTGTGGGTTGTTGTTCTTAATGCTGACTTCCACAATTGAAGAAGGATGCTGGATGAATTGGAGAAGGTTCAGAGAGAAAAGCCACAGGAATGATGAAAGGTCTGGAAAGCATGTCTTACTGTGATAGACCCAAGGAGCATTCTCTGTTTATCTAACAAAGAGAAGATTCAGAGGTGACTCGATCACAATCTATAAATATGTACACGCAGAACAGAAATTTGATCATAGCTTGCTCTTCTGCTCTGGCAGACAAAGGATGTGGTAAGGTCCAACTGCCAGAAGATGAAACTGGGCAATCTCAGAAGAGAAGAAAGCAGTATATTTTTAAACAAGAAGACGATTAATCACTGGAACTGCTTACTAAAGGTTATGGTAGATTTCCTACCCTTCACTATTTCAGAACATGGGTTGGTGTTTCTTATTAAAGACTGGTCTAAATTACTGCTTAACAACCTTCCCTTATCCCTCCCTGCCAGAGGATCACCAAATCCCTTCAGAAAAACAGAACTACACAGATGGCCTGGTAGAGCGCTTACACAATGACTTTCATTTGCAATCAGTTAAAAATTAGGATAAACTCTGAATGTTTGTTTATTCTTTTTATTTCCCTCAATTTTATTCACTTGTTTGTTTGCATATGGGGAAATGCATATACACACTTGCACGCACGCACACACACAGGTGTGTTTCCTACTACAAAGCTGCAGCTACAGTGACTGTAGCAAAATTTAGAGTAAACTGGTTTGTGAAATTTCAAAGAACCTTTGTTCCCAACTGAAAAAGTCCAGGTTCCACTAATAGTAATGTAATAAAAAGTTTCATATTGATTTTTAAAAATTCTGGCTTGAGTTGAAGTCACCCAAAATGAAACACTTGGTTAATTTTTTTCTCATAGGATTTTTTTCTATAGCAAATTCAAAATCTTCCTGTGGAAAATTTCAGTTTCCTAGTGTGCATTCCCATTAGAAAATACTGTGCTATGAAACTCCCAGCCAACTCTAGTAATGATGGCCATCACAGAGAAAGGGAGAGAGAGGAGGAGTGGATTTCTTTACACTCTCTCACTCAAAAGAGAGAAACGAGCTTCTCCCTTCCTTTTGTTTTAGCAGTCAAGTTTCCTCCTGCTTCTTAAGCACAGAAAACATATGTGTATGCATTTATTGCTTGGGTATCAAACTGATAATATATTAAAAGGATTATGATTTACTGCTGTAATTATTGGCCTCCCAACTTTCACCCACAATTATTGTGTGCATATATCTCCCAGCTTGCAAAATCCCCTCTTGACCATATAAATGATGTGATTGCATTACTCTGTACTTTCTTTGTCGCCCTAACTGCTCATTAGAGCAAACACCTCAAAGTGTGCATGTAAATATGTCGGGACTGCTTGGACTATCTGGCTCACTCCCTCTTTCTCTCTCTCTTTGCTGTTTTTCCCTTCTTTCCCCTGCCATCACCCCACTTTTTTCCTGCTATTGTATATCACACTGTATTTTTCCTCCCACTTTTCCAAGTGTCCAAATGTTCCTGCAGGATTTATTTATGTCTAACACTATTTCAGAGTGCCCAGTTCATTTCCTCTGGGACCATTCTGCTTTTATCTCTCTTCATCTGGATACTTATTTCCTCCCGCTCTGTCCCCTACTCAGCTCCCCTAGTACATAGTTTTCCTCCCCTGCCCTGAATTTCTTTACTATGATGTTGTTTTTTTAAATCCCTTCTCCAGATCCCTATTCTCCTCTACCTCTCCCTATCTCCTATTTTTCCTCCTTCTTTTATGTTTCTCCTTCCTTTATGTTTCTTCTTCCTGTGCATCCCCATATGATCCAGAGGTTTCACTTTGCTCACCTTGCCTTGTCTCTGCAAAAGAGCTTCCCCGTCAAGCCCTGCACTTTTCCTTGCTCCTTTTCTTCCACTCTGCTCTTCCTTCTTTCATTGCCTTATTTTTTATTATTTTCATGCCTTTACCTATTTATAGGCTTATCTAAGGATTTTTTGCTTGACAGGGATGTGCCTGCTCCCCAGCCCCACATTTACCTGAGGAGATGAGGGCTAAGACAGCCCTTGCTGGACAGAGTTGTTAATGAACTCGGTGGAAATGAAATTGGAAGATGCTATTGCCCTACTGCTGTGCCCCATCCGTCCTTGCTGCAGCCCAGAGATACGTGCACAGCTGCCTGTCTGTGCTTGAAAGAAGTTGTGGGGTTGTGTAGTCAGTTACATCCCAGGGTCTCAGCATGCACTCTGTGCTGGCCAGTACTAATAGGCAAGCAAAAGCCCCCTGAGGGCCATTCACTTCCCTCCTGTAAATCCACATGTGGTTTGAAGGGATGCTTTATGAGGTGCCTCTGTATACTTGATCCCTTGTATTTTTTCCTGCTGTGAAGCCTGAGGCTGTCCTTCACAGCTCCTGCAGTAAACCAAGGCCTTGGGATTTGGAGTCCCAGGGACACTGCAGGCAGCAAATGTCAGCTTGCACAGGAGTTGCAGGTGCTTTCAGGAGGGATCAGCCATACAGCCCATGTCTGTCTTTCCTGTAGCACCTTTGTCAGTGCTGAAAGTCAAGTTAGGAGGCGGGTAAGGCTGGTCTGGCAGACCTTTGTTTCTTTGCCCCTCCAGTGCTTGGGCACTGCATCTCTTGGTGAGTTTCTGTCCTCTGCCAGTGCAGGAGAATGAATGGCTCAGGCCCTTTGCTCCTTCTCTTAGCTATTAGCTGAACTAGCTGACAGCTAACGTGACCCCAGCAGTGACAAGCAAAAAAAGGAACAAGAGCAACAGAAGGCCTTGAAAGAGGTGACAGTAAGGAAGTACATGGGAAGACCAGCTCTTGTACCTCCTCCATGGCCACTCATTTCCATGACTCAGTGCCCAAAGAACATCTCATCTCCTCTGCCAAACATCATGGTCCCCTTGCGCAAGGAGGGTGTGGCTGATGTCTGACCTTGCCTTTTCTACAGGAAAGATGATAGTGGGACTTTTGTACCCACTCTTCACATCCTGGGAGAAGATGCAACTGCTTCATGAAGACCAGCATCTCTTTAAGACCCATAAGTATCTTCAGCATGAACACTCCAAATCTACAGAAACAGCCTTCTGTGTAGGCCTCTGAAAGTAGGTTTAGGGTAGTGATTTTAAAGAAGCAAGAAAGAAACCTGCCATGCTCCAAAATCTCTGCTTCAGAAGTCTTGTACATGGTGGACATTGGCTGTAGCATTTCTGGAAAGGAAAAAAAAATACCAAAAGCAGTGCCTTTATTCCCACCCCCTCTAGTCTCATGATATAAGAGGAGAATGAACAAGTTACAGACAGTTTTTGGAATCACTGTGCTATCAACTAGTGATTATCATATTGTCTACCTGTAGTGACATATTCAGTCATATGTTTTCCCCATCAAACCCAAAATAAATGAAAGGAGGAAATGAAGGAGTGTAAGAGTCCAATACTCCATTCTTCATACTTCAAGAGCCACAGAAACAAATGCGAAGGGAAAATTCTCAAGTGAGAAATGATACCAGTTCAAGGTCACATAAGTTGATGCATGGAAGTACATTATAAGAAAACTAGAAAGTTATTTTGGGAACTGTCATTGTTTATTGAAGGCTTGGAGGGGTTGTTTTGATGTTCCGTGTCTGGGCTCTGCATTAGCAGTTAAACCAACATTTCTAAAGCAAGGGGCTGGAAACTGGGGGATTCTGCACGCTGCTTCTGAGGACAAAAGATTAAACTGGCCCTCCTTTCATGAACCTCAGAAAAGTTTCTGTTTTGACACTCAGGACCATCAATGCTATATGTTCCAAATATCACCGCAAAAAAGTTAATTTTTTAATTTCTTAGTGTGATCCAGTCAGTTCTTGGGGAACCACTGTATTTTTTTTGTTACTACAGCCCCTCAGTAAAAGCTAGGAAAAGCTTGGTAAAAGCTCCACATTTGGAGCCACCTTATCCTGGGAGAAAGCATGTGAGAGGGGCTGTACGCTGAGAAATACCATGCTTCATGGAGCTCCCACACATAGCATGGTTCACAATGTGCTGCTGTTTTCCTCTGGCAGTATGGGGTGGGAAGATCATTTGGGTCCCCCCCGGCATCAAGGGTAGCAGGAGAAACGGCTGATGATGGGTGAGAAGGTAAAGCCTCAGGAGACATGACGACTGGAGAGGGTGCCCTACAGCACTAATATGTGCCTGCTCTCTCCTTCCTTGCATCCCCATGTCTAGGCCTTGGATGGTATAAGGATTGTCCTGGCAGCATAGGTAGCGCTGTGAGGAGGGTCCAGCCACCCTTTGTACAGGTCACACCAGCGTCCACCCTTGGGCAGGAGCATGAACAGAGGGTGACCTAAAGCTTCCTATCCAAACATTTCTCTTTTGCCTTGTTATGGCTGCAAGCTCAGTTGAGAACTTCTTGCACTAACCCAAACTCTGCTTAAAGCTAAAATGGGGGTCGGGTCATGCAGGAAAATGGGCCTCATCTTCCACCTTCCTGCGGGACTCAGGGTGGCTTGTGATTTCTCCAGGAGGGCCTTTTCCTCCTCAAAACGCCACGGTGGGTCTGAGGAAGTCTTTCCAACAAGAGCATCATTGATGGTGGTATGTTTCTGCTGGCCATTTCGGATTTACCAAACAAACGGACAGCTTGTATGAAAAAATCCCCTGTGAGGCCTAATAATAACAACATTTGTGCTGCTCCACCCTTGCTCCGTTCAGTCGTTGCAGATGGTGAGTGCATCCGTGCAGGGACTGCCCACCATGGGTCTGCTGGGGCTCAGGGTTGCCTCCAGGCCGGGACTGCCTCCCTGTTATTAATAATAATCTCCCAAGACTGGCATGTGCTGCCTGTGCTTCCTGTGGCAGCTGAAGCTGGTCTGTAAAACAGGGCTAATTTTAGAGCAGCCTGGGCTGAGCACAGAGTGAGACCAGACCCGGGAAATTTTGAGTTTTCATTGTTTCCTCAGCTGTGGGTGAAGAGCTCCCATGGATGTTTGGGAGAGTTTTTCCTGGATATGTGAGCCCTTGCCTCTAGCTGTATCTCACACAAGCTCTGTCTCCAAAACCCTGGTGACATCAGCCTCTTTTTTTTTTCCCCTTTGTTTCCACATCTTTAAAGTGGGAGATTGTTTTTTTTCCTACTATGCTTCAAAAGAGGAGAAATTAGTTGTGAGAATTCAAAATGAACATTGCTCAAGTATCTGAATAATAAGAAGTTCAGGGCTTTGTTTTGTGAGGTAGTGCTACAAATGTAATGCAATTTGGGCTTCCTGGGAAATTATGAGATGCATGTGTATGTGTGTAGGGGGCAGAGAAATCTGAGACCTGTTTTTATGTGTGCAGGGAAAGATTTACAGAACCGTGTTTTCTGATGTCTTCTTGCCATCAGTCAATTTAATGGTGCTGTGTGCTGCTGAGCTTTTAGTGTTTTGTCATTTGGCAATAGTGGAGGGAAAACCTACAGCGAGGCTGGTCCCTGCTCCAATGCCATATATTTGGAAACCTTAACTAGCCTCTTCTATATCACTGCACACGTAGCTCCAACACTTTGTCATGCTAAAGGGTATCTGGTACTGCAGTGAGTGCAGAGTCGATCCAGTTGGCATATTGGAATATCTTCCCCAAGGAAAGACACATTTTGCACAAGAGGCTTTTCTTGTAAGCAAACAGGCAGTCTGAAACAAAACTATTGAGCCTAGCAAAGAAAAAGGAAAAGTCACACTTCCTTTGTGTTCAGTAAACTGCTGTCAGTCACTGAAGTCTGCTATTATTGACCTTAACAAGGCCTATTTTGTTACTGAAAGAGGTTTTCCTGTTCTCTGGATGGATTAACTTGAGCTTAGAATATCTAACTCTTTTTATTGCAGGCTTTCATCTCTGCCTGTTGTGTCAACATCCCCCAGAAAACAGGAGTCAACTCACAGTGTGACACTGTTGGAGGTGAGTGATGGTGACAACATTATTTTCACTTAAATATTTTACTAAGTGGCCATACAGAGTTCTCATTTAATAATTCTATAATAATTAAACTGATCATTTAAAATATTCTCATTAGGCCTTAAATGCCCTCCTTCATTCTGGGGGCCAGAATAGGCCCTTTCTATTTGGGAACTGGGCATCAGGAAAGTAAGAAAGCAAGAAAAAGGCTCCTCAAGCACAAGATGAAGCGCAGCAGTTACGATGGCTAGACTTAAGTCAGGCCTCAAACCACAGACCAGTTATAGGGTATTTCTATGAAATGTTTAATTACACTGAATCAGTATTATGGATGAACAAGAGAAGGTATTCAGTGGTATAATGCAACTATCCTTGTTCCCTGTCCCTAAAGACAGTGTTACTAGTAGTTTCTCTTCCTGAAAAACTGCTTGCTGGATTTTTAGATGCTATGGCTGCAGGGATTTTTGCTATTATCTGTTAAAACACAGCCTGTGGGATTGAATCACCGGCTAGAACAGATAGGGAGATAGCCTGTCTTTAAATACCACACATTGCACAGAGTCTATGCCGTTCCTAGATAAATTGTTGCAGTGTTTAACTCCCTCCCTTGTTAAATCTTGGCATTTATCTAGTTCGGATTAATCTAGTGTCGGATTCCACCTACTGGATGTAGTGTCCCTGTCTGCTAATTCAGAGATCCCTTTGATATCAGAAATATAATACAGCTACTTGCAAGCTAAGACCGAATAAAATTTGGAATTCTCACACAGCGGGCAGATGCAACTTGTCAACATTTGTTTTCACTCCAAATTATTAAAAAAATTGCCTGATTAGCATAAAGTTTACTCAGAATGGAAACATACAAAACCCCAAATCTAAACGAAAATGTGATTTTCTTTAATGTAGGACTCTTGTTCGAACGTACTGAATTGGCTGACAAGGGCTTTCTTTTGTGTCAGTTCAATATTGAAAACAAATATTTTCCTGTAATGCTGCATTGCTCCTGGGAATTATAGCCTGAACAAACACTGTCCGTATTCAGCTTAGGCAGAGGCTTCTTGGCTGGACTACAGCTCCTGTAATGTTATATACAACTCTGAATTAAGTGACAAATTACCCTGTGGCTGGACTGTAGGAGAAAACAGGTACCTACACCACAGATATATGTGTTCACAAGAAGGTAAAGTTTAAAGTTTACTCAAACAGAACAAATCAAGGTGGAGTGGCTTACAGTGAGTTATTTCATTTTGCTTGTCCTGAAGGAAAATTAACATTATTTTTTTCTTTATAGAAATTCTTGTGGAAATTTCATTTTCTATTGTTAAGACAAAATACCCAGCCAGCCCTATTATAAACCACAGACAAATCACCATTTATTCGCCAATTGAATAAATAAAATGAATTGAGTTTTTTTTTTTTTTTTTTTAGTATCTCACTAGCAGCTTTTGCCAATTGCAAGTATATTTGTAATTTTTTCTTGAACTCTTTCCAGTTTGTCAGTAGTACTTTTTAAAATATGGACACTGGAGCTGGACCTGCTCTCCCTCTACTATTAATATTCTGAGGAACAGTGAGCATCTGCCGTTCCATCCTTGTGTTTTATAGTTCCCTGCTTGCACATACCACTATCACATTTTCTCTCTTTGTCAGTGCATTGCATGGGGAACTCTTGTGCAGCTCAGCTGGTTATCAGCCACGATCTCCAAATCCTTTTCTAAGTCTGTTTCTAAAATATAGTTCACATCCTTAGTGTACAAACTAAGGATATTTAGAATTATGCTTAAGTATGCAATAAAATATGGTGTGGGTTTTTTTTTGTTTTGTTTTGGTTTTGTTTTTTTTGGTTTTTTATTCTTTTCTTGTGAGCTCAGGTTACCATACAAACTAGACTGGTTGCACAAAAGCCCTGCTTTTCTCATTATTTACCACTCCATGATTTTTGTGTCATCTGCAGGCTTTGCAAGAAATAGGTGCAGATTTTTTATACTGGATAACAGAGAAACATAGAAAATGATGAAAATAAATCGTGTAAAATATCCTCACTGTAAGGGCACTCTCTATTGAGTTACTCTGGGGACTCCTCAGTTTTTAGTATGTTGAGTATGTGCTAGACTCTCTTTCTAGATGATCCGTTTTCTGGTACGTTGTGCTGTGCTGAACTCAGACATTAGCATGACTGTACTCACTATATTGGAAGAGTCATGTAACTCTTGTAACTGCTATCTAAAAACACCCTGCTGACTTCGGGGAAATAAAATACTGAATTGGATCTGTAATGTTATCCAAAGTATTCATCAATACACCTTTTTCCACTCAGCTGCAAAACAGCGTTATTCTACATATTGTCATCTTTTTTTTTCCACCCTGGTTACTGTTTTAAATCTCTGGGAATTGTGTTTATAACATTCTATGTATATAAAACTTTAGTGATACAAATTGGGAGTATGTACTTGGAGCTTTGATACTTGACTGCTGAAGGCTTTACGTTATTCTTTGCACCTATCAAAGTATTTTTTGTTGTATTTAAATTTTACTCTGGAAGGTTGGTTGCTTTTCTTAAAGTAGGTGGATGAAGAACATACAGAAAAAGTTCCCAGTGTTTAAGAGTAGAAATCACTGGAGCTACACGTGTGCCTAGTGTGCTGCAGTTCCACAGTGATACTCCTCTGCAAACCACAGCCTTGGGGAGGATGTGAAATTATGTCTGGACTCCAGCCTCCTCTTCTTGCAAGAAAGTTTGAAAACATCTTCCTATTTCCTACATGACATATCATGAAAACTCATACATTAGTATTTATTGTGGAAAGCCCTATTGATATTGGTTGTGCATACAGAAAGCATGTGAGGGTAAAGGCTCATGCTGGAAGTAAAGGAGGTTGTTTCATCATCCTGACCCTTCATGTCAGCCTTGCTGGATGTTCCCAAAGGTTATTGATGACATAGGGAAGTGATCATCCCTGGGTACCCAGAGAGTTCAAGGGAGTGTGTGCGACATGACTGAGAACAGGAAGCTCATATACATCATACAATACATGCAATATTTTGACAGGGAATTTCTCCACTGGAAAATTAGAAAATGAAAAGAGTGGAAGGAGCCAGCTCCTTGGTCATCAAAAAAAAAGAGTCTCTGATTTCAAGAAAAGATATATCTTTTAACAATATGGCACAGAGGAACCTCTTTCTCTTCAGGGTAGTCAGATGTAGTAGACAGCTGGTAGAAAACAAACCAATGTCATGTCGCTTACATGTCCAATGCGCAGTCCTGAAACAACCCAGTCATGGATCAAAAGTGAGAGTGCTCATTGTCTGCACAAAGTTTGCTAAATACTTCGAATACAGTCACATGTGAATCCAGGGAAAACAATGAAAGGGAAAACAATTGTTTCGGAGAGCAATTTATTAGCATTAATTGCTCAGTTTTTATTCCTTCTTCCCAGTTCTCTGGATGGGAGGGTTGTTGGAAATATTTTAGGATCTGGATATAAAATCTAAGTTAAACTCACTCCTGCATGGAGGCCCAGCCTTAAGGTTTTAGTTACACTGGTGTGCCACGAAAGCCTAGTTTTGAGGGTTGCTCTGGTGTGTGGGCCTGGTGATGCTCATCCTCTGTGATCTGGTGATGCCTCAGGTCGATGTCTGCAGGCCTCTGGTTTCTTACCATGACCCTATTTGCATAAGAAAAGACTTCCTATTTTGAAACCTTCCCTAACCTACAAATTAGTGCAGATGAATAGCCTCTTGTTGGAACTGGAGTGGTCCTCCTAGTTCCAACAATAGCACAGCCAATGCCAGATTTTAAACCCTCATAATACATATAATTGTGTGATATTACACCAGAGGGGAAATTTGGTCTGTAGTCCAGCTGGTGATTAGCTTTACACTGAGGCATTGGGATTGCATATCCCTTGAAACTTTATCCTGGTTAACGTAACTACAGCTGGTATTTTGTGGTATAACAATTCAACCCTTACTCCTGAGAGCAGTCCCACTGGGACAAACCTGGAAGTCCTTGCTAGGATTTTACTCAGGCAAAACTCTCACCACCTTCAGTTAAAGTTTTGACCCAATAAAGTCCAAGTGTGAGCACCAGGAGATGGTCCACCAGCGTTTCTTTCTTTGTTGGACGCTGTTTATTCTCTCAAATAAGGATTACAAGACTGAACCCCAAAATAGGCATAAATACCTGCTAGAAATGTATGAACTGTTTAGTTACATTTTTATTAATAATTCATCTACACTAACATCCCAGCATCACTGACAGAAGCTACAAAACTTCTTTGGAGGTTACTCATAACTCAGTTTTTCTGTGCTTACCTGCTTATTCTCTAAAATTATACTAAAGCAATAATTAATGAATGGCTGATAAACAGAACTATTTATGGCTCTTCCCTTCTGCATAACCACTTCTTAATGTGCATGGTCCTACTGTTCCTTCTGTCTCTAATCTCTTTTTGAAACTTATGAACTAAAGTAAATTCAAAGCATTTACTTTGATGGATAATTCCAAAAGAGGAATTGTCTGTTACGAAGAATTCCCTCATGTATCATCCTCTTTATTTTTTGTTTTACATTTTTGTGAAAATAGAATTCAAAATGATTTTTGAATGTTAAATTGCAACAGTGTTGATGTTCTTCTGTTTAGCCCATTTTGAGAAAAATCTTTTTCTCATAACATTGAAACAGCCCAATACTGAACAAAAAAGCATACAAAACCCAATGCCAGCTGAGAGGAAATAAGATTCTTTCTTAACTCTAATTCTTACTGCTAAAAAATATGGCTTAAAAACGCATTTTGAAATTTAGTTTGAAAAATCAAAAATGTCAGTGGTACTGATTTTTTTTTTTTCAAGTGAAAACAGGGATGAAACTATTTCAGAATATGCAGAACAGAAAAAGCCCTTCCCTAAGAAAACAGGAAAACCTGTTTGGTCTGAATATATTTATTTCAAAGATATGTGGTAGCAGTAATCTTCAAAAGGTATTTGGGAATAGCAAACAAACCTGCCTTCTTTCACTTGTTACATTTTGTTTCATTTTGAGCACATTTTTTTTGTATTGTATAAGAGCATATTCTTGGACTTCTACACACGCTGTATTTTATATATATCTAACATATGTTTTCCTTTGTCTATTGTAAAATAAATGGTCCTGTTTATTCTTTTTTAAATTGTATCTCCTGTAGAAATTCCCTCCCACGCTATTAATTCTTTGAATCATTTTTCACTGCAGCATTTGGAACCTTTTAAATGTCTTCTATGTCTTGTTAAACAGGATCAAAAAGGACTCCAGAGCTGTGGATGAGAGCACATCTTCAGCCTTTCCACAGCTGTAGATTATGTTTTATTCTTTTTTATTTGTTTATTTTAAAGTCTAGCATCTTTGTGCAATGAGCCACCCAAAATAACACCTTCATGCTGCAAATACTGGAGAATTGGAACTGCCAGACTGGTTGAGTCAGATCAAAAGTCACCACAACCTAGTATTTTTTTGAAGAGGAGTAAACAGTATCTGAGTGGTAATAGCAGACAGAGGGGCAGGCTGGAGGGATGATTCCCCCTTCTGCCCTTCCCTCAGTCTGTCTCAGGTTGCAGCTAAGCCATCATTTTTATAGCCACTAATGGCCTATTCTCCACTAATCTGGAAAATCCCTTTTTGACCACTTTTATACCTTTGCCTTCCACAAACATCTTTTGCAATCGGTTATGGTACTTGGCCTCTACTGTGTGAAAAACTGTATCTTCATTTGCCTTGAACTGGTTGCCTCGTGGTTCAATGAGTGCTCCTTGGATCTGGTACTTGAGAAGCATCAGTATTGTTCCCTACCTGTCTGCACCATTTTGGATTTTATTTTATTCTCTATCCTTTTTTTCTTTATCATTTCCTTAAAGAGCTGGAAGGTTCATACAGTCCCAGGAGCTGAATGTTTAAGTAAATCTCTAGTGAGGTAAGAAAAAAAAACCCCAAGAGAAATAAGAGATATAAAACTCTGATTTACTGAGCATATTGTGGTAGATGTGATTAAATTCTTGAGAGTAAAAAACTAACTGGACTTAATTGTGAGTCCGATTGCTCTAGTAGAAACACATGTAAAATTTATATATTTGGCTGGTACGCTCTGTGGAGTCTATGCTGGCCAATGGAAAGATATAAAGGAACTTGGCAGTGTAAATAATACAATTCATTGAACTAAATATTTTGGATAAATCAATAGGAATTTTGATTTATGCTTAAGCACAGGACTGAAGGAAAATCTTCTGGGGAAAGTTCTGATATTGAAGGGTGTACCAGAAGGTGGAAAAGAAAGAAAAAATCCTTTTAAATAATTTCCAGTTTACTTTTGTCTTATGAGGGGTTTGTTCTTTGGTTGCTCTGTCTGCGAAAGCCTGGTTGCTTTATAAATGGTGTTATCCCCAGCATCCAAGGATGGTTTTGAAAAACAGAATAATAGAATCATAGAATGGTTAGAAAGGACCTTAAGATCATCAAGTTCCAACCCCATTCCATGGGCAGGGACACCTCACACTAAACCATCTCACCCAAGGCTTTGTCCAACCTGGTCTTGAAGAATGTCACATTTTCCAGAGAGTTTAACTGTGCCTCCATCAACACAGACCTGAGACACCTGCTAAGCTGTATTTCCATGTACTTTTTAGAGTCAATATTGGTACCATTTGGTTTTGTAAGTATAGTGAGATGTATTCAGCAGTTACACTTGTACACAGTCTTTTTGAGACATTTCACATTGAGAGATTTGCATTTATTCATGCTAAATGCTTGAGTAACTGGCAGCCTATTAGCTCTCTTACATCACTCTAATGTCTGTTTTTCAGTGGTGTATTGCAATTTTGAATCAAGTACTAAATTCTCTCTGCAGCCCAATTTTTTCAGCATTTATACTAATTGCCAAGTCCCTGAGTAAAACCTTTCAGCTAAATGCATGCATTACACATTTTGAAACTATCTAAACAGGGCATATCAGGATTTAGCAGGGAGTTGGCTAAAATGTCTCATAATTTCAATATTCAAGAAAATTATTCAGAAGGAAAGGAAGCAAAATATCCTAAAGCAAAGAGAGGATATGCCTGTCTGCATTACAGTGAGCTCAGTAGACTCCCTGGGGGAAGATAAGGAAATGGTACTGTGCTAATTCCCCGCTGGACCCTGCCCCTCCAAGTGATGGAGAGGCTCACACCTTTCACCAGAGATAGAAACAAGGCCAAGAGAGGTTTAGATCTTTCTTGGGCTGCAAAAAAGCTTCATGTCAGCATGAAGCCTGGGTTGGTAGGAAAGGGGCAGATTCATCCATTTGGAGCATGAAGTAGAAGAACTTCTGCAGAATGTGCATGGGGTAGCAGAATATCATAATGTATCATGTGCGTAGCTTGATCAATACCCTGGGTAAGGTGCCTGACAGACTAATATGCTTACCTTACCCACTATCAGGCCTGGAGGAAATTCAGGCCCTAAACCTACACTAGGTCACAGAGTTATAGAATCATATAATGGTTAGGGTTGGAAAGGACCTTAAGATCGTCTAGTTCCAACCCCTCTACCACCGGCAGGGACGCCTCACACAAGACCATGTCTCACAAGGCTCTGTCCAACCTGGCCTTGAACACTGCCAGGGATGGAGCATTCACAACTTCCCTGGGCAACCCATTCCAGTGCCTCACGAGCCTTACAGTAAAGAACTTCTTCCTTATATCCAGCCATAAGGGTCCATGGAGATGAACAGGCAGTGTCCCAGGTTTAGGAGGGGGCATCCTGCAATGGGCATGAGGACTGTGCTCTGAGGCTGTGGCTGAGCCCCTGTGGTCCATGGGAGGGTGGCTTTGGTTCCTTGCAAGGAACAGAGGCTGCCTTTGGCATCCTGGCAGGGAGCTGAATGTGGAGAATTCATGGGCTTTGGCATGAGTGTGAGGGGGTGCAGACGGAGAGCATATCTCAGGGGCAGGCTTCAGGTGCTTGCGCAGAGGATTCAGAAACCCTTGCACTTCAGTAACACCTCCTCAAGCCCTGTGACTGCTTTGGTAGTGCTCAGGTGATTTATCAGCAAGACACTGGTCTTAGTGCACTTTTTCCTCTCCAGCAGGAAACTGATTACCTATCCAGCTCTTGGAAACATTAAAAAATTTCATACTAACGAATCTCTGTCAGTTGCCTTCATTATTGTGTGAACCACAACAATTTTGAAGATACAAGTATTTTCCATCAAGACTATGAATAACACCACTTGGCAAACCATCCCTATAACAAAGAATAAGCCTCCAACTTTTTTTAGTGACTTTACATACAATGTGCCTTAATTACTGGCAAGCATGTCAAGAGCCTATTCCCACATGTGTCAACACTTCCTTAATACACTATAATTCATCATGTTAGCATGGCAGAAACAAGGTACTCTACATCTTTACACACATCCTTCTCCAAGTTTTGGTCCTGAACTGAGTATTAAATGAACAGAAAGTCTTCATCTGACGAACAAAGAACAGACCACAGCATCGAAACAGTAAGGTCCCTCGAGTCAATCAAAGTCATACATCACAGAGCACTTTATCATATTCTTCACAACACTGTCTAAATCCAAGAAGCCTTGCTTTATTGTCAAAAGGACATTCACTTAATAACAGCAGTAAATCCAGAAAGGCAGGCTAAATTTAGACAGAAAACTTGGCTAAGAGAGAACCGTATCGTTTCCCACTCCTGACATTTTTATTCATTGAGTTCATTTTCATGCTAGTTGTGTGATTAAATGCAGATAGGGATTTATTTCCTTTTAATAAAAAAATACATGATTCTGAAAAAAGCCAAAATTGCAAATAAAGGACCTGATCCTTTTCCCACAGAAATAAACAATAGTTTTGTTGTTGGCTTCAGCGATGACAGGAATCAAATCCATGAATCTCTGTTGGAAGAAAAGGTTAAAATTCTATTTGAAAACTCTTCTTGGACCATACATTAACTCTCTGGCAGTCCTGGGGGCAACCAAGAACCAGCATGATTTCTTTTCTAATATGCCTGCATATGTGTGCAAATGTATGCAGTGGTATAGGCAGCCATTTCATGAAGAAACAAGTGAAAATAAATCTGTCCTCAGTGTGTTGAAGTGACATGTTTTATTTGTACTCATAAACCAAAGTGCTTGCTGTATTTTTGCATTGCAGTTTTATTGTCAACAGCGATACAATCTCTCTTCCTTATGCATAGATCCTTGTACAGAGCCAAGAATCTTAGATGAAGGAAAGAGGTACCATATAGTGAAAGTAAATGTGAGAAAGGCTAAGCCTTTTGAAGAAGTGGATGTGAGCTCCAGGGAAGTGTATATCTTCCCTATTAGTCATTCAATCAAAAGTAATCGGGTTTCAGACATATTCAGAAGAGGATCCAGTTCTTTTTTTGGGTAGCAATTGCTTGGGTAGAAGTTACTTGAAGTTACTTAAGTTACTAATTCAACTAAGGACCAAATTTTGATCTTCCTTATGCCCCTTTAAAACTTCTGGCCCTCTATTGAACAGCTGAGCTATTTTATAATAACAAGCTTAAAAGGGATTTGAAAAGGTGGTGCTCAGAAAACTGGTTATTTTAAAAAGGGTTTGTATCCTTCCATGGGCAAAATATATGATAAAAAAAAAAGTTTTTTTTTTATTTTAAGGAAAAAAAGTAGTTTCCTTCAATAGTATACATTGCCCTGTGCCAGCAGTGTAAACCAAGCTGTATTTTTACAATAGTTGTCCTGAAAAATGGGCTTTGTGGCAGGACAACTGGAGAAGGACTCCTCCAACTACTTTTTATTGCCTCCGGAGAAGCTTCCTACAGCTTTTCCATTACTGTAAGGTAGCAGGCAGAGCTGGACAAATAGTTCTGAATAAGTAACTCAATAAATTTCATCTCTTCTGTTCACAAAATTTCCATCATCTGACTACAATTTTCTTTCCTTTGATTGTTATTGAAATTTATTTGAAGTAATTAATCAAATAATTTCTATGAGTAATTCTTGGTCTGTAGCTTGTTTGCAATCAGTTGGCCATGAGTATATTGATATTTGAAATTCAAGCTGTTTTGGCTGGATGTAAAGAATGTTCCCTAAAAGAGTATGTTTAGCATTCAGAATCTTTTTCTCAAGTGCAATTTGGCTTCATTACATGTCTCAACTTGACTTTGCACAAATATTCTGCAATGCTAATTTTAGGTGACTTTTAGTGAGCATTCATTGCTGCAAAACTACTTACATAAAGTGAATGCAAGAGGATTTGCAAACACAGGTCAGGTCAAATTTCTGTCTGCACCTGAATGAATATATTCAGAACATGATGGAGAAGTGACAAGGTTATGTTGCAGCTTTGGCATCATTCTGCTCCTAATTAATTTCATTGTAGTTTTACAATGGACATGGGAGAATGATAAATATTGATTCTGAGTACAGAGATGTAGCTATTTTTCTGGTTTCTTTGCATACAGTCATCTGCAGCCTTATTATGGTATGTGCAAAAAAGATGTGTTATCATTGCTTCATGTGTAAAACACATTACGAAAACACTAATGCATTTGATCCACAGTAAGGCACACACGGAATATAATGTGGTTTGGATCTGAATATGTTTACTTCATCTGCCAGAACTTAAAATGACAGTAGAGCTTGTTCCTTAAGGCATTAGTTTGGTTGAACAGGAACATCCAAAGCCTGTCTGACTGTTTCTGGGGGGTTTTAGTTTGGGAGTTTTTTTGTTTGTTTTCTGGTTGTGTGTTTCAGTGAACAGAGCAATGTGGAAGGATTCTTCAGGGTAAAGATGGGCTTGGAAAGGCATTGTTTGTCACTCCCTTACAATCCCTTTCTGGAAAAAGCTTTCTCAGTTAGGACCATTAGGTGTTTCTTGCGCTGTTGAATGGGATTGCCAGAAGGAGTCTATTCCTCAAGGCACTGACTGCAGCCAAGTTCTGGTCTGTTCTGTACATGGTAAAGCTATGTTGCTTAGCTTTCAAAATGTAAAATAATCTATTCATCTCAAATATCAAATAATACATTTACTCCTGTTACTGTCTTTACCAGCTCTGTAGATAACTGTCGAAGCAAAGCGTTCCTGTATCAAACACGTTTGTACTTCCTTGTATGTGGTGAAGACAGTAGTGAAGGGAGATACTTTCTCCTCATCCTCCTCATCAGGTTTAAAAGAAAAAATTGGTCTTTTTTTTTTTTTTTTCCATTGAATTAATCTTTTTTCCTTGTGTGTGCTGATAAATGTTATCTGGCAACTCTGTGTGAGTTTTCACAAGCAATTGGAAATCACACACTTTAGAAATCTCTACTACAGACTAGTTGGTTACGACCCTTTTCCCCTGAAGAGGATTGTCTGGTCTGATGAGTATAAGCTATTTCATTTCTTCTAAAGGAGAATTATTGCTTGTGATTTGTTGGCTAATAGTAGTTCCTTCAAATCAAGTGTGGGTGTTTTCTTATACAAGCCCTTATACAAGGAATCTACCAGGCTGATTCCCATTTACACTAAGGTCAGTGTAAGTAAACACCTTCAGCTAGGTTATAAATTCCACTTTGAGCCTCTTTACATTGCTAAGTTTTATAAGGTAACTTTAATGAATCTTAGAGCCAGGTACTATTGACTTAGGTCTGTGTCTGCTAGAGAATAGCCGGGCCAGGAATTTATCACCCTCCCTTGTAGTGTTTTGAGGGTGTACATTAGTTCTCTCCAGTCTTTCTGCCTCAGAAGACAGATGATAACTTGAAGGAGTGGGGGAAAAGATACTGCCTAGCTCTCTAGTTATTAGGGATGTGAGGAACTCCGGTGCAAGCTCCAGCTTTGGTGGAGCAGATTTGAGTCTCTTGCAGTGCAGGCAGCTGTGATGAGGGCACAGGGTTTTTTTCCTGCCAAACTGAGTCTGCCAAGCAGGTGTGAAATGTCTCCTGCAGTCTCTGGGTTAGCAAATCAGACTAAATGGAGACGAGATGCCTGCTGCCTCTGTGGTGATGATGTAACAGAATGAAATTCATGCTCTTGATTTGTGTCTAGTTCCCAAATCCTTCCTCCAGAAAAAAAACCAAGCTAATATTTTTAAAAAGAGAGTGCTGTTCCTTGTTCCACCTTTTATCCAGAAGCATGTAACATGCAAAGAGCAAACCCACAAATTTTGCTTCCTTCTCTGTCTCCACATCTCCCTTATAGCCAGGGTATATTAGTTGGGCTATATTAATTAGAAGAAACACTCTCACTGTCTCCTGGTCAGGTCACAAATCATGAAATCATAGAATGGTTTGGGTTGGAAAGGACTTTAAAGATCATCTAATTTCAACCACCCTGCCATGGGTAGGGACACCTTCCACTAGACCAGGTTGCTTAAAGCCCCATCCAACATAGTCTTGAGCACTTCTAGGAATGGGGCATCCACAACTTCTCTGCGCAACCTGTTCCAGTGTCTCACTGATCTCGCAGTAAGGAACTTCCTCCTAATATCTAATATAAATCTACCCTCTTCCAGTTTAAAGCCATTAGACCTTGTCTTGTCCCTACATGTCCCCCGATAGTGCCTCTCCAGATTTCTTGTAGGCTCCCCTTTGGTACTGGAAGGCTGCTGTAAGGTCTCCCTGAAGCCTTCTCTTCTCCAGGCTGAACAAGGCCACCTCTCTCAGCCTGTCTTCATAGAACAGGCTGAGAGAGGAGAGGTGCTCCAGCCCTCTGGTCATCTTTATGGCCCTCCTCTGGATTTGCTTTAACAGGTCCATGTCCTTCTTGGGGTATGGGCCCCAGAGATGAATGCAGTATTGCAGGTGACATCTTATGAGAGCAAAGTAAAGGGGGAGGATCATGTCCCTTGACATGCTGCTTCTGATGCAGCACAGGATATGGCTGGCTTTGTGGACTACAAGTGCACATTGCTGGGTCACGTTGAACTTTTCGTCAACCAAGGGTCTGATCTAGTATCTGAATTCTCTCCAAGGAGGCTTGAACACCCTCAGAAGTGGATGCTGAACCCTATTTATTGTAAAAATGATAAATATTCTTCCCACTGAGCTTGTGCACAAAGGAGGAAATGGTACAGTTGCAATTGTTGATTCTTTCACCCATATTTGTGGTGAGATGAATTTATCCAACATGCCTTTAGAAGAAGGTACTTCTGGAGAAGCCAGCTCTAAACTGCCTCTAAAGCTATCCAAAAGTTCAGTGGGATTTCACAGGTCTGAATTCTGGAGTGAGGCACCAAAGGTGACTGTTAATCATCAGTGTGTTTCACCATTTGCTCCTCTCCCCAGTGTTTTCATAACTCTAGTTCAGTGATTTTAATCTGTTCATGAAGATGACCCTATTAGTGGCATGACCAGAAGACCATTACCTCTTTTTCTGTCCTGGCATTTCCTTCAGAAATAGGAACTTTTCCCCTGGACTTTAATTTCCTTGGTCCTCATGTGTAAGGTAACCCATAGAGGGGATGCAGGACCCTTCCTCCTTTACACTGTCTGACACAAGACAGGCCTGCAGAAAAGCTAGTTCCACTCTGTATGTCACCAAATACTTAGTAAAAGACAAACTGCTGTAATTTTGACTTGCACTGTGGAGGCTTTGCTTTTTTTCCTATAAATTATACAAAGGCATATTAAATAATCACAGTGCAATGATAATTGACCAAATAATTGCACATAGTGATTCATTATCCCTGCTTTCCGTTGCTGTTCTTCACTTGTTTTAATTTGGTAAATCCAGAGAATTGAAATGGGTTCTCAGTGTGGAGTGACTTACTGTTCAGTTCGTTAACTTACTCATAAACAACAAAAAAACCCTGACCATTCAAAGTCAGCAACTAATATAGGTGTTTCAGAAACAATTGTCCAGCCTCACTACAGAGGAAGAAAATAAATTGTTCTGAAAGGTTTTTCTTTTTTCTTTTTCCTTTTCTTTCGAAATATTTATTTGCTGTGTGTGCAAAGCATGTAACAGCCTACAGCAAGAGCCAAGAACAGCTTCCCACTACAGGGAATAAGGAATCCAGTACTGTTCTCTCTGCTTTTCCCTTTTGCCTCTGCTATTTGGAGAACACTTTCCTCTTTCGCTTATGCTCCTATATCCAAGCCTCAAAGCCTTTGCCATTCCTAGTGTCCAGAACACTCACTCTTTCACGTCTGTTTTTGATTCAGCTTTTATGAAGCCTTGAGGTCACTTCTTCCCCTCCTCTTCCACAGGTTTCTAGCTGACAATTTTGCTGTTCTTTGTCATGAATTTGGTTGACTGCTGATGTTGCAGGTTATTTGGCAGGACAAGGCAAAGATGGAGGTAGGGTGGGTGTTAAAGGTCTGGAACATTATGGAGTCTTCAGGGGATCATCCTCATGTGAGGAGGGAACAAGATGAATAAAAGGCTCAGGAGTAAGTATAGAAGAATCTAGAGAGGAGAAGATGCTTTCTTAGGGAGATTCATGAAAGATCTGAGGCAGTTCTTAGTTGTCCAAATTACAGCTCTTCTATGCCGTCTTCCCCAGCACAGAGAGATGCTCCACCCAGTGCTTCAAGTGCTCCATCCAAAGCTTCAGAAGGCCTTCAATGGGTGGCAGCCTTCCTTTTCTGCAAGTAGAGTGCTTTCTGTTTCCAAACTGTGCTTACTGGGCTAATTTGCTGTGCCAATAGCATAGCTGTCTGTGCTGCACTCTGCACATGTGAATCTGGGCAGATGCCTTCAATGCCCTGGGGATAGGGGATGGGAACAGTGGAGGCTGTAAGTATCAGGCAAGTCTCTGGATGTGGAGCAGTACCTTACAAACAGTGCATCCTCTGGCAAAGAGCAGTGCGGGGCTGGATAGAAATAATATCTTGTGAGCAGGGCCAGCCCATGTACTGCTGCATGTACCACACTGGCAAAGCAAGATATAATGATGTGACTGACTGGGAGAGGCTTGGTTACGACAAAGGCAGATTTATATACAGCAATAATTAAAAACAACAACAACAAACCCAACCAAAACAAAACCCAGAAAAAGTTCATATGAATAAAATCTACAGTGTAAAATGTAGTGGATCTACCATGCAAAGTAGTGGCCACCAGACTCATAGCAGATCAAATCTGTGCTTAAATCACAGGAATTCTAGCCCACCTACTAGATAATTTATTGTGGGACTAACTAATCTGGTGACAATTCCTTGCTGTATAGTAGTTCCACATAATTTTTTCTATTCAAAGTCACCACAAAATTTTGCCTCATGACAAACATCTGAGATTACACCTTTCCTTCCTCACAACCTCACCTTTCTAATGAATCTGAGATACGTCCATCAGCCAGAACTTGAGGGGTTTCTTTGTCTTACCAGTAGTTCATTATGTGGCAATGACCAGCTGAAGCTGCTGAGCGTGATACCTCCAGCTAAGTGAAATATCTTTCCTCTTGCCATGTGCAGAGATTGTGAAGCTGCAGATCCACCAGGCATGCCAGCACCTTCTGTTTAAAATCTATTTTTCCTTTGGGTTTGAGCCAACAGTTCAAAGCCAATTGCTGTTGTTGGGTCCAGACTTCTATGAAATGGCTTTCTCGGGTAACGTCTAATACCTTTCCTTGACAGCGGGCTGTACTGGAGCATGTTTCCATGTCCTGGCTCAGGGTTAGACACATTCAGCATGTCATACAAAATGGAGACTCAAATACAAAATGGAATTCACAGTTTGAGACTGCTGCATCCCACTGTGTCATGGCATAAATGGTACTCCTCCAGCTGCCTGGAACGGCATGTTCACCACTGGTCTCCCTGCCCTGGAGAGAAAACAGTAAAACTAGATAGGGAGATGGACAATAAAAAAAGATTGGAGGCATGGAATGACTTCCATATGAAGAGAGACTGAAAAGGTTGGGATCATTTAGAGAGGAAATGAAAAAGAAAAGTATATGGTAGAGCTATCCAAGCTAGCTAACAGAACGGGGAAGATAAATCAGATGCTCTTCCTTACCCTTTTTCCTTATACAAAAAGAATTAAAAAAAAACAAATAAAACAGGGGAACACTCAGTGAAACTGAGACAGCAAATCAAAATTTATAGAATGAATTGTAGAGCATATATTTAACTTACAAAAATCATTATTCTGGGACATCACTGAGATCAGGAAGATAGAGGGCATTGAAGAGGTACAGAAATTTCTGTGTAGTGGAAAGACCTGTGGGATCTTGACAATGAATGAATAAATAGAAAAGCTACTCTATACTGGGTGTGAGACACGTAAAACCTTTTTCTTGTTTACTGAACTTGGTTTTGATGCATCTGGAGACTGTTTGGTAATGCGCTGGCAACCATCTGAAGTGAAAGGAAGATGTCTCAGGAGTATGGATATGAGAGAGAAGCGCTGGTGCCCTCATCTCCATGTGAGCACTTTGAGGATTGCATTCATCAGCACCTTTAGAAACTGTTGGCAACTGCTGGACTTTGGTGGGCTGTTGAATTTGGCAAAAGGGAAAGATGGAATAATAAGGCATCAGGGACAGGACTTAACTATTTGGTAGCTCCTTGTCAGCAAGAATGTCTGCAGATCTGAAGACCTTTTGGTCCATAAATGCCCCTGGCATGGATACATACCTATAGGGCCTTAGAGCAAAATCTGAAGAAAGATGTGGATACCTAATGTATGATTTAAACTGTCACCAGGTTCCGAAATTTGAGTCAGAAAAGCTCTTAGGTTCCTACAACTCTGCAGCTGTGCACACTGAGAAGTCCTGCTGGTTTGGCTGAGCCGAACCTAAATAATTCAAGAACGAGAGCTCAGGAGCCCCCATTGCTGGGGAAAGTGCCCAGACCAGAAAGCTGCAAAGCCTGGCCTGTCCTTCCTCTAGCCTCACACATTTCCGTTTTCCTTTTTGGCACAGGGACTCATCTTCATCAGGAGGTGTGGGAGCTACTCAACCTTCCTCTCAGGGAAACAAGCAATTGATTTGGTCCAAAGTTGGGCACCTCCATTGGAGTGAGTGATATGGAGTTTGAGCACCAAAGATGAGGGAACTTAATCTCTGTCGTACTCTTCGGGGGTATCATAGGCTAACTGCTGAGCTATTATGTACAAGACTGTCACTACCACCCCTGTTAATCAAAGCATCTCAAGCTTTCATGACTATCAGGGAACTCTAGGTGTGCTTTGAACATGTTTACTGGATCCTGCCTCCATGAACTGAAGCACAAGCCATGAATCTCAGTCTTTGGCAGAGATGGAAAGAAAGTATTTGGCTCAGCCAGTATCATGGTTCCATTGGGCATGGTTTGTAGCAGAAATGTTGACGCCAGACTAAGCTTTCCTGTCCAAATTCAAGCGCTTACAGACTCTCAGACATCTAAAGGATTAAGCAAATACTTTGTGGATCACATATTTGGACACGGGTGACTAAATTCTGCCTAAACTGCTAGAGAAGTTGGTTTGTGCACATTGTAATTTTCCAGTTCCTTCCAGCTAACCCTTCGGTGTTACATTGGTGATAATTACCTCTCTCTCTTTGACTATCTGTCCCATAGGCACCTCTCTTCTCAGTAGCATAACTTCTTGTGCAACTGGTAGAAACTATCTTTTCTCTCAGTTCACCTCACTGATTAACATAGCCAAATTCAGAGCAACTGTTCACATTCCAGATTTAGTTCTGAAGTTTGCTGCCTTCCTTTCTGAACTAATGAACAGCTCCTGGACCTCATCTGTTTTTTTCCTAACCATTTCAGCTAGTATGATGCAAGACATTTTTTCTTTCTATCAGCTTTACCTTGTTTCCATGAAAGCTCTCAACGGCCTAAAATAAAACCAAGCACTTTGTGCAAATGTGCACCTCTTGCAGCCAGAAGATAAATATTCTTACCATGAGAGGAAAGAGGAATGAGTTTTCTACCAGTGACAGAGAACTGAAGAACTGTGTAGGTAGATACAATTATTACAGTCCTGCTGCTCAGCCACTGTGTTCCCCACAGAAAAGCTGTGCAGCTGCTCTGCTATTTTTCATGAGAGACTGACTCCTTTCCTAGATGGCTGTACCCTGGGGGAGCTTCTCCAGGAGTTTTGCCAGCTACAGTAAAGTTTGGGAGGGCCAAGGCCAGCTCCTCATCAGGAGCAGGCAGGAGGCAAAGACTACCTGTTGCAAAGAAATATGAAGAACAGTGAAATATCCAGGGCAAGATTCATCCTGGCTAGCTGCTGATGTCAAGTGTAGAGACATCTACACCTGTGTTAGTCATCTAGTTCCCCTTAGAGCCCATGGAAACATATTCAAGACATTCTGCATTAGAGCAAGATAAAGCATGTCCAAAAGCGTCTGTTTCTCCCTTCCCTCCAGTGCCAAATGAGCACTGTGGTAACTAGGTCAGACATAGACATCTTCATCCAACCTATCCCATCCTCAGCAAGTGCTTGCCAAAGAAGAAGTGGGTGGATGCCTCTTTGCTGGCTGGACCCACAGAACTTGCTCTCACCCCACACAATGTGCTGCTACTCCGGAAAGGGAGAGAGCCATCCACAGCACATGGTGCCTGCTGCTTGTGCCAGAAGGGCAGTGACACATCTGCGTCTTTCCCCAGTCACATCTGGTTGAGATGCAGTAACAGACCCTCTGTACAAGGCACCTCCTGAGGGCTATGAGGGGAAGACACTGCCACAGCATTTGAAGTAAGGGTGGCCAATGAGAGATGCATCCCTCTTTCTCTTGTTTTGTTTTCACCCACATGGCACGTAGCTGCTTATAGAATGAGACCCGGCCCTCTAGGATATACATATGCTTACATGTGTTGGATGCATACATATAGAAGTGTGTCTGTATGTGGTTTATTAAGAATTAAAAATGCTTCTTTTTGCTTCAGACAGTGCTTCGAGTGCTTGCCTTTTCAGTTGGGGGGACTGTGTTTTTAATCTTGCTAATACAAAGAAAACAATGGACCTCTTTCTCTGCTAGCTGTAAAGGGTCATAAGTAAAATGAGTTTTGGCAGACTCTTTCCAACTAGACATGCAACCACATGCAAAAATGACTCTAAATTTAGCATGTCATTTGTCAGGGTTAACCCTTCCCTTCCTCAAAGAAAAGGAGCTTATTTGCTATCTTCTTCTAGTTTGTATCTGCAAATGGGTCTTGCCTCTATAAAACTCTGAACTTCAGGAATTTATAATGGCCTTTTCTTGTGTAAGACTTTATTTCTCTTCAGTGTTATGATAAATGCAAGTTTATCCCTGCTTCTGGGAACAGAACACGGTAATTTTACACAAGAATGGGTACACTTAAACCCAAGGAAAGTGTTTTCCTCTCATGTTTTGGTTGGGAGTGGGATGGTCTTACTTTTTTGTATGGACCTGAAAAACTGTTGGATTCAACCCTGTGTATTTCTGCAAGTCCCTGTCACCCGCATGAAAGTAGTTTAATGGAATACGGTTAGTGCTGTAAGAAATCACTGAACTTAAGCTAGTCCAGAAGTCTTTGAGAAATATTATATTGCACCTGAGACTTCATGCACACAGACATTGGTGTAGTACCTATTACAGCAGGAGAAACAGGAACTGACCTTCAGATGCAGCTATTTCCAGCAGGAACAGAAACACTGAAAATGTCCCAGTCAATTTTCCAGCCTATGAGGTTTCTGACCTTAACAAGTCTTGTTTTACATGGCCATCAAAGATAAGCAAGTGAGATCTTCAGTGCAAGATGAAGTTCACATAAATCCTTGGTTTAAGCTAAGAAACCTAATGTCTATAGAGCAGTGCAAGTAATTATGCTGGGCAAGGATGTATGAGGAAAAGTGGGAGCTCGCCCTCATTGAAATACGTTTCTTGATAAAGTTAGTTCAAACTTGTCTGATTCTGTCTTTTTCCTTCTTATTCTTTTCCCTCCCCCTACCAGAGGAACACCATTCCCAGAAATCCCAGAGGACATTCCTAATTGAAAGCAATGATCATGAGTCATTCCTGTATATTAAGTGAAATACTCTTCCATGCCTCCCAAGGGATAAGGTAATTAAACCCACTAGATTAGGGTCCAGGAACTCCTGCTGTCCCTGCAAACCTTGAAATTAAAAATCAAGAGGATAAGCTAGTGGTACAGTATTTTCTTTCAAAACTCATCTCTCACTGGACTACCAGAGCCCACATACAAAGGGACAGAAAATGGATTGCATTTCTGACAGTTTAAGATTCAGATTTTGTCAGCTGAGACTGTTTGTTCTTCTGAGCAAACTGTATGCTACACTGTCCTGTTGTCTGGGATATAATGGAATATAATGTTAGCCTCGGACAGTGGTTGTTGAGCCAGTGCCAGCCTCACTAATGAGCATGTGGTTTCAATAATAATATGGCTACTTGTAAGATGGCTGGCCACAAGCCAAGCACTTAATATGGAGGGGGCAACAGATGTAAAAAAGTACCATCCCTGACATGATTGCATTTCCAAAAATTCTCTGGCAAAAAAGTTAAGACTCAGCAAATCGGGATAACGAAGAATCTCCCCATGTCGGGAAAGGTTGAAGCTCTGACAAATGAATAGCAGCCTTACAGGCGATGTGCACATATGGTAAAAAATAAGAAATATAAGAACAGGGGTGATAAAGGAACTGATAATTTTTCTTCGTGGAAAAATTCAGGTAATGGAAGATACTGGATGACTAGATTTTTTTTTGCTTTTCTCCTTTCTCCTCTCCTCTCCTCTCCCTTTCCTCTCCTCTCCCTCTCCTCTCCTCTCCCTCTCCTCTCCTCTCCCTTTCCTCTCCTCTCCCTCTCCTCTCCTCTCCCTCTCCTCCCCTCCTCTCCCCTCCCTCTCCTCTCCTCTCCTCTCCTCTCCTCTCCTCTCCTCTCTCCTCTCCTCTCCTCTCCTCTCCTCTCCTCTCCTCTCCTCTCCTCTCCTCTCCTCTCCTCTCCCCTCTCATCCCCTTCCCTCCCCTCCTCTTCTCCTCTCTTCCTTTCTTTTTCCTTTCTATTCTTTTCCTTAAACCTTTCAACATTCTAGCCTTAGACATAGAAGTCCAAGTGCATCAAGACAGTGAAATGAATTACAGTTTAATAATATTCCCACCACACAGACAAAATGGATTCAATTGCATAATGGTAGCATTAAAAGTTATTAAGAAGGGGATCTAGAGTCTTGAGGCCAGACTTTCAGAAAATCATGATAAGCTGCTTAAAACAGCTGAAATAGCACATTTATAGGTTTTCCAGCCATAAGTTTGCTGAGGGGAGGGAGCAAAGGGAAGGAGTCATTACATTCGCTTAGAGGCTTTGGTGTGCTAATCTGTTACTGAGGATTACAGTGTAGAAAAGCAGTGCCAGAAAGTTTCCAGTTTGATTATTATGTCTTAACCTGTATGGTTTGGGGATGCTTTCAAGAGTAGCTGCCCTTACAGGACAGCACACGTGAGACAGGTTTGGATGGAAATGACAGTTCTCATGCTCCAGCCACCATAGTGGGGGACCAACCAGCCCAGCCAAAAGCTGGGCACTCCTGGAAGAAGGGAGGCAGAGGCAGCTCTGCCCCATACAAAGCTGCCCAAAACATCTTGCCCAGTCACATGCTGGCTCTCAAGTGACATGAAGGTGTTGAGCTACTTTGACACAACCAGATCCCTGCTGAGAGGGCCTAGGGGTGGATAAGACATCACTGAAACATTGGACATATTGAGTGGATCTCCCAGAATGGGGCAGGCTAAGGCAAAGCACTGATTTCTCCTACAAAACTCCCAAAAGACTTTTCTGTTCTTGCTATACAGAATTACAGTTGCAGATAACATTTCATGATCCTTTAATCATGTTTATTTTCTTTCTTTGGTGGTTTTTTTTTTTTTTCCCCTACCTGGGGAAAAGGAAGATATGATTAAAAAAAAAAAAGTAGGAAAGAAGCAAAATAATCCTCAGTTTTTTCTCAGTGCTTTTCCATTTTTGCATGTGAACAAATTGGAAAGAAGTTAAAAAGAAGAGGAAAGAAGAAGAAAGAGTGTTCAGAACTTAAAAAAGTTCAAAACTAAAATAGAAGGATGTACTTTTCTGATTGCCAGCACACAAATCGTTATTTTCAGGTAAAGAAATTTTTATTTCACTTCACAACAGTGATAAGACATAAATGTTCCTCCTGAATTTTATGTTTTATGGCTGGTTATATTAATGGGATTTCATAGAAAATTTCAATTTCTATAACTAATATTTTTCTATGACTGTTTTGAAACTTAAGTTATTTCAGACAGCTCTCTAGAAAGTGTTCCAAGTGATCTGAAACCCTAGCTCTCTTGATGATGTCTCCCTGAATATTCCCCCAGCTTTGGATGCACTGACTGAAACTGGGCTATTGTATACTACTCATCAGCGAATGCTTCTTTGTGAAAGCTGCTTGGACTAGAATAATGTGTGCCAGGGTTAGGAGACACTTCATGCTTTGTTGAGTGGCCAACACTTGTAAGGGTGCTTACTGATTCAAGGTCTTATGGTAAATGGTCTGTGATGGGGAAAAACCATATATCTATTGGCAGTAGGCAGAGAGCATTTTACTTCTATGCTGTTTCTAACAAAACATCCACAGGCACTTCAGGTATTATCGATCAAATATTCATGCCCTCTAGCAGTGGTTTGGGAGCTTATCTGAGTTCTGAACAGTCCCGTGTTATATGATACCTAGGGTGATGCGCATACCCTGGCACTGGCCACTGAAAAACCAGTTGTGTGAGGCTCCTTCCATCCTTGGTGGGGAAGGAGAGCATCAGAGGGACCTCTACAGAGTGTTTCATCTCAGCCTCAGTAGGTGTCTAAAGGAGGAGGGATGAATTGCCCTGTGAAGGTGTTACTTCTCATATAATTTTATTATGCAGGGGGTGAAACATCTAGCTGCCAAGCAAGTAGGTTGCTAAAGTTAAATGATATGTACCTCAGCTATACCATGGGATGTTGGCAGTGTTGCATCCTTTACATCCTGCCAACCTGAAAGTGCTCTGCAGTTGTTGTACAGCTTTATTTTCAATGAATTTATATTGCAGATTCTTATTTTGGCTGCAGTGTATTAACTATATAAACAGCCAAGTAAACTGGGCACCACAAAAGCTTGCTGGCTGGTTGCTGCATGCCCTCTAGGCAATAAAAACATGTGCAAAGAACAAAGAGCTACACAAATCGACTGCAGATATGACCACACACGTTAAGATGTAACACGTCATTGAGACAGGAGAAAAAGCCTTTGTAGCAACCAGCACTGGGTGGAACTGGCTAATCCCATTAAAGAGCACCAAAACCCATTGATAAAGGGCCAGCTTTTGTACTCTTGCTTACACTGGGGCAAACCTACTGACCTTGGGGAAAAGGGAGCTGAGAGCAGAACCTGGCACAGCACAAGTCCCCATTCGCGCCTGCAGAGATGGCAGCATGTGTGGTAAGTGGCAGGGCTGACAAAGTGTGTATGGCACTGGTTTGCCCCAGCACCCTGCTGTCTGAGAGACAGAAGGCTGGAGGAATCTTATAAATATACTCACTCCAGGATGTTATGGCATGCGAATGTGTGGATTTCAGAAGGAAGACAATGAGAGACGCACAGATACTGTGGTTCTTGGGAAACCGACTGCTCCGAACTTTGATCCTCAGAGCCTGCAGGCTCTTCCAGGCATCCCTTTATTTCATCATGCTGTGAAACTCTGGTTCCTCTTTGCTCTGAGGAGAAACTGGGGAACACTGATGTGAACGTGCTTGCTTGCACTATCCATGAAGGAGGTGCTGACCTTGCTCCCAGCCAAGACCAGGGATCCCCAGGAGGTATTGAGCTGATACCTTGTTTTCTGACTGAAGGGAGGTCGCCACCTCTGTTCTTGTGAGTGATCATGCAAAAAAATAAAAAGGAGATACAACTACCATGAATAATTCCTGTTGTGCCATTTTATACTCTGAGATTTTATACCAGTGATGGTCTGTCTCATACAGACCTGACCCTTTTGACTATGAATGCCCTGATCCTGTGGCTTATCCCAGCTCACCCTCCAGCCGATAGACACTGTATAGCTGAGAGCACATTTGTAGCCTGAGTGTGTGCTCACTTGCCAGCCAGAAAGGCTGCTCTGGCTGCCTGGGCTGTCCCTGCCAAATATGACAGCTGAGTTTGGTGCACCCTTCCCTCATTGGGGTCACAAATTCGTGTCTATCTTCTCTTTCTTCACTTAAAGTTAGCTAAAACTGGAATCAAAATCTATTAGGGTGTTTGTGTTGAAGGGAAGGGGAGGCTGAAAGACAGGCAGGCAAGCAGGCAGCTCAATTGCAGGATTCTTTTTTCTTAAGGTAAAATTAACTGAAGATTACACAAGCCTTGGTTTGGGGCAAATCTTGGTTCAGGGAGCAAACCCTGGTGTCAGGCTGCACAAAATGGTCCTGGGGCTGTGATGGGATGAGGGTAGACAGCTCTCTTCCACCTAGGGATCCTTTCCACTTCTTCATTGCTGGGCTATTGCCTTGGGGCCACCTACAGGGACACCGTCTTGGAAGAGGCTCCCTCTGTTGTGTTTGTCCTGTGGGACTCAGGGATCCTTCTGGCTTCCTAAATTCATGTTAGTGAGCCCCTAGACAGAGAAATCTTGGGTGAGTGGCCTGCAGGGAACCCTAGCACCCTCCAGCCCTGCCTGGGCTGAGCACTCTGGGAAGCCGGTGTGCCCAGTGGTCTGTTCAGCCTTGACCAAGTGCCTGCTGATGGCAGGTGCCAGCCTTTCCTGGTCTCACTGTCTCAGACCATGGTGTCTTTGTGAGATCATTTACATGAAAGGTTAAAGAAGTTTGTGCCCGTCTAATTAAAAAAAAACCCAAACAAAACCATAATTCTTGAATTCCTTTTCCTTTCCACATTGGCCTCTTCCTTTATACAAAAAAAAAAAAAGTAAAATAAACGTGGGGAATACATCTCTACTTTTACAGTTCCGTCTGGGGACATTCGCCGTGTATAGCTACACATATTTGCATGAGCTCTTTGCAATTCACCTCTAAGCAGATGTTCATCTGCACCTGAAAACATGAGAAGGGCTGAGAACTGGCTCAGCCAAGAGAGGAGAAATCAACCTACAAGTGAATGTTTACAGGGAATATATATTTAAACTAGGAATGTTAAAACTTGTGTATGTCTGTGAATCTGGTTGGGCATGAGGCTTTTTGTCTGCCTCCCAGCCCCTCTCCCTCCTTTCCTCCTCCTGTCTGTTTCCTACCTCTCCCCCTCCCCATCCTGCCTCAGAAAATTAGCTTTCCTTGGGCTTTTATAGCTGCACTTTTAAGCCACTCAAGATTATTTTCTGGTGCTTAAATTCCTAGTTAACATGTCATGGTGCCATTCAGGGCTGGAAATGATGTAATTTATGGGGTAGCTGGTCAATTGCACAAATAGCTGGAAAAACAAGTTTAGCTTGATATAAATAACAAGACACAACAGTATATACAGTACAACACCTTGCCTCCTGCTGCAAACCTCCTGATTTCTGTTATTCTGGTTTCAGCGTGCCTAGCTGTCTCCTTACATTCAGTACTATGAAATAAGATAATTATAGCACAAGTAAATATTACCCAATCAATCTACTGTAACAACTGTTAAAACAAGCCATCTTATAAATTTTGCTAACAAAATATGCCTCAACCCAATATACACAGAAGGTAAGTTTCTCTGACCTTGAAATAAATTTCAAGAGCAAAGAACATTACATGCAGAACAAACATCCAGTGATGAGAGGCAGAGCTCGGGTCCAGCCGTATTTCCCCTGACCCCCTGAAATCTACCTAAGCTCAGAGGGATGGTGTGCTTGGGACAGCTTCTCTTTTCATGTGCAGCATAAATAAGAATAGTCCTCTGAAATCAGTTTCCCCTCTTCCCTTACGCCTGGTGGCTGGACTAAGGCAGATTAACCTTCCTCTTCCCAGCATGCTAGACTCCAGCTCTTATGGGTGTGATGGTCACACACAGCATCAGCAGTTTGGTGCAAGGAAACTATAAAGCTTCTTCAAAAACCAGAACCTCCTTTCCCTCTCCTCACCAAACCTACTTTAAAAAGAAAAAAAATCAAACAAAATATCAGCAGAGATCAAAATAAGTTACTCAGCAGTAGCAACTTACATTTATGCGCAGAAAACACTGTATGGGTTCACAACATTGTGTGCTGTAGAAGACCAGTCAAATCAGAGACAAACTTTTGGACAAACTATAGCAGAAGGTCTGTTTTGAAATGCCATTGGATTTAAAGTTTAAATCTACGCACTGCTCTGTATGTTTGTCTAACTGACTCACACAGAGAAGACAGTTTCTATTGGGGTGGAGATAGAGGAGAAAAAGAAGCCAAAAAGCCTGATTGTAAAGATTAATGCCTTTTATAAGAAAATAAAGATGTTCTGAATCTGTGTGTGGCAGAGAGGGGTCTCGAGAGAGAAGCTAATTATGATACACTGCTTAAATACCATTATGCACTAATTATTGAAAAATGATGATGGATTTCTTTTTGTTACTAAATGCGAGTAGTGCCAGTGTTTGCAGCTTTTGAAAGGCACACCACAAGAAGCAGTCAGATCATGCATTGCTGAACATCTCCCAGCAAGCATGTGCTGAGTTTCCAACACAAAAAGTGAAGTATGGCCATCTAACCCTGACAGATCCAAGTATCAGAGTGGCCTGGTTGTTCTGTCCAGACCTTGCTTGAGATGTAAGGAGGGAAGGATGTCATGCACCAATTGGTCTGTACACACAGACACAACTGGTCTGTAATCTGCAGTGAGTGCAGTCTGGACTTGCAGGAGAGGAGAGCCTTTTCCTGGTTGGTATCACTCAGAAATGTTGGCTTAGATTTCTCTCTAAGGTCCCTCTAAATGAGGGACTTGAGGTATGATAGCAGCCACCCAAAGTTCCTCAGGACTCAGTGGAGAAAAGGAAAGATCTCGGAAGGTGATGAGGGGTCCAAGTTAGCCAGAAACATCTTTCAAAATGCTGAGTAAATTTAGTGTTCATCCCTCTGACTGTGAAAGTGCCCTGGGGATGGTGGCAAGGTAGGTCTGGGCTGACACAGCATGGCTACAAAACCCATAAAATCTACCCTACATTTCAAATGTGTTATGTGGAGGAGGAGAATTGAAAGACTGTAACTCCCATGGGTTGAGATAAGCACAGTCCAGTAACTAAGGTATAACACAAACCACTGCTGCTACCACCAATAATAATAATGATAAGGGAAATAACAAGGGAAGAGAATACAACTGCTCACCACCCACTGACCAATACCCAGCCTGACTGAGCACTGATCTAACCCTTCCGGGTAACTGCCCCCAGTTTATATAGTGGTCATGAAGTGCTGTGGTATGGAATACCTCTTTGGCTAATTTGGGTCAGGCGTTCTGTCTCTGCTTCCTCCTGTCTTTGCCTCCTCCCTGGCAGAGCATGAGGCTCAGAAAGTCCTTGGTCAGAGGAAACATTACTGAGCAGCAACTGAAGACATCGGTGTTATCAGCACTGTTCCCAGGCTGAAAGTCAAAAACACAGCACTGCACCAGCTACTAAGAAGTAGAAAAATGACTGCTACTGCTGAACCCAGAACAGGTGGGGTGGGCTGGAGGTGAAACACTGTGTGTTGCGCCTTTTCTACCAGTCTCTGGACCTGAAGCATGCCTCTTTTCTAGTGCCATGGGTCTACGGGGAAGCCAGATGCATGTGCTGCACAGGAGTTTTTCAAGAGGGACTAACATCCCTAAGGACTGGGACCACTGAAAACACTGGCTCACCTTGCTGTCTCTCTATTGTGGTAAACAAAATGTCCTTAAGACCATTTGTTGTTGTAGGACACCCACTTCCTTACCTGTTGGAGTGTTTCACTTGCCCAAATTTCCCATGTGAACAGCTCCTTGCTCCTGAATCATGCCTGAAAACTGAATGGGAGACTGCTAGTTGCCATGGAACAAAGCCACATCCCAAATTTTTCATACCCAGTGTCCATAGTGGCTTCTTCAATGTCCCTGAAACTTAGCCAGGGCCTGACTGACCTGAAAAATTCCTCAGGGTCTATCCTAACTGTTGAGCAGAACAGACAGCTAGTCTCCAGGCATGGGCAATTTTTTTTACACTAGTGCCTAGGTGGCCTCATGGTCCTATTTTCTTTGACATGGAGTGACCACAGAGTAAGTTTTCATGCAAATGGGATTCAAAAAAATGCAGATAAGAAGCAAAATACATGACTGCATTTGCTTGCTGACATGTGTCCTCCTCTGTGATCTGGTTGAATCTGCTGCATCAGTCAATTTTTAAAAACTGAGAATGAAAGCTGAGGGACATGCAGAAAATATCTTCAGATGGAGTCCATGATCTGGTGAACTCCTCTGGTCAGAAAGTAAACTTGTTTTTCCCTTACCTTTGATGTGTTGTTGGCTAAAAGAGTAGGATGTCCTTTCTGTCCCTCCAAGGAGACACTTCTGGTTTGTGTGTGCCAGCCATATTCACCCAGCCCATGTAGCCGAATGGAATTCATTTTCTGACAGATGTCTTTTGTTGTTGCATTTTTGCTGAGAATCTGACTTTCTCATCAAGTGAGTTTTTTTTCAGGAAAATTATAAAGTCTTTATTTCTTCCTGCCTTTTTCGGCCCAAAGTTTGAATTTTTGAAAGAAATTTTGAATAAAAGCAAAGTGCTTTTGTTTTCTAGGGTTTTTGTTTTGCTTTCAGGAGAACAGCATTACTCACCCCTAGTGAGGTGCTCAGCATGCCCACAAGGAGGAAAAATCACAGGCGCCAGTATATGTGGGGGCCACCCACCTGGAAAGCAGCTTGTCAGAAAGGGGATCCTGATGGACTCACATCCTGGGGATCCTGATGGACACCAATCTGACCATTAGCCAGCAATGTGCCCTTGTGGCAAAGGCAGTAAATGGGATCACGGATTGCTTTACAAGGAGTGTCGCCAGCAGGTCGAGGGAAGTTATCCTTACCATCTACTCAGCACTAGAGATACCACACCTGGAGTACTGTGTCTATCTGTGGGCTCCTTAGTGCAAGACAGACAGGGATATATTGGAGAAAGTCCAACAAAGGGCTGCAAAGAGGATTAAGAGAATGGAGCACCTCTTCTATGAGGAAAGAGAGATCTGGGACTGTTCAGTCTTGAGAAGGATCGGGGCACCTTATTAGTACATATAAATACTTAAAGGGAGAGGGAAAAAATGAGGTCAGAATCTTTCCAGTGGTGCAGAGTTAGGACTAGAGTCAATGAACATAAACTGAAACACAGGAGATTATCTCTGAACATCAAAAAAAAGTTTTTCACTGTGAAGGCAACTGAGCAGGTTGTGGAGTCTCTTGGAGATACCCAAAAGATCACTGAACATGGTCCTAGGCAGCCAGCTCTAGGTGGCTCTGCTTCAGTAGGGACTTTGGGCCAGAAGATCTCTCAAGGTCCTTTCTAACCTTGACCATTCTGTGATACCATGATTCTGAAAGCTTGCTGGGAAACAACACAGCAGTACTGTAAGAAACTAAAGCAGCTGTAATGTTGCCTGTGCTCTCCTTAGGGAGCAGTCCTTGAAGTCAGCTATTCCTACAACCATACATTGATTTAATTTTTTAAGAAAAGTACTTGATTTGCTCCTAAAGAGAACAAGAAGACATATGTGGAGTTGACAGGGGATGGGGGAGTTAAGGTGGGATCAGGTGATGTGAGGGGTGCCTTGAGCTGGGTCTAAAAGGAGGGAAGAGATTCCCAGGAGAAAAGCAGGCCCTACTAGACAGCATGGACATGGCAGTGTGGGAAGGCAGCTATGTTACCTCAGCTGGAAGCAGTAGCTTGTTCAGTGCTGTCGTGTGTCCCACCACAGGACCAGCTTCCTCAAACTTGTTTCATGCCTGACATTCAAAGCTAGACATTCAAAATGGCCTCAGCACAACTTTCCAGCTGAAACTGGGTGAATGGGCAGACACGACTGCATCCAGACAGAAATGGAACAGGCTCTGCTGGTTTTAGGGAACAAATGTTTCCTGCCTTGATGGAAAGACCTAGCTTTGTTATTGCAAAGCTAGGGGCAATATCATAAAGCCAAGTTTAGACCAACTAGAGAAGAAAAGAGAGCAACACACTGTGCAAGGGTGGAGAACAGGAGCATGGGATTTGGGGTGTGTGGTTTTGGGTGTGCATGTAAATTGTTTGTGTGGGCAATTTGCTGTTTTTGCAGTGAAAAATCCTGATCTTCCATAACTGCCTGTGTGGAAAAAAAAAAGGGAGTGCAATTTTCACTACTCAGATTTATAATCTGCTCTCAAAAGTATGCCCACAGGAAACAAAATTAGAATTTTCTTCTCAGGACAGTGCTAGCTCAGGAGTTTAAAATATATCTTGAGCTAACATTTTTGTGAGTCATCCTGCATCACTGAGTAAAGATATACATGATGTGAGCACTGCGGATTTAGGAACAAGCCAGCATTGTTTTCTGCTTTGCTCCATTATTGAGAATTTTCTGATTCTGCCACCACATTCTGATTCTGTTCATTAGGGTGAGTCTGTCCCTGGTACAGCTCCACAGGACACAATGGAGGGATGACTTTGGTCCTATAAACATGCTGCTAAGATCTGAGCAGCCAAAATATGTGACTATGGATTTTTGTGGTGCCTTCATGGGTATTATTACACAGAATAGATAGCTAGGTACCAGCTCACAGTATTATATCCTCAAAGGGGAAAGTTAATCTTAGTTTCCATGCAAGAAATTACTCTGTTTAACAGGAGATACATTGATACACTACAACACGGTGTAAAATATGTTTGGTTTGTAATTACATCAGCTGCGTTGGAGAATAAAGCAGGGGTTAAACAAGGCCACATGTTTAACCAGAGGTCTCACAGGACTATGAATACAAGGAAAGCTGATCTTTTTTCATGATATCAATACAATGCAGTCATCCTTTGTGGGTTTTGCTTACCATCCTGTCCACAGCCAGAGAAGGGACTTTTATTTCAGTAAGAATCAAAGCAAAAGCAAAGGAATAACAAAGGGGTGAGAGAGTTGATCTGCAGGAGACGATGATAAATCCCACTGCATCTTGTAAAACCCTCCTGCTCTTTCCTCCACAGTGGCATTATTTTCCCACCATAACCACTTCCTTAGCAAACAATCAAACTTTGTGTTTACAATTTAAACATATTTTTGAGGGACGAGGGAGAAAGGGACTGGGCTGCTCAGGGTTTGGCAGTAACACAGTCAAGAGTCTATGGGGGTTTGAATTCGATCCAGGTTGTGTTGCCCTTGATTTATTAGTCATTCTGGTGCAGGGGAATCACTGTCTCTCCTCCATATTATTTTGGTGGGTCTACCCTGTGGTAGCATCAATCAAGTCAAAATAACGTGCATTTATTTTCTCACAAAAATGTGACTGATTTTTTTGAGAAGCAAATTCTTGGTGATGCAGTTCATGTCCCTCTGTAATGGAAACTCTGCTTGATAGCCTAGTGAGTGCTAAATAAACGAATACAGGTACTGAGTCCTGACTTCTGATTACAAAAGTGATAGGGAAAAGCAATAGAGAAAAGCAAGGATCCCCATGAGTACATCTGCACATACAGTCTGTGTCTCTTCTGGTAGCTGTGGGGGTGCAGCACAGTCTGCATGGATGGACTGATGTGTTTCCAAGAGTAAAGCAGTAAAAAGCTCAGCTTACAAGCTGAGCTTGCATAGCCACCAAGCTCTGCTACAGGAGTGGCCTTGCCTTCTCCCACCAGCTAAGGGACATGTAACACCACTCTGGCCTTCGGGGTGAGCCCTGGGGTGGTGGTGGTCCAGAGTGAGCTCTTTCCCTTGGTTTTGGTGCCTCCAGCCCCAGCCTGCACCTAACATTAACCTCCCTCATGCTGCTTGGCCTGTGCAGCCTCAACGTGAATAGCTTGCAGACAGGTCATGGGCCACGGGCCAAGGGTTATTCAACAATTCTGATAAATAAATCTCTGAAATCATAAGGGCTCTGCAGAAATTCACTCCTCAAATCAAAAGAGGAAAAAAAAAGGAAAAGGACGATTTGGGAAATGGCTGGCTCTGAATAATTCACTGGCCTCCAGGATAAAACCCAGGCTCTCCTTCTGAGCTCCCTAATCAGAGACTGTGGGGACAGCTATGCTGCTACTGTCCACAGTGGTAATTGTCCATGGCTTGAAATACTCCCCTGTTTTTTAGCGTCATCAATCTGGCAGCTTCCCATTTATGTAATTATTATTAATATTTTTCCCCCTCCCACCCAAATGCTTGGAAAATGATGAGATAATTTGCTAGCAGTTGTCATGAAAGAAACAGCTGGGTTGTTCTACTTCTAGCTCTTTACAAAAGCTTTCTGCATGTCTGTCGAGCTGGGGTGTAGCATGATGAGCCATTTCTGTTGAGAAACCAGAGTTTACAAAATAACCAGAGTTGAGGTAAACCCTGATTATGGGGAAAGTCTGCGCGTTAGGCTCCCTCACAGCCTTAACTCACACGACTGGCCTGTATTTTTGGAAACACTTCCAAGGTTTTCCTTTGTGAATTGGTGCAAATGGCTTGTTGGAGCCAGGCGTGCCTAAATTCTCACTGACTTTTCCTTAATCTCTTTGATTTGAGCAGAGCCTCAGACAGGCGTGAGGAGATCAAGGGGGTCCATGGGGAATGCTCAGCCATTAGGGTACCATTCAGCAGAACTGGCTCAGTGCTTCCAGCTCCCGGCCATGCACATAATTGTATACTTTCCTAAATGGGAGAAGAAACAAAACGATGTATGTCAATAAGCTAAAGGGAATTATCTCATGTACAAGGAACAGCAAGCTCTGTGTTTTCCCTTGTTTGCTCTGGGATTTTCGCTATTTGTACTAAATTTGGCATGCCAGAGATTGAGCCAGCCCCGCCTCCCTGTGGGCCAAGTTCAGGCATGTTGGGTCCTTGGGGTGGGAGTAGCACAGTGAGAGGGATTTGAAGAAAAATCAGCGGCAAGGGGGAGTGTTAGAGCTCAAGCAGCTCTTTTTCTTGGACTTTCTGCCTCTGTATAACCTAACTTCAGCCTAAATGTCCTTGCTGCTTCCAGCTTTCCTCTCCGGGGCATTGTGATGTGGGGTGGAAACTGTCCCTATTGCCACCGGGTCCTCCGGGTCCTCTCCAGGTCCTGCGTGGGCCCCCACATGATGAAAGCACACAAAGCCTGAAACCTTTTCATCACACAGCTATTGATTTTTGCAGAGTTATTAATACCAGTGTAGGTGGGATGAGGCATGTGCTGATGTGCCTCACCAGCCCAGAAAAGATCATGCAATTCAAATGCTGATGTAAGAGCCTGATTGCCCGCTCTGCCGTGTAGCGGGAGTTATACAAGTGTCCTTGGTGGGTGTGAAATGCTAGATCTTTATTTGGACAGCCAAAAAGCCCAAGGTCTGGCGCTGACTTTACTTCAGTCCTTGCTTTAGCAAAATCTCTTAACCCTCTTCTCTGTGGGATTACCTGTAACAGGGCTGGGGTGAGACCTCTGGGTTGTGTGGCATTAGCTGATGCTCTTTCCAGTGCAGTGGGATTTTGCAGTTTTGAAGCCAGGAGGTGAGTGGCTTTCTAACTAAATACTCCAAGATTTCTGTTTGTTTTATTTTGCTCAGAAGAAGGTTCAAAGATAGAAGGCTGATTAAGAATGATGATGTGCTCCCACTCCGTTTCTGGCTGTCCTTTAGCCAGAACTTCAAAGAGAATTTTATTTGTTTGTGTTATGAACTGAATTTCTTGAGATCTGTGCTTACAAGAGGCCATGATATTACCTGGGAATTATTAATTGGGAGATGCTTACTCTCTTCTGCTGCTCACAAACAACTAGAACATGTTGTTTGTAAAATGTGAAAGAAAAATGAAAACAATTTCCTATTTGCTCTCTTTGAAGTTAAGGGGGAAAAAACCCTCAGAGTATAGCTGAATTACCACATAAAGCAACATATTTTTTTTTATTATGTAAAGATCAAAGTAGAGGGAGAAAAGTATTGCAAGGATCTTACTTTGATGAGTTTGGTCACAAATCAAAACTTGGTTTGGTGGGGGAGATACAGACACAAAGCACTATGTACCACGGAGTTGCTGAATATGTTAAAAAAGTGCTGAGCAGTATTAAATTAATGCAAAACTGAAGATTACACAAGGGTAAACACTGCAGCTAATGTTTGACTAGAGCTGAACTGAGGGCTGAGTGCCTCCACTTAATTTGCAGATCATGCCCACGGCAACCCCAGGAGGCTGGGAGTGGAGGAGACAGACATTTTATAGTGAGGAGCCACATTATTATTTTTAAATTTAGGGAAAAAAAAAAATCTGGCTAAAGTTACTGTTTCTAAACACTGGGGAGAGGCAATTGAACGAAACCAAAAAAGAAGGATCAGTGAGTGCCTTTTGGAGCTGAAAGAGAAAGATATGCTAAACTAATACCCAGTAGGTGTGAATGTCTCTAGTAAACACTAGATCATATATAGAACTGAGAAAATCAGTGTCGTTCAAAAGCCATGCTGCAGATAGCTCTGCAGCCTGAAAAGGACTTTCAGACACTGCTCAAGCATGTGCATGAAAAGCATACTTCTCATGACCATTCATTTACATACCATCCAGGAACAAGACAGTTGCGGTGAGTGAACATGATGGCACAGGGCAGCAGTGAAATACAAAGTGGCTTTCAAGTTCAAACAAATATTTGCAAATTATGTCTTCCACTCCATCCAGATCAGATCATGATACATTTTCCCTAGCATGACGGGCCATCCTTATCATGCTGCCTTGTGGCCTGATCCTGCCTTTTGAAGCAAAGAGCACAAAAGACTGCTCTTGCAGGAAATCTTCCACTTCCAAAGAGCATGTTTGAGTCCCTCACAGTCTGATGCAATTCCTGTTTGTGTAAGTGGCTCAAGAACTGAAGGAAGGAGAGGAGGGCAGCACCGGGCTGGGACTGTAGCCGGTTTAAACTTATTCCTCAGATAACTTTTTTTTTTTGTCATTGAAGCCCTAAGTGCCTTTTAGGCATGATATGCTATGTCTTCAGTACCAGAGCAGTGAGTATCTTTAGATTGGGTTTTCATCATATACTTTAATTTTCTAGGCTGGGGGATGACCATAATTGCTGAACAATTCAATGTAATGGAATGGGCTAATTCAGCGCTTTTTACTGCATTTTTTCCACATAATATCTAAAGTCTTCTTTTTCCACCATAACCCATGTTTATGAAAGCAAGTACTTAACCCGCACATTTCCTGGGCTTGAATCATTTCCTTAATAAGGCATAAAATTTTGCAAAATCACTCCCCTTACATTAACACATCATTATAAGGAGATATCAGTGTTTAGCATGTCAAAGGCATACACTAGTCTATGCAATGTACAGCTACTCCACTCAGTTTCAGAGGCATGTATTGTGGCTTTTGAATATTAATTTCCTAAAACTAAGAGCTTTACTTTCCTTTTATTTCTTTCCTTATTTTTTTAACTCAATGTTTTCTTTCTAGCTGTTATAGGTTGTACTCTTGCACAGGATGAAGTATGTCAAACATGCTAGCTCTACTTTTAGTTTTGGCTTTGAATCCGATAAGTAGAAACAAAGCAGCAAGCAACGGCTGCAATTTGAAACTGCTATAACCGCAGTTCATAAAATAACATTAAAAGATGACAAAAGCTATAAAAATCTCTATGTTCCCTTTTGTTGCTGTGTTCTGTGAGACAGGAATCTCCTTTTCCAGGGAGACACTGAAAAAGCTGATATACTACTTTAAAAATAAAAAAATATTTATGCAAACCAGAATTTCTCCTGGCTGTGAACCCACTGTGCTGCTGCAGGACACGTTGACATCCAGAGCTTAGTGACCTGGGCACACAAGTAGAGTAACTCCTGGGAGCAGCTCCTCTGACATCAGAAGGTCTGCTTGCTTACATTGACTTAAACATGTGCTCAGGACCTGGCTTCGTGCAGATTTCTCACTGCTATGTGAACTTTAGTTTGGAACAAGACTTCTTACCAGAGCAGTTTCGCTGCAACAGTCTTTTGTATAGACAGGGTCACCGAGTTGAAAGTTCTATAGCTTCTTGTAACTTGAACGCCTCTCTGTGTCTATTGAAAAGGTGATCAAACCTCTGCGGAGCCAGCTTCAGGGATGTGAGTCTGAGCTTTGCTCTGGCTTTGTGCACTTCTATTAACTCAAACCACTGTAAAAATGAGGTGCTTCCTAGGGGAAGGTCTCACAACTCTTGAAAAGTACTAGTCAAGCAAGTAAAATCTTACTTCATTTCTGACTGGGGACAAAGCTCAGATCTGCCTGTATTTCAGGACTTGGACCATCTGTCCCAGAAGCCAACTCTTGCTCACAAGAAGGCCACTCAGCAGCTTTGTTCCTGGCTAAACCATAGCAGGCTCAGGTTTACAAAAAGAAACAAATCTGTACAACACCATAATTTCATAAGCTAACATAAATCAGGCTCTTTGCTGATGCCCCTGAACCTTCTCTCATTTTGTAAACATGCAGTCTGGGCTTTGACCATTGAAGACACATCAGGATAAGCACATCAGAAGATAAAATGAATAACAGGTTTAATGAACACCTGAGTTATACAGGGTTAATGAAAACTAAACATGAGGGCTAGCCACAACCAGAATTAGCACTGGTAGCCTGCTGAGTCTGTTGTGCATAGCGTGTTCAGGGTTAGGCTGACTGGCTAGCAGCATATTACTAGTGAGGCTATTTGTGTGAGACTGGGCTTAGTTCTGCTGGAAATGTGAAATCATAATTATTGGGTTCCTTCTGTTTGATGCAATCCAGAAATGATACATCTTCTGAGTGTGTGGGAGGAGAATTTCCTTCTTTTCTTTCTTGCTTGCTTTCTCTCTCACATGTCTTTTTCCACTTTTTGATCCTAATGTGTGACAGGAAATATTGCTGGAAGAATTATTCATAATGAATAATTTTGTTGATATATTTCACCCTGGAAACTCTTCAGGCACACTGTCATTTCTCTCGAAAACATTTAAAAAATGACACTAACTGTAAGCCACATGGTATGGTTTCCCTTTCGTAGTTGGATGGCTGGCTCTGTGATGACAGCTCTGGTGGGAGTGCTCCAATAGGTCAGGAATGCGGAGCATATCCGGGTCTCGCGAATTTTTCATGAGGCACGGGATTTCCACCAGGTCAGAGCCTATTCCTTTGGTTAAAAAAAAAAAAAAAAGAAAAGAAATAAAATTAATCTCTGTCGTGAATTTCAGTCCAAACTGGGAAAAAAATCCCACTCCCCTCACTCTGGCTGACCATTAACTTTTCCTGTGTTCTGGGTGAAGAGCAGCCCATGAGAGCCCAAGCTGGCCAAGTTCATCTGAATTTCACTTCTGTCAGGGACACTTAGTTCCTACAGATTTTCTGCAGGCAGTAAAGAAGCCCTACCGAAAGGTTTGGGGAGAGCAGTGAGAGCAGAAATCCAGCTCCCTACTGAACACCAGTGAGCTCAGTGGGAGAGATGTTCCAATTAAGTGAAAATCTTCAAAGCTCAAGTTTTATTCCTGGCCAAATAATCCAGCACTGGACAAGGAACTGTGGGTGCTGTGGGTAGAAAATGGCTTAAACTGTGAATTCTAACAGGCAGCAGATAACTGTATGCATGTGTGTGTGTGAATACCCAAAATGAGGTTTGAAGTCTCAAGCAGAGGCCTGCTACTTACTAGCAGTGACTGGTACAGGCTGCTCGTCAATTTGTGGGCCAAACAAAAGTAACATGTCCTGAATTCTCCAGTTAATAAAGAGATGTGGGTCAGAGACACCTATTAGAAGATTGATCAGATGTTGTGCTTTGGCACATGAACTGTTTAGATTGTGAAATCTAGGACTTGGCGTCCTGGAAAGCAGAATTGCCCAAAAGGATGAGGTCCCATAAAGAAGTAGTAATGGAAAAGAGAAGTGTGATCAGAAAGAAGGTGATGATCCTAGCAGGAGGAAGCTCTCTCTTCACAGGGAAAGTTCCGGGAGATCATTGCCAACATTCCTGCTCAGTCACAGGATCACGGCCAGCCCAAGTAAGAGCAGCATGAATGTTGTGGGTCAGAAATCCTGTGTACAGTCCCACTGCATGTGTGTTTTTCCATGTGATATCCTAGACCAGCTGTGGGTGTGCTCTCCCTTCTGTTAGGGTTAGCCTAACAAGGGCAATTTTTTCTTACAATCTGTTTTGCAATATAGTGATGCAACAATATAGCTTCTGCAATGTAGTTCTTAATCCAGGCTGGCACTTTTTGGTCATAGAATCATAGAATCATAGAATAGTTAGGGTTGGAAAGGACCTTAAGATCATCTAGTTCCAACCCCCTGCCATGGGCAGGGACACCTTGCTCTAAACCATATCACCCAAGGCCTCGTCCAACCTGGCCTTGAACACTGCCAGGGATGGAGCATTCACAACTTCCTTGGGCAACCTATTCCAGTGCCTCACCACCCTAACAGGAAAGAACTTCCTCCTTATATCCAATCTAAACTTCCCCTGTTTAAGTTTGAACCCATTACCCCTTGTCCTATCACTATGGTTCCTAATGAAGAGTCCCTCCCCAGCATCCCTATAGGCCCCCTTCAGGTACTGGAAGGCTGCTATGAGGTCTCCACACAGCCTTCTCTTCTCCAGGCTGAACAACCCTAACTTTTTCAGCCTGTCTTCATATGGGAGGTGCTCCAGTCCCCTGATAATTCTCGTGGCCCTTCTCTGGACTTGTTCCAACAGATCCATGTCCTTTTTATGTTGAGGACACCAGAACTGCACACAGTACTCCAAGTGAGGTCTCACGAGAGCAGAATAAAGGGGCAAGATCACCTCCTTCGACCTGCTGGTCACGCTCCTTTTGATGCAGTCCAGGATACAGTTGGCTTTCTGGACTGCAAGCTCACACTGCTGGCTCATGTTCATTTTCTCATTGACCAACACCCCCAAGTCCTTCTCCGCAGGGCTGCTCTGAATCTCTTCTCTGCCCAACCTGTAGCTGTGTCTGGGATTGCTCCGACCCAGGTGTAGGACCTTGCACTTGGCTTAAACTTCATGCACTCATGGTTAAACTTCATGAGGTTGGCATCAGCCCACCTCACAAGTGTGTCAAGGTCCCTCTGGATGGCATTCCTTCCCTCCAGCATATCAACCGAACCACACAGCTTGGTGTCATCGGCAAACTTGCTGAGGGCGCACTCAATCCCACTGTCCATGTTAGCGATGAAGATGTTAAATGGTCAATGTATAAACATGCAGCATGCTTTGAGGACTTTTGTGGAGGCAAGCGGAGAAATGAGAGAAAAGCATAGAAAAGAGAAGCGACAGTCTCCAGGTTAGTCAAAGGTCAGCAGAATGACAGGTCTAATTCCTCCTGACATTGACCTCTCTCCTCACATTTTTGTCCTGGTAAACAACTATCCAGTACCAAATGCCTCATGGCCCTCACCTACCTTTATTATCAAATGTGTAACTGAAAGCACTACTAGTTTGATATGATTCTCTGGACATTACCCAGAGTCCTACTTCCAGGTAATTTTTCTGTCATGCTTAACCACACATGGTTGCACCTAGGTGAAAAAATGCTCTACAAAGGTCATTTGTAGTATAGAGAGAATTGTTTTGAATGAAAAGATTTTTAAAAAGGTGCTGAATGATATGGGGACTGTAAAAATGCCAGTGAAGACCTGGAGAACTAGAAAAAATGTTGATCATCATGTTGTGACTGAACTGTAAAGGGACAAAAGATGACAGGAAATAAGCTAATGGCAATACACACTTTATGTGTTTTTTTCTTTACTTTGTGTCTTGTTTACATTCTTTGCTTGTGTTTTTGCCTGCCACCTTCTCCTCTCCTCTCCTCTCCTCTCCTCTCCTCTCCTCTCCTCTCCTCTCCTCTCCTCTCCTCTCCTCTCCTCTCCTCTCCTCTCCTCTCCTCTCCTCTCCCCTCTCCTCTCCTCTCCTCTCCTTCTCCCCCCTCCCCTCCCTCCCTCTCCTCTCCTCTCCTCTCTCTCTCTCTCTCTCTCATCCCCTCTCCCCTCCCCTCTCCTGTCTCAACAGCTCTAACGAAGGAGTAAGGCTGGTTATAGTTCTGATGGTGACCCCACCTGACATTAGGATTTGTGTCTATTGTCTTTCCTGTTTCACCCCGAGAACTAGATCCTGCCTGTTGCTAGTGCTGGTGATGGGGAGTGGAGGAGGTTTGCCTGGTTACCAGCTCCTTTTCCAACCCACAGGAACCTAGTTAAACTGAGGCTTGTTGCTGGAGCCCTGATTCAAAATTTAGGAAGAGGCTGCTGCCTAGTCCACTTCTGTTAATGGGGAGCTTATCGTTGGTGCTCCCAGCAAACCACTGAGGGATCCTGACAGTGCAGAGATTACAGGTGATATCTCCTTACCCTTCTTCCTGGGTCGGTACCCTCTGACAGAGAAGTGAGACAGAGAAGCAAAAGCCAAGGAAGAGGGAGAAAAAGAGGAAGAGAGAGGGTATGCAAGTGGGCAGAAAAGAGGAGGAGAATTTAAAAACAAATGTTTAAATGAAGTCTGACAAAGAGTCTTTTATTGAGGAGTCTTTAGCATGGAAGGTTACCTGTAAGGCACTTGGAAGAAGCATACAGGCACGTAAATGTCCCTAAAATAAAGCATAAGACAATAATAACAGGGTCTTACAAATAGCAAGCTACAGCGGGTCAGAAAGTCTGCACAATAACACACCATTAGATTTAGCAACCACTGTATATACAAAAGTGTGTCCCCTCTTCCCAAGAAGTGCTGGGATGCACAGAAGAGGCTTTCACTCCAGATGATAACCCAGAACTGGACTGAGGCATTGCCTAGTCTTAAAGTGGTTGCTCTGAGTCCCAGCAGTTGAGGATGCTCTGCCTCATCGGTACAGAACCAAAGCAGGCATTTGTATGAAAAAGTCACTGAGAGAAAATTAAAAGGGTGGCTGTTAGGAAACATCACAGAGCTTTGTCTATATGGCAAAGTAATGAGCAGGACAAAGACTATTCTTTCTTGCTTGTTTTTCATATCTGCTGTGAGCTGTTCAGGCATAAATGATTTTTTTCCAACTATTATTTTGACAGTTAAATTCCTTTTTAAGGCAAATTTAGAGATATTGCATGAAGAGAAAAGACATGGAGTCTGTTCTGCCTTAAAAATGCAAAATAAGCCAGAACTTACTTTTAGAAGTAGTTCCCATTTTATTTTTGTTACTAAATTCTTTCTTCTATGGGTTTTAAATACTAGCACTCCTCCCTCACATGTGTTCATTTGCCTCCTAGCACACTATGCATATACCAGCCCATTTCTTAAAGAAATATAGTCTGAATTTAATCAAGAATTTTAGGGGCAATGCAGCTATTTCCCTGCTCCCCCATGCTATTTGTTATGGTGAAAGCACAAAGGAAGTCACCTGGCTATGAAATGTGCCTGAAAAATTCCATGTAGATGGAGAAATTAAAAAATTACAGCAACGGAAGAGTAATCTTTTAACATGTATAACAGCATCCATCCAGCAAATGGCATGTTGTGCAGTCACTGGGAGCCCAAGGGCCAATCTCCTGGACTGTCTGCCTAGCTCTGGTTTTTTCACAGTCTCATGAAGGCACTACCAGTTTTGGGGGAGGCAAAAACATGGTGCAGGGAATTAAGAGTAACTCAAGTATGGGACTTACATCCTGAAGAGGTCAGCATCTCTGTTAACTGAACGTTTACATACCTGTCAGAGTGAGGTCTGGCTGAATGGGGCTGCTCAGGAGCAAAGGCAGATGGTAAAACAGTATGGCCCAAGAGCAGGGATTTTCACTGAAGGTTGTACCAAGATGAAAGGAAAATGGTACCTCTGGGCTGACCAGACTGCGGCAATCTACACCTGTGTAGGAGCAAATCCCTATGTGGTCTGTCCATCTGTATTTTGTTGCAGGATGAAGGTTGTAATTTTTTCTGAGAGACTTGATAATTCAGGAAAATAAAATTCGTCTCTTTTTCTTGGCATGAATACTTTTTTCAGGATGTTCCTCTTCCTAAGACTAAAAATATTTTCATAAAGAAGTGAAATTTGAAAGGTCATAGACAAACAAATAGACAATCAATCAGTTAGTAGAATGGAGAAGACATTTGTCCTTACACAACTGTGAGGCTGGTGTTATGGGAATCAAGAAACTCTCAGAAGTAGTTTGAATTTACAATATACACATGCAAGGGACAATTAAGATGCCAGGGACACAGGAAAATATAAAATATAAAAATACCTGTCTTCTATTGTAGAAAATAAAATGTATTAACTTCATAAGAATAGGAAATAAAATCTATGAAATCTAATGAAATATAATGAAATGCAATCTAAGTCTATGGAATCTCTGATTAATACTGGTGATAGTCATATGTATTTACTATGAGTTAGATAAAAAGAAGAACCAGCTACAACACAGTATCAGAAGGACCTGCATCCCAAAATATTGTAACATGGGCTTGCTTTACACAGCTCCAGACAAAATGGATCCCTTGACTAGGGAGGGTGGTGACTGGAGAGAAAAGGACCTTTTCTTCCCAGTACCTCCCAGCTGCTTCCATGTTTATGTGAATGGTTGCAGCCAGAATGTGATGCTGCATCTTTATTTAGGATGATTATTAAATGACTAAACAATCACAGTTTCTCACCCCAAATTGCCTGATAATCTACTGCCTCTCCTGGGACTGTTAGAATAGAATAGAATAGTTCTCACCACTGCTGCTTTTAAACCCTTGTAATGCCATTGATCTCAGTGGAGCTAATCTGAAAGGTACACACAGGGGAGATAGATAAGGATCACTTCACTTCCATGCTGAATGACATGACCTGCACTTCACAGTTGGCAAACGAGTATGTTTAGTGGCACCAGCACACACTTGGGACGGTAGATGTTGAAATTACATTAATCTGAATTGAATATTCCAAGCAAAACTACTGCCAAAACACACACCCGTTTTGGTAGCGGCGATGGAGAGAAGCCAGCTCTCTTCTTTCCATCCCCCAAAGAGTTCATGCAGAGTCTTCAAAGTTACTGAATGCATAAAGCAGGGGAATGTCATCGTCACCTGACAGTAATGATCACATTTCATGGTAAATAATTGCCAGCTCCCAATTACAAATGTGAGCTTCTTAAACTGCCATAATTTATGGCAACATGCTTGCTGCCTCCAACCATAAATCACAATTTTTTGCTAGGGTGTGGGTGAAAGAGCCATCTGTGCTGATTTTCAGTGAAGCCTCCAAAAAACCCAATTTATCAGTGTTATGTTCATCTTTCTGCCACCTCTGTTATAGCCTGAGCTCGTCTAGACAAGTGTCTTATTCCTCCCTCTTCATGCAGGTCGCCGGGACAGACCCTCCAACATGCACATCTGATTCTACAACACCCATTCCTGTTGCTGGCCTATAATAGCACTGGAAGACCTATTTAAGCCCCAAACACTGGTGACCACCTGTTTAAAAAAAAAAAAAAAGAGAAACCACTGATATGCCTTGCTTGGTTTTCTGCAGCATGGTGTTTGTTATGAGACTAGCAGACATCATTCATTTTTTGCCTGGGGGTACACTCAACAACAAGGCGTCTTGGTAAGCTTGCAGAGCAGTGATACTCCTACCTTAATGTTCATATCTCTGCCAAGGTCCAAGTGACTCATATACACTGCTACAGCTGTTTCAGTGTTCTCATTTTATTTTAAAGCCAGCTCCGCTGGTGACTAAAGCTAAGTAAGTAATCTAAAACCTCAGTATTTACAATATAAAAGCACCACAAGAAACCTACCTCAGACCTTAAGCTTCTGTAGGATTTCATTTAGGGGAATTTTATTTGAAAATGCGATATCCCCTCCCTCCTTGCTTTCCTAAGCATAATTAAAAGAGCAGATCTTGGATGGAAATGCACCATTTATGAAAATGTGCTTACCTCATTTGTGTTAGAAAGGAAAGACTGTCAACCTTGATTAGAAAGCAGTAATTCTTAAAAGGAGTCAAGCAAGGTTTAATATTATTGTTTACTCTAAGCTCCAAGTTTTCAGGAATTTTAAATAAAAAATGAAAAATGAATATGAGACTCAGGAAATTACTGTATCTGAGAGTTACTGCCAGGGCTGTTTAAAAAAAAAGTCCAAAATAGCTTGTCCCGTTTTAAGGTTGGAAACCTTACAAAATGCCTAGAGGAAGCACTATCAAACCATGCTCCATTCTGAGTTTTACTACAAGTTTTATTACAACTGTGAACAACTACAACTCTGTGACAGAGACTTACACCAAAGTATTGCAGTGCTGAATCAGGTCCTAACTGTCAATTCATTTATCTGGTTATTTGATTCACCTTTTTAGCTCATCCTCCGTAGCACAATAGTGATCCACACAAAATTGGTTTTAGAATGATTTAGTTAAACTGACACAAGATGTAGCCACTCAGAATGATTTAAATCTGCTCTGTGTCAATTTAGTTTAAGTCATTTCCTGATCAGATTAAGCTAAATCAATACAAACCTACTTTAAATAGATTCCAGTGTTTGCACTGGCTTAACTAATTTGATTTTAAAACACACCTTTAATTAAACCAGTGGAACTCTGAGCGTGGAAAAGGATTTACAAGGCAAAACTTCTTGTCTGTGATAAGTGGCTAATAATTTACTCCTGTGCTGTGTCATTTGTGACCTGGAAAACAGAGTAAAAAAGCAATGCTATGCCTAAGAAGCGTGACAGTAGGTGGGACTTTGAAAAAATGCTGTGTCTTTGCCATGGCCTGGGGCACTTCAGTTGTGGGAAGATAGTTGGGGCCTGTCAAAAGACAATTAACAAGGAAGATGTATTTAATTTATGAAATAGGCCACTCTCTAGACAACGGACAGCAGCTGGACAAAGCAGTTGTACCTGTGACTTGGGGGTTGTTTCAGTCCTCTTTTGATTTTGTTCCCGTGTTTTTGATTTGGCTGTTCTGAACAAATCTCACAATTTTGTTAGCAAGAGGGAAGTTTCTTCCTGAGAAAAGTGACCATTCTTCACAATGTGTAGAAATATTACAGGAAAGGTTTATTTAAAAAGGACAAATGTAACTTGCAGTTCCTCCCAGGGTTAGAATTGTGACTGCTCTTTAGGTTATTGGGATTGGGTGTGTTTTGCTATCACTACAAGCATTGTTGTGAATACTTGCTATATAAATTCTATGCTTGACTCAAACCCAGAGATTTACACGGTGTTTTTGGTTAGCAGCTGAAAAATATTAGAAACATACTCTCCTCTAAATAATTGATGCTCCAGATAACAGACTAGCCAGGAAGCCTATGTGTTGCTATTGCCATTTTGCTAGCAGGGAACTGAAATGCAGTGAAACACAAAACTGAGATCCAGCCATCTCTCCTATGCATCTTGCACATCACCAAGCAGTCACCCAGGAAGTGCTATGTGATAGCCTGCAGCTGTTCTCCCATTTCAATTCCTGAGATGAACCCATGGAGCCCAAACACCACAACGCAGTGCCCTGTCATGACTAAACAGTGTTTCCCCTCCTCAAGATGAAACAGAGCATATTAGAACCTGAAGCCTGGAGGGCTCCCAGATGGGTAACGTAGCTGTGCTAATTAATTAATTCAAATTGGCGGAGACCCTGACAAGCTGCCAGTGTGCCTAACAGGCAAAGTTTGAACATGCCCTTGCTTAGAATACTTCTGTAAAGCATACAACAAGTTAAGAGTGTGCAGCCAGGCACATTATGGCAACTTGCACCCTACCTTGTAATTTCTGGTTTTAGAACCTATCTGGATGAGTCAGAAGCAGCACACAAAGAATTCAGCTGCTAGTGCAAAGAAAGCACACATCCAGGACCCCTTTGTTTACTGCTGAATTAAAACCTGCAATCACCCATACTGGACTGTTATTCTTTGTGTTGTGAAACTGCCAAGAGATCCAAATTATAGTCAGGGCTGAATACTGTAAGCACATTAGGGACCCTGTAATACCATAGCGCCTGAAACTAAGCAGCTCAACTGGTAGGGTGTAGAAGGATGGTGGGGACGAGAAACAGAGGCATGAAAAGATGGAGTGACTTCTGCAAGATCATGTACCACCAGTAGCAGAGACAAAATTAGATTAAAATTGCCTGGTGTAAGAGCCTGTTTATTCACCATTTGAAAAACAGATGTGAAACACCCTTTGACGGGGGTCAGACCTGCTCACGTACACATGTAATGAAGGCAGGCTAGGATTCTGGTCTTCAGCCAAAGATACCTCAGCAAACCAGCCATGCTGAGACTCCCACTCTTCCTGTCACAGAGCTGATGATATCATCCCTATTCAAAATTGCACAGAAGACTGAAAGTTGGACCAAAGTTTGTCCTTGTTAGTGATGCAGAAAAAGTCTGGGCAGAGCAGATGTGGAAGAAGTATCACAGGGGCCTGTCTGAGGATAAGTAAACATAGCTGAATGTGGAGGGAAGTAGAGAGTCTCTTGCTTTGCTAACTGCATGTGACCTGTTAGGCAAAGATTATAATTCCTGGAACCATCCCTGGAGTCTGTGCAGAAGCACCTACAGATGTCAGGATCAGGCCTTTAGAGCTCTAGAGTTGGGTGATAATCTGGTGAATAAAAAAATCAGTGTCCAGTGCCCATACAAAGCTGCAAAGATAATAATGCAGTGGTCTACAGGACCATGAGTTCACAGTCATGGAGACACTCAGCTCCGCACCAGCAACACACCCATATTATTCTTGCAAACTCCTGAATGGAAACTTTCCAAAAATAATACCACAAAATACATATCTGTCCTTCTCTTTGTGATAGGCAGTGCTGTAGTTAAGAGTAGGCTTGGTTAGACAGAGTATAATCACTTTTTATTTTTGGAAGCAAAAGTTTGCCTACTTTTTGGCAGCTCTAAGTGTGGCTACACCAGGAAAAAAAGTCCCAACAGCCTTGTTTACCTTACGTAGCTTCCAACCCTTTCACTTACTGAAACTGCCCCTGAGATGATATCCTTTATGTACACCACAGTATATGTGACAGTGCTGTGTTGGAAGCCTTGATAATATCCTAACTGCTCGATAAATTAGACATTGTCTTCACAAATTGTCTGGGACATTAATTAAACAAAACAAAAGAAAACCAGAACTTTGCCTAGAGACTCCTTTTGTCTCCTTGCAAGACTTATTCTTGCCAGTACCAAGGGTGGCTGGCTCTCAGCTGGCTCCTGTCTGACTTGTCCCCTGCTGAAAAGCATGAAACATCATCACACTTCACAAGAGTTTATCTTCATGTCTTGAGTTTCCAAAATTTGCAACCACATTGACGTAGATCTACAAGTGACAAAAGCACTGTGGTAAGTCTTATCTGGCAGCTGGCTTGCTGAAAAGGACCAAACTGGAACAGATAATTTGCTGTATCTGCATCAAGACAACTGTCCCACAGTCAAGGTTTTCAAAAAGATTGCCTGAAGAGATTTTCAGCATGTGCAGAGGTGCTCGAGAAGTGGTCTTCTTCATAGAATCATTGAATCACAGAATAGTTAGGGTTGGAAAGGACCTTAAAATCATCAAGTTCCAACCCCCCTGCCATGGGCAGTGACACTTCACACGAAATTATGTCACCCAAGGCTTCGTCCAACCTGGCCTTGAACACCACCAGAGATGGAGCATTCACAACTTCCCTGGGCAGCCTATTCCAGTGCCTCACCACCCTAACAGGAAAGAACTTCCTCCTTATATCCAATCTAAACTTCCCCTGTTTAAGTTTTAACCCATTACCCCTTGTCCTATCACTACGGTCCCTAATGAAGAGTCCCTCCCCAGCATCCATATAGCTCCCCTTCAGATACTGGAAGGCTGCTATGAGGTCTCCACACAGCCTTCTCTTCTCCAGTCTGAACAGCCCCAACTTTCTCAGCCTGTCTTCATATGGGAGGTGCTCCAGTCCCCTCATCATTCTCGTGGCCCTCCCATGGACTTGTTCCAACAGATCCATGTCCTTTTTATGTTGAGGACACCAGAACTGCACACAGTACTCCAAGTGAGGTCTCACGAGAGCAGAGTAGAGGGGCAGGACCACCTCCTTCGACCTGCTGGTCACGCTCCTTTTGATGCAGCCCAGGATACGGTTGGCTTTCTGGGCTGCAAGCGTACACTGAAGCCTTCTCGTGTTCATTTTCTCATCAACCAAGACCCCCAAGTCCTTCTCCACAGGACTGCTCTGAATCTCTTCTCTGCCCAACCTGTAGCTGTGCCTGGGATTGCTCCTAGCCAGGTGTAGGACCTTGCACTTGGCATGGTTAAACTTCATGAGGTTGGCATCAGCCCACCTCACAAGCGTGTCAAGGTCCCTCTGGATGGCATTCCTTCCCTCCAGCGTATCAACCGAACCACACAGCTTGGTGTCATCGGCAAACTTGCTGAGGGCACACTCAATCCCACTGTCCATGTCAACGACGAAGATGTTGAACAAGACCGGTCCCAACACCGATCCCTGAGGGACACCACTCGTAACTGGTCTCCAGCTGGACATTGAGACATTGACCACAACTCTTTGTGTGCTGCCATCCAGCCAGTTCTTTATCCACCAAGTGGTCCATTCATCAAATTGATGTCTCTGCAATTTAGAGACAAGGATGTTGTGTGGGACAGTGTCGAACGCCTTGTACAAGTCCAGGTAGATGACATCAACTGCTCTACTGCTGTCTTTCAGTTCCGTATGATCAACATATAAGGCCACCAAATTGGTCAGGCAGGATTTCCCCTTAGTGAAGCCATGCTGGCTGTCACCAAGCACCTTGTTGATTTTCATGTGCCTTAGCATGCCTTCCAGGAGAATCTGCCCAAGATTTTGCCAGGCACAGAGGTGAGACTGACTGTTCTGTAGTTCCCTGGGTCATCCATTTTCCCCTTCTTGAAAATGGGGGTTATATTTCCCTTTTTCCGGTTGTCCGGAACTTCTTCTGACTGCCATGATTTTTCAAATATGATGGCCAGTGGCTTAACAACTTCATTTGCCAGCTCCTTCAGGACCTGCGGATGGATTTCATCAGGTTCCATGAACCTGTGCACGTTCAGGTTTTTAAGATGGTCTCGAACCAGTTCCTCACGTACGGTGGGCCCAAGGTCTTTATTCTCAGAGTCCCTGCATCTGCCTTCCAAGACTTGGGTGGTGCGGTCAGAGCCTTTGCCAGTGAAGACCGAGGCAAAGAAGTCATTAAGAACCTCAGCCTTCTCCAAATCCAGCATAGCAAGTTCTCCTGATAGCTTCCAGAGAGGACCCACATTGTCCCTAGTCTGTCTTTTATTTGCTATGTACCTATAGAATCCCTTCCTGTTATCCTTAATATCCCTAGCCAAATTTAATTCTGACTGGGTCTTAGCTTTCCTAACCTGGCCCCTAGCCTCCTGTACAACATCTCTTTATTCTTCCTAAAGAATCAACCCAAAGGAAAGTCAGGAGAATAGTAAGCAGTGACAACTTATAGACAAATTTCCTAAACCATGTAAGTACTAAGGTAATGATTTATTTATATTTTGCTCAGGACTGTATTAAAATAGTAAGGTCTTACATTTGATCCACTGTCCTTCATATGACACTTTGGATCAAGCCATCAACTATCATTTGGCCTGTTTTACTCAAAAGCCAGAAAATGTCGGAGTCAATACAATTTTGGTTTTCTTTGTCCTGCTGTGCATAGCCAGTATGGTTGCAAATGTAAGGGTGGAAAATATTTTTCCAACAAACAGCTATTTTTCAGTGATTTTTTTTAAAAACATGTCTTTAAGACAACTTATTTTCACTTAAATTTGAATTGCCTTTATGAGCTGACATGCCACTAGCGAAAGGTGTCTTACATTTACATTCCCTGACATTACATATTTTAGTTAATTTTAATGTTTCAGGAACATGAATTCTTCTCCCCAAAATTTTCCATTGTTTATTAAGCAAAAGAAGGGCACAGGGCATAGCTAGACATATTGTTCAGAGGTTTACTTTTGCAAAGCTGGACAGGTTTTGCAATGTTTGGCAGGAGATCTTCAAGGTTCATTCAGGAACCTGCATCAAGAATCTAAGGATCCATAGCAACCCATTGCATTGCAACTGTGTCAAGAATCTGAGGACCTGTCAGCTTGGGACTCACCACTCTGAGTGAAGAAAACTGGAGGAAACAAAGGTCCAACAGCCTGTTTGAATCATACTCATAATTTCTGAGAGTTCAGGAATGTTCTGATCAAAGATTGACTTTATTTGCTAATAGATAAAGGAGGCAAGATTCAAAACTTGGTTGTCAACCCAGGTCCAAGCTTCTCCAAAGTTTATCCGAGGGCTGAATAGTGCTGCTCCTTAAATATCTGGGAAGAGGCTCAGTGGAGCATTCAAACTACAGGAGTTACATGATGACGTAATGTGTTTAGCTTCAGCTATTTCTCCATGTTTATTTAAAAAGCACCCATCAGGATGACTCCACACACTTGGGTAATTGTTTTAAATATACACACAGCTATGGCTAAAAATCCAAGATATCTTGATTTGCTCTATTGCAACAGTTCCTGTGCCAAAGCAGGAGGCTCCCTCAACTTGCCATCTTGATTCGCTCAACCTGTCATTTCCAATAAAAACTAAGAAAATAGATACATCCTGCCAGGATGCCCCCAAGTCAGTTAATTTGAGGTTTTTCATAAAAAAAAGGGTGGAGGCTGCTCCAGAATGGAGGACCCAGCAGGAAAAAATACCTGCTATCAGCACCTCCTTAAACAAAGGATCTCTTTTCCCAGGATTGTACCTGTGGCAATATCACATGTAGGAGGAAGATCTCTTCAATAGCCATAAGCCAAGCGTACCACCTATTCCTCTTTGACACTTTATATTCTGACCTACCTTCCAATGGTTGTAAAATCTAGCCTTTTGGAGCTCTACTACACTGGAAAATTGCACCATGATAAAACACAACCCCGAGGAATCTTGGTAACTAAGACAATGCTAAACATGCTGCTAAACACTGAACACAGACAGGGACTGTTGTGTTTAACATCACATCAGCTGGTTGTGGTTAAACCCATGGGCTGACCAGCTGTCACAATGCTAAACGTGATGGTGTCTGCCTGAGTTGAGTATTTAACAGTGTGTTAGCAACCCTAATTCTTAAAGGTCTTTTTTCTTGCATGATCTGGTTTTATAGCATAGGCAAACATTATAGTGATATATGTGACTGCTCTAAGGTACCAGATTAACCAGATTAGAGCAGTTTACATGGTACTCTGATTTATGTCAAGGACTTCACTCTCCTAGCTGAGCTGACTAGAGCAATTGCAAACACCATGTTAGTTCATGCCTTGCCTTTGTTCCTGCACAAAGTGTCTGTGACCCCAGCACAGCTGAACTGTTACTACACTGGACTGACGGTGAGAATAGCAGACATATGGCACCCTGACAAACGGGGTTTTTTTTAGAGGCCTTATCCTAACATAGGAGAAGGGGGAGACAAACACTTGAAAGGTATTTATGTACCAGCAAGATGGTGAGGAAAACGACAAGCATCTGCTTTCCTTCATGTGATTGGGCATGATGTATTGGAAGTACTCTCATCTCTGTGATGTAAAAGGATAACACAAAGTTAACTTTACTAATGGATCAGTTCCAGAACTATTTCAGCTCCAAGAAATATGTGACATTTGGATGTAATTTTTTTATTTATTACCAGATATCAGACTCCTGCAGAAACAATAGACCAGTATGTGAATGGTCTAAAAATTAAGGCCAAGTTTGTGAGTTTGTGCAGCTTGATGCATGACAAATTCCCCACAAGACTGTTGGGATGACCAGATATTTGGCTTTTGGAAGGGAAAATAAAAGCTTACAACAAGTGAAATCAGTGCTTTCCCTGAAAATGAGGAAAAAAACCCCAACAAATTAAACACATGGCTTAAAAGTAAGAAATGGAAACTAGGTAAGTATTATTAAAGCAGCATACAGTCTGAGAGATGATCAGTTCTTACTGCAGCTTTTCCATAGGCAGAAGTTCTGTTTAGTGTCTTTCCCTTCATTTTAGTTGCTGATTTCCCAATCACTGAATTCATAGCTTCAGTTGCACTACTTAAAATTAAGTAATTGTTTGAACTTAGTGTTTTGAGGTTTCTTTACATCTGCCTGATTTTACTGAAATTAATCAGTGGCTTCTGTTATGAGGCAGAAATTATGAAAATAATGAATAAAATGCTAAACTTAACTGTTTTCCCCAAGAAACTGGATTGAAATTAATGTGCTAATTAGTTTTAGTTAATGCAATTTTTTATTTTTTATCTATTTTGATTTTTTATGTTTTCTATCTATAAGAAGGGAAAAGTAACCAGTAAAAGAGATACTACTAGTACTTTGGGTCCAAATAAAAGACAGAAGTTTAGAAGATACAAAGGATGAGTTTGAAGCTGTGAACAAAAATCAAAGGAGTGAATCCTTTGAATTCCAATCCTATCCAAGCTTCTGAAATCCTATCCAAGCTTTTCATGCAAGCACAGTGGCTGCTCAAGGAGGAAAAGGAGTATAAACAGAATGTGGAAGAGGAGGGTGAGCTCTGCTACTAAGTGGACTGAAGACGGATGAGAAGGGAGTACAGAGGACTGTAAACAAAACTAAACCCTGTGAGGCATCCTTCTCCTAACTCCATTTAAACTTCTTCCAAAACCCTAAATAGGTGGACACAGATACTTCTAAGTGGAATACCATCCATGCTGGGGCTTTGGTTTTGTACATACAATAACCATCACAGTTTAAATGATGCCTTATATCAAGTGAACTTTCCTCCAGCTTCATGGTGTTTCCAGTATTGCTGGTATACAGTTGGGCTGGAGAGCCCTTCTTCCTGGTTCTTTCTCAAACATTTCCCCCTCAGTGCAGACCCTGAGGAGGGCAGGATTCTTCCCCACATTGTGCTGGCAGCTAGACTTTTACCTGCCACCTAACCTCAAAGCAGCTCTTCAGAGGCAACTAATGTCCCATACAGTCTGGGTTCAGTTCAGGTTAGATATAAGGAAGAAGTTCTTTACTGTAAGGGTCGTGAGGCACTGGAATGGGTTGCCCAGGGAAGTTGTGAATGCTCCATCCCTGGCAGTGTTCAAGGCCAGGTTGGATGGAGTCTTGGGTGATGTGTTTTAATGTGAGGTGTCCCTGCCCATGGCAGGGGGGTTGGAACTAGATGACCTTAAGGTCCTTTCCAACCCTAACTATTCTATGTTTCTATGATTATCTAGACATAAATGAAATCCAAACCTCTCACAAGCCTGACTAATGAGTGAAAACACAGATATAGTTTCAGATGACTTGGGTATGAAACTTAAGATAGGGATATTGGTTACGTGGAAGATGAAGAACATCCAGACTGTAGAAACTGCACACAGAGGAAAGGCTGGAGGAACGAAGAGGGCACAGGAAGGGAACTGGGTCTGTTCTTGCCAGCTAGGCCAAGGGAGTGACAAGATGTCAGTGAAGCAATACCAAAGATGTGAACCTGAGCTAAGAGGAATTGATTTGGGGAAGAGAAGATTTAGCAGTGATTAGTAGAAAGATAAGGGGGTTTTGGAGACAAAAGGGTGTCCCACAAGGAAACAGGAGAGGGAAGGGAAAATGAAGGTTGATAGGCTACTGGACATGCCAGCAGGGATTGGAACTGGGTGGAAGAAGAAAGATTATAGAAACTGCTGAGAAGTAGGAACAGCTTGAAGAGGAAGAAAGAAAACAAAAACTCGTAAGCTGAAGTGTACGGATCCATGGATCATCTTCAACAGATTTTGACCTCTGTTGAGAGTTTCCAGTGAAAGGGAGTGAGCTGCAAAAGTAATAGGTACAATGCTTAGTCAGGTTACATGCCACAGAAAAGGCTCTGAACATTCTGACTTTGAGCTGCTTCAGAGACTAGTGACTGTGTGGAGCACTGGTAAACTCTGAAGGTGGGATATAGCGAGCAAAAGGAATATTTCATTTTCACAGCTTTCACTATGCCAAAGAAACACTGCAGGTACTACTGAGGTTGCAGAAAGCCTCTCCTTCATGTCTTTAGAAACTTACAAACCTATTGCCCAGGCCCAGGGATGCTCCCGACTGAAAACGAAGCAAGACTGCTGATGGATATTTGTTGTAAATGACAATTTGCTTCATCCAGGTAAGGATTTAACTTCTAAACTTCACAGCCAACAAGAATCCTCATTTGACCTAAATTCCACTGCCATTTCTACAACATGGGCTTCCTAGCTCTTGCTGGACCCCAAAAGTGATTTGGTCATAAAGTTCACAAGGGACTAAACTGGAGTTCAAGGCAGATTAATGTGGGTCAAAGTGACTGTAATATGATGCTGACTGAATTTCCCCTTAACACCACCCATCAGTAGATCTAGTTCTGTACTCCTGTTCCACCAGTACTCTGAAGGAAAAGGAGGCAGGTGTTCCCCAAGAAGAAGAAGTGGCAACAACAACCAATCTGCTTTCCTGACCTCAGGGTATGTGTTAGGGTGAAATGGTTATTTATATCTGTACTGCTGTGGTCCTTAGGATCCTTTATGCAACTCAGAGTTGCATTCTGATTTTGGAATGGAAAAACTTGTTGTGCATAAATAGTCACCTGGGCTCTGCAAGAAATGTACCCTAAGCAGTCAGGATTTTCTGCTTGCAAAGGCACATGCCTGTGAAAACCTTTCTTGTTTAGCCCAAATGTTATCCTGTCTAATGGGATAGCAGAATAAGCAAGCAGAACTGTTGAAGGATTTACTTGCTGAGCCAAGAAAGCTTGTAAGCAGTTAATGAGTGTTTAGCCTTGCTGAACTTTCATAACACTGCCATTGATAACCAAGTGGGACCTGAACAGCAGAGGCTTATGGAAAAAAAGAGCTGGACTTGTCCTTTCTCAATTTTAAGAAGCCTCTTAAGCCCCAAGTGGTGAAAGATGTCGAAGTTAAGATGCCAGTAAAAAGAGACAGCTGAAGGCAAAGCCATTGCCCATTTTCTTTGACAGAAATGAGTAAAACTACAAATGGAATGGTCTGGTAGCATGTGCTAAAGGAGTTATATCATAGTCTCCTGACATGTGAATCTGGGGAACAAGACCTCAGAAAACAAAGAGAAGGTCACTGCCATGGGGAAAAGCTTTTCTGTTTAAGCATTTGGATGACAACGTAAATACATTCTGAGTAAATGGCTACAAGAAGGTTAAACCAAGGGTATTTGTGCTTCTATTTGCAAGTCTAAAACCAAGACATTTTATTTTTTCTTAAATATGCAGTCTCATTTTTAATTTGACCTCTGGTATTCGAAGATCCACAGGGTTTGGCCCTTCTTTGTTGGATGAAAACTGGGACTAGAGTAGGTTTTAAAAGAACTTTCATTTGGTGACTGTACTGTAAGACTAAAGCAAGCTACCACTCAAGACCAATTTTTATAAGTCTTTTTCACATGATAGAATGGATTCAGGAAAATATGTATCTAATTAGAGGACCAATACCCAAACATTTAGGCAGTTATCTTCCAGGGATATGAAACCCAGTTGAAAATATTCAGTTGTTTACATTACTTGTGACTACTCCAAATTTATGGCTAGCAAGAATCTAATTAGATTATTCCCTCTCTTCAGGAGTGGATGAACATACCCAGCTATCAAGATACACGTGGTCTGACTCAACAGAGTGAGATAGCCAGATTTCTGAGCTGCATACCAAAATACACAAGCAGCTGAGAGCTATCACTCCTCTCATCTGCCAGAGGGCTGTGGAAATGGAAGACCCAGGAGCAGGATCTTTGCAGAGTTACCACCCCCATGCTGCCCACTGGCCTGGTGCTGAGCATGCAGCAGGCAACTGGGGTTATCAGTGGCATTGACCAGAGCTATCATCCTTATCCACATTCTCTCCCAGCTGCAGAAGCAAATTCCTTGGCAGCCTCAGCTGCTGGTTGCTTGACACTACCTCAGGGGAAGAGCTGCAGTTAAACGCTGTGCAGTCACATATAGCTTAAAAGCAAAGAGATACCCCTTCATCACCTAGTGTGAACTATTAGTAGGTCAGGCTGTTTTATACAAATGGTAATGGCACATGAGACCTTTATGCACCTAGTCTACACTGGATTACCCAGCCCAAGAGTAAAGGCAAAAATACATAATATATGTAGGTTTGGCTCTAAGACTATAAATCATAGAATCATACCATGGTTTGGGTTGAAAGGGACCTAAAGGATCATGTGGTTTCAGGTTGCCTGAAGCCCCATGCAACCTGGCCTGGTTGGCCAGGATACAATTTTGAGTGTATCAAAGAGAGGAGAAGAAGCTACTGACAGTTCTGACTATAGAGCAGCAGTCCTTAAGCAGGCTTTCTCCTGACAGATGCAGACAGTATAGTGCCAGCTGGGCCGAACTGATCCGGAGAGGCTAGTGTAGCACCTTGCCAGGTACCTCCACAACCACAGGGCTCTTCCTGCCATCTGCATCACCATCTTACTGTAACTAGGTACAAACTGCTTGGGATGCCCTGTGATTGCTATTGGAGTCCTTGCTTGCTATTAAAAGGGTCAATTTTCTCTTTTGCATGCAACTATGTAATGCAACCAGTAGCCCAAGAGGCTGTGTTCATGCTCCATAGATGTACAAATCCATCCCTGCCCTGACAAATTGCAATTTGTTGTGCTGGTGAGGGAGGTCACAGGCAGCAAAAACCTGCAGTGCTACATCTAAACACTCGATTTCCAGGCATGCACGCAAAACAATTTCCCACTGTTCATCTTGATAGGTGGTTTCTGTCTGAAATGCTGTGTTTATGTATGGATCTGTAATACTGCAGAGTTGTTACGGCCTTTCTAACAGTTGCCAGGTCTGCTGAAGAACAGTGAGAAGGTTACATTTTCCTCTGAATTCAGCAGAGGTCTCCAAACAGCACTTGTGTGAGTACAAGGAGAATGAGGCCCAGGAAGCCTGTAATTATCAGCTAAATAAATAATTTAATTAATACAAACTCTGGGCTAGATCCCAGTCTGACTTGGCAGTTTTATTCTGTTTCAGGGAGGTATAAAATGGTGCCAAAGCCCCCAGATCTAGCCTTTAGGGATTCTTCTTTTGTAAGAAAGTCCAGGTGTCATGCAGAGGGGAGGACCTAGCCCTGCAGGTTAGCAAAATGCTTCAGAAACAAGTAAGAACTGACCCAACTGAAGTTTTTTCCCCTTTAGTTTCTCAAAACCTTGGCTCTGTTCCTCATCCCAATCTCCCATCATTTATTTTTCATCTTTACATACCTCTAAATTTCCTGCCTTTTGGCTGGGACCAGGCGTGCAAGAGCCAAATACTGTTAGAGCTGTTTTTGTGTTGGTTCCAGCCCAATTGGAAGCAGGAAATACTAAAATTCTCCTGGGTAATCCTCTTCTCTGGAGACTTCCAGTCCAATTTTGCAGATTCATGAGTGTTACGTGCTTTAGGCAAAGTTCAGAGATGCAACCAAAGCCAATTACAACAGATACGTAGACATGAGACACAAGGGAGCCAGTGAGTTTTGTATGCCTGTAACATCCCTTGCTATCAGGACACTTACATGCACCAAACTACTGCAGTCTGTTTAGAGCTCATTCCTGAATCTGAGTGCTAAACTCTTTCTGCACACCTCCAGAACTTGGTCTGCATTACTTATTGTCTGATGGTTCAAGTTCAGCAGGAAGCCAGTGGAAGAGCTGTTTCAGGACCTGAAAGCAAAGGCAAGGAGGAGTAAAGCAAGCAGACAGCATCATCCACACTTGGGTTCTCATCTTTCTTTGCTCCTGGAGCTTTTCCTCTTCTGTGACGCTGGTGATGCCGTGCTGCATTATACCTCCCTGCCAGTAATGCTGCGTGACAGACTTGCACAGCATGGCACAAGTGGCTGGAGATACCACTGGTACTGTACACAGTGGCTCTGTGGAGACCTCAGGATTTGGCCAATGCATGAAAGGCAGACTGGGAAGAAATCTCCTGCTGTCCTGCACTAGCTGTGATGGGGATGGGACATGCAAGCACTGCTGGAGCCCCTCAAGACCTCATCGACCAGCCTCTGTCCTCTGGGGGAAGACAGCAAATCTAAACCAGTTTGTTCTGGGAAGAGCACTCAAGGATAATAGTCCTGCAAGTACAGTTCCTGTCCATGGTAAACTTGAGCTCAGACCTGATGATGGGAAGCATGTTTAGAGCAGCTACCATGCAATGGCACTACTATATAATGGAGATTCCTACTGACAGTGGAAAAAATATTCCTCCTTTGAGAAAGGAGGAAAAAAAAAAGAGACTGAGAGTAATATGGGGAGCTGCTGGAGCAATGGGAAGGAATGAGTATTGAGTTCTCCTTGTATCAATGTGATTTTTATCACTAGTGCACAAATAATCTCACATGATACCCATGTCCTCACTGTGCTCAGCAAACAGCATGGACATACAAAGATTTATGAACGTCAGTCACTGTTAAAAAAATGAGATTCGTTTCATGTGGCCTGTTTCTGGGAAAAAAACCTCTGAGCATGTGTTTCTTTGACTGCTCTGGAGCTGATCAGAAGATACTCATTTAATAAGAGTATTATTTTCTATTGCTTGCCTGACATCAGCACAACATTAGCACCCATTGAAACTGGTGACCCATTTTAGGGGGCACTGTACCCAAGCACAGTAAGAGACAGCAGTCAGTATGCTTATCAGCTGAGCAGACAAGATGTGGTTATGTCCCCTTCCCAAATGGGGAACTGATACAAAGCGATGAAGTAATCTACCCCACAGATATTCAATATACAAACACAAGCATGATAGCCAGCTGCAATACTGAAATATGGCAAGAGGTTTAACAGCACTAAAAACAATAGGCATTGTATACTGCAGGCTTATAAAATAGTACTGGATGAAAAAAGGTTCCTTTCTTCCCTGAGAAATGACAGATTTTTTGTCAAACACAATTTGGCTGAAAGCTGGAATATGTGCTGATTGGAATATCTTTTGTTTTGTAGCCTTCAGTTATCTGAAGTCAAAATGCAAAAGCAGACACCTCTCATGAAAAGTTTGTCTTTGACCAAGAAGAGAATAATTTTCAGTGAAAATTTGCTTAGATGAAAAATGTACAGCCAGCTCTGATGCAAAGCACCTTATGGTAAGTGCTTCCTTTCTGTTTGCTCTTCCATCCAGCTCTGCAATTCTGCACTGCATTGGCCTTTACTCGAATACCACCTTCTGCTCCTAATATATTGCTGCCAGCTCCAGCATAAATCTTCCTAAATATTAAGATGGGGTGCTGTAGGAGAGGAAGAGGAAGAGGAGGAGGAGGAGATACAGAAGGGAGAGACTTGCTGGGGACTAAGGGGAATTAAAGTCCCAGTTTCAGAAGACAGGTGTCCAACTTTGGTTAAATTAAAAAGGAAATACATATTTAACTGTTGTGGTCATGGAGAAAATCTAGAAAATGTGAAGCTACCAGGCTTAAAAAACACTCAACCATGGATGAAGATTCCCGATTTTCTGCTTTGATTGTAATGCTGGGGTTGAGGGCACTGAACAGGTCAGGTGCACCACAGCTTGCCGTGGGCATCCAGGGCAGGGGCTTCTGTCCTCATGCCAGGGGTGGCCAAGGGTCCTGCATGGCCTCCTCACACCTCCAAAACCTGGGCCCCACACACCAGACCTGGGGAGGAGTAGGAAGAAGAAAGAGCATCTTGTTCGTCACACTGCTGAAGATGACTTGAAGCTTTCCAGTGACTTCTTTTCTGCCCAACTGGCAGCGGAGGGTGAAAGCCCACACAAAGAAGTAAGAAGGGCCTTGCAAGGACCATGTATGAGCTTTTCTCTGGAGTGGCTCTGTTGCAGTAATGATGGTTGTAAGCAACGCACCCAGCAATTGCATCACCTCCTCTTTTTGGACTTTTAGTGATACTTACATCCATATGGTATAGGGCTACTTGTATCAAAAAAACTGCCTGCTGATTTTGCAAATCCTAAATGCCATCTTCCTCTTCCAGTATCAGCTGTCCTTGAAAATTTTCTTCCTGCCTGGCTCTCCCTTCTGTTTGAAAAGCAGAGATTTCCCCATGAAACTTCCTCTACAGTAATAGCACAAGAAAGGCTGGTTTTCCTTATCTCAGGTTAGTTATTTCCCTACTCTGAACCTGGAACCTGAATCGCATTGTTCTCTTATTGGAAGCTCTGCTTTTGGTGCCCGACCAACCCCCATGAGTCTAAACAGTATGTTGAATAATTTCTACAGCTTTCAGCATATCTCTTGCATGGTAACATGGGCGCTAAGGAAGCATTTGGTGCAGTTTTCAGCACCCTGGGCTGACTGTGGGGTGATGGAGGAAGACAGAGGTGGATTTCAGCTGCCGAAGCCATAACTCCGGGGCCAGGTGGCAGGAACAGAAGCAGAACAGGAGGAAGAGGGCAGAGGGGGGATTGTGAAGCTAAGTGGAACTGAATAAGCAGAGATTATGTATTGCAGGAAAACAAGAGCTTGTTCAGAAGGTCCAACTAAGGCACTTCCCAACAGAGCTGTGCAAAAAGGCTGTGAAAAGCTGCAATGGAAACACGTGCCTCTGAAGATCAAACTCACCCTTCAGGAAGGCTGTTACCAACTTCTGGGAGTGCAGGGGAATATGCCTTTCCCTAAATTTAATTACAGAGGTAGGAGAGGTAGTGTGGAGTTGTGTCTGGTATCTATATTTATTCTAGTCTGAAACAATGCTTCTAAAATCATGTGCCAGTACGCTTAAAATGGTGGAAGACTGTCATGGTTTAAACTTTTTCATACTAGAGATATGAATGCTAGTCCTAGGTACGTGACACTAGACCCCATCTACAATGCCACCGAAAACGTTTTTTTCTGTCAAGAAATGGTATACTTTAATTCCCAGGAACTATTGTGCCACTATCACACACATCAGGATGTGTAGGCCAAATGCGCTTTATCAAAATAATTTTACAAATTCTAGCATGTCAGAAGGATATATAAATCAAAGCTAATACCAGATGTTCTGTGACATAAACACCATAAACAAGTAAGTTCATATAATTTTCTCTTCTTTGTCTCTTATTTTGTGTGAGAAGTATATCACGGTTAATGAAAAGGTTATGCCAAGCGTTTATAAGAAAATTCTCAGCTTCAAATACTATATAAAAATGGAAACATAAACACAGTTTTTAGAAGGACATGTCTCCAGGGGGCAGACTGGGTGGCACGAATGGCGTGAAACGCTTCATTGCATAGGGTATCTATCTTTCACATACGGTTACTTGGAGGACAAGACACATTGTTTGTAAATTAATTCCATAGCAGAAAATGGGTTGAAAGAGTGAAAACCACAAAAATGTGGTGAAAAATGTTTGCAGATCTGGCCGTATCTTTTGATGTAAAATCAGTTGAATAGTTACAGTAGCATGAAGACTTGTTCGGGTGGAAAAGACCAGCATATCTATATTAATGGAAATTCTTAGCATCTTTGTCCCTGCATCATTTCTTTGTTTCTTGCTTGATTTTATTTTGCCAGTTTCCAGCACTGAGTCATATAGACCCTTCTCTTCTCACTGAAGCATTTAGGTGAGTAAAGAATGTGCCACTGAGACATGGTGCTCTCTAATGTGAGAGATTAGCATGTACCTACTCGCAATGAACAGTGCATATTCCCTGCATGAGTGTTTCTAAGCATTGAAAATTAGCTACAGTGATTCTTAGAAAGGAGAAAAACTATTTTTATCATTTTGATATCAGACATCCCTTGTCTGTTGTGAAGGAATTTATCTTGGAACAGTCATCTTAAGTCATAAGATATTCTTGATATGAATGCACTCCTGCAATGGGTTTAAGTACAACCTCCCTGACTGAGTTGCAAAACTTTTATGTTCTGGATTGCCACTTAAGTTAGCAGGTACTTGAAAGGACTATATATGGAACTGGAACATGGGTAAGCAACCAATACAGATAAACATAACACTGAATCCCACTGAATTTGCCCATTGAAATGGCCACTAAGCCAAGACCATCTGTGTATCACTTATTTGGTGGTGGGAGAACTCAAAGCACTTCTATTAAGTGTTTATCAAAGCATGATAAGACCATCTGCACAATGTTATCACCTATTCTCTGTTTGTGACCAAAAAGGTATACCTAATACAAAATGCCTCTTTTTTTTGTCTTCCAATAATTTTAGGATGACTAACATAGCTGCTTTTTGGTATACTTTTTCTAAGTGCCTGTAATGTTTCTTAAGTTCATATTCATCAGCAGGTGATAAAAAGTCTGTGTCTTAGAGCTACATCTAAGTACCCACACAGAAGCTTTATTTTTGTCCTTACTATTTTGTTTTGCAAGCTACCACGTAAGCACCACGTTAGGTTCAGGAGAGAGTGTACACACATATATACATGTATCAAAACCCTTGTACAAACTGTGCTGATTACAACTAAATTGTAAATAGCTCTTGCAGCAGGGAATCCCCCAACTCTGCATGACTCTGTTCTGCAAAAGTAGCAGATGAGTCAGGTTTCCCAGTAAACAGGACCAGAAGGCAATGGCAGTAAGGAAAAGCAACAGGAATAGCAAGACTTGCTGTGACAAGACTGTCGTTACCTTTTTTGTCTGTCAAGTATGTAGTAATGAAGCTTACAGTAGTTACTGAATATTACTTAAGGGACCAGAGGTAAATCAGAGAGGCTACAACTGCTTTCCACACAAACAGGGCACTTTGAGCATTTTTTGAGCTGTTAATTCACTAAAATGCTCTAGCAGGGAGTTTAAGTTTCACATACTGCATCATCAGAAGAAAAGCTCCCACTGGTCGATGAATTATCTGGGGGATCCTACTTTTGAGAGCTCATGACCTTTTGTGGTTCGTGCAATGCATAGCACACCTGGGACACCAGGGCCTCACCCTTCTGTACAGGTAAAAAGGTACCAGTTTGGAATGTTTGAGAAACTGAGTTTTCGACTGCCCACCTAGGTCTCTCTAGAGGAATAAAATCAGGCAACAGAACTGGTTTTGCTTCACCTGGAATTTTCTCCCAGGTTTCCTAGCTGAAGTAAATCCTTGAATGTGGTTTGGAGTGAGTAGAATATAGAAGAAGAGATCACACTTCCCCATTTGATGAGCAAATCAAAGAAGAAAAAGGACTAGATATGAAAAACAAAATTGGAAACAGGGGAAATGTGCTTTTTTTATCCTATGATACTGTGGCCATGGCATGTACCCACCTCTAGTCCTGTTGTACTAAGATCTTGACCTCCCCAGGCTGTGCCCTCACCGCTAGGTGACACAAGTGCGAATGGAGCATCTCCTGCTGGCACCAGTTTCCTACACAGAGTGCCATAGAGACTAAAACACACTTAAGCCCCCTGCTAGACGGTGAAGCTTTTGGTGATTTATGTATGGCAGAACAGCACCAAGAAGAAAGATTGAGACTGACCTATAACCCCAGGAAGATGCATGGAATCTGTCGAAGGCATACTCAAGGCACATATGAGTAAGAGGCTCAATGAATATAAGTTGAATGCTAAATTGCTCCTGAATAAAATTGTGCAGCTCCTGCTGCAGTATTACACCAAATATTTCAAGTACCAACCAAGACTTGGAAGATAATCTTGGATTTGATTCATATTTTCAACCCATGACAAACCAAGAATCGAGGCAAAAGATATTATTAGGCTGGCAGAAAAATGGAACATGGGAACTCTACGCATGGTGGCTGGAAACTATTTTTTTTAAGTGCTGGTGGTGGGCGTTTCTGGGGAAAATAGCAAGTCAGGGTGAAGATGCTTACTGAGTGACACCTGAGACAACAGCTGTGTTGTGATAATTTTAGATGGTAAGAGAAGAAACCAGAGAGAAAGGAATTCAGGGAGAAGGGGGCTTACAGAAACCCTCTGCTGTTCCAAGTGAGAGTTTGATTGAAGGAGGGGATACCTATTCCTCAGTATTCCTGAATTGTATCTCCAGTGTATGTGTGCATTAGATCTGCCAGTCTGTCCCTTGTTGGTTAAGCCCTGACCTATGGTTAATAATAGCTATGCAGTGTTTTACAAAGCGGGAGTTAAGAGTTCATACTGAAATTAAAGTGAAAAATAACGTGAATTCGTACTTTTCTTACAGAAGAAGTGCACAGAATGGTACTCATTGTAAAAACTAAATGGAAGGCTGCAGCCCTCAAAAGGCAAGATATGATTTGTGCAGAGAAACTGCTTGTGTTTTGTTGAAGCCGGGTTTTAAAGCAGTTTTATTCAAATGAGGTGCTTCTTTCCATTCTGGTCAAGCAGTTTGCCTGGTGTAGCTCCAGCCATGAAAGAATCAGCTGCAGTGAAGCCAACGTCAAACCGCTCGCAAACCAAAGTAAAAGCCGCTCCGAGTTAAGGAACTTGTTTTTAAAGCACCCCCTTGGTTAAGTGGCGCACGCCGGTACGGGTAACGCATATCTGCCGGCTGCCTGCGTCCTCTGCTTCCTGCCTGCCACTGGCGGCATAGCTCTGACCCGGGGCACTGGCTGGGTGTTGCGCTGCTCCCATGGACTTGGGTGTGAATGAACGCAAGAGGCGGAGCTCGGGGGCTCTGAGCTCAGCACTTGGGTGGCCAGCTGGACAAGGAATCCGTTTTCAAGAAATGGTCTTTGAATCCCTCTTATTTTTTGATCCTCACTTTCTTTTAACAGCCAGCAACTGTTCAGGATCTGAGATTTCTGCAGAAAGCAGTGCATTTATCAGCCTGTTTTACAATCTTTTGCTTCACTTCTAAGGCAGGTAGATTGATGGAATAACTACTGTACGGTGGTGCTACAGTTGTAGAAGCGTATGTTCCATTACATTTTGGTGTGGTTTTGTTTTCACACACTGGCTGTTTTTTTTTTTGTTGAAGTAACTCTTTTTTTCCCTAATACCTCCAGCCACATAGTAGTTTCATCTCAGCAGATGTCTTAAGCATAGTTCAGCTGCATCAGCAGATAATCTGGCCATGGTATTGCTCCCCTGTGACTCTCAACAGGGATTTGATTTTATTTTATTTTATTTAGGTGCTGGCAGCATGGTTTATTTATAACAAGGAACATATTTCAGGAACATTTTCTATATCTATATCTATTCCTTCAGTCTTTATCTCAGTAAATAGAACTTTGCATTCACCTTTAGATTTTTCTTTTTCTCCCCCTCCCTGTGTTTTCTGCTCTTCAAACAGCAGCATGATTAAGAAAAGTTTGGTGAAAGTGCTCTTTGACCAGTATTATAGTCTAGAGCAGGCTCAGCAGCACTATGCAAACATTTTCTTTACTGCATTAGTTCTTTCACCTACCAGATATATCAAGCTAAAAGTTCGTAACTGCTTTTTTCCCTCATGTGTGTTTCACTTTTTCTGACATCTGGAAAAAGTGGTTTTTGACTTGGTCCTTCCTGCATAACTTCTGTTTAAACTTGATTCACAAAAAAGATATAGTGTTTGCCTAGGGTTTGGGTGATTAACATCATTTCTCCTTTTGCCTGGCAGTGCTACAACTCTTTGGTAGAAGGAGCCCCAAAAGAGCTACTCTGGGAATTGTCACATTTTATGATGTATGAGCTTCTTTTTCTTTTTAATTTTACCACAAGAAAAGAAGGAGCAGTCTCCCATCTGCATGGAGCTCCTCGACCCTGCTGAAGGTCAAGGCTTGGAGCTGGTTAACCATTAAATTGAAAAGCCAAATTCCTGCAGAGCCCTCTCAGGCAAAGCTCTCATCAAAAGCTTTGCTTGATTAAACATGGAGGACCAAACCCTTAACAGATGAATAATCAGGCTTTGTTGGAGAATGGCCCCTGCTCCATGGACTGGGGCTGGGACAAGGTCCTTTTGCTGGCAGTGGGACTGGAGCACTGCTGATGCAACTGCTGGGGTGCAGAAACAGCTGTCACCCTTTTGTCTCCTTTGAAAGGGAGATTTTTTTGTGAAGTCAGTGATTCACACACTTGCAGACCCACTGGCTGAGAACCATCCCCATTTCTTCCGGATTCAACTCCTTAGCAGAGGCAGGGCAATGGCCAGCCACTTGTGTTCTCCCAGAAGACTGACTAGTCTGCACTGTAAATTCAGATGCAGAAGAGCCATTTACATCTCTGTCAGGTAACTTGGGTAGGGCCTTGCACTGGAAGTTTCCACTGGCATAAAATGATCAGGGTGGAAGACTACCACCTCCTGCATCTCAACCATAGGCAAAAGGGAAGATGATTGAGCTAAATGGAGTTTGTCTGTAGGGTATGCTGTTTCCGAAGTGAGGTCCAGTGAGATCCTTCTTATTTACTGCTTCTGAATGGTGGCTCCATATTTCCAGCTCCTTTGGCTACAGGAAAATGATTGCCCATAGTGCTAAGCTGTTAGCAGAGTCCTTAGCATGGGTTTGGCTTCAGTCAGCTGTCACCCTCTGCTCCTGGCTGGTGAGTTTGGAGGTAGCACAGGGAAGGAGAAACTCCAAATGAGCAGTTTGGTGGTGGCCATCCCATTTTGGAGAGTAAGTGAAGTTAGTAATACAGATGTGGGCTGTTTGCAGCCTGCTGTCATCAGAGCCAGAGACTGGTCCTTGGCATATTTAATTTACTACTAAACGTACTAGTACTCATTTCAGTGTCCCTTACTATTTCTGTTACGGACATAGGAAAACACGAAAGAAGCTATGAATATCCCAGGAATCAATTTTAAAGTCTTTTTTGCTACCCATTGCTTGAAGGAATACTCATTTACTGTGTTCATCTGAAGAAGGGACTGTTTTAAAACACTGGTCAAAAGCATAATGTTCTTCTCTTCCACCTCTCAGCAATAGATTGTGTCATGATTAATAAAGCCATTTAAAAAACATTTTCCATTTCTCTTTCCCAGCTGCCCTACCTTGCCCTGAACTCAAATTAATTAAATAGTGACCTTCCTAAACGTGCCTTCTCTTTCCATGCTCTAATCCCAGGCTCTGCTTTGTCCCACTGAAAACAATGTTATAAGGATTAAAGATCTATCTGCAGCTCCATTTTCACACCATCCCATGGCAGCCCTGCTTTACAACCCATGTCATTCATGACTTGTATTTTCACAGGAGCAGCACTGTGGATGGTACCAACAAAACAAAGACAGAACTTCTTTCTCCCCGTTGTCTGTAATCACAAAACATGGTCTGATCATTCAGCTGCAAAAACCTTCAGAGCAGGGCAGTTGAGCCCTGTTTTCATTCCTGGTAGTGTTATGTGTGCACTGGAGGAATAATCAAACCTTTTTCCTTCATACACATTTCTAAAATGTCTGGGACAAATGTGTTTAGAAATAGTACTGAAATGTTCATTAGTTTATCTATCCTTTATAACCTTACAGTCACAGGGAAGGCTTGTTGAGGGAAAAGTGTGGTTACGTGATATCTTAACTGGTGATTTGGGTCATAGAGGTAGTTACAGAAAGGATAGGGATTGCAGCTGCTGTATTTCCTTGGTGAGGGACCTATTCTTATCCTGATTCAAGCAGTGTGCTCAGTCTCAGGGCTGAGTGGCACAGGCTGTGCTTGGGCTGTCAGCACATGCCTCTTACCTTTGCACTATCGTGACTCTTTTAGGAAGGACAGTAGGTGCCTTCAAGCCTTTCCAGCCTGATGCAGTAACTGCAAGGACAGATGGCTATCACGAAACCTGGGAACTGCCTGCGTGGCAGGTAGAGTTGCCCTTGTGTGGCACTGTAAACCCTGGGCAGATATTAAGTGCCTCCCAGTGAATAGCAGCACTGGGGTTTCTGTAGCCTGTCAGGTTAGGTGTTGTTCCAGGTGAGTGGTAAAGGCTCCTGGCTGTCCCAGACTCAGACCTACTCTTCAGGTCACTCAGTGCAGCAGTGCAGGTGGAACCATTTGGCATGTCAAAATCACGGTGTTTACTTCACCTGATTGAAGCTTTGAGACTCTTAGCAATGGTGGCAACTGAGCTGGAGATGGCAGCAGACCCTTATCATGAAAAAAAAGGCCTATGGTTTCAAACTGTCTTTCTAAGTTTTCTCTTTCCAGATCATCCAAGGTGTATTTTCTGAATGGAGGCACTGTTGTTTCAGATCCTTTTCCTTCCCTCTTGGTTATAAGTACCTGACACCCAAAGCATGTTCATGCCAACCTGCACATTTGAAATCTTCCTCTAATCCCATGAAACTCTCCCTGGAGTCTCAAGAGTCTCCGTCTCTATCTCTGCCTTTGTCACTCTGTGCTTCATAGTATGTGGAACTTGTTGAAATTTGTGAGAGATCAGCACCTCCATTTTGTTGCAGGTGTCCATCAGAGAAGCAATTCACTTTCCTTGTTCTGAAAACAGGGTGACAAATTTGTATTGTTCACATTTCACCAGGTAATGGTAGAATTGCCACCTACCTGCGCAAACATATAGGTTATGCCTAAGTTAAGATGGCTATATTCTTTAATGTATTGAAAGTACCAGTCCTATTCCCCTGTTTCTAAACTTGATCAGCAACTTCCCATTAAATACATGTGTTTCACTCTCATTTCATTTTTTTCTCCCTTTATACTGTTTCCCTTCCACTTTGGGACAAGCTCACCTCCAACAGCGAAACCCAAGTGTAGCTCCTTTGAACTAAGAAGTGTAACATTCCTTTTTAGTTTCCTTTGCTGGACTCTTCCATCTTTCACTCAGAAATCTGCCAGATAATGTTCTCCATAAAATGATATAAATGCAGGATAATTCCAGAAACAGGAGTTTCTCTAATTTTTTAAACAATTTGGCGTCAAATGCGTATGTAGTGGGAGAGGGAAAATGTGATGCCAGTGGCATGTTACACCACAGTAACAAAGGATTTCAATAGGTTGTATAATACTTTATTTCCATTCTTTCCCCCAGCAACCTTGCAAAGATGTGGCATTCATTTAAAAAACATATTTAGCAACAAAATCCAGACCAGTTAAACAAGACTCAGCAGTGTCTGCCTAGGATCACAACTGAAAGTTGCTTTCTTCTTTTAACTGAGAAGGATTTAAAGCAAAATAATGATTCACAGGGTAAGAAAGGAAAGAAAAAGTTGCAAAGAAAAATTATTGGCACGATAATAAAAAAAAATGTAATTCCTGAATAACAATATTGAACTTTTTTTCTGTTGACCAAACAAGGTTCTGAAAGTCATGTGGAAAAAGTTATTTCATTTGAAGACCTTTTAGCCAAAAATATGTATGGTGCTCTCAGTGCAGTCCAGTAGCTGAGCTCAGGAGGCTGGCTATCCTAGAGGGTCTTCACACCCTGATGTCAGCATTTGGGTTGTTTCCATCAAGATAAAAGTTCAGTGATGGTGAAGGGAAGTGCATTAGCTGACTGGGTGAGGTTTGTAGGTAAGTGCTCATGCCCTGGAAGAATCTGGTGAATGCAACAATACCACATGGTGCCAGGTCTATAATAAGGTGGTTGTCACCTTGACAGGTTTAATAAAATCTATGATTCTTCAAACTTGCTCTCTCAGCAGGTTCCTCATCTGGCCATGTCCTTTTTGGTCCCAAAAAGCATCTAGGCTTAGATCAAAGACTAGAACCACACGGTCTTTGTGCTACACCATGTCCCCAGCTATTACAGAAGTATTTTTCAAGCATGCTCCACACAGTGAACATGAGACAAGAGTGTGCTCACCATCAGCATTTAAATGAGTTCTTGTCTCATTAAAAAATCCCCAACAACAAAGCAACCAACAACATTAGTGCCTTTACATACTAGTCTGTGAGTTAGGCGCTACAACTAAGGACCAAGAAAGCTGAGTACACCACCACCATCAGCCTGAGGGCATTTAAAACCACATTTACTACTGAACTGGGGAGTAACTTGAATCATGCCCTTGAAAATAAAGTTGTGTGGGAGGGCTCTTCCAAATCTTCCTACCGAATTGGTGTTACAGTGTTGCAAATAATGTGGGATTCGTAAGGCTGGAATGAAAACCAAGTGGGAAGATGACTCAGTTCTGCTCAGGGTCAGGGCGTTCAGCTGGTGCCATGAACTCCAGGGCTGGCCTGTGCTCCAAGCACGGTGCACGAATTTGTGTTCAGATAGACCCTGGATCAATAAGTAAATAGTCATGAGAGCCTGTCTGCTTGGTTACATGTCATATGTTCTGTTTTGGGTGAAGTTTGACTGGTTTTGTTGTGTGTATGCTGACAGGACAGAATAGCTCTTGGAGACCATTTTGATGGCAGAAAGAGAGAGGAGACGTGGATGGACTTCAGATTGGGGTGAGAATGGAGCCTGGTCTTCTGCTTCCCAAGTGGATGCTAGGATATTATGATTTTTTAAAAGTACTTTCATTGTAAGATGCTGATATTATTAAAAGAGTGAGCCCAGGCCTGCTTTCCTAGGTAACTTTGGCAGCAGATCCCATGAGCACACTGCAAGCTGTGGGTAGCTGTAGGCATCTCCTGCATTCAGTGCAGAATCTCCAAAGTGGGGCAAGAGTTCAGACATATCATTGTGACTTGTGGTTCCTATTGGTCATCATGGAGTGTGAAGTTTGAGGTTTTGGGGGTATTTTTTAGATGATTTTTCTGAGAATATAACTCTGCCCTAGTTGAACTACTCTGGGTCTGGATTCTGTACTGGTAACCAATATCCCAGCCAACCCATCTTTGACTCAACCTGGTCTTCAATGATTGCCTTTGAACAGCTGTGTGAATCCCACTGCTGAAGGCAATGTGCTGTGCCATCTACTTTTCTTAACAAGCCAAGTGCCCAACATTGTCACTGCTTGGTAACTAATGCATACAGTTTTGACTTTACACAATGCAGTGCAATACATTTGGCTCCACAATTTGAAAAGGGTCTGCCCTTTTTCTCTCTTTATCAGTATTATCTGACAGTGAGTTATGAGCTGCTAATGACCCAGAGATAATGAAAGTCATGTCTCAGAGAGCTCACAGTCTGAAACACTGATGCAAGAAGACAGGAGAACCACTCAAGAAATCCAGTGGGAAGAATAATCTGTGGCTTTGAGCATAATATATATTTTAATTACTCTTTGTTTGGCACTCTGGTAGGGAATATGGAAGAAAAAAGCTTTTAGGAGAGTTTTCAATGGGCTGACGGCAGTGGTTTCATTTTCTGCAGCTGAATTCCCCTTCCCCCCTTAGTTTTTCTTCTCAGAGTACTGGCATTTTGATAAGTGTTGATGGAAAACACTGTCTTTTATGCTTAATGTGGGTGTGAGTAGAGGGGAGAGTATATTGAAAGTGCTGCATGCAAAGTGCCAGAAATGCCTGTGGTTCCCACACTTGAAGGAGCAGAAAAACTCCCCCCAGGAGGCCCCACAGCATCAGAGGATGCAAAACAAAGGGAAGGTAGGCTGTAGCCCAAGCTTCTGTCTCTTCCTCAGTTCTAATTTGGAAAGCGAGGCAATGTCATCTAAATTAGGAGCTCGGTGACCTAGGATTGCCTTCTGAAGATGTTTCTCTCAGGTGATCTTATGATGAAGTCTTGCAGAGTTTGCTTAGGCCAGTCTCCTGTTGGAGCCTGTTGGCCACTTGTTCTTCTCAGCTGAAAGAAGATAATGCATCTTGTTTGAATTATTCAAGATTTACACTGGTATGATCTGGACAAGAAGCTGGTGCAAGTATCCTGCAGATATGCCAAGAAAGGAGGTAGTTGTATGTGAACACATTCATTATGTGTATTACACCAGAGAGGCAAGCCACTGTCTATGCTTGCCACTTCAAAGAAATAGAGTGGGTCTGTTAAAAGAAAAGCAAAATCCTCAAGATGCCTCGAGGGAGGATAATTGAGATTTCATTGATTTGTACAGACAGCAATGGAGACAGAAATCTCATGCTGCATTCTAAGTTTATATGGCACCCTTTCCTCAAGCACACTGTTGTATGTGAGTCTGAAATCTTCAGCTAAAACACTGCAGCCCAGCAATGAGGCTCCATGATCTTCACAATATGCCTTTGTTTTTGTTTTTATAAGTCAAGAATATGCAGCTGATGAAAGACTGTCACAGATTCCCTGCAGAGCACTCCCAGTCTGAATCCCTCTGTTATGCCACCAGAATGAATCAGTCTGCAGACAGCAGTTTTTAGCAAAGATGCTTTATTACCAGGACTGTAGCACCCACTAGAATGAGGAAACTCATTACTTTTAGAAAATTATTCTGATGTTTGAAGTTCTTTTACAGCCCCAAACTGGAGAAATTGCAAAGCTCCACATTTCTTTTTTAATGAGAATGAATGCACTGGATGTCTCTAATTACGCAGAGGTGGAAATGTATTAATTACCAGAGGACAACTCTCCATCTTCAAGTAACGACACAGGTGGACCAGTCTGAGCTCCCAGTGGTAATAAAGCATCCTGGCATATTGACTAACAGCCTTAGTGCCTGCTGGGATAAAAAGAACTGGCAGGTATTTCCAAACCTTCACCATCATGAAGTACTGTGAACAAGAACAAATGCTATACACCTTTGGAATGCTTATTTTCTAATTATGCACAGTGTTTCTGTTGAATCTTATTGATTTACATATGAAAAAATAATGGATTGTTCCACTTTCCACTTCCACACCATCCACATTTTAGCAGCAGCTGTCTAGAGGATGGGGGCAGTAGACTATGTTTAAAACACTGTTGCTTCCATTTTTTAGTGGTTTTACTTTACAATATTATTTGCTGAGTCTAGGAGTTTGTGAGAAGTGTGGTTGCTAAAAATCATGCTGAAACTGAAGGAGGGGAAGGTGATAATCAGAACAGCCTGATTTTTAAATGGGATTGTAAATTAACTTATTCAGCTGGAGTTCCTTTCTGCTGTTGTCTTTATCAGCTGTTGTCATTCACTCATCTGTTACAAATGCCTAAATAAATTAAATTGAGAAAAACACTGAATGTCAAAAATACGGACTAGAATTCAAAGTGGTTGGGAGCAGTTGCAGTGCCTGTGGCTTGAAGAAGGAATGAGCAATTGTTTACTACAGCAGCAGAAGCCTGAGCAAAGAACAGCCTTTCTGGAGTTGAAGGGTAATTATTGACAAAAGGACTTGCCAAAGAACTGGAACTTTATTGTTCGCAGAAGATTGTGCATCTGCGTACTGAATTCTTCTTCCTCTAAACACTGCATGAAGCTTCAGAAAGATCGTGGGTATTCCGTGGCTCTGATCATCTTTATTTTTAGATTTGACAAATGAAGAGTAGCTAAAGAAAATCTTGTTCCATCGGCCAAGGTGATTTAGTCAGTGGAGGGGAGTAATACTAACTTAACTATCTCTTCCACTGATAGAATTTATTAGCTTGAATGGTGCATTAATTCACTGTTTTGAGCTATTCCATGGAAATTACACACCAGAAAGTGAAATTGTGTGAGAAAATTTCTACTTTCTGCTAAATCTGTGGTCTTTTTTGTGTGCTTATGTGATATCAATGGTACTTCTTGGAGTAAGGCGATGATATTAATGTAGTTACACTGAAGGTGTATATGTCAGCTCTTTTCCTCACTATGAATGTTTCAGTTCATTAGCTGATTTCATCATTTGAGCAGAGGATCAAGTCTCCAATATACAAAGTTTCTGCAAAAGGTCTCTAACAAGTATGGCAAAAAAGCATGAGGATCCACAAATATCTGACCTCCTCCATGCCCTGTTGTCTTCTTCCCAAAGAGATGTCTGATAGAATTTGTCACAGGGAAGATGCAAGCACTGTGGTGGGCTGGGCTGCGGAAAATTGTTTGACACCTGACCAACTGGTTGAGCAAACATCGTGTATGTCCTGGCCAGTCAAACTGTGTTCATGTAGCCCTGGTCCCAGCAAAGATCTTGATGTCTCCTGGCCTACCAGCAAGCTAGACAGAGTTGTTGAAAGATATAGGTAGAAGAGAGAGTAAAAAAGGCATAAGAATGTGGTGGTAGAGGACTGAGGAGTCCTATAGTGAGGAAAAATGAGGGAACTATAGTTATTGTGGTTGGGCTGTAGGTGATATGAGGATGAGTTCATAGTTGAGATTTATTTGAAGGCTCAGTCAACCATGAAGCACAAATCCAGTGGAAATCAGAATTAATTAGTGACCAAGCTCATAGAATTACTTGTTGATAGTGTGCTGCATTCCTCTGCTTAGTTCCCTTTGCCACATTGGGAAAGTGTTCCTCTTTTCAGACCTAGTTACGTGAAAGGTCATCTTTTTGACCAAAAAATGTGTATGTAATGGCTTTAAATGATGGATCACTTTGTATCTTAACTTAATGACAGTGGCACTTGAAAAACGTGGTGGTGACGTAGGGATGAGAAAAACAAGGCTTCAATTCTGGTCTCATACCAGGATCACGTTAGACAGGCTCTAGTGTATTCCATTTTGTTGCATTCAAGTACATGTATAGGACCTATCAACACTGCACTCAGAGCACCTGACTTCTGCAGTCATATTGAACAGTTCATTGGCCTAACTGATATAATATTAGGATAAATCATCAGCGATTTAATTAAATTAACAGAGAGCAATTTATTTAATGTGATGATGTCAGAATCAGGTTCCTAGTATTTGCTCTGAGTCCAGTGTCCTCATGCAGTAACTGGAAGAAGTGCTAAGTGCAAAACAATAGGCTCTTTGCCTTTTTTTTACTTACAGTTTTTACAGCTGGCTCTGAAGAGTTGAAATCTTGTGGGAAGCACTGTAGACTTCAGGCCTCAATTTATCCCCAGGCCAGAAGCAATGCTGGTAGCTGAAACGTGAGCTTCTCTAGAGCTCTGTAAATGATCTCCCCTGATCCCAGAAGATCATCCTTTCACAGGGTAAGAGGCAGCTTCAATATAGCCTGGTTTTCTGAGCTGGCTTTAATGCTTAGGACAAGTGGGCATCCTGTTGTAAGAGTATATATGCCCTTTTTTACCCTATTCTTAACACTTTCTGAAACAGGTCAGGTATTAAAGCTCTTTCTGATAGCACCTTGTCCATCTTAACCATTTTCTTCTGGCTTTAAATCTGGTGTTTCCATTTGCAGGTCTGGGTTTTCAGGATTGCAGCTCTGGGTATTTGTGATAGGGATCATCATTATGTTTTGACACTCACCTCAGTTTCTGATGGCTTCTGTTTACTTTTATTCAATGTCTTTTATCTTCAGCCAATTGGAAATTACTCTTCTGACTGTGCCCTAATAAGTAAAAAATAAATAATTCTCCTTTTGGGAAGGATGCCACTGTCTGGAAATGTCTGGAGGGGAACTTTTTACAAGGACGTGTAGTGCTAGGGTAAGAGGTAATGGCTTTAAACTGAAAGAGGTTAGATTTAGATTAGCTATTAGGAAGAAGTTCCTTACTGTGAGGGTGGTGAGGCAATGGAACAGATTGCCCAGAGAAGCTGTGGCTGCCCCATCCCTGGAAGTGTTTAAGGCCAGGTTGGACTGGCTTAGAGCAACCTTGTCCATAGTGGAAGGTGTCCCTGCCTGTGACAGATGGGTTCAAATTAGATGATCTTTAAGGTCCCTTCCAATCCAGACTATTCTATGGTTCTATGATCTTCTACAGAGAGACAACCATGGCTCCACCTTTTACCATAGCTAATAATGTCTGTATGTCAGATATGAGTCAAAAGTAATTTCTCTGTCTCTTCACAAACAGTGTTAGCGTCTGACTCAGCAGAGTCCTGCATTGCTGTACAGAGGTCTTCAGCACTGCCGTCCTGTTACACTCACAGGCTGACTCCTGCCAGTGTAGCAGGCAGTGTTAAAGTGAAGAAGGATTCACTACAACATCTCAACTGGGCACAGGTTGAGGAGTCTCCTTCAGACTCCTCAAAGGAAAGACTGCTCAATAGGAACATATGAAGTTGTCATGTTACAACCAGTGATTTTACTTTAACCTTGAGAAAGTTATCATCTGTCATGTTTCAAGGAGAAAAAAAAAAATCCACAAAAACAACAACAAATTACATTCACCTGATAACTCAGTTATTTTAAGGCAATTTTGAGGTCAAAGAAGGGAAAAAAGCAAGACACCTTCTAAAAGGGAAAAAGGAACAGTGAGGAAGAAAACTCATAAACTAATTGCAGGGTGTCATGATACTACTTCTAGATAGGCATATTTGCCATTAAGCTAAGAGAAGGTTTTGCCAGCAAAAGACAGCACAATGTTTTCTTCCCTTTTCTGGCAGAAAATAGGTAACATTCACTTTCTCTTGTGATGCAGTAGTGCCCAACAGCTTTTAGAAAGTATTGTTTTGTATTGCCGCTTGCCTGAGAGCTGTTCTCCTGCTCTGATGAAAGCAGTGTTTGTATCATGTTCTGGTTTATAAACAAAATGTTCTATTTCTTGTATAAAATGTGAAATGACTTGCCATGAGAGTTTGACAAAAGTAGTTGAAAAGACCAAGAATTGCGTGTGTGGAGTTAATTTTTCTTTGATATTAAAGACCCTTTGGCTTGTTCTTTTTTGTCAGATGGGAGAACAACTGTGCAGATAAATGACTTCAGTGTCTGTCTGCCTTAAATAGCACATGTGATATGAGAAATGCTCAGAAGATTTTGGTCTGGAGACTTTTTTTTTTGGTCATGCCAAGTCGATGTAAGAACACTACAAAACAGTTTATGTAGAGTTTGGGCTGATAGAGAGCCAGGTGAATGCTTTTCTGAAGGCTTATATATTTGCAGCCATCCCCAAAAGCACATCTGTAGGTCACTAAAATGCGTCTTTTCTTGCCATATATCTTTTGGATACTGATCTATACTGAGAAGTTGCACGTGTGAGTAGTGATGACAGTTCTAGCATTAGGCACCTTATAAGTGTGCAGCACTGCCTAAAATGTGTGTTCATCACAGCTCCCTGTGGTGTGCCATGTATTTCCCACACTGAGTTTCCGTTAGCTCAAGTAACAAACATATGGGTACTTGGGGCTGGAAGAAATGAGCTCTGCCCTAGGGTATTGCCATGAACTTTGGCAGTCAATAACAGGCACTGCCTGGTCAGTTTGATATAGTGAGTACCACCAACAGGATTAGAGGAACTAGCAGAGGAGTTTAGTATTTTCCAACTAGTTTATTAAGATCCCTTGGTTAAAACCCTTTTAGACTAATATTTTTTCAGAATAACATTTTCAAGTACGGTTTATACTCTGAGAGCTTTCTCAAAGCAGCTATAATTAAAACATGTATAACTGTAGCCTGTACAGTTTTTAAGAATAGCAGAGGTAAATTATACCCATGTCTTTATATGGATTATATTGAACTGTTCAGTTTCACATATATGTCTGAGAACAAAAAGTGTTTTTTAGCTTAAAGACAGTGAAAAACTGGGTTGTCATTAATTTCAGTCCTACACTATGCTTGTCCCTGTACTTGGGTGTCTTATTATTATCACAGTAATCTCTGTTGCGTGTTTGTTCTCTCAGTTTCTTAGGGAGAGAAAGAAGCGTAAGGAAAAGTTTTGAGTTTCAACTGTATGAAATGTGACTGTGTTTTTACAGATGCACGTGCACACACTCAATCTGATATATTTATATCTATGTTACTTAATGATCACATATGTCATTGGAAGTAGATATGTGTGGTTCAGTTCAATCAACTGATACTCTGAAAATTTGTTTCAGGTTCTCTTATACTTCAAAATTAGTCATCTTATATGGGAGTGTAGCCAAGAGGTCTCATTGCTACATGATGTACTATGAAATCAACACACAGTACAGACTAAACTAAAACTGGTGTTAGATAAACAGATCCAAGCATGGAGTAAGTCTGGATGGCCTGAATGGATGTGTCATATATTGCTATGAGTTACTGATGACCTTTCATAATTCACAAGTGGCTCAGGTTCCCTCCACCACTTCTGAGCTATGAGGTCATTAATAATGTGTGCAAATAAATAACACATCTTGAGTCAGCTCATTGTATTTCCTATTGCTCTCTCTTTCCCTTCATGTATGGTATGTATGCATATAATATTTATTTCAGAAACAGTGAAATTCCCACCAGCAGCTGTTGGGAAGAAAGTTATATCTCACAGTCATATCACTGGAGAGCTATATTTCATATCTGTAAGGTATAGTCATAAAAAAATACTTCTAATGTGTTAGGAGAAACTTCTGCAGTTATTTAAACCAATAGGACTATTGTATTCAAATTAATTAAACTTTACAGTACAGTCACATCCACAAGGTCAAATTCTACCCTAAGTTACATATTGAAATCATTGGAAATCACACATGGCATCATCAGTCAGTAAAAAACTGACTCTGCATATCCTCTGGGTATGGTGGAATCACATTGGGATGAATTGGTTCAGCAATTAAGGTCTTTTGACCCTAAATGTGCTGAAGTCTCAGTTACCTTTTGCCAAGTCTTCTCTCTTTCAACTTGGAGTAATGCAACTCTTTCAGCCAAAAGCTAAAATGATCCCAAATCCATTGAAATTAAATCTTTCCATTGAATTCAGTAGGCTTTGGATCAGCTCCTAAGAGCAGCTGCCATCTTGGAAAAACTCTATGTGAAAATTGTCCTTGATTTCTCTATTAATGATCTTTCCCCTGATGTTACTTCATTCCCATATTTTTCCAATAGGGTATTCAAACACTGTTTTTCATTCCTCATTGTTCATGCAGCTTTTGAGGTCTGTTCTCATCAGTGGGTTTCTTACTGTTCTAATAAGAAAAATATTGCAGTTTGTAACCTGTTCTTTCATCTTAGTGTTTATTATCTTTTGAGAATATACTCAGTTCCATGGGTCAGTCATGCCCACAAAATAAATTTTGTCATCTCGCTCAGCCTTCCTGCTTGTAGCTGCACAGCCTTTTATTTCAGTTTCTGAGAGGCTCCTCCTTGAAAATCCTGTAGTAATTGAACTGGTAAGACATATTCATGGGGGAAATAAGCTGAGGCTATAATGTTTGTATTGGTGCATATATGACTGTGCCGGGTAGTTTAATGATTGGCTATTTAAGTCTATTTCAGCACATGGTCAGCAATCCAATGTGCTAGTAGATGAGTATATATATATTGTTAAGCAGACTGGTACCAAATTAGGAAACCTCTGTATTAACCTGATGTCTGTATCCACAGCAGAACCCTTAAATAAGAATATAAGCAGATGAATCTCTTTTAGACCGTTACTTTCTTTTTGTATTAATTGCACTGCAATGGCGTAATAACCCAATTAAAGAGATACTACCAGTATGATAAGAAATATGTACCTAAGTGGGTCTTCATCCTGACACCTTTAGCCATTCCAGGTCTGAATGGGAACATTTTGTTCCCTTTACTGAGCATCTTCCTGGGAAGGATTTATTGCTGAAACCAGTTTCCACAGTTCAAAGCATCGGGGGTGAGGAAGCCCAGAGGTGGGGATTTACTGCTGTTTTTTGAATGGCCCAGTCTGTTTAGCACAACCAGCAGTGCTTTATGACAACCTCTAAGAGATTAACTTAATTTACCTTAAAATACTATCAAGTGGAAAATTTTGGAGAGGGCGGGGAGAAATGGTTGAATTCAAGAAGTGTTTCCCCTAACAGCATGGAAGGTCTGGATGGTAGTCCCCTTTCTGGAACTAAGCAACACTGGTGTTCGTAGCAACTGTCTGAGATTATAGCTGAGCTTCTTGAGATTATATCAGTGCATTCACTGAAGATCCACTTTCCACATCTCCCAAAGTGATCGAGAAAACTGATACTTCCCAAAACTGTTACTGAAGTCACTGCTGCTGTTATATCACATCAGCTACATTCTTCAAATTGAAGTGTCCTTCACTTTAAATATGATTTTTGGGTGCTGCCCAAAATGTGAGTCATTTCTTCACAGACAGTTTTTCAAAACTTGTTGACGCTATGTGAGCAGATACCCATCTTTCTGCTGAATAAGCCAAGGATTCTGTTAGCTGTACTAATTGCACAGAGTAAGTCACCCTTTGGCCCCTGGATGCAGCAACCTTTCCACTCTAGCCATGAAGTAATTGATGGAGTAGTGCAGGAAAGCTTGCATTTTTGCTGTCTGGCAAAATAATAAATAAAAATGTATAATTTCTTAATGGACTTTGGAGAGGTGAGTAACTTAAATCTGGTAAACATATGAGAGCAGCAGGCAGCTTTATTTTACTCGGCTAGTAGAGGAAAACTTTGCTTTAAAAATTTATCTAAATATCCTGCTACATTAAGTGAAAAATTATTTGTAATCCATCTAAGAAAATATAACAAGTGTTTTTTTGTTCAGGCTGACCAGTAGCAGTGCTACCCAGAAGGCTCCTGGTCAAGACTACCAATAGAAATCAACAAGGAGTCTTTTAGTTGTCTCTGATGGGGTTTGTTGTATTGCTCAGTGATGATTTGAGAATAATGGGGAAGCTGGCTATGCAAAGCTACTCTGATTCATTAGAACAAGGAACAGATTTACTCATTGTAGGAGTGCATAGATTACTGGTTTCTGAAAAGTTTGATTAAGAAACTAGTAGCTTACTCATGGCCTTTTTGATGTGAATAGGGAAAATCCTTCAGCATTAGCAGATGCAGGACTGAGGCCTTAAAACCAACAGAGAAACAGCTATAGAGAAGGGCTGACAGGAACCTTACAAAGTTCAACAAGGGGAAGTGCAAAATGCAAAGTCCTGCACAGGGGAGCAACAATCCCAGGCACCAACATATACAGTGTTCCACCTAGCTGAAAAGCAGCTTGGCAGAAAAGCACCTGCGGATACTGATGGGCACTAGGTTAACCACTAGCCAACTAGGTGCCCTGTGGCAAGGACAGCAAATGGGATCTTGGGTGGCATTCAACGGAGTGTTGCTAGCAGGTCAAGGAAAGTGATCATTTCCCTCTGCTCAGCACTGGTGAGCCAGTTTTTGGAGTGTTGTGTCCAGTTCTGGGCCCCTCAGCACAAGAGAGACATGGGCACACTGGAGAGTCCAACAAAGAGCCAAAAAAGGTGATTAAGATGTCAGAGCATGCTTCCTATGAGAAAAGGCTGTGAGAGCTGGGACTGTTGAGCCTGGAGAAGGCTCAGAGGGATCTCATCAATGTGTAATAACTACCTGAAGGACAAAAAGGGTGGAGGCAGACTCTTCCCAGTGGTGCCCAGTGACAGGACCAGAGGCAATGGGCCAAAGTGAAACACAGGAGGTTCTCTCTGAATTATCATGAAAGGCTTTTTTACTGTGAGGGTGACCAAGTACTGGCACAGGTTGACCAGGGAGGTTGTGGAGTCTCCATCCTTGGAGGCATTAAAAAGCTGTCTGGAAATGGTCCTGGGCAGCCCACTGTAGGAGATCCTTTTTGAGCAGGGTGGTTTGAACCAAGTGCTTTAGAGAGGTCTTTTTCAAGCTCAACAATTCTGCAATGAGTGGAAGAGAATTAAGGTACAGCAGATTGTAGCTGTCCTCAAAACGGAGACTGAAGAGCACATGTAGCCCTAGCAGATTGTTTCATTGATTGTGACTTCAAATCACAATGGGACAGCAAGGGTAATAAAATATACTGCAGGGGCAGAAGGCAACGAAACCTAGTCAAGACTACTCTCAGAAGTCGTTATAACAATTCAGTAACTGTTACTCTTATAAGTGCAAACTGGATGAACTTGTGTGTATGTGTAAATTAGCCATTGAGTTTGAAGAGAATTGAAGTGAAAAAAAAGTTTCCTCTCTTTCTTCTTTACGAGAGAAGTTTTTCTCTTCTTTATCAATGAAGTAAACAAAATCCTTATCCTTGAATAGGATAAACCTAGGGAAAACCTAGGGAAAAAAATCCATTATGAATTGAGAACACATATATAATTGCGGACAATTTGAGAGCAAGACAATACCTTTTTAAAGTGTTTCACTAAAAAATAAAAATGTTTCTAATTTTGTGTAATTCCATCATATGGTTACTGAAGGGTAAAGACAAACCAGCTCGGAAACATGAGCTATATCTTAGCCAGCTAAAAGATTTACCTAACCATGGTCAGATACTTTTTAAAAGGTAAGAGCACTGGGAAATGACTGGAACAAGAACAGAAGCAGACTTGTAATCCTCAAAAGAAATGAATGTCCTTAGTAATGACCATTTTTTAAAGTATTTTAATCCCAAACTCAACATCTGATAAGGAAAATAATCTTTGAACACATACAGGACAATAAAATCGCGATCAATAATTAGCACTGATTTGTCAAAACTAAATATAGTCAGACAAACCATTTTTATAGCTCAGAGTAATTAGTAGATGAAGAAAATGAGGTAAATGTTATACTGAAGATCAAAGTATCAGCTGGAGAAAGCAAACATAACCATATTTACTTCATTGTACTTATTAAAGCAAGCTGAAGATTGGCATTTATAATTTAGAACAGCATTTCTCCAAGTCTAGTAAAGTCTTACCTGAAAAATTAAATTCCTAAACATCACACATAACCAGAAACGTGGGTAAAGTGATCAGAAAACTGAGAAATTTGGACTGATTTTTGGTATTGTAAAGGTTGTTATTTCCCAACTATTGTTATTCCCACTATTATTTCCCAACTTTGTTAATAATTCAGGAAACGACCACATTTTATTAATTTAGCATGGTATATGCTCTATGAATATTTGGAAAAAAAGAATAAAAAATATACACTTAGTTAGGGAGAAGAGCTGTATGATAATACAAATATGGTATTTTTAGGGAAAAAAGAAGCAAAATACTGATATTCAGAAGGAAGAAGAAACATGACAACAAAAGTGCTATTTTGCTTGCTTGAACAAAGATCTAAACCCAATTTTATTATATAAATATATATTATATATCTTATATATATTTGTATAATATAAATATATATTATTTTGAAAAAAAATCTGTATCTTCTATGTATGTGTTTTTGTTTGAATTAAATTAATTCAGTGGAAAGAATTTCCATTCTTATCCTTTTACTACTATCTACTGAAAGAACTACTTGGTATTGATATTCCATAGTGACATGCTTGCTAATACTCATAACTAAAAATATTTTAGTAAGTAGAATTAAAAAGAACAGTCTTTTACAAGCTACAAGACAAAATAAGTTTTAGATGCAGACAATCAAGGAGAAAATGAAAGGGCAGTGAGACAATTCTGGCCAGCTTGATAACGATTTTGGCAGAAGTGTTTGAATGTATGCATTATTAACTCTGTCTTGAGGATATGCCTCTGCTCTCAAATCAGTTTTGGTCAGAGTTTGCTCTCAAGTTGAAATTTTCTAGCCATTTGCTTTATGGTACCCATAGTACCATATCTATATGAGTCATATCACGGACATTACTTCAGCCCAGTGTCTGGAGCTCTCTAGAAAAAAAAATCAAATGCAGTCATTTTATCACCATGATATGATGTAATTATAGAGAGTAATAAAGATTACAGGGATCCTCCAGTCCAACTACCCCCAGAAAGCAGGAGAATTTTGAGTTAGTTTAAATTGCTTTATGTCTTAACAACACTTCATACAGGCCTACAAAGTAATGTAGGTGGAAAGGATGCAGACTCTGATATTCCAGAGCTCTGTTTCTCAGCTAGAGATGAGTTTTGATTCCCAAGTGGTCCCATAAAACTATTGCTTTCTTACATGAAGTGTTTGCTTTTTGGCAGCACTGACAGGTACACCACAAGAAGGAATTGTCATTGTGCTGCAGGTGTAGCTAAGCATAAACAAAGAAGGAAGGGCTAGCTTCATCTGTCTGGATGTTTGTGAGGAAATAATCAGAAATATTTGTTACTGGAAACTTATATGTCCAGACTTGCATATAGGTTATATGCAGCATTACTGTTCCCATGCTACAGTTTGTAGTGCGAATGTGGGGCAATTATGAAAGTGAAATTTGCCTTTTCTGCAATGTGTGCGACATTTATTTAAAATGAATTGTTCCAGGGAACATACTTGCCAAGAAACTCTTTCAGGAGATAATTTAAGGAAAATGAGCACCAAAGAATGGAAATTATGGGATTGAATTCACTTAATTCAAATGGAAAATGTCTTCATGGTTTCTACCCAGCAGGTAATGCATATGTTTATTGCATTACAGAAATTACAGAGCTAGTTAAATTATTTCACTATTTTTGACATTCTGAAAATCTTTCCATTCCTTGTGATCTGAAATTGATACTTTTTCTGCTTGTTTTACAACGTATTTCCACAGATATTTTGCCAGCATTTTTATGAAGTAATTTTAGAAAATTCATATTTACTAATAATCTGTTTTCCTCCTGAAAGTTGGGAAAACAAAGAAGTAACGATGTTAAAAAACATTTTAAAAATATTGACATACGCAGTTGCCAAAGTTCCAATAGGAAGTACTGATACTGCTTGAAACATTCCCCTTACAGAAGTACAGACCATTTTTTCAACAACGTAATGGAACAGGATTTGCTAAGAGCTATCATAAATCATAGAATTATGGAAGAATTCTGGCTGGAGGGGATCTCCGGCAGTCTCATAGTCCAACCTTCAGCTCAAAGCAGGGCTGGCTTTGAAGTTAGATCAGGTTGCTCAGAGTCATGTCCAGTCACACTTTGTGTATCTCCAGGGATGGAGATGCCACAGTTTCTGTGGGCAACTTTTGCCAGTGCTCAACCACCATCATTGTAAAACTTTTTCCTCACTTCTGATAGGGGCCCAAAGTAAGACACCCTATTCCAGATGCTTCTTCACAAGTCCTGAGTAGAGAGGAATAATCACTTTACTCAGATTGCTGCCAGACTTCTGCTAATACATCTGGTACGTCCTTTGCCTTCATTCCCGCAAGGTCACACTGTGAAGCTGGGTTCAGCAAGGTCCTTGTCTGTGAAGCTGCTCCCCATCAGGTTGGCCCCTACTCTGTACTGACACAGGCGTTTAGCCCTCCCCAGTGCAGGACTTTCCATTGCTGCATTTCATGAAGTTCCTTCTAACCCATTACTCAAGCTCATCTGAATCCCTAGGTGACATCCAGTGTATCAGGCACTCTTGATACATTCCATTTTGGTGTCATCAGGAGACTTGCTGAGGGCTCATTATGTCTCATTGTCCAGGTTATTTATGAGTTTGCCTGGTATTTGTTAATCTGTGCTGGCTGTTTGCAGTTGCTCTCTTTCCCTTTGTGTGCAATGAAATGACCTGCATGAAGACTTGCTCCATAATTTTCCCAAGAACTGAGGGAAGACTGTCTGTCTTTTACTTGCCTGGATCCTCTTCCTCACTTGTTTCAAGAAATGTTTTTTCTCTTACCACAGACCCAAAGAGGCAGTCCTGCCTGAGGACATCTATTCTTTGTGGAGACATTTGGTCAGAGGAATCACATATCATTGTGTAAATAATCAAGTCTGTCCTCTCCAACCTATAAATATTCTGTTTCCCTGGGAGAATGGGGCCTTCATGCGGCACAGCTCTTCTGTGTCCCCAGGCATGTCAATGTTGCCTATTAATCATGAGTCTTTCCTGAATACCACATCCTGGCTTCTCTGTTTGCATGCAAGCATATGCCCAGGTGTAGGCACAGGCTGAGTTTTGGAGTTGTTTATGAGAACCTAAACACGTCTGGCACCTTTGCTCAGGACAAAGATCTTGTTCATTGAAGCAGACTGGGTAGAGGAAAGGCCAAACATTCCTGTTAGGTCTGCTGACCCATGCCCCAAGCATGGCTAATCCTCAGAAGTTCATGTACGTCTCAAGCCTAGGCCACATTTGAAGAAATAGCAGTGCTAAAGACAGAGATTATATGTGTGATGAACTCCCACCCAGTGGGGGAGATGGGCAGTTTCTCATTCTTCTCTAATCCAGGGGAACATTATGGGCTTGCTGTGTTGCGTGGTTTTGTAATGAGTTGAAGAGAAGGTCGTGGGATTAGTGAAATAAATGCTAAAATAACAACTATTCTGTCTAGTAAAAAAAAGACGTCATTTGCTCTCTCAGATACTCTCAGGTGATTTTAGGCAAAATCCATGGAAAGGGGTTAGCAATCAGGTTATAACATGTTTCAGCACCAGCTTTATTCCGTGCTTCTCTATGGCCGAACATATTCTAACAGCAGATCACAGACAGTTTGAAAGACTTGATTTATGAACCATTCAGACTGTAAACATTTTATCTTCCCAAATCAGAATAGTAGCAATTCATCTTTTTGTTGAAGGCTCATCCAAAAATGAAGGGGACTTTCACATCAGAAGGATGTTTCTCTTTCATGACATCCTGTCTGGACTCTGGAAACTCCTGATCCCCTGTGAAAATGAAGGTGCATGAGTGCTCACTCCTAACACACTGCTGATGGCAGTGGCAGCCTGGCAGCTCCCAGAGGAGTCTGTGCAGAAAGTGGCATTCCCTCATATGTCACTGTGATATTTTAGAATGCTTGTGTAATTGCTTCAACTGTTGTACTTGCACTGTGTGACAGGACTATGAAAACTAAAATTTGTTACAGAAACTGTTTGGATTTTGTCCCTTTTCTCCCGTTTTTATTTTTTTCTCTTTTGTAGCCTGGGGGTACACAGCAATCAAAGACATTATGCTGGAGGGAAAGTCTCTGAGGAGGGAGAGAAATAGGCGATTCCAGGGCCACACATACTTTCCCTTGCTCCTCAGTCTTAAAGAAAGGGCATGCAGTCACTGGATTTCCATTACCGTGGTGGGCCTCATTGATGGTGCCTACCGGATCATGAAGAAGTGTCATTAGTGAGTATTTTGGCACAAGGAAGCCATCTTCCAACCATGGTGCCGTCATAAGAGAAAAGACAAAGCCTTACTCAAAGACTTTATGCACCTAGGGCCAGCTCTATGAGACGTGTCATGACCAGAGATGGCAGCAAATGTTACTGTGTTAGGCACCCCTCTGTCCTTTTTGAGGCAATGCCTGTTTGTGTCTCCTTGAGAAGGCTCTTCTTGGAGTGCATTGATGCCCGCTCTGCCCCTGAGGATTGCAGACTGTAGTTGGAGGAGTACAGGGATCTGGTCCTGCCTGACTACTGTGAGCTTGGTACCTGTCCAAGGTATGCATCACTCTCACTGAACAATGGCTCTAAAATTAAGATAGAATGAGGTTACCCCATGAAAGGTAAAATCAAATCAGTGCAAAGTAGATGTCCTTGGCTTTGAAGGGAATAAGGAGAAAAAGAAGTCTTGGTTACCTTTATAATAGATGTTTACATTGAGCCTTCAGACCATGACCTGTGTTATGTGATCCAGACTAAACTGCTGTGGTTCTGAGACCTCACAGGACCATGGTTAAGATGAGAACACTTTGAAGCATGTGAGAATCTACTGAGTGGTTGGAGCTCTTACACAGATTTTGTATGGCAGAAAAGAAATACAATTTTCAAGAAACATATTTCTCAAAGGCACATAGAAAGCCCTTTAAGTGTGGACTGTACTCCACACAGAAAAGAGACCACATTAAAAAGGCATTTAAACCCCCAAATGTCTTCTTGACTTTTGACTTCAAAAGAGTTCTCTTGAAGAACTGAACCCGCAGTAGCTGCCTCCTGATCATATGGTCAGGCACGAGGGAAATTCAGCTGATTTCTCCCTCAGCTATACAATGAAGCATGTTACAAAAGGTAAAATTATGTTGGGCTGTTAATTTTTTTATGCCAAACAAATGTAGTCTTGATTTTCCACTATATCTACCAGAAATGCAGATGGCGATGTACAAAATGAATTTGAGTTAGTGAGCTTAAGTTTTCAAATATTTTCAGGGACCTGGGGACAAATTAGGCCTCCTGGCTGCCTTATCCAAAGAGAAAAGACAGCTTGTCTTCTCAGGCACTCTGATGACTGCAGTTCAGTGATGAAGTCCGTGACAAAGACCTAGCTAGGTAGAACATGCCAGAGATAAGCCTGGCATAATTTGGGAACAACTGACCTGTCTTACTCAGACAGCATATAAATAAAATGGAAATGGGAAAAATGAGGGCCCTGAGGCTGGAATGTGTAAATAACCAAGTAACACACTTGCTGGCTCATCTGAAAAGTAACTGAAATAAATAATTGCAATGTATACTGTGTTCTATTCTCCCAACAACAGGAGTTTTTCCTTGCCAAAGTGTAAAGAAGTTAAAAAAAAAACCCAAAACCAACAAAACAACCAAAACTTTGGGTAAAAAGTTGCAGAAATTTTTACTCTTGGAGTTCTGAAGTAAAAACGAAGAAAATTAAATGCTAGATAAATAAATTTGACAGCAGCTTGGACATTTCTTTGACTTGAAAGGAACCCGTGGCTATTCCTCTGCTCGGACTGTGAGGGAACACGGGGTGTACTGGCTCCCTCCAGCGCATTGATCATCCTCATCTCCTGGCAGTGCTCTCCTTGAAGCATCCTCAGCGTCTTGCCTTGCAGGCGCTGGCAAAATACTGGGAAAAACTGAAAGGGGCCAACAAACATTGAGCGGCCACTGTCCTCCAAAGAGGTAGAAGACTTCAGTTCAAGTCAGGACTTTTAATCAGAAAGGACACTTAGTTTATAGAAATTGTGGCACTGTCCACAAGAACCCATGAAAGCAGAAACATGCTGGCACTGACTGATGGCCAGTGCAGTTTTCTGAGGCGAGTGCAGTTCCTAAAGCAGAGGAAGAATTCAGACCTGCATCTTTGATTTTTTGGCTGAGGACATTAGTACTGTGTTATTGGGTGGAAGGTTAACTACCACCAGCATACCTTTACTTACATAAATTTGATTATAAGTACTCAGAAAGTTAAATATTTAAAAAATATGAAGGGCTTATATTCAGAAAGTGTCTAAACAAGCTGTTTCTGATTGTTAAACACACCAGTCTTAATTTGCTTAGACAAAACCAGTTTGTTGAATTTGGTCAAACTTCAGGAAGTCATCAGCCAACCTGAAACAGTGGGGTTTTTGGTGGCTAATGATTTACCAAAAGAATTATGCTGTCTTCTTCCCAGGAAGAATATAATTAATTTGGGAGTTCATGGTAGATTTTTCTTTGTTCTTTTCTTATTTTCTTTACTTACAAGGGATTTGAGTTTCCTCAGGAGAAATGTTGCTGCCTTTTGCATTGCCTTTGATCTGGGCTTTCAAAAAAGGGAAATATCTTGCCTCCTTCTTTGGATGAGAGCATTCTTTTTACTGTGCCTCACCTAGGGCAGAGGGCTGTTGGCAGCATGGATGGACTGCGAGCACAGAGAGGCCAGCAGCTAAGGGAGCCTGAAATGACCAGAGCTGCAAAATCAGTGTCAAGTAGATATCTTGCCTGACTCTGCATGTTGTATCTGGGCACATTTGAAAGCAGGCAAAGGGCATTTATTTACACATCTGATTCACACCTACCTTAAGCATGCTAGCTGGTCAGCTGAACCCTTTTGGATCTGTGACTTCTATCTGGAGGAGCTTCAAATCTCGTTTTAAAGAGGTGGGCTGAGAAAATACAAGGTGGGGTTGCTCAGAGACTCAGTCTTCCTGGTGCTCCTCTAGAACTGGCCAGCTGTTTGGTTGAATTAACCCCTTCTGGGTGGTGCCACAGACTTTCAGCTTTTTCACCATGCTGATGCAACTGGGAGAGTTCACAATTGCCGGTGAATTCAAGACAGAGCAAATGGTGGAAACAGTTTCCTGGGACTCTTCCCTCACAGCTGGAGCCCAGCTCAAGCAAGGGGTTAGCAGAGGGAGGACAGCATAAGCATCATGTGGAATGCTTTGGGGGCCTGGAGAAAACAACATCTCCTGATGAAGGGAGCTTCTTCATGTCTCAGTCTTGTCCCATGTAACATGAAGTTGAGGATTGTCCTGGTCACACGCTGAGCTCAGTATGGGAGCCTGATTACGTTAGCTCAGAGTCATTCAGCTGTTGATTGCAGAAAGACTCCCAGGACAGTGGGTGGTTGCCTTTAAAATGATCATCATCCAGCAAAGAAAGACTTGGTTCAGTTTTGCTAGTGTGGAATACTCTCATAACTTTAAATCATATCAGGTTTTGATTGTGAGTTTAGCTATATGTAGTGAACACTGCAGTTTTGTGCAAAGACCAGACAGGGGTCAAGACAAGCATGAGCAGCCATGTTCTTCCCTCTCCAGTCCAAGACCTGGATTATTTCACAAAAACCTCTGTGACAAGATAAAAAGATGAATATTTGACATGGCTGTAAGATAACACTCTGTGTTATCACTATGATAAACATAAGTGAATTAGGGGTTATGAAAAAGACTCTATGACATGGTTGCTTGTGACAGCTGCAAGTTGAATGTGATCCCCCAAAAGGCATCTTTCATCCTAGTCTTGTCATTTGCTGGAACAGATTCATGGGGAGATGCTCAGTAGTATTTGGGTTACTGTTTTGTTTATAGAAAATCTCACCTACCCTTGCTGTATAATGCACTCGTGTTGGAGCTATGCTTGGAGAAATAGGTTTGGATGATAATTTCTCTCTTTCCCATCAGACTAAACTGTCATACCCCTATTTGCACTGAATTAATAACCCTCCAAAGTGAGTGCAGCTACATGTGGAACAAGCAGTGCTCAACACCCTGCCCTTGGCTCTGCTGAGCATCAAGGAAGCAGTATGGCAGCTTGGTGGTAGTCTAGTGCATGCTATTGCTGGTGAATTCACCTACCAATCTTGGAAACCCACAGGAGAAATCATGCTGGTGTTCATGAGAATGCCAGAGATTAACTACATAGTCAGGAAAACTGGAGACTCTGCAGGCTGCAGCTCATACAATATTAATAAAAAGCTCAGATGGGAGAGTTCACTAGCATAAGTCCAATTTAAAAATTTAAATAGATGACATTTCTGCAAATTGACGTATCAGACTTCCACAGCAGCTTGCAGAGTCCTTGTCCCTCCCGCAGCATAGCTGATTCTTCCTCTCTGAACTTGATTTGTTAGCATGTCTTCTGTCAAAAGGTCTGTTTCTTATTCTTGATGACCTATACCTTGAATGTGTCTTTTTTTGGCTACTTACGTTCTTATTTCTGCACAGTGGCAGGCAAGCAGGGGCCTAAGTACTCATTCCTGGCGCTCAGATTTATTCCCACATCTTTGATGGGTTGAGTCTGATGCTGCGTGTATCTCAGACCACCTGGATGGTCTGACTGCAGCATTCGCTGGCAGTGCAATTTCAGCTGTGAAAACAATTTTGCTAGCAGTGGAAGCCCAGTTTTGCTGAGGAGGGGCCCATATTCCTTGTTTAAAGCATGGAAGCCTCACCACAGGTCTGTTATCAGACCTGCTGAAATTGTTTTCCCCTCACGCTCCTCTTGGTCTCTGTCTCTCTGTCTCTCACCACTTTAAATCTTATTCTGCTTCTTCTCAAATTCCCTTATATATCTTTTCTGGCTTCCTTTTGCTGTAATCTCTCACCTTATTTTTATTTCACCCATTAGCTCTTCCTTCACTGTGCTTCTCCACTGCCTCTTCATTTCTCAGAAGCCTCATGCTTTTCTCCCTGTGTTCCCACTTTCATCCCTTCTCCAGAAGCTCCATAAATGACAATTCCAGTAATGGGATATATTCCTTCAAAAGACAGCTCTGTCAGTCCTCAGAGATGCTGTGAGATTAAGGTTCAAGTGTCATTGTTCCTGCTAATATTTTTTTAACAAGCAATGCTGGGACCCAGAGTGCCAAATGTTGTTTATCTGGGCAGTAAAAGACAGTTCTTGCCCTGGAAGACCTCACATGCTCCTCAGGCATAAAGGGATTCCAGCCTCAGTCTTATACATCTGCAACTGAGGCTTAGAGAAAATAAGGATAAATTTACTAGGTATTTAGACATATAAAGTTGTGAATACATATTTTCTTCCCAGCCTGATGTCCTTATGCATGCTGTCTAATTCTATTTAACTTACAGATTTTACTGGGTTATAGGAATGACAGTCCTGTAGAAACCATAGAAAACTTTGTTCATGGTGATTGGGTCAAGGCCACACAGAGAGTTCAAGACCATTCATTTCTTTCTACAGTCTTATGGGGGAAATATAAGCTCAGCACAATTTAAGACAAGGAGAGAGAATAGGCGAAGAAAAAACAATGAAACATTATAGTCTGAGCTCACTGTGCTATATCTGATTCTGGCTCAAGGGTTTGGACTGAAAAACCCTTTTTCTTGAGGCATTGCTAGAGCTGAAAACTACAGCGTAGTCCTCGTGCTCTGTAATATTCCAGTATGGCATCCACGAAATGCTGTTTCATCTTCATATATGTATAATAAGATGGAAGACTAAAGATCTAAGCACAAATACTATTATTCACATTCTCCTCCTTTGTGTTGCTCTGATGGTTAGACTTCAGGTTTAATGCCATCTCCCAGTTAGCAGGTTTTGATGTGCCACAGACTTTTCTATCAACATATGGTTGTATCATTTCCTGTTACTCAGAGGTCAGCTGGTGCTCAGCCAAAGGATAAGTGGACCTGTTAAATTTGAGAGCAGTGAAATAGTTGATTTGATAATATTTAACTTGTCAAACCCTTAATCTGCAGAGGTAGAATGCTCAGGAGTTGAGCAGGACAGCTAGATTTCCCTTAGCTATCATTTCAGGATGCCTGCAGAACCAGGAAGACTGTGTATCAGTTTACACTCAGCCTGGTAATCTTGCATGGGGCCTGTTTGTGTCTCTTTTGCTGAAGGCTGAATGTAAAATGAACATTGTTAGCCAAGAAAGCAAATAAAAGGAACTATTTCCCAAGGCATTTTACTCTGTTTATTTAACGCCTCTGAGCAAACCCCTTTCCACATCCTCTGAACCTACTGGCCACTTCAGATAGCTCCACTTCCTGCTGGGTGAGTTTTTTCTAAAATGTTTATTCAGCTCCAGGAAATGATGATTTCCTGAATATTCTGAAACTTCATATTTTTTTTGTTGTATCCCTGTTTATTTAATAGTCTTACTTATTGTGCAAGTGTGCAATGCACAGCAACACCTCTCGCGATGTAACTGTAAGGAACGAGTAGAACTAGATGTAGTACATCAAAAACCAGTTTAAGTAAAACTAAATCTGGTTTGCTAACTTGTACACTAGTGTATTTCCATTAGCATGAGCAGTTACTCCTTATTTATACTGGCCCAAATGAGTTTGGAAGTAGGCTTTTAAATTTGTCATGCTCTTTAAGGAAAAGTGACTAAAAATTCAAGCTAGTGAAGGAGAATTAATTAACTTCAAGATTTTATAATTCACAGTTTACATTAATGTATTTCAGTTTTCTTTAAGCAGCAAAACTACAGAAGGAACTATATGTTTTCCTCACCTTATACTGAGACTAAAAATGAACAATGCTTATTTTGTAAGGTTGAATTTAACCTGCAGCCAGCACTCCAGCCTGAAGTGGATTTTACTTAAGAGAGTGAAATTTGTGTGTAGTCTTAATGAAAAGACCATAATACTTTATGCACAAGGATGGGAACCAGAAGTAACTTCTCTGAAGCAAGAAGGGCTTCTTTAAAGTAAATCAAATTGAGATTAGTCCCACAGAAAATTCAGGAATTGCATAGCCTTGCCATTAACCTTGGACTCAGGCATATGTGTCCCTCTATGCTTTCCTATTTTCTCTTCATGTCTACTTGTTCTTAACCTTCATCTTCTGACATTATTGGCTGTGATTCCCTTTGCCTTTTTACAGGCAGAACAGATCACATCTCCACTGATTCTGAAGAGAAAGTCAAACACATCCCTAAATGAGCTCTTACAGCATCCAAGTACAACTTGCTCCATCCTTACCTGGAACTTCTACCCTCAAAGAAGCCACATCCTTCAATGGACATAGTGTCTCCATTTGGAAAGGATTTTGAAAGAGAAACAGACTGAAGACCTTCCTTCCCTCCTTCCTTCCCTCCCTCCCTCCCTCCTTCCTTGCTTCCCTCCTTCCCTCCTTCCCTCCCTCCCTCCCTCCCTCCCAATTAGTTCACCTTAATTCCGTGTGTGACCTGGTTTCTGCTTTTGCAAGGGGGTATGTCCCTCTTTCATCTTAACACAGACAGGCAGAGATACAAAACTTTAGTCTTTTTCTTTCCAAGAAACTTTTTCTTCCTACCTGTTCTGCTGTACCATAGCTCTGATACCAGTCCATCAACTCCAGCAAGCCTTTCCCCAGCAGAAGGTAGCATCATCCCAAGAGATTTGTTATGTTTTAACTCTCTTCAGGCTTGGTGAAGTTTTCTGAGGATGTAGGGGACCCATGGAGAATGGTTTTTATCCTTTTTAGAAGATTTGGCTACTTGGCCTCTATAATCATGTCAGCTGCTGGGAATAATTTACAGCACCATGTTTAAACCTGAAATTTCATGAGAAAAATCTAACCTAGGCTGCTATTGCATTTATAAATTAAGCTTCTAGGTGCTAGGAAATCAGGAGAATCACAGAAATAAATAGGTTTAAATTACTTCCAGGTCCTATACTAATGCATGACGACATTTACAGCTGCCTTGGCTTACCCTGCCATCTTCTGGTGATACCTGCTGCAAGATCAAAAGTTAGAGGTGAAAGGAGATGAAATATTTTATTACTAAGAACACAAGGGTTGGCTCCAATCCAACAGAACCGTTTCCTTAAATGACCATTTTTAGTATACAGCACCATATAAGATTCCTGCCATAAATGTTAGGAATTTAGATTTTGATTTAACTTTTTTCAATAATATATTTATTTTACTGAACGATACTTCACTAGGCTAAAGAAATGCTTCTGGCCTGACAACGCCTGCCCTGGCAAAGGCAGATAAAAAAAAGTACCACTTGTTTCTCTATCATTATAAAGCAACCAAAGATACTGAGGCAGCCAGAGCCATTGACTGGCCAAGTATTCACAACTGTGATTATTTGGTCTCCAAGTCATTAGATTCTCAGTTACAAACTGCTTCTCCAATATCCAGAATGACTTTTCGACACTTTCCACAACAAACCCCTCAATCAGCTCTCCAATTCTCTCACTGTGTCTCCCAGACTAAAAACTTCAATGATTTTCCTTTTTGCTGATTTTATAGGGTTTGCATAGCAAGCTTTTGGTAGTGGAGGGGCTATAGGGGTGACTCCTATGAGAAGTTGCTAGAAGCTTCCCCCATGTTCAATAGAGCCAATGCCAGTTGGCTCCAAGAGGGATCTGCTGCTCACCAAGGCTGAGCCCATCAGTGACAGTGATAGCACCACTGGGATAATGTATTTAAGAAGGGGAGAAAAACTGTGCAGAACAGCGTGAGAAAGGAGTAAGAGTATGTGAGAGGAACAGCTCTGCAGACAGCAAGGTCAGTGGAGAAGGAGGCGAGGAGGTGCTGCAGGTGTTGGAGTAGATATACCCCTGTAACCTGTGGTGCAGACTGGGGTGCACCGCTGGAGAGGAGGAGGTTAAAGAAAATCAGGAGTAAAGTTAAGCCTGAGAAGAAGGGAGGGGTGGGGAAAGGTGTTTTAAGATTTGGTTTTATTTCTCATTATCCTATTCTGATTTGATTGGTAATAAATTAAACTCATTTCCCTAAGTCGAGTCTGTTTTGCCCATGACAGTAATTGCAGAGTGATCTCTCCCTGTTCTTATCTTGACCTATGAGCCTTTTGCTATATTTTCTCTCCCCTGTTTGGTTGAGGAGGGGAGTGATAGAGCAGCTTTGGTGGGCACCTGGCATCCAGACAGGGCCAACCCACCAAAGTGGTTTTCTTGTTCTTTCCATTTCTGTTTCCACCCTGTCCAGATTTAGGCTCCTTTTTTGCATGGTTTTGCCCTTTGAACAGACCCCCATGCTCTTTCTTTACCAAGAGCTCAGTACTGGCCATTCCTTAAAGCCAGACTCGAGCTTGAATTTTCCCTTTTGACATTTAAAGTGACGCTGGTTTGGAAAGTCCCCCCCCTCACCCAGAGAAAGTTTGGACTTTTTATTGGAAAACCAAACAATATTCAGTGTCTGGCAACAAAGGGATTAGTCATGTCTCAAAACTACAAGCCATTCTTTAATGATCACCAAAAATGCTTTTTTTTTTTTTTTTGTCTGAAAATGTTTAGTTGCCATAAACAGAGGGTTGGGTTTTTTTTGGTGTTTCCACAAAATGTTGAAAATTTTCATGGAAAGCAGCTGTTGTGGGTAAAAGAAAAAAAAAATTAGACACAGTGATCACATAAAAGTACTCTTTTTAGTGGTCGATTGAGATGTTTTGATGGAAAAATTTGACCAGCCTTGCCTTAAGACCTTTTATGGTGCTGCTTTATGAAAGGATTAGACCCAAACTCTCCATCTGGGCTCTTCACCTATTTCAGTTTATACTTCATTTTGTCAGCCTTTTCACTATCCTCAGGTCTTTAATCTCTTCTCTTCTGATATTTACAACATTTATTCACTTGTTTTATTTAAAATGCTTTGTTTGCTTCTAGTTACATCTGGGCATCTTAGTTACAGGTTTGTGGTTGATCTGCCTGTTGATCCAGGCTTCCCAACTCTGTTACAGCAGTTGCTCTCAAAGGGCTGCTTTAGTTGCATGGCACTAGGTCTTTAGGACATTTCACTGTTGCAGACCTTCATGGCTCCTTTGATGTGCCCCAATTGTACAAGGCTTCCTTGCATCATTGCAACATCTTTATCTTTGGACTTGGCAGCACACTCAGATTCCTGTCCTCCTTGGTGTTTCACTATTGAGGAACCTACATTTTACAGCATAAAAAAATTTAATAGTCACTAATTGAAGGAGCCTCTACTTAGTGTTGTTGCATTATTACCAGTCTCCATGGTGGTCAAGTTGTGCGTCTGCTGTTTTGGCTCTCAGCCTCTTTCTGCCTCAGCTCACATCACCAGTTCTGCCCTGGGCCTGTGCCCTGAGAGGCACCATCCTTTCTGGGGGCTCCTGCTTCCACAGCAGGACTGAGTAGGGTTCTAATTTTGGCAAAATGGCCAAACAAATTCCAGATGCTGATGGCTTCTGGTATCCCACAGGGAAAAGCACCTTGGGGATGCAGGACCATGGCTGTTACAGGAATCTGGGGCTTCAGAACGACAGAGACACTTTTGATTTTTTCCATAATTAGCCAATAGTTGGTGTCAGAATTGCATGCTAATCAGTTTTCTTTTCCTTTAATGCCTTGAAAATCTCCAGGGAAATGGCAAGTTAATTTGGTGATTGGTGTCATCCCCCCAAGTGTGTTTACTAGAACCAAGACTAATTAGCTCTCCAGACAGTATGTGAATGCAGACCTATCAGCTTTTATTTCCCTTCCTTTAACTCCCATCTGATCTCACTTAGTTTCACTTTCAAGTAGTAACACACTAGGAAGTCTGCTGTCAGTCTCTGGAGCAGGGACTGCAAGGGAAGGGTGGTTTGCTGCAATGTGCAAGGTTGTGGTGAACAAAACTCAGGCCCACAGTGTGTCTCCACCACCTGCCAACTGGGGCAGTTTTAACTCTTAACTCAGAAACAACTGTAAAAGCCATACAAGCTAGGCTTACCCATACCCTATCCATACTTTTAAGGGATTGAGGAAAAGTGTCATTTTTCCCCACAGACAGTCAAAGCCTCGATTCCACTATTAGAGGCAGGGCAATCAGCCAATGTAGGGCATTGGCTCAGACCAAAGGGGGAGATTCCTGCATGAAACTAGACAAGTACAGGTTATCTCGGCTCTGCCCTTCTCCAGCCTTGCCAGCATGCCTGTGTGCAGGCTCAGGCAACATCCAGGCTGAGCAGTGACTAAAACATTCTGCAGGCAACAGCATTGTGTTTGCTGTGGTGCTTGGTCCCACTGTGCCCCCTGGAGCACTCAATGCGAATTTTGATGGCAATATTTGAAATCAGAATGACCAGATGGTGAGGTATTTCTAATAACCAAGGACATGCTCTTAGCCAGTGCCTGTGCTGGAGAAAAGATATTTTGGCATCTTTTCCAGAACATTCTTCTTAAAACAGGCAGAGAAGCAGAGTTTGATCACCATGACACTGGTGCAAGTCCAAAGTACCTGCCGTGAGTGACTGAATTATGCTAGATTCACAGCAGGGTAATGAGATCAGCCCCCGATCCTCAGTGACTGCTCTGGTCTGCAGTAGGTGTATATGATTCCTGTTTGAAAATGGCAGGGGCTGCAGACATCAAGGCTTGTCACAATTATCAGTGTGTTTTACAGGAGACTTAACTGGCTGATGAATCTCTGTGATTGAAAACCACCTGATTTCTGTCTTGTTTCAGCAACTGGTGGTGCATCACAGGTGGCAAATTGCAGGTGGTTTGCTAGGGTAGCCATAGCAGTACCCTGCTGCAGGCTCTGGCTCTTCTGAGCACAGCAAGGGGAGCTGGCAGCCTTCTAAAGCATGGCAAAATCTGATACCACTTTATGCTACAAAGCTTTGAAGAAAAGCCCGTTTCAGAAAAGTTCAGTTTCTTATTTTTAATGTCTTGAAGATGTCACAGTCATCTCAACATCAAAAGTTCTCGTCAGACTGTGTTTCTGAGACATCACACACTTATTTATTCATGTTTGAAGCATGTGATAGGTGGGATTTAAATCTGTGCATGAGGAACAAAATAGTGGTTCAATGGGAGCATGCAAGAGATCAGAGCTTGTGAAGACTGCATTAAAGTGCCAAGAGATGGAATAGCCTAATGGCACTATGAGAAATACTCTTTACAGGGAGCATAAACAGCCCCTCAAAAAGCAAATTGACAATGGCTGAAAGCAAGTCAGGGAATCAATGTGCCCATAGCCCTGGGATATGCTCATCTGAGGGAGGCAGAAGTAGGCAGCAGCAAGTATGGTGGAGTCTGGATAAACATTGCTGAATATGAACCTAAAGTAATTTAGATTAACTTTGGTAACGGAGTTTTAAAATCAAATTTTCCTGTGCTGAGATTTTTTAGTGCTTCCTTCACTGTGCTTCCTAATTTGAGAACTTACATCCTGCACTTAAAAATAAATAAACCTGTAAAGAGATTAATTTAAAAAAGGGTCGTGTTTGTGAGAAATGTATGTTCTTAATCGTAGCTGGTGTTCTGGGACGAACCTTCAGTAATTCTGCCTTCTGGCTGTGGATTTTACCATCCTATCTATGACAGGATCTCCTAATAAATCCTAGGTTTCAAAGGGAAAAAAAAGCCCTTCTGTATTTTAGGGGGGCTTGCTTTAAGAGAAAGATGCAGGCAGATCCACCCGATCCCCACATCTGGCTTCTTCAACGCCATCCCGTCCCGCTTGAAAAATAATTAGCATCAAAATACAGAAGTTCAGCTGAGACAGTGAGAGCTTAGCATTAGAGCCTGGCTTTGATGTCCTGTTGGGGTTAATGAAAAAGGCTATTCAAAGCTCTCAGCTGTGGTTTGGGTCTGTGGCAGGCACATGCCACACTCCTTATGCCTGTTTGATGACTAGAAAATTATTGCTACCTAGGAGGTCAAAGGCTCAGCTTTAAAAAATTAACAAAGTGAAAAATGGGGTTTCTGTAGCACCCAGGCATGCTGGGTAGACACAGTGAGGGTTTGGTGAAGACCTGACACTGTGTGCTGCTTGCTGCCCCTGTAGCACAGGCTGCAGGGCTGCAGACCTGCAGACCCTGGCCATGCAGGCATAGACAGCATTCAAGACCCGTCCTCAAGGTAGAAACCATCACCTCTTTGCTGGGCTAGCACAAACAGCAGATGGGAAGGGAGGTGTATTGGCATCGGCTCTGCCAAGTGTAAGCTGAGGTCTCCACTTGGGCTGGTGATGTCTGGAACCAGGAAATTAAGAGCAACGTTTATTGAGCAAATACTTGGATGACACACAGGGTTGAAGAAAGTTCTATTATGAAGACTTGAAATCAAAATATTTAGCCTGTCATACAAACACTGAGAAACTAGGTAATAATAATTCATTGTTTTCCCTTCTGAAATAAATAATTATGGAAATTACATTCAGTAGATCAGTAACTGAGAGAACTCTTTAAAAATGGGATTTAAACACCCTGCTAACTCCGGCAGGACATTACCCTTCTGAAGTATGCAAGATATTTCTTGGTGTACTGCTTGTTACTTAAAACAGCCATTAAATGTGGTTTATCTGTGGAAGGGGAGAGGGATATTAACAAGACCAGCAAAAATGATGAATTAACTGACCGTGATGAGGTGCTCTTGAGAGTGAGCTACTGTGGTGAACAGTTTTGTAAAACCAAGAAATATTAAAGCTGCATCTCTGGGGAGGATGGAAGTGTTATGACTATAGACAAGGTTTTCGCTACAGGGCCTGCAACAGGCTCTTGCCATGGGAATGGAAAACAGGCTTTTTATAGGACCCATGGGAGTCCTGTAGGACTCCAGGCTTCAGGGTACCTACGGTCCTATCCTGTGATTATGCAGTCACATGTTGTACAATCCTAAGGCATGACGTCTCTCCAACACTGGCATGATATTTTGGCAAGCTACTTAGAATGTTTGTTTCAAATGTACACTCAGCTTTTTCCAAGGTTCTTTGGGATTTCTGAGTGACTCAATTTCGACAGAGCATCAGAGGCTTTGGCCACACTTGAAAAAGACTGAATACAAGAACGCAGCATTGGCCTGAACAAAGTTAACTTAGTTAAACAAATTTAATTTGAATTAAACAGGCTTTCTAAGACAATTTAGTGAAACCAGTGCATAGCTGTGAGTATGCATGAGTGAACACCAGAGTCTTCCAGGGATGTGAGAAGTATGACAGAGCCAAAGTGCTCAGGGACAAGCAGCAGTGAAGCTGTTGGGGGTAGGACAGTATTTTCTGCCTCCACAAAGCCCTTGTTTCCTGTTTGATTTTGGACACAAGTCTAAAATTGCTGTTAACTTCTCAGGAGCATTGGCCCCTACAAGTAAAAAGTGTCAAGGCATAACGGGGTGTTGCATGTATTCTATGCTGTGGTGCTGCCTGTACCCCACTATGTATGCAGCTGCTACCTTTGGTTTGAATGACGTAGGCTCCAACGGTTTAAGATTAGACCTATCGCCAGCACCAGGTTATTTAATTGTTGTCATGATTATTAGAGTTAAAACCCACTATGGTACCATGTTGCAGTCGGGGTCCAAGAGATAGGTTGAGACTCACCATGGTGAGGAGAATGCTTTTGCTTCCAAAATATAAATAAAAAATTCATACTCTGTCAAATGTAATGGTTTAGGCTGACCCAAAAGGAAACATGTCAATGCAGCTTATGTGAATGTTTTTTCCCAGCTAAGCTGTGATTGCCCAGCTCTGTGACCGACCTGTTCCTTACAACTAAAGGCCTGGGGGAGCTCAAGGATAGCCCAGCAAGGACTACCAAAAAGTAGTCGACAGTGGCTTAATGCCTACAGTGGGGGTCCAAGTACACATGCCTCTTTCCTGAACATTCTCTCCCATTTGCAGCTTGGGGACTTGTTAAGGCAGAAGAGGCTGTAGTACACTGATCCACCTTTAGTGAATTTTTACTTGTCTAGTCCCCACTTGAGGCCATATGCACTTCTATCATCCACGGTTTAAGTGCACACCCTATGCAAAACCACCCTCTTTCACTGGTTTTGATCTGGCTACCAGCTGTGAGCTCCACAGCATGCACTGGAAGAGGCCATGAATAGATATTTACTACTCACCCTTCCCATGCTACTTGATTTTTGATTTTTTCCACACTCAGGTCTTCTGTTTTCCAGGCTAAACCATTCTAGGGCATTCAGCTGCTCCTTGTGTGCAAACTATTCTGTAACTTTGACCCTCCTTGCTGCTTTTCTCTGAACCTCTTCCAGTTTCCACTGTATCTTTTTTGAGATGTGGGGGTGGAAGAACAATCTGGACAGTACAAAGCGTTCATGATGCAAGCCTGTCATGGCTTTATACAGTGGGAAATGCTGCTGAGTTAGCTTTTGGTTCAGCCACACCAATCTGAATGGTAGTGCAGACAGAGATGGACAAAGAAGCTGTGGTGGGGATGGACTGTCTGGGAAAAGGCAAAGTGCTCCTGAAGAGTGTAGGAGCCCTCTGCCCAGGAGGCCCTATCAACCTGTCAGGCAGAGCTACTGCAGATTGGTCCTGGAGGAGGAAGAGGAGGAAAGGACAGTCATGAGGCATCTGTTCCTTCTCCTCTGAAAAAGATAAAAGCCCTTCAGCCTGTAAGCTGTGATGTGCAGCTCCCCATCCATGGCTGGGTGCCCTGTGCAAGGGAGATAGAACACAGAACGGGCTGTTTGTCAACTAGCATGGCCTGGAAGATGGCTGATTTGATAAACACAACAGACTTAGGAAGGGAAGAGACCTCAGAGATGTCTGGAGGCAGTAGAGGGAGACTGCTTGTAAAGTAAGTGGTCTGTAAGGGTCTGGTGCTGGAGCCTACGAAAGGGGCATTTATACAGGCCACCCAGGAAACAAACCTGTTGGGATTACATCTTTTCCAGTTACTGTGAGAAGGGGTGAGGGAGGAAAAGAAAAAAAGGAAAAGAAATGGAAACAAACTTGTCCCATTTACTGGGGACTTCATTGCCATAAGCGTTCGTGAATCAAGAGTGGTCTGGTCCATATTCTGTGTACATGCAGCACTGAAGATAGGTGCAGGAAACCTGACTTGTTTGAGGTGTCTCTTCTGTAAGAAGTTACTTCTCTGATACCAGGTAAAGGAACAGAATTGCATATTCTAACCTAATTTATTCCCCCCCCTCCCCCCCCAGCATATGAAACACATGTTGAGGAGATAAAAATCACTTGTCCAATGGATGCAAAGTCTTAGTAGTTACCTCATTTTAAAATGAGCAAGGTTTTTGAGGAACAGATGCTAAGTATTTTTCCTCAGCTTCAGATACCTCAAGATCATAGAATCATAGAATAGTTAGGGTTGGAAAGGACCTTAAGATCGTCAAGTTCCAACCTCCCTGCCATGGGAAGGGACACCTTGCTCTAAACCATATCACCCAAGGGCTCGTCCAATCTGGCCTTGAACACTGCCAGGGATGGAGCATTCACAACCTCCCTGGACAACCTATTCCAGTGCCTCACCACCCTAACAGGAAAGAATTTCCTCCTTATATCCAGTCTAAATGCCGGATCTCAGCTGCTGCTGCTCCAACTGTGTCATCTCTGACTTCAGCAAAGCTACATCAAAATACTCCAACCAGGGAGGCAGCCCCCAGTCTGATTCATGCTCCATTTGCTTCATAGGTATGTGGTTTGCCGAAGGCTTTAGCTCTGTTTGTGGCTCAGTTTATCAAAAGCAGAGCCAATGCAGGCAGTTGTAAGGGTGGGGCCACATTCTGAAACTTCTATGCTTATAATTTCTGTTTCAGATTAAAAAGTGATTCATTTCTGCTTTTCTGTGTTTTGTTTTGCAGATTGCAGGTAGCTCTTATTTATTTGAAAGGTTTTTTTACATCTTCCGTTTGAGTGCTTGGAATGAGGTAGGCTGCATGAGAAAGTGGGAAGAGTTAATCCAAGTAGGAGAAATTTTGACTACAGCTGTGTGAAAAATGGGCCAGAAAGTGTTTCATACATTTATCTTTATTTCAACAAAGCTTATTTCTTTTTTCTGCTTCAAGTACATGAGAGGGCAATAGTCAACCTGAAATGGTTGATTTAATCCAAAATAGAACATCTTGGGTTTGGCCAGCTTAATCCTAATAAAAGAAATAAATAAAAAGAGTCAGTCTCTAACCGAAAACATCTTCTAAACAACAAATTTGAGAACATTTCAGCTTAGGAATGGTGACAGAAAACATCTAGGCTGTAAAAAAAACTCAGAATAAGTTAAAAAAATTACTCTTTCTGGCAAAAAAAAAAATCTTCTTTAAAAATAAGAAAAATACATTGGGGAATAGAGAGGGAAAGACAAGACCACTTTCTGGTGCATGCAGCTAAGTCAATGAGAAGGCTTGCTGAACAGGACTCTCTCCTATGTGGAAGATCTGGAGACACACGCAGTGAGACAGCTTGTCTGGCTTTGTCACCTGCAGTTCAGACAAATTGGGTGCTCTCAAGGAGCTGTGGCCCTTCAACCTGACTTGGTGCTTCCTGGTGCTTGACCTGAACAATCTGAGGATGTGTTTGCAGTACCACATCACTCCAGTGGCAAAGAGGCCACCAGGACCTCTTTATCAAGTCCTTGGTTTGGAAAACTGTTCTGCATCACCTTGGCAGCTTTCCACTGGGCATAGAACTCTCACCCAGGGAGATCGAATGGATTGGAGCTTGGTGGCTGAGCAGGGCCACAGACCCTATCCAGCTCTGCTGCCATGAGAAACAATATCAGACCAGGGGAGACAGCATAGCTTGGGCTCCTCAGCTCCCTTGAACAATTATTGCAGCCTGGAAGCCAGACAAAATCTTGATTGAATCTAGGTCATAAAGAGTAACTCACTGAAAACTCCTTGAGTTACTTGCACACATTTTTCTAATAAATGAGCCATGAAAATACTTAACCCTGTTATTGCTTCTTAAGAGGAACATATTAATAGTAGTACACTGATTGAGAGGGTATCTGTGGTGATTAAAGTTTATAATGAACCATCTAAAATCAAATAGATGATCAAAGGAGACCAAATATTGCAGGTGAGAATAGGAATGAACCAGTAAACTTTCTGATTAAACGTTTGCAGTGGGTGAACAAACATTTTCCTGCAAAAGGAGTCTTTAGGAAACCTACCGGTGTCCCTGCATTTACAGGCAGGTTTGTGTTGGGAATCTGACCCATTCCCTGGAAGTTTACAGTAGCCTGCTGGTTTTGCTTACACCTTCGGTGCTGCAGCAGCTCTTCTGGGCACCTTGGACCCTGTGGTCCAGACCTCAGGGAACAGCCCGATTAATTGTTCTGGAATAAATGAGCTCCAGATTGTTTTCATTTATTTCCTTTTGAAGGGTAAACTGCAGCAGTCTTGTCTCTAGCTCAGAGGAGAAACTTCAACATCAGAATTTGCATGCAAAGTGGAAAATCCTTGTTCTCCGACTGTTTCCACAGTGGAGACAAGTAGCACAAAGCCACACCGTGGGCTTCTTACTGACCTTGGGTACTGTAAGCGTGTGGGATGGAACTAGAAGATCTTTAAGGTCCTTTCCAACCCAAACCATTCTATGTTTCTATGTGCTGGTGGAAAGTGCAAACAAAAGACTGTCTGAGAGCCTGGGTATTGCTGGCAGGAAGTGAGGAGGAAAATTGTGTGCTCATTTGCTGTTCGTGGGAGATACAAACTGCCACCATCAGTTCATCCCTTTGTTGTCTTCTCACGGTTATGGTGTTTTCCTACTCAGTTCCCACTTTTTGCCGTCTATTACAATCTACCATCTACTAAAACCCTTTCCCTGGTTCTCTTCCCCCTACCTTTGCACTGGGCATCTTTCTCCCCATGCAGGCAGGTGGCAATGGTCTGCCTGCTGCTGCCTGCTTGAACTACATGGAGGGATGCTCTGCCCAGCACCAGGTGAGTGGGGCAGAAATGAAGCAAAGACATCATTGACAGAATCCCAGCTCTGCTTGTGGCTGCAGCAGGAGGTTTCCACAGTAGCCAGAGGGGAGGTAGAGGGGTAAGACAGGTTAACAGCTGTTTTTGCAGATCCCAGATGCCTGAACAAGCGCTGTGCATCTGTAGCTGGGCGTGAAGCACAAGGAGTCCTGGAGCCATGTGCTTCCTTTCCCTGCTACCTCGCCACTTATGTTCTGCTTTCCCAGTTTAGAAGACCCCGGCTCAGGATCTCCCTCAGCTTCAGAAAAAAGAGGAAAAGCAAAAAAAAAAAAAAAAGAAAAAGAAAAAGAAAAAAGATTGTTCTGGCTTTTGAGGCATGCGATGTAGTGTGGGAGCAGCAAACCCTTGGCGCAGCGGTCGCAGAAAGCAGAGCCGTTTGCTGAGTCAGGTCCTTGATGAGTTGGCAGCTCCGCATCGGCCGTCTGGTATTCATTGTCGGCAACTTGCAGTCTCAACTTCCTACATCATCTCCTAATCCTCTAAAAGATGTGTTTCTCTGACTCAGAGCTGAGTGCGCTCTCACTCCCTGGCTGCTGAATGTGTGCCTTTCTGTGGAGTCACAAAACATTAGGCTGACCTGGCCCTCAGTGCTGCTGCTGTCGTGCCTGGATGATGTCTGTCTGTCCTGTGCTTAGAACATCCACTACTGAGTTTCCTCTGGGTTGTAGGCAGATGTCTCTAGCCCATACCAAATGGCTGGAAAGCTTTTCCTACCATCTAAAGTGTATTTCTGCCCTGTTTTCACTCTGCTATGGTCAGCGTGGCATGGAGGGGTGTTTTTCTTCTGCCATACCACTTCCACTAGTCTTGTCTTCTCTAGACTAACTAGCACCAAACCTTCAATCTTTCCTCCAGAATAATTTTTTTTGACCTCCTTGCTTTCCTCTTGGGGAAAGGCTGCTTGCTCATGATCCACTGTACTACAGGAGACAGTTTTTCCTTTGACAATCAGCATTTTCTCAGGGAGCAGGGAGATTTAATTGCAGGTAGTAAAAAGCTTTTACAGTTGAACTGGATTAAGCTTTTTTGTTACAAAAAAAGCGCAGTTTGCCCCCGTGTTCTTGGCTTGGCCTATGAATTTGGCTGTTGGTTCCATACACAAAAGTAAATCAATGGAACTGGCACTAACTAGCATGACAAAATAAGGAGGCAAGGAGTTCTTGAGAAAGAAAGGGTGTTTCTAACTCAGTATAATATCAAGAACTAACAGGTCTTCATATAATAATAAGAGGTTATATGACAGAACTTCAATTAATGTAAATGGCTACAGTTCTGTGATTGAGTCAGTGAGATATGTCAGTGGAAAATTTGTCTTTGTGCTGACATTTTAGAGACTTTAAAGGAAGAATATCTAGTTTTAAAATCACATTAGGTTAAGGGTTTGGGTTTTTTATTTCATGCTGTTGGGTTTTGTTTGTTTGTTTTTTAATTAATGTTACTGTGCCAAGAACTTCAACAATTTTTTATGTTTGCTTGTTTGCTGGTGTGTTTAAACTGAGCCTTTAAAATCGCTGATTATCACCTATTCATGGCATCCAAATACAGACCTCAATTGTTTGTGCAAGTTCCCCTGTGCCTGGGGGAAAGAAAATCCTGTTTAAGAAGACAAGTAAAATGCCCTGAAGCTGTATTTGGAGATTAGGAAATGTTAGTCTGAAGGTTATTCTGAAGTGAGGAAGAAAAAGGCAGGTTCATGTAAGCACCATCTTGATAAGTGCTATTACCTCCCTCACTCCTGCAGGTGTGTACTTAATCAAAGTGCTGCTGCTGTACCCTTTTCTGGTCCTAATTCAAATATGCACTAAGTAGAAATAATGCTATTTGCACTTACACACCTGCACAGCAGCAGAAATACTCTACAAGCATCATCTACAGAATTACAATAGGGACATTTTTATTGCTGATTAAATATTCACTTTATGCAAAAGCAGTATAAAATTACATCAAGTGTAAAATGTGTTTCGTAAAAGCAGTTGCTACATTTAATAAACAATTTTGTTAGAGATATTTTCCATTGAACTAGAATCAATTTTAAGTTCTTTAAGTCCTTTCCCTATATTGTCTCACAGTACAAGGCAGCAGTTGATTAGTGGCACAATTGACTGATTTTGTTGTGTCCTAACTTAAAAGAAACAGTTATGGAATTGTAAAGTAGAAAAACGTGCATGTCTGTATATTGCTACAGTAGCTATCATTGAGATGATAGCATTAAATATCTAGAAAATCAATTACAAATAAACATGGAGGATAGTAATTTCTAGCAGTGCCTGGGTAACTTTTTATCTTTTCTCTTTGTGGGAGCATGCAACAAAGTTTTTCACTGCTTTTCCTTCTCCCACCCTGTTGTTACAAACCGTTGTGTGAAATCCTGTTCTGAAATTCTCCTTTTCCCGCGGTGTTTCAGTGAGAGTAATTGATCTCCTGGCCTTCTCCAAGGGGGACTGCTCTAGCAGAGCAGGCTCTCCTCATGTTATTTCAGGAGAATTATTTATGGGTAAAGAGCTAAGGAAATAGGGTTATTACTAAGGACTTGGGAATGGAGGAAGAACAGAACTGGAGGTTGTAAATTAAATAAAGAACGGGACTGAAGGAAAAAAAGCCCCACAGCAAGTCACGGGATCTGGTTCTGCTCTTGGTTCACACCAGTTTGCTATCAGTGACCTAAACACTTCTACACAGCTATGAGGTGAGCTTCAGAGTCTGTGTCAGTACTGTACATAATAGGTCGGAGAAAAAAAGTAGGCCTGGGAAAAAGAAATAATTGTGAAATAAGTGTACGTCCCAGGACAGATCTCCAGCCCTGGGTAAATGACATAAATATCACATGTCTTTTGGGCAGAAGTGATCTGGGCTTTTGGAGGATCTTGTGCATTTATTTTTTTTGGTGTTATGAATAATTGATAGTTATGTAAACTGTTACTACACTGGTTTCATTATTTTGTGTATGGCTTGCTTTTTTTTTTTTTCCTTGGTACTGTATATTCTTAGCTCAACCCAATACAGAAATACCAACCAGATTATCTCCATTTGCTGGATTTATGCTTCCATGAAAGGAATCCAGATCTTAGTATGGTGTTTAAGTGTTTTGAAATGAATTGCAGCCTTGATATCATGCTTTTTTGACTCACTATGTAGTAGACCCCCTAATTCAGAAAAGTGGCTTTTTCAGCCTGACACCCTTTCTTGTTTCAGGATAGATGAACAGACACTTTTCAGGAGAACTTTGGAAATTATAGCTAAGTTTATATCAGTCTGTTCTTGAATATTTTCAAAACCTGCTGTAAATGCTGTATCTTTTATGAATCATCCAAATGATCACTGAATGGGAAGCTGCAAGTACAAGTAATCCAGCCACAAAGTAATGATGAAGCATAATGAACTGCCATTTACCTGAGCGATTGATATTTTCATCTGAAGCTTCCTTTCTGTTCAAACATGTGGCTGAATTGCTTCCCCAGGATTTCTTTCAAAGATTTGAATCTCTTGTTGACTGAGTAATTTTTGTTTCCTGTAGCATTTCAGATAAATGAGATTGTACAGAGAGAAAAGCAGAGCTAACACCATTCCAGTGGAGAATTTCTTGGCTCCGCAAATTGTCTTTTCTCACTTCAGAGACTCTCCAAGTAACAGAATGTATAATATAGCTTTTTAATGTGCACATTGTTTCCAGCCTTCCTTCTAATGGCAATGCTGTAAATTGAACTAACCATTCGGTCATGTTTTAATAATTAACACTTTAACACAGAAGAGTCTTTTTGGTATCCTGTCATTGAGTGAAGTTTCATAGGTGATTTAAAAAGTCTGTTTTGTCAATTTATTCTGTAGTTGCGAGGAAAGAGATTCTAAATTAAACCTAATGAGCTATGGGTTTTTTTTTTAAAAGGGCCTCAACCAGACTTAATTTGTGCCTGTAATACTCTTGTGTGATATGTGTGGTTTTACTGCCTCTGTAGTAATGGCTCTGCAACAGTTGCTGCTCCTGTTGTAGCCAGAGGCAAAGCTTTGCCTCAGGTTGTGTTCCTGGTGCTGGAGGCACACTCTCTGCTGCCAGGAGGGATGTCTGCCTGGGATACAGCCAGTGACACCCTTTACCCCTTCCCAGTTTCATGGGAAACAGGGTGGTTTAGTAGATTTGCCAGACGTTTGGGTCTAAGTTGATTCACCAAGGTGTGACCTGATCCACTGGCTAGAAATTGCATTTCCTATAATATGATCAGGACATGTTTAACAGATAGGGTGTCAGGGCAAACCTTAGGGTGCTTTCCTACTGCTTCTTTGCAGGAGGTGTGTTTTGAGGTAGCAGGGCTTTCATACTCAGAAGTCATTCAGCAGTGCTTTATCTAAAGATAATTCACATGACTACATGTTGGGCACATACCTGAAGTACCTAAATTGAATGGCTATTCCTGGATTCATATCCATTTTCAACTGAGGGAAAGCATGCTCCAGTGCTTACTTGCACTTTGGGAAGTGAGAGAATCCACTGTGTAAAGAAGAAATAGGTGATTTGGTGACCAAATGAGAGATAAAATCCTGCACAGGAGAATGGTGTGCTGCTCAGTGGTGTACTACCAGAGAAATAACCGTTGGCAAAGATTTAATCCAGAAGAAAACTATCTACAGGGACCACACCCACAATATGAACCTCAATTGCCAAATAACCCACTCTCCTTATGAAATAAATGCATAACCACAATGCCGCAATGAAATGGAAAAAGCAATTTTGCCCAGAGAATATTGTTCCTAAAGGCACACAGGACAAAGCTCAGAGCCCACCACACCCAAAACCCAGCAGAACAGCAAGAAATGAAATGCCAGAAAAATAATACAATCTTGTAAAAAACCCTAACACACACACACACACACACACACACACACACACACACGTTCTCCCCTTCCTGCCCTTCTTCGCTTCCTTCTGTTTCTCATCCTAAGCAGATTTCCAGATAGCTGCTTAGCTGTATGGAATTTGTGAAGAGAAATCCAGATCCTGGGCATGAACAGCACCTCTGCTCATCAAAACTAGTCGCGATCCTTCAGCAAGTAGCTCAGCACCCAGCATGTAGACAGTACTCAGAGTACTGAGTACTCTGAAAGGAAGTGTAGACCCACATATTTTGTTAGACTGAAACTCTTGCAAAATGGTCTGCTCTCAGCTAGTCCTCTTCTGTCACTTTATGCTAGTCACCTGTTCCTGCTAAGGTCTGTCCTGCAGTCACAGAATACACAGTTTAAATGTAGGTTTTGGTCTTTTTTTCCAGCTAGCCAGGGTTTTTCTTAATAGAGATTGTTTTACAGCTGGTTTTAATACGCAAACAGTGAAAATATTCATGACGGTTATGACTTCTAGAAGTGTTCTCGATTGGCCTAATTCTGCACATGTTAAGATGGGCAATGAAAATCTTAGTAGCTTCAGCAGGAGCGAAGTTGAGACAGCAGTGAATCCTACTGGAAATCCTGTCTCTTGTGCTGGCAACTTCTTGTTTGTGTTGTTTTTTCTTTTCGTTACAATCTGAAATAAAGCTGACACCACTTTCCCTCTCTCTCCTTTTCTCTATCCAGTCATGACAATAGAGTGGGTGTGTCACTATTCCAGTATACTTCAGTGCCACAAACATTGCACCTACCTAACTGTCCCTTTAGTATCATATTTTTAATACTTTTATGCTGTTAATTAGGAGGTTCTTATAAAACCAGGGCAATAATTTTTTATTGTAATTTGACCTGTGTCAGAAGGCTGAACTCTGTGCAGTGAGGACAGATGGTTGGGCCACTGATGGCACTGAGGTTATCACAGTCAACATCCATGTCTTAGGAGGGGTACCCTGCTGAATGGGATGGGTAGAAGGAGCCTGGCATCACTCTGCAGCTGCTTACACACAGGCAAATGTGTTGGAATGTTGCTTAATGCCATCTACCAGGAGGAATGAGGCACCAGAAGTCTCCTGCATCCACTGCATTGAACATAGCCTTCTCCAAGGCAAGTTTGCTCAGGAGGACAGAAGACACCAGACTGATACCTCACCTCAAACCCCAAACATTTTATTTTGGCCTCCATTCCAGTGAAGAGTGGCATCTTCCAGAGCAACAGCACAGTCATAATAATGAATGAAGCTCCAAAGTCTCAAATTCTGCTCCCACCTGGCCAGTGCCCCAGCACTGCAATCCCCGGGTAGCAAAAGTCATGAGTCAGCTCCCCCTCCCTCCCCAGCAGCCTGCTCGAGTGCAGTCAGGTCATGTTTTCAAACTTTCCTTTGCAAACAGGAGGGATGGAAACTTCTTCTGCAGGAACGAAAGTTGAGGTTTGTGTTCGGTCTCTTCGTTCCAAGTTGGGACTCGAATACCAGCTTTACGTTTGTGAAACGCTGGATAAATCAGGAGACCTGGCAGCTTTGGGAAGTGTTTTTATGATGGTTTTTTTTGTGGGGATGGAGTCCAAATTACACCCCAGGATCTGAATGCTTGTGGGTTTGAAATTCAGCCTCCCACTTCTGAAGCTCTTTCTACTCTGAAATATATTTTGAAAATAGCGTAGAATGCATCTAAATGGCATAACACAATGCCATGAGCTGACAGTTTAAACCTTCCCAGGACTTTTTAGCATAAGTCACTAAGTGTAAGGTAGGAAGTAGGTTTTCTTGAACAACTACTGGATGCTTCCCTCTCTTACCCCAAAACATTACACTGGGTGTTAAAAATAGACTTCGGGTGCAGACAAACAGCTGGTCTGGGGAATAGCAAGAAGTATAGCTGTACAACTGCTCAGTGGCAGGTTGAGTTAGATTTTGTGGCACGCTGGGCTGATAAAGCGCCTTGTTTCTGGCACTTGAGCAGGAGTATCTAGAGCTATGTCAGGTATCTTTATGAACAGAAAGAAAAAGAAAGGATGAGTGCTGGGAGGTTGAAATGCAACACTTTCCTTTCCTTGACATGGGCAGTCTATGATCCTCTTCTTGAATATCCCTGTCTTTAGCTCTTAAATGAAAAGGTGGCTATATAGTTTCTTTTTCATATTTATATTTTGAAGAGAGAAATGAGGGAGTAAGACTCAATGCAAAACCAGTGCACTTTGGGATGAATGAATAATGGAAGAGCATCATCTCTGTGGCTACATGTGGCATTGTTTACTCATGTCACTGTGAATGATTAACGTGGAAAAGCTGCATTTGAACAAGTGAGATTGATGAGAGCTTTACAGGCTATTTTTGTGTAATTTAAAACAGTGCCTATAATGGATAGTAAAAAGAGGAATGAGGACGAGACAGCCAGTGCTGTTAGCTTTTCTCCCTCCTTATTCAGGCTTTGGTGGTGCCCTAAGTCTTTGAATGAAGGATGGAAGGAGAAAAACAGAAGGCTGGGGGAAGATTTTGGTCTTGACCACTCTGGCAGATGTGGAGATATTTGAGCTTACTCTTCCACATTAACCCTGGAGTTTTTAGTGTAGGGGGGGTTGGGTGATGGTGGGTGCACTACACTTGAGCTGTCTGGGGGACAGCTTGATATGTGTTGGAGGAGAAGGGGTGTGCCCAGATGCAATTTAACCATGTTTGCCTGGGTTCAAATTAATAATTCACAGTGTTGATGCTTTCTATCTCCTGTGCAGTGTTCCAGGGTACCAAGATAAGTTTCATCTGAACCTCATCCTGTTAAAGAGGTGGGTGTTATGCTGTGTTCAGGGGTGTCTACTAATGTGCCTATCTCTGTACTTCAGTTCTTCATACCCTGCAAATGTGTCTTTAAGGTTACTTAAATCTGAATGCCCAGTTTTAATAGTCATATGAAGCAAAAGACAGGTTACAGGTAAGGGTCTTTTATAACCCAGCAACAATTTCTATGAGATAAAAGGAGCTGTTCCTGAAGCATCTGTTAATAATTTGTAGGAAACATGGGAAATAACAACAGCCAAAAGGCAACCAAGAAACTTATCATGGATGACTTCAACCCAAGGGCCATTTGCTGCTGATCTCTTGTGGCCAATAACAGATTTCCTTAGTGTTTCTATAAATAATAACGTTGTCTTCCCAAAACAGGAAGTCCCATATCCAGTACAAAGTAACCTGATAGTGGAATTAAGTCTGCTGAATGAAAACGTGTTAGTTACAGACCCCCAAAAGCACAGTTGCTGAGGTACCAGAGATCACAGTCAGTCTAAATTTACTTTATACAAATGAAATAGGGCATTAATAAAAAAATCTGCACTCCTTGGAACATTAATAGGGACAATTTTCCAAAGCTTAAAGCATTTTCTGGCATAACAGACTGAGCATATGCATCTTAAATGGGAGGACGCTGAGAAAAATACAGAATGTTCAAATTGTGATAGTTGTTCCAAACTCCAAGATTCAATCAATAAAAAAAGGTAATGTAGAACAACAATAATAAAATTCCTTAGTTAAACAGGAAAAAAAATAATAAAACATTTAGAAATATATTAAGAGCAACAACAACAACAAAAAAAAAGGTCTGCTCCCAGTGAAGTTAAAAAAAGAGAAGGTATTTTTTAAAGCCTGTTAAGAGCCAAGACAGTTCTCTGCCAGGTAAAAGCTGAGTGCTAGATACATATGATACAATCATGAAATCTGATACAAAAAGACAAAAAAGGCTGATAAATACTTCTTACTTGGATTTATCTGTGCCCATCTGAAATGCTAAGTTGTGGGATAGGAATTTTATTAGCTGTAACCAAGAGGGATATGAACAATTTGCTAAAATTAAACACTTAGCTTATGCCATGGAGACGTGAATTTATTACCTGAGGCATTTTCTGAAGCATTATTATTTGTTTCTAGCATAAATGTGAGAATGAGGGACTTGTGAAGTTTAGCTATACAATCCTTGCCATTTTGTTATCTGTAGATGAGCCAAATGACTACGGAACAATAGATGTTCCCCCAAACTGTGGTTAATGGGTTCTAATTACGAAGGCAAAAAAAAAAAAAAAAAAGAAAGAAAAATCAAACCACGAAACCCGGGCCTCTTGGTCACTGATCATAAGACCAAAAAAAATAAGATTTCTGTTTTAATAGTCTTTTTAATTTTTGTTTTAGTGGTCAGTGAGAAGCTGTCTGTGAGAGCCAGGAGAAGCTTTAGCAGCCCTGGCTTTCATGGGTGATTTACCATCTCAGTGAGCAACATGGCAGGGCACAGGCAATCCAAGAAGTTTTGGGGAGTTGCAAGGACTATTTTCTGACACTAGAGATTCACAAGCCAACTAGGTGAGCTGACCTGTTAGGCCAGCTACACTCTAGCTAGTGGCAAAAGAGAGAAGACAGTGTTACACTCCTCACAGAGGTACACAAGGATACAAGGCAAGGACAGAAGTTACAACGAAGGAAGTTCGGATGGCTATCAGGAAAAATTTTTCTCAGGAATGTGGTGAAATATTGGCACAGATTACCCTGAGGGGCTGTAACAGCTCTGTTCTTGGAAGTGTTCAAAGACTGATTGCACTGAGCAACCTGATCCAGTCGGACCTGTTTTGAGCAGGCTAGGCTAGATTATGTTCAATGTTCCAACCTAAATTATTCTAAGTCAGTGGTTAAACTGATTGTTTTGTTGTTTAAACCTAGAGAAGTGCAGGGAAACAAAATGAATGAAAAATGAATTTTAAAATAAGATCCAGTATAACAAAAGAACAATGTAATTGGTGGAGACCTCATAGCAGCCTTCCAGTGTCTGAAGGGGGTCTATAAGGATGCTGGGGAGGGACTGTAGTGATAGGACAAGGGGATAACAGGTAAAAACTTAAACAGAGGAAGTTTAGATTGGGTATAAGGAGGAAGTTCTTTACTGTGGGGTGGTGAGGCACTGGAATGGGTTGCCCAGGGAGGTTGTGAATGTTCCATCCCTGGCAGTGTTCAAGGCCAGGTTGGATGAGGCCTTGGGTAATATGGTTTAGAGGTAAATGCTTCATCCCTGGAAGTGTTCATGGCCAGGTTGGACAGAGCCTTGGGCAACATGGTCCAGTGTGAGGTGTCCCTGTCCATGGCAGGGGGGTTGGAACTTAATGATCTTAAGGTCCTTTCCAACACCAAATATTCTATGATACTATGATTTCTGAAGTGTATAATATCACTTTAGCATACACACTCTGTAATGAAGGTAATCAAACATGGGACTAAAATACTGGATAAGACAGCAAACACACTGGTTCTCAGAGTATTTTAAAATTGCAAATCTATCCCTAATGTAGCTGCTTGCAGAAAAATAAATCAAAGAATCATAGAATTGTTTAGGGTACAAAAGACTTTTGAAATAATTTGGCTTTAAACTGACACACTAAATATGGGGTTATAATTACCTTGGAATCCAGAGCAAGATTCAGACCTCCTGAAATCTTCATGAGATTTGACCCAAGGAATTCAATGGCAAGCTCTGAGCATGGTGACCGGTCTCCTGGTTTGAAGAGGCAAACATTTATCTCCTAACAGAGATTCCTTAAGCTTTCTGAGGAGATAGATCATAGAATCATAGAATAGTTAGGGTCCCTCCCCAGCATCCTTATAGGCCCCCCTTCAGGTACTAGAAGGCTGCTATGAGGTCTCCATGCAGCCTTCTCCAGGCTGAACAGCCCCAATTTTCTCAGCCTATCTTCATATGGGAGGTGCTCCAGTCCCCTGATCATTCTTGTGGCCCTCCTCTGGACTTGTTCCAACAGTTCCATGTTCTTTTTATGTTGAGGACACCAGAACTGCACACAATACTCCAAGTGAGGTCTCATGAGAGCAGAGTAAAAGGGCAAGATTACCTCCTTCGACCTGCTGGTCACACTCCTTTTGATGCAGCCCAGGATACGGTTGGCTTTCTGGGCTGCAAGCTCACACTGCTGGCTCATGTTCATTTTCTCATCGACCAACACCCCCAAGTCCTTCTCTGCAGGACTGCTCTGAATCTCTTCTCTGCCCAGCCTGTAGCTGTGCCTGGGGTTGCTCCGACCCAGGTGTAGGACCTTGCACTTGGCATGGTTAAACTTCATGAGGTTGGCATAAGCCCACCTTGCAAGCGTGTCAAGGTCCCTCTGGATGGCATTCCTTCCCTCCAGCGTATCAACCGAACCACACAGCTTGGTGTCATCGGCAAACTTGCTGAGGGCGCACTCAATCCCACTGTCCATGTCACCGACAAAGATGTTGAAGAATACCAGTCTCAACATCGATCCCTGAGGGACACCACTCATTACTGGTGTCCAGCTGGACATTGAGCCATTGACCACAACTCTTTGTGTGCGGCCATCTAGCCAGTTCTTTATCCACCGAGTGGTCCACCTATCAAATTGATGTCTCTCCAATTTAGAGACAAAATGTTTCCCTTATACTGTTAGCACTCCAGATCTTGCCCTTAGTGAAATCCCCTAGTTTCAGATTCTTAAGGCTACCTAGCAAACTAATCCAGACTGCTGCTACCTGATAGTAGCTTTTATGGTTGTTATCTAGTCATAGGTAACACTTTCAAACGAGATGGATGTGTTGGGGCACAATTTGAGTAAAACCACTTCTGGAAATATTTACACCACACACTCAAAGTCAAGTCCAGTGGATTTGTTTTCCCTTGCATAAATTTAATTTGTCTATCTCTTGTCATGAAAAGCGGCGCTTTGGGCAGAAATCTTTAGTGTGTGAGGCAAAACCAAACAGGTTGATCGTTTCCTCTTTTTTTTTTTTTTTTTTTTGCATCAGCTCGTATTAGCTAATGAATCCTTCAACTGTGATTTCCATACATTATGAAACTGAACCAGACTGAATTTGTGAGATAGATACAAAGTGTCTGAAGCCCATTAAGCACACTGCAACCACTTCAGCTAGGCAAGACCTTCTGTGTTTTGTTGATCTGTCTGCCTTTGATTTAGATGTAAAGGCTAAACTGATTCGGGTTCTTGTACCATTTCATAAGAGCCCACAGATTAGAAGAATATATGTGTCAGAATTTGATCTGTTCAAACGCAGAGGTTTGAAAAATCAGCTGAAATGTTTTTTTGAGAAGACCTGGTTCTTGGCTCAGTTAAATTTCCAGTATTTGGGGCTTTTACTTTCCTTCTCCAATAAAATAGCTTTCACCATGCAAGAATGAAAGCCCTTATCTAGTTTTCTAAACCCTTCATCTTGATGTGCTGCTATATGTTACTACTGTGATTTCTCAAGGAGTAATGTGATAGTTTCCAGCAGAGGAAGTCTATCCGTACTTAGCCAAAATATAGCATTTGGAAAAGTAAGCTATATGTAATTTCTTTAAATGAGACAAACGTAATCAGAATGCACATATCCATCCTACTTAAGCTTCCCTTAAAATTTTATAGACAACTCAGATCAATATGCTATAAAGGACAGCAGGAGAGACAAGGTGTTGCCCTCTATGTCAATGACTAACTGGAGTGCATGGAGCTCTGTCTGGGGATGGATAAGGAGCTGACCCAGAGCTTATGGGTCAGGATTAAAGGGAGGGCAGGGACAGGGGACATTATAGTAGGGGAGTGCTACAGGCTGCCCAACCAGGAAGGCTGAGCAGATGAAGCCCTCTATAGACAGCTAGAAGCAGCCTTATGTTCACAAGCCCTGATACTCACTGGGGACTTCAATCACCCCAATGTTTATCAGAGGGACAATACAGCAGGGCATAAGCAATCCAGGGTGTTCCTGGAATGCACTGATGATAACTTCCTTCTCTAAGTGATAGATGAGCCCATGAGGACAGGTGCTGTGCTGGACCTTGTTCTCAACAACCAGGATGGGTTTCACTAAGGACAAATCATTCCTGATTAATTCGGTGGCCTTCTACAACAGAGTGATAGCAGTGGTGGAAAACTGAAGAGCAACTGATGTCATCTATCTAGACTTGTTCAAAGCATTTGACTCTGTCCCACCCAACATCCTTGTCTCTAAATCAGAGACACATGGATTTGATGGATGGACCACTCAGTGAAGAAGGAATTGGCTGGATGATTGTATTCAAAGGGTAGCAACCAGTGGCTTGGTGTCCAATTGGAGGCTGGTGATGAGTGGTGTTCCTCAGGGGTCAATAATAGGGCTAGTGGTGTTTAACATGTTTGTTGGCAACATGGACAGTGGGATTGAGTGCTCCATCAGCAAGTTTGATGCTATGGGATTCAGCTGAAACACATAGCTATGACACTGAGCTACTTGGTTTGGTTGATATGCTGGAGGGAAGGGATAGCATCCAGAGGTACCTTGACATGCTTGAGAGATGGGCCAGTGCAAACCTCATGAAGTTCAACCAAGCCAAGTGCAAGGTCCCATACCTGAGTTAGGGCAATCCCAAGCACAATACAGGCTGGTCTGAAAACTGGATTGACAGTAGCCTTGAGGAGAAGGGCTTGGGGGTGTTGGTTGATGAAAAGCTTAGCATGATCTTTGGAGTGTGCTCTTGCAGCCCAGAAAGGCAACTGTATGCTGGGCTGCATCAAAAGAAGCATGACAACAGGCTGAGGAAGGTGATTCTCTCACTCTACTTGCTCTCATGAGACTCCACCTGGAGCACTGCATTCAACTGTACAGCTCCCAACAAAAGAAGGACATGAAACTGTTGGAGTGAGTCCAGAGGAGGCCTACAAAAATGACTGGAGGGCTGGAGCACATCTGCTAGGAAGAGGGGCTGAGAGATTGTTCAGCCTGGTAAAAAGACCTTCAATATATGGCAACCTTCCAGTATCTAAAGCTAGGCTACAAGAAAACCAGAGAGAAACTTTTTACAGTCCATGTAGGGATAGGACAAGGGGGAATGGCTTTAAGCTGAAAGAGGGAAGATTTAGATGAGGAAGAAATTCTTTACTATGAAGGTAGTAAGGCGCTGACTCAGGTTTCACAGAGAAGCTGTGGATGTCCCACCCCTGTCAGTGTTCAAGGCCAGGCTGGATGGGGCTTTGAGCAACCTGCTCTAGTGGAAGGTGCCCCTGCCCATGGCAGGGGACTGGAACTAGATGATCTTTCATCTAGTTGGAATCACTACATGATTCCAACCCAGACCATTCTATGATTCTATGATTCTGCAATTCTATGATAAAGGTGAGACTATGAATTCGCATGACCCAAAGTGGAAAGAATGAATTATAGGTCACAAGTTCAAGCTCTTCTAACATGAGATTTATTTAGCTGTAAAAGAGATGTGATGTTTTGAGAGGAACACGGCAAAAGTGACATCGCCTGAATGTAGAGTAGGAGCTATTTTTGCCAGCAGAATAATGCAGAGATTTTGGTGGTTGCATCTTTCTCAAGCTGCTGATTTAATTCCTGCATTTTTCAGCTGTTGTTTTAAGTACTAGTGAAAGATTGTCTTTTTAAAAACACTAATTCCCACCTGCCTGGTTTTCTTCATTGAACTGTCAACAAATGTCTGCAATGAAATTTAGGAGCAATTTTACATGAAATGTTACACTTAAATTTGAAAAATACAAATAATCATGTTCTTACACGTTTTCCCCTTGCTTTTATTATTATTATTGTTGTTGTTGTTGTTGTTGCTTCATGCTCCTATTCCTGTTTAGATGTTTGTCCACTGGACAATTTTCAAAGGCTCCAGGGCTCAGTCCTTTGGTCTGGACTTCTGCAGATGCTCAAAGGAATAATACCAGCAGCTTTGCCTTCTCACAGAGGATGACTTTCAGCAAAAGGAAGGGGAACTTGAGTTTTCTGGAGTTTGTCAATAAACCTCTAGGTGAAACTGAAGAATTATGTTTGCACTTCAGGTCAGATCTGCTGAGAAATGCTTGTGAACACCATTATGTTGGAGAAATGTATTCAAGAACATTTCATCCTTGTGAAAATATTACCCTGTTACAACCGCCAAGGTCACTAAGACCCAGAGTAATATGCTGGTCACAAAAGTTAAAGATGCCTGGCGGCTACTGTAATTAAATTATGAGTGCTAGGAGAATAGGGGAAGCAGTTTTCCCACAAATATTTATTTGAATTTTAAAGGGACTGTAGGCACGGCCATGCTCAGAAATACTTTAAGTTCTGGGTTGTTTTTTCTTCTCCTTGAAAACATTCAGATACTGAAGCTGGATGTGAGTGCCCAGGCTGTGCCAGTTTCCACAGCCTTTCGCTTCATCCCAGCTGAAGAACTGAAGCAACATGTCTCAGGTTTGCATCACGTTTGGGATATTTGCAACTATTCGTTTGCATCTTATGGGCAAAATCCAGAGTATTGCCTGAGTGAACTAACAGATAGATAGAACAAGAAATGTATTTTAAATTCCCACCAGGGCTTGTTTGTGGATGAACCACCAAAATAAAAGAACAGTGACATTTGGATAAACTGCCTTCATAATCAATAGCTACTTGTTTTCATATCAATGGATGTCTTCAGGGAAAAACTTTAAAATTCATATTGCCTGTCCATTTGGAAATGCTCTTTTGTTTGCTTTAACTTCTGATTTTTAGATTTCAGTTAATTTTGGTTTTTTCCCTCCTGAAGTCCTGAGTTAGCAAGTTTACAGGCAGGTACATGAAATATCCAAACCCCAACTACTTTAGACCCCGGTATAAAGTGAAAAAGACATCTTCTGCTACTTTTCTGTGGTTGTGATTACATGAAAATCCACGATACTGAATGAAATCAGGAGATGATGTCAAAACACTGAGTGCACATGTATGCAAAACTGAGGTGTAAGGGATGGCAATAGAATAGGTTTTGGTGGCATATAGGATAGCTGTGCCTCCAGACTAGGTGTTTAACAATTTTCTATTATTGTTTACAATGCAGAGATATAGAAGTTAAAAACATATACATCAATAAATGGCAGAAACCCTCCAGCTGTGTCTCATATGGCTTTTTAATGCAAACTGTATAAAGAACATCCAGCGTCTTAAAGTACAATTAACCTGCAGCTAGTTGAGGGATTAAACATGACTATTCTCAACTTGAATGACCCTTTCCCCTAAGCTGAGCTGCCCACTTAGCGCCCTTAATAAATACAGGGATAATTTAAACCATGTGGCTGCAAATTGAAAACATGGGCTTTTGAACTATGTATTTTCTTTCTCATGTTGAAACTCCTCCCTGGAGATAGACTCAAGTCCCATAATCTTGTAAAAGACAAATCTGTGTATCTTTTTTATTAAGTGTTTCATGATATATATTTTTTCAGCTCCAGTGCAGTGGATGCATCTGAAAGATGTATTCTGTTGACAGTACACCATACCCTCAAAGACTCTTGATCCATTTATCAACTCACACTAATAAAAGAAGGATAATATTTCTATAAAAAAGAATGGATTTTAAAAGCAGCTTGACAGCTTGGTAGACTACATCAATTAAGTATACAGAGAAATTGAAGGAAAAATGGGGATCTGACTTTCTCTGCTAGCTTTAGGATTAATAAAAAAAATATTTAATCTGCCCTTCAACAGGAAAAAAATAGAGCTCGTTCCCGGCTTGCATACCTTGTGGTTTGAGCTGAAGAATGTTACACTCAAGTCTATATTCAACTACTGGTTTAAATTATAGCCTTTAAAAAGTAATCTACCATTCACTTTAATCAATATCAACAATCACGGAGTCAGTTGGAAAAAAAACAAACACAACACAACATGCTAATGTGAAATTAAAAAATGTTTCTGTCCGTTGTTTTTTTTTTTTTTTCCTTAAAAGACATCAAAGCGTTGCATCTATTGGCAGCTTTGGTATTCAGTAACCTTAAGCTTCTTTCATGTTGATCCAAGGAAGGTTCACAACCAGTTTTCTCTAGTTGGTGGCCCATGAGACACATCTGGCCCCATCATTTCATCTGTGGTCAGGAGAGACACAAAGTGCTCTACTAAACTATTTTACCACAAATGCTCTTTAGTCCCCTCTTCCCCTGAGACAAAATCCTTGTACTTGCCTTCCCTACCACTATTTTGCTATTTATCCCCACAGAAAAAGTAGTGGTTGAGGTTGGTCTCCAGCCCTGGGTCAGAGAAAGCACCTTTCAGGATTCAGTCTTGAATCCTGTTGGGTGCCTTGGCCAAGCCTTTTCCTGTTTAAACTGGCAGTGCTGATGCAAAGTATCCTGTCCTGCTGATGGAATATTCTTGCCCTCAGCTGAAAGGTCCAGATGTCACTGAAAACAGGGTAGTGGCAAACCAAAAAGTAAAGGAGAATGTTTTGCTCTGCAGGTCTTACGTGCAAGGACTTGTATGCAGCTGAAATGATTCAGCGTTACATAGAAGACAACAAATCTGGCCTCTGAGGAGTCCAATGGGCAGGTTTGCGAATCTCCAAGTGCATGTGTTGTGTTTGTCTGTTGAGTTGGTGCCAGGGATCATTTGTATTAGTTAGAAACTTGTCTTCATATTGTCAGACTGGAATCTGTGCTTGGATCAGCAATATGTCTCTTCTACTTATGATTTGCTGGAACAAACTGAGTAATATGAGGGCACAATATACCAAGGGTTTATGGTAAACTGTTAGATTTTGGCTCATAAGGTAAAGCAGTTGCAGAGACAACATTTTGTGAAGTATATTCCCCCTGAACAGTAACATTCATTTCTGTTTTGTTACTCTATTACACTACCACTAGCTCTACAAAGCTCCTCTGCATAACACAAATATGCAGCAAAGTCTGACAAAATGTAGTCAATTGATGGCTATTATCAAAGGTGTGGAGGTTTTTTGACTGCTTTTCTATCTTCTAACAATACGTTGAATATATTTGGACTGAGTCGTGTCAGAACTATAGCTCCTATCCCCCAGCTCATGTTCCCTATTAGTGGGTGAACAATCCAACGCTTGATGAATTCTGCTTCACAATGATAGGAAGAGCTGACATTGAAGGATCAAAAAGTGATGTCGCTATGAACGCTTGGCCACCACAAGCCAGTTATCCCTGTGGTAACTTCTCTGACACCTCCTGCTTAAAAACCAAAAAGCCAGAAGGATTATGAGGCCCTGCTTTCACGGTCTGTATTCATCGTGACAGAGGTTAGTTTTACCCTACTGATGATGTGTTGTTGCAATAGTAATCCTGCTCAGTACGAGAGGAACCGCAGTTCAGACCCCTGGCGTGTGGACTTGGCTGAGGAGCCACTGGCACGAGGCTACCATCTGCGGGCTTATGACTGAACGCCTCTGAGTCAGAATTGCGCCTAGACGTTTGATGTTGGGATGTTGCATCATCGGTCGCTCGAGATTGACCCAGGAAATGAGAGTCTTGTTCAGAATGTGTGTGTTAAAGCCCTTCCTGAATCTTTGTTAGTGAAGACAGGCCTTCCTCATGGGAGAAGGAAAACTCCTATCTTCAAACCCGGGCTGATGGAGCTCGTCTGGCCTTGTCAGGTCTTCATCTCAGAGAAGGACACTCTTACATAACCTACGACCTGAGGACTTTGCTGTCACCGTCCAAGCTCGCTAGGCCGTGGCAGTTAAACCTCAGGTGTAAACGGTGGGGCCAGTTCTGCGCAAGCTGCGCTTCACCTAAAAAATCCACTGGGCAGGCTGGAAGGGCTCACTCTCCCTTGTCTGTATGGACAGGCGAGGGTCAAAACAAGGTGCATGGGAAGCCACAGATCCAACCTTGCATGCAGGTGAACCAGGGCATGGGTCACTTGAGATTACGCAGGAGATGACAGTCCTGGTTGGACACTCCCTAAGCTGCCTTTTTTCCAACCAGATTTGCATATCCCACATGCCCTTGGTCATCGTGCTTGTAGTAAGCATGGTTAAAGCCCTTCTTAAATCTTTGCTTGCGAAGCCAAGCCATCAGTAGCTCCTATCCCACTTTCATTGAAAGAGTTGTCCACAGTGTATTTCTTATATTTTTTCCATCTTCCCTTTCATGAGGGTGTAGGATAAGTAAGGAGAACTCAACACCTTCCTATCTTAAGATGAGTTTGTGCAGGAACTGATGCATGCAGTTTCCATATCTGCAATGCCCAGGGGCCCTGCAGAGCGATGCAAGTAGCAATCCTGTTCACCCATGGGAATATAGCAATTGGGATTTCAGTATTGCTCGTCTGTGTCACTGTGTAGAGCCATGAGTGCAGTGAGGAATTTGCTGTTAATGTGCTGTCAGCTTTTTCAAGTTGCTTTTTGAGTTTTTAGAAGGTGGAAGAGGTTGATGGACATTACTAAACAATACATATTTTTCACAAGGCTAAGAAATGATAACTAGCAATATTTCTTGACTAACCAGGAATGCAGCAAATACATTTTTCCTTTATATTTTTTTCAGTGTTTATTGCTTTAAATTTTATGACTGTACAATCATAGAATCATAGAATACTTAGGGTTGGAAAGGACCTTAAGATCATGAAGTTCCAACCCCCCTGCCATGGGCAGGGACACCTCCCTCTAAACCATATTACCCAAGGCCTCGTCCAACCTGGCCTTGAACACTGCCAGGGATGGAGCATTCACAACCTCCCTGGACAACCTATTCCAGTGCCTCACCACCCTAACAGGAAAGAATTTCCTCCTTATATCCAATCTAAACTTCCCCTGTTTAAGTTTTAACCCATTACCCCTTGTCCTACCACTACAGTCCCTAATGAAGAGTCCATCCCCAGCATCCCTATAGGCCCCCTTCAGATACTGGAAGGCTGCTATGAGGTCTCCACACAGCCTTCTCTTCTCCAGGCTGAACAGCCCCAACTTTCTCAGCCTATCTTCATATGGGAGGTGCTCCAGTCCCCTGATCATTCTCGTGGCCCTCCCATGGACTTGTTCCAACAGTTCCATGTCCTTTTTATGTTGAGGACACCAGAACTGCACACAGTACTCCAAGTGAGGTCTCACGAGAGCAGAGTAGAGGGGCAGGATCACCTCCTTTGACCTTCTGGTCATGCTCCTTTTGATGCAGCCCAGGATACGGTTGGCTTTCTGGGCTGCAAGCGCACACTGCTGGCTCACGTTCATTTTCTCATCGACCAACACCCCCAAGTCCTTCTCTGCCGGGCTGCTCGAATCTCTTCTCTGCCCAACCTGTAGCTGTGTCTGGGATTGCTCTGACCCAGGTGTAGGACCTTGCACTTGGCATGGTTAAATTTCATGAGGTTGGCATTAGCCCACCTCACAAGCATGTCAAGGTCCCTCTGGATGGCATTCCTTCCCTCCAGTGTATCAACTGAACCACACAGCTTGGTGTCATCGGCAAACTTGCTGATCCCACTGTCTATGTCAGCAACGAAGATCTTAAACACAGATCCCTGAGGGACACCACCCGTTACTGGTCTCCAGCTGGACATGAGCCACTGACCACAACTCTTTGTGTGCAGCCATCCAGCCACTTCTTTATCCACCGAGTTGTCCATTCATCAAATTGATGTCTCTCCAATTTAGAGAGAAGGATGTCATGTGGGACAGTATTGAACGCTTTGCACAAGTCCAGGTAGATGACATCAACTGCTCTACCCCTGTCCATCAGTTATGCAGCCCCATCATAAAAGGCCACCAAATTGGTCAGGCAGGATTTCCCCTTGATTCATACTTTCATGTATTTAACAGCAGGGTGGCATATACGGTTTGCTGGCAAATGAAATCTCTGCTCATATGTCAGAGTTACATCACCTCCATGGCTTCAGGAAAGCTTTCATGATAGCAAGTGACAGGAAGGTTGCATTACCTCCGTCAGAAAGGCTGCCAGATGATTGCATACTCTTAAGTTACACATATGATATGGAACATTCTAGATGTGGTTCAGAACTTTGCTGAAGGGGCCTTTTCTGAGTTTCTAAAATTGCATTTATTCTGTGGGTGCTTTCTTTTGGACTTGTCTCTGCAGTTGTCTTTCTTCCACTTTAGTGCTGTTTATATACCTGAAGAATACCTACTGTCAACAAATAAAAAGAAAGATGTTGATGACTGCAGTTGATTGAGCATCATCTGCTAATTAACAAAGTTTAAGTTAACATTTCTACCAAATCCTCCAACTTTGAAATGGAGATTTGTCTTGATTTAGTTTATTCCTTATGGTATCAAAACGTGGTGACAGCTTAAAAAAGAAAAATAACATGCTGCTTCAGGGAGCAAAACCAGAGTACAGCATTTTTAATGGTTTTAATTATATTACAGCACTGCTGGTTTTTTTTCTAAGTATTCACTCCTCATATTTTTCTTTTGTTAGTAGCCAGTTGACAAGGGGAAGCTCTTATTCCGTCTTCATATTATTATGTTCTGCTTTGTAAATTCCAGTTGGAAACATTTTGTTTATCAGAGCTATATGAAGAGTGGTTAAGTGGGTCTTCATTAGCTTCAGCTTTTGAAAGACCCGTTTGGTTAAGGAAGCAGCCTATCGCCCCTCTTTTTCTGTGGTCCTGTATTGATTCCTGCATTGATGCTGGTAGAAACTCCTGACATCTGTGCAGAGGAGAGAGATGACATCAGGATCCATGCATGGAAATCCTGCAGTGTGAAACATTTCTGTTTATGAGTAGTAATAATGAAACAGCTGAGCAAGAGTCAGTGCAACCCGACACAAACTGCTTTCAGGGCTTACGCGCTGCGTTTGGGTGCCAACCCCTGTAGCAGCGGTGCTAGCAGCTGACCACTCTGGGCCAGGTGGCATCTGTGGCCTGACACCCCAGCATAGACAAAGGACAGGAAAAGCAGTTTGGAGAAGATACTGTCTGGAGCAGAGGATCCACAGGTGTGAACTTGTGCAGAGTGGTTCCTCAAAACAAAAACAGTGGTATAAAATCACAGGTTCAAAGTAACATTTTGAGCCTGTGGTGAAACTTCCAGCCAACTCCTGTTAGGACCATTAAAAGTTCTTCTGTCCCTGGAATGTGCAGAAACCTCCCATAGACTTCAGGCCCAGCGAAACCCTGGCAAATATTCAGTACAATTGACAGTCCTGCCAATGTAGCTGTGGCAGGGAATTGACAAGAAGAGGAGTGGGTTTTTTTCATCTGGTTTGGGTGAAATCAGCCTAGAACTAAATGAGAGGGGAGGATAGGGAGAATTAGTTTGCCCTTTGCCAGGAAATCCTGCAATTTTGCCACCTCCAGCATGAAAAATTGCTCTATGGCTGAGATCCTGCCAAGGAAATGTTAAGTGCAAATTAGGTATCAAGGTTTGCATGTAGAGACCAGATCTTTAAAGATGTCACCTATCCATCTCATCTTCATTTCCTGTAGTTGAATGCTTGAAAGAGAAAATAAAGGAGCAACAAATTACAGGAATAGGGGAAAAAAATCAAAAGAAAAAGACTTCCGTCATCACAGCTGGTAAATTTATCCTTATTATGCTTCTGTTCCCCATGACTGTTTTCTGATTTGGAGCTTGATAGCCATATGTGATTTTTAAATATTCTTTAAAAATGTGCATATATATTTTTAATGCCTTTAATCTGCATGGATGTATCAACAGGCAGCAAACTTGCACAAGGAGAGTAAAAACCATGGGGTAGGCTGCTAGGAAACTGGAGATGTACCACCACTGAAAGTTGCTGCCATTGACCTGGCAAATCTTAAGGGATTGTCTTGATTCACTTGAGTTTGCTCCAGTGCAAGGAAACACACTGGATGATCTCTTGAAATCCACCCTATCCCTTCACTCTGTAATCTTATAATGGATTTTCTAGTGGCAGTATAGTGTTTGTTATTACTTTCTGCTGTGCCAAGTAATGCAGCAACGTTTGTGAAATGAAGCTTCTATTTAAATAAGCAGACACCCTGATGGGAACCCAAAGAGCAGCAAAGAGAGGTTTAGAAAACATAACCTAGAAGGAAAGGTTGAGAGAATGGGGCTTATTTTTCTGTAGAGAAGAGACAAAGGGGGACGTGACACATTTTCTAGAATGCAAAGGCTGTAACAAAGGGAACGGTGATTAAAATTGTTGCCTGTGGCTGTTAGGAAAAGGTCAACAGGAATTTAGCTTAATTTGCAGCAAGGAAGATTTGGGTTCCACATTACAAAGCAACTTCCCTGGTATGAAGTGACGAAACACAGCCTGCTTAGGGAGGCCATGGGTCTCTCCTCCACTCGTCTTCAAGAGCAGGTGAGAATAATATCTGTCAGGGGTCATATTCTTCTTATTTGCCACAGGATTACAGAAAATCAGATGCAACTGACCCTTTTTCAGTCTTTTGCCTATGAAACAACTGGGAGAAGTGGGCAAATTGCTACCACTGCTCACTCCTGGCAGAGTGGCTTTCAACTGATGCTTGTGAGAGGTAGTCCTCCAAAGTGGTGGTTTTCAGCCACCCCAGTTCTGCTGGCCTGCATGTCCCGGTGAGCTGGGCATATTCTCAATGCCTATAGCATCCTCGTGGGTGCTGGTCCCAGCTGGGTCCCTGTGCACCTTGTTCAGGCTGATTGCTAGATGCTGCAGTATGCCCAAGTTACCATTTCAAACATGGCCACCCAGCTGAGCTGTAGTCACCCATCACGGTTTGAAGAAAGCAACACCTCCCTTTGCCCAGGGATGAGGTAAAAACTGAGAATGACAGCTTCAAGCACTGGAAACGAAAGGGGTTATAGATAAGGTGAGGCCTGACAAAACATCCAGTCAGCTCTCAGCTCAGCAGCATGTAACTTGTTATAACCCACCAGAAAGCCTCGTCAAGACAGCTCCCACCACAATGCCTGGTGAGACAATATCCACTGGTCTGTTCGGGGGCCAACAAGAGCCCCTGGGATGCAGACTGCTGAGTCTGGCATGGCATTTCAGGAAAAGATTGTATGTGCTTTCTCTGTTCCCTCCCTCAGGGAGTGCATTTGGCAGCTTTTAGAGGTTCATACTAAGCTAGACAGGGCTTTAGTTCTCAGAAGAAGCACCGCAGAAGAGCAAAACAAGGGTTTTATCCTGTGTATGTCTGGGAGAGGCCGATTCGCCCCCACCTGGGTTTTTCCTTCCAGGTTTATGATTCCCATGTCACCCACCTGTAACACTAAGGCAAGGAGGTATGGCAACATAGGGTGTGAGTAGCCGGCTCCTGTTAAAACTGATGGGAAATTCCTCTTGACTTCCATATGAGGAGGTGAAAGCCATCACGTGCTGCCTTGGCCAGCTCCCTCTTTTGTCATTAAAACTTACTGGAAATGCAGCCTACATACCGATACCAGCACTTCTGAATCTAGGAGTTATTTCTTCTAATGACCACTAAAGGGAAATACTTGTAACACTGAAAAGCTGAATCCCCATTTTCCCTGCAGTAATAAAAGCACCATAAATAGATTTCCTACTCAGACATTACCTTATTTACAGCAATGAATTCACTGCAACGATTCAAATCCCAATAAACTATTCATTCTAGAAAACGGATTCCACTAAACACTTGTCGGGAACAATCATCGAGGAATTCAGCTTGATGCTAATCTCCAATACGCAGGTCTCAGGCACAGCAGCACCTGTACCCTGCTCCCAGCATGCAAAGAGATGTTGGTCCACGTCCAGAAAGGCCGAATTAGAACAGCAGGAGTTAAATGGTGCCTAACTGTAGGTCCCAAGGACTTCTGTTCTCCAGCATTACCCAGCTCTGATGGGAGCTGAATTTCACCCCCAGATGATGCCCCAGCATGTCCTGTTTGAGCTACAGCAGCAGCAAGGCAGGACAAGTAGTCCTCTGAGGAGGTCACCCCAAGGGGCATATGTGCCTAACCTCTGGAAGCAGTTGCTGGCACCTAAATAAAGGGGCTGAAGCAGGGTTTTGAGCAGGCAGCAGTGTCTGAAAGAAACAAGGTCCAGGCAGGGGACCTGAGGGGTGAAAGAGGCACGAAGGGAATGTTAGAATCCATAATGTCTCTGTTGAGAGTACTGATGGTAGCACATCCACCACGGAGACTGTGTGGAGCTGATCTCAAAGAGGTCTTTGTTACGAGGGTTTTGCAAAACAGCTGTGTATTTTTAAAGTTTTCATTATTAAAATATTTTGCAAAGACTTCTTGCAAAACTGCCCTGTTCTGTAGAAAGAGGCTTGGCAGGCCAGGATGCTGAAATGCCAGATCCATGCTTCAGCAGGTCCTGCAGCAGCTGACACAGGGCATAGTGGCTAATGACTCTGAACCATGCCAGCTCTGAATGAAAACTAGAGCTAATTTTAAGCTAATTCTATGCTGAATGTTCCTATTGGTCTGCCCACAGGGAGCTGTCTACAGATCATTTTAATCTTTTAATTTGCTTTAATGTTTCTGTGTTTCATTTTAGAATAGAGCAAGTCTTGCTTTTCAAGATCAAAATCTACTCTGAATTAATTTACAAACTAGGTAGTGTGAAGACCTCACTACACTAATGACTAGTGCCACTAGGATTTATATCTGAAGGGCATCTCTTTCTTGCATTCCTTTGAACACTTTGACTTACCTCCTGCAGTGAAAACACATTTTCAGGTCATCTTTAAATGGGAAATGAAACCAGAAACCAAACTAGAATACTTTCTGCATTTTATCAAATGTGATTTGACGTAAATAGGTAACTTTCCTGAGTTTCATATCTACATTTCTGTAACGTTTTTAACTCCTTCCTCTCTCTCCCCGCACACCCTGCCAGCTCTGGTTCATTTAATCTCTAAAATTTTCCAAACTTGTAATGTCAAAAGACAAATTTTAGCCCATGCAATAGTTTTCCAATCCTGTGAGCCATGGGAGACTGGGTTTTCAAAAGAAACCAGCTTTGCTGTTGGGACAAGACCAGACTCTTTGTATGCTGTAATAGAAACTAACAGAAAAACAATAACAAGAAAATTTGGGTCATTTCCACCCCCCAGCTACACCCTTGTGGCCCCATGATATTTATTCTGTTCTTCTCCTGAGTTAAGTGCTGAAAACCTTAATGCACCCACATAACTAAAGACAGAGCATTTTGATGAACAGTCTACCCTTGCCAAGATTTGGTCCTGATTTAACGTGGATAGTCTGCTACTGTCTTCTCGGTAAAGGATGTCTCTGTATGGACAGGTTTTGCCTCTGTAAACTCCTCTGGAGAAGGAGATATTGAAGCTGTTTCTGCCTCTGCTTAGTCCCTCCTGTGCATAATCAGGCATGCGACCTGCCATTCCCCTGTCATCATTTCAAGCTGCCGAATCAACAAATCTACATCACAAAGTCTTCAACTATATTTATGCCCTCCTGTTTTTAGTAATGTAGCAAAACCAGGACATTATCAAAACCTGGCTTCACACCCTTCCTGAGCTCTAATTCTGATTACCACTGGGATAGCTTTGGGAGTTGGCTCAAAACTGCTCCCTGGGATTGAAAGATGTCATCAATTTTTCTCCTTTATCACTGACCTTTTGGGAATGACAGCAAAGTGTCCTGTCCTGCTATGGCTGCTACTGTGCTCATAGCTGAGTAGCTGCATGGGCACCTCTGGCAGCACCTTATGCCCCAGGGTTCAAGCACAAAGGTGACAAGTTGTTGTCCTGGGTTCAGCAGTAGCAGTCATTTCTCTCCTTCTTAGTAGCTGATGCAGTGCTGTGTTTTTGACTTTCAGCCTGGGAACAGCGCTGATAACACCAATGTTTTCAGTTGCTGCTCAGTAATGTTTAGTCTGACCAAGGACTTTCTGAGTCTCATGCTCTGCCAGGGAGGAGGGGAAGCTAGGAGGAAGCAGAGACAGGACACCTGACCCAAACTAACCAAAGAGCTATTCCATACCACAGCATGTCATGCCCACTATATAAACTGGGGGCAGTTACCCGGAAGTGTTAGACCACTGCTTGGTCGGGCTGGGTATCAGTTGGTGGGTGGTGAGCAGTTGTATTCTCTTCCCTTGTTATTTCCCTTATCATTATTATTATTGGTGGTAGCAGCAGTGGTTTGTGTTATACCTTAGTTACTGGACTGCTCTTACCTCAACCTGTGGGAGTTACATTCTTTCGATTCCCCTCCCCATCTCTCCGGGAGTGGGGGGAGGAAGGGGGGGGAGTGAGAGAGGGCTGCATGGCTGAATTGCTGACTGGCTAAAACCATGACAGTTGTGTACTGGTATTTGGCAGAGCCAAAGCCTCTTCACATGTCACTTGTCTTTTCTACAGGGAGTTGCTTTGGAATTTGGAGGGCTTCGTTTTTCCCACATGTCCAAGCTCCTTGTGGCTAAACACTGTCCATGCCATCTCCTTGCTCTTAGGAGCACTCTCCTACTTTTTCTCCTCCACTCACAAATACTATCTTGTGAGTCTAGCAGCATGTGACCCTTATCTCATGTTGATTTTCCATAATTTTCCAGGGTCTTTATCAAGCCATCCCTTGTTCTTTATAACTGGATTTCTTCCAAGTATTGCTCTGCTGCCTTGCAGCTCTCTTGACAATATTTCTGGTTGTCTTCCACTGGGACACCAGGTCCCCCATATCTTTCATGCATGAGTTTTCTAGAATCTCAGACTTCTTGGCTGACTGATATTCCAGTCTATATTTTTATTCCCCAAAGTCTGTGCATTGTCATTGCAGCTCAGCTGTTTCCTTTGGTTTCTCATCATGAGAAATGACAAAGCTGTCTTTCACTGTAACTATTACTAGGTAATGCTTTACTCCCCTCACGCTTCTCATAGACTGGAAATTTTTTTTGTGTCTTGAATCAGTATCTTTATGTCCCTGGAGGTGCTTCTCCTCTGGATTTCAGGTGCCACTGTGAATGCTCATACAAGAAAACATTCACTCTGTGCATCTGTTACTTCCTTTTGAGACTTTGAGAGGGATGCCTTTTTCTGCTTTCTCTTGTGCTGTTTAGAAAGTGTTGTCATTTCATGCATATATGGGATTTGATAGTGCTCCTTGATATATGTAGCTCACTATGGGACTTTTCCTAATTAGGGGCAAATGTCATAGTTGACTCGAGCACAAAGAAGAAACCCCACCACCTGGTGGATTTACTACTTCTAATTTTTTCCTTTATTTTATACAAACAACAAGTTGTTATGGGCAGTTTTCTCACTGACACTGGCAGTTGCATTCTCCCAGTTTTTGCAGTGGGACTAGATTGGTCCTTTACACTGGGTCAGTCCAAAATCGCCATTTTTCTCTTCCATGTTCTTCCATCCATAGAGCCCTTTTAGTCCCATACTGCACCACATGCACAGCTCTCACTAAACTGCTCTGACCTCAAAGAAGTGGTTTGAAGGCAAGCGGGGTGCATCTTGACTCTGAGATGGTTAGTCCAGCAACAGCCTAGTCCTGAAGCAATACCGGCACAGCAGTCAGGAGCAGTAATTTTGCCCCAGCAAAGGGCAAATTGACCAAGGTAATTTTACTTTGATTTAGGTAACCACCCAGTGAAGGTGTAGCAGCAGGGAGCTGCTACCTGAATATTCAAAGTCCCTGGAGTGTTTCTGCTGCTGTTGTTACCACCTTTCCTCCTCCTGCTTTTATCCAGGCTATTTATGGCATATGTACCTGTGCTGGACTCACCCCACCTAGGATAACCCCACTTTGAGTCACCCTCAGCTTTTGAATCCTGAGTCAGGAATTAATTTGCTGCAAAGACTTAGGACTCATTTTGTGCATTATGGTCTTTATGCCCTTAAACCTAGGGGTGTACCCCAGCCCAGCACCTTTCTCCCTCTCAAAATGTTCTTTTACAGTTTTACCAACAGCACAGGGAGAAGAGGGCATGTTCTTAGCAGTGAGGCACCTGTCAGGAACCTGTTTCACAGACCACTTCAGAACTCATCCCTGGAAGAAATACGCCTTTTGAAAATGATAAAGGAGTTTGAGCTCTTCCTCCTTGCACAGACCCACAAACCAAAGCAACTTGACACTTCGAGCTATGAGATGTGCTAAAGGTGGCTTCTTCCTCTCCCCCCCCAACCCAACCCCTCTTTTTCATCTTTAAACCTGCTGCCCCTCAGAGCTGGTGGCACTCGTTTTGTGGTTGTCGCTTCTAACTGTCCATTTAGACCCAAGAGAAAGTGTCTTCTTCTAGAGGGGCTGCCCAAGGAGGGAGGTGCCGCATCCTTCTGGGAGACCAGGGAGCCATAGTGGGTTTAAAAGCAGTGTGTGCCCAAAGCACATGTCTCCCCTAGCCTGCCTGTGTTCAGCCATGCTGACTGTGGGCACCGAGGTGGTGGGCAGCTTGCCACTCTCCAGATGGACTTGCTGCCTCTAGTTTTCTTCCTTTTCTAAATTTTTTTAATTAATTTTTTTTATTTTTTCTTTTTTTTTTTATTTTTCCTTGCTGCAGGCCAAATCCTGATCCCAGGGAAGTCAGTGCAAAACCCTCATCTTGGGGACCCGGGTTTGGCCCTGTGTAAATGAGTCAGGGTGAAATGGCAAATGAGTTATGGTAGAATATTTGTACTGAGGCAGATAGGTGAAAACTTGAATCATGTCCCATGTAGCAGCTGAACTAACACTGAGTTCTCTGAATGCTGACTGAATTATCCATGCTCCTAAGATTGCACTGAAGCACCCAGACACATCTTTTCCCCTCAGAGTCTGTATGAAGCCCAACGTGTTAAGGTCAAGATCCGCACTCCAGAGAGAAGCAGATGGTCTCCTGAGTGATGTGTTTTCACTCAGTGAGCATGAATATGAAAAAGCCTTCTTATTTTCCAAGCATATGAAAGTCAGTAATGTAGAACAGTCTCAGGGAATCTTAATATGTGAATAAACATGTGTGTTGCAAGAGTTTATTTTGGTCTTTGTGCTCACTATGGATTCCTAAGATTAAATGATACCCAAATACAATATATCATTGTTTTTATTAACTTGGTTCAAATGTCAGAGACATGCCAAAAGGCTATTTCAATTTGGGTAGATTTATAATAATTCTGACCTTCATAATGAACTAAACAAAAGGAAATCTGGAGTAGGTAAATGTTCACTTTTCAGAATTGTCTGCATGTTACAAATACCAAATATATCAAGGATATTCTGAAGTGTTTACGGTGTAACAGAGCTATATTGCTGAGGCAATGAGAAGAAGACAATTGCTGGAAACTCTCTGTATAACAAATTAGGTTGAGTTTAAAGCCTGATCCTGCTCCCTTATTGCATCATGCAACCTTTAGTAAGGAGCCACAGGCAAAGGCACCAGCTAAAGACCATCCCCATCCTCCATGTCCCCAAAGTACAGCACATCATGGACAAGCATGTTGCTACATGTATCCCTCTCTACACCACCTTTGCTATCAGGCAGTTTGAAGGTTTGTGCCCTTCATGGCATTTCTTCGCCCATCTGCCACCCATGCAGGAAGGGCAGAACCAATAGGACACCTCACCCCCTCACCTGCCATGTTGGGTCCCTGACACACCATTTGGACCTACCTTGGGCAGAGTCACCTGGGTGGTTTCTTCAAGCCCAGGCTACACAGAGAGGCCAGTGTCTGCTCCTTCTTCCCAAAATAGTTGTGTTTAAGAGCAGGGGAGGAACGTCAAAATGTTTTTAATAACTAATACAACATTTGGAATGTCTTTTTCAAGTCTTATTGAGCCAGTGGAAAGAGATCCATGGATTTCAGGGAGATTTGGACTGGACTGGGAAATTCTTTGTCTAAGAGGGGTACAAAGTAGAAAATCAGGGAGAAGGCTCTTAAGCAATTTTTTCCTCCTAATCCTTCACCTGTACCAGCTGTTGGAAAACATCTTGCCAAACATCCTCTGTCATCATGCTCACTGCAGAAATTTCCTGAGCTTGTCCAGCCAACCAAAACATTAATTCCTACTAAGACACACACAACCCCCCACCTTTCTCGCCAGCTCAAGTAACATTAAACTTTTTATTCAAACACTGGAAAACACAGAGATTCATAGCTGAAGCTGCTCTTTCTCTATAAGCTCTGTGTATTTTTAGTGTTTCTGGCTAAAGATGTGAAGTAAGGAAGAAGTGGAAGTGAGAACAGTGAATTCCATGTTGAAAGAGTCATATGCATGTTTTTAACAGCATTTTTACGTGCACCTGAATTTACAGTTACATCCATTTTGTGCGCAGAAACTTGCACGGTTGTGCAACTTCTTTGTGTACAACAAAGAGGCAACCGCGAATGCCTGTATAAAATGTCATCTCTGTTCATTTTCCCACTTGCCAAATGCAAATAGACATGCTTGCAAGTTCTGCAAAAGAGCCGTGTGGGAGTCTGTGTTGAAAATATGTCCTTTCATGGTCTTTAGATGTTTCCTTAGTTTGTCTTGTCTGCTTATTCCACCCCCCCCAACATCTAAGCCATGTAGCTAGGGTAAAAGAAACCCTCTGACAGACTGAGGCACCCCATAATCAACAGTTCATTGGTCCTTAAGAGCATTAAAGCCCAGAAATGAATGCTGTAAGAAACTTTATCTGGGAGCTGACTGCCTGATGGATGAAGCAAACCACAATGGTAGGCATTTAAAATGCCAGCTGGCTGTGCCATGCTCGTGGTCTTGAGTGCGAGCAAGTACCTTCCCTGAAAAGTCTCACAGTACAGTCTTTCCCTTATGAATTTTGATAACCGGGCTGCACACCATGCATTTTAAATCCCCAAGACACAAATCCACTGGTTGTCCGTAACTTTTTAACGTGGATTTTTTTTTTCTGAGATGGTTGCCAGCATTACACTAACACTACAGGCTGAAATTCAATGTTAAAACGCTGTTTTCCTTTTAAATGCAAGGAAAAATCCTTCTAAAATCACAATTTTCTCTTCTCTTAATTTTTTTGGAGGTGGTTGTTAGATCTGTGCCCTAACACCGCTTTTAACCTTGCTTGACTCACAGCTTTTTTTTTTTCCTTAAGAAAATAGGTTCCCAGACTTGTTTGCCCAGTATATGCACTACAGTAGAGGCCACAGTGTAAGGGATTAGCAGAGAGAGCTCACTGGTAATCTTTTTTTTTTTTTTTCATTCTAGTTCTGACTCACTTGTTGATTTCAGGGAAATGTTTTTGCCAATTTAAGACTTATTTCACCCCATTTCTAATGAAATGAGCTTAGCTCAGTGATTATGGCAGCAGCTTGACAGAGCAAACCAGTCAATATGCCTCCCAGGCTTGCAATGTCCCTGTGCACATTCTCAGACTCTCTAGCACTGACCCCACTTTCCTGTATCACAAAGAGGGGGAGCTGAGTGTTAAAGAATGCCAGAAGCCAGTATGAGGAAGGAGATGGTACATCATGAGACACTCTAAGAAAAGGTTGTGTTTTGGGTCGTTCCATCGCAGAATTCTCCTTTCGCAAAGTGCTGAGAGGCAGTTCTGAGAATTAGAAACTGGTTTGAGTGTCTCCTGGGGAAGTGGGGTGGAATGTAGCCACCTGACCCTGTTTATAGCCTGGGGGGGGGGGGGGAGCATCATCTCTCTGTTGTCAGCTGGGCTCAGCCATGTCTCAGATATTCAAGCAAGCCTTTCAGAAGCCTACAGTGGTGGACATTTCATGATTCAGCTGTTCCTGTGTGTTCCCCCTTTAGCATTAGGAAAGTGTTTCCTGATCTCTAACCTCAGCCTTCCTCCCTTTAATTTATGCCTGTCTCTTGTCATCCCATGTCTCATGGCAGCAAGTCCTCTCTTCTCAAGAAGTCTTCTTCTCCTGTACTATTTCAAGACCTCTTCTGTAGTATAATTTATTCATATTTTTCATAGAGAATAGTGACCCAGACTGCACACAGATATTCACAGTCACTAAGTAGAGCTGAAAATTGATTATGTGTCTCACAGAGTGTAATTCCGCTTGTGCCTTGCCAGTCCGGGGCTATCGTCTTCTGCAACAACACAAAATTACTGTTCAGCTTGTGATCCGCTATAGCCTTCAGACGGTTTTCTGCAGAACTGCTCTCCAGGCAGCTGTTCTGTGTCCTCTAGTATATAGCCAGCTATTCCTGGTGAGGTGCAGAATCTATAATCTTGTCTCTAGACTAGTGTGTTTTTCTGTTAGACCTTAAACATACTGGATTGCCAAGTTCATTTTGAATTCTAATCTTGTACTCCAAACTCCTGACAGTCCCTCCCTGCTGGCTGCCATCTGTATATCCTCTCTGTTCCATCGTCTGGGGCATGAATAAAAATACCAAACACAACTAAACCTGGGAGAGGCTGTGCTGCACACAGCCCATATGTCCTTCCACTTTGAGTAGCAATATCATATTCTGTCTGTATAGCTTTCCTGCCCCACTGTGTCTTCCTTTGGATTACACCTCCTGAAGTTTACTGCAGCAGTTGACTGTTTTCAGGGACAAATCGAGACTAAAGTGAAAAGCTGTTATTTAACTCCTCTCTTCTGTTTATTATTATTAAATCAGTATTCGTTATAGTAACAAATTCTGAGAAGAATATTCTGATGGGTGCATAATTTATTTGGAGGTAGGTGTGACATCTGCTCTTTCCTACTCCCCTCTCATAGCCAAGACTATCACTTTCTGCAAGTGGTGCAGAATAGTGCATCACACTAACATGAATGCAAAGACATTCACAGAAAAGTTCCAGATGTCTTTGAGATCTTTAAAAACATTTTTGGGGAACCCTTACTTATTTCCTTTTTATCTCCTCTCTTGGGACTTGTGTTCCACCACTCTCAGGGGATGTCTGAGCAGGTAGGTCCTTCCCCTCAGTAACAGTGTCTTCAGTGCTGGCGGTTTCTGTCACTTCTCTAGAAGTACTGTCAAATTAACCTTGCTGGTTTGAAATGCCAAAGTAGCTCCACAATATTACGGCAGTTGTGCAATTCTCCCCTTTTATCAGCCTCTAAAATCCCTCCTTAGGTCAATCTCCTGTGTTCCTTTCCTTAGGGCAAATGAGGGCATTTTAATCTATAACAGAATATGATTTTTGCCCCTCTCTGTGCCTACCTGGCCCTGGGGGAGAGCAGAGGAGTGAGCAGCCTTCCTGGTAACAATGGCAGCAAACTGGAGTTAAATGCTGGGCTCAGAAACTCAGTCTGCAGAGGGAGGGTCAGATTTTGGGCTGGTTGAAATGCCCTGTCATTGTAAAGGCACCGAAGTGGCTCAGATCTAAAACTTACCCAGGCAGATTAGGAATGTGTCAGCTGCTGAACCCCTCAAAAGTGCTAATACCTTGCTGCCTTTTTATGTGGTTAAAGTCCTGCCTTTGTTTTGGAGCCAATAGAGAGTGCCAGGAAAGAAGACAAAGCAACCTTTGCCAGTCCTCCCTTTGCAAACTTTCATTGCACAGTGGTAAGCAGGAGAATTTACTTTAACTAGAGCCAAGTCAGTGGTTTAATCTTTGTAAGCATGTCTTAAGTGCTCTGCCTCTTATCTTTCTATCATGGCTTTGGTACCAAAAAGAATGGGCAAAAAGCTATTCAGCCGGAAATATCACACTTCTGACATGCAAACTGGCAATAAATTACTCTTCTGTAAAGCTCGGTGTGTTTGTGTGTGTGCTTATTTTTGTGAGTTAGTTTGTCTGCGTTTGTGCTCATGTGTTGTTGAATCAGCTACTGGTGGCCTACAGAGCAAATACAGGCTGCTCCTGCAAGTGCCAGCACACTTAGGGAAAAAGAAAAAAGATTAAATAATTAAAAGGGAAAAAAAAATCCTTGCACAACAAAATCAGAATTCTTCTGTATTGTCCAGAAAAGTCTTCCAAGGTACATGTTCATATGTAACTTTCATGGAGGAGGATAGCCTCTTATATCATACATCCTTTACCACCACAGCACAAAGAATACAATATAGAAGATGAGGAAATTTCAGGCAAAAATAATGCCACCATTTTTAATGTAATGCTGGGTAACTGGACTTGCAAAATGAAATGAGAGAATGATCAAGAGGAATTTGTGGATGAAGCACTCTATAGGCAGATAGGAAAAGCCTCACACTCACAGGCCCTCATTCTCATGGGGGACTTCAACCACTCTGACATCTGTTGGAGTGATGGTACAGCCCTGCACAAGCAATTCAGGAGGTTCCTCAATTGTGTGGAAGACAACTTCCTTCTGCAAGCAATAGAGGAACCGACAAGGAGAGGTGCCGTGCTTGACCTTGTGCTCACCAACAGGGAAGGGCTCATTGGAAATGTGGCGCTCCAGGGCAGCCTTGGATGCAGCAATCATGAGACGGTCAAATTTGAGATCCTCAGGACAGTGAGAAGAGCATGCAGCAAGCTCACTGCCCTGGACTTCAAGAGAGCAGGCTTTGGCCTCTTCAGGAACCTGCTTAGTAAGGTTCCATGGGATATAGCCCTAGAGGGCAGGGGAGCCCAAGACTGTTGGTTGATATTCAAGGATCACCTGCTACAAGCTCAGGAGTGTTGCATCCCAACTAGAAGGAAGTGCAGCAGGAGGGCCAGGAGACCTCCTTGGATGGATAAGGAGCGGCTGAGGAAAATTCAAATGAAAAAAGAGCCTTATAGAAAGTGGAAACAAGGACAGGCTGCCTGAGAACAGTACAGGGTTATTGTCCAGGAAGCTAGGGACCAGGTTAGGAAAGCTAAGGCCCAGTTAGAATTAAACTTGGCTAGGGATATTAAGGATAACAGGAAGGGATTCTACAGGTACATAGCAAATAAAAAACAGACTAGGGAGAAAGTAGGCCCCCTCAGGAAGCTCTCGGGTGAACTAGCTACACAGGATTTGGAGAAGGCTGAGGTTCTGAATGACTTCTTTACCTCGGTCTTCACTGGCAAAGGCTCTGACCGCACCACCCAAGTCTTGGAAGGCAGACGCAGGGACTGTGAGAATGAAGACCTTGGGCCCACTGTAGGAGAGGATCTGGTTCGAGACCATCTTAAAAATCTGAACGTGCACAAGTCCATGGGTCCTGATGAAATCCATCCGCGGGTCCTGAAGGAGCTGGCAAATGAAGTTGCTAAGCCACTGGCCATCATATTTGAAAAATCATGGCAGTCAGGTGAAGTTCCCAATGACTGGAAAAAGGGAAATATAACCCCCATTTTCAAGAAGGGGAAAATGGATGACCCGGGGAATTACAGACCAGTCAGTCTCACCTCTGTGCCTGGCAAAATCTTGGAGCAGATTCTCCTGGAAGGCATGCTAAGGCACATGAAAAACAACAAGGTGCTTGGTGACAGCCAGCATGGCTTCACTAAGGGGAAATCCTGCCTGACCAATTTGGTGGCCTTCTATGATGGGGCTACAGAACTGATGGACAGCGGTAGAGCAGTTGATGTCATCTACCTGGACTTGTACAAAGCGTTCGACACTGTCCCACACGACATCCTTGTCTCTAAATTGGAGAGACATCAATTTGATGAATGGACCACTTGGTGGATAAAGAACTGGCTGGATGGCCGCACACAAAGAGTTGTGGTCAATGGCTCAATGTCCAGCTGGAGACCAGTTACGAGTGGTGTCCCTTAGGATTGGTGTTGGGACCGGTGTTGTTCAACATCTTGGTCGCTGACATGGACACTGGGATTGAGTGCACCCTCAGCAAGTTTGCCAATGACACCAAGATGTGTGGTTCGGTTGATACGCTGGAGGGAAGGAATGCCATCCAGAGGGACCTTGACATGATTGTGAGGTGGGCTGATGCCAACCTCATGAAGTTAACCATGACAAGTGCAAGGTCCTACACCTGGGTCAGAGCAATCCCAGACACAGCTACAGCTTGGGCAGAGAAGAGATTCAGAGCAGCCCTGTAGAGAAGGACTTGGGGGTGCTGGTCGATGAGAAAATGAATATGAGCCGGCTTCAGTGTGCGCTTGCAGCCCAGAAAGCCAACCGTATCCTGGCTGCATCAAAAGGAGTGTGATCAGCAGGTCGAAGGAGGTGATCTTGCCCTTTTACTCTGCTCTCATGAGACCTCACTTGGCGTATTGTGTGCAGTTCTGGTGTCCTCAACATAAAAAGGACATGGATCTGGTGGAACAAGTCCAGAGAAGGGCCATGAGAATGATCAGGGGACTGGAGCACCTCCCATATGAAGATAGGCTGAGAAAGTTGGGGCTGTTCAGCCTGGAGAAGAGAAGGCTGTGTGGAGACCTCATAGCAGCCTTCCAGTATCTGAAGGGGGCATATAGGGATGCTGGGGAAGGACTCTTTATTAGGGACCGTAGTGATAGGACAAGGGGTAATGGGTTAAAACTTAAACAGGGGAAGTTTAGATTGGATATAAGGAGGAAATTCTTTCCTGTTAGGGTGGTGAGGCACTGGAATGGGTTGCCCAGGGAGGTTGTGAATGTTCCATCCCTGGCAGTGTTCAAGGCCAGGTTGGACGAGGCCTTGGGTGATATGGTTTAGAGCGAGGTGTCCCTGCCCATGGCAGGGGGGTTGGAACTTGATGATCTTAAGGTCCTTTCCAACCCTAACTATTCTATGATTCTATGACATGTAATACTGGTTGACCAGAAAAAGCTAACAGTGAATCCCTCCTTACAAAATGAGATCCAGGACCTCCGTTTCCTGCATTTGTATGAGGCAGTTATGTTTACCTTACCTCTCTGTGCTGTACAGATGCAGGGACCCAGGGGATTTTGTATTAGGTGCTCTGTTTACAAACCTTTTCTTCAAGTGTATCTTCCTTTTTAATCCTCTCTGTTATACTGACAACAGTAAAAAGCAAACTGTGTGCACTGCGCCTTAGAACCACACTTTACTAGCAAATCCCATAGATTAGATTTTGTCTTTACTGCATCAGAAAGGCTGATTATAAAATGAACAATTAGCAATGGCTTGGGTATAACTGATGACAGTGGGATTAGATTTATTGTTATCTCCAAACAGAACAAAATTCAATCCAGTAAAGTGTATTCATTGTGCTTTAAAGAGAATATTTCATTTTAGCTGAAAACTATGATGGGGGAAATTCAACTGGGAGAAAGACTTTATTAACAGGAAAATCTGAATGATGATTGAGAATCGTTGGATAATACTTAAGTGGATGCCCCAAAAAGCCACACCCAAGAAAGAAATCTGCAGTTATTAAATGGTCTGCCTCAGAAGGGAAGTAAAACTTTTATGCATATGTGTACTTGGGCCCCAAGAGAAAATGCAAAAAGCTCTTAATGACAATGCATATAAATCAGAAGGTAGGTTTTAGAGAAAACTGGTAAGAGGAGCAACAGGTCACAATGAGGACCATGACAAGCAGAGCTGAGCAAAGCTGCCTGTTGAGTATTTTGTTGTATGTTTGGGATTTTATATAAGTATTTCCAGATCATAAAGGATACTAACAATGATATGAGTCCATTACAAGATGGAAATAGTAAAACTGCCAATAAGAAAAAAGTAAAAGGAGACTTATTCTATTATATTTTATCTTATATCGGCGGGGGGGAGACACACCCTAATCATTTATTCATGTCAACCAACAGTGATCACATAGTTTTTATTGTAGTTGTAGCTAAAGGGAAGGTTAAAGAGCAGATAATGAAGTCAGATAAAGATCTAAGTAACCTGTATCCAGCAGTCTGAAAAAAACAAGGCAGCCAAAGAAAATAAATCTTAACACACTGGGGAAGTTCCAGATGCCTGGAAGGAAGCTAGCACGATAAACAGCATGATCCAGAAAATTTGCAGTCCTGTCAGCCTGATCCTGGGGATTTAGGTTGGTACAGCTTAACATTTTTATCAGCAACAAGGGTGATGCAGAATCAAAGCAGCAGATGCCTCATGCACTGAAGATGGGCAAACCTCTGGTCTCAAAATACTCCTGCACAAGGGTATGTTAACTGTCTAAAGACGTTTCTACTTGTTTTCTGTGTGCAGTGGGAGAGAGCGGGGGTGAAAGGAAGCAGGTGAGAGTTAGAGATTGTACAGTGACATTGATGTTCCTGAGATTATTCACAAAGCACAAAAGTATGCTGGATTGAAAAATGCACCTGATGATAGAAAGAGATTTAAAGGGACTGTCAAAGCAGAAGGTGGCTTGTTACAACCTATAGCCATCTATATGTTAACAGCTGAGTGGAGAAACTTTCAGTCTGGCAGAGATACAAAACAAGATCCAGTGGCTGGGGTTGGAAATAAATTTTTAATTAAAAGTAATTGACTGTAAAAAAGTACTCCATCATTGGAACAAGTCACAGTGCATTAAAAGAAATGTTTATACTGGATTTTTTTCCAGAAGGATCTGTTTTATTCCAACCATTGTCTCTGGACCTGACACAGAAACTGATCTCAACAAGTCCTGTGGTCCATGCAGAAAGGACATTGGCTTGAAGGTTCCTGGTGAGTCCTGTCCTTAAAATCTATTACCTGCAGAGGAATAAAAGCAGTGTTGCTTGCTGGGGGACTCACTAAACATCAGATGCCTGACAGAGGAGGCCCCACTCCTGGTGAAATAAGTGATTTCTGAATTGAGGTGACATTTAATTCGAGAGAGTGAAAGTCATTTAGGGTTAGTGTAATAGCTTGGCGATTCAAAAAACCACAATGCAGTAATCTAATTATAAAATCAGCACAGTGGGAGAAGGGTGGTTATTCACTGTCTTCAGTATCTTCTTTAGCACATCACATTCAAGTATTTCCTTGGACTGGAAGACATACTCCTTATGGCATAGATTAGATCCAGACATTTGGGAAAATGGGGTGGAGGAGGAAATATTACGATATTTTTGCTTTGTTACTGTTCGAGTCATTGTATCTGGCTGTAAAAATAACACCAAGTAAGTTGGCAGTTTCACCAGTTCCCGATGGCACTACTTTACTCCTTTTGTCCAAATCTTAAAAAAAAAAAAGGTAAGATGCTTTGAAAAGCAAGAAGCACTGTGTAAGGTGAAAGAGAATTGAGAGAAAGGCCATCAGAGCTGCTGTCTGCAATATCTCATCACTAAAACCAGTTCAAACTTGAAATAAGCTAGTAACAGGGGACATATGCAGACTGTCAAATATGGTGCAAAGGTTGGTGAAAATCTTTGGGGCCACTATGATTCCTAGATACCAAACAAATAGAAACAAAAGCTTTTTCTTTTGTGACACAGGTGGTATTGTGGCTTGAATTACACAGAGCCCTACCATTAGGTTATTTTATCTTATTTCTTTTGTAGTTTCAAGTGGAGAAATGGGCTTAAAGAGCTATTGGAACAGAATCTGTCTTGCATGTGGATGAGTGAGGTGGCTCTCTAATCTCAGGCTCTTATCTCACAGCTTTCTGTCCTTGTCCCTTTCTTCCCTCTCTTTACCTGTCATCCACTGGGCCAGACCTCAATGTGCTGCAAGTTGCTGTGACCATGACAACTTCAGTGCAGTTTTCAAGAGCCACTGGTGTTTTGGGTAATTATTTGGGTGTTTAAAGTGCACTCGAGTCCAAGCTACACCATCAACACTAATGGCAGAGCTGATCTGGGATCTTAAACCTAGCTCTACAGTCCGGTCACACCTCTGACTGGGAAACCACATCAGCCCAAATGCTCCCTCTTTCTGTACTCAATTCCATATTTTCTCAGCAAAATTGATGTAAAGTGAAAAGAAGCCATGCATCTGTAAGCAATCTGTTGTAGGGCCTGCCAAACCCAGCAGTCTGATGGAGGCAAGGCAGACACAACACCATGCCCTCAGGTCCATCCCGTGGAGAGGCTGGGCACGTATTGACAAGAGACACACATCCGCAAAAGATGCACATACACACATAGCTGGCCACACTGATCAGCACAGAAGGAAATATGCAGACACAGGTGTCTCAAATGGGCTAATCCTGTCCCACTCTCTGGTTGTTCAGGATAAAGGTTTGTGATACATGCAGCATAGTTTCCTTCAGCAGCTGGGCTTGGACTGTTAGCCTACCCAGCAGCTGCCTCTGGATCCCAGTCTCCCCAGGCACTGGCACCTGGACATGCAAACCTCTGGACTGTGGCCCCACTCCAGGCACCTGAGATACAGACCCTCTCACACACGCACACACACACACATGCACACACACTAACATGTCTCTCAGTTGTCCCCCATTTCCCTTGGTCCCTCCAGCCCCTTAGGTCTCTCCAGGATGTTGCTCAACCTACAGGCACCTCAATGTCTGGCTCTCCAAAGTCTTACCCTACTTGCCAGCTAGTCTGGCTTGGTATAGGCGAACACACATATGCACCCAGACAATACACATGCACTCTGGTATTTCCTGTCACACATCCCTCTGACCCTGCTCCTGCTCCTGCTCCATCTGCACACACTCAGGGATGCTGAACAGGGTCCCTCTCCCAGGAGAAGAGTTAGAAATTGTATTTAATCAGGAAACATGACAGACTGTGCTGATCAGGCATAGGATGTGGCCAGACAAATTATCTGGTCAGCTGCCTTTTTGCACGATTGGCCCCTTTTATCTCCTCATCCTTTTATTGTCACATGCTTATTTCCTTCACAGACCTCCCTTTTCCCACCACCTTTTTCCCCTAAATGTCCCATGCTACATCTCATGCAACCCTGAAATGCCCTTCCCCAGCATGCCATTCCCCTACAAGCAATAACCACCCTCAGCCTGCCAGGTGCTCCAGAGATCCTCTCCTGATGACTTATCTCCGTGGGTCTCACTCCTTGTCTGTGGGGTTGATGCTCTCCTGCAACAGCCATGGGAGGAGCTGGGTCAGGACTCTTCGTTTTCTCTGATCAGGATATTGGGGTCCCCTGCCTGTCATTGGAAATAAGCCTTGAAACACAGAAAATAATACAGTGTCACACCTGACTAATGCAGTGGATAGTGGTGTAGCTTCAGTGCCCAGCCATGGTGAAGGGCAGGGAAGAAAGCAAGCCAAACTTCTGAAGCACCACTGGAGAAATCTAAGCTAGAAAAAGTCACTATAGCTCATAGACCACCATTAGTCATCTCTGTGTCAGTAACTTCTCACAAAGGGTAAAATGCAATTTCCTGCAATTTAGCCTCTGAAAATTCTACATTTTATCAAGATTCCTGAAGCACGGGAAGTCCTTTAGCTGTTATACTCTAGCAAATATCAGGACATGCAGTGACACTTTCCATGTCATATGCCACAGAAAGTCCACTCCCAAATCTGCCTGCAGTATTTAATTCCCATTAACATCAGCCAGGCTCATTTCCTGATTCTCCTGAAGTTTTTCTTTATTTCATAAACAAACAGGAGGGAGTTTAGAGAGAAAGGGAGAATGTTAATTTTCTTCTCATTAGGCCTGGATGGATACTTCTAGAGTATTTCCTAAGTGTCCCAACTAATCTAAAGCATTTAATTCGTTTCACCCAAGTGCATACTTTGCAGATACTTCAGTGATGGAGTTTGCCCCCAGAGGGTGTCTCACAGACATAGCACACAACATCACATTTGCAGATAACAGACAAGTGCAGCTAATATATATAGACTATTGAACTCAAGGCTGTTACTAGCTGGAGAAGTGTACCTATGTGAGAATTGTGACATTCAACAAGGCCAAGTGCAAGGTTCTGAGCCTGGGTAGGGGCAAGCCCTGCTATCAACACAGGCTGGGTGATAAAGGGATTGAGAGCAGCCCTGATGAGAAGGACTTGTGGGTACAGATGGATGAAAAGCTGGATATGACCTGGTAATGTACGCTTGCAGGCCAGAAAGACAACCATATATCCTGGGCTGCACCAGAAAGAGCATGGCCAGCAGGCTGAGGGAGGTGACTCTCTTCTACTCTGCTCTCATGAAACCCCACCTTGCGTACTGCATTCAGCTCTAGGGCTCCCAGCATAAGAAGGACGTGGACCTGTTGGATCATGTCTAGAGGAGGGCCACAAAAATGACAGGAGGGATAGAACGCCTCTCCTATAAAGAAAGGCTGAGAGAGTCCTGAAGAAGAGAAAGCCCCAGGAAGAGCTCGTTGCAGTTTCAAGTACTTAAAGGGGGTTTTTAAGGAAGATGGGGACAAATATTTTAGCAGGGCCTGCTGTGGTAGGACCAGAGTAATGGTTTTAATCTAAAAGAGGGTAGATTTAGAGTAGGTACAAAGAAGACATTTTATTTCCTTTTACAATGAGGGTGGTGAAACGCAGGCATAAGTTGCCCAGAGAAGTAGTAAATGTCCCATCCCCAGAGACATTCAAGGTCAAGTTGGACAGGGCTTTTGAGCAACCTGTTGTAGTTGAGGATGCCTCTGCTCATTGCAAGGGGGTTGGACTTTAAAGGTCCATTACAACCCAAACCATTCTATGATCAAGACTAAGGCTTTTTAAAAATATGTTCATCAAAAATTAGGTCATATCTGGCAGAGGCAGCCATGAGATCTTTGGCCGTGTTAAGGTCAAAGAGGACTTTGAGGCCTTTTGTTTAAAGCTTGAATGCTTTGTCTGGTTTGGGAAACTGCTTTAGCATCCATCTCACTGCAGCAGAACAGTGTGTCGTGGATGAAAAGAAGAAAAAAAGAAGGTATGATGCTGATTGATAGGCCTTTTGTCTCTTATTCAATGTGCATGGAGCCCTGTAAGCACTCTTCCAACTTGCACCATCTCCAGCAGTCCCCTGTTGCCACAACTGGTAAAAAAGGATGATGCCATAACAGCATCGCCTGCACCAATGGGCTTCTCCTCCAACATTGGTTCTTATTATCCTGATACAAGATGGGCCCCAGCACTTCTGTTGGTCTAGCTGAGACTGATCCAAGCTTCTCCTTTTTTTTTCCCTTGATAAACTCACAGAAATACTGCAGGCCTCAACACCAAAACCTCTGTAGGAAAAGGTCAGAGACCTAGCTTTAACTCAGTCTGACTAGAAAAAGCATCGCAAGACTGTGCGGCTCCTTCACCAAGATATTCCATGTGCTGTTTTTTGTTATAGTCATCCCCCACCATAAACCTCAATATGAAGGAGGTTGTATTGAATTCTTCTGATAGTACCTCTTTGGCTCCCTTAATTGCTGCTTTCTCAAGCAGAACACGGGGGCTAAAACAAAGCAAGAAAGGTTTCACAAGGCTGATAAATCAGAGGCACTTCTGTCCTCAGCTTCTTCACATCAATCTATAGGCTCTTTCTCTGTTGGTTTTTCATTTGGTGGCTCTCTTGATTTTTAGGTGGCTCAAGCAGTATTTAGTATTCTCCCTTGTCATCCAAATTCCAATGGCTAATCATTTCCCAAGAGGAAAAGGAAGCTGTAATTCTTAGCTGAAGTAAAAGTATCTAACAAGTCAACCAAATGATCTCTACAACCCCAGGTCAAAAGTCAAATAAACTACAAGTTGCTATTGCTTTGTTTAAACTCCTGACTTTTCAGTGGTGAATTTCAGTGTTTGGAACTGGCTTAGTTTTTCTCATTTTTTAGCCCCCCCTCTTTCCACCCATTTTCCACCTTGGTCACAGAAGGAGTTGTTAAGATGGTCTAAGTACTAACCATCACACAGAAGAAATCCCAGGTTGCTGTTTATAGATGTCAGTAGCAATTATTAATATTTACCTTTCCTGCATCATTTTTGGAGGGCTGACAGATGGTTTTGGAGTACTGTATTTACAGTTCTTCCAAGGGTGGAGTACTTGTGTTATTCTGTTAATATGCCTGGCTTCTCTTCTGGCAACTTCAGTGCTTCTAATCTGTGGATGAAATGGAACCCAAAAGCATGCCTAAATCTTTACCAGACAGTTCCACAGTACATTAGGAGCTGAACTTTCCCTTTGCTACTTGCCATTTAAGAACTACACTCTCATCATATTTTCTACCTATTTCCCCTTTTGATACAGCCAGAATGTTGGATTCCTTCACAAAAAAAAAAAAAAAAAAAAAAAAGTCATTTATACTTAAGCAATGTAAGGATCTGCTATTGCAGACAACTTGCTTAGGGTTTACTGGCACCAACAAGAGCAAAGCACACAATGGTAAATGGAATCTCATTTCTCAAGCCAGCCTGAAGCTGAGGGTCTTTGTATTTGCTGTTTCCTAAATGTGAAAATTATATAGAAGGTTCTGCAGTTACCAGCATTCTGCTATAATCATTTCCATATAGCCAAATAAAGAAATTCAAGATTTTGGATTTTGCACCTGAATTTACAGCTTTTCAGAGCAAACTGAAAGACCTCTGAACAATATCCTCCTACATTTTCATCTTGAAGTGTAAAGCTTTTGAGGTTGGTGACTCATAAAACATTTCTTCCTTCCTCAGAGATCCAAGCTTGCAAATGGAAACAAGGTCTACAGTTTCAGTGAGGAAGCTGGCATGAGGGGTGGAGGAGGCGTCAGGGCCCACAACATTTTACATGATGATGGATTGGTGGGACCACATCAATGAGCCCTGAGAGCTGTGTGGCTCTCTAGGTAAGAGGAGATCGCAGGAACGGAGGAACGTCATTAGTTAACTCACCCTCAGGGCAAAAGAGACCTCAAACCCAAGGAGCCTGGAGATGTCTAGAGGCTCACAGGTTATGCCAGCAGGTGAACTTGGCTTCCTGATGAGAAATTTCCAGCCTGTGGAAAGTCACCAAAGCCCCCACCTGCTCCCCCACTTAAATCAAAGTCACAAGGTGTCATGCCACAATGCAAACAGAAATAAAGCCTGGAAGTTACATATTTAATAAGCAAGGCCAGCCTTGCTAATGCCATGCAGTTCCCTTTGCAGCTCCTGTCATTTTTAAAGTCTGGAAGAAATTATCCAAATTTAGATGTGTTATAAGTTGAAGCCAGGGCACCTGCCTCTTACTTTTTTGTTCCTAGCCCCATGATAACTTCAGTGGTGAAAATCAGTTAAACAAATAAGAATGAACAGTTAGCGTTTCCTCCCCCAATGCTAAAAGCTGCACCAACCAAATGACGTGTATGAATCATCATGTCTACTCCTGTACAAGCTAGGATAAAAATGCAGAAGTCATGCAAGCTGGGATAAGTAGTCATGCTCTGGGACATAACGCTTCCCCTAAAGTTAAGCAAACTGTTCCATGGGCAAGTCACCGCGTAGTGGTATATTGCATGGGGTTTGCACCTTTCTTCAGAGTGTCTGTGCTAACAACTGCCAGAGGCAGAATACCAGATTGTGAAAGGTATTTGACTAGCCTGCAGTGGCAATTCCTATCTCTCTGCAAGTTATATTCTGTTCCACTTTTAGTTTTAATTTCACAGGGCTGTCAGAGTGTATTCATGTCCTTGCTATGGGAATGTATCAAGAATGTCATTCAAATGCAAGGGGTTTAGATTTGCCAGGTAATGAAATTGCTCTTTTAATGCTCATTTAATCAACATGATTTCTCTGATGCTACCAAACATATGTAATGATGATGTCTTACTTCCACAGATTATATGAGTATCTTTGTGCTTAATGCGCTCACACTTCTGAAAGTTACTGCTCCTTTTGTTTTGCCTCCTGCAGCAATATTCAGAAGACCATATTCTTAAAAGTAGCAATCAGCACATTGCAGTGGTGCAAACGTCAGCTAATCCCCATGGTGATGAGATCCCAAAGGCAAAGTATGTGCTAATAAATTGAATAATGACAGAGAACATTTCTGGGCAGAGACTCAGTCATCTGTATTGCTAATGTGTTATAGTCCTTCGAGGCGCATTTTCAGCCCAGCCCAACCACCGGTATGTCAAACACAACTCATTTTGGGAGTTAGCATGGGGCAGTGACCATTACCCCCAAGCAGTTTGGATGTGGTCACCCTCCTTTGAAGATCTGCAGAGTGTAAGGGCAATGCAGCCTACCCTTTGCTCAGCGTCCTCATTTCTGTAGGACAGTGATGGACACAGTTAATTTACCAGTAATTATACTTACATTTCTCAATCTCACACTCACATCTTATCTCCATTCCTTGTATCCCTGCATTTCCTATTCTTATCAACCATCCCATTTGCTTTATTAACGGAGTACGCTGCCAATGAGTTGGGCAAGGATAGACGTCACTCTTTACGCACTCCCATAGGCAAGGCATTATGGACTGAGGGACTGATAGAAGGTCCAGAGTGGTGCGTTTTCCCGTGTTCGGGGCCCCCCTTTACTCAGAGTCAGGCACTAAATCTGCTCGGCAAAGACTGGGATCTGCAATAGCCAGCAAGCCGAGATATGCACAGGAGAGCCAATGGAGAAAGTCCTAAAGAGCAGGGTGAATCCCCTTCATAATGCCAGAGCTGGGTCCCTATTGATGCTCCCTCTAGTGTAAATGGACGCTGTTTGCCATTTTCTGCACTGACATTCTTAAACCACCACTTTCTAAGGAGCCATTACATTCAGAGGACTTCCCAGGCAGGCTAGTGAATGCTTTCTGGGTTCACAGGGGAGCAGAAGGATTAGGAAACATGCCTGTGTTTACAGTCTTGCAGTGGAAGTATGTTGCCCTTGTTTGCCTAAATGAGTTGTGGATGAAGCCACAAATTAGCCATTGCTGAGATTTACACAGTTTCCTCTGACTAAGCCTCATCCAGCCCACAAGCCTCACCACAGCTCCTTGCACATGTGCTTCATAGGGCCCCTGGAACAAAAGGCCAAAGGTCAGGACACCTCAAAATTCATCAAAATAGGGGCTAAATGAACCTCATACAGCATGGAGGCACCACGGTATCCCCACACAGCTGTCCTTATTTCCCCAGCAGCTCTCTGTGCTGTATGCCATCTAGTGCTGCATGAGATGCAGTGACATAAGCACAGGCATCCTCCCTCTGAGCACACAACATATGGATTCCTCCTTCGCTTTACATGCCACTGCAGGTTTACTGCTGCATATGTTCAGCCTCCCACAGCTGGAAGCTGTAAGAGGTAGTTTGAACTACATGGTATACACAGGAAGGATTGAAGTTTGCAGATTTTAGCACTCTACATGCTAACAGGCTCACAGTTATCTTTATTGCCTGGTTTGCTTTCTTTATGGCTGCAGTTTTTACCCTCCTGTGAGAAGATGCATGCACTTCCTGCAGGAGGAAAAACCTCTTGTCACTTTGTCACCTAACTGCCATGGATCTCTGTCCACCACTCACTAGTTTGTGGAAGAAACCCCCGCATTCAGCATTGCTTCTCTCCACCAAGAGAAAGGGTTGAGCTGGCATTTTGCTATGCTTGGTGAGCGTGGGTTGATATAAACTCTCTAAAGCTTTTTATAGTCCCTATCACCAGAGTATCAAAGCACTGAAATCCTGCTAGTCATATTCGCCTCCACATTGATCTTACCACCAAAGGCCAATCCTACTAGACACAATCGGCCTTCCATGTGGTATTGTTTAGAGGGGTTTTTTTGCTAGATGCTGATACATAGCCAGTGCTGGGATAGTCTCTAACTCTGGGCTCAGGTTCCAGGCTTCAATTAGTACTGATGATAAACACACAGCTTTTTGCGAGGTTACTTTAGCACTGCCTATAGGCATGTTTTCTTAAATTAATTTGTTTCAGGTAACGAGCCTTCCTGTGCTTAAAGAGGTCTATGAACACCGCAAGTCTTGAAAATGAGGTCAAAAAATCCTGCAACAGGTGGAACTCCTGTAGGAAACATCACAGAAATGGGTTTATAAGAGTAATGTTAAGAAATAGCTGGCTGTGCCATACTACGTTGACTGACAGCTTTGTCCATGATCGATGTAACACTTACATTAGACCTTTTAAATTTCAATATATTTTTATGCTTTGGCACTCTCTAGACACACTGAAATAAATCTTGTGGGTGTTTGCATGTTGCAACAACTAAGTGTGTGCGACTGTGGTTGGGTTTAATAGGTATTAATACAGTGAGCAGCAAGCAAATTATAACTATTTCACATTAGACATAATTTTACAGCAGACAGTTTTATAAGGAGAATGGAATGAATCAAATACAGTGATTTGTATTAAAGTATCTTTTACATTCCCTGTGTTCCAGTGGAACTGATGACAAGCCTAGAGAAGCATGCTAGGACAAACAGACCAGAAAATTAAATTCTTCTAGCTTTCATATGCCACAGCAGGAATAATTTGCCTTTTTTTTTTCTTTTCCCTTTTATCAGCTTTTCTTTTCCTTTCCTTTTTGGAGAGAGGATTACAATGTAATCTTGAATTCTAAACCTTATCAAAACTATTTTTTTTCAGTTTCATGGAACAGTGATCTGCTTTAGGTTTTTGGAGGTAGACTCTAATGTGACATGTGTGATAGATGGCATTTACTAGCCTGTGAAGAAAGCCAAATGGTTAAACTTAGGGTTGCAGTCTCAGGGCTCTGGATCTTTGGGGCATGTTTACCCTCTCAGTTAAGCATATACATATATTAGACAGACATCTAACATGAGACTGCATTTTCGACATTCAATCCGTGCTAAAAGAGGTTGTGTTTAAGCTCTAGATCCCCCTGAAAGCAGAGCACTTGAAAAATGTGGGGTGCCTTCTGTCTGATGCACTGGCAGCTTTTTTCTCACTGTGCACCATTAGTCAGGAGATGCCTGCAAAGGCTCTGAAGGGCTTCATGGCTGCTGGAGCATTTGAGATCAAGTCTTCTTAGTATAAAGTGGAACTCTTTCAGCCTGATTTTAAGTGACAATAAATTTAATGTCTTGCCCAAGTCATTCAATGTAATCAATGCAGAGAGATATACAGCTGTAAGGGTGCCATCCATCCCAAAGTTTTGTAGGTATTTGAGACCAGTGGGAAGACTGGTGCCTGTCTGCCCATCAAGTACAAGGAGACCCCAAACAACAGGCTTGGCTAGATGTCTAGCATTAGGTACCGGTACTATAGGCACAAGCTGTTAGAAGGCTGCTGCCAGGGCACAGACAACCACCTATCTACATGAGAAGCATGGAGTGATGGAGGACACCGTGGTTTAGGTTTTGTTTTCAAACTCTTTCTTTATCTTGGACTGGACACAGCCACTTCATGTCTCTAAGCCAGTTATAAATCGGTACAATTACTGCCTTTTCCACCAGATCTTTACCACTTGTAAAATAATGACTATTGAAATATTTCTGATGGTTGCTACACAAGACTGATGCATAGTCAATAGTCAGTGTGTGCTACAAGCTCTGTGATTTACGGATCAAAGCTGGGGAGCCTGTCTCTCTGGTTTAGGGATTTCCATTGCACTCATCACTTCTTCTAACCCTATAAACACTTTTGTATGTCCTTGTCCTTTTCCTTAATTTTTTATGTGAGGAGTTTCATTGATGAACTAAGACCTGATACCACTCACTGCACCATTACTTGTTCCTACTCACCTTATTTATAAACCAGGACCATTCTTCAGAAGTGCAATAGCTCAAGGCACTGTATACACTTTGTGAGAAAACTCAGGTATGTTTCAATTTGAATTGCCCTTATTTCTTGGTAATAGAAATAAAAAGTATTTTGCTTCCAAGAAATAAAAGCTTTGTAAGTATATAATAATAAGAAAAACTTCTAGATATTTATTTTCTTCCCTTTTTCTTAATATTCACTGATTCTCCTTCTGAAGAAGGGCTTAATTTTTCTACTCTAGTAATGGTGATATCTAGGGCTAAATGGTGGGAAAGTGGAAAAAAAAAAAAGTCAATTTTTTTCGTAGCTTCTTCTTTATTTTCTCAAATGGGCTGATGCATTGTTCCGTGTGCCTATCTTTGAGATACTGAAAACCAGCAAAAAGAAGCTTTACTGACCAAAATGGTTCTCCTCTTTTAGAAAACCTGTTTTTCCACCATTGTCACACCATGGTCAGCTTCTGATATTTTACTAGATGCATATTAATGAGACTTTTGTTTTAATGAACCCTCAGTTTATACAGTCATGTCACTACATGTTTGCATTTGAGAAGGAAAAAGGAGTGCATGGACACAGGACCTGGAAACTGCACTCTGACTTCAGACTTTACATAAAAGCAGCCTGAACTGTGCTTCAAAAGAATGTAGCTTGGTACTTAGCCAGTCTCATTTGGGGGAATGGAGCTCAGAATTTTTAAGTTCTTGAGACTATCAAAACTCAGGCTACACTGCTAACTTCTTCATTGGCCTTGTATTAGTCTAGGTTTGCGGACCACTTACTAGAATCAGTGTTTTCAGCTTGTGGTAGAAATTAAAGTTGCTTTTATTTGGTACGTCTCCTTAGGAGTCAAAATAGAAACAGCTCCCTAATGAGGAATAGTAAGGCAGAACATTCTGCTGCCCCCAAAACCTGTCAGAATCTGACTGTGAACACCTTGGGGAGCCTGCCACTCTCCCATACATCTGGACAGGAAGGAGAGAAGGTATCCCAGCACTTGGAGCTGGCCAGATCTTTTTTCTTATGTGTATGCAGTTCAGCTGCTCACTGTACATTTCTGTGGTTTCTGTATGTAAGTGTGGCCACAGAGTGGCCATGCGGATCTGCTGGTCCGTGACATTGTTTCATGCTCAATAAAAGTTGTTGCTTTTGTATTAACATTTTATGCTAGATTTTCAAATGGGCAAACCAACCTATTTCTATACTGTGTAACAGAAGACTCAGAACTTTAACTGCATGTTATGACCCCTCAGGGATAGTGATAAGGATACAAAGGAAGCCACAGGTTTTTGAGAGAATGAAGCCTGAATGTAGGAATGCTGTTCTCTGGTCCCAGTCATGCCAGAGCACTCTCCCTGAGCAATACATTTCCTTCTCCACACCCTACTTGTTAAACAGCTATAATAACTTTTGCACATCTGTCTTCCCCACACAGAATTGTGGACTGTCGCTTCTGCATAGCATTACTTATATGTCAAATCCCATATAAGTAAATGACAGGTAGTGCTGCTTGGGGACTTTCCTTGCAAACCAGGTGAGTACACCATGGCCTTGAGGCTTTTCCCTCCATTGTCTTGAGAGAGCTTCTTGTTTTCCACAGGGCAGAAAAATTTGCAGTTCCCTTGATCCCTTTTAACATTTTCTTCTTTCATGCAGCCTCAGCTCTGTTTGGTCTGTTCTTACTCTAACTTTAAGGCTTCAGCCAAACCCCAACAGTATCCCGTACTCAAAAAGTGCTGTGTATCACTAATATATTGTTTACAATAATAGGGCTTGTTTCACATGTACATTGTACCATAACTGGTAGTTAATAATAGGTAATAATTATATATAGGTTTTACATGAGTGGTGAAAAACAGGTGCCCTGCAAGCACCACGTGAGTGCTAGGAGTGCTCACCTAAATTAATTGTACAAAAAGCAGGAACACGTATAATAAAGTTAGTACCACTCTGCCAATGCCTTCTAGTGTCACCAGTGAGAGAGTTAGCAGCCTTTTGAGGTCACTCAAGTCAAAGACTAACTGAAAGGCCAAGCATAAATATGACAGAAGTAACCTAGAGCTGCCTTCCCACCTCTTGGCAGCATTTAGGAAAGAGAAAGTTGACCTTCGTCTATACACTCCTCGTTTCTGATGTGGTAATCTCTCTGGGTCTGCTTATTTTTAGTCTAGGCAGATGCTAAGGAGGAATCTGGGATGAATTCACTCTTCATCGGAGTGAATTTTCCAGGTATGTTCCCTTTGATGTTTATGCAGAGGATCAGACTCTCATGGCTGCAAGAAAGTCATTAGGTTTTCTGTGTATGTAGAGCATCTGTCAAAAGGTGTAAAGGTGTGCTACCTAGTCAAGACACTTCTTGTGATTTCCATTCACTTGGCATACCAGTTAAGAAGATCATCACAGGTTTTAAGTTTACTTTAATAAGTATTACTGAATAGCAGGCACTGAAATGCTTGTAGAGTTCCCAGCTAGGGTAAACATAGAAGAGCAACATAAACCTATCTGCACCTATGAGATCTTCATGAAAATACCAAGTTGTCCAGCCATTCCAGAAAACAAATCAAATGTACAGTGTGTAACACTATTCACGGTCACAGACAAAAAGTTCTGTGCCATAAAAACATGGCAGCAGTGACTATCATGCTAAAATTTAACAAGTTGGAAAGAATAATCAACCCATGCTTACATACCAGTTACATGACAACTCTCTAAAAGTATTTGGCCTCATAGCTGTGGCCCTCCATTGTCTAGAGGGGTAGCTGTGTTCCAGCAGAGCTGAGGTTGACAAGCCCTTCATTTCCACCAATGTAGCTGATGAACTGAACTGTGTAATACCAAGTGCCAGTCTATAGAAGGCTGGCTGAATTTGACCGTAAGGAAAGAAGGTCTTAGGAGCTGGTCTTTCAGAGCCCTATGCTTTAGGACAGGAATGAAATGGTTTGTTTGTTTTGTTTTGTTTTCTAAACCTAGAACCTAATAGATGATTGTCTAAAACAGGGAAACAAAGAGAGAACTTCACAGTCAACCTCCTTAATGTGTAGCTGAACATGGTGAATTTATGTGCTGTGGAGTAAGCGGCAGACTCCTCCCTATGTTTGCATTTGTATCTATATCATGTACAAAGTAGCACAGAATCCAAACTAGGTAATGAAGAGAAACTGAGGACAAGAAGCTATAGGAAACTCCTTATCTGCTTTTAATTAAATGCATTTCCATTGGTAATTGTGGTATAACTTACAAATAAAAATTATTTTAAAATAGTCCAAGTTTCTGCACATCTAAATGCATCTTCTGTACAGCAGGAATATTTGCCTCACAGAAGAGCTGTGACTTTGGCCTTTATAAAATCGTGGAGAGGTCCTCACACAGCAGGTATAATATGAAATGTTCTACAGTGAGTGATTAATCTTTTCCTTAATCAGGCCTGAAGACTAAATAGTTTAAGTTTCTAATAGCTCAGGAAATTTTCAGGATGTTCCTCAGACATTTCAGGACACGACCCTCAGCTGGATAACAGAGTTGTAGCTCACTGAGTCTCTTGTCTAGTGTTGATGATGGCTTCTATTATTTTTCCACATTTGTGATTTTTTAATCCAATTTTCGTATTTTCCTGTTATTGCATTGTTGGTTTTGTTGGTTTGGGGCTTGGTTTTTTTCTTTTTCTTAGTTTCTGCCTCCTCTGACTATGATGGAAAAATGCAATGATCTATTGTGGACACTGGCAGACAGGGGTGGGGAGGCAAATTAATTCTACACAGGGCATTTGACACTGAATTTTGGAGACTTGTCTTTCCCACTTAACAACATTCCCACTTAAGTACATAAAAACATATTTGCATTTAATATAGACAAAAAAGGAGAGGAGAAAGTGAAGCATATCTTGCTGTGACCTTAATAGATAGTGAAAAGGAAAAGGGGAAAAAAAGGTATTTCAATGGTTCATGTAGCTGGAGGCCAAAGCCTCTGGCTGTTGTTACAAGAACAGCGTTAACAATATTAATAACAGGAGGAGAGACAGATAATGAAGCTGGGAAAAACAATTTAAGGAAAAATGATCAACTGCCTATTAGACCCAGTCACACACCAGGCGCGGAATGGTTGGTGTCGCAATTCTTACACAGCTGAACAGCAAGAAACTAGCTGTTGTTGGATCACTGAGGGTACATCTACAGCAAAACAAAAAAAAAAGTGGCTAAATAGTGCAAAACATACTGTGAAAACAGGAAGGAAGATCATGTAGGTGGTACCATATGGCACAAGATTCTTCAGTAACTATAGAACATTCCTTTTCCAAGAATGAAGAAATAGAGTTTGATACAGAAATGTGTTCCCATGCATTTGAAGTACTTGCTTAATATAGAACACAGAGGGACTCAAACTTGAGATTGTTGCGAGTATCATCATCTTTGATGAAAGTTTTTGGGCCACGTTCATAGAAGGGCATGATCAGGGATGCAATACCAGTGATAAGTACATGAACTGTGTGCCCAACCAGAACAAATGCAAAAGAAATTCATCATATTGGGCGAAGGTGGGGACCAAACTCCACTTTTTCTGCTCATTATTTTTTCCTGAAAGATAACATCACATTTTGGAGAGTAAAGTATCTAAAAAATAATTTCTTTTCTTCTTTCTTTGTCAGGAGACACTAGGAAGACAAAATTCCACACCATTTTATCTGTGGAGGTATCCTGAAATAACTAACAACAGAGAGGACAGGACAAAATCTAAGAAGGGTATGCATGTTGAGTGAGGAAACACAGAAGTGCCTTGATAAAAATGAGGAAGCATAAACCCTGTGAAACCCTCTGAAGATACTGTGTGAAGGTTTCCTGGAGTATTGGGGTTGCAGAGCCTGGATGTAGCCATGAGGAGACATGAAGCAGAAATTGTTTGCTGCTGATTTGAGTGGTTTCATCAGTTAGAGCCTGAGTGTGGGTGTGGGTTGAAAAGGAGCAAATTGAATCCCTGGGTGGTTGCAAGGAAATGCATGTGAACCTCACCTTTGGCAGGAGGGAGGGCTCTGGATTCATGAAAGACATGTAGTAAGGATAAAGGAGAGAAAAGAGAGCAGCTCAAAAAAGGAGGGATCTAGTTAGAGTAAAAAGAAAAAGGGAATTTTGAGAAAGAGGATATCATTGTTACTCTCATTTGATTTAGACTTCCATTGCCTAGAACGGACAGACTTGATTTACACTGAACTATCTCTGTAATGGTAACTGGAACACTGGCCTTAGGTGTGCAACAGGTTAAGGGATTGAACAGCTTTAACTGATAATACCATTAAGGGATTGAACAGCTTTAACTGATAATACCAATGTTGGTACAAGTGGCATGTAGCCAGAAAATTACTTGAAGTAGCAGAATATACAAAGTTGCATAAACCTAGGCTTCAGTTGTGGAAAAGGTAGCTAATTACATTTAATGATGCTGGTGTTGGAAGACAGAGCTACAGGAGAAGGGAAAGTGGCCAGCCCAGGGAGCGACTATTCCAAAGGCTTGTCAAGAGCATCATCTTGATTAAGGGATTCAGCCATTTGACTCAGGAAAGGGAAACTTCACAGATGCATCATCCCCAGCCATACATTCTCCCAGTTCTTTCTTCAAGAATATCTGGATACCAGTATCTTGTGGTTAGCTTGACAACTGCTACTGTGTTGTCTGGATGCAACCCTAGCTTTCAGCCTCTGATGGCAATCTTCCCAGCTAAAGCAATGGTCTTTTTCATTTCCTAGTGATGCAGACCTAGCAGACATATCAGACTGTAACTGTTTTCTCTTTATGTGTTTATGTTGTTAATTACCAGCCAGTGATTTTATTTTAAATGAGCAAGGGGCCATGGTAGCAGGAGCATATTGTAGGAACTCTGGCACACATTTGAGCTGTATCAATCATCCTTGTTCTTTGTAAGCAGGTCTATTGCTGCATCAGCAAGGAGAGGAAATCTAAATGTAACTGCTGCACTTACCTAGCAAACCTTCCAGATGACTATTTTTTATTGGGAGGCTGCCTTCAGCAAGATCCTGGAAATTCAGGGAAAGCAAACATTTATTGTCTTCGAATATTTCTTAGATCTGAACCTCTTTTTACTTTCTCTAAATTTCTGTTTTCTGTTTGAGAGATTGAGACCCCCAGTGGGGTTTTCCATCCCTCTGCCTGCCCATAAAGACTGGCCACTGACCAAATTTAAATATGGAAGAAATCCCTGACTGTCTGTAAAGAAAAAGGAAATCTAACTCGCTACAAGTTATTCTTACCATTCTAATGTTAGAAATACTGCTGTTTTTGACAGACAGGAGCAATTTTGTCTCTGAGTACCACACTAAGGTTGTATAGAAACCCCTGCCCTCCCAGTGCCAAGGAAAATGATGCACTCAGAGCATCCTCTAGCTGTGTAAAATGCCTTATGGATTAGGAAAGAGGATATTTGAGTGAGGACCTCACACCACAGCACCATTAAAGACTCTCTGAGGTCTAAGGAGAGTTTTTGGCTAGTTTAAATTTCCCAATAATGTCCAAGGGAGTTGGTCACCCATCCTCTCTGTTAAATCAGATTATTGCTAAGCACGTTGAGCATGCTGGACCTGAGCATAAGCAGACCCTTGCAGTTTTAGTCCTGCAGGCTCCTACTGTGGTCACAGGAGAGAAGCCACACTGCTGCACACTCTCCTCCCTGGGAAGCAGGTGTATAAAACAGGCCAGAAGAATCATGGAGCTGATGGTGACTCACTCAGACATAGAGGTCTTCTCTACAAGCATGCCATGTCAGGGGAGGTGAAGTCACACTGGGTCCTCTTTTAGTTTGGGACGCTGGAAATGACAGCTCAGTGGAAGACTGGACCCTGGGCAGAAAAGCTGACATATGTCTAAACACGCCTGTAGGCCAGGTTGGGCATGGGTCATTATTTGTGCCAGGGCTGATTTTGGATCCTTGTGTGTGAAGTGTGGCTCTGGGAACCATTGCAAGAAGGAGAAAGCAAAACCAAGTGAGAGGTTTGTACCAGGCAACAATGAAACATCTTTCTTCTGAAACCTGGTTGCCATAGAACAAAAAGCAGTTATCTTGAATGTCTGGAAAGCAGAGATTCTCCCTAACACTTAAAATGGTGTTTATTCCCTGCCTAATAGAGTCTCTGTGACACAGCAGACTTAATTGTAACAGCAATCTTTCAAAATGACATATATTTTCCTGCTCTGAGATCCCTAACATCTATTAAGACTGTCAGAGACTTAGAACATAACCAGATACAGATGAAATTTTCCATGAGGTGAAACACTAAAACTCTGATGATTTGTAAAAGTTCTTTTCAGATTTTTTTTATTATTTTCTTTTAATGCAATGTGGTTTTCCTTCTTATTATTTACAGTATTTCACAATGTGTAACCAGTGATAGCATTTAATTACTTAATTGAAGTATTGTGTTATTTTAATTATCTTCAAAATCATAGACGCAAGTGTTATTTAGCATGTAATATTTTTATCTTCTTTTCTATTTCAAAGTGACTCCTGCTTGTGATTTTTGATGCTGACATAAATGCCATGAAATTCTGTAAAAATAATAACACTAAAACTTCAACATTAAATTCCTTCAAAACGGATAATGAAATCCTGAAAATTCCGAAAATATTTTTTTTCTTTATAAAAGTGCTAAACCAATAACTTTATAACAGCTATCAGAAATACCCAGGGTTTTTTTTGACTAAGTTAGATTTTTACGAAAATTACACTTTCAAATAGTACAGACAGTAGGACTGGAAATAAATTTACACTGGTCTATTAGAAATTGCTCTTGTCCAGAGTTGTTTTCATACAAATTTTGCTAAACACATAGACCTCTGGTCTAGAGCCCTCCCTTCAGAGACAAACCATAATTCTCACTAAACCTAAGAGACATATACATGCCATTGCATGCATAAATCTTGAGAAAGAATTAGGCTTAAAGTTTGAACAAAACAAAATGATCAGATAGCCAGGTAAATTATGATGATGGAAGATGTGACTTAACAGGGACAGCTAAATTTATTCAAATTGCTTCATGTTTGCCATAGGCAAACACATACCACAAGTTAACTCTGAAACTTTCTGCAGAGTTTTATTTTCTTAAGCGTTAGAGTTAATTTAGGTGCATCTAGTGAAAGAGAAACTAGTTTATAAATATGTATTGACATTATTATTTTATATTTATAAAAATTGGATTTATTACATATTGTAGCATACAATGAAACAGTGTAAAACACATCAGTATTTAGATAAAATTACCTACTTCATAAGTTGTAATGTCTTAATCAGGAGGGTAGCCCCTGGTGTACAAGCTAGAAAGAGCTGGACTTTTTAATGAAGAATAAGAACCATCTGATAGGGTTAAATGAGCCCTGCAAAGGTGGTGGACAAGGTGAGCGAGAGCCAAGAGAGCCCATTGGAGTTCCTGCACTTTTCAGACATGGTCTCCTGGCTTTGGTGAATGTCACAAGAGGCAAAGGAAGAAGGGAGAGAGGAGAGCACTGAGGACTGGGCACTACCTGGGACTCCCATTGTCACCCCTGTGCAAAATGAGCCTTATTGTTCCTGGTGGTTGTGACTCCATGGTAAATGTCTGAGCCCCCAGTGCAGCTCTGGCGTCCAGACCTGGAAACCTGTCTCTCCAGACAAGATAGCTGCTGCTGCTAGGTGATGGTATCAGTCAAGCAGTTCAAGTGGCAGCAGGCTGTGCAGGAGTAGAGAAAGTTGAAGTTTAAAGGCAGCTGTTGATGTATGACTGAATGAGGGAGAGGGAGAATTGTTACAGCTGCACATAATGGCTTTTTGGGGGGGGGGGGGGTGAGGGTTATTTTTTTATATAAATAGAACCTTAGAAATTAATTGCTGCCTGCAGTTAGGGCAATGAGTTAGAGGGAGCCAGCCAATGAGCCTTTCTGTGCAATGAGGCCTCAGTGAGAGACACCAGAGACTGATCGTGGCCAGGAAACTTGCAAGTGTGCCAAAGCTGCCTCTTTCTCTGCACCACATTTCACATCTGCAACCTCACAGTGAGGAGAATGAAAAAGTGCTCTGACAGCACATAGAAACCCCAAAGTCACACCCCCCTGCAAAGCAGAGGCCATCGTCTCCCTCACCAACCCCATCACCCTGTCCCCATTCCATACATGAGATAACTTGTATTCATTCAGATGCTGGGGAAGTTGTATTTCCAAGACATGTAGCATGTGGACTCAACAGGTTCCGGATCACCTGCATGATCCTAAAGGCAGGGGAAATGCAAATCTTTGAATGCTACTGTGGGCACCCAGTCCTTGTAAAACACAGAAGGCAAAGCAGGATGGTAAGGGCAATCATTCAGGATCCAGGTATCTCAGGGACCAAGCATCTGGCCAGCCCCACCATTCAGTGTGGGCATCACAGGCTGTCAGCCAGATGTTGCAAGCACTGAGACTTTGTGTATTACCCCAGCATCCAGCTGAGCACTTTGCAGCTCCTTCCCACTCCCAAACCTAGGCCTGGTGGTGAGTCTGCTGTCTATTCTTTCTACCATTTGGCTGATATCCAGTTTTTGCAGAGTTTGGTTTTTTTTTCGATGTGGGTTTGGGGGTGTTTTGAAAGTCTAAGTCAACATAACAACTCAGTGAAAAATATAGTGATAGCTAATTTCTAATGGAAGGATGCTCAGACTTTAGAGGAGCATATAGCAAGAGACAGCCCAAAACAGAAGGGTCTAGGATTCCTTTTCTACAAAAAAGTTATTTTTCCCCTTGACTTCTCACAGTGTACTGGGGGACAGGGAGGATACGGTCTTTGTGCTTGTTATTGCCACTTATGCTATCTGTGGAAATTGTGATCACACAGACACCAATCCTGCTTTCACCAGTGTCAACCCACAATAATCTGCTGGTTTTGAGTAAAGAGGTTAGATTTACCCAGCTGCACCCTCCTTGCGCCATCCTGGTGTCCCCCCGGTGCCCTGAGTAGCTGAGCGAAGCCTTCGGCTGAGGGAAGGAGGAGGGAAAAACTGAGCGCTCAGTGTTGCTGTGTTATGAAGTGACAGATAGAGTCAGCCAGGCAGTGCCCTGCCCTGCGCGCGATGATATTAATTTCACACAGCCCCTGCCTGTTCCAGCTGGAACGATAGGAGATGCAAACTTTGACTTCTGCATTTGAAAGAGATATTGTTTGATGGAAGTGTGTGGGTGGCGGGTAAAACAAGCAGCTAAGTGTCAGCACAAGAAGCAAACATTCTCCTTCTCCCCTCCCTGATGTAGTTTTTGACGTAATGAGCATTGCTCCCAATTTTCCTTCCAAATAGGCATTGCACCCGTCCCCATGGCAACTGTCATGCTCAAAAGATGTCCTGTCAGGAGCCATGAAAGGCCCAGAGACATTTGTATTAGATGGTCACAACCACGATAGCTAATGCTTAACAAATACACTATGAAGCTGCATTCGTCAAAATGAAGAGCACAAACATTTGTGTTCCATTAAACAGAAATTAATAAGATTCGAATAGGAAGAAACCAAACTGGACTGTTTTTTTGTGTATACAGCTGTGTTATGAAGTAATACAGGGAACATTAGTATGAATAATGATTGCACATGTGCATTCGATTTATTTCTTCTACTTTTTGTATGGTCTCCTTTAACCCTTTTTCTCTATAGGTTTTTCAGAAATCAAACACAGGTTTAACAGCTGGGCAAGACAGGGGTTTCAACCGCTCCTTTCACACTACTGAGGTCCAATAGCACTTCTTTATTTAAAGGCACTCTGGGTCATTGGGAAGTTGTGCTTTTGAAAAATGTTCACGTACTTGATGATTGAGTACATAAATGTGGTGGCCTGATTTTTACCAAGGAAAAGAAGCGCTCCGGTCTCTAAACAAGGAGGGTCGCATCCTGAATCGCTGTGCATCATCCTACCTTCCTTGGCTACAGGGAAGAGGAGCTGATTTATCCCAGCTGAGGATCTGGCCTCAGGTCCAGGCATTAAAAAAAAACAAAACAATAAGGAATTATGTTTCCAGCTCAGCTGAAAATCAAAAGTGAAAGTTCAGGAAGACAGCAGACCCTCCTCCCATGAGAGCCGTTCTCCTGGCTCCCTGTCACCCAACATGATTTTGAGCAGTTCCTTCCACCCGTTGCTGCAAGTAAACAACAAAAGTGGACTGTGTTACACAGCCTGACAATGACAGTCTGTACTCAGCTTACAGGCCACAAAAGGCTTTGGTAGCTTTGCTTTCCCTGGGCAGCTTAACCTCACTCCTTTTCTTCCAAGAGGGAAAAAAAACATAAAAAAGGAAAAAAAAAAGGAAAGTTGGCCAGGGTTCTGGCTCAGCAATGGGCCCAGGCCAACTGCCCGCTGCATGTGTGTATACCAGCACCTGGATGCCTCTGTCTTCACTGCTCATGACTCTTCTTCACTTATCATTCCCTGTTTTAACCTCCTATCTTCACAAGCAACACAAAAAATTACCATAGGGTCTGTATTTCTATTACTTCTATTCCTACTAGGCCTAGTTCTGCAACAGTTTGAATACTTAAATATCTGTGCCAGGACTCTTACCTCCCCCCAACCCCCTTACCCTTTCTCCTCACACTCCCATCTCTTTCTTTTCATCTGTGAAGTTCCTATTATCCCCCCAAGCTTCCATCTCTCAGGGTGAACTGAACAAGGCCTTTATCCCAGGCGGGGCAAGTGGGAGTGGAGGCAGAAAATGGAAAACATTTCTTTTCCTAAATGTAACTGCAAAATAGGAATTTGCTATTCCATCAGCATGCACATCTCCAGACCTGGACTTCTGTAGAAAAGCTAACTTTCACTTAATCCTTTGGATAGGTAGCCATTCTTCTGGAGAAGTTTCACCATGCCACACACCCAATGTTCTTGTTCTTCATTTCCTCGAGCATTCAGGACAGGACCAACAGGAGACCAACAGTCTTCCTCCAAACAAACCACTGTGTTCAAATGCAAATGAGCTCTGAGCAATTCTCAGGGACCACAGAAAAAGCCCTGGCTTGAGCTCATCTTTGTTGTTGCATCTCCTGTGTGTGCCATGCAGTCCTATGCAATGATGGGCCCTCTCCATCTGCATGTAGCACCTTCTATCTTCATGAACACCTCCAGGCTTTGAAAATACCCAGCCTTGGATCAAGACAGAAGCATTTGTCCACAGAATGTGTTTTAAATTGGAAAATGCCTATTTCCTGAAACCAAAATAATTCTTAAATCTAAGTCTTTTTCAGCAAAAATTCTGTTCAGAAGCTCCTGACCAAGCTCCCCTCCAAGGAAAGGAGACAACTGTCTCAGAAGGCATCTCTTGGTGCAGCCACTCAGTTGGGGTTTCAGAGACTTGATTCGAGTCCTGCCCCCAGACTCTGAGAAAGAGACTTAAATGGTGTCTGTACCCTTCTGGTTTAATTAGCTGTTCCAGTGTGTCTTAAGCAGGTAGTCAAATCTGTTTCTCCCTCTGAATACTTCTGAAAAAAATCAGTTTTGCAATGCACTGGAATAAGGACTAAAAAAAACTCAAAACCAAAGTCAACAAAACCCCCAAACTTTTCTAGTGAAATAAAATTGTCTGTTTATCTCCTTTATTTCCTTTCTTTAATCATCAGCTTCAAAGAGGATAAGCCAACATTCCCATACGGGGCTCAGTTTTCCTTCTGATTAGCTTACATATCTAATAATAAGGCGGTATGAACAATACTTGCCATATTTATGAGCTAAAGTCACAATAACAGATGCCACGTTTAATACCAGACCTTTTAGGAATAGTCCATATTTCCCAGCCTATATCCTATATAAAATATTCCAAGGTTTCATAATCTTGTGTTTGACCTATCACACATATTCTCTTAGCTCAGGCCATAGTTTTAGTGAAGTCTTGGAGTCCTTGCAGTCTTCAAGCCTCCATACAGAAGCTTTAAATGGTGTTCCTGGGCTAAGTTTTTGACGTTTGTCACTCCTTAGCTGGACAACGTAGTATATGACAGGAGTCATCAGCACTCAAGAAATGTGGTCCATGAGCTTGTCACTCATTCTTGCCTCTCTACAATGTTTTCCTATAGTGTTTAAAAGAAACCTGAAGTTTAAACTTTGAACTTTAATTGAAGAAGTAGAAGAAAAGGCAGGCAACCCAGGAAGAATACAGAGATACTGAGTATGCAGGACTAGGGTTAGGAAAGCCAGAGCCCACCTGAAAGGTGATGAGGAAAGGCTTCCCCAGGTAGAATCTGTCAGCAGCAAAGGGAAGAGCAGGGAAAATGTGGGTTCATAGCTGCCTAAGGCAGAAGGGATGGTGAAAAAAAGACATGAAAAACATTCCTGAGCAACCTGAAGCAGGGCTTAAGAAACATACAGATACCAAACACAAAATTGCCTTCTTTGCCATTTTTCTTTTTTGGGATTGCTCCATAAGTGAGACGGCAAAATCCCTGGCAGGCCACTGGCCTCCCTAATTTCTGAACAAACATCTTTTTATAAGCAGACAGTCAAGTGTCCAAAATATCTCTAGTCACAGCTGAACAACCTGAACTGATAAAAGTCGAACTCCAGAAAGATACTGCTTTGCGTGTATTAGCCAAAAATTCTACCCTTGTTTACTCAAAATCTGTATTTCATTTAGTTAATCTATATGAATATGTGGTTATGACTGCAGTGTGAAAGTTCTGGTAATAGTCTTCATAACAATGAATGCCCTGGCCCAAATATTTTTCCTTTATGTCAGTGAAATTTCTGATAATAAATTCTGATACCCTGTATTAAAATAAAGAGCCCTGACTTAGCTTCTCTGGCCAAAAATGTAACATAGAACTCAGAAAAGCTTGAAAATTTTCCAGAAGACACGTTTTCAATCAGAAAATATCTGCTTTTACAAAACAGAAATGTTTCACAAGCATCTTACTGAAGCCTCGACACTTAATTGTAAATATAACATTCAATTTTAGCTCTACTGAACTGCCCATCAATTATTCCATTCTGGTCTCCACCATGAAAACCTGTGAGTTTTGAATGAAAATGCTGGATCTCTGAATGGCAGAGGTGGAGAAAGTGAATAAGAACCCCTCTTTCACTCTTACCCAGGGTAAGAACCTGAAGGAGTGAGAGGGCTTCAAATGCACAGAGCAGACATCAGGTGAAAGGAAGGAAAAGGATATAGAGACATCGACCCCAATACAGGAAGTTTCAAAGCCATGACTCCTCAAAGAATATTCCGCTGAAGAATCACTGGATTTTTTTTTTGCTTGTTGTTTAATGTTTCATACAGGATATCTGGTTTAGGACAAAATGCGTCTTTGATCTCATGTTCCCAGGGAGGTAGGAATTGGGGTTTCTGACTTGTAGTAAAATTTTGCTTCCACCGGAGTCCTTTCTGCCTGTTTATTCTATCCTTACAATAATCTTTCTTAAATTTCAAGTCTAAGATATACTTAAAAAGCACAAAGGAGAAACTTCAATGAAACTCCTTTAGAGCAGGCAGTAACAGGATCGAACATTTTTCAGAGTAACAATGTCCATAATTCACTTAGTTATTTCTTCAAAGTGTACTCTGCCCTATGTAACAACACAGACATAAGGATAGTTTACAGACCTGGGTTTCTTCTTTTTCAGTCTGCAATCTGGAAGAATTTAGGTCAGGTGTACTTTTTCAGCATTTGGGAGAAGGGTTTCATCCATTTTCCTCAGGGGACCACAAGAAACCAGAATCATGACAATTATTTAGCTGGGGTCAAAATCTAGGTTGGCGATGTCATCTTTAATTCTTAATGTCTTTGGCTCTTCCTATTGGAGTGAGAACTGCAATGTTTTACTATTTTGGAAAGTTTATTCTTTATTACTGTACTTTTTGTTTAATGTAAACCTTAAAAAAAGCAACATAAATAATCATTCCAGGATGAGGTACGAAAATTATTAGAAAGAATCTTTACAGTTTATTATTGAAACATTTTCTAATTACTGTGCAATATATATTTACTGTCTCTTCAAAATTATAATTATGTTTTCAGGACACTAGAAGGTCTTTCAAGATCTGTTACAATATGATATAAAATACATGTTCAGCGAGATTTCATATCACAAAGTATTGAGCTATTTGTCTTTATGTTATGCCTGGCATGTATATGTAGCAAGTTTGTAAGTATTAGGCTGTCAGGACTGTTTCTTGAGAAACAGTCTTGGATGGAAATAATTTTTCTAAATTAAATAAACATGTTGTTTCTGATTTTCTGAAATACCCAATGGAACTAGCTCACATTCTAGATCGATGGCCTGCAAAATTTCACTTTGAAATACAATGACACTTTTTAACTTAGTGAAGCACCTCTCCAGGCAAATTTTCCCATTGATTTTAACAGGACTGTTTATCTGGGTTTTCATGTTGGCTAGATACTGGGATGGAGCACTACACACAGGTGTCTGTACAATCAACATTATTTTGTAATGAAAGCACATAATTGATGCTTTCCAGGATATTTGGACTTTCTAAAAGAAATGAGGGTTGGCAGTTCTCTTAAAAAAAAGAAAATTCCAACCCTTTAATGAACAAGGATTTTTAAGGGTCAAATTCTGAATCATTTTAGACATGATCCCTGAATCCTCTTCTGCGTTGTTGAATCGCATAAATTATTTTCAAGACTCCAATTAGGAAGGAAATAAAACCTTTTGAAGGCTCTGGCCTCTCTGAAGTCAGTAACTCAAATTGTGCTGGGAGCTCTGGATACAGCAAACCACTGTGGATAGAAATTCAGGTTCTGTGAGATTCTTGCTGTGTCTCTTTGAAACACACTGACTAAAGTCTCCAATAATCAATGGGGGGGATCCCACAGAGATAGTTTTAAATGAGCTCTTAGGGCTAATGGCTTACTTACAGAAGGGAGACAATAACATCGCCAAACTGTTATCTTCACAATACCATGGAGCACTGAAAGTGCCAAGGTACAGATGTGCATAGGGAGAGTAACAACAGCCCAAAACAAATTCAACCGTCCCATCATTTAAAACCATGCAACAGCAACGAGGAAGCAAAGGTAAAACAGGCTCCAGGGTGTTTATGACTTCACTGTCTGCTTGCACTTAGACTTCACTTTGGCTTAAATTTCTCTGCAAGCAGGTCTTTGTTTTGTGAAAGACACACTTATCGTTAGCTTTGGCAAGAGCTACACAACTATCTCTCTTCTCAGTTCTCTGCCAGAAAGGTAAATTGGATGTGCAGTAAGACTTGGGGCTGCTCCACAAAGCGTTAGCCATAGAAATAGAGTCTGAGAGTCATACAGATGTGCCCAGAAAGGCTATTATATCATCAGGACCGATTTTCCCAGGACAAAATAGGCCATGTTTTGTTTCTTGGTTTGTGTTTGTGGCTTTTTGTGGGTTTCTTATTGTTGGGTTTTTGGGGTTTTGGGGGTTTGTTTTGCTTTTTTTCCTTTTTTTAATCAAGTTACTTCCATATCATGTTGTCTATCAGGAGTTTCCCTAAATCACAGTCTTCCATATAGACAGCTAGTCATAAGGTGAAGACTTCTGGGCCAATAACTTAAATTACTTTGGCTTTCCACAACATTTGCTTTGTTTCTCGTGTGAATTCATTTCATTTTTACTCTCCATTGCTCACCACAGTATCTTTCCCCACTTTAGCGCTAGAGTGGTTTATTATGATGAAAGCACTCATGACATACTCAGATTACCTATTCTTCATTTTTTTTATCAGGTCTCTAGGTCTTGAGCTGCGCAGAACTTTTTTTTTTTCCAGCATTGGAATAATTTTCCTGGCAAATGTTTTTGCATCTTCTTCAGTTTCTCAACATCTTTTTATGAATAAGGGATGACCAGAACTGTACGTAATGTTCCAACATCTGTGTCCCTGCAGCTATGTACAAATGTAAAATAATATCTGTATTTTCACTGGTTGCTCCGCTCTTTTTACATTTAGGACTTGTTTTAGCCACAGCACTGCAGTGTGAACTCTAATGCAACTCCTTGCTCATGAGCCCCAAGTTCTTCTCAGAGGCATTGCCTTCCTGAGCCCCAGACTCTATACCCATCCTTGTCTTCCTTGGTGCCACACACCAATTTTGGGGGTCTGCCAGTATTAAAACAGATGCTTTTTGAATTATGAGAGCATATAATTTTGTACATCTGCAGTCACAGTCCTGTATCACTCTTAACAGGTTTTATATCATTAAGACATTTTCAGTACTAATTTACATTCCTGTGCAGATTACCAATAGAAATAGAGTAGCATCATCACCAGCATTAATTGTCATAAATTTCTGTAGATTTGTGTCCATTATCAGGTGATTTTCTGCTAAAAGTGCTGGTTTAGGATCTGCCAATTATTTGGTTCTTCACCTACTCCAGGACTGCTTCACAACTTCTGTATTTTGCACTGCTACATAGGTGGATGGTTTGATATTAAACCAAGTAGCATTCAATAAGTGGTTTACATCTATACACTGCCTTTCATCGTCAGACACATTTATTTAACATAGTTTATTTTTCTATAAACCATCTTGACTGGCAAGTTTTTGTCACCTGTTATTTCCTATTACAGATCAGTGGAAAGTTTCTTCTTCATTCCACTGAAAAATGTAAATTGAAATAAACTGATGTATTTTCTGAAATCACGTTAATTTTCTCAAATTATTTCAGCTTAAAAGAAGTGTGCCTATATATTTATGGGTACAAGAAGAATGTGAAATTAAGAGCTGAAAAGTATTGGGTTGACATTCAAAAACCTGAATATTTGAATTTTTCATTCTGCAATATTTAATCTAAAAATTTGCTTCAGCTCTTTTGTAAGAACATTTTATATTTGAATACCAAATAAAATGTAATTTTTTCTCCAATCAGTTGTGGTGTTTTTTTTAACATCACATAAATCTAGAACAATTTGAAGTCTGGAATTGAAAATGGAATAGGAAATAGTTTTATTCACTCATCTGCTTCTCCCACTGATGAATGCCATTTCAGATTCTCCTTTATTTTCCTAAAATTTCTGTCAGATGAGAGACCCTCTCATTACTTTCATTTATAATTACCTGTTTGCTTTCATGAATCTTCACACAATGTCAACGTCTCCTGCGGTGGGATGACCATGGCTGGGCATCAGGTGCCCATTATAGCTGCTCTATCACTCCCCTTCTCAGCTGGACAGGGGAGAGAAAATACAACAAATGGCTTATGGGTCGAGATAAAGACATGGAGTGATCATTTACCAGCTACTGTCAGGGGCAAAACAGACTTGACTTGGAGAAATGAGTTTAATTTATTACCAATTCAATCAGAGTAGGATAATGAGAAATAAAACCAAATCTTAAAACACCTTCTCTTTACCCCTCCTTTCTTCCCAGGCTTAACTTTACTCCTGATTTTCTCTACCTCCTCTCCCCAGCAGCAACACAGGGGGATGAAGAATGGGGTTTTCAGTCAGTTCCTCACATGTTGTCTCTGTTGCTCCTTCCTGCTCCATGGAGGACTCCTCACACTCTTCCCCTGCTCCAGTGTGGAGTCCCGCCCACAAGAGACAGCTCTTCAGGAACTATTCCAGCATGAATCCTTCCCACAGGGTGCAGCCCTTCAGGAGCAGACTGCTCCTGAATTCTGTTCACAAGTCCTGCAGCAAACCTGCTCCAGTGTGGGCTCCTCTCTCCACGGGGCCCATCAGTGCTGCCAGGAGCCTGCTCCAGCACAGGCTTCCCACTGATTCATAGCCTTCTTCAGGCATTCCCCTGCTCTGGTGTGGGGTCTTCCATGGGATGCAATAGGATATCTGCCAGACCATGGGCTGTACCACGGGTTGCAGGGGAATCTCTGCTCTGGCACCTGGAGCACCTCCTTACCTCCTGCATTGCCCTTGGTGTCTGCAGGATGTTTCTCTCACATACTCTCACTCCTCTCTCCCACCACAGGTTGTTGCACAGGTGATTTTCCCTCTTCTTAAGTACATTATCCCTGAGTTGCTACCGCTGCCACTGGTGGGCTCAGCTTTGGCCAGTGGATCAGTGTTGAGGCCGACTGGCATTGCCTTTATTGGATAAGGTGGATGCTTCTGGCAGCTTCTCACAGAATCCACCCCTGTGGGCCCCCTGCTACCAAACCGTTGCCACCCAAACCAAATACAGCTTCTCATTTTTCTGAAATTATCCTGATACACTGGAATCTCTTAAGCATCTCTTAAATATAAAGCCGAAGGTCACCTCAAATACAACCTCTTCTGGTGCAGGTGACTTTTAACAACCTCTGTAGGTAAATTGCTCTGTATTACTAGTGTGAGCTGCGTGTGCCTCCTTCTGCTACTTGTGAAGTGTCTCATTGAATGATTTATTTCAAATGTCAATAGCTATGTTCTTCTCAGAAATTTTGTCATCTGTAAACACTGAGATTCCCATAGCACTCATAGGACTTTTTATCTTCATGACCTATCTATACAGTTCTTCAACGGAAAGACAGGTATTTAATAGGCCTGTTTATCTCCTTATTTCTTTACTTTTCTTATTGCTTTTCTACATTGCGTCTGCATCATCTTTTACCTGCCACATCTCATATGCTGTTACTATTGTTTTAGTCTTAGTCACCATTCTCACTCTTTTTCTTTTTTGTGGAATTGGAGTGGTTTTGTCCATGCAGTAAATGTCTTCTAAAACCCCTTTTTTCTCACTGTTCTTTTTACTGTTTTTTCTTTCTGACTTGTGATGTCCACAAGAACCTTTCTCCACACATGCTTAAAACTGTTCTAGTATTTATTCTGTGTAAAACTCATTTGCCTGAACACCCTAAACAAAAGCTTTTTATCTTATACTAATAGCATAACTGCATACAAAGTACATGGACTTCACAAATGTGAAATTATGGAGATAAAAAGGAAAGGTATGAGAAGGACATACTAATTGCAAAGTTAATTCTTTTCATTGTATCAGTTTTCAGTGGTGATGATTTTGGTTTTTGCCTGAGCATGTATTATTTAAGGAACTCATCGCAGTAATTTAGATGCCGTCACTGTCCTGTGCCCAGTCCTGTCCCCTTGTACCCATGCTGACTTCTGGGATTCACAGCCACACACAGAGGTGCAAAACCCATGGCCACATCCACCTTTGGGTTTGGGTATTGTTTAACATGCTACTGGCATGGGAGGATGCTATAAACGCTAGGAGTGTTGCCTCTCAAGTGTGATTTAGCTGCAGAGCAGAAGAGCGCTCTAACAAAAGCTAACTTTCTTGACACTGGTAGGGAAAGACCTATTTTGTGGGGCTGAGTGTGTAAATGGTGGTTAAAGTAACCTCTAACAAGCAGGATCTTAGTACTTAAATGATGGGATCATGGGGTCATATGAAATTCCCTCTAAGAAGGCAGCCTATTTATAAAAATCATAGGAGCATAATCACTCCAAAAAGCACAAATAACAGAGTGCTCAGTACGTAGATGGTGGGACCACAGGTCACTCAAGTATAAGTCCCCTCTGAAAAAAGGAGAATTCAATACCTAAATGCTGGGAGAACAGTGTCATTGTGTACCACAGCAATAAAGAAATTATTTTTAAGATGGAAAAAGCAACCCCTTTTGCTCTTCTATAGAAGTCTGTCGTTAATGCTGTCATGTGCATTTCTATGCATATGTACAGCATAAACTGCCATGCCTGCTCTGAGAGGCTGCCTGAGTCACTGCAATATTAAGTCCTTTCTCTGCATGAAGATGTTTCCTTCTGCATAGGATTTACACCAGACACGTGGTGTTCACACTCTCACTGTTCCCCTCCTTTTCCACATTGTCCCTTTCTGCTCATATCGCACCTCTGTCCCGCTGCACTGTGCTTTTACAAATGGTCCAGACTCCATCATGTGGCAGCTTTTATTTGTTCTGAAATACTGCCAGCTGCCCTGACCCAACGCAGGGGGACTCTCAGATCCTTCTCTATACCATCTGGATACAACACGTTGCTTTCCAGTACGATGCATGAAGGCAGGCACTGCAGAGAAAAACAGCTGCTGAATGAGACTTGGAGGGAGATGTGGCTTTCTCACAGTGTTTGTTTAAAGTTAGCCACCCCTTCACTAGACAGCAGGTCAAAGACCTGGTGTGGATGTGCCTTGGTCCTGGGTCTTTCCCAAGTGAAGCTGTCTAGATCATGTGGAGTGCTGTGCAAAACAGTGAGCCCCAGGTCTGAGCACATTTGGAGAGCTCAAGCCTGTTTTAAGATTATATTTGCAAGAGGAGAGGGCTCTAGTCTCATCTCGTGAATCTTCCTGCTAAGCAGGCTATCACTTCAAAGTGAGAGAGCATTTATACTACATTTGAAACATGTTATAATGTAAGAATCAGATTACACGCAAATATCCTCCCATAAAACGAAGTGTGTTTTATTGCATGTTCACAGGCAAAACATTTTATTACATTTCTGTATGTAATGCAGTCATGTCTACATCCATATGTTGCACTTAGGGGGATAAGAATAGCTCCCACTATGAAGGTACATACATGCATCTTCAGCTTAAACAGCCCCACTTATAGAGATGGAGGTCCCACTGAGGACCACAAGTTCTGACAGATCTTTTCCATCTTCTCAGAAGAAGTACATCTGCCTGGTGTAAGATCAGAGGAATGTCTTTTGTCTTGAAGAGAAGTTACGTTTGTATAACTAAGAGTAAAGTCCCTCTCTGAGCTTAACAGGGCTCCGTGCCATATATTCCTGATATAAGTATTGTCTTGGCTTAGCTCAACAGTTTCCATCTTTAAAATAATGCTGGGTCATGGTTTGATCACATAACTTGTTTGCACAATTCTGATGAAATAGTAGTACTAATGTATGTATATCTATGTATGGGGTGAGTGTATGTACTCTTCAAATCTATGCTTCCAAAAGGAGACTGATCTGGTAGTCCAAGACGCTGAGAACCTCTGAAAACACAGGCCACACAGACTTATTTGACTTCTAGTGCTTGCTGAGGCCTGATCCTGAATACACCAAAATCAAGTGCAAAATTCTTCCCGACTTCCCAAGTGCAGAATGAGGCCTGCTCTGCAACTGCAGCTGAAATATTTGAGTAAGCTTCATTGGAGCAAAAAATCCAGAGTGTCAGGCTGTCTGTGTGGGTGCGATTTTCAAGTTAACTCCATAGTCACAGGAAAAAGATCCATTTCAGTTCTGGAAAGGGAAAATGCATGCTTTAGTGTAGTGTGCAACTGTTCAGGTAGCAACTCAGGGTGTCAGCCCTCACAGCGACTTCAGTAGAGATCTTCAGATACATAGAATTAAGGCATGTGTTTAAGTACTTTTTGGATGGGAACTAATTACTGCTGATTTAAATCACATGAAATGGCCATGGTGATAAGAGTCATTAAGCAACAGCCCTGTTTTACTTCAACATAATTTTTCATTTTATTATATTCTGTGTTTTCTGTGATTGTGATCACTCTTTCCAAGTTTTTTGAAACAAAAAATCAATCAATCAAACAAAAAACAAAACAAAAACCAACCAAACAAAACACCAACCAACCAAACAAAAAACCCCACAAAAACAAGACCCCAAACATAACCAAACCATAAAAAAACAACAAACAACAAAAACTAAATGGTGGCTCTTGGCTTTTGTATTCCTCTGGATCACTTTAGGTCAGTAAAACCCTGAAGAAAGCACAGAGTTGCCAGGATCAGGGTTGTGTGTTGGTAGAAACTTTTCTCCTTCCCCTTTAAAAGAAGCTTAGAGCTCAATTACAGAGCTGGATTTGATTGCGTGTCAGAAAGGTGAACAAACTGTTCATTTTTCCCCTATTTCTTCTCCTGGAGCAGGCCACCTTGTCCCGATGGGAGAAGTTCTGGCCTACTGGTGATTTTATGGTGAAGAGATGCAAAAAGCTGAGAAGATGCAGAGCTGAGGCAGATCCAGACAGCTGCAGGAATTACTTCTGCAGCACTGAGTTTAAAGTAGTTTTGTTGCCCATGTCTCTAACAGCTGACCAAGCTTATGAGCTTACTTTTCATTGCCTACCGTAGGTTCATTATGCTGTCTCAGCCTGAAAGTGCGTGATAGGCATCTCTTGGCAATCCAAATCTATGGAATCGAACAGCCCCTTCACCCCAAAAAAGGTTTTTATATCAAATTCCCTCAAAAGTTTTAAAACGTCGTTTAGTGTCTTTTAGTCGTCTGTTTTCAATAGCTGTATTGCTCTGGCATGTGGCACCTACATTGTTTCAAACCTACGTGTTATAAAAACCCTCCTGTGATGTACATAAAGGGCACCATATAAATTAAGTCATAAATAATTTCAACAAAACATTTGCTCTTTGAGGATGAAGCAAACTCAAGAGAGGCTGACAGTAAAAAAACCACAGGGAGATGAGGGGAGAATCATGTTCGTTCTGCAGGAGGCCATTACCAGTTATCACCACCAGCCTGTGAGATACCAAGACCCACCAGCCCTGTTTTATGAGCAGAGGAGCAACCGCCTCCAGCTTTGAGCTCCCAAGCAACTTCTTGGCCACACTTGCATGGTGTGGGTCAGGGGGATTGAAGGTACAAGAGGGAGTCCAGCTCTGGCAGGGTTGGGAGAGAGAGAGCGTGTTGGCACAAGTCCTCCTGCCTCTCCCAATTGGATGTGCAACTTTCAGGCTTAAAGTTATTGTTTTGCTTGCTGGGCCTTCCACGGCAGCTGGGCCAAGCTTCCTGCCAGGAGCCAGGATCTGCAACCTTATGAAAGTTGCAGGGCCCGGCAGGCTGTCGGTATTTTCAGCTGGATTGAGCCCAGAACAATTTTATTTTCATCAGAAATGTTCCCTGGCCCTACCACATGTGCAAGCCTATATGAAACCACCAAGAAGGCTCCCTCCCCCAACTATCTTATTTAGCTTGAATTCAGCTGCCCAGCAGAACTGTTTCTTATCCAAGCCCTTAGAGACGGGAGAGGAGTGTAGAGATTTAATTATAATCTTTCCCTCTCTCCACCTCCCACAGTACATTAATGCTTTTCATTAGCCAAAGCCAAAACCTTGCTTTATAAGCTGCAAGAGCTGTCTTTTAAAAATACATCCAGCAGTAAAAGAGTTCTGAATGGCAGTAACAGCAGCATAAACCCTCATCCACAGGTGTGGGAGATTCACTGGAGGATTGCTGGTGGAGAGGCAAGTTTTATTTGAAAGACATCTGATTCCTATTTCTGTCCACTGGCTGATTATCCCTCATGCTACAGTACTTCTGTGCCCACTGACGATTTCACATACACGTCCAAAGGAATGAGAGAAAAGCCTCTACATCCAGGAGCTCTGGATGATTTTTGTAAGTATCCAGATGTTTAGACTTTTATCTGAAGCTAATCGAAATAATATGAGACCACTCCTAGCAGCAGCCTGACAAATATACACAGCCATGTATTCTTTGTGTAGGTCTAGAGCACATATTCATATGGACCTATCACTGGAGTAGATACCTGTTATGCCCTCAGTGGCATAGAAAGGCAGGTAAATCAAGAATGACATTTTCTATTCACAATCAGAATGTGATTTGAGTGACACAATTAAGTAGGTGTCTTATATTGACAAAAAGGGTTCAGAGGAAATATAAGACACTGAATTAACTGTCATTCCCTTACAGAATACAGAGAGCATACCCTTACGGCAGCCTTTCAGTATCTAAAGGGGGCCTACAAGAAACCTGGAAAAATTTTCACAAGCACATGTGAAAATAGGACAAGGAGTAATGGCTTTACACTGAAAGAGGGCAGATTTGGGTGAGATATTAGGAAGAAATTCTTTCCTGTGGGGTGGTGAAACAGTGGCACAGAGAAAGTGTGGCTGCCCCGTCCCTGGCAGTGTTCAAGGTCAGGTTGGGTGGGGCTTAGACCAACCTGGTCTAGTGGAAGAGCCCATGGCAGAGGGGTTGGAGCTAGATGATCTTTAAGGTCCCTTCCAAACTAAACCATTCTGTGATTCTCTGATAAAGCTGATTTTCAAGTTTGAAAAATTAGAGTTTATTTCCAGTACTTTCCCAGAAGAAGACCACCAGAAGGTCAGAAAGCACTTTGGGAAAGATGGAGACTGGTTCCTCATAATTGCTGATTTTCTACCCTTTTTTTTCAACAAAATATAACTTTTCTCCCCATTCCCCTGCCATCTGCCAGGTTTAATGACACAAATAGGCAAATGGACCTTAGCAAATTGCTAGGGTGATTTCAGGGGTATTTGGTTTTTTCTATCCAGTAGCCCTTGGAAGCTTAAAGCAGGCAATTCCATTGTGCCAGCACTGTGCAAACGTATAATATAGTAGGAAATCCTCATGTGTGAAGGGCTGACAGCCTCCTTATAAGGACGAACACAACAAGCAGCATAACGAATACCTGCCTGGTCGTTAAAGGACAAGTGAAAGGGCCATGGGATTACTTGGATTACAGTCGTTGGCTACACAGATTAACCAGGCAACTAAAGGCAGTAGGAATAATAAGTATCTTTCCATGAGAAGGAGCTGCTATTGGGCTGCAGGCTGAATGTAGCTGTTCCAACTGTAAACTGTTTTTGCCATAAACACAAAAGCACAAAAGCTGAAGGAGAGGGAGAAGGGCCTGGAAGCAGTCCCACAAATGGGACACGCTTTCCTTGATTCGTCAACAAAATTTACACAGTTGACTGGGGTCTTTTTTATGTGCATTTTGATGGTTTCTTATCTTACATTTTAATGGGAAATCTGCTGAATGTCTAAAATGCCTTTTGGCAGTCAGAGCTTTTGCTGCTGATCTCTGTGACTTAAAAACAGTTTAACTTATCAAGAAGCTTTGGTGTAGATCTGATGTAGTGGGTAGGTTCATTTGGTTTTTAAATGCTTTCTTTTGGATCACTTGAAATCATCACTTACATTGTATATGGCCATTTATGCATTGACAGGTTGATGGGGACTTTAATGTACGTAAAACTTTCTCTGTCAGGACTTATGCCTCTCTGTCAGATTTTATCCTGCAGTAGAGAGGGTTCACATACAGTTGTTGACAGATAAAATAAGCTCCTCCAGCAGCTGCAGCTCTGCCTCCCACAGATCTTTTTTCTGCTCTGATCCTGTGTCCCCAGCTAAGTGCTGAGAAAGCAAAGGCAGCACCATGGAGCTGTGCCGAGATGGGCACGAGCATGGTTACAGACCTGGAAGCGGGAAGATCAGTTAGCCTCACCAAGGCCATGTTGTGTAGTCCCATAAGTCCTGCGATGTTTGACATCTCTCTTTAGCCCCAGCTGCAGGAGATGGGTGGCAGCAGGAAAAACCTTGCTCAGTTCTAAATAAAAGTGAATTTCCAGCCCAGATTCCTGCAGAGAAAACCTAAAAGGCAAGAAACCTATGTTAAAAAAAAAAGTTTAAACTCACGAATCACATAAAAAAAAAAGAAAAAGCTCATTAATTTTAAGTCTTTCCCATGATGTTAAGGACCTGAATCATTAATTTGAAAATCTTGGGCTTGAAGATGGGGACCTGTCTTGTGCTGTTTGGAGAGCAAGCACTGAATTTTTTCACAAGCCTGGTGCAATCACAGAATTGAGGTATGCAGATATCATATCTAATATGAAAAGGTGCCTAGCATCTGTCATTCCCACAGAAGCCAATGGAAACTTCAGACACTCAGCTCTGAAGGATCAGGCCTTTAATCATTAATATGTTTCCAAATCTATAAAAAAAATGTTTCCTAAGATACTGTATTTCTGCAAGAAATTCCCTGTTGGCAAGAGAGTTTTCATAGCTCCTTAAAGACCTATAAGGAACCGTGGAAGAAATAAAGTGGGGCTTTACTTATGGAAATCAGACCTACTGGAGAGCAACTGGAAATGTTTTTTATGAGTCTTTATAATGGAACTACAGTAGCAGTTCCATGTTGATTTTTATTCTAAGACCCAATATTTTTTTCTTCTTTTTTAAGCCAAATTTTTTCCCACCTGAAACTTCACGTGTGGTCTCTTGGCAAAGAAGAATATTTTTGGAAAGTTTAAGGCTGATCTGATAAGCCTTTTTTAAGCAAGGAGTTTTGAAAACAGAAAGATATTTTACTTTTTAAAAGTTTTCCAACCTTTCCTTGTTCACTTAGAAGTTGAAAACTGCTTACACTAAGAAATTTCTATTTTGTTTTTATGTTTGCCCTTAATGAGATACAGCTCATGAACATACTTTTAGTAATTTTAGTGGTACCAAAATTTAGGGATTTATTAAGTTTTATGCAAAGGTAACTCTGGAAAGTAGAATAGAAATAAGTATGAGATATTCTAGTGATAGAAGATTAAAATATAACACGTAGGTGTGTCAACCAGCATATGGGTATGAAACAGTGGAGAATACAAAGTTTAATGCATACTAGAATCTTTGAAATCATTAAGGTGTTCATGTGTATTAAATTTATCCAGCCTTCTTTTTGTATTGATGATAAACGTTTTTGTACGTAATTTGATCCAAGTCAGTTTAATCCAAACTACGTGTCTAAAAACTGGTTTCCAGTAGTATCTAGGAGCTGGCATGTCTCCTCACTGACTTGGCACCCCAGTAACAGTTCTTCTAGGGACAAAATAAGACAAGGGCAGATTCAGTGAGAGCACCATACTGAAATTTTACAAAGACAAAATGGACAAAAACTGAAGAGACGCATAGGTGACGCACAGAGAGTTCTCCTGTGATACTTTGAGCTACACTGAATATCACTGACGAGAGCCTTGGGACAGAGAAACTTTCTCCCTAGAAAAATCTGCAGGAGATCCCATAACAGAGAAGTGTCTTCTCAATTTTAAAATACCTTTGAGTAAAGTTTTATCAAACAAGTCATGAAGCTTTGATAATGAATGCGCTTTAACTTGTGATACATGTCCTGATCACACAGGACAGGGGATCTGAGCTCTGTTCATGACTGCTTCCTTCATGGCCATGGCTATGGCAGTGCAAACCCCCAGGCTCTCCTTCCTTTCAGCATCCTGGATTGCTGACAGTTCCTCATCCTTCTCAATGGCTCTGATGGACACTCTAGTTGCAGCCCACAGAGATTTCACCTCAGTTCCCATTAAGGCTGCTTCTGAAGAATTTCCGTGGGTTTTGCCTCTTTATTTTGTTCAAGACAAATATTGTTATAGAAGGCAATTCATTTAATCTTCGTCCCAGCAGACAAGTGCTACTTCTCTTTTCCACATGCTACCCTCTTCTTTCTTCCTGTTGACTCTTCTTTTTCCTCCCCTCACAAAGATAAATCCATGCCTGCTCGTTTGTGCACTATGAGGCAGTGCCATGTGATACATTCCATACAGCATCTCCTTCAATGCCTGTCAATTTCATATTGCATAGGTTTCAGTGAGCTGATATCAGGTCTAGGACAAGGGTTTGAAGGGTAGAACTGAGTTTATAGCTAGAGATAAGCTTAAGTTGCAACTGCTCAGAGCTATTCTACACAGGTTCCAGGGCATGATGGTACATAGTAACAAGAGATAAAACGCCCTTGTGGGTTGCCTTTTGATACTGAAGTAATTCTCTATATGGTGCTTGGGTAGCTCCTTCAAAAACATATGACTTTCTCAAGTAGTATACGTGTTGAGAAACAGACCTTCTTAGACCACCAGATTGTTCACAACAGCGTTCTTGTCAAAGCAAATGTGGTGGTAACAGTTCATGAGGGCTTGGCTGCATTACCAACTTTCTAGATGTTTGATGAGTGTATTGAGTTCTAAGCTGGTCTGTAGGTTTTGTACATACATGCTATGTATATTGTATAGATTCTGTGTATATTCTATGTATATATTGTAGGGATTAACTTTTTTGATGTTATACAGTGTCCAGGAATATTATACTTGAATAGGCTATCCCAGAGATAGAGCAGTAGCAGGATAATGATTATCAAATTTGTGGTAGGAATTGGTATGGAAATCCAGCTCAAATGATGAATATGTCATCTTGCGAACAGGTTGGGTTTAGTGCCAGAATTTAAAAACTGAATTAGAAATCCTTCTAGAGATGTCCCATGAAAAAAGGCTGGCATGATGTAGGTCATTTGAACTCTCATGTCTCTACCCATGTTCTGGAGGAAATGTGGGCTATTGAAAATAAAATTATGAGTGAGGATAAAGTAAGTAAGGTCTTTACTTTCTTCAAGACAGTAAGATGTATATAGATCCAACTCAAGATACTCAATTTTTAACGCTATCACGATCTGGATTGTTGATTTACAACCTAGTGATACACCAATAGCCAGAGAATTACTGATGTGCAGGTGGCTTGTGTTATGTATTCTAAGAAGAAGTCTGTTGTAACTTTTCAGAAAAGTATTGCTAGAACGTATTTAGTCAACAAGTAGTGTTGGAGATGATTCTAATGACCCCGGTAATCCTTCAGTACTGATCACCTCGTCAGAGATTATCAGCTTGCCAAGATTCCCTAATTTGTGGTTCTTTTAATAGAACAACAATGGATGAGATTCCAGGTTATATAGCTTGTTTTACAGTTGTTTGGGAAGCAACTTGAGGTTACTGTTGAAGTCTAAGTTGAGGAGGCACTTAGGATCATCCTTGATATTATTTTATTTAGTAGCAGCAGGGGGATGTCCACTGTCCTCATTGCTAGAGGTAGCTACTGAGGTTTATAATACCGTATCTCCTCATCTGGGTTTAGATTTAAGCACTGGTAAGCCAAATCTGGGGGATCTACTACTCCATGGCTACCCTTCTGCAAGAATAGGAGTTCTGATAAAAATGCCATTGGAAGTATTTTGTGTGGGATTCATCTCACCAACTTCAGCCATCAAAGAGTTTGCTTTCTACCCTTCCAAAACAGAAGCACAAAGTAAGTGGGATCATCTACCCCCTTGTGAATGCCTGCGTCTCTGACTGTAGAGGGAACACAGAAAAGCAGCTGAGATCACCCTTTGGAAGCGGAAAGGGGATATGATACCATCATGCCCTTCAGGGTATGGATATGGAGAACTCTCAATTTATTGGGGTTTAACAATTTATCCATCATCTACAAAGCCACAGTAATTGATATGCACAATGCTCCCAGCCCACCCAAGTTAAGTGCTCCCTTTAATCATTCTCTAGAGACACTCATTAGGCTGTGGTAACTTAATCACATGTCAGTGTCTATTCAGACCTTAATTTCTCAAAGTGCATGGTCATATTCACCAGTTTTGTTCCAGAAAGCCATCTAGATATTGGCTAACACTGTACACATAGACTGAGACACACAAAATTAGAAAAATGAGAGAAATAATAGGTTTACAGTTTTTCTTCTTATTCCAAGCAAGCCATCCAAGTAATAAACAATGCAAATGTAGAAAAGTAACAGCATCTCACTTTCCTTTTGGTATAAAGTTGACTTTCTGCAGGAAGAAATGCAATAAAGCTATTAAAGAATTTTAAAAATCATAGCAGTCACATGATATTTTTATTTGCTTTCAAACAGGAGCTGTGTGGCTTAGGGAAGGGATACACTGACCTTTCACTTCTGTGTTCTCCAGCTCCAGCGCTGCTGCAGGCCTTAAGTGAAAATGAGCCTATTGGTCTCATCCAAACCCCGGCGCATGTTAGCCCACATTACAAAACACCAGAGAATTTGGCACAATCAGCAGTTTCTGCTCAAGAGAGGCCCAGGACTGCAATAGCAGAGGTGTTAGAGATCAGGACTTGGGAACGCTGGTCGAGTTATGTGGGAAAGCAAAATACTCAGTCTCTCACTTTCATTGGGACTGCATTTGCTTGCACAAAATAAACACAGTGCGTACAATACACAAAAAGTATTTCTATCACACCAAATGATACTTATAAATAAGGTGAACAGCTCATTACCATTCATCCAAAGGTCACAGACTGCTTTTTAAGCAGAAATTTAGCTGGTGAAGCAGTGTAACATCATTGTTATTTTACAGATGGAAAAACTGAGGCACACAGACACCTTCCTATCCAAGACCGCACAGGAAATCTGTGGCAAGACCAGCACAGTCTCCTGATCACTGGAGTCTATGTGTGTTGGGGTTTGGGGAGGACCATGGAGCTCACTTGCACTCACTTGCCTGTTGCAGAGCAGGAGCTGAAGACCACGCAAGAGAAAGGTCAATGGATCCATTCCCTGAGCCACACAGCTCCAGTCTGAAAACAAACACAAATGCAGTGAGACTTTTCTGATTCCCCCCCCCCGATTTTAATAGTTTCTTGTTTCTTGGCCTCAGAAGTCAGTTTTACACCAAGAAGAATTATATCTTACATACTGTTATGTGTGTAAATTTGCCCTCTCTCTAATTTGGAAGGTTGAACAAAAACTGTTGACTACTGGACTCTCTGGCTGATGTTGTCCCCTTAGCACCATGTGATGACAACCTGTTCTAGCTGAAATGAGCGAATGTCCTTTTCTGCCTTCTTTTTCCAGGTTATTGTTTTTCCCTGAACTGATAGCCACATTACTTCCTGCTTACATCCTCTGCTCTGTACATTGCTAGACATTGCCCTGGGTCCTGGACTTCTGGCTATAAGCGCAGTTGCTTGGAGAAAAATCAAGCATCCAGGAGAAACCAAGCCAGACGAAGCACCACTTGTGTGCTGTGAAAGAAGTGGCTGGCATGGGAGTGAACCCAGAGGAAAACCTGGCTGGGGAAATCCCTGAGCCTTGTGCAGGGCTGGGGACATCATCACATCCCCAGACTGTCATTCCTACAAACTATTCTCCTTCCCAGATGCCTGATCAAATGCCTCAGGCTGTTTTGGGGACACTAATCCCCTTCCTCCACACCTTTCATGCTTTAAAGGCTGTCTCCTAATTTGCAGTTTGCTCTCTGCAAACACTGTGTCACGAGCCATTAGATGCCATGTGAACTTCTCTGCGGATTACTTAACTAAAAAGAATGACTTGGACACTTGCCACCCAGTTACCCTGCATTACAGTGAGACCCATTAAGTGGGATTACTGGTTGAGGACACAGCCACTCATTAAGTACTAATGTGATGCTCACAGCAGCATGGAGCTGCAGGGCTTCCCAGGGCTTCCAAGTAACACAAAAACCTTTTGCAAGGGAAACATCCATCAGGAAAAAGCCAAAAATATGGGCTTTTGGGCAGAAATTGCACCATATTTCATTGGTGTCCCTCATATGAGCTTTCTGCTTCCAAGGAATAGGACAGGAAGCAAAAGGAAGTCACAGAGGACCTGGTGCAGCAAACATCAAGCTGGTTGTGGATCAGGTTCAGTCTCCAGCATGTCCAGCTAACAGCAGTATCTTGGGCTTGCAGTGTGAAGCACCAGCAGAAAATACAGGGATGCCTTCAAGAAGAAAGCAAATCAGAGAAAAGCCAGTCTGTGATGAAGTTTCTTAATGCTGTAACATCTTACTAACTTAAAGCCAAAGTGCAGTGGTAGTGTCAATGCAGCTCAGGTTAAATATCCCACCTTTTTCAGACAACTCTGGGGGAGTGAAACTCAGTCTGAAATGAGAAAAGTTTCCCAAAGGTGAGTTCATAGATCATGAAATGTGGAGATGGAAAGAATCTATTCAATCATCTATCCCATCTCTCTGCCAGTTCAAAATTACTCCCCATGATGTTTTTAACATAACTGCTTTTCTCATTTAAAGCAAAGGGGGGGGGGGGGGCTGGATGGGGAAATATAGACGGTACAGGAGAAATACCTAGAAATGGTCTATGAGGTTTTCTATCAAAACGTGCTTGATTCCTTGACTAATTCTACTGTCTGCTGTTGCTTTGCTCAGATGAGTTCAACAAGTGCCAGGATGAAGGGTGAACTAATTTTCTGGAGGGACTCTTCCACCATCTGCAACACCCAGCAACTGGAAAAATCCTCCCAGTATTTGAGTTGCATCTGCATTTTCTTAACTGCATTCAATTTTTCCTCCCTTTGTGTGAGACTGAGGAGTTGCTCTTCCATGGTAATATTCTACGTGGTTATGGAGCAGCCAACCTGGAAAGTGCAACAAGCACCCCCCTATTTCAAATGTTAGCTGCAGATTGACACACACCTTTGCTAAAATAATGGAAATAAGCCACAAATCTAAGAAGTGGTTTGGACAGTGCAGTTATGAAAGAAATCATCCTATTTCACTGTGGGGAAGAGGAGGACAAAGGCAGTTTTTCACCTACAACTAAGGATTCCATGAATCTAACCTTATTTTTTTTCCCAGCTTAATTTATGTCCTTGTGTTGCAGAGTCTGGATCTCTTTTAAGTATCTGGTTCGATGCTGCAGCCTGTTTCACCTCTAGCACAAGTTTCTTACTGCTCACTGGGGTCCAGATATCTTGAGACCCTTGCAGAGCTTCTTGATGACACAGGTATTTGGGAAAACCCTGTCCATGCTAAAAAGTTCAGGAAACTGAAGACAACACATTTATTACTCAAAATATCCTGTTGGCAGAGGTAAATGGCAACCTGTGCAGGGAGCAAGACTTCTCCCTGCTCACTCTGACATGGATGCTGCACTGGGATGTGTGTCAGCAAGAGCTTGGCTTCAAGTGCGCTCCACCCTTTTTGGCTTTTGTACATCTGAGCCCGTGCTATAGACACTGTAGCCATTTCACACTGCTGAGGTGTGAAACACTGATGTCAGTGTAACACCAGAACTGACAAAGCTGTATTTTGTCAACTTGCAGTGACAAAAATCAAAACCTTCTTGCTCTGCTCATCTCTTGCATTCCTTGCGGTGAAATGAAAGAATGTGTACAGAGAAGAGTCGTGCAACAAGCTGTCGCATCAGCTTCAAAAGCAATGGCCCACACAAGCAAATTTCCCTGCTATACAGTCATGGTATTTAAGATTATTTAATCAAAGGTGGGAGAAAGCAAGAAGTTTTGGGTTGGTTCTTTTTCCAAAGAAAGCATTTCAGCCACTTCCAGAATGGGCCTAAGTTTTGACAGCAGTGTCTACCCACAGACACAGGGTATGAATTGCTTATTATCTGTGAAGATTACAGGAGCCATGTCACGCCTGACTCATCAGCAGCTATTTAAAAAGTAAAACACAAATGGAAATTGGGCTGTTCTAGCTTTCCTTCCTGTGCACATGTGTGCTGCGGTGTGTCTCCTGGCAGTGGTGTGCCCGTCCTCACTGGTGTGCAATGGTCAGGGCTTGGGCATCGCAATGCTAACAGCCTTCTAAGGGACAATGCAAAGAAAGAGAAGAAAAGCTGGAAAATGTGATTTTCCAGAAAAAAACCTCAAACAACCCAAGCAAGTGAAGTCTTCAGGTTAAAGACGATTACTGTAACACTAAGATCAATTTCATGTGATTTTACAAAGAAAGCTTTCAACTTTCCAAAACTGCCATTAAAATGAGCAACACCAAACGTTACTCCATTTTGTGTAGTCTCACACTGATGGTAAGCACCGAGCCCCTTAGTGACTCTGAACACAACGCTTATCTGTTGGATGCTGTGCGACAGTAAAGTGGCATAGTCTTCCTGACAAGCCTAGTTTTGCACCAGTTGTAAGGCTGTTCTTCTCTGGAGGAATGTTTTCCTTCTCAGGACAGGTAGGTGCTAACTGGAACATGAAGGCAGAGCTACGCTTGTGGTGTCACCAAATTAACTATGTGATTAAGAAAAGAAACCTGTCTCTTGATATAATATAGAGGTAAAATTAAAAATTGCTATATAGAGAGCAGCTATAATTCAGAGATTGGGATGGAAGCCTCAGACAACCCTTTCTGGAGTTTTCCGGAGTTTTGCAACTATTGCATCTGAAAATAGCCTTCCTTTAGTATTTGAGTTCCTCCACTTTCAATCCCAGCAGATACCATGGAGGTGGACAGAAATTAAACAGCAATAAAAAATAGCAATAGTTGACTTAAATATTTTGATCTTGCGAAAAAGTTGGGGGGAAAAAGTACAGAGACGTTTTATTTATTTACTTCGTTTTCTCTCCTTCTTTCCCTGTCTTCTTCCTCTCCTTCCCTCACTTTATTCTACACCCCTGCGGCCAGGTCCCGGTCCCCCACCAGACTCCCAGCCCTTCGTCACTTTTCCCGCTTTTAATCCCTCCCACCTTTTCACCGCCTCACCCCTCCGTTTCTCACCCGCCAGCCGGCAACCCCTCCACCCCTCGGCTCCATTTCACCCGCTGAGCCCCTCAAAGCCTCCGCGCATCCTCCCGCCGCCCGCGCCTCCCCGTGCCTTACCCTGTAGGCGACTCGACAGCGCCACTCGCTGGGCAACCGTTGAAACGGCGGCCCCGCGCGGCCCCCGCGCAGCCTCCGCGGCCCGCCTGCGCCAGCTTTAGGGAACGAACCGGCTTAGAGGCTAGGAGGTGGCGAGCGTATAAAGCCTGACATACACGGGTGACCACCCCTTGCCTGCCGCCCTGGGGAACAGTGGCTGTTGGGCTCCATCACAAGCTCCTGCTGGCTACCTTTTGGGGGGAAACAAGGTTACATTGGACATTTAAGTTCTGTGCACCCATGTTACAGTACTGTGAGCTGGGCTGCAAAATTAGAAGTTGGTAAAAGACTGGGTGACCCTGTTTCAGCCCATGCTGGTGCACATGTGCAGGTTCTGAGACCCTTCCCAGGTTGTCCCCATCTGGTGGCCAAGCCCAGGTCCATTCTTGCTTTGCCCAAGGGGGGTTCATCCCAAGGGATGCTGACCGAGGTCACCCCAGCAGAGCTGCGGGCTCAGTGAAGAGCACAGGAGGCACAAAGCGCCCTGGCAGCTGAGGTGCTCGCCAGCTGGGCTCCAAACGGGTGGCAGCTCTCAGCTGTCGTCTCTGCGTGCCGCAACTCCTCCTCTGCACACTAACAATACCTCCCACTGCCTCCCCGAGTTATCCTCATCCTGACCCCCTTTGCACAGAGCAGCAGGTAGCAAACACGAAACTGGGTGCTGAACTAAACCTCACGTTCAGTGAACACTGCCCATTCTATGCATGCAGTGAAGCAGGAGCCTTCTGATAAAGAGTCTGTAATCATGGAATGAAGAACTGTCACATTATGCCTGTGCAAAAGGGAGCGATTGAAGGAGGAGCAGGAAATATTAACTTTGACGGCTTGCCTTTCCATTGCTTGCTTGATGCCGCTGCCATAACAGTGCTCTTTGCATCTCAGTAATGGCCACAAACACAGTAAAGAGTGAAAGCAGAACACACTATGGTGGGGTGAAGTGATAAAATAACTTTATCTAGAGCAGCTTTGGGTCCTTTGCATGACGTATTTGTAGCACATGAAAATTTGCACATAATTAAACACAAATTTAGCAACTGTCCGCATAGGTTCCAAGTGAGTTGTCTCTAAGCAATGGGATATTCAGCTTAAAATTGTTAAAAATACTCCATTTCTAGCTGTGGTGGTCCATCAGTATTGCACATATATCCTGGTATATATCTAGGAACAAGTATTTAGAGCTGGCTGCAAAGGAAACGCTCTTTAATGTTTGACAAACAAGCAGTTGTGCTTGTTTGAAGCTGGTCATCAACTTGGAAGACAAAAGCAGTCCCTGAATAGGGATTCACTAGTGCAGGTGCACTGCTCAAATGTGAATGACAGAGGAAATTTATTACAGGATATAAAAACTTCACCATGATGATAGGACTGGTCAAAGCAAAAACTAACACCTTCTGGAAAAAAAACAAACCAAACAACATTCCAGACTTCCTTTCCGATTTAAATCTCAAACTATTTCAAACAGCTAAAATAAAATGTGGGGCAGCTAGCATGAGACTTATGTAGGTAAAAAAATTTTTACTTAAAAATCTTTATTTTTTTCATCTTGACATTTCATCAATATTTAGATTTTGGAAATAAAATTCAGTACTGCTAACCATGCAATAGAAAGAGGTGTGTCTATGTTTTTGTTGTGTTAGAATATATGTTTTCTGTTTTCTTGGACTAGTTCACCCCATTTGCTAACCTGAGACTCATGTTGAGTAGTAAGAAAATACTTTAATCAGACAGAATCAATACAATAATGATAATGGTTTCTCTGCCGGATCAGGTTCTCATTCACTAATTTCATGATGCAGCAAGTGTATCTTATGCTTAAAACCTGGCATGCTGGTGGGAAACATCCTGATCCTTTAAAGATACTACTGCAGGAAAACCCAGTTGAAACAACAGAATACATATTCAAGCAAGGACTGCTTAAGTGAGTAAGGCTTTGAGTCATTAAAGCCCAGAAGGACTGTAAAAGAGGAGGAAGTTGTTTCATAGATGCCTGGTAGCGGAAGATGTAAATACATAATAACCCAGGCGAACAGGCTGGTTTTGTGGATCATATGCACAGCAGTTGTGCTAAATTGGGTGGGGTTATTTTGAACAAAAACAGAGGATGCATGTGGAGAGCTTGGAAACACAGATGCTCTGGAGCAGGATGTCAGGGTGGGTATATGGAATCGCAGGGCTGCAAAACAGTGTTTGTTCTCCACCTGAACCCAAAGTGGAGTATTTTAACATTAAAAAGAGTGAGCTTTCTGCGGTGTGGCAGCAGTGTGTGTGATGCAAGAGATAGTGACACAGTCACCACTGAGCCAGGGCAGCTACTTCTGGGTGGCAGGTTCCCTTGCACCATACTTGCTTCCCTTGTCAGATGCAGGAAGGCACATTTCAGGCTATTCTCTTTGATGCTCTGATTGTCATCTGCTGCATAGCAAACACAACAAGCTGCAGAGAGCAGTTTCAACCCTGGCTCGAGTTCTACTTGTCATAACAGGGGTCTGAGAGCCTGCTGAAGCCGTGAGGCTGGGGGAGCTGTGAGTCCCCATCCCAGGGGCATGTTGGATGTTCATATCTTCTACCATGCTTCATCTCGATTAAGGTACGACGAAACGCGGCCTTAAACCTCAAACACGCCAAGGGGTAACTTGATATAAATGTGCAGCTGCAATGATCTCCTGAAAGGGGGTGAGTTGCACATTTTGCAATTAGGGTGAGCTAATTGTATGTGTACAGGCAGTTGCCACGGCTTAGCTGATGGGTGGTAACTTATTAAACCACAGTAATCTGAGTGCTTCGAGTCATGAAACCATACCCAAAGTGTTTGCAGACTCAGGGCCTGAGAATCCGCTGCCCTCCCATTCCTTTGCACCGTCATCTCAAGGACAAGGAAAGGGATTGAAAACCTGGCCTGTACAGTCCAATGAGAGATGAAGTTTCCCAAGGGATTCTTAAATTTCTACCCAGAATTTCAAAGAATTTAACAATGTTTTCTTTTTAAATGACCTTGAATAAAAATATTCATTTTAAGTGGGATATTTGGGAAAGAAAGAGTTCTGGAAATTTTCAACATAAACATTAATTCTTGTAAAAAACCATAAAGAGCTATATTCAGAAGGCCTGAATTTCCCCTAAGTCTCTGGGTCTAGTGTTTCTTACCTGCTAGGGTAAGAGCCATTCAGAAGGGAGCCTGCCCAATTTGGTGGAACTGTGGCCAGAGTACTTTTCTAGACACAATGTACTTTTAATCTATATAGTACTTGCTAGTTTCCTAGAAGCTTGAAGAGAAACTTGCGCACCAAAAGCTTTCATTCCTCTGTACCTGGTCATGAATTTTGTGTGCACATGCATGAGACTGGGTGAAGAGAGTTGAAATCAGCTTGGGTTGTTTTTTTTCACAGACTTTCCAATGCCAACCCTGTTAGCAACCCTGATGATGAGAGCTTTGACCTGGAGAGCATAGCTCAGATTCTAGCCCTGGTGAAGTCAGTGGGATTTCGCTATTCATCTTCAGACCAAGATTTCAATGCACTAAGCTGGATACAAGTGAGGTGTATAAAGAGCCCTTGGGGAAGCTCTTCTTTTTAATGAAACTGGAGATAAACTGATTTGTGCTCAGGGCTAATGCCTTGCTGAAGGAGCTGGAGCACAAACCCTGTAATAGGGTGCTTGTTTGTGAGAGCAGATTGAGTAAACTAATAGAAACAAGTGTAGAAAGCCAGGAAATGACCTCCCTAAATGCTGGGAAATAAAGAAACAGCCACTTGCAACCTGCGTGAGAGGGGTCTGGGCTTCGGTGGGTGGCTGTCACACCAAAGCAGGTGGGAGGGAGCGATGCACCACTCTGCACTCTGCAAAGCAGAGGAGCCTCAGAACTGCAGCTGCCTTCACCCAGGTTTCCTCCCCTGACCTCTCTGCTGCCCATGTATCTCTCCTCCAAGTGGATAACATCTGAAAAAATAGACAAAACCCTCGTTTCACAAGACTTTTTCAAGCCTCTGCCCCATCACTATGAAGGGTGATGCCAACAAGAGTAGATACACACTCACTAACACCTGTGTGGGGGTGTGTATAACGTTTGTGTGCATCCCCTCTGCCTGTTTGCTGCCTGACGTTATGCTCAGTGTTGCTCTGGAGATCACAACATTCCAACAAACACCACCATGTTCTGTTCCCAAGGGAGCTCTTTTTGCTCTTCCCTTGAGGGAGGGAGTCACACTTACAAGAAAAAAGGGAGATATCTGGTGCTTGCCTGACCATCATGGTTTTATTTCCCATTTCTAAATGAATTCTAAGCTGAGACATCCCATGCAAAATTTCAACCCAGGGCAGTTGTCTGCATCCACACTAAGAACTAGTGAATAAGTGTTTTGAGGTAGCCTTAATTATAGCTGTGAGAATGACACCAGTGTAACATTTAAAGTGTGAACATAAAATATGGCAAATCAATCAGAGTATGGAACCACAACTTGGAAAGTATTCAGCTGATGATGTTCATGATCACACATTAAAAAAAAAAAAAAAAAAAAAAAAAAGAAAAGAAAGAAAAGAAAGAAGAAAAAAAATCACACATGGAAATTCACTCCTCCAGCCAATGGAAAGAGATACTTTTCTATCTCATAGCCTACAAAATTCCCTCACCTACTACCCAAATCTCAGTTAAAAGGAGCTTAATTTACCCCTTTGAAGAAAAAAAAATGTTTTGCAAGCCGTTATTGCTGCTCAGCAATCACACAGACATTAAATCTTATTGCAGAAAGAGGGGGAGAATGCCTCTTCTCAGCATTACAGCTGCAGCTGTTTGACAGAAGTAAGTGACTTCATAAACCCTCCTGATTTGGCAGTAGGGGAGTGGAGTTTTATGCCGTCTGCTGCACAGTCACAGGGGCTGAGAAAGCTCTGCAAAGCAGTCTTTACAAATGTTTCACCTCAGTTTATAAATACCTTTGCTTCACAGTGTTAATGCCTCTTTTGCTTTGCTTTCCATTCACCTCCGCTGGATCATCCACCAAGGCCTTTTATTGGTTTCAAGTGATTGATCCCACTGGTCCCACATATTTTTCTTCTTTTTTACTTTTTTTTTGCTTCTCTGAACAGAAGATACTGCACCTTCACCTTTCCACTGGTTTCTTGGCTTATTATGGTAAGATGTAGTTAGGATTTAGCAGGCTGTCCTCATTCGCAGTATAACCAGGCTGTACACCTTCTCACAAGAGTCTATACTTGAACACCATATTTTCTTTGTCTCTCTCTCGTGTCCACTCCATAATGAATTACTTGAAAACACATTTTATTGGACTGTGATGAAAAAGTAGATTTCTGACGGTTGTCTTCTCAGCCTCCACTTTTCTGTATTCATTTTGAGACCTTATTATTGAAGAATTAATTCCTGTTTCTCCAGAGCAACTTCTGGAGAAGTTCCCAGCTATGATTAACATGACTTTGGTATGAGTTTGGTATGAGAAGGCTATTCAGGACTTTGCAGGAACACCATTTCCATTGGGAAGTCTTCCTTGATGTAAAGTCAGCAGGAACTCTTGCTACAGTAAAATCTCCACGATTCACCTTTCACGCTATCTATTATTTTTATAGGACCATTACAGCTCATAGGCCTTGCTCCTTCCTTAGCCAAGCAGCCTGCTGTTTCATATTGCCAGAAGATCTTGCTGGATTTGTCTCAGAGCAGACAGGACTGGGATGCAAGAATCTGAAGCAAAAGCTGCCAGTGAACAAATGAGTTTCTCAATAATGGTCTTCAAACACTGGTGGGCTTCACGTAAGTCTCTGTCAAATTGTTGTCCCTCTCTTTGTAAAACCATACGTGTACAGATGTTTCGAAATTCAATGCTATCCTAAAAGCAAAAGCAAAAAGAAGTGAGTTAAAAATAATGCTCCCCAAGATTTCTAGTTTTTTAGATTTTTTTTTTTAAGCAGAAACTTCTTAATCGTAACTGTCCATCTCTGATTTAGTGGGAAACATCTTCAGTTTTGAGATACATGTAGTGTAACCATTAAATACCACTGCAAGCTGTCTTGGCAGTTAGCTTTGAGTTGCAATTTCACCTACTCACTTTAAAGAGGCACTTTATTCCACAAGCATCAGCAATTAATGTTTGTTTTTTATTATTCTGTTTCTACCAGAGAGGCCTTTTGTAGCTGTTCTCAAGCAATTAAACTCCCTCTTCCCTGACAGGGAAGGGTATCACATCAGGGAAATGCTACATCCAGATGTCTAGGGAGAGCTCCCGATGGCTCCCAAGGTGACTTTGCGAAGCAACCCTTGCAGAAGCATCACTTCCATGCAGTGTCCCTCATCTGTGATGTGACTGGGATCACAAGTGAGGCAGGTAACTTTGACAGCTCTGCTGGCCACATACTGTAATACGTTGTGAAGTCTTCCCAGTCCTTCAGATATAGCATGGATTGCTGAACAAGAAGTGGTGCTTTAACACCTGTCTGCACTATGGAAATTCTCTCCAAGGGCAAATGCAGTCAAACCAACATCATATATTGCAGGGGTAACCTAAGAGAGGCGTGGAAGCAGATGGCGGAAGCAGAACTTTAACTTGTAATGGCTCCCCAGCCTGGTTTTCTCTAAGAAATGGCTGTGTCAGCACAAAGCAAGGAACATCTCAGTGCTTGGATTGACAACCTGAGGATCTTTCTAATCAGCAGGATCAACCACTGTCATCCTAAAATTTATTTTCAAATGCAGCCTCTGTCAGCCTGTGCCTTCATGAGGTCTCACGAGAAACGAACACTCCAGGACAAGCTGCAGGGGACGGGGGAACCTTCTCTTGTACCTTGTGGTATACACCAGATTTTGGCTCCTCTTACCTCCTTCACTTGTTGTATTTACTCTTTTAGTTAGTAGCAGCCTGTGCTTTTAGCTGAGAGGAAATTGAGTTTTAATGTTATCCTTAAAAGCATGAAGGTTCAGACTTATTGTCGGTTTAACCTTTGTTATTAAAAACAACAAAGAAACCAATAAGAAGAACTCCATTTCACCAAGACAATCACAGCTTCATAATGGGAACAGAACAAAGGATTGGCAGTTGAAGGTTTAAAATATGGGTTAACATCAAAAGCAGTGGTGCATGAGTGCCCCAGCTAGCAAATAAAAGGCATTCATTATGGAAATACTGAAACTAGCCATCCAGTACCATTCTTGGGCCTTTAGGTATTGTATGATAGCAGTTGTGGGTTTGCTGTGGGCAAGGTGAACTCACTGCTCTGGTACACTCCTGTGCCAAAAAGCCAGTGAGTCCTGAGTCAGGAGGTTAGCTGAAAAGCAGCCTTTTTCACATATAATTCCAAAGTTTCCCTTTTCAGAAAGATTTTGATGTTTCCTTTGAAGGTCACCTTTCAAATCTGTTCTGTAAAGTTGCCTTAGGTATAAAATCCTTACTCAAATATATTAAAAGGTCAAATAAATTGCACTAAGTAAACAAGCTAGCTTTGCTAGCTTTTGCAGGTGTCCAGCACATGGGAACTTCAGGATACATGACAGAGAACAAAAACTTGACTTATCTGTCTCCTTTCAGTACAAGTGTGCAGTAACTAACTGAAGGAAAAGAAAAAGTTTCAGACCAGAATTTTTTCCATTTTAACTTCAGGAAATAGGGCCCTTGTGAGCTGAACTGATAAAGAGCAACTGTTCCTGCAGTACTTTCCCATTTAAGAGAAGGTAACAGGAATATTTGCAGTGATTTGATTTTAAGTGTTTTCAATTGCAGGACAGGAGTAGGATCCTCCCTGCAGCTTTCCTTTGTCAAGATCCATATGTTTAAACAGATGAGTTAATAAAGAACCTCCCCAAAAATATAAACCAGCATGGCCTGTTAGTTTCAAGGCACTCTAATTTATGGCTTAAAATTTTCCACTGCCCTGGGTCTGTTTCATGCAGTTGTCACTCAGTGGTAGTCTGAAGTTTCAGGATGTTTCTGATGACCCAGCTTTTATTTTTGAACCTTAACATAAAATTGTTATTATCCACCAAGTTGCTTTGCATTTATGAAGAGGTCACTTTTATAAAGGTTTCCTTAGAGTAGATACAAACTATTTGCTTCCACCTTTTATTTTACTCAGAGATGCCAACCCGACCCATCAAAGATTCCTACAGCTGCCTTTTACAGACAGCTGCCTTTTTCTTCAGCATGCTTGACTTTGGACCCCGGCCTGCTGCCAACCCTCAACATTTTTCCTTAATCTCCATGCGCCTTGGTAGACAGAATTTCCACTGAAGGCAGAGTGGCAGTGGTGGTGTCCTGGTCCAGGTGCTGGATGCTCTCCATGATCAGCGGACCAAATCCGGGAGTCAGGCCTGGAGTGCCAGAGCTCCTAATATCGATTCCTGGTAACTCAGCGCCTCCACCCCCACTGACCTATTTTATGTTTTTCCAGTATATAAATTCTCAGGATAGCTCAGCTTCTGGAGGAATAAAGTGGTCATTTTAGAAAATGATTTCTGTGGCATTCCTTGGCCACATGAAAGTCTAACCCAGAGCTTTTTCCCAGAGGCTCTACCTGTGGTCAGTGAAAGAAAGGTTTCTCTGACCCATCTTAGATGGCTGTTACAGGGTGAACTGAATCTGGAGTGCCTCTTTCTTTCTAGAGACCCTAAAGGGAACATGCCTTGAGCAGCTCAGCCTTTGGGAAACCTCCATGGGTCAGATAAGATCCACCTCAAGTCTGTATCCATGTCTCACCTGCTGTTTTCTAAAACAGTTGCATTTGGAAGGTATATACTAAGATATATACCATCAAGAACAGTGGCATGTCTAATAATTTCTCCTAAAGTTATTATTTCTGTGGGAAAAACCTCAAAATAATCCTCCAAGGCCCTACTGTAGTTCATTCTGTGGTTTACTGCTGCAAAGCCTCTTTCTAACATAGCAGGTGCCCATGAATGTGGAGTGCACCACTATCATATTAATAAAATGGAACTGCCCAAGCATATTTCCTCCAAGCTTCCAAAAAGATCTCAAAAGCAATTCCTCTCTTGAAGAACCTCAAATTGTCCATTTGTCAGTATTTCAAAAAATATCCACAGAAGTGAGTATGATGCTTAGAGCTTGCAAATAACTTTATGGAGGCTGAGGTAATTTTTTCCAGGATCACTCTTCACATTAATTACTTAAGAAAAATGAACATTCAAAGTTATTAGGTCCAGGAACAACTTCATAATATCAGTGGCTGCAAAATGAAAAACGTTCAGGCTGGCACATTTGTTCAATCCATGGTGGTAAGCAGGGACTCCACTGCTGTTTTATGTGAATTCTGATGAAAGCAATTTATCTTGCTTCCACCATCCTTGAGCCATCATTTATGAACCGGTCTTAAGATCTTGCACATGAAGAAGAACAAGTCACATAGGTACTGAGAACCCATCTCTGATTTGTGTCAGGAAATCAGCATCCAGAAAACAAGCTTATTAACAACCATTAGAAATGTCATCTAGCAACAGCCACCCATTCCATACTCCTCTCCCAAAATGTGCAAATGCCCTGGGTGAAGAGCCCTGGGCTTATGTTGTGCTGAGCAGCTGGTAGAGGTGCCTGGTTCCGCCAGCCATTGCTGCTCTCCTACTAAGGAACAGGACATCACCAGGTCTTCAGTTCACCTGTGCCCGTTCAGCGGTGCCCAGTGCTGTACTGTTGTTTGGCCTGCAATGAGCTTGAGATTTCTGGGTGGTTTTTTTTCCCTAGGGATGTGTCTCAATATATCATGAAAACAAAGGCTGTGGCTGGCACCACTGTGAGCAGACTTAGCAGAGGCAATGCAACATCCCCCTGCCTGCCTGTGGGAAAAAGGGCAGGGCTACCTTCATGCCATCACTTGAATCCTGGTGATGTGACTCACTCTTGGTACAAACGAAGTGCCACTGGGCTGATTTCACAGCAGCTGAGCTGTTTCACCCTGACAGGAGATCCAGGGCAAGAGGATTACAGGTGAATATGTAGGTCTGCTGATGCTGCTCTTTGCAGCTACGAAAGCTGAGCTGCCACCCCAACCTTCTTCTTCCACACCAGGCAGATCAGAGGCACCATACACACGGGCAGGAGAAACTTGCACAGTCAGAAGTTTTTTTATTATCCCACCCTGCCAATCTGGCACTTTCCAAGGACACTATTTTCTTTTCCCCCTTAAGGAAAATACCATGACTGTTTTGCAAATGGGATGGCTATTTTAACTTGTTAGCATGATTTATATTCCATTCCCCGCTGGCTGCTGTCGAGATTGGCCCAGTCCAATCCACTACACATTTCTGATTTAGTACCGTCCTCATGACCCCTCAGTAACTCAGCACAGGAGGCAGGATGTTATCAGAAAGCTGGAGTAATGCATAGCTGCACCTGAGCACAGCCAGGGCAAGCCACATGCTGCTATTTTGGGAAGCTCTTATACCTTGTATTTTTCCTTTTCAAATCCACTCATATTGCTGCTTAAAATACAGAATCTCTTAAGAAAAAAAAAAAAAAAAGACTGTTCTGTTCGCCTTGGCAGTGTAATTATGGAGGAGGGAAAATGTGGACATTATCACAGGGAGTCTTTGTGGAGGCAGAAGATGAGAGGAGTTTACTTGTTGGTGCAATGCCAGGAAACTGATGGTTAGGCAGTGGGGCAATGCGGTCACCTGGGAGAAAGAGATCCCTCACCCTTCTCCATCTTTACACAGACTCACTGGCTAGCAGTCTCTTTGTAGTTGTACTGCATGCAAAATCAGTAACAAGGCACCTGATGTCATTAACAAAGGATTTGCTCCAAATTCTTGAAAGGGTATCAGTTTTCATCAAAAATTAACACCTACCTTGTAATAGCTGAGGACTAGCCCTGTCTAACGGGCACTGGGGCTCAGAAGAAAGTGTTGTTCCTGGTACCTACAGGGGATGGGCTATTTCAGTGTTGTCCTTTTCATTCCTGGAATCTATTTTGTCTTCAAAACTGTCTGACACTTTTGGGACCATTTTATGGAGTGAACTTTTCAACTAGTTCAGCTGATAAACCAATGCCGATACCATAAGCCAATAAAAGGGAAAAAAAGAACAACAACATAACAAATGCAAAACAGGAAGGTCAAGATTGTCAAGAAGGAGCTGAAAGAGACATAACCGTAGCAATAAATTAGAAGTATCAAGCTCTGACTACTAGAATCAGTAAGTGTCTCTGAGTCATAAACCCAGAGCTTTCCCTCAAAAACAGTGAGTATAAGGACATCCTACCAAAGGCTGCCATTCTGAAGGGATTTTAGCCAACTCATTGGCTTGAAGCTTATTTTTATGGGCTTGTTCATCTGAATTTATGGACAGGTTATAATACAAATGTACCCATTGGAATCCAATTTACTTCAAAATAAAATCTTCAGCAGTGAAACTACTCACAATTAAAGGGGTTGGTTATTCATGATGCAGGGTCTGAGGAAACCCAGCGCAGAATTTATGTAACCTCATTGTAGAAGGGAAGTGGGGAAAGTCCCAGAGCTCAGCCAGTCATGATAATGGCTTTTTAGTGAAAAAAGGACCTAACTTAGTTCAAGTAGAATAGGAAAATCAGAATCCAAAGTAAACTGTATTCCCAGTGGTATCTAAACATGCGCTTTCCTAAAAGTAGATATTAAGAGTAGTTCTGGGAAAGAAGAGGAAGAAAGTAGAATTTCTCTGAGGTGGTTGTATTTCATCAAGCCTGCATTTGTTTGTCCAAAAAAAAAAGAAAAGTCATTAGCTTTGTTTACTTAAAATTAAGTGCAGTGAAGAAGTCTTACTGGAAAATTAGCATTGCAGAAGTCCACCCTGTCACTCTCATTTTTGAAGAATAATGTCTAACAATCTAATTTGATTTTTAACACACTCTTTTTAAGTCACGCACAGCTTCCAGGACTGCCCTTTCCATATCTAGGTGTATTTATTCCTAGTGGACTCTTAGATGAATATTCCTGGGGACTGAACATATTTTGGACCCAAATATTTAAAGGTTGCTTCTGAATCTTGGTGACTGAGTTTTATCTTGACTTGAAATAGTTTGGATTTGATTTTTAACAAGTTGCGAAAAACGTCACAAAGCCAGCTGGACTCAGCACATTGATCTAGCACATGTGAAAACAGTATCCTGCAATATCTCAAATTCATCACCAAGATACTAAGACACCAGAAGTCACAGCAAGATTTTGTTCACAAATATCTATCACCAGATGAGACTTTAAGTGTTTACATCTTTGCTGCTTCAGTACACCCCACCTTGTGCTGGTCTATGGTGGGAAGTTTGGCATAAAGGTGAAAGAGCAGTTTTTCAGCTCAGCTAGCCCAGTTTTCCAGCTCAGCTAGGTGTCTACTATGATAATGGGGATTTTGTGTCATGCACCTTGAGTAAGAACTGCCATCTTGTTATACATAGTATACACCCAAAACTTGTCTCATCATAACAGGTAAAGACTTCTTGGGCAATGTCAAAATAAACTGACTTGGAACAAGACATATTTGGACTCCAACAACTAAATCTATGAATTACCAAGTATTTAGACTTTTTCTCAGACCTACTCCTGGGTTAATATGCATAGCCACTGTATTTTTCAGAAAATTGAGGATTTTTTCAGCTGTATGTTCATTGTGTCTCATATGCTGGATATATGTGTGCCAACCTGGAACAGCCATGGGCTCTGCAGATCAATCATGTTTCACTTGCAAGTTACCAATCATCTTTGAATCTCTTTTTGGTTTTTGGCTCTTTCAGAACTGGAGAAGGGCTTTACAGTTTAAAACTTTCTGTGCATTTATAGAAATTTAGGCATATAAAATTGGCTTCTGAAAAAGCTCTAAATAATCTTTCCAGGCTAGTCAGCATGTCAGTAAGTCTTCACTGTGCCAGAAAGTGTTTTTATCCCCTGAACCCCTGTGATGCAACTACACTGAACTGTCAGTAGCTTTCTGGTTTGTACGCTGTAGGCTTAAATTACTTAACTGAAAATTAATGCAGATGAAACTCTTCCAGTCTGCACCCCAAGACCCAGCACAGGCAGTTACGGGATGCAGGCCACTGCCCTTCTGCCCAAAGCCCAAGACAAGTGAAATTCTGTCTCTCTCTTACTTACTTTTGGGTGGAGAGGAAGAGGATGCTGCTCTAGGAGAGGGAGCAGGAGAGACTGCTCTACTTGTACAAGCCGGGAAGTCACTTCTACTATTCGGGACATCTTGCTGCGCAGAGCCTTCTCTCGAAGCGTCTCACACCTTGCCAGCCTTGGCCAGGCCAGCCTCTCTGGCCTGGGCTCACCTGGCCTGAGAGGAGTTAGGTCGCCACTCCCTTCTTCCTTAGGGCTTTTCCCTGGAGCTTTTCTCTCTTCCTCCAGCTGCTGAGCCCCACCAGGCTCTGACAACTCCATCACTGCTCTTGGGATGTGCCAATATGTGCCAGACCTGCTGGCACTGAAGGTTTGGGTGTGGGAAGGTTGTGGGGGACTGTGGGGAGAATGGGGTGCTGCAGCATCCTGGAGAGTGCAGAGGGCCTCTGCCTGGTGCCTGATGGACACAAGCAGAGCAGATGGCCTGGCCATCAGCCTTCCCACCTCCCTTCCCACTCCAGACTTGGGTGCAGCTTTTAAAACCTGGACTGGCTCCTTCCCTCCCTCTTCCTTCTTATCTCTGACCCCTGTTGGGTGGCCGTCCGCCCGACCTGCTTCTCCACCCCACCAGTGCTGGCTCTGCTCGGATGGGTGGGTGAGTGCAGAGCTTGGGGCTGCCACGCCTTTTGCACCAACCAGCGTAAATCCTCCCATGATCCCTGCTGGGAGCAGGCTTGACCATTCAAGAGAGTGGGGTGCGCATGGAGTCAGCCCTCTGGAGGCTGCCTTATGCAGCTCAGTGCTGAAGGAGTTTACAACATGTTTCAATGTGTAATTTAAAAGGAGAGCAATGGCCAGGAGTGAAACATTTTATTCCAGACTCCTCCTGTTTCCAGGGGTGTCTGGTGCAGATCTGGTTGATGCTCCTGCATCCCATGCCAGGTGCCTCCCAGTGACACCAACACCAAGAGGCAGAGGCCCCCTGGAAACACCCAGCCAGGTCTGGCCATCAGGATTTCCACCAAAAAGCTATGGCTACTGCTAAGTCAAAACTTCTCAGCCTACCCTCAGGTTTATTACTAGTATTATTATTATTATTATTCACAACTCCAAAATGCATCAAATGCATCTAGACCTGCCAAGCTGATAGTACTGTATTTGGAGCATGAAAAGAAGTAAAAAAAATCTCAACTAGGAAAACAGTGTGTTGGAAACGGGAAGGCTGAATGAGCCCCACCTGAAATAACTCCAAAAAAAGGCATTTCTGGCTTTGGCAAGTCAGCCAGAAGGATCCTATATGTTTTTGAATATGGTTCCCAAAGGATTTAAGACTGTAAGATTTGATGCTAAACCTATTTCTGTGCTGTGAAACCAGGGACAGCTGTACAAATATTTGCTGTTTTTAATTAAACCTAACATTGCTACTTCCTTCATTTAAGTTAGGTCAAAGGACTGGCAATTTAATGCTTTGATAGATGAAGAAAAACAGTTGTGGGTGTTGTGTTTTAGAAATATGTTATAAAATAAGAAGTCTGAGGGAAAAGTCCTCAGAAGCTATAATAGCTCTACCCTTGTGCTTTCTTCTCAGAGATGTTTTCCTTGTCAAGTATTTTGCCTTATCCATATAGCAGCTGTTTCTACCGTAATTCTGCTCACTATTTTTCCTTGAGAGACTTTGAACTAAACTTTCCATTTGCTCCTTAGTTAAACTTTAGGTAGTGTTCTCTCACCATTGTGTTCTTTATAAATATAGATAAATCTGCGTTTTTAGGGGGAAATGAGGAGACACGTGCCTGGTCCCGCTCTCTTTGGACCCCTCTACATTGCCTCAGTTGTTAGGCAGAACATCTCACAGCAAGTCCCTGTGGAGAAATGATGGTCTTTCTCCTGCTCCTCAAAGCAGGGATTTATCTTTGCAATCTCTTCCAAAATCAAATGTATCAATCCCTTCTCACTGCTAGAGATAAACCATCAACTCAAAGACCTGTTTCTTGGCCACACAGCAAAGACAAAAGAGTACTAAGCTCAGACTAGAAGGAGGAACCTCTCCTTTCAGTTCCAAGGCTGGTGTCATATTTAACCTGGGGCAAGTTTCTCACTCTGCCACTGTTGGAAATTAAGATAATGCTGACTCCAACGGTACTGTGTTTTCAGACCTGTACAGTAAAAGAGCTGGGTATTAAAGTTCTTCAGGCTTTCAAAGGAAGGCAAAGAGGACATGGAATCAAGCACAAATTTTCCCCAAATTGTCTTTGTCAAAAAATCTGGATTCATGAGCATACACTATTGGAGAATGTCCATTTTCATAATTTTTTGTTTAAAAAACAGGAAAAAATGTTTAGAAGGACAGAATAATGCATTCAAAAACTCAGGCGCAAATTTTAAAGTTTGATTTTTTTTAGTGCAATGTTTTCCAGTTTGCTTTTAAGTCAAGGTACAGAGAAAAGACACCAAAGAAGAGTAAGATAAGTGTTTTGCTTGTGTTGACCCACATTTTGTGTTTTGGCTTGCTTTAGATTTTAATTTACAAAAATCTAGTGAAACTCCAAATTTTCATTCTCAGTGACAAAATTCAGATTTTCTGTAGAAAATCTATCCTGGGTTCAGCACTAGCAGTCAGTTTTTCTCCTTGGTAGCTGGTGTAGTGCTGTGCTTTTGACTTTCAGCCTGGGAACAGCGCTGATAACACCGATGTTTTTAGTTGCTGCTCAGATGTTTGGTCTGACCAAGGACTTTGTGAGTCTCATGCTCTGCCAGGGAGGAGGGGAAGCCAGGAGAAAGCAGAGACAGGACACCTGACCCAGGCTAGCCAAAGAGGTATTCCATACCACAGCATGTCATGCCTGGGGAGGTAACTGGGTGTTACCTGGAAGGGCACAAGTTCTTCTGGGTCGGCCTCGTTCCGGTGGGTGGTATCGTATTCTCTTCCCTTGTTATTTTCTCTTATCATTATTATCATTGGTGGTAGCAGTAGTGATTTGAGTTATACATTAGTTATTGTACTGTTCTTATCTCAACCCGTGGGAGTTACATTCTTTCGATTCTCCTCCCATCCCTCCAGGAGCAGGGAAGGGCAGGTGCGGGGGGGGTTTGGAGGAAAGAAAGAGGGAGGAAGTGGGGAGAGTAAGTGAACGAGCTGTCTGGCTGAGTTTAAACCACGACAAAAACAAAACATACCACCATTTCTTCCCCTTTGGTACATATAATTCTTCTTCTACCTAGTTTGTTATTTCTTCTTTAAAAGTCACATCTCTCACTGTGCTAAGTGAAATTATTAATATTATAGGGTTTGAAGATCTTCAGCATGTTCTCAGTAAAGCTCTTTCTTTGCTATTAGTAGCAATTTTAATATTATATTACTACTACCAGCAGTTTTATTGTTGCTGGTCTTGTGATGCTGAGCACTAGCACTGAAATGGAAAGAAAAGAGCTTTTTTTTTACCACAAAGGTGTAAACCTAATCCATCAGTTCATGGATATCCATCAGCAGAATGTTCTTCCCATAGCAGATGACCAGAGTAACCTGGCATCAGTGCAAGACCCATGCTAGACACTCAAACCAGATGGCAAATGACTTAAAATTGCAGAGAAGTGGGTACAGGAATGTGGAGAACATACAGATTTGCAGTTTATCAGCTTGCTCACTTTTTAAATGCTAGAAATACGGTCTTCGTAGGTGGTCTGAAGTTTTGGGGTGGATTAACATTTTATAAAAATTCTTCTATGCAAAAACATACAAACCTGCAAAACCACTAACAAACTTTTATCAGGAATTTTCTTAGAAAAATGTTATCCATGGACAATTGCAAAAATGAGAAGTGGAAGTCTGTTTTTATTTCCAACATCTGTCTCCCTATCAGCTCATTGTTTGTGTGTGTACCATGAGTAGCCCTGAAGATATTGAGTCACTGGTCAAGTAAAGAGTAAAAGAAGGATCACCTGCTACAAGCTCAGGAGTGTTGCATCCCAAATAGAAGGAAGTGCAGCATGAGGGCCAGGAGACCTCCTTGGATAGATAAGGAGCTGCTGAGGAGAATTCAAATGAAAAAAAGAGGCTTATAAGAGGTGGAACCAAGGACAGGCAGCCTGGGAAGAGTACAGGGATGTTGCCCAGGAAGCTAGGGACCAGGTTAGGAAAGTTAAGGCCCAGTTAGAATTAAACTTGGCTAGGGGTGTTAAGGATAACAGGAAGGGATTCCATAGGTATGTAGCGAATAAAACACAGACTAGGGACAATGTAGGCCCCCTCTGGAAGCTATTGGGAGAACTAGCTACACAGGATTTGGAGAAGGCTGAGGTTCTGAATGACTTCTTTGCCTAGGTCTTCACTGGCAAAGGCTCTGACCGCACCACCCAAATGTTGGAAGGCAGATGCAGGGACTGTGAGAATGAAGACCTTAGGCCCACTGTAGGAGAGGATCTGTGAGGTGGGCTGATGCCAACCCCATGAAGTTTAACCATGCCAAGTGCAAGGTCCTACACCTGGGCCAGAGCAATCCCAGGCACAGCTACAGGTTGGGCAGAGAAGAGATTCAGAGCAGCCCTGCAGAGAAGGACTTGGGGGTGTTGGTCGATGAGAAAATGAACATGAGCTGGCTTCAGTGTGCGCTTGCAGCCCAGAAAGCCAACCATAACCTGGGCTGCATCAAAAAGAGAGTGACCAGCAGGTCGAAGGAGGTGATCCTGCCCCTCTACTCTACTCTCGTGCGACCTCTCTTGGAGTGTTGTATGCAGTTCTGGTGTCCACAATATAAAAAGGACATGCAACTGTTGGAACAAGTCCAGAGGAGGGCCACGAAGATGATCAGGGGACTGGAGTAACTCCCATATGAAGATAGGCTGAGAAAGTTGGGTCTGTTCAGCCTGGAGAAGAGAAGGCTGTGTGGAGACCTCATAGCAGCCTTCCAGTATCTGAAGGGGGCCTATAGGGATGCTGGGGATGGACTCTTCATTAGGAACTGTAGTGATAGGACAAGGGGTAATGGGTTAAAACTTAAACAGGGGAAGTTTAGATTGGATATAAAGAAGAAATTCTTTTCTGTTAGGGTGGTGAGGCACTGGAATGGGTTGCCCAGGGAGGCTGTGAATGCTCCATCCCTGGCAGTGTTAAAGGCCAGGTTGGATGAAGCCTTGGGTGATATGGTTTAGAGTGAGGTGTCCCTGCCCATGGCAGGGGGGGTTGGAACTAGACGATCTTAAGGTCCTTTCCAACCCTAACTATTCTATGATTCTAAGAGGAGATACATCATGACTTCATGCTAAAAAGATCATATGTTGTGACACCTACCTTTGCTAGAGCTAGTGACTCTCACCTAATAACTTAAACCATGGCAGAATGGGTCTGTTAACTGTTTTTAACAGGGTTCTAGTGTGTATCCATAAATCCATAGGTTCTCTTCCTGACACTGCTGCTATCCCATTTGCTTTGCCAAGTGTGTCTGAAGGGGCAGAACGGATACAGAAGCTTCTGCCCCCCAATCCAGGATGTGTAAGAAAAAGCAGAGTTCATCCTTACCCTACTTTTGTTATAATTGAATGTACTTTTACAGTCAGTGAGTTTTTCTGAATGAGTTAACCATCCTTTCAGGGGAAAAAAAAAAAAAAAAAAGGGAAAGATGAATAGCTGCTTATTTTAATCTGGCAGCACTTTGAGAAAATACAGCATTTTTTCTGTCTCACGTAGCTCAAGGCTAAAAACCCAAAGAGCAAGAAAATTCCTCTCTCCCCACACTTCAAAAATGAAAGTCAAAATTTTGTGAGATTCAGCACAATCCATGGGATTTATGTTGCACCTGTTGAATTCTCACAAGAAATATCAATTAAAATATTGTGACTGTGGAAGGAATAGAGGAAATCTGCGGGGAGACTGGAGCTCCGTGGCTTTTCTGCACCTGCAGCAGTCTGCTGTGCCGGCTCTGTGGCTCTCAGTAAGGAGGGGCTGCCGGGCTGGTGCCATGTGCAACTCCATCTCCATCTGTGCAGGAGGAGAAGTCCATTTCCCCCATCTGCACCATGCTCCCTTCTTGTTTGAGTTGGCACCCACTGATGGCATCAAGACGGTGAGGTCTTGCTGACATAGTGCTGGAGTGTTCAGTAATGCAGATTTGAGATGATCTTGCTGCATTTGAGTGTCTGGACTGTGAGGGGGAAAGAGAGACTAAAATCTCAAAGCAGTTAACTCTAAAGCCTAATCAAACCTGACAGCAAATTTTAACAAGCCTGAGTGTCTGTGAGTCCATAAGCCTTTGTCCCCAGCTGGTGATAGTGGGGTTCACCAGGAAAGGCTGGGTTCTGCACTGCTGTTGTTGCTGATGTTGCTGTTTACACGTTACAGAGCTAGTGGGATGGCCCTGGTGGAGCAGGATCTTAGGGAATGCTCAGGTTCAGGAGAGACTGCAAGTCCAGAAAAAGTGCTACATATGTTCCTAGAATGATCTAATTTGAACTTGATTAGGTTGTCCTAATTACATCTTCTCCCCTCCTTTCCTCTTCTTCTTCCCCAGTGTTTTCCCTGAAGGAAGCTCACACCCAGCATTTTGGGTGTACTCACCTCGCACTTGTCATCAAAACAGGCAACTCCTCTGCCTGAACTGTGGCAAAGGAGGGACACATTCATGGTCTTCCCTGGGGAAAAAGAAAACTGACTATAGTGGGAGGATGCCTGTTGATGAATGAGAATAGGCAAGTAAGCTGTAAACTGTTTTTGCAGCCTCTGACCCTTTTCAACTAGAGGCATTTTTGTGCCTGTGATATTTTACATTTAGTGTCCCATAGTGGGTCCCTCTCTAGGTGCTTGTCCACCCTCCCTTTACATCCATGAAGCCAGACTGTCTTCTGGCAACAAAGTCCATGCCTACTCGCTGCCTGAAAAATCACTTCCTAACGTTTGTTTTCAACCTGACTCCCTTAGAGCCCATAGATCGTGTACTGAAATGGACGAGTGACAGTCAATCCTTCTCCAAGGCAGCCAGCATTTCGCAGCCCTCTATCATATTTTTCCTACTGCTCCTTTCTGGCTTCTTCCCATTGTCCTGCTACAGGTTAGTGTCCCCACAGAGGGCCAGCTGGGGTTGTCCCTTGTCCTGAAAGCAGTCAGGCCATTTCACTTATCAAATGATGAACAACTGAATTAGTATGGTTCGCTTAGCATCAGGGCAATGGAGACAGCCCACGTGGCCGGTTCTGCTGGCTCAGCTCTGGGGTCAGGACTCCGCAGCCAAGTGCCAGGCACAACAGTTGGGTGCTGCAGCTTCTTCCACCAGTGTGGCTCTTCCTGTGGTGAACACTTGACCAGACTTAGGTGTATGTTCCTAGGACAAATACAAAATGTTTTCTCTCTTATACATGTCATTCTGGGGAGACATTCTGCCCTGAGAACGAACCTTTTACATAACACCAACTAAATACACATTGCACCTAAGTGGAGATACTCTGATAGGAATAAACGTGCTTATAAGCATTTGGGAGTGTAAAGGTGATATTTATAAAGTGACCAGAACACCCACTATGCACTGCATAAGCCAGTGAAAATAAAAGCTGCTGAGTTTTATCAGCTTTAGAGCACCACAGGAGCAGTGCACAGATTGATTCATCTGCAATGTGTCAGTGCTGAGCACAACTGACTAATGTGCTGCTGTAGCTAAGACAGGGTAATCAAATAGATACTATGAGTAAATGATAAAATGATTAGTAGTTTTATGGCTTCTCAAATGCTTTTTCCTAATATCCACATCTGTACCGTATTTATGAGAGCAAAAGCAATGAAAATTCCTGCAGGTCAAAATAACTTTATTCTTAAGAGTATACCTAGGGTGTTGTCTTCCCTCCAGCACAGTGGTAAACATGTTGATGTTGGAGTAAAGAAAGGGCTGGTATTTTTCTTGGATGAGTGAAGTACAGCTTTATCATTCTGCATTAACTATTTCAGATTCTGTATACACTTTTTTACGTACTAACTGTTCTGATGGTTTATAAGTGACAAAAGCTTCTTTTTAAAAAATTCCAAAACCACTCAGAGCTCCATGTAAAATCTGGGGAGTAAAATCTGACAGGAATTGAAGCAAATGTAATTACCTGAAGTGACAGTTTCGGTCTCAGAACAGTTTCCACCGTAGAAGGGCATTATTTTTTTATGTTTTTATTTTTTTTTCCCCAGTTTTCTGTGTCTTTCTGTCTCTGAAAGATAAAATTTGCATTTCCTTAGGGGCAATGTTAGGTAAACTAATTGAAGCTACAGTTCAATGGACGCTGAAAGTCACTATAAAGTGGCATTGGTGCTGAAACACACCATCCCCATCTCTCCCTATCTCCTCCTTTGCAGTTGTGCAGAGAACTGGAGTGAGAAACCGATCTGGGTTTAAGCTTACCCAGCAATAAAACAAGATTGTTTTGGATTCCCTCCCCAGAGAAGCTTGTTTTGCAGATATGCAGGCATGCAGGCTCCTGTGCTCACACAGGGAGGGAAGCTGTGAGGCAGGAACAAGTGATTCTATGATTCCATGGGAGATTGGGGATTATTTTTCTTTAGAGATACTTCTGCTGTTTTATAATGTTGATCAGGCTGCTACCACAGCTAACCTAACAGCAGCAATATTAATATTAGCCAGGGATAAGTAGGACTAGTTATTTGTTTATTAAACCCCACACATAAATATAGTCCTGTGTCTTTAGAAGCACGGACAGGAGAATGGTTTGTGTTTTTTCTGAAAGCCTAAATACACATTATTTGGCATGGAAGGGAGTTGCTACAGTCTCTGTCTCACCTGTGCTAGCTGCAGTTCACTTTGCAGATGTGCTGAAGGATGGTTCATGTGTTAAGAGCAAGTGACTCATAATTGGACCTTCTGGGAAGCATTATGGGTCACCTAAATTCTGCAAGGAGTTCAGAGAGGAAATCGAGCTTAAAAGAGCTGAGGGACTTGAGCTTATGCTGCACACAGGATGTCAGGTGGCAAGAGGAGGAACCAGCTCCGACCGGAGAGGCCTGGAAAGGAGCCCAGCTTGGTGGGGACAGACCTGCAAGGCTCCTAGTGAGGATGTGAACTGGCTAGGAAGGTGGGAGGGAGTCTCTGGGTAATTTTGAACTTTGCATTAACGAAGCTGGCTTCCAAAGGGGAACATTCTTGGGAAAACAGGAAGAGAAAGAGATTGAAGCAAAGCCAAAAATTAGGCTGGGTGAACAGCAGGATTCATAAAACTGTGTGCAGTTTTTACCCGCTCTTGCAGAATCCCAGTCATGAAAGAAAACCAACTTTCACATTGGTTAGGAGTTAGTGATAGCAAACCGAGAGCTGTTTACGTTCACAGGAGAAAAATGGCTCACAAACATCTTGCTGTTAAAGAAACAAGATTGGGTCAGGTGAATAAGATGGATTGTTCATCTAACAAAGAGGCTGAGTCAGCCCTTCAGGATAGGGTGTGGATGAAGTTGCATCAACAAAAACTAATAAATCTGCTGTTAGGATTGTGTACTTGCTTGCTGTTTATGCATGTGGACCGGGTAATGGGTCTACTGAGTACACATTCAGTAGGAGAGTCCTAATTTTAGCAGGATGAAACTCAAGGTGACCAATCTAAATGGAATCCTCTATACCTTCCCTTTTGTTAAAGGAAAAAGAAGCAACCTCACAGGGTAACAACAGTATTCCATTGTCAAACTGCCATGAAGCTCCCTATAAGTGATGTTTCTAGATGGATGTCTTAGGCCAAGTACCTCTTTTCTAGATGGCATACATCAGGTAGGTGAACCCCAACCATAGAAAATACTCATCTTCAGAGTTATTGTAGAGTTTTCAAAATGCAAAACTAATGCCTGTAGCTTGCAGTCACTAATATTGGTCTGTAAGTACAGTTCCACCTCCCTAAAGTTATTTATTTCTGCCTCTACCCATCTTCCACATTTATGATGGCAGCTCCCGCTAGATTTGACCAAGGAGATATTGTTTTGCCATTGATGCTCCCATGGTACATGAGTTCATCCAAGTCTGCAGTTTGAAAAAAGCATACAAGGGGCCAACTCACTGAGCACAATTTATTCCAGATCTTTGCAGAGCATACAATGCTCTTGAGCCCATACAGATGTGTAGTCAATAGGGAGCTGTCTGGCTATGCAAGTTTTTTATATTTTTCAACTAAATCAGAAATCCAAACGCAAAAGTCAGCACTCGGGGATGTCTACATGGATTTGTGACTCTCCTGCCCGAATTCTAAGGTTATAAACCAACAAAGGGATTAAACTCATATGTACATTTTTTTCTGTCTGTGACAGGCTAAGATGAATAACATTGCTAATTTACAGAATCAGAGAACATTTAAATGGGAAAGGTTTCTTTAAAACCTTAAAAAAAAAAAAAAGGTAAAATCCTTCTGAAAGTGGTTTTAGGCTGGTTTTGATAGCACTCAGTGTCACCATTTTTCACAGGAAGACATCTCTTCTGCCAACTCTGATGGTTTGCCACGTGTGTTTTATAAGGCCTCACCACTTCAGCTTAAAAATACCCAGAAATGGGACATATGCTGGCAGTCCTGAGGCATACACTAACATAAACCAAAGTTATTTAATAAAACTGTAATATAATTCATTTTATTCAGCCCTTTCAGAAAGCCATGTGTGAAAGAAATGGAAGACAGTAGAAAAATGATGCTGTTGGCAGAGAGTGCACAAATGCTGTGTTTGCTTGAACCCACAGAAATGGGTTCAAGGAAGATTATAGCTCCATATATATACACATTAAGCTCCTGAATTCTGTCATGCCCATCCCTCTGACCCTAGCACTGCCCTTACCAAAGGTGAAAACCAAAACCACCAACAGCTAATCAGGTGCTCAGCCAAATACATGTGGGTTATATCACACTTGCTGCTGAGCCCTTGTGCCAGAAAGAGGGGGTCTGGACTCATGGCAGGCACATCTTGGGGAAGTGGGAGCCTTAGCAGCATGAAGGTGGGCACAGGCCTGAATGTGGCACGGGGAACATGGACTGGTGGGATCCTGTTGGCAACTCACTGCTGCTACTTGCAATTACAGTTTCAGGCAGATGGAAGTACTAAATTTACAGTGTCCCACTCTACCCTTGCTCCTGCTGATGGAGAACTGCTCTGAGTGGGGAGGGCAGCACAGGGGACGTAGCCGGCACCGTAAGCTCTATTCATATCTTCATGTGTACAGCAACATAACTTCAATTTAGCAGTGGTGTGGAACATTTGGCCCAGTGTGACTCTCCTTGCCTGCAGATGTTAAAGGCAGGCAGCAGACACAAGCTGTACAATGCTATCTCTGAATATTTCTATTCAGGTGCTAAGGAAAGGAGGACCAGTAGTGAGCTTCAGGCTCCAATACTGAACCTTCTATTGTCCGCTTACTGGTTTTTTTTCTCCCTCTCCAGTCAGCTGTCCAAGACAGTGCCCAAGCATTGTTTTATCCAAGGCTGCACCAGCTTTGCTGCTCTCCATCTTACACTATTCCTTAATGCTCTTCCAGCAGGGTTTCCATCCTCAAACTCCTCCATATGCTTTTATGTCTCAGTACAGGGCATGAACCATGGATCTCACAGTCCTGCTGTAAGAACATAACTCTAGTGGGTTGTAGCCTTGGCCTGCACTCTTCTAGAAACTTTGAGCTGAAAAGGTTACACAGAAAAACTATGACACCTGAGTACAAGGCATACCAAATGCTGCTTGCAGGAGATCTTGAGCCAAGGCGCTATGGATGCAGTTTGCTCAGGATGAGACTTGTCCCATGCAGTGTAGATGAAAGCCAGGTAGTGCCTGCTAAATGGGCACTATTAATCCAGCTAGACCTTGTAATGGGGTCCATATTGAGAGTAACTGGAAAAATTATATCTGTTCCAACTTTCAGATGATGCCCTGACTTCCCTTTAGCCTAGGGTGCTTTTCAAGTGAACCCCAGCTTTTCTTGGTGTTGGCTTGGTGTCATCGCTGGGGGTGCATCACAGACCCTACAGCTAGGACAATGCTGGTGACTACAGATAGGGCTATGGAGGTTGACCAGCCTACGGTGGGGGAGCGCCAGAAAAGACAGACCCTGAATTGCAGGGTCTCACAACTACCTAATCTGAAAAGAAAGAAGGAAATCTGTATCTTTTACAAATGGCTGGAAGAATCCAGGATGAAAATGCGAGGCAAAAAGAGGGTCAGCCTTGGAGAAAAGTTTTATATTCGCAGTTAGTTTTTCAGTACAGGAAGAAGTGATGACAGCCTATTCGCTTCAATCCAAATCCCTCTGTCATCTAGTCCTGGGAGAGGACCAGGGTCTCTACATGGGGCATACTATATTTTTAATCCAATTATAATATGGCTCAGTCCCTTTCCTACAGCTCAAGCTGAAGCATGAATACAATTAGACAGCAACTCAGTTTAACAGCCATAGCCATAAACTTGATAGTTTGCATAATTCGGATGGGAGTTTCCTGGGAGATTTGCTGTGTAATATTGAAGATCAGGTTTTGTGTTTTTTTCCAAAGGTAAAAATTAAGGCTGCAGCTCTTTTGCAAAGGCCACAAATACAAAGCTAATTTCTCTTGGTGCATGGTCTTATCTTGCAAGTATTCTCATGGACTACTGTAAAGTTCAGTGTGGCTGAGTCTTCAGGAAAGAACCTGTGGTTTGCCAGCATAGATGCATGGAAATGCATGCAAGCCCTTGCCCATATCTAACTTTACCTGTTTTCACACAGCATTTTTCAATCAAATGTGTGACAATCAAGTGTGTCACAAATTGAAGACACATGAATACAACACCCCTCCCCCCCCAGAAAAAAAATTAACAAGAAAACCAACCAAAAAACCAAGCCCAAAACTATTGAACTGTTTGATGGCAGAAGTCAGGCATGTGCTTACAAGGAAGAGTGAAGATACGGCTGTCCTGTTGTCACTAACACTCGTTAGACGAACAGCATGACATGGGAGTATTTGTGTAGCTAGACTGTTGGCCCCCACCCAGATCTGAGCTACATCTGACCCTGAAAGCACCTCACAATGAAATGGAAAAAAAAAAAAATAAATCTCAATTACTGACAACTTCCTGGTGCTTGCTGTAGGTGATTTCCTTTTTAATGTCATTATAAATTAACATCCCATTATTATAATACGAAAATTAACCCAAATTTAATACCGTTTTTGCTGCTGTGTTAATTTAATGTAAGTTTTTTTGGTCAGGTAAGTATTTAAAAAATGTAATTCAACTAAGCTGCCACAGTTAAGGTATGTCCCTGACCAAAGAGCATTGAGTCCCTTAGTGGGGAAATTTAGACAAAACACAATGTCTCATTATTATTCTGATTCTATGAAGGCAATGTGCCTAAAAAGAATCAGGTTCTATTAGATGTGGTAACGGGGCTGCAAAATACATATGCATGTTTTTATCTGGTTCACATAGGCAAGATTATAATTTTCTTAAATAGTTGAAGGAAGTGGTTAATTTTCCTGTGTAGATCTTCATCACACATATTTGAAATTGTAATGGGCTATTGGACCTTTTACAATGAATCTTCTGTATCTTCACTCACCTGAATGCCCCATGATCAAACTGAAAGTTAGATGGAAGAAGTTAAAAGTCCAGGAGTGTAATTTTCTACTTTCCATTACAAGAAAAAAAAAGAAAGAAGGAAACTTTTGGTTCTGGCAGACTTCATTTGAACCATTTCTAATTTTACTTACCTATAGATTCATACCAAGTGGCAGGTTATTTAGAGTTTATATTATGGATAGTTATACTTAATGCAAGAACATTTGTAAAAAAGACATGTACACTGGATACAATACCCAACCTTATCTCTTCCCGAGTAGAAAAAACTTGCAGAAATCTTTCACCTTTGCTCCCTTCCAAAGATCTGGGACTCTGTCCAGGTATCTGTCTGCTTTTTCTCTGAATTTTCCATCCAGAGCTTGTGAAATATATGTAAAGCTTATTCTGTAGGTCTTATGGCAGAGCTAGTGCTAGTTACACAGGGCTCCCAAACCAAGACTGGGCGGTCAGCACAGCAGGTAAATGGGAAACCAGACAGAACAACCAGACGGATGCCAGATTTCTCTGCCTTCCACCTCTGGCTTTCACAGAATGTACACTAGTGAATTGAGTTTCAGTTTTCAGCCTCAAAAAGGTGTCAAGGAAGAAATGGCCTGGGTCAGCTGCAGCCTCCAAGGAGGATGGTGTGTTGTAAAGTATCAAAGACATCCACAAAGGGCTGACAGATGAGACACAGGGCTATCGCAGACCAGTGCCTGTCTGGGGCAGCAGCTGGAAACCAGGTGAGATACAGCAGCATATTGCAGACAACAGGGCATAGCTACATTTAAGCAACAACGTGGAATCCTTACTATTTTCTTACAGTGACTTGTAATTACATTTTCCAAGTGAGTTTAAATAACTCCTAACCAGCTAAACAAATAACCTCAAATGAAATTTTCAACTAGAATTTCCCAAACAGAAGTTGTCTTTTTTAATTATTATTTTTTTAAACAAAATCAGTGCTTTCCAGTGTTGGCTTTGCAGAGTATTCTTTCTTGTCTGACAAGTCAGCCCAAGCAAAAATTCCCAACAAGCTCTAGGTTTAAAACCTGATGGGTTTTTTCAGCCTCTGAGATCCTAAACAGGACAGGCTGGAGCGACTGTGGCTTTTCACAGCATTTCATACTTGCTCATTTCTGTCACCGTTTACGTAGATAGAGGGCTGCTAAGAAGTCTTTTCTCGACCTTCCCATCTCAGATGTCTGGGACACTTTTTACTCCTTCGTTTTGAAATCAGAGTGAAAGGATCTTTTCTGCCCTCTTTTCAGTTCTTTTCATCCTGCCAAAAGCTGTCTTGAATTATGCAGCTTTTGTAAAACTCCTTGAAATGTATTTATATAAGAACAAACCGTAAAAATTGAAGTGAAAGAACCAAATCCCGCTCTGCACTTACTCTGCATTGACAAAGTACTCAGGGAAAGCCTGAATGGCAGCACGTGAATAAGGGAGAACAGAGATTAAATTATTCTCTAAGGGAGTTGAGGCACCATGGGCAGGCAACGCAGATGCCTAACATACTCCCCTATGGATCCCATATGTAATGGTAGAAAGACATTCAGGACACTGACAGAAAATAAAGATTGAACTTCTTAACCACTTTGCATGACAAACATCTGAGGTAGATGGCAGTCGTTTTTGTAGCAGTCATACTTAGAACATTTGTATGCTTGTCTTCTCTTTAACAACTGGTTTCCTCAAGGCTAGTGCAGTAGTACTGCCCAGTATGTCAGGCATGCTTCGTCATGGCTGCGGAGGACACTGTGAAGGAGTCCCTATGAGGGTGCTATATCCTCCTGAGAGAAAAGCAGGCAGACTTGTGAATGCCCTCCACAACTTTAAGTCTTGAAAGTCACCAGAGTCCTTTTTCTCCAGCGCCCTTTGGCAGTGTCATTGCCAACCAAGTTATAATCACATTTTAGTGGTTTTGTTTGTTTTGTTTTTTACTAAAATAAAAACACTAGAATCTCCTTATTGCAAACACTGCTTTCTCCTTATTGCAAACACAGCCACTAAGGCCCCTTCCCTTTTACTGGGGCATGAATAACAAAGAATCTGTAGGGGCTGAAAACATATAAAACCCAAGGACTTAGGATCTCCCCAGATAAGACAGATATTCTAATTGCTCCACAATTAAAATTTATATTTTAAAACACCAGGGCCAGATCCACAATTTATGGAAGCAGACGTGTGCATAAGCATTTGTGGGGAACCATGCCAGAGGAGGGAGTGGGTCTAGGGTATGAGTTGTTTTAAAGAGATCCTTAACAAAACAGATCTCAACTTATGCTTCTGGGCATGAAAAAAAACAAATACATGAAATTTTAAGCATTCATTTTGTTAAACATTCAATTTACTATCATATCAAATAATCAAATAAACAGATAACATTTTGTGGGGGTGGGCTTTTAGTCACATTTGGTGTTCTGTTTATTCCCAAGAAACTGGGAGGTCATCTTTGTAGGAGACACTCTACTGGAAAGCATAAATGAGCGACAGCAGAATTCATGAGGCTGGAATAGGCCATTCTCTGAATATCCATTATGAAATGCCTGCTCAGTCATACTATTTACATAGCTCCCAGGGTGTCCAGGCATTTTTAAGACACATTGCGAGTCTGTCTCTCACTCAAGAGAGTTTACAGCATAAAAGTGGCACTAGCCATATCTCTGCCTTCCCACTTCATGTGGAAGCTGTCCTGTGGGGCAGATCAAAGACGTTGCTGGCTCTAAGAGCCTCCCTTGTAGGAGCCATGAAGAGTACGTGGAAGACACAGCACTCCACAGACACACCTGACTAGCCTTAGCCCACCCTCCACTCTCATCCCAAGGCCACAGTATGTGAATTATGAAGAGCCTCAGCCTTCAGCTGGGAAAGAAACAGGAACAGAGAAGGTTTGCATGACATTCTTACCCTCCCAGTACATTTATCCCCTCTGTATCACCACAATACAGCAACAGCACAGGACTGACCCTCTCTGGGGCCTCTCCCCTCCCGTGCAGAGCTGCTCTGTGCAGTGATAAGAAGCTTCCCTACTTTTTACTGTCTTATAAACAGAGGATAAAGCTTGGCCTTATGAATGTGACTTTCCCTGATTTTTGAGATACTGACACAATGCGTATTTGCAAAGACTGTTCCTTCCTCTGGCCATCTGAGTACAGTGTTTGAGAGAATATTTATATTTGAATGCATGAGATCAAAGATTTAGGTGAACAAAGGCTTCAACAAAAAAATAATAAATAGAAGACACGCATAAGACTTGAACACAGTTGAAAGCACAACAAATATGAGAATAAATACAGGTTCCTGTACAGCTGCATGCACAAAGGAAGAGAACAGCTATAGATGCAACAGTTAAGCTCAAAGGCAGCATTTCTACAAAGTGTTTATGAAACTACGTTAATCAGGGAGTACATGAAGTAGGATCTGAACTCACTATTGTGTAAATCTATGCATCGATGATCCCAGCCAGCACTCAAAAAAAGCAATTGAAGTTCCTACTCAGCTTCGGAAAGACCTAGAACAAGCCCCAAGGACCAGATCTTATGTTCTCCCAACCTGTCAGGTCTTGCACACAGTTACTACGTGTGATTTGCCAGTCTGCTGACCCAGCAGAGCCTTTCACCTCTGGTACCAACAGACTGCTGACCTGTCAACCTGTCTGTGACTAAGAAGCAAGAGATTTCAAAGGGCCACTTTTCAGCCCTTCAAGGCAAGAGAGCACAGGAAGGTACTAAAAGATGGTTTGTCAGTGGATTTGCAGCTAATATTTGCATACTGGCTCTTCCCGACATAGTTTACCTCGGCCTCAGCAGAGCCTAGTTGCAATACAAAGCTGCAATGAAATTAAATAGAAAATCACTTAGAGGAAAAGTCCCTCCCAAACCCCTACACGTTACACTGTCCCTCAGCTACCTCTCAACTTACTGCTTCATTCTTGTTGAAAACAAAAACCCAAAACCCCAACAAAGCAAACAAAAAAACCCAACCAAACCCTAGCTGTTTGATGCTCACTTTTTGTTTCCTGCTAAAACTTCTAATTCATTTACCCCAGAAAAGCTCATTTCTTTTAAGTGTACATAGATATTTTGGGTGTACATGCACCCTAAATCAGTTCTCTGAAATCTCTACGAGGGTACCCAGTAAAAATCTAGAGAATAGCTTAATTTGGCATTAAATTAGAAAGACAGTTAGAGAAATGCCTGAATTCATGCACTTTTAACCTCATAAAGAACAGGAACAAGCAATGCTACCAGAACTCATACCACAGACAGCAGTAACTATGCTCGCAGAGTAACATAATGGAAATTAGGGAACTATGCACACAGGCAGACTGAGAAATTATTTTCTATACTAACACAGAGCACAGCAAATAAGGCATCTTGAAGTAAGATACACAAAAAAATTAAGATGAGCAGAAAACAGAGGAACTGACATACTGAAGGAATTGTATGTTTTGCAGTGCAGGATCCCATGCAGGCCACATACCTAGGGGCTACATGCTTTACAGGAATCTGTCGGGTTAGTGCCTTGACGCTGATGGTTCTTATCTACACACTGCCAGAACACCTGGTGGTTCTGGTTTGCAGTTCATAAAAGCAGTAATGCTGAGAGCAACACTTTACTTGTGACCCATTGTGTTCCCATCTTCCCACTGAAACAGTCTAAAAATACAATATGTTATTTTTATGGGAGAAGTTGAAATAGCTCATCCTTTTTATGCACGTTCACTACCTTTTCTTACTGTTTTCTCTCATGTATCTTCTGTTAAATGAAAAATAACAACAGAATACAATTGAATTAATATTATTAAATGCTCAAATAAAAAAAATACTATTATTATACAGTTAAGCATTAGGTAGCACAGAAATCCTGAAGAATATATGAGAGAAACTTAAATTATGAAGTTTAGCCTGAGTAAGGATGGTTTACTGCATAGACGAAGAGACCAGGCTTATACAGCATGGTCTCCTTACCATTTTGCTTGAAACATTAAGGGTATGGGATACGTATCGCCACCATAAAGATAGGCATATTGTTCTTTAAAATAGTGTTCAAAACTAATTTTCTTCTGGAAACCTCTTGACACTTAAGGTAGGATTTGGCTCCTATAGGTGTCTATATGCAGGTATTTAACTGTGACAATGATGTATAAGCTCCTGTTGTAATCAGCTGAAACTTCTTTAGTACAGTCAATGGAGCTCATTCAGGTGCCTAAACATAGGTATCTAGTTGAAATGTCTACTACCATAACGAGGCATCTACACCGGGCTGGCAGATATGACAGTTATGATGTGACTTATGGCAAATTTGGACTAGATGATCTTTTGAGGTCCCTTCCAATCTCTAACATACTGTGATACTGTGAAACCAGAACCCTGCTGTAGCAGCTATGGGATTGTCCTGAGTTTAGCAGTAGCAGGCTACAGGGATGCCCTTTACTGTCTAAAATGACACTTGACTGTGTTTCAGCAGCTTAGTGAAGCCCAGTGACTTCTGGTCTTGGCTTTACTCTGATCCTAATAATCACTTTTTTCAATGTATAGTACCTTGCTTGAGTCACCTGGGCCTTATCCTGACATGCAGGACAATTCTGGAGAAGCTGTACATAAGATTTTAATACAGATACTCTGTCATGCATAGCAATGAAAAAAAAAATCACAACATTCCTTCAGACTGAAGGTTGCTCTAGCACTGGTGGCACACCTGATTTGAAGGAGAGGTTAGACTGGATGACCAGGTGGCTTCCAGACATTTCTTCCAACTGAGTTTTCTATGATGGTATGGGCCTGGCTTATTCAGTCCTACACAACAGAACATCTTTTTAATCTCTTCATGAGGTGTGCTCCATTCTTGAGTTTAACCAGAAGCCAGTATTTATGTTTTTCATTGGTTTTCTGTGAGAGTCTGAGTTGGTTCAACAATTCTCCAGGCCACAGGCTGTGTCTCTATTTACATTCGTAGAGGCTCCAGCACCCTCCATGCTGGCATCTCAAGATACTGCCACTGTTCTTCAACTGTGTCTAATTAGGTGGAAGCCTTATATAAAGAAATATCTCATTGACTTATGGAAAAGCTAAGTGTAAACTTACAGCTGATCATATATTTAAGTGGTTTTCAGAAAACAGATAATACAGAAAACAGCAAGCATTGCTTTCAACCAGACCAAGACAGTTGATTTATGAGCAGCAAAGCCTTGCTGATTGTGACAATTAATTGAATTTATATAATCTTATGACATATTTGAGCTGTTAGGAAATGTTAATATGGGTTGCTACTAATGGAAGGAGGGAAGGATGTGAGCTTGAGCAGTTGGTTTCTTGTTAGCTCCATTCCTGCCTTAGCTCCAAATAGCTCTCCCCAAAGAAAACCTCTGAGAGAGAAGAGCTGTAAGCAGGGAAAATGGCAGCATTGGTGATTCCTAACTCTCTTTTACTTTGTGATAGAAACAGTCTAAGAGGTCAACACTGGTAAAAAGCCTAGAGCTCCTTGGGCTAAGAGATATCAGAGAGACCTCTGTACCCTGAAACAGCAGTGGAAGGGGAGAAGGAAGAGATGGATTGTATCAGTGCAGTAGGTGTGCCAGGAAGAAAGCACCCTAGAGGTTTCCAGCTTTGGGGGGCTCTAATGCTCTCTTTGGGGGTGCCATGGTAAGTACTAGAATGACTAAACAGCTGCATCAGCAGTATGCAACAAAAAGGCCCAGAACAGGACATTTATATGTGATTTATCCTTTTTACCTGAGAAATTTATTTCAAAACAGAATGAAAGAACTGGATATAATTGAACAGACATCCAGCTTAATACTTGTCTTTATAATATCTGATACCTCTGTATCTTTTGGAGAACACGGTGTTGGATTCTCAGTTGACCCATTCATTGTGCAAGTATCTATTAGATTTCCAACCACTGAGACTTGTTTATTTTCATTAGAAGTCCACATTATTGTTTATATGCTCAAGAACATAAGCAATGTTGGAAAAAATAAGTATTAAAGTCTAAGAAAAAATATTCAGAGTAACAGAAGAAAAGAAAAATATGTAGTACATATTAAAAATGAAAACAATTGTTATAAATAAAATGGCCTTAAATGTTTGCTTTTATGTGACAGATGTTTTTAACAAAATGTCTGTGTTGGCAGTTTGAGCACACTTATGATTTTAATTTGTGTAATATTCCCTTTTAGTATTGATGTCTACTTACAACATCTGTGAAGGGCCTGTAACCTGAATGTGACAGGGTAAAACTAACAGACTGCTATTGGAATCTTTCCACTGGGTCCATGTAACAGACTATTAACAAAAACCTTAAATAGCTATTCTAATCATCAACAGCAATCTTACGCAAATTATATCAGACCCAAAGGACCCGATTAACTTTAAAATGCCTTACAGACCTGAAACATAAATTTTGCTCCTCCTGCCTTCATCTGTAGAATCAAAATCAGATCATATCACAGGCATTGGTTTTAGCTAGGCACACACAAAATCAGTATGCAAGGCAGGCTGCAGGCACACAGGGAGGGTTCCACTTTTATGACAAGGAAAGCACATTTCTGAGTATTGAAATTAAATGTAATCAATTTTTTTTTTTCCCTGTTGCTCTTCTGTAAATCTCCAAGAACATCCTGGCATGGCGAGGCATTGATATGTCAATGAAGTGCTGCTGTTAAAATGGTACTGCTGATAGAGGCAGATAGAGGATTTCTTCTTGAGGAAAGCCAGGTCTTGCTTACCATGATGGTTTCAGAGCATAGCAAAGTATGAGTGAGGGAGATAAGCTGTCTTTTGCTATTAATTGCTTCATATTTGCACCAAAATTTGAAATGTTACCTGTTATTTTCATGTCCCATAGGTCTTTTCCACAGAGTTCTTGCTTGTTCACGCCTTCTAAGTCAGAAGCCAACATTCCCCCCACCTTTTGCCACTTAGTCCCCCTCTTCTCTTCCCCTCCCCTCCCACCCATACCCTTTGTTTGACCCCATCTATACTACAATAAGTATTTAATTAACAACAGTTGTTAAATTTGTTTATGGCCTGACCTTTTAACACAGTATGGCTGGCCAGTTAGGATGGAGCCAAACTGTTTTATATCTAGGCTAAGCAAAAAGCCTAGTAGAGACCTAAACTAAAGAGTTATTTTCTAATAAAAACTGAAAACCAAAACAGAACCCCAAAAAAAGTCATTCCATTTGTATCACACTTTGGCCTCATCCACCGTGGCTGTCCAAGCTGCATTATAACCAAGTCCTTGACAATGGAGACTAACAGCCATTGCTAAATTTTGCTATTTTTCATACAGTAAAAAAGAGAAAGGAGGACAGTCCTTTGAAAGCTTTTATTTAAGGCAAAAAGGTCTCTTTGTTTCTAACCCTGTTTTCCTTGGCATTTAGAAGTTGGGTCCAGTTTCTGGCAAGAGACCCCCAGGGTGTCTGACAAATCTGAGTCTCTCTGCTGGGTACAGCTGCTTCCTTCTGAGCCACTGAGACAGTCCCACAGATAGGAATTTTCTAGTGTTCCTTGCAGTAACTTTCCCCCTCACTAGACATATTTCACTTCTCTTTTTCTTTCTATATCTTTTTAGCCTATGTCCCCCTTGCTTTTTGTGGTTTTATTTCCAATTGCTTTTTCCTTCTTTTTAACTGTGCCTCTCAGGATTTCCACATTAAATCACTTAGAAGTAGTGCATAAAAGCCTTAGTTTAACAAGGAAAAAGGTGTTAGCTTTTGTTTACCACTCCACTGCTAGGTGCGCTGAACGTGGAAATCCTGTGAGGCAGAACTAAGACATCTTCCTTAGGATTAATACTGCTGTTGATGCGTTCTATATAATTCACAAATGATACACTGCACAAATAAACCAAGGATGTTTTCCATATTACTTAGGTTTTCTTCCTTTTCAGGAACATTCAGATAATGGGTTTAGTACTTCAGTATCTCTACTATCTCAGTGGAAATACCTCTCTCTGAGTCCAGGATAGCTCCCTAAGCATTCTGCTGCTTAAGCTAAACTGACTTGGAAAGTCTTATTTCATCTCTGTGAAGAGAAATGTGACTGAAGACGGGTCTACAGCCAGACCATGGCAGACTCTGAGTGTATTTGTACATTGGAGAAGAGAAGCAGCAGTCTCACTGCATGTGAATGGAAGAAGCTGAAGGACTGGCATTAACATGAGGAAGAACTTCTTTACACTGTGAGTGGCAGAGCTGCCAAGACGGCTGTGGAGTCTCCCTCCCTGGAGACATTAGAAACCTGCCTGGATGTGCTCCCGTGTCACCTGCCCTAGGTGGCACTGCATTGGCAGGGAGGTTGCACTAGCTGATCTCTAGAGGTCACTTCCAAACCTAATGATTCTGTGATTTTGTGAAGGAAATCCCCAACTTGCCATCTGAAAGGAGGCTGGTTCTTTGTAGCAGGGAGAGCTGCTATTTGTTGTGCCAATGTCACTGCTCATAGAAGAGGATTCATCACTGTTTCAGATGCTGTCTTGCAGACAAAGCCAGCCTAGGTGATTAGAGATTATCACTTTTCACAAATGCATATCCTAGCAAAAACAAACAAACCCAAACTAAAACAAACAAACAGAAAGCATGAGCAAGGGTGGACAAATAGACAAGCAGTCCATACTGTGAATTTCTGGGTCGTATAGTAAAGCCTTCAGACATTCACAGAAGAAAACTAGGTACATTCACTCCCAAACAGCTCACTTCTGCCTCTGCAACTGTTCCCAAAATGGGCATCCTGTGAGACTTCATCCACTACCCAGTCACATTCACTGCTTTTTGGTCATCAGCACACCAATGGAAGTGCTATCAGAGTGCATCCTTATTCCAGTGTCACCCCAACAGAGTAAGAAGTCACAAAACTAAATTTCATAGTGTATTCTTTGTTATGTAAATATGAAAAAGATTTCAGCTTGAAATCAGTCAGATTTTTTGACACAGGCTCAGCCAGTTTCTTATTCAAACTGACTTATTTCAAGTTCTGTTACTGTCCTTTTGAACTAGCTGTCCTCCTTCTCTCTTTGTGCAATGAGCTGTATGTGTTCCAAAACAGTTGAGTGAAGTTAAATCACAAAACAATTGGGTCTCTGCTGAACCTGCATGTCAAGGAAAAATTTAAAACATAAGGTTAAGGAATCGCATTACACACGAGTCTGGGTACATTCAGAAGACTCAGAAATATTATTAAACCTGAGTTTGACTGGTAAAGATATGGCTTTTCTACAGAAGTTTGTGTTCGAAAGGTTTTAGTCTTCTGTTCAACTCATTTATGATGTACATAGAAGAATCAGTTCCCTGACCCAAAATTAAATCCCAGACTGAACTCTCCTATGTTTCTTGAATTAAATTGTTCCAAGTATACACAAGTTTTGGACTGGTGTTCACCTATCCATAAAACATTTTAATGGTACTAAATGAAAAGTTGTATTCTTTGCTGTATTTTTCTACGTATCAATAGCAATATTAAAGCAGATAAATCACTATATTAAATACACATTTCCTAATTGCTATTGCTTTTAGTCTGGTTTCCCATAATTCCTGCAATGGGGCAATATGTCTGTCCTCCTCTCCTAACCTCCATGGCCAGTGTCAATCAGATTAGAAAGAGTAGGGCTCAGACTGGAATCTTGTCTAAGGTTCTTAACTTGAACGAATGTTTCAGGGAACTGGAGAGGTAGTCCTCCTAGAGCAAAGTTTCATTCCACAGTCAGTGGAGACAGGTAAATGCCTTTGGATGTCTCTGAAGGCAGATCTTGTCTGTGAAATTCAGATGCCTAGTCTCAGAAAGGCTGCTGCTTGTGGTAGGGGCAGAAACACTGAAACAAACCTGGCTCTGTAGCTTTCTTGAGTTTAAGATCAAGTTAGGTCCCTCACTTAGGCAGGCTTGATCCCATCTTAGGCATGTATACATCAATTAACATCTTCTGGAGGATAGAGATCCTCAGACAATTTGTCCTCACTGAGGGAGAGACACATGGAGCTCAGCTATTGCATGGTCTGTCTGGCTGCGGCCGGGGGCCCAACCAGTAAACCCACAGCTCTAGATATGCTGCAGTATACAGTGAATCTCAGCTGGTTGAAATGGTGCAGAGGACCTGGGCAGGGGAGCTGGGGTTATGATGGGGGAGGCTGAAGTACAAAGATAGAAATCAATAAGAAACAATTTGTTCCTTTTAGAATTTGCTTGCATTCATTAGTTCTGCTGCTCACAAAACAACTTATTCAAGTATGCTGATTGCTTTTGTTTACTCTTGTAAACGCCAAATGCATTCCAAATTCAACTGCTGGAGTAACGGGTAAGCTTGTCCTTAACATACCGATTGCTTTTCAAGGACATCAAATGCAAATTCTGTGTTGTAGGAATATAAATTTTGTGGCAGTATTTGCTGATATTGCAGTCCAAATGCCTAACTATTACAGGAACAACCATTGCACTGATTCTTGCTTACATTTTTAATCTTTCTTTGGACTCTGGCCATTTTCTAAATAAATGAAACATGCCTGTATTGTTCCATCCAGCAGACAGATGATAAAAAGTCTGTTTCAGACTATAGGCAAGTCATTCTTCAGCCAGTCACTTCTAAAGATATGGAACAAGTACAGCAGTCTTTAAGTTTAATGCTACCCTTTCACATTTTAAATCAATTTACAATCTTTCTTTGTAATCAGTTTGGTTGCTTCCCAAATCCAGTACAGAGGATATTTTATTGCCAATTCTTCATTTCTGGTATGATGTTCTTGATAAGGGTTATGACAAAGATAACACTTCCTGATCTGTACAGAATCTTTGATATAGCATCTCACACAGGCCCTTTGTTTCAATAAAGCTATGAATGGTACATATACCTTAACAAGTCATTTTTCTAATGAACTGCTTTGAAGGTCACAAAATACTGCAAACGATGTTCCAAATAACAAGGACCCTTTGCCTTCTAGAATTTCCCTTGAGAACATTCTTGGCTGAAATCAATTTTTATGTGCATTAATAATATAATCTCCTTGCAGTGCTCACAGAATAATGGAGTTACGTGCATTAGTGAAGACACAACACTAGATAAGCCAATATACAATTCAACTGAGAATTCTGATTTTCAATCTGATTTAAAAGTAACCCTAGAATACATCTAGTTTCAACATGATTAAGATGTGCAACAAGCTAAGAATTCACCAAATACCTAATTCCCAGTAAGATTCATTTTGCACATGAATTCAGAAGACTTTTAAAAGGTAAACGTAAAACCGTTGTGAAATGAAAAGCTTTATATGGTATGGGAGCTGAAACCATTAACTCAGAAGCAACTGAAAGTCTTATTCTTAGGTGTAAAAAAGTCCTAGGTATAAAAAGAGTTAGGTATATCTGCATATTTCCACAGAAAAGGCTTCCTTTTCCACCTCAAAATTTTGTGCTGTCAAAAAAAGATAAACATGGTTAATTGTCAAGGATTTCTGCATGTCTGGCTGTCCATTTAGAGCTATGGCAATTCCTCTGCCTGGGCTGTCAGTTCTAGTCACATAGCCAGCATGCATGAACCAGTACCTGCAGTCGCCTGCAGTTGTTAGTCTATTTGCACACATTACAGATGCAGGCATACAGTACAGTTTGTTTTCTGCATGTGCAGTAAGCCATATACTTCCAGAAATGTCAGGCTCACAGTGCCTGAACTGGTCATCTCTGCGCAATCTTCACCCACAACTCCTAGAATGTATTATAAGATTTATTTAAATATTGACCTCTTGTGTTTGTTTGAAGCAGACCTGTTTGGCAAAAATTCTCACTTGCCACATTGTGAGATATACTGGAGCATGGCTGTGTCTATACCAGTAGATAAATCAGACCAGGCTGCCTTTCATGGTGCCTAGGAAAGAAGCATGATGCTGACACTATACTCTTTCCCCAAAACAGGGTGGCCCTGTTCATACTGGGAGCAGTCATATCTTATTAGACATCAGCTAATCCATGCAGATACTAGCCATTTTATGAATGCTATCACACCCAGGAATATTCAATATCAGGAATATTCACACCCAGTTTGACAGAATTCTTAGGTGAGAGAAATTGTGGCTACAATGTTGATATTCCACCGACTTTTGGGGCCTGATCATCAAAATACTCATGCCTAAGTCATTTAGAACTTACGTTTCTTCATCTCACAATCCTCTTCTCCCCCAGAAAGGTCACTAATGCCATCTAAGATACCTTAAGATATCTGACACATGCATATGGGGCTAGAAGGTACGACAAAAATTGTACGGGAGACCAGTGCCCTGCTGGACCAGATGTGGGTGGTCAGGTGTTCCCACTGCCACAAAACCAAGCCTGTAGTCAAGAAATGCCCTGGATTTTAGAGAGTTGTTGGGCAAAAACACGAATTTGCATCAAAGGTGGCTGAAGTCAGTGGTCTCTTACTGAGGGAGGACACAGACATGAATACATCCACACAATATGCTCCCCCAAGACCTATTTCCTCAGGAAACTGGTCTGTAAACACCACTCAGAACTTCTATAATTATTTTTATGTTGCTGTTAGTTCCCTATCCCATTCTATACATGGTAGATGACATTCTACCTGACTTAAAGGACTGTTATGCCACCCCCAGTGACAGAAATTCAATGGGTCTGGTAGGGACCAAGTCTGAGTTTGAAGCATATGAATGACCATCTTTCGTGACATCTTGGCAGCTTGGCACGCAGTATTTGCTAGGAAAGAAACTGAGCCCAGTTTCTGAGCCCAGACAGCACTATAAACAGTTTTGTTCTTTGAGATCCCACCTGGAGGGTTTTCTGCAAGAGGATAAGTCTGTTGGTTTACACTTGGATGACTGAAAGCAGATGTTAACCTTTTAAGTTTCACAATTAACCACGACGGACTTTTGTAATGATTTTTGTGCATGGAACATTGTCTTAGTTATTGCTGGATATTCAAATCATGCACATGTTGCTTCAGTAACAGACTGCTGTTAGTAAAAAGCAGGGAGAAAAAAAATAGGCAAAAAGAGCTGTGTCTGTGTACACAGATATTTATGTATATGTATCCACGTGTATTAACTGTGGTAAAAGGGTATTGTTTATTGTTTTTTTATCATATGGATACTACATTTCTAACTATTGATAATGTGGAAGGGAAGTGCAACATCAAGACTGCCAAAGTACTACTGGATTATAATAGTAATAATACTATGGCACTTATGAGGTTCACTGTAGTGTTCCAACTCAAGAGTTGTCTTCTTTCTTGGACCTTACACTCTTTACAAATATCTGAAAGGAAAATGGAGAGAGGAGGTAGCTGATCTCTTTTCCCAAGTAACAAGTGATAGGACAAGAGGTAACAGCCTCAAGCTGCTTCAGGGAAGAGTTTAGACTGGATATTAGGAAAAATTTCTTCACTGAGAGGGTGGTCAGGCATTGGAACAGGATGCCCAGGGAAGTGGTGGAATCACCGTCCCTGGAAGTATTCAAATACTGTGTAGACGAGGCCCTCAGTGACGTAGTTTAGTGGTGGATTTGGCAGAACTAGGGTAAAGGGTGGACTTGATGATCTTAAAGGTCTTTTCCAAACTAGTTGATTTTATGATTCTAACCAACCTGGACATTTTGTTTACAGAGGGTTTTTTTTCCATTCTCTGCTTTTCAAGTGAACACTTATTTTCTGAGAATGTCCTGATAGGGTTGAAAAGTTCATTGAAATCCACAGTACAGGAAGGCAGGGTTAATATGGCCACTATAATACATCTGATGCAACAACTTCTAATCTGAAAATGTTCAGAAAAGTCTCCATATGTTTGGTGGGTGTTTTTTTTTTTTTAATATGTTAATGCTTTTTTCGTTGGGTTTTTTTTTTTTTTTTTTTGCCAGTTTCTGAGTCATAATCTGGAGGATATTTTGCAGTAACTTATTGCTGTGGATGAATGTATCATGCACATTAAACAAGTGTTGCTACTGTTCACTTCAAGCCAGCTCACAACCTGTATACTCATTCGACTCTTTTCTCCGAACAGTATACATCATTCTCAGAAGCTTCTATAAACAGACCAAGTTCTGCTTGCTATAGCAACACATCTCCAAATAGCAAATTTTCTGGTCTATTAAACAGAGGAAAAATAATAGTTCTTAAGTGATCTGAAAGAAAAGTGGGAGATCCAGCATACTTGGGTCAATAAATACCCGCTTGTGCTAACCCCACAATCAAGTTTTCATCTATCCTTTGGGTGTGATGGATTCATGAAAGATGGGGTGAAAAAGTAAGAGATAATGATAACAGCTGTATGAAAACTGAGGCCTGTCCCTGTACAGAAAAAACGGATCTGCAGTTTGGCTATTGGGCTAACTCTTGAGATAAACTTACAAAGCAGGTCAGAGAAATATTACTCTGTTTCTCTTCATTGACCCTAAACAATCAGCTTGAAGCTAGATACAACACAAAAATACACAGTATGAATCCCTTGGTTTCTGTGGGTGTACCCACATTTCCCCATCTAATTCTGGTTTCTTTCCTTTTCTTTGTCTTACTCCTATTTGACCTGACACACAGTCAAACTTTGGAACCCAGTAGGTTATTTCTGTTAAGGCGAAACCTGCTGATTGTTATCAATAGGTGTGATACGACTTTGTTAGAGTCCAAAGGACAAAGTGATTTCTGTTCAGAATCTTTTTCATCATTGTTTGAATGCTTTTAATGAATACCGTTATTTTCGTTAAAATGGAATACTGCAATGAAGAACTATTTCAAACAATTATTTTTTGGCTTGAAAAATTGACTTGGAATTACAGTTAGAAATTCAAACGTGGTTTTGAGAGTTCTTTTATAGGTTTGTATGTGGGTTTGTATGTTTGCCTGTATGTGTTCTTTCTGGTCAATGTCATCTCCATATTAGGCCTCCACATGTCCTTTTGAGTCACAGCAGAACTTCTAAGGTCACTATGGTTTAAATATAGGGATTAACCAGCTGTTAGGTATTTGTGAATTGAAAAAAAAAGGAGATTGGGAAACCACTTTGTGAGGCAAGCAAAGCTGTTCTAGAGAACAAGATGACTGCTCATGTGGACCTATTCCCTCTTACGGGCCAGCATGTGTGTTTCATGTGACAAAATGGAATCTTTCCTGCCATGGAATAAGACAGTACCAAGGCTCATGTAATGAGATGATACAGTTACTTGAAGTGATGTTCCATTTCATTCATGGAGTATTCTTGGTCACACAATGAAGAAGAACTGTGATTTTCTTCGGTGGGTCAGAGTACAGATACTTCATCATCGATTTATGTTCAGTTAAACCATGCTAAGAATATGCTATTTGTCATTTAAATGAGCTTATTTTAATATATAATGAAGCATGATTCATGTTTCCTTATACATTTTTATTAGGATTTCCAGTTTTCATGTTTATCTTATTTTCCTTTATTTCTGTGTATCCACCATTAATCATAAGGATGTGATTCTTGTCTATCAAGAAGAAAAATAAGTGGAAAGAAAAGAATGAAGAAAATATTTGCAATTTGTTTCAATGCCATACATCTTTTATTTTGAATAAAACCAAACAAAACAATAACTTGACCTGTGATGAACAGAGAGCAGTATTTGAAGCTAAATCACTTTAAATGAATCATAATTATCCTTGAACATCAGCTAAAGTTACATGTATCAATAAGCCTGGGATGAAATTTAACACTTGCATACATACAGCTGACCCTTAAATGTGCAGATCAATGGATTTAAAGTAATGCATGTAAATGTTTGAATCACTGAAGCGTAAAATAGATAAACTTGGCCCATAAATATAATTTGTTTGTTGAAACAGTGTAAAATGAAACATAACCGTAAGTGGAAACATTTTTGTCTTTCAAATGACAACCTTGACTTAACAATGAACCACATTTCTTTCTAAACATTGTTCCATTTCTTGCTCCAAGCAAGATTTAAGAGTTACTTCACTTAAATGCAGCTTGTGCATTTAAGTGCATCCCCACTTGTGCTTGGGAGGAGGAAAGGGTAAATTCCACAGCTGAAGGTAGACAAAGGTAGTGTTTCTTTGGCAGTAGAAAGCCAGTAACTTTTGCTTGGCAAAAAGGGATGCTTGCATTTGCACAGCCATTTGGATTATGAGAAGCAGCCCCAGAAGAAATGAATGAATGGACAGCATGCAGGTGAAGTCTGAATGTACATCACATGGCTCCGAAATGTGTACACTGATTGTCCTCAGATAGGATGCAGTCCCACATTGCATGCATTTAGCTTTCTGGATGAGTCATATATACCCAAATGACAATACCCATGGTGTGTAAAAATTAAGATTTGAGTATTTACAATGATATCACCACAGCAGTTCAGATCAGTCTCATGCTTTAAATGTCAGCATTTCCCTTCTGGGAGATATCACTAAGGTTTAAAAGTGTTGGCAAGCCTGGAGCGAAACGATTTAATTCTTAAGCAAATAAGATTTTAGTATCATTAGCTCCTGACAGAAATCCCTAATTAGTATATCTTCTGTTTATAATGATACAGTATATCCTCTGTTTATAAAGAAAGATAGTGTATCTCAAATGTGCATGAGTAACAACAGAAAGCTTTAAATATTTAATATGTATAAATTACTGCATTATTTTTAGTCCAAAACTGGGACTGTCGCAAAAGGGACATTATAGATCCCAGGGCCAATATGCATCCAGAGATTGTGGGAGATGCTCATAAATTTAAAGAAAAAAACAGCTGGAATGTCCATTCAGTTAAATTGGTGTCAGGAGTACTTGGTAACTCTGAAAATTAGATTATCAGGTGCTTAAATAAGGACAGATTGGTGCTTTGAAAAATATGAGCTCAATAAGTCAGTTTTGTATATGTACAGCGATGTTTGCTAGAACATTTCCATCGCTCACCACAGTCAGAAAGGAAATGGATGTCTGGAACAACTGCAGATTTTGCCTCTAGACTTGACCCTGACACACACTGTACCTGGAGGCTTGCACAGTTGGATTCCCAGCTTTTCCAGAGCTTTGTTAAGCTCAGTGGTGTACAACAGCCTGCATCTCATTGCAATTTTCAGAACTGGAGTCCAAATCAATGTTGTTTTTTATGGAGAACCTTTTCTCCACATGGAAGGCTTTTCTTCTAGGAAGGTTTCAACAGCAACCAGCTCTATTCTGCTCCTCCAGTGCTCTTGTACGATTACAGTGGAACAGCTGGGAGCCTTTTTCTCTCTTTGCTAACAAAAGTACTAAGAACGGTTTTACAAGACTCGTCAGTGAATGTTGCAACCCAGGCATATGCTATGGAAACTGCAATCACTTTGAAAGCCAGTGATTTCAGCATGGACTTCTTCAAAATACATGGTGTGGTGTGATCCTTGGCGCTTGGATATTGCCCTACTTTAAGCAGGGGAAAAAATCAGGAAAATTAAAATAAAACAAATTTAGATTAATGTAATCTCAGTTATGAATGTATATGCTCAAACTTCAGGAAATTATTTCTCTCAGCCTTAGATCAACTCAGCTGTTTTGCATATGTTGGCCTTGGATAGTTCTGCTCTGGTTTGGGGCATAGAGGTTAGTATGGTTTTAATATTTGTTTCATATCTCTGAGATTTACAATTGATAGATATACTTTAATACCTTTGATAACATATAATATTTGCCTCCTAAATCTCTGGGACAGTGGCCATCAACTCATTCTTCTGTTGATAAAACGAAGCGTATGTACATATGTACATGTGTATGAAAAGACATGTAAGTGTGGATCCTACTTTGACTATGGCTCCACGGTGCAATCTGAAGATACAGGACCAGACTATAGCAGGATCAGATTATACGTCCTGGAGACGATGAGTGTTATGAGAGGACTGCCCATGCCTAGCCTTGGAGGATGAAGTTCCACAGAATGGCAGAGGCTGGCAAGCATCCTTGGAGAGCGTCTAGTCCAGGTCCCTGCTCAGAGCTGTGCCAGCTACAGTGGGAGCTCAGGGTGATGTCCTGTGAGGTTTTTAACATCTCCACTGATTGAGACTCTGTGATCATTCAGGACAACCACTGTGAGTCTGGCTCCATCCTCTTTATGTCCCCTATGAGATATTTATGTACATAGATTAAGAACCCCAAAGTCTTCTGCAGGCTGAACAGCTCCAGCTTTCAGTCCTCCCTCACATCTGATGTTGGAATCCATTCACCCCCTCCGTGACCCTGCATTTCAGTCCTTACGTCCAAACTCATCACATTTAATCGAAGCTACATCCCCTCCACACAAAGCTTTCGGCAGAGATGCTGCTCCCTGCCAGGGGTTGGCAGCGGTGAAACAGCGGCAAGCACAGCTCAGCTATGGCCACCCGAGCGTCTGCCACAGACCGCTGCAAAACGGTCACCCCCAAGCCTGTGATGGGTCAGGGTTAAAAGAAAAGCCTTTGCCTGCCAGCCCTCAGGGTGAGGGGGGAAGACGTGTATGGGAAAGCAGCCCCACTGCCTGTAAGCTCCTAGGCCGAGAGGGGCGGAAAACTGTTCCGCGGCGCTACCGCAACCCTTCCGCAATCCCTCCCGCTCCGCTCGCCCAACCACCCCGACGATGAGAATCAGCTTTGCCGCTCTCTGTACTGCCCGCAACGGCTTGTACCATTCTCTCCACTTGGGAGGGGGAGACGACAAAGGACGAAATAGTGAATCGCCCGCATCTCAGTGCCCTGCTCCTGCCCGCACCTCTCTCCCGCCCACGGCGTGGTGCCGTCCGCCACACAAGAGGCTGCGGGAAGCGCAGCAGCTTGGGCGATGGCAGCGTGTGGAGTCTTTTCTCCTCTCTCCCCGCCTCTCCCCTCACGCCCCATGCAGCCCCGCCCCGGCCGCCATGTTGGGGCGCGAGCGGCGGCGGCGCGGTCGCGGGTGGCGGTCGGAGTTTACGGAGCATGCACGGCGCGAAGCAGCGTCCCACGGGCGCGCACCCTGGCCAGTGGGTGCTCATTGCACCAGGTAACCCAGCGCGGCCCCGAGGCGGGACCCGCTCTGCCGCAGCGCCCGCTGACCGGTTGTGGTTGTGCCTGTCTGTATCGCATCGCGGCGGGGCCGGGCGGTCTCTCGACCGGGAGACGGGTGCGTCTCTCCGAGGGATGGGGCAAGTCTCTTGAGCTGCTGCGTGCAGCCAGCCCCAGCCCTACAGTGGTAAGAACGTTTCGAGGCACAGCCCTTACACAAGGCCCTAGAGTATACCTGCCGTGTTCTCCCTACGGACCCTGCTTCCCTCAGTGCATCTCTGCGGTTTGTTTTTGTGTATCATCAGTTTTTTCCACAGGCCAGCTCGCTTCTGTTTCTCAAACAGTGTTGTGAGCCGCGGGGAGAGGAGGGGCAGAAGAGAGGTCTCGTTGCTGAGGTCCCTGATGGAGCTCACCATCATCTCGTTGCTGTGGTAGCCCACTTTGCCCCCGTCCCCTTTGCCCGTTCCTACTTTTTTTAGGGGAGGAAATGGTTTAATGCCCTAAGCCTCCGCTTTAAAACAAGTTCCTTGGAAACTGTAAGCCCTAAACCAGATTGAGCTCTCTGCAGCTCCTTCGTTCTATAGTATAACGAAGGAGACCTCCACATGGCAGTTCTGCAGATGCAGTATACACAAGGCCTTAAACACGATGTAGCCCTACTTCCCCTCACTTTGTGCCTTTCCCTTTTATTTGTGCCTTTTTTCACGCTGAAAATTTAAATTCACAGAACACAAGTTTTTTTGTGTTGAAGAGGATGAGTGAAACAGGATGTGCTTAAGCTCCAGGGTACTAGGAGGCATTTCATAAGGACTTTCTTCAGTTTCATTTCTGAAGGAAGTGCAACTTCCAGTTATCTGTGGGTCATCTCTGTATTATGCCTGTTTCTTACCCCACCCAAAACGTTTGAGTGTTAATTTCAACCAAACCTGATAAAAAGGAGGAGCTCTTTGGAGTAATTTTATGAGCTTTGTGAAAATGTCTGTGACGTGAGAAGCGTTATAAATGGCACCTCTCAAGGAAAGGTATATCCAAAGCTTAGTTCAGCAAAGTTTGAAAACAAGGCAAGAGCTCAGTCTTGAGACATGCATCCATAAGAAACTAGGCTTCTCTAGTTACATGATGAACAGAACCAATTGTTATGTTTCACTGATTCCACCCTTCCTCTGGTTTTAACTTTTCAGTCCACCCTTTGGAGTCTGATATGCTCAATGCCTAAGAAGGATTTTATATGTGAAGGATTCCTTTTTTTAATATTGACTCTCTGCAGACTAGGATTTAAAGGCGAATCTTGTATCAAATGACTGGCTGTGCCAACAGATGTCCATACTGTACAAATATTTACAAATACGCTTAACTTATGCACGAGTAGTCAGTTCTGTGCAGTAAGTTAAATTCTTCAGTAAGTGTTTGCAGGATTGGAGCCAGAGCTTGTAACTTTCATGAAGCCAGACAGTTTGTATTACAAATTATGCCAGAACAGCTCTCACAAAATTTATATAGTACTCCAGACCTGTAAGAAAGTTTATTAAGCCTTAGTAGAACCTCTGAGCATGTAGTGATTTTAAAAAAAATGGCTGATAATTTCAGAACTCCAAGGCTGATGAAACTTGCCAGTCATATAAATAGGAATGCTGGAATGAAATAGATTTAATGATTTTTGTTTGGGTTTAACTTTTTCCAGAAAAGAGATTTTTTTAAAAGTTCACATCTGACACTTTCCAGAATTTTGCATTTCTTTGCTTTGTTGAGTGGATCACAGAAGTTCTTCATTGGCCATTTAACAAAATTTGTGGTAGGAAGATCTGATTACTTTTGTGAATGAAGATGGATGCAGTTGGATTTATAATAAAAAATGCTCTTTGACTATGTTAAATTTTATTCATATGGCAATCCATATATTCATAAAACTGCATAGCATTATGCCACATACATACATAAAAATATCTGGTGTAAATAACTGCAAGATCTGGTTCTGGGTGTGAGTTTAATGCAATTTGTTAATAAGTCTACCAACACTTTCTAGGTGTCAATGGTCTATTTATCTTCTTGTACCTGTGGCTGTTATATCCTGTGCATAGTGGGAAGAAGGAGCAAGGTGTGTTTTAATGGTATGCAAGAAGCTCCAGAGCCTTTCTTGTAATAAATACATGTTTTAAGGTCGTGGTTTCAAGAGCTTAGGTTTGTTTTAACTACTCACCTGGGTAGTCTGCCTCCTAGAACAACTTTTAAGGTTAATAACTGGTACCATCCTGCGCAACCTAATAGCATCTCCACTTGGATATATGCCATTCATCTCTCTTTGCATGTGATATCTTAAAAGTTTCTCTATAGGTGGAGATCATAGAATGGGCAGGGACACCATCCACTAGACCAGGTTGCTCAAAGCCCCATCCAACCTGGCCTTGAGCACTTTCAGGGATGGAGCGTCCGCAACTTCTTTGGGCAACCAGTTCCACTATCTCACCACTCTCATAGTGAAGATTTTTTTCCCGATATCTAATCTATAATTTACCCTCTTGCAGTTTAAAGCCATTCCCCCTTGTCATATCACTACATGCCCTTATAGGTGACTACTTACACAAAGAGGCTCAGTGTCTTCGTCTGAAAAAGAATGCAATCTGTTACAAATATAGAAGTAAAACAATGAGAACTGCAACTTGCTTTCTGAAGTATCAGTAGTTTTCAATCATTAAGGATGTTAGAGGCTTAACAGTAGCCTCTTACAACAAGGCAGAATTATGGATGGGCTTCTGAACCGTGATGTATGTGTTGCTCTGATTCCTTAGTTATTATGTTGCTTATTGCTGATTTTGCATAAGTCTCTTACTGTGGTTTTGTTGGTTATGTGAACATAGAAACAGAACTATAAAAAGCACAATGCAAGAGAAGGATGAGATTCTTTTTTGGACTTCAGCAACTGACAACATGGGATTGATGTCTGAAACACAGCAGTTAAAAATAAAGAGGCAGATTTCAGTTTCTAATTGCCATAGAAAGTGAGCAGAATATGCTTGTCTGATTTAGTATTGAAAGTTGTAAAATTATTACTCATTTCCTTGTTTCAGTATGCATTTATACACTTTATTATATTGCATAGTCAGTAAATTGCTGCTTGCTGTTTAGAGCACATGTGATGACAGAGGAGTTAAATTTCAATTTTGTTTCTGATTTCATAGTTCTTATGTTTATTTTAGTGTTCTGGAAACAGCTTAGAAACAAGGAATCTCCTCAGTCAGGTAGAACTGCCTTGTTCTTTGTGGAAGACATGATTATGGCTAGAGGAGTAGTGCAGCTGGAGTGGTTGTTTTATGAATGATACGTTATCTCAGCCCTCTTGAACTGTTTTGGAGATTCAGACTGTCATTTTCTGTTGCAAGTGATTAACTCTATCATTACATTTCTGGTACTGTAAAACTTTGTTAGTGTCCATCTCATGCCTACACATCATAGGACAGAGCTATACGCAACACAGATCCGTAGGTATTTTTTGTGGATTATAGAGGTGGGTGAAGGTGGGAAGGGCGAGCAGAGTTACCTGAGCTGAGGGGCAGAGTTGGCGTTCAGTCAGCAGGCCGCTCACCATGTGCTTCATTTCCATCAGTCCTTGTGTTCTGTCCTGTGGCATTCTGTCCTCATTCACCATTCTCACCAGCAGCCCGGTGACAGTCTTTGCTCCCCCCAGCCCTTCACCACACTGAAGCACTCAGACTATTTGGCATGCAAGAGTCACACAAGGGAAGTCTGAGTAGGAAGAGGAAAGGAGAGCCTCAGACAGTCATATCTCGGCTGGCTGGTAAACAGCATCTAGGTGAGGCAGCATTTTTTATATTTAGGAATAGTAGCCTGCCCTTGTCCTGGTGAGAGCTCTTGTGATGGTGTTTCTGCTGTTACTTTTTTTTTTCCATGGAGGCAGGATTGTGTAGCCGTATCATGGACATTTAGAGGAAGGTTAAGAAATTAATGTGAGTAATCAAAAGAGAAAATGATGAACAAACAGAAAGAGGGTAGATGGAGCGATTGTCTTATGGAGGGAGGAGATGAGGACTGAAAACTTGTATGTATGGGTAGGAGTAGAGCTGTGCGTGCTGGGCTCGAAACAGAGTCAATTCTTTGGGCAGTTTCTCCAGTTGCAGATTAACTATGCTATGGATATACAGGCACCAGATTTGGCCTAGAGCAGACTCAGCTCAGCACTAAGTTTATTAGTTCAAGTGCTGTGCCATGTTAACACATCCGTGCTATTTCCAGGACCAGCTTTGCAGTGCAGCTGCTTTCAGACAGTGTCTGAACTAATAAGTCCTGATGGACCCAAGCTGGCCCTGTGCAGACCCACTTGGGTGTTTCTGTGCTGTGCTTCACGTTCCAGGGGATTTTATTAGCTTGGCTGGGAACCCGGATCTGAACTTGCTTTGTGCAGGGTAGTTGACGTCGATGGTTAAGAAGACCTCCCGAATCTGGAGTTCTAGAGGAATCATGGTACAGAGACACCAAAGTGCTAACAAGTCCTGAAGGACCCACATTGACTTCATTGATGGATGACTGATTTTCCAGATTGTGCTTTTCTGCATTTCTTGTAGTAGTTGGATAATCAGCAATGTTACATTACCCATGTATCCAAGCCCCCTTCATCCTTGAGGATGTAGAGCTTCTTGTACAGGCTTCCTGTTGTATTGGTCTGGCTACTGAACAGGTATAAGGGAAGCAAGGTAGCTCCTGAGGATTAAAACCTGGCCATCTCACAGCTAGAAAGATGCTGATGGTGCTTTGTGCTTTACTAGAGGAGATTCTGTCTGTGTTTCTGGAGAATTCATGTATGTTGTTTTTTTTTTTAAATTCTGCTACCTGAACCAGTGAAGTTTATTTTTTTTTTTTTGTTCATATAGGAAATGTCTACTTGCTTTGTGAGCCGGGCCCATGGAACTACCATTTTTAATATTTTCTCTGAAAATCACAAACACTAGAAATTGTTTTCTAGACAGAAATACCCCACGTAATTGTAGGGTTCTAAAGGCAGGGCTCTTAAAGACCCTCAGATGCTTAGATAAAGTTGCTCTGTGTTACTTAGATCTTATCTGGGATCTGTATAACAAATACATGTTCTTACATAGTGGTTTCAAACTGGTTTTGCAAATAGCAACCAAAATGACACTAGCTGCTTAACAGGATGGGTGTGAAGGGCAGTCTCTTTTCAGTACACTTTCTCAGGGATAGGTGTTATGTCAGAACTGAAATTATTTATATCCTTCACTGGTTTTAGCAAAGAGGTCAGGAATTGAAGGCACTTTTCTAAGCCTGGGGTTTCACTCTACACCTGAATTTAAGACTGCTGTATTTAATTTGTTCAGAGTTTGTCTTTATTAGGAAAAGAAGTAGAGGTTAGCTGCAAGCTGAAAATTATTTTCAACCTTTATTTTTGTGAACTAGGCAAGTTTAGTTTACTACATATTTTCAGTCTGCTGTTTTCTTCAACAGTAAATTGATTAGCTTTTTTTATTGTTTTATGGGAATTGCCATATGAGTACCACTGGAAGGATTGCAAGGGGGGAAGGAAATTAACAATCCTATTATTTTTAGGAATTACTTATTTAAAAATAAAAGGAGCAGCTTCACATTAGAGTTGGCAAGCTGTTTGAACAGATCTCATGTGTGCCAAAAGTCAGATGGAGGCAGAAATAAATGGACTGTGATGCCAAACCATAGGGCATCAGCACACATTAAATTAATCCTTCATTCTTTCAGATGAGATTAAGGAACTTTTGTCTGTGGAACAACAGTGGAAACATTTGACTTGAAAATTTTGGGTCATTGAGAGGAGAGATCATAGCAAAAGTAGTACTGGAACACCTAATGCATGAAAGTGTTTTGCTTTAAAATCAGGCAGGTTTTGTATTTTTTTTCTTTCCATTCTCATACCTTGCCCTTAAAGCTTTGGTATATGCTTTTATTTAGCATGTAAAAGCCAGTTCAGTTTATCTGCTACAAAAGAGACCACACTACTGGACTTAGGGAGCTTGACTCAGAGTTGTAAGAATGTCAAAATTGAGCAGGATACTTGAACATTAATACTTCCAGAATAAATTAGATAAAGAACTTGGAAATAATGTTTACAGTAAACAAATACATATGTTTTTTAATATCTGACTTAAAATATTAGCAATACTGTATAAAATATGTGCACTTTTTATATCTTTTTAATAAGGTGAATGTGAATATGCTTCTTTCAGAAGTTAGAACTCTGTGGACATATTTTGCTTAACCTCCCCCTAAATTGGCATTTGCATCTCCTGAACAAAGCCTTTTGCCTGCAGGTAATTTGCACCATTTCTTGTATGTCATCTCTTAAAAGGCATACTGAGCTCAGCTGTGTATAAAGCACATATAACTGGAAAACTAAGGAGCCAGAAGGAAGCATAGCAAATAAAATAACTGAAAAGAGATGTTTTAATGTGTAACACCATCTCCTACTTCTGCTTTCTGCCATCTGGCTTGAAAGAGACCAACTTATGCCAACTTAGGCCTCTCTGCACATGGGAATAGGGCTGATTCAGGCAGTAATACATCTGCACCAGTGTTGACCAGTTGAGAAGGGAAGTCTGAAGTTTTTATCCTTTGAAGTGATAACCTGTTCTTGAACTTTGAAGATTGATCTCTTCTTTATTAAGCTCGAAGTCCTACATGTACTGCCGAGCATTGAGATTTCTGTAACAGATGAATTAGTATGGTCCGTTGTTGCCAGTGAGTCCATGAACATGTTTTTTTGGCCTAAGGAGTGGACTATGCCAGCATAAGGGGAAGCCAAAAGATGCTCTCAGGCAGAATCTTTAATATTTACCTGTATTGTATAGCAGTTACTGGAGCAAAGGACCTTTTAAACCATTTAGTAGCGTTTCCATGTGCAGTTTTGCTCAAGATAGAAAACAATGTCATTTTCAGCACTACCATATCATTATGTTTTATTACAGGATTTTCAGGTGAAATGGGAGCCAGAAAGACTTTAAGGGGTATAAAGTGTGTCACATTGCATGTTACTTCCTTAGGGTACCAGATAGTAAATGCTGGTATTACCAGTCTGTCTGATAACCAGTCTGTCTTTTACAGCAGGCATGGCAAAAGTGGTCTTACTGAAGCCAGTAATTTGTATGGTCAAGGAGAGGATAAGGTGGTCAGGTAACATCAAGTTAACATATCTGAGTAACAACTAAGGAGGTATTTCCAAAAATCAAGTGTTTGCAAGTGCAAAGCCGTATCTTACATATAAGCACCTGCAAAAGAGGCTGTTTGCAGAGGTAAATAGAGCAGTGTGTCTGAGAGTACCCCACCCCACCCCCCCTCGCCTTAGGAATATTGTGAGCCAAGGAAGTAACAATGTAGTCTTGTAGTTCATCTCTTGTTGTCTTACCTCTGTAAATTTGCATACAGTCTATTTTTCTAATTAACTTACACTGCTCAAAGACCCCAGTGTCAGATACAGACTAGGTTACATTCTGTGCCATCTGCTTCTGCCATGGGTTCTGTCGCTTTGTTCCAATGATCATAGAATCATAGAATAGTTAGGGTTGGAAAGGACCTTAGGATCATCTAGTTCCAACCCCCCTGCCGTGGGCAGGGACACGTCCCACTAAACCATGCCACCCAAAGCTCTGTCCAACCTGGCCTTGAACACTGCCAGGGATGGAGCATTCACAGGCTCCCTTGGCAACCCATACCAGTGCCTCATCACCCTAACAGAAAAGAACTTCTTCCTTATGCCTAATCTAAATTTCCCCTGTTTAAGTTTTAACCCATTACCCCTTGTCCTATCACTACAGTCCCTAATGAAGAGTCCCTCCCCAGCATCCCTGTAGGCCCCCTTCGGATACTGGAAGGCTGCTATGAGGTCTCCACACAGCCTTCTCCAGGCTGAACAGCCCTAACTTTCTCAGCCTATCTTCATACAGGAGGTGCTCCAGTCCCCTGATCGTCCTTGTGGTCCTCCTCTGGACTTGTTCCAACAGTTGCATGTCCTTTTTATATTGAGGACACCAGAACTGCACACAATACTCCAAGTGAGGTCTCACGAGAGCAGAGGGGCAGGATCACCTCCTTCGACCTGCTGGTCACACTTCTTTTGAGGCAGTCCAGGATACGGTTGGCTTTCTGGGCTGCGAGAGCACACTGAAGCCGGCTCATGTTCATTTTCTCATCGACCAACACCCCCAAGTCCTTCTCCGCAGGGCTGCTCTGAATCTCTTCTCTGCCCAACCTGTAGCTGTGCCTGGGATTGCTCCCACCCAGGTGTAGGACCTTGCACTTGGCATGGTTAAACTTCATGAGGTTGGCATCAGCCCACCTCACAAGCATGTCAGGGCCCCTCTGGATGGCATTCCTTCCCTCCAGCGTATCAACTGAACCACACAGCCCAGATGTAGGAGCACTTGTCATGTAACCCTATGGTGAGTGAGAAGAGCTTACTGATCTAGGTGAAAATCCATACTTTTTTTTTGTGACTGGTTATTTCTCAGCTGGATCAGTGAACTGAGCTGACTTGCTATGTGGTCATGAGATGCTAGTTTTAATGGAAACAAAGGAGCAGGGATGTACAACAGGGGAGTGAACAGAGGTTGGACCTCTGGACTGAGCTTTTCAATGACCTGTGATCTTTGGTCATGTGAAGCCATTCACAAAACAGTGCCCTCAGTCCATGCATACCTGAATTCATTCATTATGCTTATAGTTAATAAACTTTTAGCTTACAGAAGTTTTCAGAAGTTTGGGTGCTACAAAGTACTGGATTTATTAATTTTCACTGGACTTTTTTCAGGGCATGCTGCAGGACAGAGGACACATGCACTGAGTTAAAACCATTTACTTTAGGGTTGACTGATTGTAAAAAGAACCTAAATAAAATGATTATTTGATTTAGCGTATCTTACCCTTAGGCTACAGAGTTTGTCTTCCATAAAAAGTCCATTCAGTAGGCTCCATCATAACGTCTCTGTCTGACACACCTTTCGTGCATGGTTGGAACTTAAGAAGGGAATGGAAAAGACTTGTGTAGGTGACGTATAGTTTAATATCTGTTTTTAAATGAAATCTTAACTTTATATTTCCAGACTTAAATAATCCTGTTTTTTGCAGGGCAATGGTGGTAGGGAAATTTGTGATCTCGGAGGGTTTCCTCCTCTTACGCAATTGACAGATATTTACAGTCGTTTTGCTTGCTTGGCTGGCAGCTTTTTGCGTGGGAATTCCATATAACTTGATATTAGTCTGTTATATATAGTATTCTATAAACTACTAAAAAAAACCCCAAACCAACCCCCCCCAAAATCCCCACCAAAACACGTGAATAGTCTTTGCATCCTTAACAGTTTCATAGATCTTAGCGGGAGTTTTGATATTCTTTTCCAATTTATTCATATTGCTGTACATTTTTTTCTAAATAGCCAGATTCATTAGTGCCTCGTATCTATCCTTTGTGGAAGTAATTATTGCCAGAAATCCTTTGACAGCTGGTTCATTTTCACTTTGCTCTGTTTATATATTTTATAGAATTTGCCTTGTTGTATGTCTGACCTCCACGAAATGCGATAGGCTTTTCTCCTTTTCTGTAATGGAAAGCTATGTTCAAGCTTTTATAGTCTCTTTTGCTCAGCTTCAGGATTCTGAGTTTCTGTCCATAGAGTCCAGTACAACTGATGGATGTATCATGTACATTTTTAGATGGACTTTGCATGATTTGGTTAACAGTAAATGAACAGTAGACTTAAGCAAGTAGACACACTTAATCAGGTCAGTGTTGGCATTTAACTGTCCTCAGAACTTTGTCTTCTGGTACAGCCACAGTGGTACTATATCTGGATTCATTCTGTCTTGCTGGAGGTGTGTGTAAGTTCAATGGAGATGGAGGCATGTACTTGCATGCAGGGGATAATACAGGTGGGCTTAGGATTTAGGCGGGTTTGGGTGCCCCCTGGAAGTGCCTGTCAACTGTCTTCCCTGGCAGTTTAGAGGGTGGCTTGCAAATTGAGATGCCTCCTTGGGACAGAATTAATTTAGCCTCTCTGTACCCTGTGTCAGTTTTTGTATCCTTGTAGTGTATGTTTTCCTAGGATAATAGCATACCATACTGGCACATCTGTTAGTAAACTGACCTGTACTCACTGTATGTAACCTGCAGCTGTAAACTGCAAGACTTTTGGTAGTTTAGCTCTTAGTTTTGCTAGCAAACTGCTACAATACTGCTTTTTAAGAAGTCTGTATTTACTTAGCTAGGAGAAATCCTTGCCCAGATACAGGGACTGATAAATGTAATGATATTAAAGAAATCCAGTTACCTTTCCTGGCTAAAGGCCAGAGCACACACAAGTTAGTTGTGGACACCTAACTTCAAAAATCCCTGGTGCAGCTTTTTCCTAGTCATGAAGTGTTTAAATTCAGATAATTAGGGCCTTTTTTGCCCTTAAGGCTGTGTTAATATTGCATGCAGTTTTCCAAGCAGGTATTCTCCCAGTTTCCTCTCTTTATCTGCCAGCTTGTCATCTAGTAGAGCCAATCTGTAATAAAAATATACTTCAGATGCTCCTGGAAATGTAGTGAGGTATTGCCTACATTTTGAGGAAAGTGAAGGTGAAAGAAACTCAAAGAGACCACTTTTGCCTTTGTCCACTTCTTGTGCATGTGCCCCTTCTGGTAAACCGTGTTTTGTGGTGGCTGTGTGGAGAATGTGACATATGCTATGATCCTGTCAGCAGGAGATACCGGGACTGAAGGCTGCAACTCAGACTTTCATTAAGGTATGGTCACTGCTGTCCTCTGTGCAGTGATGAACCCCATGGAGGTTGGGGAGGACCAAAGAACTAAATGGGCAGAGGTGTGCTCCTCTTCATGTGAGGAATTGCTACTGGCTGAGCCAAGGCAGCTGCAGGGCCAGGCTGCGTATACAAAGAGGCAGAGCAGAGGGTACTGATGCTGGGCTAATACAGGGCAGGCCGTGGTGCTGGAGAGTGGTTGGTTATCTGGGCTGGGAAGATAGAGGATTGATGAGGAAGAGATGGGGCACTGTATCCATTGGGTTTGTTACACAGTGCTCCATGTGTGCAGGTGTCTCCCAGGCTTGGTGGGGATGGATAAATCCAGTGTGTTACTAGAAAGTTAGGAAAAGCGGAGATCAGCTAAGTAAAGATGTGAACTTCATTAAAAACAGCTACATTAGGAAGGATTGTCTACTTAGTTGTTCATGTTATACAGGATGCAACTTAGGACTCAGCTGGACTCATTCCCACTGTTCATAAATCTGCATAAAGAAAGCAGAGCAAGTGAGCATTAAAAGTTCCTTTGGGTTTTTCGGTTTTTTTTTGCGTTTTGTTTTAAATTTTGAAACTCACATTTAGTGTGTATATTTTAACATGTTCATGTGAAACACATCAAAGTAAGCACATGCAGTGTGTTTCTTTCACTGTCATTAATCACTGTAGTGCTTTAAAATGTAACAAAAAAATAAACTGATGTTAAACTGTGGTCAAGAATTGAAATATACACAGCTCTAGAAATTTGAAGTTCGCCTTTGCCAGGGCAAATGTAGCTTGACAACCGTGTGTGTTTATGTATCATCATATGAAGCAAGTCTGGTTAGAAAATATGGACTTTTTCCATTAAAACCCCTCAACTTATATTGAAACATTTTAAAGCACTTTTTCAAGCCACCTGAAGACTCTGCTAAAAATTTTGGGGAAGAAAATGACTGTAAATTCTCCAAATCTCTCTGAGAGCTGTTGTCCTCCAACACTTTATCACAAAGCACATTTGCTTTTTAAGCCCTGCTTATGTTTTCATCTGGGCGATTTATGTTTGTGGCACAACTGAATAACCAGGAGTGGATGTGAAACATGGGGGTTTTTCAGGACTTTAATTTTTTTTTTCCACCGAGGTGCCAGTGAACAGCCTGTGAGAAGTCCACCTGCCCTTTCTAGGTGTGCTGGGGAAAGGCTTTCAGCCAGAGTGGAGGACACCTATTTTTGGTGTACTTGAGGTTCCTACTTCCCTGTTTTCCATAGACAAGAACTGTGCTATCTCCCTCTCCACAAACCTCCTGGATGCTATTGAAAGGTGAAGGACAAAGATGTGGCACTTCTGTCCTTCCAGTGGCCTCCCTTGTGAATATCTGTGCAGCTCACCTCAGCCACCTCTCTCTGCTTTCCTCAGCAGTGAATATCAGTCTGATCTCTGTCAGTCCATTCTCTGGGGTCTGGATACTGGTTATGTATGTGAAATGCTTTAGTAATTTTCCTTGCTCTGATGAATGCGTATATGAAAGGAACCAGGACAGAACTGGCAGTGCAAGCTAAGAAGGGTGATGCTGTCAAGTTGCTCTTCATTCAGATGTGGGAAGTTGTTTTCATAAACATAAGTTAGAATTCCCCTAAAAGAGAACTTGGACAGAATATAATTAACTGGGGATCCTTATAGATGTTTTCTCAGACTTGACTCAGCATCCTTGTGGGAGCTGTTTCCTTTCTAGTTTTTATTTTTTTTTTTTTATTTTCACAGTACTTCGTGGTTCTGTTTTTTGTCTGGTTTTTGGGTTTGGTTTTGGTTTTTTTTGTTTTTTTGTTTTTTTGTTTTGGTTAAAGACACAGAAAGGAGAGCAACTGTCAGAGGCTTAAGACAGAGGTGCTGTATTCCCTCAGCTTCTTTTTCCTCTGGAGGGAGTTAAATGCACTCTATTTTTCAAGATTATATATAACAGATAAACAAGTGTGCATATTTAGTAACAACCACTCAGACAATTCCTGACCCGAATTCCTGCATAATTGGGCTTCTTGAAAGCTTTAGAGGACCACCATTTCTTCTGATGAATACTTTACTTTTTGCACTTTTAACCTTTTAGTGTCCATGCTGTGCTTGGCCTAACTTACCAAAGCATTCCCACTGTCTTTGTGCCTAAACAGGGCAACGTATCAGTTCATCTCACTTAACTGAGATATCAAACTTGGGGCCTCTCTTGCCTGAGGCTCTCTAGGGGGAAGTGGTTTTCAAAATCTAAATCATCCCCAGGTGCATATTTTTCCTGTGGCAGATAGAGAGTGCCAGGAAGTCTGGAATCATAATTTAGGTGTCTTGATCAGGTAGGATGAATTTGGGCTGAAGCTTGTAACTTTCAGGCAGAAAATACATGAGTTTTCAAAAAGTGTCAGTCCATTTGATTCTGAATGCCTTGGAGAAGCATGGCAGCATGTGAAATGCTTCTTCATTTACGAGGTCATAACTTTTTCCTCTCTCCCTCCAGAGGCTGCTACTGACTTTCCTGAGACACCTGACAGCGAACCTTTGTTTACAAAGCTGCCCAATCCAAGCACAGGCAAGTTTTGCAATTGTTACATGAGCCTGTTAATGTTCTGTTTGATTCCCTCCACCACCAAAAGGTTCATATTCTGCAAGCTGAAATAATGATGATAGTATAAGTCTTAAGCATAAAAAACACTGCTGGTGATGCTAGATAGTTAATGATATGCAAACATTTAGGATTTCTTTTATAATTTCAATTGGTTGAACTGTTTATTTATCAGGAATATTGGCAGCACAAAGAAAGAGGTGTAATGTAAGTTCTGTTTTTAAGTGCATTAGTTTTGGGGAGCTTACAGTGTTGGGTGTTAAGCCTAGGCTTTTTTAAAATCCAAATCTAGGTTTCATAGCATTCATCTTATGCTGTAAAATAAATAGGCAGAGTGACAAGATCTGATTCAATTATAGTTACCAAGTTTTTTGAGTCTTTTCATTTTAAAATCAAATTTTCTTCTTGCCCTGGTCCAAGTGGTGGTGTCTCTTTTCTTGTTAATAGATGATGAGACACTTTGAATTCAAAATACATTGGAAAAAACAGCAAATGCAGACAATATAATGACACTACCATCCCTCAGCTATTTTCTGCTATACAAATGGTTCTTTTTGTCAAGGATTTGTTATTACTGGGTAGTGTAATAATTGGAGTATGAGGCATTGCAACAGAAACTTGCAGTAAGCTTTTGGTAGGGTTAAAATACTTTATTTGAAAACCACACTTCGTGTTGTTTGATTTTTTTTTCCTTTTCATAAGCTCGTTTGTTTTCTGTAGACTTAAGTTGTAGGGTTTTGTTTTGAAATTAGCTGCTTCTATTTATATATGTTTAACTAAAGTCTTCAGGTACATTTTAATGTTTCAGTAGAGTAACTGCTACTTGTTCTTAAAGGGAAAATAATTAAAAACAATAGATATAAAATGTGAACTCACTTATTCATCATGATACCTGCTTTTTGAATGCTTAGATTTGCAGTGGGAATATATAGCCACAGATATTTTCCACCTGCTGTGTTACATTGGCTCTCTAATCTGCTGTGTTTTTAAAAGCGTGGATATTAATTTGCTTTTCTCTGTGGAAGAAGAAATCTATTTACCTTGTGGAATCAGAGATCTTGGGAAAGGTTTCTGGGGAAAACCTAAAGTATAATTGTCTGGGTGTGTTCCTTTAGAATTTACAGGAGCTTATTTATAGACCTGCAAAAACTTTCAGTTATGTAGACCATTATAAGTATAGGGTCTGAAAATGGAAGGACTGAGAACACCCTATTAATGTATTTTCCTTACATTTGGGTCTAACAGATGAATTGTTGATGCCAGATATTGTAAAAATGCGCACTGAAGGACTCGGCACAGTAGAATTCATGTGAACCACTTATTAAATAAAAGTATGCATGGTCCTTTTTTTAGACAGGTAAAAAGGACGAAATTTTTATCCCGTACAAAGACTATAAACTAGGGTTTAGCTTGCACTTCCGATGTAGCACAAGATGCATTTTTAAAAGCACTGAACTAAAAGAAAGGAAATAACAATACCACAAAACTTAGGCAACTCACTGAAGTGGTAAAGTTCTGAGCAAAGCTGCCTAGGTTTTCTCTCCGTCCCCTGGAGTTTCTGTCTAATGGCACTGCTGGGAACTTGTGGTGACTGTCCTTTTAACAAAAGAAAGTAAATTAAGAATCTGGAGTTGGGCAATATTAGTCCCTTTCCTAAAATTTTGTAGCTCATCACTGAATTTGGCTAGCGTGCTCACTGGTAGGACTCTTTAAGTTGTTCAGTGAGCTCTTCTGTGAGTAGTTTGATGTCTGGTACTGATCAAACTATGGTGTAGACCCTTGCTGAGAAGCATGTGGTAATGATTGAAATCTGTGCTCCCCCTCTTATCTAGTTTTCACTTCTCTCCTCCCCAAAAGAAAAATTAGAACTGAAAGAAAGAGAGAACTAAAAGAAAATGAGAATTAAAATTATCTCCTTAGGTGAGGTTAAACATCTGGTCAGTCTTTCGGATAAAGGGGGGGAAAAAGCATTATCAGTCATTTTGGGGAAGAAATGTGTTTGCCCAATTTAGCTGACATCCCTCCACCCTTAGGGATCTCTGCAGACTGAGAACAGCAGTGCTGGCGTCAGCTTGCAGGGGCTTTACACTGAGACATTTGAGAGCCAGCAAGTCAGTGCAGCTTTGCAATTTATGTGTTTTGAGCAGGACTGCCATGTTGTAGTTGTTCTTGAAGTTGAATTGGCAATCAAGGCAGGACCAGTCCAGCCACAGACTCAGCTGACCAAATTTCAGTGGCCCTTTCTGTAGTTCTGACAGCTTTCTGGTTTAAATATGGAAAATACAATCCTGTTCACAACATATTTGTCACCATTTTTATTATAACCCAAAACTAATGTGAAATGGCAGAGCTGTGCTATAGGGTGGCCTAAAATAAAGCTTTGCTTTCCGAAGTATCAAGATTCTGATGGGCATTTCGAAGCAACTTTTAGCTTCCTAATTCAGCTTATTTGTCTGCCTATACTGAGCCATTTGCAGTCCATTTTGATGCACACAAAAAATAGATTTAAAATTGCCAATTTAATGTTTGAGGCTTTTGTTACCCTAACCCAGAGCCTGATATCTTGAAGACAAACATAATGGAGGGAGCAAGTATTTTCTTGGTTTCCACCTTTCCCCTTCAGTACGGGGACAAAAACTGATTTTTTGAGTGATTTTGATTTGTGTTTGGATCAAAGGCCTTGTGTTGTAAGATGAACTATTCACACATCTTATTTATTGATTCAAATTCAGTTTGGTTTATAAAGCTAGTAAATGAACATCTGTATATAATAGTTTTCTTTGTCTGAGCTTCCTTTGTAGTGAGTTTATATAGAATGTGTGTATGTTTGAGTGTCTGTATGTATATAAGGCACATTCTTCAGACATACTGGGTATTCTTTTGATTTTTGTGAAAGCTTACAAACACAAACCAGATTTCTTTTCAACAGGGGAAGCAACCCTTTACTTATTCAATAGTGGTGCACAGCAGCTGTTTGAAGTAAAAGCTTTTCATGAGGAAAATCGTTCCTGGTTTATAGGTCAGACTGTTCAACAAGGTGAGAAATATAATGTATCCTTCTCCCAACTGTAACTAATGTTCATACAAAGGCCTTTCCTCTCCTAGTAAATTTACAGGTGTTTTTCTGAGTTGTTTGGGGCATGTTGCATCACATCCCCACCTTCTGACACACTCATTTGCCATCTGGATTTAACCAGGGCTGAGAGCTTTGTGGTCTCTCTTTAAAAGGCTGCCTTTGGCAGCCTCAATTAGACAGATGTTCATTTGTCTTTGGGGCGGAGGGGAGGTCATTCAATTATATTTAAACTGAAGTGCCATAAAATACTTAGCTTGCCTTGTCAATCACACCAGGAAGTCCTCTCTGTAAGTAAAATATGTGTTATCCTACAGGGGGGAAAAAAGGGCTGGAGCGCCCTAGCTCTGAGTGGTGTATTAGAGCTCCAATCATTGGAATGTATGGTCTTGCTTTCTTTTAGTTACCTCTGTAGTCCCCTGTGTGAGTGCTGGTATCTCAAGATAGGTTTGCTGTTTAAAGGTGCCATTTTGGCGTTTGATCTGAAGTGAGCTCTTTTATCCTAGTCATTCTCTGATCCTACCTTGCCTTTCTGAAAATGCAGAGGAAACTTGCATAACTGTTTGTGACAGCTTTAACAATCCTTTATCAGTAAGGATGCCATTGCAGCAGTGTCTTTCCCTGACGGCATGTCCATAGACCAAGCAATAAATATTAATTCAGGAGATGAAAGTATATTTATTTTATCCTTTTTAACTAGAACCATTTTTAGTGATAAATAAAAGCAACCCCACCAGACATATGCCTTCCTTAACTGTAATATCCCAAAGCGTGTGTTAACTTTTAAACATCCTCTGCAGGCACATATAGCAATGCAAGCGGTATGTCTGTGAGCTTTTCTTTGCTTCATCTGTGTGAGCCAAAAGACTGGGTCTGCTCCCTGCTCCCAATTACGTCCACATTGTATTCTCCCCCTCCCTTTCTAACCTCTGTTTTGGCCCTTGGGAAACAGTTGCCTTAAGGAATCATCACCAGAGTTTTCTTTAAAAGATACAGGGAGGAGGAAATTGTTCATGAATGTCAGGCTGCTGCATCTCTGAAACAGTCAGGGGAAGAACTACATAAAAAAACTGAGTGTTTGCAAATTGTCATGTGCAGAGAGGGCCAGAGGTCTTCGTACACCTATAGTGAGTCCGAACTGTTTAGAACAAATAGAAATACCTCTTCCTAAAGGTACAGTGGAAAGCATTTAAATGAAAGCTTTGAGAAAGCAACTGGTGTTTCTGTAAGTAGTCCTGATGCTTGCTTTGCTAATGCTTACTTTGCCTCATGCAATGTATCATATTAGCAATGCAGGTGTTAGCTTTGTCCAGACCATGTTCTTCCTACCATCTTTTGTTAGTTTTAGGGCTATTGCAAGAGAATTTACTTTTCTTTGATTATCTTAATCATGTGATTTAAAACAAACAAAAAGAACACATTTACTTGCTTTTGGTTTGCTAATTAATGTCAAATTGTCATCAATTATTTGGTCTTATTAGTGAATTTCCTTGATGTTACATTGTTTCCAATTATCCACAATTATACAAAAAGCCTGGCTAAGCTGTTGTCCTACAGTGAGGTCCAGATGGGCTGAGGTGTCTGTTGCAGTGGGAAACCCAACTTCTTCCTCTGTGTGTAACTTTGAATACAATATACTGAGCCATATTTTCTGATTTATTTAAGTTTATTTTCTTCTATTAGGAGATTGCATGCAGATTCTCCCCATACAGATGAGAGGCATATCTAACTTAACTAGCTCTTGAAATTCTTTTTTGCCCTGCCTACCTTTTCAGCCAGCACAGTGTTGCCTTGCCCAGAGTTTGAGGTGGAGTATACTATACTGTATATATCTGGTATCTAAAAACAAGTTTCTGTTACACCCAAATTTCCCAATAGAGGGCAGCTTCAATTCTGCTGGTTTTAATATAGTCAAGAAAAAGGCAAAACTAACGAGTGCTTTAAGCCAGCAAACCTGTAGTGGAGCTTGTGCTTTGGTTTGCCAGGGTTGAGGATTGAGTTCTCTCTGTATTTTTAGTGTAAAATTGCAGACTGTTTTCCTGCCCATTTATTAAAATACTGGAATACTAAAAAAACCCAACAAAATCTTTTCTTCTTGTCCACACTCCCGAAAAAAGACACTAAAAAAAAAAAAAAGTTAATATATTAAGCTTTTTGGTACTAAGCTTACTCTTACGTATGTGTCACTTAGATGGGCGCCTGCTGTTTGTTACACCGATGGACCCCTTATTTCTGATACTTTACTACCTCATAAAGGCAGAAAAGGAGGTAAGTCTGCTTTATTTTTGCACTGGAATTCTTAGGAGAAAACATTATTTCTGTCTTCATCTTCTGCAGAAGTTGTGTTAATTTTACAAAGAGGGGTTTCCGTAATAATGGGAATTTAATTTGCATTTAAAGCAGAGATAACCACTCTAGAATTTTTTTTTTTTATTTGTATGAAGTTTTTTTTGGTCAGTAAAGTATATTTCAGGAGTCAGCTTCCAATATCAGCAAGTTCTGATCATCTCATTTTTAAGAGAAACAGAGAATCTCTTTTGCCCTTCTGTGAGAGCCTATCCCAGAACTACTGAATTTTAAATTATGAGGTATCATCAGAGTAAAACAAACCAGTGCCCTTTCTTAGGCATCAGTAGATGAGTCATTTGGGGAAAGAAGGGAAAAAGAAAGAAGAATTTGGATGCTATGGAGAAAAAGAAGAAACATTTCTGTGTCAGTTTGAACTTAAAAGGAAACACTGCTTTCTCAGAAGCAGTGTTTGTAGAGATGCTGTTATCAGCAACAGGATGCTCAAGTGTCCGAAAGTTGCATAATTGATAAATGGCTTAATTGGATTTATCATGGGTATGGCAAAACCTCCTTAAATTTCTGAAATTTATCAAAAGGCATAGGCAAAATTATTGATTTATTGCTTATAATCTGCGAGTGGTAAAAAGGACATAAAGTAAAATATAGATGTTGATCCTTGGGTTTTTTCTTTTTCATAGAAGCAGTAAATTCACTCTATGCATCCTAAGAGTTTTTTGCTCTAATAGCTTTTCCTGTGAGGTTGTTTGTTGTTTTGTGCTTTAGACTGCAAGTGGAGAATGCAAGAGAAAATTTTTATATGGTGAAGAAATAAAGTCCTACTACACATTTGTAATAGTAACCTATTGTTCTGTTATTATTTTTAAATTATTTATGATATAGGATGTGCAAATATATTCTGCTTTTTTGTAGTCTGTTCCTTCTTCAGGATGGCCCATCAGAAGAAGTCATTTCACAAGGAATAGTTCAGCTCATTCTCTAGGCACTCTGCTGTCTTCAAATTCAGCATCCATTTAAAGCTTTATACCAAACTCTAAATTAGGGAAACAGTAAATGCCCTCTGTCTGTGTGGTAAGGTGTTGAGGTAGCCTGAATAAAGAGCAACTGCCACTGTTTCTGTACCTGAGAAGCATTGTGTACCGCCCTTTACTTTCTTGGTACATTGTTTTCTAGGTTTTTCTGGTTTTCTAGGCCGGGCACGATGCCAGATAAATGCCATAGAGCTGTTCTGAATCCTAAATCAGGGCAAATGCATTCCTACAGTGCCCTGCCTAAGTTAGTCTTTTAGTTTTTTAGCAAAGTGAAGTCTTGAGGATTGTGTTGTAGATACTTCATGCAGGACCAACTTGAATGCAGCACAGTCACTTGGCTTGAACTAGTGCGTGTCAAAGTACCCACTGGGTGTGTTAGGATCATCCTTTGCACCATTCTTTGGTTTTGATAGTGTGACAAAGGGTTGCTTAACGTGTCTTTTGAGCAGAGCCATCTCCTATCCAGCAGGTTTTCTTGGCTTAGTATTCTCTTCTACTGCACAATGTAAATGTGGCTGTCTTGTTTTGGGACACAAGCAGGTTTGTGCAGGTAAGTTATCTATAGGAAACAGTCTATTCCAGCTTTATTTCTGCATCTTACAATATTCTTTTTGCCATTGTTATTTTGCCTTTTTCAGGAGAAAAAAACTTAGAATACTTTCTGTTGTGTTTTGGTTTTTGTTTCTTTGTTGTTATTGTTAGTTTGTTTGGGGTTTTTTGCTTGTTTTTATTGTGATTTAACAGTGGATGGTTACTTTTATTAAGCCTCTGACTGTCCAGCAAGAGGATTAATAGTGAAAGCAGTATACCCAAGTGGGTTTTTTTTCATGCTGACCAGTACAATGACTTCAGCTTTGGCTCCTGAGACCACGCACTCTCTAAGGATGGAGAGCTCACTGAGTCTTTGTACTGATGCGCTAAAGGATCTTTCCAAAGGGAAGGCTGCCAGTTGTGCCAAACAGTGCTGAATGATTATGCATTGTTTGGCAACGGCAGAATTTGTTTGATGATTCTGTCATGTGTGGAGCTATTTAAGTTGTGCCAAAATCATTTTATATACATACTCTGGCCAAACTGGAATTGACTTCGCAGAGGTGAAAGGTTAATACTGTGTTCCAGAAGCTGCCCTGCTCCTTTGAGAATTATCTTTATGGAAGGAAAAGCAAAATTTGAATGGAAGTTATGACACTGGATTTAATCCAACAGGTTTTGATCTAAAATGCTGTTGGCACACACTGACTACTGTGTCTTGTGTCATCTTCCAAAAAATCCCGCTGTACTTCACATTAGTTTCTCCCCGTGTTGTTTGAAATTTGGTCTTTTAAGTGCAGTAATTGAAGAGTTCAGCATTTTGCAGGTATTTACTGGTTTGAAATAAATATTTATAGCTTGCTTTGTAATCAGTTTCTGACTGTGTCATGTGTTACCATTCAAAATACGATCTTCTTTAAATCCGTTTTAATGCCATGGCCATTGCATGCATGTGTATTTCTATATAAGTGTAGTGTGTATATGTGTCTTAACATTATAATAACGCTTTATAATCCCTTTGATGTATTTTCAGCAACAAGGAAAGTTTCAGCCACTCGATCAAGTTGTGCTAGACGCAGACTATCCTAACTGCCCATTGCTGCTGAAGTGTACAGATGTTAAACAATACATACATCATATAACAGAAGTAAAAGGTGAAAAAAAGGGGCTGGGGCAAATTAAAAAAGACTGCATTTGTTAGTGTCACTTCATTACAAGATAGATTTAAATACTCGGTTTTGCTTTACCAGACACCCAGAGTGCTGAATGCAGCTGTACTTTAAGAACAGACTTTTAAGCTTAGAAATTGTCATTGCAGTATTGTGAATAGTAATGTGTGGATCTCAGATTATCTGATGTAACTAAAATACTTGTGCAGTCTTGGTGCACAATACTTGTGCAATTCATGTCATAAAAATGGTAAACTGATCAGAGTTCTCTTCTTGACATAACATATGTGTTATGAAGTTTCTTTGCCTTTTGGTGAAAGTTTTACAGCTCTCTCAATTCTTTACAAAGTGTTGGATGGTCTGGTGTGGAAGAAGTTAACCATTGTCCAGTTAGCTTTCTTCTCCCTTTCTTGCAAGGCGTTAAAATGATGAGTAGGAAAAAGTTGCTGAGAAAAGAGACTTAATTTTTTTTAAAGTTAAAAAAAATTAATTTTTTAGTCGTCTGCCCTGTGGAGAAGGACTTGAAGGACTTGGGGGTGCTGGTCGATGAGAAAGTGCACATGAGCCGGCAGTGTGCACTCGCATCCCAGAAGGCCAGCCATATCCTGGGCTGCATCAAAAGGAGCGTGACCAGAAGGTCGAAGGAGGTGATCCTGCCCCCTCTGCTCTCCTCTCGTGAGACCTCACCTATGGTATTGTGTTCAGTTCTGGTGTCCTCAACATAAAAAGGACATGGATCTGGTGGAACAAGTCCAGAGGAGGGCCACGAGAATAATCAGGGGACTGGAGCACCTCCCATATGAGGATAGGCTGAGAAAGTTGTTGCTGTTCAGCCTGGAGAAGAGAAGGCTGTGTGGAGACCTCATAGCAGCCTTCCAGTATCTGAAGGGGGCCTATAGGGATGCTGGGGAGGGACTCTTCATTAGGGACTGTAGTGATAGGACAAGGGGTAACGGGTTCAAACTTAAACAGAAGTTTAGATTGGATATAAGGAAGAAATTCTTTACTGTGAGGGCGGTGAGGCACTGGTATGGGTTGCCAAGGGAGCCTGTGAATGCTCCATCCCTGGCAGCATTCAAGACCAGGTTGGACATAGCCTTGGGTGGCATGATTTAGTGTGAGGTGTCCTTGCCCATGGCAGGGGGATTGGAACTAGATGATCTTAAGGTCCTTTTCAACCCTAACTATTCTATGATTCTGTGAAAAGGAGAACTTGATTGGAATGTGTGTGTGTCAGAGAAAACCTAAATGGAAAAAATCATCAAAGTATCAGTTCTGTGCATAGGTTCCTAAACCTTTGCCCAGAATACACTTTGGTATGGTGGCTTTTATTGTCTTTGAGGACAGTATATGCTTTCTAGGGAAGAGGAAGCAGCACTGCAATTTTCGCAGCTTGGCAGATCTGTGGAAGATGCAAGAGCTCAGTTTTTATATTCAGTCCTTTAAAGACCATTCTCCTTACGCTTGCTGACTTCCTGATAGGGAATGAAAATTTCCCTACTCACAGATGGGAAGTCTACAGAAGGAAATACAGGAGTCTAAGAACATGGAGTTTACCACCGAGTGCAAAACAGCTAAGGTGCCTGACCCTTATGCAGGGAGTTGGAAGTACACAGAATGGAAACCAGAATCATTAGGGATTTGTTTTCTTGAAGCACTCTGCCCTCCATATATATAAGAAGAAATATTTAGGTAACACACAGATAATTGGGAAGTGGCTGAGAAAGGTGATGGAAGAATGAAAACCTTGTTGAGAAGTAAAACACCAGACCTCTTTGTTTCTATCTACATCATTGATAAGGGGGGTGCTGTGTTTTTTTCCTGAAAGATTTAGATGCACAAGTTTAAATATTTCCAGTATGATATGGTGCATATCATAATGCAGGGCAGTTGCCTCCCTCAGAAAATCAATTTGAACTTTAGGGCAGGACATATTTCCATGGAAAATGGTCACTTTAACAAGAAAGCAAGAAATCTGGGTAGCAAGACTCTTACTACATTCTTGCTGGTACTGTGGTAGTCAGAATTAAGTGCTATTGTGATACTCCTGCATTTCCAAAAGAACCTTCAGAAAACATTTAGTTACATTCAGTATCACTGGGAGCAAGGAGTCTTTTTCTTTGGTTAAGGTCTGACTTTAGAAAAGACTTCCTTGAAACAGATGCATCTGAAATGCAAAACCGCTTTTGCCTTCTTATGAAGTGGTGTTTCCAGTAATAACTATTATTAAGCTTTTAGGCAATTGCTGTGCCCTACAACTTGTAAGGAGCTAGGGGTGAGAGAAGGAGTACTAATCTGTGCACCCATCTGAGAAGGTGAAAAATTATGCCAGATCCTCTTGGCTGTCAAACTAAGAAGAATCCTACAGGAATATAGGACAAGGTCTGGATTATTTTTCTGAAGGGGCACTTCATCCAAACAGCACTGCTGCCTTTGAGCTTTATTTATATTCCCTTCATAACAGCAAAGTAAAAAAAATAATACATAAATATATATATAAGTGCTGTAGACAAGGTCTTGTATCTTGGCCTGACCTCTGTATCCATTCTGAAACTGTATTTGCAGTTGTTATCCATCAGATCATCCCCTGAAAAACAGTATTCTGTTAGACAGTAGTAAAAATGCTTTACTGCTTGATTTTTGCATTAGTATTTTAAATAATGTATACCTGTAAGTTTGTGTCATTTTCCCAGAAAATTATATTAACTGCTAAGGAAGTTATGTTCACTTCCTGGTTTTTCGTTTTGAAATGTAAGGTAAAATTTGGTCACCTTTCTGTTCAATCCACTTCTATGTGTTTCATATTCTTATGTCTTTTATTGCCTGTAAAAAGTACCAGTATGACTTAAGGTACTCTTTTCTAGCTCTGGGACCTGTTACCCACTTTGTAGCCTTTCTTGTTTAAGGATTAAGGTTTTAGGGCAAAAAAAGTATCTTTTGTGTGTTGAGTTTTCTGCCCCTCTTTTCTGTTTGCAGAACTTAACAATGTATTTGTTTCACTTTTAATTAAATCTTAAGGCACATAACATCTGTCTAACAAATTCTTACCCTAGAGCACTTGCAGTTTACACTTACTGAATTAGCAGAGAGTCCACCTTCCCTGGCCTCAGTGTTGAAGGGCACTGAAAATTCATTTTGCTGGATTAAATTCGTAGTTACCTGTTTGGTAGCTGGGGAAAGGGTGTGTTACAGCTCATTAAATCTGGGTGAGGCAGGTTGTTTGCTAATAAATTTGAACATCGGGTGTGAAATGCAGTTGAGAAGGTTGAAGAAAAGGTTATGAATTCCAGTTCTAGAATGTTACTCTTTGTTTCATTTTGCAAGGCAAAAACTGTACTGTGATCTTGTCTGATGTGATTAACATGAAGAGCCAAGAAAACTTACCTGATTAGAATAACTAAGTAATATTGCCAAGCTTGTAATCCCAGAAGGTAGGGAAAAAGGGGCCATATGAATTTCAGCGTTATGGAAAACACTGAGAAAATGGATGTTAAAATGTGCTTTAGGCAGTTTGCTCAACAATACATCAGGGAGACTTCCAAGTCTACATAGCGATTACCCGATCATGAACATATTATTTAATTGTAGAACCACTTATATTCCATCTGTATTTCTCAAACCCAATCTTTCCAGATGTCTCAGACCAGTTTTATAGGCACCAGACACATTAGGGAACAAAAGGCTTTCCAATATATACTCACATTATCAAACATAGTCGCTAACTCTCACCAATACCAAATGTGCATCACATGTTAAATCCACGTTCCAATATTGAATCCTTTTGTCAGCAGTTTGTGACTTTCATAACTCACTTTAATTCTTCAGAGGTCTCAAATATTGTCAGTTCCTAGAGTTTAATAGTCAAAACTGTCAAGCACACAAAATATTTTCAAACAAAGTGATCTCTGAAGGGTTCAGTGTAATTATTTTTCACATGTTTTAATGAAAATGGCTTCACAGTTCTATGTTTCCTTTGCCTAACTGAGTCACTCTGAATCATGCTGTTGTGGGGGAGTCTGCCTGGGAATCTGGACTGGAATTACTTTTCAGCATGAGTTAGGGATGCTGGGGATGGACTCTTCATTAGGGACTGTAGTGATAGGACAAGGGGTAATGGGTTAAAAGTTAAACAGGGGAAGTTTAGATTGGCTATAAGGAGGAAATTCTTTCCTGTTAGGGTGGTGAGGCACTGGAATAGGTTGCCCAAGGAGGTCGTGAATGCTCCATCCCTGGCAGTGTTAAAGGCCAGGTTGGACGAGGCCTTGGGTGATATGGTTTAGAGCGAGGTGTCCCTGCCCACGGCAGGGGGGTTGGAACTTGATGATCTTAAGGTCCTTTCCAACCCTAACTATTCTATGATTCCATGATATGATGGCTGGAGCAATGTCCCTTCCTCAAACTTCCTTAGGTAGGAGAGGAATCCATGAATCAGACTCACTGTACTTGGACCCAAACTGTGTTAGCTCTTTGAGAAGCAGGTTCGGGTATCCAGAGTGACTTCCCCATTTTCTGCTTCTTATAGAGCCACTTAGAAGCTTCTAAATCCTAAAGGCTGAAGCCAGCAATGTCACAGCTAATTACTCTACCTGCAGCTCATCATCTTCATGAATCAGAGTGTATATTGGCGGTCTTTTCCTTTTTGCTCTGAAGAATTTTTGCATTGTGATCTTCTACAACTGCTGACATATTTTTAAACTTTATCTTGTAAACAGCTTTCCTCAAGCTCTCTGTACTCCCTACCATGCATACACAAAGAGTGCATAATAGTTGGTTATTTGAATGCCATTTGAAAGAGCTGAGATAAAGCCAAAGAAAGAAATGATGAAGTAATCATAAATAATACCTTGTTGTTTGCAAGGGCAGAAGGAAATTTCATGAACTGAGCATTGAAATATGATATTGGATCAGTAAATGACATGGAACAGATCTAGGTATTTATGGGAACACGGTATACAGGAGATTAAAATTTACTGAAATACCTGTTAAAGACAGAAACGGAGTCTTTCCTGTGAAATCTTATTAGGCATTTTATTCCATTTCTAAAATGAAACTTTCTGTGAATTAATACTGATTTTTTTATACTGAAATTTCTATGAGCCTTTGTAATTTTTTCTTTACCTCAGCATCATGAACTTGCATATCTCCAGATAGCTGAGTCACATGTGACTAGCAAGTGTTCATGATACCCTAGTCATCACAGGGGAAACACTTTCTGAAATTCCTATATCGTTAATTTATATTGCTCAGTAAATCATAAATGAATCGTGTACTTCCTCCCACAAGGAGTGTGTTTCACTGTTTTTGGATTTGTATTTTTGTTTTATATGATATTAAGCTATGTAAAAGGAAAATAGAAGTAAAACTTTTGCTTTAGTCACACTGTGAAATGAGAAGGGAGAACTGATAGGGAAAGAGTTCACTGGAAGTGTGAATGGTTTATCTGCACTAACCGGCTCTCTGTCCTGGCCCCTTACTAGGTGCTGGAATTCAGTAAGTGTAGATTTAAGATAATATGTTGTGGTGTTTTTTGTTTTGTGGGCTTCTGGGTTTTGTTTTTTTTAAAAGCTGTTGTGGAACCAACATTTTATATTGTGAACTGTGCACTTAAAATGACCAGTTTGGAGACACATGCCAGTGAAGGTTTGGCAAACTACAAGAAGGGTCTTAGTGAATTCAGGCAGCCCAAGATTACACATAAATAAATAAAACATCTGCTTGGCTTGGTTGCGGCCTAATTAAAGAATTGTCAAAGTGTTCAGACTTGTGCATATCAGCCCAGTCTGTTTATTTTTCCACATTCCCAATATTTTTGAAATTTACTGCCCTGATATCAAACATGTGCAAGCTGCAAATTAACTTTCATGCTGTATCTACAACTTAAAAGATTTTAAATGTATTGAAAATGCAGTTCAAACCAGTTATGACTTTCTTACCCTTACTTATGTTTTCTCAGAGATTGCCAGCCAGAAATTCCACAAATACAGCCAAGAGAAGACACTGAAGTGGCTGAAGAAGAAGGTATTCTGTCTCTCTTTTGCTTTAAAAATTGCTTTAAGTTTAAAATGAAAATGTTTATTAACTTGTCCATATCTGCTTTTGAGCCATGTGGTGTGCCTAAGTTCAAGGTTTATGTCCTGTGTAGGAAGGAGAGTCATAACAGTGAAGTTGTTGCACTTGTGAATGTGATCAGATATTAGAGAAATTGAAAGTTTGTTACATTTCTCTTTCTGACATGCTAGCATAAAAGGGATTCATGGAGTGGAGGGAGGCACAAGAAGCAACTGAAACTCATTCAGCTTATCGCTGTTGTTAGGCTTTGCATAAGGTGAGAGGCTTTGTCTTTTGCTTTGTCCACCTCACAGATGAGCTAGAGGAGAGCTTTGACTACTGCAGCTTTTAAATTCTGCCATGCATTAAAGCTGGACAGAAATGCCTTGGTTTTGTTCTGCAAGTGGGTTTCCTCATGAAGTTTTGGCAGAGTCTCTCAGGATGGTCCTGGTATGGTTGCTTTTACCCTGATCCAGGAGTTCTGTACAGTATGCAGAAAATAAGCTAGTGTTATAGCAAAGCTTGATTGTGATCTGTATTTTGGTATAAAGAACGTAAATCTCCTTTTACGCACATGCTTGTGCCCCTATTATGATGCCATTTTGTAAAAAAGATTGTATGCATCACATGATACAAGGAAACCTCCTCACTTAAATTAGTTAATGCAAGCACAAAATCTGGTCTCCTTTCTGCAATGATGAGGAATAGGATATCTTTGCAATGAGTATCTGAATATTTGCATTTAAGCAGATACCTGTTTGTGTTGTTGAAAATGTCTTCTGCCAGTTACCTCTCTCTTAGATCTCTCTTAGATCCAGTGCCTCGTAAAGTCCTTAATCTTTGATTTCCTCCAGGACTGCCTTTGCAATCCAGCTGAGCTCAGCCATTCTCTGTTCTACAACCAGGTGTATTTCTCACCTGTGTAGTCATGGCTGTTGCCTCTGGGTAACTCGGCTCATCTTAGGGTGCTCCAAAACTGGTGCTGTATTGCCAAGGCAACATCTTCAAAGACATACTAGTTTTTTTGAGTTCTTTGAGCTCATATGCTAGTTATTACAAATGTATATTAAATTTCACCACAGCCCATAACTTGAGTGTTTTATATGCTTGAAACAAAATTACAAGAGCTTTGTCACTGCATTAACATGTGCATAACAACACTGATACAGACATTTCATTCTGTGGTTTCCTATAGGTCAGTCAAACAGTGAAAGCACTTAAAAGCAACAATATAACCGTAGGTGAAAAGGTATATGCAGCTACATTTATCAGCAGTAAACAGAACACAGATACTGAAGAAGGTAAGAAAACTAAACATTGTAATGAATTCCATTTTTATGAAATCCCATAGGTGGAGATAAAACATGATTAGTCAAATGTATTGAAATTGGCCTTTGCAGTAAATTTATTCCTTGTACAGAAAATTCCATATATGTTGTGACTGTGTCAACTGTGTCAACAACAATTGTTGACTTTTCTGAGTTCTTTGGTGTCTTCATTGGGTGACACTGAAATTAGTGGTAGGTCTCAGCCAGGATTTGTTTAGCTTCTAAGTTCAAGGAGAAGACTTTCTGCTCAATGAAATGTGCTGAAGTGTTTCGCTAAACTGAGACTGACTTGAACAGTAGGACAGATGCTTATAATAATATGAGTATCTATCCCGTAAGTTTCTCTGTATTAGAACAGAGTCCTTTTTTATTGTTATTTTTATTAGCATTCAAATACTCTTCATAAGGTTCTCCAAAAAGAGAGCGGTTCTTAGGAAATCATAGTCACAGAGGAAAAGCTCCTGCTCTGAACATTACTTTATGTGACAAATGTATAGAACGCACAAGTGTGTGCTTATACAGGGCAAAACCTTTTAATAATACGTGTATTAAATTGCCCTGATGTTGACAATCCTGGTACCCAGAAGTCTGTAGTGATGCTGTTTGCTTCTAGTCACCTTTTCCCTGGGGAGGGCAGCGTACTGGATGTTACTGGGATATGGGTGTAAATAAACCTGAAAATAGAATAAAATCTTTGAATGTTAATGAAAAATGAGAAAAGTTTAGAGTAAGATGAACAAAAGAAAGTTGTTTCTTATTACAGAGACATTCAGAAGTCTGCATGCTGTTGGAGAATAAGTAGAAACAAAGCAACTTGCTGACGAAGTGGAAAATGAGTTACCAAGTAAAGATATCAAAGGAAACAACATAAATGGGATTTAAGAGGCAACTAGACAGTTTTATAGAACAGAGATTGTAATATATGGTTTTTAAAAAGGGGCAAAGCTGCAAAACTTGTAAGTGACTTTACAGTAGCTTTTCATCCTTTCCCCCCCCCATTTTTTTAAAGAAAGGGAAAATCACCCTAACAGCAGCCATCTTGACTATGCTTAAATTACTTTATCTCTGAAATTTGTAATTAGATTATCTGCAGTGTTTTTTCCATACCTGGATATAACAGTCTTTTTAAAAGCCTTTTTCAGATTTTAAATCTAAAGAGCAGCACTGAAATAGTGAATACTAGCAGTTAAAAGTAGGTAAGTTTTGGGGGCAGCCCCTCTGTATGTGGCAAGGTGAATGACAGGAAGTCAAGTGGACCTTACTCAGCACTTATTTTTAATCAGACTGATTTTCTTGTCTGATCCTTTCACTGCCATGACAGTGCAATTTATTTCTGTAGAGATTGCTTTCATAGGGGTATTACAAAATTTCAGTACCTTATAAATAGATGGGTGTATGTAGTTAGCATCTGCAGACATTGTAGGGCAAAAATCTCGGAGAATATAATGAGTCCTAATGGGGAAGGAGGGGAGGTTTAACATATGAGACCTGAATATTTCATTCAGAAGACAAAGAAGGGAGATACACAAGTATTCCTGATGTTTGACAGGAGGTTAATAACAAAAGAAGACTAGGGTGAGAACACAAACTCTGTAGAAGACAGTGGTATTTTTTATTGGTAGAGGAAGTCAGTGAAGATTGCTTCAAGGGAGATATGTAAAGAGAATGGATTCTTTATTTAGTACAAAATAATAGCAGTTGACTTGGGCTCACCATTCAGTCTCATGATGTAAAGAGTGAAATGATGGGAATATTTTTCTTAAGCAATAAATTGAACATACTAAATGCTGAGGTAAAATTCTGTCTTGGATTGACATTATTTCTTGTTCTCTCCTGACCCCAAAGTGGGTGTAGGGAGTGATAAATCCTTGATGAAAATCTAAGCAGTGGAGGAAGTAGAAATGCAGATAGGAAATACTAAGGTTTTGATGTCAGTATAGTTGACATGCATGTACCGGTGTCAGTTTGTTAATTCTTTCTGCTTCAATGACAGTTTGCATTGGGCTTTTTATATGTATTAAAAAAAAAAAAAAAAAAGGAAACTGTCTGGCACAGAAGAAGCAGTTCTTCACCACCCTGAGGCTAGTTTACCACATGCTTCTGAACTCTTCGAGTGTGTAGGCATATGAACAGATAGAGCTGTCCTGTTGTAGGTGAAATTCAGAGGTGAGCTTTTGGCTGAATGTCTTGTCTGGCAAGTGCTTCCTATGCATGGGTGCTGTTACTTCCTAGCAGGCTAACAACAGCAAGTTTAAAAGATCCAGCCTGTGATCAGTACTTGTGCAGAACGTGACCGGAAAAGATCTGTTTTAGGACTTTATGTTTTAAAAGGGTCACTTTTTTTTCCCAGTTGCTCAGAAAAAACGTTCATAGCAGGAGTGCCCTGTACTGAAAACAGCTTCTAGTAGTTCATATTTCCACAGATAATTATCCCGTCTTGCCAGTGATGTTTAGATAGTCCTTGGCATTTTCTGTAAAGTACTGAAATTAAGTACAAGACTTTGAAATAGACTCATTGTCTCATCTAATTGTTTTCAGTTGAAGCCAGAAAATGTACTTTAGTACCGAAGCCCTTGCCAAATAATTGTAAGATCCAGATGCTTTAAAATTAATGATTGTGTGTTCTGTTGAGTCAGCTTTTTACTTTTGCAGGTTTTTAAAATTTAATTTCTTCAGAAAAATACATGATATCTAGTATGCTCAGTAAGCGAACAGCTTTTGTAAAGTACATACAGCAGATATTAATAACATGTGCTGACAGAGTGAGTGTAGTAAGTCTTTACTTTTTAAATAAACCTACTAGTGTCATATAACATAAACTACTCGACACAGAGAACCGTCACAGTGCATCCATTAGAAGTCTCTTACTGTTAATTCAACCTTATGATTTAGGGTAGCACATGCAACATGGCGAAGGCAACGTGACTATGTAACGTGAATGTTCTTTTTCTTCTACTTTTCACTCCCTGCCCTGTTCCTGAAGACTATGTACGCTATGCCCATGGGTTAATATCAGAATATATTCCTGAAGATCTGAGTAAAGAGCTGTTAAAATACTTAAGGTAAGTATTGTTCCAGCTAGTTGCTAGTTTTATAAGCAGTGCATTAATGTCCTTTGGTCAGTGCTGTTGAATACTGGGATTTGTTCATCATGGTTGCGATGAATAACACTATGAGCTTGTGTTTGCTATGCTTTAAATGTGTGGGTTTTTTTTCAGATGTTGATTATGCCTTTCTGTTGTGCCTATGATGGGCTGTAAGAGAGATGTGATATAAAAGTCTGGTACGTCTGTTACTACAGTTGTATCATGAAACCCTGAGCAGTGTATCTCATTTTAAACAAAGTGGGAAGGAAATCCAAAGACTTACAGCAGTTTGTCCAGAACTGTCAAGTACAAGCAGCAGAGCCAAGGGTAGAATCCTCATCCCCAGTCTTCTTTCCTTTTCCCTATTTGCTCAGTGCTGCTGGGGTTTGACTTCATATATCTAACCCGTGTTAGTTTATATTTCAATCTGTAAGGTGAGCCAGCATCCTCACCCTGGTGTTCCCTGCCAGCAGCAACCTTTGCTTGGAGCATCACTGGGACCCTGCACCTGTCCCTCAGTTCAGCTCTGTTCAAAGGATAGTGTTATAGTGGCCTATGGAAAAATGTGCAATTTGCAGCTTGAAGTCCCATAGCTTAACTGTTTCATGGAAGAGATATTATGTGCTTTACAATACCATCTTACTAGTAGGCAGGGTTTTCAAAAGTAAGGTGGAGTTCTGTTTTGTTTGCCAGATCTAAGAACTTTTAAAAGAGCCTATGTTTCTATTATGGTGCCTGGCTCTGTTTTAGTTATCTAATATAGAGTCCATGAGCTCCTTTTTTTTGCAAATGCATGCCATGTGTGAGTAGCTGATAACCAAAGCAGACTTTATGGGGAAGGAATTATAAGCTTTAGGTTGTTCAGTCCAGCTGTCTTAATTTATAACTTAAAATCTTTTGTTCTACAGGCTCCCAGAACTTAAAAGCCCAGCAGCGGAGCCACCTTTGAAGGTAGGAGAATATTAAGATATTGACAGATATGTTGTGTTGTAAGCTAATTTCTCTGAATTATTATTAGAACTACACTAGGCCAAGCACTAGGTACAATACTGTAAGTAGGTTGGCCTTGCGAAAAGTTGATCTAAAGAAACTTACCATGTATTTATTTATTTTTTTTAATAAGAAATATTTTGTTTGGTTTTCCTGTTTAAAAAGGGGGAGGGAAAGAGAAAGACATAGTTTATGTCTCTCTCTTTTGTTTTGGTCAGCAGTCTTTTCATACATGTTTTGCTTATTCAGTTTTACTAAGGTTAATGTGACAGTATGACTTCATAGCTTTCTTTCATATGTAATTTATGAGGACCCTGAAAGGGATCTCTTGGGTCATGGATTTCCAGAAAACCGTGTTGGATAATCTCTCCTACACTGACCATTCTTCAGTCTTAAGTTTCATTAGGACTTTTTTATTTCCATTACTTCTCTTGGAAGACTGTTCTATAACCTCATTCCTCTGATTCTTAGAAACCTTTCTGTAAATTCCACCTTGAATTTATTCGTGGCCAGTTTATTCCCTTGAGCTTTCATGCTAGCATTGTCTTTTAATTTTTTAATTGAAACGGCTGTTTTCCCTCCCTAACGTATCTTTTCTCAATGCGTAAAAGGAAAACATATATCCCGTCAGTTTCGTTTTGTGAAGTCAAACTTGGTTGTTTGTGAGATAGGTTTTTTATTCCCTCATTGTTGCAGAAACATTTCTTTACTCCTATTCCAAGATGTAATCAATTGTTTCAAAGCAGGTGACCAGAATCATACGTAATTATTTGTGATAAAACCTTTACTGGTACAATATGATGGCATTCTTCCCTTCTTGTCTTAACTGGAAGTACTTCATCTCATTACATCTTAGAGTCCCATTTGCCTCTATTACTGTGTGGTATACTAGATAGCTCACAATCCTGCTGCAAATGGTTAAAACACACAGGTGGTTTTTTTTTCTCCACTGCAATTTTCAGTTGATCAGCATTCAGATTTACAAGAAAATCATGCCATTAGCTGCTGTGTGGGTGACCTTGTACTTCTGTGCATTTCGCCTGTTTTTAATGTTTCTAGTCATGAAGGTTCTCTGGCTTTTCCTTCATGGTGTTAAAAGCTCTTTAGGCACTCATAGTGTACATTCAGTAAATGTAATCATGCTGTTATCTTTAACAATTAATGAAGATTTTGAATAGATATTACTTGTGGCACTCTGCTAGTAATCGCCATCCAATCCAGTGCCATCTCTTTCTGCATTATTTGCCTTTATTTCCCTTTTACCCAGTTTCTTACCTATCTTAAAATTCTTATGCAGTCTTTGTTTTCTATAATTTCAGTTGCTTAAGTGCCACCATGTCAAGTCCTCTGGCAATCCTTCACGTTTCTGTCACCAGAAAACATTTTATCTTTAAGGAAACAAAATGGTAGTAGGCATTACCTATGTTTAGTTTTCATTTATTCTACATTGTCAGTTAATCTTCCTTCTTTAACTTTTTCTCCCTCTCTCCATTCTGCTGAGGCCTACTACCACTTTTTCCTCCTCCTTATGTACAGATGGGTGTTTGGCTATTCTGCCACATTATGGTCCCTGCTTGATAGAACAGTTGCCAGGTTTTGCTCTGGACTTGTGATTTCTGAGGCAGCCTCCCAACAGTGTCAGCGTATTGAGTTTTACTTCTGTCTTGAATAGAGTGATTTCTATTCTGTTTTCTGCCCTTGTGTTTAACCTCTTCATCTCTACTGAAAACAATCTACTGAAGCAAAGGATTTATTCCGTTTTGAGGCTACACATAGATTAGCTTTAAAATCTATCCAGTCCTTACTGTATAGCAGCTTCACTTTTTCTTTTTTGTTTCCCTTTTTGCCTCTGTGGCTAAACAACCTTCTACTATTTGTTTTAATTTCCTTGCCAAGGTCTAACTCAGCTTGACTTTTTGGCAGTTCTCACTTAATCCCAATATTACCTGACCCGTAAAACAAATTTTGGTTTTTGGCAGTCTTTTTTCTCATTCATTGTAGAATTCTGCTTACTCCTAAAATCCTTTCTTTTTTTTTTTTTTTTTCTGGGGTGTGGTGTGTGTGAGTATATGTGTGCATCTGTATGAGCAAGGGGGAAGATTCGTATCATCAAAGGACTAGGAAGCTTGCTATATGAGGAAAGGCTGAGAGAACTGAGAGCCTTCTAGAGAATAGAAGGCCATATTCCAATATATAAAGCATGACTACAAAGAAGATGGAGACTCCTTTTTACAAGGAGTCATATGGAAAAGATGGGGGGTAATGGGCACAAGATACTTATCTGACTGGATGCAAGAGAAAAGTTTTTCGTAGTGAGAACAATCAGCCACTGGAATAAACTCCCCGGGAAGTGATGGATTCTTCAGTGTTGGATACTTTTAAGATTCAGTAGGACAGGTTGCCTGGGTATCTAGTCTAGGTAATGTTTTGCCTAGAAGGGTTTGACCAGATGATCCTTGAAGTCCCTCCAACCTGGTATTCTATGATACAGTATAGTCTGAGAAGCTTTTCCAAGATTTTTCACCTGGATTGAAGTAAAAGAGTCAAAATCACTTCCATTTTCTCTTACATTCCAAGTGCCTCCCTTAAGGGGGAAATCAAGTCCCCTTGCTTTGGCTTAGGGAAGTAAGGCATATGGTTTGCAAATTGTGCCCCTTTAGAATCAAAAACCCCACTTTTGATTATCCTTTCTCTTTAATTTAAACCGAGGCACCCTATGTCTACTGAAACTAGATTACTTACTACACCGACCTTTCCTGCAATGTCCCTGCTACTTACTGAAGCAAAGTCTAAAATAACTTCATTTCTGGCTGATTCAGTGACTGTTCTGCTAAGCAGTATGTCAGCTAGCACATGCAGGAATAATTGGGCCCTACTGTTATTAATAGCATTTGTTCTCCAATGTATATCAATGGATATAAGTTATTTCCATGTGGTTGGACAGTTGTCCTGGCTGCACAGTTACTTGGCCCTTTGATTCAGTTAAGAATTATCTTTATGCATTGTAAGAAATATTAAAGGCACATCAGGAGCCAACTGATATTCATTAGCCATATAAGCATGTTACAACAACTATATTAAACTACATGTGATGTACATTACATATTATGTATGAATCGCTTTTATACCATTGGGATAGTTCTGAGAATCTATTTTTAAAAATAGCTTTATTTCAGCAGCTTGGTTACAGAGGAAATGAGGCTTAGAACTGTTTGGTTGTTGGGCAGTGAAATCTTGCTGAGGATCTGATTAATATCCAGAGCACTGACCAGGGTGTGTGTGATGCTTCTGTGTTTTAAGTCTTTGCAACTTCAGAGATTAAAACTTGTGTTTATTTCAGAGTCTCAGAGGAGCTAGGCAGGCTTGTACACTGGAACCTATAGTCTCCTTCAGACCATTTTTATTCACTTGCATTGATATTTCTCTTCATGAAAGTAAGGTGTATTGATAGACCTAGTATAGGATTAATGTAGATAAAGAAGGGTCTAACATATATTTCCTGTTATGGTAAAGTAATTGCATGTTTAGAAATTATGTTAAAATAAATTCTTAAGGGAGGAGAGATTTAGAAACTTCAGAGGTTAACAGAAAAGCTACAAGAAATTCTCTTGTACTGGGTAATAGTAAACAGGGTACAGCCTAGATTCTGTGATCTAATGATTAAACCAAAATTACATGTTCTGTGTATTAATTGTAAGCCATTGATCTTGTGTTGTAATTGTCATACTGTCCAGTGTCAGCACAGGGAGTCTGGCCATTGGCAGATGATGAGAGACATCTACAAAGAGTATGTAGGCTCTGCTACAGCTAAACAGCAAACATTTTGCTGGAACACAACCATTTTGTTGTAAGTTTTAAAAACTTGTTTATCAGATTCCAAAAAGGGAAGAATAGTAATTATTCGTTAGATTGTCATTTGAAAATGTAATCATAGCACAGTAAACAGCCCCCTAGAGAGGCTGATCCAGATCCCATTGAAATCAAAAGAAAAGGCTGCTGTTGGATGTGGTTCTAACAGCTGAGAAATCTAAGCTGCAGACCTGGCTTCTGTGCCAAAGGCAGAGAGGGAGGGGGGAGAGAGAGAGAGAGAAAGATTGCAAGCACCATAAACAAAATGAATAAAACAGGATCTTAAAATGTATGGTACCGTCCAAGTTGCTTGCAAAATCACTCTCTTTGGCACAAGAATTAGGAAGGCCACAGTTTAGATTTCACAGGATATTAAGAACATGGTAGTAATATCAGATATATAATAATAATGAAAATAGTGTTGTAAAATACTATATACTTTTTTTCCCTTCTGGAAACATACCAGGAAGTTTTCACCTTTAAACTAAACACATGCTCACAGTTTATGGAAAGAAATATTCATTCTTACTGCCTGATTATGTGAAGTGCCGAGAACCATTCACTTCCATTATTTTTGAAGTTAGAAGCACCCAGCACATGCAGTCAAGCTTCTTAATATACTGTTGGATTCAAGTGTTGAAGCAGTCAGCAGAACTATGTCAGTGTTTCACTGCTGCCAAACTGCAGAAACTAATTACTTCTAAAGGTTGTGCACAAGCAGATAATAGACTAGATAATGATCCACCTGTGCTGGCAGATAGCAGTAACACTGGAGCTGCTGTCCTGTTCCATCAGACCATGGGGACTGGAGCCTAGGTTCCCTGGCTGTTAGGCATGAACTTCCAACAGCTGCTTCCTAAAGGTTGTCTAAATAGATTCTGACACCAAAATCACAATCATGGAAGTAAAAAATGGGATTCAGGTGATTTCTAGAAGTCTTTCTTCAGAAGTCCATGAAGAAGAAAATGCTTCCCATGACATTGAATGATGTCTTCTGAATACTGTAGAGATGGTGTATATTCACATATAAAGAAGACAACTGCAAAGAGAAATCTTCTACTGTTACTGAAGGTTCTTCAGTTGATTGCTAGTCCTATTTTGGTGCTATGATTACATTATAAAGCCAAAAAATTTAAACTTCCATGTGTGTACATCATAAAAGTGGTTGACACAGCAGCTTCCTCACTCTAACGTTTCAGAAAAGGAAATTAACAGATGCCCCTGTGGAAGCAGAAGAAGACTGTACTAACAGCAGCAATCTGAAAACCAAAAAGGTGAGCAAGCCTTGCATTCATGCATGTTTTGCTAAAGCGTAGATTAACTTCCAACATTGGCATAGCATGCCTATTTTTCTCCTCTGAAACACGTCAGAAAAACAAATACAAAGCACAGATGTTTGTAATTATATCTCCTTGGAACTTTTCATTCAGGTTTAATTTTACTTTGATAGTCTTCGTGTCCCTTTCTGAACTCTTCTATACTGTTACGGTTTGACTGTACTTTATCAGTGAACATTCCAGTGAACCTCACAGACTTGGGCACATGTGCTAAGGTGCACAGCTAACATTTGCAAAGCTCTTTGAGAACTTGAAATGAGAAACCTTGTGGCTTAGTGATAGCAGCTGTTAAATTTCAGTAATTTGAAAAAGAAACAAAGATGGCAGCATTCACTTAAATTCCAAGGGATGCTAAAACAGGCGTTATTTTTACCTAGAAATATTGCTTGTGCACTTACTTATGTCAACGTAATGAAGTTAAATCCACACAGAGCTTGCTGATTGCCAGCTTCGGCACAAGTTTGTAGGCCAATTCAGATTTGAGTCCAGTGGTGCCTGCCACTGTATTATTCCTAGGAGAGAACAGAGATGTGAAAAGAAAGATTCTCTCTGTGTGTGCCAAGGTTGTGAGGCTTGCACTGGCTTATTTCTCTGATTACTGAAAGAAAATGAATCCTTCTCCAATCCATTGGGAACCAAAAAGGCCCTCTGTGCTCGTCTTGTGACCTTCAGACTAATGCTGACTACTCTTTATCCCTCTGCAAAGAGAAGCAGCTGGTGACAGATACATTTCTTCCTTCCCCCACAACAACCCCGAATTTTTTGTACTCAGGGCACATGCTAGTTTTGAAGTAAGAGGAGGAGTGCCCTCTAAGTGAAGGTGGTAAATAGTCTAAAATATGCATGTTTCCCCTCTTCCCCCATTATGCACCTATCGCTGTTGAACTGAGCGTAAAGACAGAAATAAGCTGAGGAGAGATAATGCATTGTAACATTAAATATAATTTACTTCTGAAATAATGAAGCACATTGATGAGAGAATCTGGGAAAGAAAAGATAGCTCTTGGACTCTGTACATCTTACTACTTTTTTAAAAATACTTTGGCAGTGGTTTTGTTTGTATAGTAACACAGACGATCATACTGTTGCATATCTCCATCCTATCCATAATCTTCTAGCTGATCCCAAGTATTGTAATTGTGAAGTCCTGCAGACTGAGGAGTATTATAAAGAAAGGTCAATGCAAAGTTTTCTTAATAGCGAAAACAGCTAGAGATTTAAACCATAACGTTTTAAAACGCAAGAAAGAAAAGAGGTCAGCTCTGTAAAATGTGCTCATAAAATGTGTTTTAGGTGTAAAAGTCTGGGAAGTTGTCCCAGTGGCCTCAAAGTGCTTTGCAAATGTTAGTTACCTTCTTCATTCTTTTATTCCATCTCTTTTCCCTTTATTTCACTGTGCTTAGAGTCTTTGATAATAAATCAGTGTGAATTATTCATCATCTGTAATGCAAGGCTGTAATTCAGCCTGCTGACAGCATAATCATGAGATTGAGTCGGAGGGTACAGTATGCATCTGTTATATTGCATGCATTATTCCTCTTAATGTACACTCAGGGATTATCGCAAAGTAAATGTCTGAGTTGGGATACCTCATTCTGCAGAAAGAAAATATGTTTCACCTCCTTGTCCTTGTAGTTGATTCTCTGTGTTTGTCTGAGGTTAAGTAATTTGTGACAAGTATTTTTCTGTTTGAATAATCTCAAATTTGTTTTGTAAGGGTTTTTTTTCTTACAATTTAAAGCCTGCACAACATTATATTTACTGCTGTATACTGAAAAAGCAGTTCAACTTCTTGGGTGACTTCTGTATTTAGGAGTTTATAGCTCTCCTATGGAGATGCTGCTTAACTTTTTCTGTTTATCATTTCACTAACAGGCAAACAGCAAGATGTCTGCAGCACAGAAGGCTTTGGCCAAAGTTGATAAGACTGGAATGAAATCAATTTCTGCTTTCTTCAGCTCCAAACCTAAAGCATCAAAATAACGGCTTGTTCTTGAAAGAGTTTTTTACAGTGGTTATTTTTATGTTAAGCTAAAGACGTCTCCTTGGGGTTTTTGTTAGTATAGTATGCGCAGGGCATGTCTGTGTACATGGTGGAGTTTGTGAGAGAGCGCGGGACAGAGCTGTTATGCCTCAGCTGTGCAAAGCAGTGCCATGCAGATATTCCAACTTGGGTCAGGAATATAGACTTGCTTCATTAGCAGCATGGTCCTGTGAACCATGAAACAAGGTTTAAGCATACTTTACTGCAGCTTGTTCTAGAGCAAGCTCAGTCAAGGCTACCACAGTTTTCTCCATTGCACTCCATTCCAGGCTGGAAATATGCCCTTCTTTGAGTTTTTAAGGATTTTTTTTTCATTCATAAGGAACATTATTTTGGGGGGTTTTATGGAGATTTTTACCTAGTATAACACCAGAGTAGGATTTTATCATTAGGTTTTTATGTTGACCCAAATCTAAGTGCTGATGTAAGCGTTGTCATTGGTGGCAGTTTATGGAGGCAAAAACAGTGTCTGTATTGGGATTCCAGTTGGCTTGAATATGCTAAAACCAAATTGCAATAAATGTCAATCGACATATAATGCAATAAAGTGCTTTGTGTAACAAATCTGTGCTTCTTGTATTTGTTGTACATTTTAAGATTTAGATTGGGCTTCAGGACATTTATTAAGGAGTTTTGGTATTTTCCTGTGTATAAATTTTAATCCTTAAAGAATTAACAGAATCACTTTGGGCTTACATGATAAATCTCTTTAACACATAGCAATACAGGGGTATTTTTATGTTCAGTTCCAAGGTCAGTAGGTTCTTACAAAAATAATTAAGAAAAGATTTATTTATAGGCAAAACTTGTTTTCTTAAACAAGCTTATTTGGACCTGGATTCTAAAGCTTGAGTGCCTTAGATAAGGTTTAGTTCTATGAAGTTTTGCACAAGGTAGGACTGTTACTTAAAACACACTACTCACTTTTGGTTGTATTCTTTCCGTATCGCAGAATATTCTTATATATTCAGAAGGATAGAAGTTGCAAGTTCTCTGATTCACAGAATCGAAGAGTGTGGAATCACCGGGATTGTTAGTATAGGTCTAGCCAGTTCTACAGAAAACTCAGCATTTCATCCACCGGTTGTTGCACTGAGTCATTACTGTGGGTCAACTACAGCGTGTGTTTTAAAAAGACACTCAGACTATTTCATTCTTTGCTACATCAGCTCAGTAGAGAATCTGCCTGTTTCCCATGATAATACGAAGTTTCAGAGAAGCTAATAGTTTATTTAGTTCTTTAGTAGCTGCACTGTTTTTCCACTTCAGATTACTTGCTGCATTCACAACTATTGGTTTACAGTGTTGTCTGTTAGGTTAAAGAGCACTATGTCATTTTCTCTCAACCAGAAAAGAATGAGAAGCCTTGCTGGATGTTCTGTGCAGTTTTGCCATTGTTGGAGTTTGTGTGCTTTTCTGACCAGTGGCTGTTTCAGTTTTGGACATAGCTTGTAGACGAAGAAGTCAGTACGGTTGGAATTCCAGATAAAATAAAATATTTGTAAGTCTATGGAATTACTATCTCAGATCACAGAGGTTTATCTAACCAATGTGGATAGCTTCCCGAAAGCGTACTGTTAATGTTCCTAGTTTTAAAAGTGTTTGAAGTGGGTTATCTAGACCCAAAATGAAGTTATTTAGGGAAAAATAAAAAGCTTTTCAGGCATTTTGAAGTATCAGTATTACCTCTGAAGTATCTGATTACCTCTGAAAATCAGCCTGTAGTATTAGTGTTTGAATGTAAGTTGAGAAATGGATGACTCAGATGTAGAGACTCAATTTTTCGATTAGAATCATTCTCCCAAATCATTTGGCGCTTTAATAAAATTTATTTAATAAAATAAAAGTCACAAATGTCAACTTTCTGACACAATATTAGGGTGTCGGAAGAGATAGGGAACACAAAACCCCCAGGAATTGATATGTGGAGCCATAGAGAAATTCCTGCTACCCCATGCTGCCTTGTTCAGCTGTCTTCAGCAGAATTTCACCAGCCCTGTCGGGAAAGTTTCCCCCTTTTTTCATCTCCTTTAACTGTCAGGCAATTTTAAAAGTTAATAGTAGGTGTCACTGCATTCGACAGTTTCTATGTGCACCACCTTTGGAATTGGTCTAGGCTGTAAGAGAAGACCCGCCCTGTAGCAGCATATATTGGTTTATCTGATGGGTCTTTGCTATGATTGAAAAGAACTAGCATTTGGTGAGCCCAGAATGAGCAATTGCAGTCATGAACTGAAAGGGTTAGATTTTGAAAAACATTCAGCTTAACCCAGCAATTTGTTCAACAGTCAAAGAAACTGTCCAACTTCATATCAGTAGAAGAAGTGATGCGCCAATGATGACAACTTTTGAAAACCACCAGTCAAAAGTGCAGGATAATGTTATGGAGGGGAAAAAGAAGGCAACCAGGCACATACTGTGTGAAGGTTTTTGTAGTAAGCAGCATCCTAGGAGTGTTTTGATAAATGAGAGGAAAGGAATTACGTATCTATTAATGGCAGGCCAATTCTGGGCACTAGAAAATGTTGAGAAAGCAGACAAGCATGGGATGGATGTTTGAGTGGAATACCAAGAGTGGGAGAGAATTGCACTAGAAACAGGAACTGTGAGTAGGATGGATATATGATAGAGTATCTTCTGGATGTTTAAATCTGCTGATTTTAGGGGTTTGGGTTTTAATAGTTGAAAAGTTTCGTGAAACATACTTTGGAAATGCATGTTTTCATTGACTGAACAGTTTGAGACCCTTTCTTCTAAGAAACAGTCCCCATTTGTCTGGTCAGAATGTAGGACAGGAAGACAGTTCTGATAGGGATGGGAGGGGTTTGTGCTGACTTCTGTCTGGGGTACCGATTCTTTTTTTGCTTTCTCTGTACATGACTTTCACATCTGCCGCTGCACTCAGGGACTAAGTCTAGAGCTCTTCCTCTGTGCATAGGTGTGTTATGCTTTAGTGTGTCACATCTCGACTTCAGCTGTCAGCTATGCTGTAACTTACAACAACTGTAATTTTATTAGTGACTGTGCTTTTGGTTGAGTGGGAATTTGTGCATGACAAAAAAAATAAGCCATTTCCAAAAGCCATTAGAGCTTTCAGATGAAAACAAAAACTCTTTTCCCTTTAGGAAAGAATGAAATACATTTAGTAACTTCGAAACTTCCTCAACATGTAGCAGTAAGAAGTTATGAAGAGCATATGGTGCCAAATACATAAAACAATATTTCCTACCATGAGGATTTAAATACAGTTATTGTGCCTGGCCAGCAGTAGCAGTAGGTCATTAAGAAGTGCTGCTTTGCTATTTCTTCCTTGGTTAGCTTCATATAAAACAATGTGCCAGCACCATTACAGAAATGTGGTCTTTATTTCTTTTTCTGGATTAATATGATATCTCTCCATGTTCATGTAAGTATCTGATGAGTTGTGATGCTTTTATGATTGTTGGTTTGGGATTAAGCAACTCTTAATTTCCACTTTTTAGACTTCACACTGCAAATGGATTGACACCAGTGGGCATGGAAAATTTCATATGGAAATACCAGCACTGACTTAGGGATACGTTAAGGGTTGAACTTGCACATCATTTTCAGTCTTAAGTAATAAACTTAGTTCTATTTGTAGAAGTGACAATTGGTGATTTTAATATTTTCAGTGTAAAAGGCAACACACTTGGCAGAATTTGCATTCAGATCTGAAACCTGGAAGAACTGCTTGTTTTCAGGTGTTCAGTTGTGTCTGACCTGTTTTTTACAGGGAAATTAAACGCGTGGATGTTCATTTGAATAGATTAATGTTTATGACTAGGGTTTTCTCTTCCCTTTTTAGATGCCTGGGCAAAGACATGCAAAGAAGAAATGAAAGGAGCATAAGGAGACTCTCTAATATTATTTTAACTTGCCATAATCTCAGAGCAGCTTTTAAAGGCATTTTTTACACACTTTCTGAAAATAAATGCTTGAAGTTAGACAAGCCCTGTTCCAAGAAAAAGCAAATCTCAGCAGATTAACATTGTTAAATATGCGGCGTGTTAAACATACACTGCTTCAAATTTTATAGCTTATACACTATTGGTCTGTTGGGCCCTTCCAGGAAAGCACTTACGAGCATGCCTAATGTTAAGCACATGAGCAGTGATGTTAAAGTCCGCAGTGTTGTTCGTGTGGATAAGTGCTTTGCTGGATCAGTGCCTAAAGTCCTGTTAGGTGCTGAGCATCCTGATCCATATCCAGCAAAGCACTTACGTCCATGCTTATCTTGAAGTGGAAGAGCCAGTCTAATATTTGTGCATTAGTGTTCACCATAAAACCTCTCTTGGCACAATGACTCACATGCTTAAAATTAAGCACCTGCCTAAGTATTTCACAAGGTCAGACAACAGCATCCTTGAGCAAATCTTAAATATTTACTTGATTTTGTATGAATTGTTTGGGGTTTTTTTTGTACTCTTTTTTTTTTTGTCAGAGTATGTGATTTTAGTGTCCATAAGCTTTAGAAGCTGCATAGCAAAATATGCAATTGTATGCAATTTTTTCCTTTCTTTCCCAAAATCTAGTAAATTCAGAAGTCCAATGTTCAAACATAGAATCATTCAAAATTAAAAACATTAATTTTAGGACATTTAATTTTTTGAAGTAATTTCATTGAGCTTGATTTACATGGTTTTGTCCAAACAGTAGGTCAAGTCTGACTTACTGTCCAAAAGATGCTACCTAGCTCTGGTTGAGTGAACAGTGTGACTCTTACAAAGCTTGAGGCAGCATGTGTGTTCAGAAGTACAGGTGGGGAAGCTGCATTATTTTACTTCTTTTGTTCTAAGAGATTGGAAACCTTAAAACCATGTATAAAATGGCATCTATGTCTTGTATTAAGAACTAAACCAAAACCTGGGTAATTCTCTAGGTAAAAAACAAAAATAGACCTAATTATTATTTTCTCTATTCATGTAAGAGACACTTCCTGTGGAGCGATTTCAACTTGTCAACCTGAGCTGACATACAGAAAGTGATGCTAATGAGCCCTCATGTGATCTGTATCAGATGCAGTCTGATGTTTTTAAGTTAGATACCTGTTTATCAAACTACCATTAATATTACCTCTTTGCTGCAATACTTGTAAAAAGTAATAATTGGCAGGATTTTTAACATCGTGAGTGTTTACTTCTGTAAGTATTAACTATGACCCCAGTTTGCAGACACCTACAGCAGATGGCCAGAATGTTCTGTAGAGCTTGAATATATTTGAAGCATTCTAGACAATGGAAAAAAAAAACAACTTTGCTTCCACTCTGGCAAATTCTGCCTAACTTCAAGTCAAACAAGAGCTCCAAGAAGAGCATTGCTGAAAGCTAAATTCCAGGACAAAGAGGCAATAGCTTATTCAACTTTCTTTTCAACTGATTCTGATCAACTTGGTTTCAGAATAGGAAAAAACTGAACTGTTAACCCTTCAGAAATCATGTATAAAGGGAAATATAATCTGAATGCTTATTTTAAACATTTGCACCGAATTCTTTTTGCTAATTTTATGCTTGTCTGGTTAAGCGATGTGCGCTATTGCTTTTCAAGGAAAAAATATGTGACAGTTTTCTAGGCAATACTGCAAGAATATTATATGGGTCCAAGATGAAATTTCTATTTTTCTAGCTTGCATTTTAAAAAATCCTTGATGTATAAGGTAATATATTTGAGTAAAGCGTGGTTCTATTTTTTGTAAGATCTTTAATTCGTGTACAAGAAAGAAATAAATACCTTTGGAATAATCTGTTGATTTTACTTTGTTAATTTCTCAGACAAATACAAATCAAAATGTAGTGCAATCAGTTTACTAATGCTGTTAGCCTCCACAAGGTGGTCAGTTATTCATAGACTGAATTGAAGGAAATAATGAATCCTGAGCTAGCTATAAATGTGAAAGTTCATTAAGACAGATTCAATGAAGCAATTAGGCTAATCCTTGAGGACCTTAATATACAGATGTTGTAGTGACAACTTATTTATGTGCACATACAATTGTTGGCCTAAGTAGAATCATAGAATAGTTAGGGTTGGAAAGCACCCTAAGATCATCAAGTTCCAACCCCCCTGCCATGGGCAGGGACACCTCACACTAAATCATGTCACCCAAGGCTCTGTCCAGACTGGCCTTGAACACTGCCAGGGATGGAGCATTCACAACTTCCCTGGGCAACCCATTCCAGTGCCTCACCACCCTTACAGTAAAGAACTTCTTCCTTATATCCAATCTAAACTTCCCCTGTTTAAGTTTGAACCCATTACCCCTTGTTCTGTCACTACAGTCCCTAATGAAGAGTCCATCCCCAGCATCCCTATAGGCCCCCTTCAGATACCGGAAGGCTGCTATGAGGTCTCCACGCAGCCTTCTCTTCTCCAGGCTGAACAGCCCCAACTTTCTCAGCCTATCTTCATACAGGAGGTGCTCCAGCCCCCTGATCATCGTCGTGATCCTCCTCTGGACTTGTTCCAACAGTTCCATGTCCTTTTTATATTGAGGACACCAGAACTGCACACAATACTCCAAGTGAGGTCTCATGAGAGCAGAGGGGCAGGATCACCTCCTTCGACCTGCTGGTCACACTTCTTTTGATGCAGTCCAGGATACGGTTGGCTTTCTGGGCTGCGAGAGCACACTGAAGCCGGCTCATGTTCATTTTCTCATCGACCAACACCCCCAAGTGCTTCTCCACAGGGCTGCTCCGAATCTCTTCTCTGCCCAGCCTGTAGCTGTGTCTGGGATTGCTCCAACCCAGGTGTAGGACCTTGCAGTTGGCATGGTTAAACTTCATGAGGTTGGCATCAGCCCACCTCACAAGTGTGTCAAGGTCCCTCTGGATGGCATTCCTTCCCTCCAGCATATCAACCGAACCACACAGTTTGGTGTCATCGGCAAACTTGCTGAGGGTGCACTCAATCCCACTGTCCATGTCAGCTACAAAGATGTTGAACAAGACTGATCCCAACACAGGTCCCTGAGGGACACCACTCGTTACTGGTCTCCAGCCGGACATTGAGCTATTCAAGCAACTCCATTCTGCTCAAATTTGTCCATCAGTTCTGTAGCCCCATCGTAGAAGGACACCAAATTGGTCAGGCAGGATTTCCCCTTAGTGAAGCCATGCTGGCTGTCACCAAGCACCTTGTTGTTTTTCATGTGCCTTAGCATGCCTTCCAGGAGAACCTGCTCCAAGATTTTGCCAGGCACAGAGGTGAGACTGACTGGTCTGTAATCCCCTGGGTCATCCATTTTCCCCTTCTTGAAAATGGGGGTTATATTTCCCTTTTTCCAGTCATCGGGAACTTCACCTGACTGGCATGATTTTTCAAATATAATGGCCAGCGGCTTAGCAACTTCATTCGCCAGCTCCCTCAGGACCCATGGATGGATTTCATCAGGACCCATGGACTTGTGCACGTTCAGGTTTTTAAGATGGTCTTGAACCAGTTCCTCTCCCACAGTGGGCCCAAGGTCTTCATTCTCACAGTCCCTGCGTCTGCCTTCCAAGACTTGGGTGGTGCGGTCAGAGCCTTTGCCAGTGAAGACCGAGGCAAAGAAGTCATTCAGAACCTCAGCCTTCTCCAAATCCAAGGCAGCTAGTTCTCCCGAGAGAGGACCCACGTTGTCCCTCGTCTGTCTTCTATTTGCTACGTACCTATAGAATCCCTTCCTGTTATCCTTAGCACCCCTAGCCAAGTTTAATTCTAACTAGGCCTTAGCTTTCCTAACCTGGTCCCTAGCTTCCCAGACAACATCCCTGTACTCTTCCCAGGCTGCCTGTCCTTCCTTCCACCTTTTATAAGCCTCTTTTTGTCTTTCAAAGTTTCCTCAGCAGCTCCTTATCCACCCAAGGAGGTCTCCTGGCCCTCCTGCTGCACTTCCTTTATTTGGGATGCAACAATCCTGAGCTTGTAGCAGGTGATCCTTGAATGTCAACCAACAGTCTTGGGCCCCCCTGCCCTCTAGGGCTATATCCCATGGAACCTTACTAAGCAGGATCCTGAAGAGGCCAAAGTCTGCTCTCTTGAAGTCCAGGGCAGTGAGCTTGCTGCACACTCTTCTCACTGTCCTGAGGATCTCGAGTTTGACCATCTCATGATCACTGTATCCAAGGCTGCCCTGGAGCGCCACATTTCCAACGAGCCCTTCCCTGTTGGTGAGCACAAGGTCAAGCATGGCACCTCTCCTTGTCGGTTCCTCTATTGCTTGCAGAAGGAAGTTGTCTTCCACACAATCGAGGAACCTCCTGGATTGCTTGTGCCGGGCCGTACCGTCATTCCAACAGATGTCAGAGTGATTGAAGTCCCCCATGAGAACAAGGGCCTGTGAGCGTGAGGCTTTTCCTATCTGTCTGTAAAGTGCTTCATCCACAGATTCCTCTTGCTCAGGCAGTCTGTAACTGATCCCCACAATAATGTCTCCCATCGCTGTTGTCCCTTTAACCCTGACCCACAAACTCTTTATTGACTGCTCAAAGTATTCTGGGTATTCTGATTTTCATTAGCATGGCAGTTAATCTGAGGGATGATGAGGAGAGTGAAGGTAGAAAGAGTGATGTGATATTCATGTCATATTTTTGTGTCTTTCCATCACATATGTAGTATATAGGTGCTCTGTCACAGATTTAGACAGAACTGATAGATAGTTTTTTTCCATATTTTCTGTAGCAAACAGTTAATCAAACAGAAGAGAAAAGCTGTTCCTCTGCCAAAACACTACCCTGGTATCACCATGATGCTGCACTAAGTGCTGACAGGAGGCTTCAAGGCTGTTAGGAGAGTTACTGCTGTTTCATTTGTAAAATCCAGAGAACAGCAGGCAAAGCAAAGCAAACAATGGTTTGGGAGTTTTCTTGGCAGTCAAGTTGGTATATTGGTATTAGTGAGATCCACGCAAGAAAAGCGGTCAGATTTGTACCATTTCATAAATCCACTACTCACCAGCACTTATCTGTAGAAATGGAATTAGCAGTGCTAAGGACAAAGTGCTGAGGCAGCTTGTATTTAAGAATAAAAGAGCATTTACACTGCTTTGCTCAGTAAAGTCAAATGGCAAAGTAATACAAAGACTAAAGAAAATGGTGCATTGCCGTACATATTTACAGAACTGCTACAATTCAGATATTTAAGTTTAGCTCTCTAGTACCCTCTGTGTGCACAACTGTTATGTCTGTTAGGGTCTGTCCCATAACTGTAGTAATTTCTCCAAAGCTCCCTTTTTAAATGCGTTTGGTATCCTGAGATAGTTGCAAAGCAAGCAGTGTTATCACAGGTGAAACAATGCCCCAGATAGGCTCATCAAAAGGAAAAAATGGAAGCTAATAGAAAAGTGAAAAGCTATGTTTTAAAATCTTGCTTCTAATTTGTGGTTGTGTGCATTGTTGCATTCACCTGTTGTCTTTTCACTCTTCAAAAGATGTATTTCAAAAGTTGCTAACATGGTCAAGCCCTACCTTCCCTTGACTTCAGGCCAAGCAAGCATACTGTTTCATAATGGGCACTTGCACTCTTGAAGATAGCCAAAATCAAAGTTTCCTGCAACCCTACAGATGAGCGAAGCTGGTCCTGGTGAATGGTGAATGGAACCACCATAACCTTCCTCTTGAATTCCCTGTGTAGCTGGCATTACTAGAAGTTCTTCATAAACCATTCAAACTTAATTGAAAGGAGTGAAAGTAAAAGATGTAATTAGAATGGTTATAGAGATTAGCAGTGAAGCTACCTTGAAGGAAGTCATTAAGGAATCATTCCACCTCATTTTAACCACCTGAAATTTAGACAGCTACATAGCTTCTCTGCTATTAATAAAGAGCATCCTGAAAAGGTGACTTCTGTATTCCAGCAGAATGGCCTACTGGAGCTGTGGCTTTTTCTCGTAAACACTGAGATGGGCCTAGACACTGTGTGTGCCTGCCCACGAATCTGTAGATGATTGTCTTCAGCATAACTGCTGTGCCTTCAAGAATTGGAGGCAGTCCTGTGTTTGAGGAATTGAATTTAGCCTCCAGGCTCAACAGGATAGCTCAGGCTCTCAATCTCTCTTTAGCTTTCCAGTAAGTATTGTTTCTCTCTCTCTTCTCCCTCCTAATTTTATAAATACATAATAAACTTAATTTTTAACCTCTTCTCCTGGGAGGGCAAACCTCCCCTCTCCGCCCTGCAGATTGTGTTCTGCACTGTTGCCATACTGCTTTCCCTAAAAGTACTAAAACAACCATAGAAGTTTTGCCCTATTACTAGCCCCCCCCTATTACTAAACCCCTCCCCCCCCCCAAAATTACTGGTCTATGTTTGAGAGGGCAAAATTTGCTTGTAATAATTTTGCAGCCCACTCTCTGGTGCCTGAAGCATTCCCATCAGCCCATAGGGAAGGACTATCTGCTCTATCTGCAAGAAATAAAGGTAGGTAAGTTGATCTGGGCCTCTTCCCCCCTTTCCAGATGTACTCTAGTGAGTGATTTTAAGGAGTTTTAGCCCTTAATTGCCAGTTATTGTTTCTCAGCTGTTAACTGCCCCCTGCCCCTTTGGCTGCGATGCTGTGACTTATTGTGCGAGGCACAGGCAGCCTTTCAGTGTGAATTAAAGCAGCAACCAACAGCCAGAGGGTCGTAACTGTTTAAGCTGTTAAGGCTCAACTGAAAGAGTATATCCAAGTGTTCTTCAACTCTCTGTCCCTCAGCCTTCAATCTATAAACTGTGAATTATGTCTCCCTACCCCATCACAGTAAGTTGTGACAGTTACTAGCTCACAGGATTACAGTTTAAATAAAAATACATTTAAAACAATCCGGTGAACTCAACCTGAACTTCTTTGAATTCCCATATGCCTACCACAAGCAGGAATACCTCTCTGGAGAGTAAAGCTACACAGAGACACTGATTTGTTCTGATTTCGGGTAAAGCAGTGTGAGATTACCACTTGGTTTGTAACACTGTGGGAGGCAGACAACCTGCTGCAGAGTAACTGGGCCCTGACCCAGGCTCCCAAATCTTCATGGAGGGAAGTTTTCCTATAGATCCAGGTGATGAGTTGTTGGTTTAGGCTGGGCTCTGCAGAATAGAGGCTTTGTGGAGGATTTAATGCTGCCATTTGTTGCCACAGACAAAAGCCTCTACAGTTTCTGTGCTGCTTGGGTATGATTTTGCCCTTAGTAAGCACAAATTGTAACTGCTGTCCTTGCTGGAGTATGGTTATACCATAAACCTAGCAAAAAACAAACAAAAAACCATGTTCATGGAGTTTCAGCAGGATAGTTGCTCCCAGAATACTTTATTCAATGACAGGTTATTTGGGTAACTTGCAAGATCCTTGAAGACAAGGAGAGATTCCCCATACACACTCCTCCCAGGCAGGACAGGACTTTAACCTTCACAAGAGTTCCTCGCCCAGCACAGGGATAAGTATATGCTCTGCTCCAGCTCTAAGCAGATGGAGCAGTGGCAGAACTGGAGTGAGGTTGAAATGAAGAAATAAATTTGAATGTAGTGGGAAAATCAGAGTTAGAGACATGATTGTCCCATTCTGCTTAATGTGAGAATGCACCTGGAGAACTGTGTCCAGTTCTGGTCCCCACAATTCAAGAAAGATGTGGGCAGACTGGAGAGGGTTGAAAGGAGGGCCACAAAAATAATCAAAAGGCTGGAGAACCTGCTGTATGAGGAAAGACTGAAGGAGTTAGGACTTTCTCCACGGAGAAAAGAAGCTTCAGGAGGGAAGCTCATCATAGCGTTCCAGTAGTTAAAGGGTAGCTACAAAGAGAAAGGAGGCTCTCTTCATGAGGAGTCACATGGAGAAGACAAGGGGCAACAGGTATAAGTTACACTTACATTGACATAAGAAATTTTTTACAGTAGAAGCCTTCATTCACTGGAACAGCCTTTGCAGGGATGTGGTATAGTGCCCATTGCTGGAGGTTTTCAAGATGTGATTGGACAGGGTGCTAGATAATCTAGGCTCCCTTTCCCACAGAAGGCAGGACCAGATGCTATTTCGAGGTCTCTTGCAGCCTGGGGTGTTCTATAGTTCTGTGAAAACTGTAATGGATGTGCTGCCACATAACTGCAGCAAGTGTGTTATGTCCTTTTTTCCCAGCCAGTTGGTTAGAGTGCAGCTTTGGCAGAGAGGAGGCCTTCAGGGAAAATTGTCGGCTGTGTCTTTTATTTCTATGGCAAGTTGTCCCTGTGTGCGTATGTTGGGCTCAAAGAGACTGACATTTCCCTTCCCGGGCTACTGCTTGGTGACCAGCAGCATGGGCCAAAAGATCTTCTGCAGGGATCACAGTAATTTTTTGCAGGAAATTATGGGGGGAAAATGGTTCAAGATGGGAAATAAAGGAGCAGATGTAGGAGGAGGAGAGAGAAGAGAGAGAGGTTGGACAGCACAGGGAAGCAAAGAGGACCTGGGTTCAGCACTTTTCCATCATCTCATTTTGTCTGGGAGTTGTGCAGTAAATATTCTTCTTTACTTGTGCCAGTGGTATGTGAAAACCACGAGGTAGCAGGCAACTACTAAAAAGCAGTAACTCATTAGAATAGTCATGCTGCTCCATGGCAAGAAGAAAAAGTTACTGGACCTTTTTAAGACAAAACCACCACAGAAATGAGTTTGCCAGAAGCACTTGAGCACAAGGATGAGAGAGATTATGGGTCAAGAGTTTTCCAGGGCCTTTTTCAGCAGTTCTGTATGGAAGACTATATTTACAGGGTACAAAAAAGTCCTGCTTGGCTTTGAAGACCACTGGGAGACGAGATATCTGTCCCAGAGGACTTGAGAATGACTGCAAACAGTGACATTCTCAGATGTCCTTGTACTTATGTCCATGTGTTCTATGTGTGTGTATTTTGAACTCTGCCAAAGTGTAACCACACAAATCCTATTGAGCAGAATGGGAGTTGTGTAGCTAAGTTCTGTTCTGGGGTTTGGAAGCATTGAGTTTATATCAAGTGTGTATTAATGTACTTATGTTTATAGGTTGGCAAAGCCTAAGCCATTATGCTCACAATACCTGGTCTCCATGAGTGAGGAGAGGGCTTGGGGAAGAACAGATAGCTCTGGTGGGTCAATACCTGTTTGCACACCTGGTGTCCACAGGTATTTGGCATTTACGACCATGGGACACCCTCTGAGGACTGAGGCCTTGTAGGAAGAGATGAGATCTGCCTGACAAGGCAAAACAAATGCATCTTTGCCAATAGGATGACCAACCTGGTAAAGGGAGCTGGACTAGGAAGGACAAGGGAGGGAGGTGGCGATGATGACCTATCATGAGTTAAGTGAGGTAGCAGTGTACAAGGTCAAAAGCAGAGGCTGCAGTATGTTGGATAAAAGAGAGACTTTACAAATGATAAAGCAGGGCAAAGGGACATTTGCCTCAAGTATAATTACACAAATGCAGTCAGTTTGGGAAACAAGCAGAAGGAACTAGAGTTCTGCATGCAACAGTGCAGCACCATTAGTATAACAGGCATAGTGGGACAGTTTGCCCAAGTGAAGACTGATATAAGCTCTTTACAGAGGCAGGGAAGATGAAGAGAGGTGTCCATACCTGTAGCAGGGGGATTGGAACTAGATGATCCTGAAGATCCCTTCCAACCTAAACCATTCTATGGCTCTAGCCACTGGTTTTCTTCCTTCTTTGTGGGGTGGAGAACATAACCACACTCTGCACCCTGAGCTGTTCAGCTTTTTGGGGAGAAGATCAATAGATTGGAGTCTTTGCTGTAAGGCTTACTTGCCTGTTCTCCTGGTGCAAGTCTGAATGTTTCAAAATCTGAATCCTACTTGAGATTTTGCAATGTGATACCCAAGGATCACATTTCCCCTTTCGACCACAATGCTGCACATGGTGTGGGTGTTCCATCAGCAGTACACTGGGCCCACACCATGCCTTTTTCTCAAATTCATTGCCTCCAGGGGTAGCCTGTGCTCTTTACCCCTAGGCATCACAGCATTAGCATGCATATGGATTACTTGTGGCCCACTGTCCTGACAATGACACTAACTTGTTTTTCTCCTTTAGCACCCAACCAGCTGCAAATACTCCTAGGAAAAATTCTGTGGATTTTGCCAAGTTGTTGCAAAACATGTATTTGCAGAGGGTCAAAAAAGGTCACCTCCCCCCATCCCAGCCTTGCTTGTCAGAAACCCAGCTGATGCTGATACTGATGCACCTTCTGCACTTATGGGGATCTCTGCCATTGGGCTTCTTTGTTCATTTTTACCACCCAACATGTGGGGCACCGATTTTATCGATTTTGTTGAAGAGGCCACATCTAATCTACTAAAGTGCTAATCCACAGCAGCATTTTTTGTCCAGTGATCTTTAATCTCCTCAAGGAGTGCTTTCAAGTTTCATGTGGTTGATCTTCAAGGGGCTGAGAATGAAATAAATGAGACTGGAGAAAGGACAGGAGAGGGGTGTTTTAATGAACAAGCGTTGCCTTCCCTGGAGGACCAGAAAAAGAATTAAAACTGAAGTGTGTGACCAGGGTTGGTGAGTGGATAGGAAAAGTGAGTGGGAAGCTGCAGAAGACAGGGACAGAAGTGTTCATGTCCTGGAGCCAACGACATCAACAGTGGTTCCCAGCCTGAGAGCTGTGTATGGCAGTAGGCAGTTTCCCAGCAAGGCTCCTTGGGCTGTGGGGATGGGACAGGGTCTCCTCACATTCAACAGATGTGTCCTGGTCCCAACAAGTGTTTCTGCTCTGCATCTTGTGAAACAGCACACCCTGGACACGTGTACCCAGGTGGACCCAAACCAACAGCTGTGGGGTTTATTCCCTGCTCACACAAGTAAAGGTGACCTGACTGACCAGAGGAGGACCCTAAAAGCCCAGATTGGCATCTGGGTTCAGTTCTTGCTTCAAAACTCCACTGAGACCTGGAGTGAGATACTACCTTTTTTGCTTCATAGTGGGGGGGGGGCCCCCCCCAGAATAGAAATCTGCGCTTCTGTCTTCCTGTCAGTGGTTTTGTGACGCCTTCTATTTTTAATGTGAGCTCCTTGAGCTGAGGCCCATTTCCTCAGTCATGTTCATGCAGCTCTTGGTTTACAGGAGTCCTGATCTTCAGTTATCCCTCTGTAATCTCAATCAGAAGAATTTTGCCATAGTGAAGACTACAGGGTTTGCCCATCTAAAATATCCATTAAACAAATAAATCTTCCTGAGCATGCTTTTTGATCTTGTCTAGAAATCCATTTAACTGGATGCTTAGTTTTTGATGTACTGCATTGTAGTTCTTTACAGCCATTGCTGTAAAACGTGTGTGTTTACTGGTGAGCATTCGATTGAAACATTTTTGAAAGACTTCATTTTTTAAGACATTCTTTTCCTTGGGCCCCAGATTCCTGTTGATTTCAACTGGGCACGAGTACAGCCCTTTGCCTGCGCTCACTGGCTGCCGGCTTTGGACTGCTGTTGGTCTATTACACCCGGGGGAGTAGTATGAAGCTAATGACCAAGGGCAGAGGAGAGTTACACAAAAGGCTGCTGAATAAAGCCTGTAACAAACCAGAAATCACTGGGGGGAGGCAAGGAGGAGGGAAGGCGCGTTGTGCTGCACAAGGCTCTAGACCAGTGCTGTTCACTGCATTACAACAACGGAGCCCCAGGGGCTTAGAAGAAAGTCCCCATCCCTATTTCATGCATGGCACCAACCTGCAGCACACGGTTCTCACCAGGCAAAGGATCCCCCAGCTCCGTGCCCCAAGGACACCACCTGGTCAGCTGGGTGAGGGGGCTGATGCTGAATAAACTGGGAATCAGCATGGCTTTTCACTCCTATGGTACTTGTCCTGGTGGCTACTTAAACCAATTCCTAAATAATCAGTGAAACAGTAAACACACAGTAGCGTCCTGCTTTAACCAGGCTGGAGGTGAAGACAGGGTGGAAAGCTTTTATTTCTGCTTTAAAAGGCTACTGGAAACCTCCTTTTCAAGGATGAGTTAAGTAGCCTCATTGTCATGTCGTTACTGCATTTTGAAGTTAAACAGCTCCATGATCTATGAACTCCAATCACACAGTTAATTACCCCACATTCCCCCTCCTTGCTCCCCTCCCCCTCCCGCTTTGCTCTTGAAATACATTATATTTCTTTGACAGTCCACCGAGAACAATGTCTGCTTTTGTGACAGCGACATTGCCAGTGGTGTAAAAATCTATGCGTCTGTCAGGTTTCCCCATGTGAAACATAATTGCTTAATTTCCATTTGAAAGTACATCCCTGACATTAGAACAACGTAGACACACCAAGGATAACAATGATTTCCTGACACCTACAATGGGGCATAATGCAGTAATAAATATGTGTGCAAAATGAATGCTCCGCACACAGAGGGAGCAGGTCTGAATTTACAGCTGCAGATGAAGTGTTCCTCAGGAAAAAAAAAAAAAAGAATAGAAAGAAAGAAACCAACAGATTAGCATCAGTGTGAGTCTATGTCAACCAGATGGCTTGCTATGGAAAAAGAGCTTCCCTGCTTTATTCCAGTAACCCTGGCTAGCAGGCTGAATGTCTGAGATGAGAAGAGAAAAATGATCTCATTCAGTTGGGTTGGGTTTTTTTTCCCCCTTCATGCATGCATACAGCTTGAGCTGTGAGCTGTAGCAGAGTAAAAGCTCTGAAAAGAGCACAGAAGTTGTCCCCTTACAGTGGCGTGTGATGGACCAGGAGAGCTCGCGGACATGGGTTCAAGCATGCAGAAAGCATAGCAGAGAGCCCTGCCAGCTGGGAGGAGGGAAGCCCTGATGCTGGTTCTAGCCAGGCATCCACCCTGTGCCTTGAGATGGTGATGTGCTTTTCTCTCTGGCTTCTCCCTCCCTTGTGTGGCCCCAAAAATGTTTGGAGCAGTGGTCATCTCCCCTATATCCTTAGATGCTAATGCAATGCCAGTCATGGCCGGACATGTTGGTCTTCACCTGCCGATGAACTTGGCAATGAAACACATAGGCTGTTCATGTGGAGGCAGCTACACTGAGCTACTGCCTGGTTCAGATTGCTTAACCTCATTTTAGGCATTTAACTGAACACTTTGTCAGAAACAGTTTCCTCCAGAGTCACTGGAGACTGAAACATGTCTTTATTTGAGTGCTGACAAAGGGTCTGGTGGTGCCTCTCTCTACAGATTGTGGGAAAAAATCCTAATGTATTAAGACTTGCAACTTGTCCTGAAGTTAAATGAGATGAGTCTAGGCGCATATGCCTACCTTCAGGGCAATGAATGATCTCCTTGGCAGGAGCAGTCCAGGATGCCCTCACCATCAGACTCTCTGAATCACATATCACTTCTCCCTGGAGACACTGCAGTTTGATAGCTATGTAAGGGACCTGGAACTGACAGTTTGAAGAAGACCAAGTGTACTTATCTTTACAGACGTGTGAGACACAGTACTAGATTTATAGCAATGGCTTGCTGCTAAAATATCATTTAAAAAAAACCTCTTGTACAATGGTCCCTAGGTTAGGCATCTTTTTTGGACAACATGCTTCACACCACAGGCTTGGAGTTTGGCTTGGAGTTTGTGGATTCCAGTGAGAACTAAGTGCATTTTAGTGGCACTGTGATGAGACTCATCCTAGAGAGAGGTTTTAAAAGTAATTGGAGTGATTTGATCTCTCTTATCTGCAACAAATGAGATGTGACTGTGCACCCAGAAACAGGAGATGAGAGTCCTCCTTCTCAGAGAAGGTGTGACACCATTTGTCAAGACCTGTTTCGAGGCTGAGGCACAATTCACTGGGCAAGAGCTGAACAGCTATTTTTAGGTTTTCTTTGTTTAAAATCTGTGCCCAATGGAAATTTCTCACAGTACGAAGGAAGGAGGATGTTTAACTTTGATTTGGTCTATGGCAGAATTAATGTGCATGGAATAACCAGTCCTTGATTCTTTGCTTGTCTTTGGCAGTGAATGAATGTCTGTCATTGTGAATGTCTACAAAATTACTATTTTAATGACCTGTTTGCTTCAATTAAGGCCTGGCTATTATCTTTCCAAGAGGCAGAGGGTTGGGGAGGGGGATCAGAGTGGGAGAAAAAAGCTGATCACTAGGACGTGTGAGTAGAACATTTAAGGGGCCAGCTGAAACAGAGTGGAGTTGGAAAGGCTGTGTGATGAATCTGTGACATTGCAATATTTCAATCATCACATTTCAGATTCTGGTTCATGCATCATTTGCTATGAAAGTTTTGAGATTTTAATCAGTGTTTCAAGAGTAAATTGATACAGCCTAATCATTTAGAATCTCTGGCGCAAGACCAAAGTGTATTATATTAAGTGTATGTTATGTATTATAAAAGCTGCTTGCTGAAAATTAATTGAGTATTCCCGTGCTAGATAATGTTTCTCCATTCCCCAGAGCCCATCCCTTTGCGTGCGAGTGTTTTCCCAAGTGCAATGCAGATGCCAGAGAAAAGGTGAATATATAACATATGTAAAAGACTGGCTCAGTTCGACACAGCACAGTATCAAGCCTGCTAACCTCCCTAGCTAGATTGTGGGGCTGTTTATTTGTCTGCATGATGTGTAGGAGGAAAACTGACAGGTACAAAATAAAATTAAAAAAAAAAGAAAGCAAAAGTAAAATATTTTCCATAGAAGCAAGATATAATAAAGCCGGTGCCGTGACTCTAATTCATGTAAAAAATTGGAAATGTGTTTGCATTTCTCCTGATGACTTATGTGGACTTGGCAGAACAAGCAACTCAAGTAAATGACACGGTTAGCAGCCAGTGAGTCTAGGTAACAAATGTGCCATCATACTGTATACTCAAAGGCTCATGTTATGCTTGTCCTTCATTTTGTATCTGTGGCAATGCTGATAAAAGGAATGCGCTCAGGGGTGAGGGGTTGGGCACACCTTTAATTTGCCAAAAGCCAACAGTGGGTGACCACCAGCATTATTCATGCTCCGTGCTGACATTTCTGATACAAACCATTTCCATCTGGAGGGGCTGATTTCTCAGGGGGACTTGGGCCCCTTTTGCAAACAGAAGGGGTTTTTTTGAGCTGCCCCTAACAACCTAGTACACAAGCAATAGGTTCAAATACTTCTGAGCTGAGTTCGAATACCCATGCTGACTTATTGACAGCTTTGCATCATGGCTCCACAACAGAATCTTCCCACCATCAGGATGTTCTCCTGGACAACCCGGTTGAAGCTGTCCTGACTCATTTGTGCTTTTCAGTCATTCCCAATGTCAGGCATAAGTGGATGGGTGTTCACTGCATGCAGCTGGCTCTCACATCCTTCAGCTTCAGCCTCAAGTTCTCCTCATCACACAGTTACTTCCTCTTGCCTGCACAGTTACCAATTATAGAAAGCAGAACAACATCAACACCCAAAGCGTATGTCCATCTTCACACCTTCTCATAAGACTTCTATGCAAGTTAGTATGAGCTGAGCAAACTAAAGGTTTGAAGCCCATTTGTACACATCCCAGGCATGAGCCCCTACTTATTGTTTAAGACCTTCATCAACAAAGTGAGGAGAAAGACAGCATTTCTTTCAACAGCTTTGTCTAGGATACCTAGCCTCCTCCTCTAATTGTCTTTGCCTCTGCTTTTTTTCAAGCCCCAAGGCAATGGAAGGAAAGCATTTGTTTAGGGTCACTTCAAATGCTTCAGTCAGACAGAATTTATTGTTTCATTCTGCTGATTATAGGGATTTTTTTTTCCTTTCTGTTTCAGTTCAATGCATAGTCTCCTCCACAAATGGAAAATCAATAATTCTCAGTGGCCCTAATCAAAGCATGCTCATTACCAGGCCTCTTAAGATCAGATGTGGTCCATAAGATGGAGGAGGGAGATAGATGGAAGGAGGTGATTCTGCTCTCCTGAGGAGAGGACATCTCAAGGCATTAGAATCGTAGAATCATAGAATAGTTAGGGTTGGAAAGGACCTTAGGATCATCAAGTTCCAACACCCTGCCATGGCCAGGGACACCTCACACTAAACTATAACACCCAAGTATTTGTCCAACCTGTCCTTGAACACTGCCAGGGATGGAGCATTCATAACTTCCTTGGGCAACCCATTCCAGTGCCTCACAACCGTAACAGAAAAGAACTTCTTCCTTATATCCAATCTAAACTTCCCCTGTTTAAGTTTTAACTCACTACCCTTTGTCCTATCACTACAGTCCCTAATGAAGAGTCCCTCCCCAGCATCCCTATAGGCCCCCTTCAGATACTGGAAGGCTGCTATGAGGTCTCCACACAGCCTTCTCCAGGCTGAACAGCCCCAACTTTCTCAGCCTATCTTCATATGGGAGGTGCTCCAGTCCCCTCATCATTCTCGTGGCCCTCCTCTGGACTTGTTCCAACAGTTCCATGTCCTTTTTATGCTGAGGTCACCAGAACTGCACACAATACTCCAAGTGAGGTCTCACAAGAGCGAGTAGAGGGGCAGGATCACCTCCTTCGACCTGCTGGTCACGCTCCTTTTGATGCAGTCCAGGATACGGTTGGCTTTCTGGGCTGCAAGCGCACACTGAATCCGGCTCCTGTTCATTTTCTCATCGACCAACACCCCCAAGTCCTTCTCTGCAGGGCTGCTCTGAATCTCTTCTCTGCCCAGACTGTAGCTGTGCCTGGGTTTGCTCCCACCCAGGTGTAGGACCTTGCACTTGGCATGGTTAAACTTCATAAGGTTGGCATCAGCCCACCTCACAAGCGTGTCAAGGTCCCTCTGGATGGCATTCCTTCCCTCCAGCGTATCAACCGAACCACACAGCTTGGTGTCATCGGCAAACTTGCTGAGGGCGCACTCAATCTCACTGTCCATGTCAGTGCCAAAGATGTTGGACAAGACCGATCCCAACACAGGTCCCTGAGGGACACCACTCGTTACTGGTCTCCAGCCGGACATTGAGCCATTCAAGCAACGCCATTCTGCTCAAATTTATAGTCCCTTGCCTCTATACAGGTCCCGGTTTAAGAGCATCACAGGAGGGTCAAGAGTATATTTGCTGGTGCATGCATGCCGTATCTCATTTACTGAGCAGTGAAATCCCACATCTATGAAATACTCATCTTCTCCCTTTGTGTCATTTGCACACAGACAGCATTCCTTCGAGGACAGAGGCCTAGGAATTTTTTCTAGATCATGGAAGAGCTTGGAGAACTTCCTTGGACTATCCTTCCAAGATATTGTATTCTTAACACTAGATGCCAGAAGACATTAATGCTTCTGTTTCTTTCAACACGTATGTGAAATTACACAACCAGGCATAAAACCTAAGAGAGCTAGAAGTTCTAGGTTGCTAAAACTGAACATCTCCTTCCTAAAGCTCAGAGCCCATTTCCTGTCACTGGCTGTTTATTCACCATATGGCTGGAGCCATCCAACCACACCTTTTGCTGTTCCTTTCAAGAGCTGTGGTCACACTGAGCAGCCATGAAGAATTCAAACAAATGAGCAAACTGTCCTACTGGGCCAGCTGGGACATCTCAGAAAGCCTTCCTCCCCTGTCCCATTGAGCTGGTCCATAATGCAGAAATTGCAATGTTGATAGGTCTCTTGTTTCCTCAGCCTCATCATCCCACACACCCCCACACTCCCCCAGTTGCCCTATTCCTCTCTTATTCTCATCTTTGCATGTCTCGGAAGCACAAAGAGATGATTTCGCCTGGGCTAGGTAAATGCCCTGATGCTGAATGCCAAGCCTAGTGAAGGCCATGACATCCATGAAAGTACATCTACATGACCTCTTGTGGGCTTTGCACACCAGTGCTGGGGCACACAACTCTGAAATTTGTGTGAATGTGATTAACGCAGCCAACTACAACAGGACATAATAATAAACACGGCTCAGCACTGCCTTCACTTGGTTTCCAGACAGGGCGGTTAGAAGTAGAGATAGGACAGTGTGAGTTAATGCTTGCCAGCACTGCAGGAGCCACGGGCACTCATACCTCCCAAGGATGGGCCTGGGAGTGCTTGTGGGAGCTTTTCTATGGATGACCTAACAGAAAGTAAGAGGTTGTGGAGGTCGAGAGTCCCAGATTTCTCTTGTTCGCATCATGATCTTTTTCAAGCCATTTTGTCTTTCTGTGTCTCCTTCCCCTTGAGCAAAATCAAATGGTGCTTATGCAGCTCAGTGAGGCATCTGGTGCTCTTACAATGAAGGTGCTAAATTTTGCCAAGAAGTAACCAAGCTACTGTGAACTGTTTATGGGGTCTGACCTTGGGAATGCCTGCAGCAGAAAAGGAAGAAATCACAGGCAGAACACTTGGGCAGGTCTGCACAAACATCAAGGAGTGACAGAGCCTATCAGCATGAGAATAAAGCAGGTGTCAGTGCCAGAAATAACAGCTCTATTCAATTCATTAAATTTGTGGCTCCCAAGTTTTTTCTTCCCTGTTTGCAGATCCCTGAAAGTTTTTCTAAGGGAAGGACACATCATGGTTTGGTGGATTTAGGTCTGCTAATAAGAGGCATTCCTGGCCTCCATAGGTCACAGAGACCCCAGGTTCAAAATATTTCCTATGGCTGTAAGTAATAACTCTTAGGTACTTGCTGTTCCAGAACTTAGAGAACAACACAATCTGGGTTTCCTAGCCAAACTATTACATGGGCCGCCTACTACCGGATCTCTGGCTCCCTGTGCTTAACTTTGTGCTGCGCTTCACTTGTGAATGAAATCAAGCAAGGGAGCCAAAGTCCTTGGTGAATGTTACCTCTGAACCTTCCGTATAGCACAGGACTTGAATTATGGCTCCAGATCCAGCCTGGAGACACCTGCCCTCATCCTGTGTGTTTTTTATTAGAGTAGTCTCTGAGCGAATGTCATATTAGCACACCAAAGCTTGGGGGCTCTTTCCTCCTTTAAAGGGCAGTCACTGTTTCATGATGTTACATTAGCAGCCGAAGAGAAAGGCTCTAGACTCTCACTTGATTCTTTAAAAATAAGCAGTAAGACTTAATCTCTTTTTCTATTCTTTTTTCTTTTTTTTTCATTTTGGAACTCACTAGCAAAAGCACTGAACACTTCTGTTTGCTTTTTTTATTACACAGTATTGGCATTCTTATAGCCTGGACCTAAACCTCACCATCTTGTTTCATTAGTGTTCAATATCAGGCTTTCTGCAATTTATTGTTCCTTCTTTTCCATGTATTATAAAACACTAAGCCTAGGATGTCTGTTGCCATTGCTAAAGCTCTGTGTCCCTGTCTGATTGGAAAGGCACTCTTCATTGTTCCCTCTCATACACTCTCCATTAAGCCAACTGGCTTCAGCTGCTGGCAGATAACAAGTGAGAACAAAAAGGGGTGTTAAAAATAGTGCCAGGAAAATCTCCAAGCAGTGCTCCGTGTGAACAGATCAAGCTTGTTAGCCACCCCAGGAGAAAACTCTGGTGAAGCTGACAAGCCTTTCTCTTAGATGCCTGTGGAACTCACTTGTTCTCCTGGGTAGAGCTTGTTCATTGCATCCAGCACTGACATGGCTGCTACTTCTCTTCTGATTTCTTTTGTCACATGCCATATCACAAGTTCTACAGGTCACGTAGGAAAAGAAGCAAAACCAAAAACCTTAGAGGGAAAGTGTGCTAGAAACTTGCTTATGGAAGACAGAGGAAGACAGAAGGGCTGGAGCATAAAACCAGGCAAATGCGAGAGGTGAGTGAAGGGACATGTCAAACCAAAAGAGTGGAGCACAAAGTCTTGGGAATGCTGCTTTTCTGCTTTGTGACTGTTACCCAGCAGACCAGAGGTGAGGATGATGGACTGAGGCAGCAACACTGTAGAAGCACAGGACGCCTGCATTCTTTTACCCCTTTTTTCCTTTGGAGGTCTAGTGACTCATTCACCTTCATTTCCCCATGGACAATTGTAATTTTTTTATGTCCTTAGGAGATTCCAAAGTCTGCAAACTCAGCAATGAAGGTGACTTTGTGACTTGGAAGTGAGGCTGCTGCAGGGCAAATGGCTATTGGATGGAGGTGATTTGGCATCAGCAGGTGATGGTTTGTTCTACACAAAGTAAATGACCCTCATAGTAATTCGTCATCAACCCATGAAAGTGTGAACTCGTGCTGTGACCACAGCAGATTAGTATTTTATTTAATGGTAGCAGTGTTAACAAAACAGATAATAAAATTGTTTCACCTGACATTAAAGTGTCCTACGTAGTGCAAATTTTGAAATCTGGCTTTTAGCATGGTTCGCTGTGGTGACAACCTGGTAGTAATGCCTTTTAGCTATGTTTGGGTTTAATACTAGCATAAATCCCCACTACCAAATCCCACTGCTGCTGTGCAGGTGTACCAGGCTGGAGCACAGATTTCCACTGGCACTGGCAGTTGTGAGTCTTTACCCTAGGAATAGCCAGGACTAGGTGCAAACCCAGATCAGTAAACAAAGCCACAGCTTCCACCTCTTCTCCTGTCTCTCAGAGGTAAATAGTTAGGGATGTGGGGACTCAAGTAGCAAAACTAAATGGCCAGGTTTTGAAGGGACTTAGCTCCCTCACTCCCAGAGCAATCAGGAAAAGTGGAGCACATAAATGATGTGGAAAGAAAACCCCAAACATGTGGCCCTCAGGGCACTGTTTGCCATAGCAATCAGATGAAGTATGACTTGGCCCTACTAGGCTTCTCCAGATTATCCTCAGTCCACTTCCATTTGTATGAAATAAAGTATCAGGACCATTTTAAAACGACTTTGATGTACTCACTGCTAGCAGTGCTGCTTGTGGTGAGCAGCTGCTTGTCATCGGTGTGTTCTATGACAGGGGTTACCGCACTGCCCAGGCTTCCCAGCACTGTCCTCGCTGCCTGAGCATCTGCCTCTGGAAGAAGCAACACCTAGTGTCCTAAGGAACCTGGAAACCAAGGACTCAGAAGAGGAGCAGGAGGGAAGAAAGACTCTTAAGGGCCAGGCTTTCTTATGTTGTATTTTCCTTTAAAATGAGCACAAGCTTGCTTGGACCCTCACATCCACACAAAAGTGTGTTTGTACTCGCCAAGCTGTGTTTGTGTGTGCAAAGCTATCACAGAGCTATGGAGTCCAAAAAGGGATTAGACAAATTCAGAGAGGGTAAATTCGTGATGGTTGTTAAACTTGGTGGTCTGGACAGAACCCCAGGCCTAGAAAGCCTTTAAGTTGCTGGTTGCTGGAAGCCAGGAGAGCATGCCAAGTTGAGCCTCAGTCTCTGCATTTCCCATTCTTCAGGATTTTCTACTGGCCCCTGCTAGGATGCTGAGCTAGACAGAACTTTGATCTGACTGTGCTCTTCCACCTTCATGTTGTTATTCCCATATGTAATTTGGGCATAAAAGTGGGAAATGAGCTTAGCTGTCCTCGATCTCAGCACCATCCCCTGCACGCCCAGCACATGTAGGATCTGCACTCCTCGTTTGTGCTGGCTAAAGGCTGGTGGCTACATGCGTTGAGGAGGAATTCATAAATCTGTAACTGTTTTCACACTCCTAAGGTTCAAAACATTGTCTTTGCCAGAAACAATAGCCTTTTCGTCTTGCTAGATGGGAAGTGGGATCCTGCTGACTTGCTTTTTGACACGGATGCCCCTGCTCGGTCAGTATTTCACTCTTTCTCTATGGTGAGGTCCCATCCCTGTGTAGAGTGATATATGAGCCAATGAACAGGCAAAGCTTTTGCATCTGGACTGAGGTTCATGGGCCACTTCATGGTATGTTGCTGACATTTTTTCTTTTTATTTACTGCAGGATAGGAGCAAACACCCCATCCATGGCCATTTCAAAGACAAGCCGCTAAGGAGCACATGTTGCAGTGAAGTCCCCTCCTGTCACGGGCAGAGGTGTTTTAGTCACAGATGTTTTTTGGCTCCTACTGGCAGAATGGAGGGTGGTACGTGGACCAAGGAGACACAACTTTCTGTGCAAGCATAGGCTGACACTTGTGAAGGTGGGGCGCAGCATATATTGCATATTCCAGGGGAATTCTGTTTGGAAATGTGGCTCGAAACCAGCCATTTGAATCATATTTCTAGACCTAAATGATCCCTTAAACTTCCCTCTCCTAACCTCAGGGAGTTTCTATTTGTACTTCTGACCCAGTGCAATGCTCTGATCCTATGTTCTTCCGTGTGCCCATCTCCTGGTCTACCCAGACCATTTCAGGACACATTCCCCTATTCCTGCCTCTGAGTGCTTATTGGCTCTCCTCTCCCCCTTCCACTGACACTCTCCAAAGTATTAAAGTTAATGAGATAGAGGAAACTTCAGCTCTTATGTCATTTGATATTCTATTCACGTAGGTTTTGTTTTATGTCCTTGAGTTCCAAGTGCTTGGTCGCTATCTCTTTTGGGCCAGGACAATGTTGCCCTGTTTTACACGTATGGTTTCCCAAGCATGGGGAGGCATAGATCAAATTCTATGTCTACTGCTTCATTTTTCCTTTCCATCTACTTTCAAAAGGCATCCTGCTATCTCATTTTCATATTCTCCAGTGTGCTCACTGACAGCCAACAGGGAAGGGGAAAAGAAGGTGTAACTGGACACTGTGATATAAATTGAATTTCTTGAAGGATTTTCTTTGGGCTTTTAGAAGAATGGCTGAATTACTTGACACTTTAAAATAAATTGAACTTGCTATCTTTTCCCAGAATTCAGAGCAACATTGCTTTATCTGCTTTGTATTGAGCCAGCAGGCCCCCTGTATGTACCTTTCTCCTCAGCCTGGCTGCAGTGAAACTTTTATTTCATCCTCAGTTGCATACAGATTCTTCCTCAAAAAGCATGTGGGTCTTTTCCCTTTCACTTCCTCTTCAGTTTCTCTTCTTTCATCTGTTTTGAAGTTTTAATTTGGCAGAGCTCTGCACAAAAGAAAATGTGGAAGTTAGGATGAGGAAGCCTACGGCAACATGGGGACCAAAAATTACCAAAAGGAAATTAAAATCTGAAATGGCAGTGCAGCCTCATTAATGCTGGGTACGTTTTGATGGCCAGAACAACGGTACCCAAGGCAATAGCTTATTGTTCTAGGTGAGTTTGTGCTGTAATTGGTTCTGGGTGTTAACAGCTCCCCATGTACTATGTCCTTATATAGCATGGCAGAAAAGCACCTAATAATATTAGCCCCAATCCTCCAAGCAGTCAGTATACAGTAGATTCGTACTTCTGATAAGGATCTTCTTGGACTAGAAGAGATAATCAAAAGCTCATTTATTTTTAGAAAGGAGACCAAAAAACTGGACAAAGAATGGGTACTCTAGGTATTAGAATGCTGTACAAATTCACTGAAACAGAAAATCACTCAAAAACTAGTTCATAATGTACAGCACATAGGTACACAGCTAAACCACACGGAGCTGTCCTGCCTCTGTCCCTGTACACTGGGTAGGACCCTGCCCTGGCATATCATGTTGCAGGACTGGGACTCAGTGAAGCTTCCTGTAATGGCATATTTCATTTAAGTATCCAAACTTCACACATGAATCAAACCCAGAAAACAGGAAAAGAGCCTGAGGATCCATATTTATGGCTTCTGGTCTGATTTGCTCATTTTTTACCAGGAAATCTTCTTCATGAATGCCAGCTCTGCAACCATTTGGCCTCTGCTCTTTTCTGGCTCATGCATCATCACCAGAAATAAAAAATCCTGCAACTGCAACTTAACAATTCCACTGTGAGGCATGAATCAGAAAGGAATCCGGAGTTCTCTCCTACAGCTCCATTAGCTCTGCAGTGCTAATAAAAATTATTTGTTACTAGCAATTTCATTTTTTGAGCAGAAAAGAGCTTTGCAAGACTTCTCGGGGGGGATCTGCTCTAGGCATTTAAGACTTCATTTGCACACTTATTTTGCTGTTTATTATTGCACTTTACAGTAGTTACGGATGGCGTGAAATATGTGAAGGTGTTATACGTAGAGCACAGCAAATGGCATTTCGTGACTGTATTTAATGAGTATGTCTGTTCTTAGGAGAGCATGTGTCGGTAATGCAGAATACAAGTCAAAAGTACTCTATGGCGCTCGACTCTTAAAGTGCATTACAAAAGTGGTTTCCTCATTTATATAACCACATGTAAATTACTTGATCTCACAAACTGGACATTGTTTTTCCTGTAGACAAAATCCGAATCATTCTGGGTTGCATGATATGAAGTGATGCCCAAAGTGACTAGGAATAAGATAGCCACCTTATAACGTTGGTTTTACACAGGGAACAAGGCAGTCTAGCTTCAATCCACTGTGTCACTACTGTGGCAATGGCAGAGCAGATTGTGGACTACTGAAGCAGAAGTCCCGCTAACATCAACAGAAATTTTGCCTGAGTATGGAATGCAGAGTAGGACTCTTTATTTGTTCACTAGGGGTGGAAGTAATGCCACAGTAAGAAAGCTGTTCTTGTAAGTTATTTATTGCTGAGTTTGGGGTTGGTTAGGATTTGTGCCAGGTACTAAATCACTGTAGGTCATGGAAATCTTATTTTTAAGCATTGCTCTTTTGGATTTCCCAAAAATTGCTTTAGCTGTGAATTATTCTGAAGACCATGACCAATAAAAATGTGCGAAACATAAATCAGAGCCAACACATCCCTGCTGAAGAACCTGAGTGTAAAATGGGAAACCAGAATCAGAACTACTAGGAAATAGGTTCATTATAATTCCACAGGTAGGGGCAAGTATAAATCCTATGACCAAGTTTTCAAAGGTGTTGCCTCAATTATTCCACAAAATCTATATACCTACAAAAACCTCATGTTTATGTGACCAAGCAACATCTTTGCATCCTCTATATATTTTGTTTCCTTCTCCCCTCTGTTCTTTACTCTCACTTTATTCCATGTTCACAGAAAGCCTGGTTCCAGCCTTTTAGTCCCACCGCTGTAATGCACCAATCTTGCAGAGAGCACTAGAGAATACAAGACTGAGGTGCTGAAGGACTCACCACATTCTCTGCAGTTCAACTTTCTCCAGGTAAAAGCCTGAATAGAAAGAGAAAGAGAGCCTGCCAGCAAAAAGTCCAAACACGGAAGGCAGTGGATGATATACCCTTTCCAAGTTATTACTTCACTCAGTACACCCTGTTGCTGTGAGAAGCCTCAAGCCCATGGAAACCTGTCCAGACAGGGAAGCACGCTACTGCCGAGAGGTCTGGATCTGCCTGCCAACAACTGACTCGTGTGTGAGTAAAGCATTTGCTAGGATTTTTACAAGGTGAGGGTTAGGAGGATCTTGCTCCTCCATTTAAGCACCTGGATTTTAGGTGGTGGGTGGAAATATTAAGTAATGTGAAAATAATTCTATTCACATGATATGTGTCTGTGGGTGGCACTGTTCACACCTCCATTTACAGCTTCTCTTGATGTCTCTCTTTGACATGCTAGATTGTCCCCTGAAGCGCCTACTTTTTTCCACTGGCTCACGCGTTGAACTGACTGATCCTGGGGGTGTCCTACACCATCCTGTATGAAATCTCCAAAGTAGTCTGTGGCAGATAATACCAAAATGGCCCTTGTATGACTGCTTTAGCCAGAAGTGATGGGGAAGAAAATAATTTGGTTATTTGCTCCATTTGGCTCTTCCTTTTCCATACCTGAAAGGTGCTGAGCTGAGGTGGATGCTCCTGTGAAGACTACGTCTCTTTCTGTGAAGCTGTGTTCACAGTGTCTCCAAGCAAGCAATACTTCGACATTTTCTCATCAACAGCCTCAGTCAGCACCGGTTCAGAATGGATCTGAACTCTGATCAGACAGTATGAATCAGAAAGGAAATATGATACATCACATCTCATTGTCACTACCTAGAATATTTGGAAATCCTTACGGAACAACCATGCCATGCAATCTTATGACTGTCACACTGGTGACAGTAATTGACAAAAGAGAAGAAGGGATTACAGCCTGGTTGTAACCAAGGCAAACATCACTTTGGACACCTCCCACTGGACTGCTGTCTCCTCCTTCTTACCAAGCATGCTGAAGTCCATGTTCTGTGCATATGCAATTAATGTTACTCTTTTGGAGCTGGCCAATAAAGAATGGCAAAATGCCATATTTTCAATGAACAATTTGACACATGCCCTTGTATAAAGAGATCTTGCACGCAAAGAGTAAGTGCAAAAAAATAAACCATTACATCAATTATTTTGTGTCTGTGCATGAGTTACTAAAGGACTTTCTAGTTATCCCTAAACACAAACACCAACACAGTTTGTTTCTAAGTACTTATTTCTCTAAATTTTCAGTGAATTGACTATCTGACTACTGTTAAATGCATGTTTTAGTGGATTACTGCATTCTGGACTGCAGAGCTCTTCCTGATACAAAATCAAAGCCCCACAGCCTGAACTCAACATAGCATTTATCATGAGTATTAACCTGAAGTGCAAGTATGTTGATATTCACTGGAACTTGAGGTCTTGCTTAAATATTTACTGATATATAACATCTACTTGAAAGCAAGGATTCAGTCATCCCTACCTGAATGGGCTCCTCAGCTGCGGGTTTCATTGTCTCTTGGGAGGTAACTGTCATACCAAATGCAAGATTGGCTACTCTTAGTGCATGGATACTGATGCCTCCAGACACCAGCTATTCATCTCCTATTATTTCATCCTGACAGCAGGAAATCCTACAGTCATAAAATGCCCAGTTCCTGGGACTCACTGAAGTCAATGGAAAAGCTCCCATAGATGTGAGTTGGACTCAGATAATTGTCCAGTCTCCTGAGGTGGTAATGCTTCCATTTCCTTTCAAGGTATGGAATAAATCATTGAAAGCAGAAAATGACCCTTATTCAGGATAAGCAATTATTTTTATGATTTCAAAGATTTTCCAGTGACAATTTTTTATTTTGTTTTTGTTTTGGTGGTTTTTTTTGTTTTGTTTTGTTTTTGTTTTTTGTTTGTTTGTTCTACACAGAGCCCATTTAGGTTTCCATAATTCCCTGTTTGGTAGCTGAATTACACTGACTCATGGTATGGACATTTCACTTCAAAGTTTCTTTTGACATCCCAACATAAGTACTCTAATATCCTCATCCCTGTTAGGCAGAATTTGAGTTGTTTCTACCTTGCACCTCTTTAGATAGAAGTTTAGTGCCCAGAGCCACAGGGAGGCTCATGATACACAGGAGGATGAGACCAAAGAAATCTTACATGCTGTGTTGTGGACATGTGCTGTGGAGTCACGGACTGACAAGTCTGGGGCCTGCTAACTAGATAGCTCAGCTCCTTTCCCAGTTAAGTGATTTTTACTGCCTATGAAAGGTGGAAGGGGGAGACAAGGGACATGGTGCATTGTGAAGTTGTGAAAGGTGAAGATAAAGACCTGCACCTAGGAATTTAGGAGCACTTTTGTGCCTCCCAGGTTAGCCACAATCAGAGAATCTCTCTGAACCCCTATTTTCAGTGAAGAATTAAAGGCATGAATTTGCAGAAGTAATTGAAATTAATGGTCACCATTTTGTACAGTCACACTTTGAAGCTCAGAATTCTAAAGCAAAAAAAGTACATGCAAAGCGGGCAGCAAACTGTGGGTGCTAAGCAGGAATTAGGCAGACATCTCTGGCTGGAGTGCTAAAAAGTGCTTTCTTATCAAGTGCTGTATGGAACTTTGCTGAGTTGGTATGTTCTACATAGAAGACCAACTAATTCCCATGCCCTCCATGTCCTCCTTTTCTGCTGTGAACTACTTCTGCTTCTACTTCTTCATAGAAAGGTTCTCTTTTGAAAAGCTTTGTATCAGTGGCACTCAGGCATGGATTTACGATGCAATTCTCATAGCTGGAGTTTGCAGGCAAGGCCTGTTCTTCATGTGCAGCCATCTGTTCCCCATCATCATAGATGCAAGGGTCCCCGATGATGCTTGTAAGCTCTGGGTGTTGTAATTCATCCCATAGAGAAGAAGGATACCTTGGGACTGCTCTTGTAAATACACTGTTACAAAGGGAACTGCAAAGTTTAAGACTAGACATACTAGGACGACCTTACACAGAGGATAAGAAAGGAACATGAAGGACCTGCATCCACAGTTTTCCTTTACTTAAGCTGATTCCTTAAGCTTCCTTAAGCTGATGTGTTTCTACAGCATGGCATACAGCAAGCTCTCTGCCTCTTCTGTCCTCAAATTCTTGGAAGAAATCCTGAGCTCTTCCTTTTTCCTCTCCAGATGGTTTGAAAGTTCTGCCTCTACTAGGTAAAACTGGCTCATCAGGGTAAGATTCCTTGTCACATCATGTGCTATGTCAGGGAGTTGCATCTTCAGCTCCTAGAATTAAGCCAAGCTGCAGAGCCTGGGGGAGCACAAGTACCTCATGAATTGCATGGACGCCATCCAGATCATAGTTTCTTTAAATAAAAGCATGGGCCAATGGCACTACCAACGCATACTTTTTTTTTCCTTTACACCTTTGCAACCCAGAGATTAGTCTATGATAGAAACAACACAATCTAGCAATGCTTAATACTTCTTAGACACATGCAGTAGTACTTGTCCCAGCATAACAAGACACTTGGAAAGGAAAGCTGTAATAATAGGCTAGTATAAACAATTGAGTAAAGCCTCCTGCATGGGCTGAGGTACAGCTGTGGCTTCTCATTGAACTCCTCCATGGAAGAAGCTATACCTCATTGATTGGCAACACTATGCTCTCTCCTTGTTTCCATGCCTTAGATGTAGGTAATCAGTTCCCCTATGAATGTGGCTGCTGGTCACAGAATAGAAGACCGTAGCTAATCATCTAGGAAGAGTTCTGTACACACAATAGTCTGCTAGGAAACATATCCTTGCTCAAGTCCCTGCCCTATGACACAATGAATGCAGGACTTGTTTCATGGAGCAGCATCAAAGACACTTGGAAGGTTTTCCAGACATTTTTACGAACATTGTCACCTTCATTTAAAGATGGACAAGGTGTTTCAAAAGAAACTGTTAAGAACAAGGACGGAGCTAACATCATTGTAATAATGCATTAATGAAAACACTTTTGAATGTGTTCATTGGCAATCCATCTTTGTTTGCACGGAAGTCAACACTAAAGCTCATACTGGCAGCAGCTATGCTGACGCAAAGAGAATCTGGTCATACCAGAAAATTACACCTAGGATCTTGGGTGCTTGGGAATGGAGGGTGCTAATGGGAAAAAGATCTCCAGAAGAATTAATATTCAATATCACATTCAAGTTTCTTTTTCTATAAAACGTATTTTCTCAAACTCTTCAGTTGCTCAAACTTTTGTTTGTTAGTTTTGGGTTCAGTTGTTTGGGTTTGGGTTTTTTTTGGTGAAGGTTTTTGGTTTGGGTTTTTTTGGGGTTTTTTTTTTTTTGGTTTTGTTGTGGTGGTGGGGTTTTGTTTTGGTTTTGGGTTGGTTTTTTTTTTGGTGTTTTTTTTTTTTTCTTAAATCTTCTCTCCCTGCTTTCATCCCACAAAGATAGAAGTAAAAAGATACTTCTGAGTTTCAGCATGGACTTGTTTCTCCATGATTTAGATGAATTTTCTCCTTTTGCTTTGAGAGCAAAAGCTGATGATACTTTTCGTCCTCCTGAAAATGTGGAAGGTAAGCAGTACCTGGATGATGAAAAAATATTTATTCAAACAGGTCCCTGGGTTCCACATTCCTGATGTGGACTTCTGAATATTCACTGCTTGATCCACAACTGAAGGGAGGAAGGAAATTCATATATAAAGATTAAAAAAAGACCTTTTTCATAAGAAAAGAAAGATAATGCCACAGTGTGAGTCTGCAGATATGTGTGGATGGGGGATACAAGCAAAGACTGATCATCCTTGCTTTGGGAGCAGGGGCTGCTGCTACTATCGTCTTGAGGAAAAATCACAGGGGCCCAATGTTTATATGAGCATTGTTGATGCCAGATTAAGCCACTTAATGTAGGGACATCATCACACTCAATGAAAAGAAGCTGTCACTCTAACTTCCCTCTGTAGTCAAGGGATAAAGTTAGGCACTTTATCCTGGAAATTTCTGGATCTCTGGAGATGCTCTGGAGATCTCCCTCTCCCTACTGACTATAGGAGGGTCCTTGGCTGACCAAACTCTTAACTTCTGTGCTTCAATTTCTGACAGATTTGTGACTCCAAGATGCCAGACTTCTGCTTCAGTCGTAAACCATCCCCTTAGGAAACAGTACTGATGAAGATCACAAAGCCCCAGTCTCAGTGTCCTGAAGTACTTTGGGAATGCTGACAAAGCTGGTTTTCATTTCCAGGTATATTAACACATGCATCAAGTCAACAATGTGGTGTTCCTTGATTTCCAACATTAGAATAGAAAGACTCTGAAAAACAAATTAAAAATCAGTCTATCTGCATTGATTTCACAGTAGGCTGGGGCAATATGTACCAGGTAAGAAGCCAGCTTATAGACTTATTTCTCTAAAACAAACGTTTAGTTCCATGTCAACCCAAATATACTGCCCTACTGTTTCATGAAACACAATGTGGGAAGGAAATGCACAGCTGAATCTTCTCTCTTTACCTCAAAGCTTCTCTGGATAAACAGGATCAGAAATAAGATACAAGCCTTCTGTAAAGGAATGTAACAGACAAAAGAGAGACACAAATGCCAGGGAGAGGATTGTGAGTGGCGTAAGTGGTGCTGAAACAAAAAAAAAGCCTTCCTGAAGGTGTTGGATTCCTTTCTTCTCCTTGTACCTTCAGAAACCTTTACCTATAATAAACCAGTCCCAGAGCATCAGTCAATTAATAAAAAATTTTTACTTTCCACAAAGCAAAATATCTGATTTGTAGAAATTTGTCAAACTTTTCCATGGACTGATTTTTTGGGGAAAATAGAAAATAGTTTTGTTTTCAGGTTTTCAAGGGAATCTGAACTGTTTCAATGAACCTTCATTTTACTTTGACTGCAGAAATGTTTACACCTTTCATCAAAAGAATGAATAAAAAATATGGCTGGCTAGTTTATTCTGATAGGGAAAGAGACATCAGCTAATGCAGTAGTTTGGCATATTTCTGTGAAGCAGGCTGAAAGCTATTTTTTTCAGTTCTTGTGACAACATGCACATATGTTGTCTTATTCTCAGTGAATGCCACATTACCAAAGTAAAAGCAACAGGTTCATTTTGGTGTGCTAAGGGAGAGCCATGTAGCATCGTAAAGAAATGAAATCTGCCTGCGTGAAACTAGGTACTGTCACATGCAACCTAGCATTGATCAAATTAATTTTAATTTCCAAAAATAAATATAAAAGCAAAACAGAAGAAAACCTTAGTAATCATTTTTAAATTGCTCTCTAACACCAAATTTCTGCCCACAGTAAGGTTTTATGGAGTCTGTACAAAGTCCAGAAAACAAGTTTTCTGAAAATGTTGCCAGAAAAAGATCCTGAACATAATAATGCAAACATGATTTTTATTGCTATACAAAACTTCATTGTGTAGAGCTGGAGGCTACCTCAGTGACTTCTGAGACACCGCTTTCTTCATTACAAATATTCTCATGAACACAGAAAAGCAATAGTTATAGTTCATGTGGCTTGGTAGAAATGGCAGTAACTTGGCTGCCTCAGCCTATTGAAATTCTGTGGCTGACCAAATTGCAGGTTTTTTTAATAATTGTGAGTTTAAGAGTTCAAAAAGAAGCCAAAGACAGCCCAAAAAAACCAAACTGAACTGTAGCACATCTGGGAATGTATATAAACACATACTGTGTATTAATCCTGTCATGTTCTAGATCCATGATCCTTAAAACTGAGATCTTGTCTTTGGCCAGTGTACCTATATATATATAGATATATATGTGCGTATGTATGTATAAACATTAGTGGTGGTAGTAGACAGCTATCAGCAGTTCGTATCTAATATGAGGAGCTATCATTTTGCAAAGAATGAACTTTCTCTTCCTCTTCATCATCTTTCCAAACATCAGTGTCCCATCTGACGCCATCTATCAAAGACGTGTTGCATTTTTTTCGCTTCAAACACTTCTCTGGAAAGCTAACTGAGAACCATTCTTCTCTCCTCCTCCGGTTGTATGAGTAAGCGCAGCAATTATGTAACTGCTGAAAAATCAGCCTCCTTTCAGGACAAAATGTACAGAAAACAACTGAAAGAAACCAAAGGACATACAGGATACATATTTTTCCTAAGCAGATAACCCAACGCATCATCCAAATGGAAGTTAAGTGAAAGCTTAACTACAGTCGGAAGAAAATAAACTCTGCATATCATGGTCTGGCTGCATTTAGACTAGAAAACCTCTCCCACCAAATCCAAACTCTGCAGTCCTTGCATAAATCAATGACATCATCTTTTGTGACTCACTGCCCACAGTATTCATATTCAGCAGGCTGTCTCCCTCGTGGGAAAGTGTCTATACTGCTGAGACCCATAACTCATTCTGATCCTTGTACAGGAGGTAAAGAGGATGTTCTCTCACCTTCCCTTAATTTTACACACTTTGCACAATATCCCAATAGGATTTCTTTTCTCAATTTCACAACCATGTTGAACAGTTGTTTGTCTCCTGAGAAGCTTCATCTTGCGCTGTGTAGGGAATGGCATAAAGAAGAACATATGTGAGTGTGCTCATGTCCTGGTGTATGACATGAATCATCTTGGTAGACTGTTTTAAGATGATACACTTAGATAATATGAAGGCTGAAACATAAGCATTTACAAGTTCACATGTTTACATGAGATGGCAGTGGTGCCTGCAATATTCATTTTGCTTCAGTCTGTGAAAGAGTGATGATATACTCTTTCATTACATGCTCATATGACCTTTCCCTAATACTCTTATGTATTTTTGTTATGTTTTCCCATTATCTAAGCTGGTCACCTCAGGCTCCCTTTATAGGCAATAAGAAGAAACAGGCATTTCTGCAGTGCAATTCATCTCATCTTAAAATAGTCATCTAAAGTATGACAGCTGAATCACATTGGAGAAGTACCCTTCAGTCATTTACCTGTATAGAATACAGCCATTTGCCTTGATTTACCTCACAGACTCTGCATGGATGGCAAGATAAAGGACAATCCAACTCATCCATCTGTCTTTAAACTTCAAGGCTGTAATGTATGTTATCTCTAAAACATTACTGGTAGATGAAAACCCCTCCAAACTGGCAGAGAAAATTGTAAGCAATTTTCCTCATTTTTGTAAATCATTGAATGCACCTTATTATCTTTATGAAATGCTACATTTTCTGAATTTGTATCCATTCTTGTTTCCCACTTTGGGCTGTTAAACTTTTGCATCACTAGGAACGCTACACGCTTCTCTCCTCCTTTTGCAGTCTTCCTTAAAAATTTCCATTGTCACTTTACTGTTGAAGAGCTCTGGCAACTGACTCTAGGTTACCTGATTTAAAAACAGTCACAGCTTCATACTGTTTAAGGAAATTATTCTGCATCCTGCCATTTTTTAAAGTTTATTCACAAAATACCTTTTCTCTTCTTCCTGTGGCTCAAACTGCATTTCTGCTGCTACTTAGCTCATCAGCAGGACTATTGGATATAAAATATGCCATGTAAGGAGCCATTATAACCAGATTTAATAATGATTTATATTCTTTCTACTTTGTAAATCTCAAAAAAATATTAGTCAAGGCATAATGATTCCAGATTTTACACCAAAAGAACAGAGTTCAACATCTGGCTCAAAATTTCCTCCAGAGTAAAAATGGTTCATACTGTGAAGCTTCTGTGTGTGTATGCTGCTAGGGGGTGAAAAGTGCGAGAAAATGGGTGTTTTCTGAAATGGAAGCACCAGGCAATTTCATAATTACATTATTGAAAGCTGTAAAAGCAAGTCTTATCTCCCATACCCAACATGAAATTATAAACCCCAAAATAACAATGTTCATCTGACCCTTTAAATGCTATCTCAATTATTTTCTATCTGTGTTATTTATCTGTCACTACACACAGGCACCAGCTGCACAACCACAGCTATTTGGATATGATCAAGTTAAAGCCATAGGACTAAGAGTAACAACCATTAATTTCTACTATGATTCCCACTGGCCAAAACAATGTGATGCTCACAGTAATATGTACACACATAAAGAAAATAAATCCTGATCTTCAAATGAACAGCCAGTGCTGTCTCTTTGCAAGTGCATAGGTCTTAAATACCATCCAAGATCTCAGATCTCAGGCACTTTAAAGCATACATAATGCAAATCATGCATTGAAACCAACAAAGAGCATTTCTAAATGCAGAGATACGGCTCACAAGTAGCTTAGGCTTTGTTCATAAAGCCACTTCTAGATTTGATTGCCCTGGTAAAGGGAATACCATTCCCAGCCTGCCCAAGAAGTGTGTCACTACCTTACCTACTGGTTTAATCTGCAAGCTGTCATGTTCATATAACTGTTCCCCATCTATTTCATCCAAAGCCCAGGATGTAGAAACGAGCTGTCATTTCAGAAGAAAAAAAAAGAAAGGGAGGAGTAGGAGGAGCCCAGAGTTGAAAAACTGAAGTATTTTGTATTATAAATGCCTGCATATGACTACACTTCCTCAGAAGGTGTCCTCTAATCACAGGTTTCCTTAAAGCAAGACTGTTTGGGCAACCTGGTCAGTTACAGTACATGTGAGGTAGCTCTTCTGAAGTGCCTACAGTCTGGGTCTGAATGGGGGCTCCATTTCACTGCTTAGTTTTGCACAAGCATGCTGATGCTCAGCAAAGCCTATCTGTAAGAAGACTGATTAGATCTAGCCAGCTGGAAGTGTCACTTTGGCATCAGATGAAAGGCCTGGGACATAGTAGAGTGTGTATATATATATACCCTTTTAATGTCTTTTCACCAAACTCAGGTGAAAGACCCTGTCACCTGCAGGAAAAATCTTCACAGGGCTTACCCTGGCATGGGAAATCATTGCCTCTTTCCCTCAGAGAGAGGCTACAGGAAGATATGCCACAATCTGACCTCTTGATATGACAGCAAGATCTGCCAGGAGGAACTAGGATAGATGTCAGTGCTCTCTAAGCCATAGAGAAGTAAGAAACTGTCTTTAGTTACTGTGCCAGTCTTCTTGCATAAGTAACATCATCAGGTCATAAATGTATTTTTGCCTTCTGCCTTGGTTCCGAAAAATACAGAAGATAATGACTTAAGGTGGCATACAGGGAAAATCATCCAATCTAGTTCCCTCAGAAAATGACCCTGTCAGTGATATGGCTGGACACACGAGGACTAGAAAGCAGGGTCCAGCATTCTCTAAACTTCTTGATTCTATAAAAGCAATTTTCCAGGGACAATAAAGAAATTGAGTCAATCCCTATTAAGAGGTCTTTAGAGTGGTGGGCTGAGAGGGGCATGCAGGAGTTTCTTTGTGCTTTCTCCAGAGGGTACAGTTCTTCAAACACAAACACAAGTGGAAAAAGAAACCATGTGAGAAAAGAAAATGTAGTCCTCTAGCCTTATCTCTTTAGAAAGCCATATCTCCTTATGCTTGTTTATCCTAAGCACTTTCAACTGAATGCAGAGCTCTCTTCTCTTCCACTACTGATAAAGAACATCCATAGATGCTCTGGATAAGCTTCATCAAAAAACGAGGCAGAAGACCACAGTCATTCCCCAGAGCATGTGCGTAGCCTCTGTCACTTTGTGTCCCTCTGCATCTTCTGCACTTCAGCAACTTACTGAGGGCCCAGACAAGACCCTGGTCCTGGTGTGTCAGATGCTACAAACACCTGGCTAAAAGTCAGTCTCTGGCCCAGAGGGAGCAGGGAAAAACTGAGAAGGTAAAAAAAGATGTAATGAGTTTAGAGGAGCGGCTAACACTGAGGTTTCAAAAACAGGTTTTGGATACCCAGTCTGAAATACTTCAGAGGAACTGACCATGAAGTATTGTAAGTTGAATACCTAAAATCACTTCAAAGTTTTGATAAGCCTTGACCTATACCACTGTGTTATGACAAACAATATTTTCCTCTACACAGGGAACATTCAGGATTGAATGCTCATTTCTTAGTGTCCTCTTATCTGCCTAGTGATTTCCTGACAGAGACAGGTTCTGTCATGGTTGCTTTCTTGATCTGAGATACTAATGGCATAAAGCAGTCAGTAGTAAATTCAGGTATCTTCCCGACACAGATACTGAGGCTGATCTAATTTGCAACCCTTTTCTCATGGCCCTGTAAGCATCATCAAAGCAGCATAAAAACTGCAGAGGAAGGGACAGAGGTATATTCAGACTGCCCACAGTGTGCTTAAGTATGAGACTCCTTTCCACTTATGATCAAGAGCACTGGATTTGAGCAGCTCTGGGTAGCAGGCAGGCTGAATTGCTCTATCCATACATGTTGGAAAGAAAAGATTTGCAATTCATTTCACCTACCTTTGAATTGCTGAAAGTCAGGCATGTAGTCAGACCTAATTGCCTAGAGCCCTTTTATAGACTGTGAGAGAAAGGTGTTTTCAGAAAGTGATTCATCCTACCCATCCAACTCCCCAGGATGAATAGCCTGCATGAATGGCTGTCAGCCTCTGGTGACTGCACAGGGAACCAAAGCATGGCTTATACTAGATACGTAAGTCTTTAGCCGGTACAAGTCATTCCAGTCAGATTTATACAGGTTGAACATGTACTCTGTCCAGAAGACTTCACATGTATGCATTTCTTTATATCTAATACAAAATGCTCAGATGAGTCAGTCCTCTTTTCCTTCATCCTCTTGTGTCTTGGCTACATCTATCATTAATTATTTTCTTCCTGTTTGCCTGATATTAATGCAATAAGGCAGCATTGAATAAATTGAGTTATAGTGGGGGAAAAAGGAGGAATTAAACACACTGTGTGCAAACCCATTTCAGAGGCTAAGAGCAGAAAATCAGAGCACAGGCAGAACAGCTCGAGTGTTTCTGGCGAGCTTGCAGGCACAACACAAGTAAACATCTGAAAGACAAAACTACTATCAGCTCAGCATAAAAAGCAATCTGCCAGGTCCACACAAAAAAAATGGGTGTGATGCCCAACCTAAGCATGTGTGTGCATGCTGAAGAGAGCCAGAAAATCTCTACAAATGTCACCATCTACTCTGGTTTGATATATGGGCCCCAGAGGCCAAGAACTTGACACTCGGATCTTTTTTGTGCAAACTGTGACATCTCAGACTCACATCAAGAGCTTTCTACATGTTTTGGCTCAATATCTGCTCCCATTTATGTTGGTGGAAGGAACTTCAGATTCACACCAACCTAACAGAGTTTATTTTGCCATCTGTCTGTGTTTAGTCTTCATATTAATAATTAAGGCAAGCAATGCAGATTGGGAGGGAAATTCTTTCCTGAGGAAGAGAGCCGAGTGCCATGCAAACTACCTAGCAGCCGCTGAATCGGTTTCAAAGATTACTAGTGAGAAAGCTCACTACTCATTTTTCCACAAGTACTGGCATTGCTAGGATGTCCATTTCCATGAGCCTGTTATTTAACATTTCTGCTGAAGAAGACTACACCCCAAAAGTAATGGGCTCAGTTAACAACATGCTGTGAACTTCGTGAGGGGTTTTTGAGCTACAAATGTACTTTCTGTGGTCTGTTAATAAAATCATCCTTCCTGTCAAAGAAACAGGGCTGCGGAGAGGCAAGTCGCATCAGTTTCCCCTCATGGAGTTTTTCCCAGCCCACGCCACAGTTCAGGGTTAATTGCACAGAGGCCCCTTCACTGGCTCAGGAAACCCTTTCAGTCAAGGCCACCTCCCTCAAAAGGACCACTGGCATTAGTGTGGCCTTGGCTCGTGGCTTTCCTCCACCCAACAGACAGGTGGTGGGTCACCTCCGAGCCAAGTGGATCTCTGTCAGCCATTCGCCTCTTTCTAGCACAAGTCTGTTTTATGATATGCCACACATGAAAACCCAGAGGGAAAATATGAACTTGGTAATAGGTAAAGGTGTTATTAACCTCATGGACAAATGCATCTGTCACCACCAGTGTGGGATGTCTTTGCCTCTTCTGAGTTGTTTCCTGATTTACACTGAGCACAAACCACTCAACTTCTATGGGGATATGACTCAGCACTGAATTTTGGCACAGGCTGCTCGGAATTAATTATAATTGTGAAGTGCAGAGCTGTGGGGGCCCCACTTCTACTGATAATCCTCCTCACCACGTAATCACATTTTAAGCCCTGTTGGCCCCATTACAAAAGTCCCCATCCAGGACCAGTGCTTTGCTTCTGAAGGATAAAATACTTACTTGAGCTTTTTCCCCAGATTTCTCTACCAAAGTTCTCTATAGTAAGAGATTTCAGACAGGAATTGATAAATCCATACTAAATGGAGGGTAAACATTAACATATTGTACCTTGTGGAATAAAAGGGGAAAAACAGAGCTCTTGAAATGCTAGTTAAAATGTAACGGCAAGCCTCTAAAGAAAACAACAATGCCCTCATTTCTGTGTACATTTGTTTTTTCAATAGCTCTGCTCATTTTGACCTCCAGTCCAGTAAATTCTTCACATCAGTAATTCACGTTTCCATAAAGAAAACATAGTAAATTTTGAAGCAAGATTGTAATTAAATACAGTTACAAGAAAATAATCTCTGGATAATTTGAATCCTTTCAGAACCAATACGGCTAAACTATTGACAGAATAAAGAGGGGGAATTAATGGATCTCATATCAGACTTGCGTGAAAGGCAACTGTTTTGTTTTGGAAAACCGCACAGCAATTGGCATTTTAATCTGTTTTACAAAGCTTGCTATTGGCATTTTTCAAAGTCTTACCTCATATTTTCATCTTGAACAGTGATGCTGAAGGAAGCTTACTATGGTTTGGCTGTCTGCCTGCAGCTTCTGCAAGGCAGGTGCTCTTGTCTCTTTGCAGCAACAAGTTGCTTCTGCTTCTTGCTGTTCTGGCACACCAGAATAGAAACTTCATTTCTTTTTTTTTATAATATACCAGGTTTGATTGTCTAGAGCCCATGGTACACAGGACTGAGAGATCTGCAGAAAAATATAACCCTCAGCATTTGACTTTCACATACCCTTTCCCAGGAGAACAGGGCATACTGCTCTGAAGAAAACAAAGGAGGAAGTTACTTTTGTTGGGCTGAGTGTTTCAAGGTGAAAACATGAAGCTGCTCAGGAGATGTTGGGAGTGGGTGGTGGTGGTGTTGTTTGTAACAGAGAAGCCTCACTTTTGAAATCTATTGATTCTACTCACTTTGAGTGCTGCTGTAAAGCTAGCTCAGATGCTCTCCGCCTGTATGTGTCTCAGGGTATGTCTAGTCAGTCAAGTGCAGTCCATTGCCTCAGCTGACCAGGTACTCTCCACAAGTTGCATGCCAACAGCATCTGGCAAGTCCTGCTGATCTTTGTCACCATAAGGCATCATACCACATGAGAAGTAGAAAGACCAAATGCTGTGTTTAAAAAGGCAATACTTGCACTGAATCTCTTTATCCTGAGATCTTTTCTAGGTTATTTCATTTCTTCCCATCCTCTGCTTCCCTTCAGCCCCCTAAAGTCAACAGACAAACCCCAGATCTACCAGAGTGAAGGGGATCAGGCTCTGATCTTTGGTATCTCACTTCAGGGTAAAACAAGTCTGAAATCTTCTTCTAAGGAATGGGAAGTGTGGTGGGATTTTTCCATAACAGCTTGTCTGTGTAAAATACCATGCTGTCATGTGCAAGTATCCCCTGGCATACAGGTACTTTTGCAAGAGCCCTTGAACATACTTGTGTGAATATAAGAGCAGCAGCATTTCTCAAGTTCACTTGGCATTCACAGAAGTCCTGGGTTTGTGAGTAATTGCACTTCCAGGAACATTACCAACAAATCCTTAGGGCCCAGCTTACATGGGAGCATCAGTAACAACCACCAGCCCTGTAGGAAGAGAGCAGGAAGGGCTGCAGAAATCTGACAGATGTGTGGGACAATTCTTTCGTTCAGAATTACGCCACTCAAGGTCTTAAAGTTACTGGGCTTAGAGGCAGACAGATTGAGCTAATTCTGGACTTCTTGTGAGTCTAATTTAATTCCTGGAAATGGAGCTGTGTCCGCTCAAACTTGGCTCCAGACCAGCTTTCCCAAAAGCAGTCAGGCACCAGTGCAATTGTCAGAGTCACTTAACTCCCACTGATGCTGGTTACGTGCCTTTTGAAAATCCCACTAAGGGCAACTGCAAATCTGGCCCCTAGTATGCTCACTTCAGTTTATTCAACTGTAATTACAGGTCAGCTCTGCTCACACCGAAGCCCTGCCGCTGAACTGCTCACTTTCCTGGCACTCCAAAGACCTATATCATGGGGGGGGGGGGGGGGGGGGGGGCAAAAATTAATTCTGCTTATTGGAAACTAAAAAGTGAAGCTATTAAAGGGTAAGAATGTGATGAATTAGTTCTCCACAGTGAAGTGATAGTAAAGCAAGCTCCAACTTAGGAACAGTACAGAGTGATTTATTGTTGATCAATCCACTTCTCCCTTTGCTGTTCCCCATACAGTTACCTGGAGACAACGGTACTGCTTGTCAGTAAAAAATGATGCAGTGTCATACATCAAACCACAAGCAAGCCCAGACTAAAATCCTGTTTGTGAGCAGTCCCAGCTCTGATATTATACCAAGGCCTTACTAATGCAGGGAACCTCATTCATCTGAACAGTTTGTGACCATAGAGCCATCTGAATTAATGAAAGCTCCTATTGCTGATGTGGAGTCATAACCAGTGCAAAGACATACTCCTGTTTTTGCTTTTTTTCCACTGTAGATGAAAACCTCTAGAAGTTTAGAATGCATGCACCAAGTATAAAAATACCCCTGGAAGCCACAGCAGCATCTGATGCAGGAGCAGGTTAGCTTTTGACTAACTGAAATGCTAGGATTAACAAATTTTGGAATAACAGCAATACAGACCCCAAGAAGCTGGAAACCTCATCTACTGATTCTCCTGGGCCTTGGGAGGAATTTCAGCATCAGGTCAGAAACTCTTAGCTCAAGCCTATCTCCAGATTGAACATCTGAATCTTCAAATCCTCTGCTTATTGTTTTTAATCCATCTTCATATTTTCTATGCCTGAGCGCATTGTTTCTGGCAATGACATTACTTTGTCCATTTGTTTTCAGACACAGTCAGGGGCAAGTGGTCAGCATCTCAGACACGATTTACTGAGGTCTCAGTGCCCTCTATGGTGTCATGCTTATTTAATTCTTAAGGAATCATCTCCCTATAAGAATAAACTCATTTAAAGCACTGATGTTAATTGGAAACTGCCGAACAAAATGCTTATGAATTAAGGAGCCTAGGAGTGAATAACAGATACACACGTTGACCGTTTGTTGATGAAGCAGGACAAAACACTTCCCTTACTTCCCTTTCATCCTGTCCTCTTGCTGACCAGAGAACTAGGAGGGCTGCAGAATAGCTAGGAATGAACTGCCACCGTGTGGCCAAGGAACAGTTTTAGCTACCTTCCTAGAAATCTCCTTCAAGAGCTGTTGCACTGAGACAAATGACAGTCCCCAGCGCTTACAAGTGAAAGTTTTCTACGCGATCACACATTTCACTTCTGTGGTGCTTGCAGTTAGTCCCTAGCAGTGGCCATAGGCTTCTTGATGAGGTCTTGCTCCTTCTCAGTCTCACTTTAATAAAAGGGTAGAACACATCTCTTAATTCCATAAATCCATCCTATATTTTCTCTAATAGGTCACCTCCTCTTCTGGCAGGGGTCAGGGTACCATAATCATGGAGCCAGTCAAGTGATGATCCCAGGTCTTGCCTTAAAAAGAGAAGATAACTTTTTAATATTACAAGCCTGTTTATTTGTTAGTAAAAAACTTATGACCTTGCACTAAATTATTGCTAGTCAAGTAAGACTCTAACCTCTGCTTTGCAGCTTGGTCTGAAGCAGCTGGACTCATATGTTCTGACTTGCCCTCAAAATTCTTTTAGAAGAATACATTTTTCTAGCTGTTAAACTCAAGATAAGTCACAAGTCGTTCCACTGACTTGATGCAACTTGGTTCCACTTTACTATGGGCATAACTCAGAGCTACAGGTCTAAAAGGTGGCAAAAGCCCCCTACACACCATGTGGTGACTGGCCAGCTTCGTGCTGCTTTCATCTCCTTGTGGGCCACTCCATCATGAAAACATAACAGGCGCTCTCCTGAATTAGCCTAAGCAGAAGTAAACTGGACCTACAGCAGCGAAGACTTTGAGGACATCCAGTAGGTGTTAATCCAGTATTTTTAGACACCCCATTCAATCTGGAGCATCAGATAACTATCCATCTTTGCTATGCGCTATCTTGGAGGATTTCTGCATTACTTACTATAGTGCTGACACCTTCTGCCTTCACTGCAACTTTACGGCACTGCAAGATTCAAACCAGAGTGTACATCTTGTCCAGCTGCCAACTTTCCATTAGCACCTGTATTTCTTCTGATTCTGCCAAAGACGCTTACAATTTCAGCTCACTTATGTGTATCATGATTACATTGAGTTGCTGCACACAAAAGGACAAAGTAATTTTGACTCCCCTGGGACATGATTTCTTCAAGAGCCTTCATCTCTCTTCAGTTACTGGATTCTTGTACACAGTGTTTTTAATTTCTTATGGACAGCTGTGGATGTGGCATCACAGAAATTCACAGCCAGAGTCTGTTTAGAGCTAGTACTCAGCAGTGACAGCAGCTAGAAGAACCTGGAATACCCCAGTACTTCAGCTGACCCAGATTTGAAAAACAAAATAAGAGAAACCTTCCTAAAGGTCTTGCTCATTACTCCAACGCACTCTTGGAAAGCGGTTTTGGAATCAGTGCTGCCGGGAATGCTCACATACAGTGGCCTTGATTGATATTACTCCTAGTTGATGCTCTTCATTATCAGGGCCTGGGAGCCTGGGGGCATGACTGAAGGAGCTCAGTAATAATCTCTGCAAGGGATCTAGGACATGAAGAGCTCTGCTGGTCATGAATAATTCTTCTGTACAATTTGCATTATCAGAGCACCTATAGTAGGTGCCTAATTAAGTAGTGCTTAATTCCAACTTTGCAATGCTTGAAAACAACTGCATGTTGCAGCAACGTCATTTAGAGACCCTACCCAATATAAATAGGGTCCCTTTAGTGTTCAGGCAGAGAGCTCTGCCTCCAAAGCTCTTGGGGAAATAATTCAGGGAAGCCAAGGAGAATCAACTGCTCCTGGAAACTTGGAAAACTGCCTAGGGTGAGTCAGTGTTAGGTAGGGACATGGTTCCCTCTCAGAGCATACAGAAGGAGCTGCCATCCACAATAAACCCTTCTCTGAGGACACAGCACAGAGGATGGAAATGCTTACCTTTCCTCTCTCTGGCTCCTTTTACGTTCAACTGCCATTTTCTCACACAGGTAACACAAGACCTGGCTTGGCCAAAGCTCCCCCAGCTTTCACTTCCCCAGAGAGTGGCCTAAGATGCTAGGACCACTCTCCATAGCCCTATTAGAGCTGAGACATGTCCAGTGAGGAGAAAACAAGGGTTAATATGCTAGAATTAGAAAGAAGATTGTCTACATTTACGGGACAGGAGGTAGAAAATGTTCTCAGAGAAAAACTGCTTTATTTTACTTGCTTAATTAAAATTTACCAAGATTATAGAAGGCTTGAAACGACCTTTAGGAAAAGGAGAAAAAAAACCCACACCAAAACCAAACAAACCAATCACAGAATTCAAATTGAAATTACACCTCTTATTTTCCTCCTCTGTCTCTTACTCATGAAAGCAAACACATTTCACACTAGAGTTTGAGTGTTGGACAGCAGGGGGACCCTGACCCTCTGTCACAGCCAGAGGATAGGGGATGCCTGTTTTACAAGGACAGACAGAAGTCACAGGGAAGGTCAAACATGCTGAAGCAGTTTGTTTCTGCACATCACGGTGCATCCTTAAAACTATAGCAAAAGATCAGCTACTCCAATGCATATAACCTTGGCACTATGAACACGAAGCACAGCCCAGGGCAGAACACCATTGGAATCCTTTTCTTCTTCTTTCATGAGTATTTTAATTATTCACACTCCTAATTCTGTGATAGCAACTAAAAAAGACAGTGAGGTTTTCTGTCAAAATCCATCCTTTTAACAGACTCTAGTAGCAAAAAGGTGACCACACACTTAGTAAGAATGTTCCTTGGCAATTTCAGATGAGATTCTGCTTGGAGAGGGGTTTCAGGGTAACAAGGTTGCCAAAAATATGCAGGCTTGAGCACTGACCTCTCCTCTCACACATACACAGAGCTGCAACCTTGAGGCATGTCAGGAACAAGGGGTGTGTTTGGAACATGCTGTGCTCTGGCTATCTGACCTGACCAAGTGGCCTTGAATGGTCATGTCAAAGGCAGAACATTTTTGATGACACTTACGATGCTCAGCTCAGGACAGTCAAGAAAGGACTGGGGACGTACAAAGGCAGCAACATTGTACAGGGAATACAGACTAATCATGACAAGCACCAACAAAAGGAAAACAAAATGTAGACCATTTAATCTCTTCATGAATATATATTAATGCTGTTGGTTAAAGTGGTCATTTTCAAGAGGATACAGACTAGACAAAGAGCAGCAAAAGTACTTCCAGAATTAAAGTGCTGCAGAAACAATTCTTCCCCTTCATGAACACCACCAGAATAAAAGCAGAATGCTTTAATCAAAAAGGAGATGCCGGCTCTGAATGCAGAAACATATGTTTTTTTGGCACTCTCCTATCTCATGACAGAAAGTGTCCTAGATCAGTGAGATCTGAGAGGTACTTCCACACAGCAGACATGCTGTTTGATTAACTCAGTCCCAAAGACTAGGAAGATAAGTCAGCAAGAACTGCCACCTGCCAAATCTTCTGTGTCATGGGCACAAGGTTCATGGAGTTTATGATGTATCAGATGGGTTATATTGATGGCTAGTGCCTTAGGAAATTTATCCAAGCCTGTGGGCATGAAAACAACTGAACACAGAAACAAGAAATCACCAGTGAATCACCAGCTGGTCATACCAATGCTGCCATGATCCGTCTGTCACAGTGAACCACCAATTGAACACCAGATGGAAAAAATTAAAGTAAGCAAAGGCTTGATCCCAAATACCTTTGCAAATTCTCAAAACAAAGCATGAGCTGGGGGTTGTGGTTCAGATTGATGCCTGTGATATAAATGGTATTGCGTTATCTGAAGGGCCATAGGCTCGTATTTCCACAGGGTGTTATTGCCTTGTCACTTCATATGCATTTGTACATTGCTGTACACAGTGGAACAGGCAGACATAGGTCTTAACAATTCCAAGTATGCCGTGGAAGATGTACCACCTCTAAGACTAAAAAGCCCAAAGAGGAACATTTCTAGACTGCATTCTAGACTGCATTCTTCCTCATGCATAGTCTTTAACGATGAAGCAGCAGAGTACCAAATGTCGGATATAATCTAAAGCTAATACAGTTGATTTGCCTGCAGGTTGTCTGCTGCATTTGGAAACAACCTTTGCTCCAATTTAATCTCAGAGTGCTCTTTTCCAAGACATTAAGCTTTTCCAGTATGCATTGGGATGTCTAGATTCAGCAACTGGGTGTTAAAATAGAAAAAAAACCTAACAGGTGGTGTAACCATATGAAAAATGGTTGAATGCATTTTTGCATGTAATGAATCCCTTGATGTTGTATACAAGGACAGAACAATTCCCAATAGCAAGCAGAGCACATGATAGCTTGTTTTTTCAATTCACACTGAAGCAATTCCTCCAAACACAGGTTTCTAATGCTGATTCCTTCACTGCAGCTTTTTCTGCTTGTACCACAGCTTGCTTGTACTCAGTGCTGTTGTACACCCTCAGATCACAGAATCAATGATGGCACATACAAATTTTCCCGTGGAAAAAAAAAAAAAAAGAGAAAATTCTGCTTCACTGCTCTGAAGTTGGAAGCAGTGGTGCAAAAGCTCCAACATATTCACTGAACTGCTTCAACTGCTGTACTAGACTCAAAAGAAAAATTACTGCACCAGGCAACCTCTGAATCATTGCTTTCAATAACAGCCCCAGAAAAAAGGCTTGTCAAGTTGGAGTTCCCCCCAAGCTGAATGACAAAGAATATTGTTAGGCACAATGAACTCAATGAGTTAAACCCTCATATGAGTCCAACATTGAAACAGCCATGGCTTAAAATATGTCCCACACAAAGAACCTTCAGTGACTGCACACGTCACTTCCACAGCATAAGAGATGGATCAGAGGTTAAAAAACAAAAGCAAGCCTTACATGCCCTATTTCAGATATCCTATCCTCAGCTGAAGAGGGAATATTCTTTCAGTATTCTTTTTTACGTGTTTTGGGCTTAAATTTTAAAGTGCTGTATGCCCCTTCCACAGCTTTGGGCAAGTACATGGGATGTCTTTCCAACCTCTTCCTAGAGTTAGTGGTTCCCCGCTGGCTGTTTCTTTGAGATTGGTTTGCAGCCTTTGCTGTCTGGGCAGTCTCTTGTGAGTATCTCCGGGGAGCACGAAGGATCCAGTTTGAATGTAAACTGTGTTCGCTTGTGCTGGTAGCAACTGAAAGACGTAAGATAATGTAGTGTTAATAGTTTACCTGTGATAATTTACATGCACAGCTATGTCATAGTTAGTCCCTTTATACACACTTCTAAGACACAGATAATCAGGCCTCTTTTAGATACTCACTTTAGCCTAAGACAAAGGAGAGAAATGTCAGTTTCTCCCCACTGGTTATACTAGGATAGAAGGTAAGCTCAGATGACATCTTCATTTAGTCAGGCAATCCCATAATTTCTGGTGGAAATGTACCATTATTTAGCCTTATTTCTAAATGACTTATTTTTTTGCTGGTTGGAGAGAAAATATCCAACCATTTCTCAACGTTAAAAATGAAAAACAGATGAAGAAAGAATTCAACACTGACCAGAAAACAAGCACTATTCCAGCACTATGCATGCTACATTTGGTCATGTAATGGCCACACATAAAATAGTTGTGCCCTTTCAGCAGGGAACAAGCAATATATTACTCTACTTTCACATGCTGTGTGCAATGGTTCTAGATTTGGGAAACAAAACTTGGAGGCAAACCTTGTTCATTAAACAAATACACATGGTCTTACAATGCCACTCCTCCCTCTACCCTTTGCACACCAAAAATAATCTTATTTTGGCTGGCTTATACTGCACCATCAAAATCAACATCCACATTTGGCAGATCCATGTCAGGAACTCTCCGCCATCTCTCTGAATCCAGGTCTGCAATAACTGAGTCAAAGAAAGCTATTGCTTCCCTTACATCTGAACTGGACTGTGGGCCTTTTCTTTCTGTGGATGCCTGTTGATCAGATAGGGAGAAAAAGGTTAGTTAAGGGTTGGGCACAATGACCTCTTAATGAGCAAACTGTATAAGGAAGCTGAAAACATTGTATTTGACTCTGTACTTCAAGCTAGAAAAGGACATAGGTCAAACTGCTCCACAGGTTGCAGCCATCAAAGAAAGTGGGACAGCAGTTTAACAAATGTCCATCTTGTTACATGCTCAACACCAAACATCTTCCACTTGGACACTGCCAGCCAGGTGTTATAAAATCCCTCAGAACCCCAGCATCAGTCCATTTAATTAGGCAGCTAAGTGACAGATGGGTTTTGTGGCCTAATTTATTCTACCTAGCAGTAGGCACCTAATGAGACACACATTAGAAACGTAGTCATGCGGGGTTCCTTCTGTAATTAATGCAGGGCTCCAGTATCTTCAGAAGATGAGTCAGGCCTCAGGTAGGCTGAATTCTCCTCTGCAGGCAGCTCTTTCTCTTAGCTGCAAAGGGATTGTGGGGTAACTTGGTTACTAAATCAAGCATCTTATTAAAATGCCTAGGTTAGGTGAAATGAATACAGATCTAAATTGCTAAAGTCCTTTTGAAATGGAAAAGGATCGTGTGTGCTAAAATATGAGTCATTCAACACTGTGCTAATTCCACAGGAAAGCCACAGGGTTTAAAATTAGGAGCCTGTGTCTTGATAAAAAAGCAAATGCCTGCCTATAAATGTTGCAGCAGTCATAAAGCCTTGGCTGGCAATTCTATAGGTCCATATGGGATGAATACTTCCTGCTGTGTTCTACCTAATGAGGAGCTGTATATTTTTCTTGCCAGTCTGAGCTAGGTGTATTGTTTTGCAATACCAAGTCAGAAAATTGCTACCTTGGTTTTCAAACATGCAAACAACGGATACATGCTATAGCTCATCTCTGAAGGATCAGCTTGTTCCGTGTTCTGTGGAGGAAGAGAGATGTGGCAGCTTATTCCCCTTGTGACATTATGGGTTGATTGAAATCCTCAGAAGTGCTAAAAGATAGCTGCTACCACACATCTACTGAAAATAGTGACTGCTGTTATGACTAAGCCCTTATAGGTTATAAACCATTTTAAAGAAATGCCTATGTACTTCCAGCATTTGACCCACCCCTCCATTCTTTTCTCCTAGTAGACCCAAGTGGCAAATTTTGAATCCACACAGTCAGCTTCTAGTCCAGGTCCTAGAGATCTTTGGATTAAACCTCCCATGATGACAAGGTTGTCTGAACAAAGTCCTTTCCTATTAATCATCCAGCATGTAGGAGAAAGAAGTGCATTTCCACTGACAGCCAATTTAACACAAACAGGTAGTTAGGGACAAAACCATTCAAGCCTGGTGATAAAATGAACCTTGTAATATGTTAACATAAAATCTGTAGTTAGGAAGCAGAGGATTCTGGCTATTCTAGAAGTCTCCATGACCTCTCCCTAATTTTTGCAAAGCCAAGGCTAGATAGCTGTGATCGTGCCATTTGTGTTGGAAAGAATGACTTGTGGGTGGCATGTCCTGCTCATGTCCCTGTCTGTTCTTAAGGGGACAGCTCATGGAGTTAGCATGCCAGTCAGTAGCAGGGTTGTCCATACATAAGATCTAGCTGGCCACAGTCAGATGACAGCATTTTTAGCCTCAGCCTGTAGGAGATTCATTTGGTTTTCCTAACTAGTATTTTCAGTGGCAAATCTCAGAGATTCACAAACCTGCATGAAGCCTAGTTGTGCAGAATATATCTCCCAGCTTCCTGGTCCATTGTTTTAGTACCATTTTGCACTCATTTTTTTCCCACCTGGCTGATGGTTAGTCATGTATTGCTCCACTACATCACTGCTCAGCTCATCACAGAACTGGCATGCTGTAAATCTCTGCTACTTCAAGACAATCATTGTCTGACAGTGTAAAAGGTCAGTTCACAGACTGTGTCTGTAGTGTTGAGATTTGTCTTCTGACACCTGGCACCACCAGGCCATTTTTCTATATCTCAGTCATTCTCTTCAGCTATTTCTCTGGCCTAAATAATAATGTCTTTATAAAATCTATCTTCTCCATCCCACTGAGCTGAATATTGTTTCCTCCTATTATCCCTAGTTTCTGAGATTCACTGTGCACTGAAAGGATGACATAAAGCCTAATAAAACAAAATGAAAAATCCCACTGTCTGAAAGGGTATTAGATCAAAATGTAAAATTGAAAAATGTGCTATCTAGTCCTAAACGTGTGAGCCTTGTCCTTTGGTTAAGGAATGCCTGCAAAAGAGCTTAGCTTCAACCATTCTGACAATCTGCTATAACACATCTAACTGCGGCAATAATCTTTTGGAGTCTACCTAGACTAATGGGTAAGTCAGCCAAACAGCCCTTCTTTCCACCATCCACCATTATTAAATACCCAGTTTAAAGATTGCACTGAGTAACCTGTGTGTTTGCTGTCAAAGTCATGCTCATGGTTGTGTAACCTGAATGGATTTCCCCCTGTTGCAATTCTTCCATTTGTCCTCGCTGCATCAAGTCCAGAGTCAAATTAACCACTGAAATGTCTAGGGACAAGCAACCTATAAACTGCAACCAGGACAAAGCTTTGCAATGCTTTTCTTTTTAGGATATGTGGAACTAGTCTGCACTAAAGATGATATTTCAGTTTTGCTTTTGTGGTCTCATTACAGTAAAGGGTAAAGAATTATACTGTCTCAAAATGATCCTCCAACTTATTAACGGATAGAGTAAGGAACCCTTAAGAATTTCTCATTCCTGACAGCCCATCAGTAGAGCTTGCACTGATGCTAAATGTAGCACTGACAAGCTATCTGACCAGCCAGAAAAAAAATCCTATTTATTTCAATGAATTTACAATTATTTTGCGTAATTTTATGCCAATAAAAAGACTGCCAGTAAACCTAGGGATTACTGTGCTTGTCAGTCATTAACAGCTTTAAATAACCATAATGGAGAACTCAGAGGCATTTAAATAGCCTGCCAGAGTATTGAGAGAACAGCTCACTCTTTCATAACATGTTTTCAGATACTTGCCCTACTCTCATGCCACTTTGCTTCTCATATTCCACACTCACACACACACACACCCAAAAGTAGGACATTTGTTTCTATGACCATTCATACTTAATTTCACACTATTCAGAAAGAATCTGCAGGTATTTAGCAACATTTCAACTGATGTAACAGTAAAATGACAATTGCCTGAGACCAATGAAGCAGAAAATCAACACAGGACATACAGCTTCAATTGCTTCGTAGACTAGGACCAAGCACATGACAAAAGCTCGTAAGAATTACCTTAGAAGATTCTTTGGAAGGAAGTGGAAGAAATGACTTCCTTCCAGTTCTGGATGATTTTGTGGACATTGGGGAATCTGCAGCCATCTGCATGGATTTCAAGTTCTTGATGTTGTCAAGATATTTTTTCCTCAATGCTAACAGGTCCTGTAAGTACTTCAAGCAGTCTTGAGTCTTCGAGTACATCCAGTCTTTGTCTTCCTCTTTTGGCTGGAAGCAAGAGTCGATGCTGGTTGTACTTCTGCATTTTTTTAGGGGTTCACTAACTTTTTCCTGCTCACCTCCAAGGACATACATAGAAGTGCTGCGGATCAGTCTCACCGCAGAACCAGTGCCTTCACAGTAAGGGATGTCGTCTGTCACATTTCTTCGGTGGGAGTTGGGATGAAATATAGAATGGATCTTTTTGAACATAGTGTGCCACTTTCTCCCCTTTATACCTTTTCTCTTTTAGCTCCTTAATTTTACACTAGATCTGGTAATCAGCAGCTATTACCCTTGCCCTCAGCAAACAGACAATTTTGCCACTCACTGAAATGAGGAGAAAAAAAACAACCTCTATTGCTGCACAAATTGCCTCTTTCAAACTAACACATTCTGAAGAGCATGATGGTAATGAAGAAGCATGTTTTCAACTCCATTTGTGTCAGTGAAACAGTTTTGTCCTTTCGTCGGTTTAAAATATAGTGCAGGAGGTCAAATAGCATGCTTTGACCTTTTGTTTGACTGCTGCTCCCGGTGGAAACCATCAGCATCGAGGTAGAAATTCTTTCTTTTCCCACCTTCCCTCCGCGCTCCTCTGCGCCGGTCCCCACCCGGCGCAAGCGGCCGGAGGGCGCCGTGCGCTGACCGTGGTCCTGAACCGCTCCCTCTCCGCCACGACCATCCAGCTGCCTCCCGGGGGCGCAGAGGCAACCTGGCAGCCAGCCCTCTATGGAATGCTTTTTCGGAAGAGCTTGTTGCGACCAGCCTCGTCAGGGATAAAAGTCTGAGTGGGAAAAGAATAATTTCTGTCGAGTGGAGTTCAGCTGATGAAAGAAGTCACCCTGGGTTTCACCCGCCTGTAACCAGGAGATGGCTACAGCTACCTGATACTGCGGCACCACTAGGAACAAAGTGGATTCAGATGTCAGTCTCTATTACACTCAATACAAAGATGGCTTGTGTAAGGGATGCTGTAAAATAAAACACTCTTCCAAAACACTAATCTGGCAAAATACTGCAAACAGAAACCAATGATTTTCTGTCTTTCCACATTAGTTCTTCTCTTAGATTAATACAAGAACATCCAATACAGTGGTTTTGATGACTGCTTTTTGGTTGAAAGGTACAGAGAACATTGAATGTTATTGGCATATTCAAGCATCGCTAGTACTTGTAACTGTGTGACAACATGATTTATGCCTTGGACATAGGCAGGTATCAAATTTGGTCAGTTCTCATGACTAAGACAATCAAAACATTCTAAAAGCAAGCAGTAATATCCAGATTTACCATGTTCAAAAGAGTTTTCATAATTCATCCTGATCAAGCACTGAATGCTTGAGAAAATAATTATTTTAAAGGACAGTGGATATCACCCTTCAGACTCGACTGAGAAAATTTCTGTTAATGCCACTGGAAGTGCCACGTGGAGGTTTAAGCATCCGAAGAGCTCTACGATATCAGCAGGAAAGATAAGTTCTAAAATAAGTTTGCATCCATTCCCTCAAGAACTCTCATTTACTGAAACTAAACATATACCACAGACATCTTAAAACATGCATTTTGTTCCTTTTACAGCTTATAAAGTTGAAATGTCCTTATAACATAGCTAAAAATTGAGACTAACTTCTGACACTTTTCCAGCATTATAATACTAGCATAAACATAAAAATTTCTCACTGCAGCTGAGAGCAACCCAGACACTGTACTTATATAAAAGTATTCTGTTATTAATAATCTCAAAAATCCTACTCAATCCCACAGATAGATAATAGATTAAGTTGACTTTATGTTAGCAAAGACCATTAGAAATTAAAAAAAATGTCTCCTCAAAATTGCACATCTGAGATGGAGAAAGTTTCTGTTCATCAGTACTAACATAGAATAAAAATAATTCCATCTGTAGATTTATTTCATTTTCAGAGCAAAAGGCTACAAAGGGATTTTAATTTATTGTCCTGAATGAGTAAGATAAATATCTGTCATAGTCATTCTAGACAATGTGTTTACTAAGTTAGTTGCAAAATTTAGAGTTTCTCAGAATAGCCCTATTAAAAATTGCTTATATTTGCTACATGTGAGGATACTGGTCTTTGCTTATAAACATTGTACAATGCCAGTGAGCCTCAGAGAGGCACTGTAAGTGAACTGATGGTCACAAAACCTGTGATTCAAGAAAATCAGTGGGAGTCCAAAGAATTATTGCCAAAGAGTTGAGCCAGAAGGGTCAATGGAACTCCACCAAGCAACTGCTGATAGGATCAGACATTGCCTTTCAATAGCAAAATGGTTTCTAAACTCATCTGGACTTACAAAGGGCTACAGGGTAAAAATCAACCCAAAACAACTAAAAAACCCCACAACAAACCAAACAACAACAAACCAAACAAACAAACAAAACCACCTCAAGTTTCTGTTCATCAAACCATGGAAGATACACCTGTGAAGACTAAATCTGATGATATACACTGTGATTTGGAAAACTTTTTATGTGGGCCATAGATTTTCCTATCCTCCTTCAACTAGGTACTTAAAACATAAAATGACATCTCAATAATTTAGATAAAATGTTTTCAGGCTCTTAAGAGGATCCTCAATCCAAGCACGTTCATTGCCAATTTTTAAAAAAGCTTGGTGGACTACATTCATCCTGTGCCAACATATATGTGTTTCCCAGTGTTCACAGTGGTGTTAGAATAAAGAAGGATTAATAAATGTATGAGATGATATGGTAGCTGCATTATATACCAGAATTTAATTTCGAGTAATAAAGGGTCATTTCAGACATGATTATTTTATTCTATTCATCAGTTATGCACGGTCTTCCTCTCCTATTGTAAAAAATGAATTTTTTCTTCAGAGTATCTAACATAATTCAAACAGCTCCATGGGCTTAGAATGCTAAGGGAAAAATAATGGATATATTTAAAGGTCACAAGTGTCTCTAGAGTGTTTTGTGAGAAAATGAATACCCTGTGTCTTTTTTAGATATTTTCCTATAAGGCATTTGCATTGAAACGTGTTTCTTGAATAGTGTTTTGTTTATTTATAGTCAAATTCTGGTCCCCATGTACATGTAAGTGTCCCAATTCAAGTAAATAAGAAAGCAATTATAATCCAGCCACCACAGATCACAGGTCTCTTCCCCAGTGTTGCTGCTGGGGACTGAATACGCTACTGTTATTTAAGAAAGCTGTTAATTAAAAACCAAGGTCTCATTCAAGAATTATTTTCTTCTGCACAATGACACTCATCAAATGGCAAATGAAAGAATATTTAGTCTGTTAATTCAAAGTACCAAGTTTATGAGCAGCTATTAAACCATAAACAAAGACCTTCTGAAGAAGAAGCTTGTGAGAAGCAGATCAAATAGACCACACTAATCAAATAGATCACACTAAATATTTAATGGCATCTAAGATTACTGACTTTGACAAGGCAATGCTCACACGTTGTTTGTTTATTTGGCTACTTGAATCTGACTTCTTTTATTCAATACTTTTTATTTTATGGGACTTCTCTTTTTCCTGTTACTGTTTTCAGTGTTTGTGCCTTCTCTGTAGCTAGCAGAGTGATCTAAGTTCCATAGATCACCACCCAATCACTCCCCAAACTGCTTTGTTATTTAGCCTTGCCATTCTGGCAATTTCTGAGCCACCATGATGGGGTAGGAAAATCAAGTTAAAAAATTTAATGTATGTGTCCTGTTTGACTAAATTAAATGTACAGTTGGGGAAAAACAAACAAACAAACAACCCACCCACAAAAAAAACAACAACCATCCCAAAACAAACAAAACCCCCCAAAAGAAAGAAAAACCCACAAAACAATAAAAGCAAATTTTTAGATAAATGCAATTAAAAATGGTCACACGTATTTTAAGTTTTCCACAATAACTTGTTTGTCAAAATGCATTGCTATTTCCAGAATAACATTATATCAAGCATATAAATCTATCTACTTGATAGTTAAATCTCACTCAAGTGACTGATGCAGAGGGATGTCAAATCATCCTCGAAACAAAGTAAAGCTCTGATGCCAAAGAAAAAAAACTTTGACAAAATATAGTATCTCATTCAGGATACTATATTTTATTATATTTTTTTTAAGTGAAAACACTTTGCTTGTAAAGCAAAAAATCCACACTTACAAAACATGTGAGTGGATAGTGAAGTTCTTGAGCCTTCTGTTATTTTATATAATTCAGAAAGTAAACCAGAGCTGTCAATCTCTGTTGAATTCTGCTATGTATATATAGCTACATAAAAGGGTAAACAGTTTGGAGAGAGCAACGAAACAGAAGAAAACAGAGAAACCAATTCATTAGAACAGGCATCTACACTTTGCTCATTAGTCCCTTACTATATGCCCCTTCATATGTTCCCTTGAAGTTCTACAAAGACACACCAAAAAAAATCACAAAATCTCCTAGAGATTTAAGAGAAAATCAATGAGTGCAGGAATGCTGAGCCCACAGTTCAATACTAAAGAAAAATAACACCCCAAGATTTGATACCTACTTATGGTGGTTGTTGTGACACTGTTTCCAAGGCCACACACACTTGAAAAGATTAGATGCTGGGACATTTCCAAATTATAGATCGAGTGTTGAATCTCAGCTTTGGTGGGTGAAAAGAAACACCCACTATTAGAGGTAAAATACCACAAGACTCCTACATTTCATTGACTAAAAGGGAAGATGGAAGAAGAATGGATCTTGTTATCGAAAAAATCCTCAGGTTTCTTCTCTTTCAGCCCAATAAGATAGCAGTCAGGAGGAGTTCTGCATCCCCAAAACTGCTACCAGCAACTGCTTAGTATTATTCCTCTTTCAGGAAGTTCTCAAAGTATAGGAAAGGAGAGCAACTCTGATATCATGCATTTGAAATATCTACGATTGCTCCTCTGAGGCATGAAGCTGGAGAAATAAGTTTCCCCAAGAATATAGCTAAAGGTTTTCATTTGAGCTGATTCAGACATAAGTGCAGTGAAAACTAGATGTGTCACCTACATCAGATTTAACAGGGATCATTTTTTTCTGGGTACATGCTTGAGCCGTGCTGTCACCCAGGCAACACTGACCTGCAAAACCAGCTGAGTCAGAAAACTGAGGCTCCTGACAGAGGATGAACAGTATTTTTGGTAAATCTGGAGCATCATCTTTCCATCTAATCTAAATTTGAATCTGAGTATTTCCATTTGACTTAGACCCTGAATATTCTCTATAAATTTTCACTACATGCAAAATTTGCAATCACTGACTAGGTTTTCTTGCAGCATAAGCACTGACTGGGACCAACCAAAGCAGTGACTTCATTCCTATCAGGCATGCAAAAATAAAGAAATGTCATTCATGTACAGAGAAATGCTTAGGAAATGATCATACAAATGAAATAGCAGTCAATTCCTTGATTATTTATTATTTCTTTTGGCATCACTTTTAGGAAATGTTTTGCGAGCATCCTATGACAAAGTGATACATGCACTTCAGTGAAACACCCCCTGCTTTAGGCTATCTCTATAGCTGTTGCTTGGCAGCATTTTCAGAGGGTGAGATGTTACCACACTTATCTCCTGCTCTATCTGGCCTCTTCCTTCCCTTTGTTTCCTCAAATAACCCTGCTGTCATTAAAAGCTCTATCTCTGTGACAAGCTTGACAAGGGAACTTTGTCTTGTCTTCTATCACACAGGGTCAAGGGACAACCACTTGGCTTTGCTTGTTTCATTGGAAGAATTCATGTCCTTTTAGCAGAAACGCTGTTAGGACCTTTCAAATCTTTGTTATTCTTTGTTGAATTAGTTACTGTCTCGCCTCTTGAGTCTTTTGTTCCAAAGATGTCTGAAGAATTATTGCGACGTCTAGCTTGTTGCCTGTTACATCCATCACCCACTGATAACGTCTTTGCATGGAGAATGTGATAAATAGCTAAGAGTCTTTCATCATAGCTCAATGAGGAATGAATGTTGTAAGCGCCAGTTCTTCAAATTAGTTTATAGAAGTCAAACAGTTAAATGACCTGTCTGTCTTGATCTTTAACTGGATCATCTGTTCCTTATTCAAATTCAATTCTAATGCACAATTTATCCTTCCCACAAAGAATGTCCAAAGCAGGATTTATGAGACAGGACAGTTTGGAACTTTTGGCAAGTCAAAGAGTTGCCAGACCATATCTATCATCTCCAGAAAAAGCCCACTCGCAATACTTGCAAGCATTCTCATAGCTGCCCTTGGACCCCTAATTCCCTTTTCTGTTTCCTACTCTGCTAACCCAGGGCAGAGAGTAGTTTAACCGCAGAAGCAAAGAAGCAGTTTGTCTAGGAATATACAAGTGACACATCATAGGGACCCTAGGGAGGATGAAAAGAAAGAGAAGTACATCTTGAACTCCCAATAGGGATTTTTTTAGTATATTAACTGTTTTTCTGCTCAGATCACTATGTCACTGGGGAAAACCACATCTGTATACAGCGTAACACACAATGTTCCTGCCCTGCCTCTGCCCCTGCTGCCACTACATAATTAATGAAAAGGAATTATTCTTTTTCCTATACATTTCTTAAACATATCTCCTAGTTCATCTCCTTCAGCACCTGCAAAAGCAGTTTCTAGTTGGAACCACTTTGGTCATGCTAAGGAATACAAAGAGCCAGTCAGGACCTTTCAACATAACCAGCCACACCTTCAATGACACCTTACAAGGACTGAGTCCTGTAATGCCATCACTACTATAAGTGCACACAACCAGCCATCTGCTCCAGCAACTGTTGTTACTACTCAATGGACAGTTGGAATGGAAGAGGTTTTACTGATCATTATCCAGCATTGGTAGGACTAGTTTTGGTTGCCTCTCTCTGACTGGTGAGCAAGTAAGTGGAAGGATTCAGATTCCATGTTGTTCTTGCTCTTTTGCCAGTGTTAACAGGAAATACTGTTAAAGATAAATACAAATTCTTTCTCCTCTGATAGTCTGATCTTCTGCCTCTACTCACTTCCCACGTACCCTTCCACTGCACTTGTAACACAGCCATGTCAGTCTGTATTCACTGAGGCACATTCAAAGGATGGGGGAAACTTCAAAAAGCCTTTCCCCTATATCAACAGTGAACAGTTATATCACATACTTCTTCAAGCTGTAGCTATTTGTAGGGGCAAAGAGAGTTTCTTTATATCTTCCCAGGAATTTTCAGTCAATTGATGTCATCGTCCACAGTAGCTGACCTGCTGTGTGGAATCTAAATATGAGGAAAAACATGTAATTCTAAATCAGTGGCTGCACAGAAGTTGTAAAGACACCTGCCACCAGCTGCTGCACTTCAGAATGGAAAGGACTGAGGTAGCCTTCATTCCTCTTGTGATTTTTGTTTTCTAAACCCATTATTAAGAAAAAGCATCTCTAGGAAACTGTTACAGAGGTGCACAGGCTGAAATAACAAATCAAATCGTGATCAGAGCTGGCAGCAAGCAAAGGTCACCGCATTTCTGAAGGCAAAACACAGTCAGCAAAGACATCATGGAGGATCTTTTAACACATTCACTGGAGCTAAGCTCAACAGGAACATCCAGAAAATTTGATGCAGTGGAAATGAAGTGCAATCTACCACCCATAATTCTTCCTGCATAAAGAGAAATCCAATTGTCTGAAAACATGAGGCAGCAGAAACTGAGTTCATAATTTAATTCACTTCAGTTCACCTTATTGACTTCAGCAGTATGCAGAACAGTATCTTTTATCACCCCAGTGTCACTGTTCTTCATTTTTTTCATAGTGAATATGGTTATGGTTATTGATGTGCTTATGAAATATGCACTTAGATTCCTCCACAGTGTGTCTGGATGTGTGCCTGGATACCAGGTATTGTTCTGTGGTGGCTGGGTGGGGTGTTTGAGGGACTGGGAGGTGTCAAGAAGGGAAAGAGGTAGGCTAATCTTGCAAAAGCTACCTCCACAAGGTCACAGACCTCTTTCTGTACAGAGTTCACTGCTGTTACAGAGTCTGTAATGTCATTATAGTTTCCAAAAAGGGCTCTGTTTCTTCTTTTTGGCATATCCTTGCAGAAGTGATTATGAGCCAGATTACAATTCTAAACCATGTGAGAGAAAAAGATTATCAAAAACTCTTGACAGGATGATTGTAATCTGGAAAATGTCATTCTCCTCACCGTCCATGAGGGATATAGTTTTACTGAAAAATTAAATCTGAAAATATAGCTCACCATGCAGAGACCAGGCTTTGCTTTCTGCCATGCCTGAGGCTGTGGGTTGTGCTCACAGCTCATGCAGTATACACCACTACTGCCAGTTCATCTGAAGAACGTCCTGACTGACTTTAAAACAGCCATCACAGTGAACTGTATTCCCTTCTTTCCTCAACTGTAATGCTTGACCCAAGCCTCGGAGATGCTGTGGGTTGCCTGGCTTTTTTTCTCGTTTCATTTTCTTGCTCTTCTCCTCAGTCAGCTATCGTTAGAAACAAGAAGGAGGATTCTCTCAAGGACCTCAGCCATCCTCATTCCAATCACCTGCTCCTTCTGCACCTTTCAGTTTTACCACTAGATGGAAGCCTTGACCTCCAGAGTTACTCAGATTTTTGACCATTCAATTGCACAGCCGATCTTCTTGGTGAGGTGTTTATCTACGCCGATTCACATCTTTAAGTAACAATTTGCTAGGCTCAGGCATTTCCAGAGATCAGTGATTCGTACATGGAAGGTATGAAACCGGATAAGCCTCACAGGTGTGGTGACATTCTCAGATAAAGCTGTACAGGTTACTAGGGCTATGTAAATCTTTATAAACAATGTGAACCTAGATTGCATCAGCCATGGATAATCAAAGGAAAGAGAATGGGATCACTGATTCCCACCCATCTCAGCACAGGGGGTAGTCACTGGTAATATGTATTTGGGGTTGCAGAGCTGGCTGAAGGCTATTCCCTTCAGCAGCACCGAGATGCCCAGCATAGCACTGAGGTCCCAGGACATAACATAAACAGTGGCTATATACTCTGAGTTACCAACAACATTTCTGGTTGTAAGCACCACGTGAATAAAAATTGAGGTTTCAATTGTTATTATAAGAAAATACCGAATACTTCCTATGAATGAATACTTTTCATATCTTATTTCTGAAGAGCTCAACGTGAATTTTTATGTTCGGAATTCAGGGTGTTTAGGATATATTGTTCTCATGGGATCATTCTCTGACTGAGTTAGAAACTCTCAGTAATGAGATATGAGCTGCTGAATACTCATAATTATGAACTCAGGATTTGCTTTTGAAGAAAACTCATGTTGGTTGTTAGCCAACATCAGAGATCAATGGGAGATATTTCTGCTCCCAAGTGCCAAGTCAGATGCTGAGAACTCTACAGCTTTAGCAGACAGCAAATTCATTTCAATACTTGACAAAGAAAAGAGGGAGCACAGTTTATAGAAATTTGCTTAGTAACTCAGAAAGCTATTTCTGAAAAAAATTTCTAATTAGTCCTTTCTTTTGTAAACCTAGAAAGCTCCAGAGGCAAAGTGGTGAAGTTCCTTGTTTCTTGCTCTTCAGTTATTTCTTTAATAATGTGCAGACATCTGATGTAATCTTACTGGTTATCCCTGTGACTGTTCTCACAAACAGTACTACATCTCCTATTTCTGTATTGATACAGAACAGTTAAGATTAGGTGCTGCTCATGCGGCGTGTGGGGCTACATCTGTGCAGGTACATCAAGCAGTGAAAGACAAGTTCTGGTTTTACCTCAGAATGTCTGCCTTTGTCTTTATGTCAGCTGGAAGGATTGTGCTGCTGCCCAAATTGTGATGAGTACTGTTCAATGGAGCACTAGTTGATACAATCTAAAACTGCTGAAAAGCGGGCTAGTCATGTTTTCATGGCACCATTAACCTGTTTCATCTACCAGTATAAGCATAGCTCTTAAATCTAGGCCCTGAGCTGGTGTAGATAAGCTAATTCAAAGGATTTACACATGTTCACTCTAGTAAAGGGTTTGGTGCACACTAGCATAGATCAGTACAAGTTAGCAAAAAACTTCTGTGGATTTGTTTTTGTTATACCTAGGAATTTCACATTGCCATTTTCAAATGAATTGTGCCTAGCAGACTGCAAAAACAACTCTCTCACAGGCATTTCTTTTCTCTTGGGCTTTGCTTGGGGTTAGGATTGAGTTGTCATTGCTCTAGTTGTCATTAATCCCTTTCTGTTCCTTTCAGTCAATCTGTTTCATAGTTCTGCTTGATTTTATTGGGTGTCTTTTTTGTGGATTGGGTAGGAAGGGGAAGATGTATCACCTCTGCGAAGAAATTGCATTTTAACAAGCAATATTATTGCTTATTACGAGAACAAGGCCTTATGTATATGAGCCAGTCCACACCAAATATGTTATTTCAGTGGGACAAACTACTTAAAGTCTAAATGTAGTATGTCTAAACTTCAGAAAGACACTGTAAAAAATAACTTTTCTTGGAAAATTGTTGGTTTGGTGTAACCACAAATAACACTGGGGTTATCATAGCTGAAAGGGATGGAAAAACTTGGGCTTGATCATGGTTTCTTGGCATACACATTTCCATTCATTCCTTGTGGAGGATTAGGTCATGGTCCTTGTTGTGGTTTAACCCCAGCTGGCAACTAAGTACCACACAGCCGCTCACTCACTTCCCTGCCTTCCCCCTTTGGGATGGGGAAGAAAATCAGAAAAATATAAAAGGCATGGGTTGAGATAAGAACGGTTTAATAATTGAGATTAAGTAAAATATAATTATAATAGCAATAAACCCAATAATAACAGTAATGAAAAGGGAGATAACAAAAAAAGAGAGCTTTCCAGCACCTAAAGGGGTCCCACAAGAAATCCAGAGACGGACTCTTTACAAGGGTGTATAGGCATAGGGCAGGAGAAATGGCTTTAAACTGAAAGAGGGAAGATTTTGATTACATATTAAGAAAACATTGCTTACTCTGAGGATGGTGAGGCACTTGGACAGGCTCTCCAGAGAAACTGTAGCTGCCCCATCCCTGGCAGTATTCAAGGCCAGGTTAGATGGGACTTTGAGCAACATGATCTAGAGGAAGGTGTCCCTGCCCATGACAGGGTGGTTGGAACTGGATGACCTTTCAGGTCCTTTCCAACACAAACCATTCTATGATGCTATGATTTTATGAATAAAACCCACAACCACTCACCATCCACTGATACCCAGTATGACCCACGCAGCAATCAGACCCTTCCGGGTAACACCCCCCAGTTTATACAGTGGGCGTGACGTGCTGTGGTATGGAATACCCCTTTGGCTAGTTTGGGTCAGGTGTCCTGTCTCTGCTTCTGCCTGGCTTCTTGTGCTCTTCCTCAGTAGCAGAACATGAGAGACTGAAAAGTCCTTGATTAAGATAAGCACTACCTAAAAACAACTAAAACATCAGGGTGTTATCAGCAATGTTCTCATACTAAATCCAAAACACAGCACTGCACCAGCTACTAGGAAGAAAATCAACTGTATCCCAGACAAAACCAGGAAAATCCTTCATCAGCTGGAATTTCTGGCTAAGTTCACCTCAAACTCAACATTAGAGGATGATAGCATGAAAAAATAATATTCAGCTTGTATACGTCTTCTGTATGGGAACAAGGAAGGTAAGAAGGTATAGCTTAATCCAAAAAAAAAACCCGTAAGGCAGCAAGTGACAGGAATCATGAGTAGATGCACTATCTGAAAACCTTTGTATTAATTTCTGAAACCAAAGGCACTTCAGGTTGCCAGTGTCCTTTTAAGAAGTGTCATTGACTGTGAAAGCCATTTGGAGAAAAGAAGCAGAAATTTCATTGACAGTGGTATCAGGCTGAAACGAAGGATGAAGTCACTGTATTTTATCACTGCCTTCTGTGACAGGCCTTCTGTTCATTGAATGGAAAACTGGAAATAATAAATAAGTGGTAAACTGCTATAAACAGCACCTTTTTGTTATACAATCATTCTCAGTTTTCCATGATTTGCAGATGCCTTGGATTTTGCAAATGGAAAACGCACATAAGCAGAGTGGACCCTGCTGTATGGGGAAAAGTGAGAATGACATTCTGATGAGCAGAATTTGAATTCATAATTGATTTCAGTTTTATTTTAATCTGTAGTTATAACACAGTCATGTGAACATTCCTTTGATGGGCCAAACTGCTTAAATCTTTTCTTCCATTCATAAGCCAGCTGCTGCCTAGACATGCATCAAATTCAGTAGATTCACAATCTGTTCCTTAATTTAATTACTAATAAAGTTGTCCACAGAAAAACCTTTTTGATTTCTCTTTTTTATGAAGTTTAATGTAGTTTTACCAATCAGATATACAAGCCAAAAGCTTCACTAGTTCCAATGTCTGATACAATTAGGTTAATGGCATGAAGCCACTGGAGTGTGGGGAAGCAGGCAGACTGCTCTGTGCCCAGGAGTCAGAGCCATGGTCATATTTGCCCTTGCTGTCAAAGAGAAGAGAATGGCAGTGACAACAGTGGCTAGGAGGAACTTTGTAGAAATAAAACCTGTCAGGCTCTCCTTGCATTCTCATGCCCATAGGCAGCTGTCCTACAAAGTGCCCCCAATTCCTAGAAATTTCAGTAGGGTTTTCTAGGCACAGGCAGAAAACTTTTTACAAAGAAAACCAAGCAACTTGGTCTAATAAAAGACATGAACTGCTGCTCTCCTCAGGTCTGAGTCTTTCCTTATGTAAGTGATAGCATAAGAACTTAAGAAGAGACCAGAACGATGTCTCTGCAAGAGAGAGCTCATGTAACTTGCACACTACTGGAAAAGTCACTAACTTGTTAAAATTCTTGCAACAGCTTCCTAAGCATAGGAGTTTTCTCTCCATTTTTTTCATGCTCCTCACTTTCATTTTTGTGGAGCTTTTGCTTACTTTCTATCAGCCTCCTTCGAAGCTGTGTTTTAATTCAGCTGTAGCAAAGTCAATACTGGAATGAGCAGCATTCTGTCCTCTTTGACCATTGTCCTGGCTATATAATGGCTTACCTCACCCGCCCTTCAAGTTTGTGATCAAAGATGTCAAGATTGATGTCACATCTATTAATTCCTCCCATAACTGCTTCTCTTCTACAAGGTGTGGATGCAGGCAATTTTGACCTTGAACAACGTGCTCTCTCATGTAGACTTGCCTGTGGATTATATGGAAATTAAGAGAAAGTGCCTAGTTTATGTAGGCATGAAGCCTACTTTCATTAGAACAGTCAGGCATCAGGTATTTATAGACTGGTTCTAGATTTTCTCTACAGGGGAAAAAAAAAATATTACTCTCAATCCTAATCCTTTTCTTATTTGATGTGGAAAAGGAGGTGACGAGGATGTACTAGAAAATGGAGCAGATTAGATAGAACATTCTCATTAGTGAGACTAATGTGAGGTCTCAATACAACAACTCATGCAAGGGTCAGATTTATTACTCCGTGGCCCTGAGGGCCAGAATATGCAGTCTGTTAGGGATGTGCTATGCTGTGTAAGTATGATAAAATCTCAGACAGAGCCTTAAAAGAGCTAGAGATGCCCGCAGACGATCCCTTAATATGAGCAAGAAGTGCTGTGGGGATGGAAGGAAGGTACCTGGATATGACACTGCTCAGGTTCCAAAGCAGTCTGTGTTCAAATGGCACTGAACGCAGTTTCACAACCCTTGTTTCAGATGCGCTGTTACATGAATTCAGTCTCTGTGATTTGGGACTTGAACTGGTAAATCTGCATGGCTTGAGTGTATTCCCACCAGCTGGGGAATCTCAGTACTGTGTTCCATTCCCAGGTACAGACATCCCTTCTGACATCTTCCCTCCACAATGATAGATGGAGAGATGTCAGACAAAGATGTCTGCTAGTGCCACAGGTGCTGAAGTCTAATAAGACATTTAATTGTAGAGTGGGAAAGGAAGCACTTCATTTTCTAGCACACAGACATAGGATCCCACTAAGTGATGAAAGCTAGAGTGGATTTCTAATGCTCTACAAGCAGTCACTTTCTTCTCTTGACCATTCATACTTTCAAAGCAGTAGAAAAAGAAGTCCACCATTTAAAAATAGATGCTCTTAGAAAAGAGGTCTTGAGCTGCTGGAGACTTTTACTGTAACCTGAATGCATCCAGGAGTCCTGAAGCACACAACTTCTAGTGACTTTAGTGCAAAATGGAATTTGGATAAACACCAGTAGCACCTCATCACCGAACATCTGCCTTTCTTGTGGCTGCTTTCTATCTGCCTTGGCCACCCCGCTGGAAATGATCAGTGACCCATGAAGATGAATAAATGATCAATAAATGATTGAGTAACAGTCTACATATAGGTCAGTATCCCAACACCTGCTTGTTTGGTCATTATTGTCTGGATGATTGTACGTTAATTACATGAATTTTCTGGTTCAGGGCATGAAATCCACCTTGCAAGTCCATACACAGGCTGTGGATTTCACTAAAACTAAGCACTGAAATTAGATGTTTAAAATACCGCCTACTTGAAGAAAGTGTGCTGACCAGTACTTGGAAGGGAACAAATTCTCCTGGAAGTGACTCTGAGGACCTATTTCTCTTCACTGGTGGGAGTCCAGAGCAATTGATTTCCCAGCCTGCATGTCTAAACTTCAGCAGTTGGACCCCTTGCCGATGAACCTTCTCCAAGAACCATTGCTACCTTGGAGTGAGGGAGATCTCCTGGAGCACAGCCACAGTCCTCCAGCACTGTGTCCCTAGTCCTGTGAGGGGCAGCAGACAGGCAGCCCATGCCCAATGGCCTTACTGAAACAGCTGAAGTGATACGCTGTCCCTTGTTCCCTATTCAGGACACTCAGGATCAAGGGAGCTCCTTTCTGCACAAAGGCTAACCTGCAATATAGTGGAGTGAGGGCTGGTCCTCATACATTACTTAACTGCATGGAAAAAGAAAAGAAAGCCAAGATGTAACTGCAGAGCAGCCCTAAAATTAGTTAAAAAAACAATGTGATGAATAACATGAAAAGGTTTCCTCTTATAACCAGACCTGTATAAATAGTGAGAAAAGCAAATAGCAGTGTGTTTCTGTTCCAGACAAAATAAATATTCTGCTACTGCAGATTCTGTTGAAAGTTGAGCTTGCACTTGGCAAATAAAGAGACCAGATTAGCAGCAGGATTCATAGCCTTTTATATTTACTAACATGTGCAAAATAACAAAGACAACACTCTTACAGTTCTACATATCTTTTCAGCACTTGTTAAACATTATCTAGCCATATACCTCAAAAATCTCCTGTGTCCTCAACACTCCACCAACACCCAGATTTAATCCGACACCTACTCTGAGGGAAGGTTGGCTTTCCTCTATGTCCAGCCTTTTTCCTCCCCTACTAGGTGGCTAGATATGGCTGTGGTCTTTCGTCATTTACACTTACACCAGGGCACTTACAGCAGATAAATCAGTATATAGTTATTGGACTGTAAACCACTACTATTTTTTGTTGGCTGGTGAAATGATCCAGAGCCCACACTCAGTTCCCTGAGCCATCTAATACCCTTTCTACAGCCACTGCAAAATTAGTCACAAGCTATACCATAAGCTTCCACTATAATCCCCCATTAAAATTCTTCCTTACTTACAAAATCTTTAAACATGTGTTATTATATCATGGCTGATATAATCATGGCTGACAATGTGGGTGGGGAGGTGAATAAGACTTTTTTGGTCCATTTACTTTCTCCAGTGCCCAAAAGCTTTGCCAAAAATGCAAGAAAGGAAGCAATCACTCAAACAATCCAATAAACATCCTCTTCATGTGGGTGATCTCACGATACAGCAACCACAGTAACTATAATAGTTACTAAAAGAAACTTTTCTATACCAGATAAATTATCTTACCCACACAAAATGTTTTTCTAGCAGAAATAGGTGGTATGCTAAGACATTTATATTAACTGCCATTTATTGGTTAGCTTTATAAAGTTTCTTCAAGAATGGACAATTTGGAGGCATCTGTCTACATAGGAGAATACTATCACAAGCCTGGACACCATTTCCCTACCACCCATGTGTAGGTTTCTTTAACAGTGAAGAGAGACACCATGCGATGCGAACCACCCTGAAGGTGTCTGTCCTTCTCCACTGATGAAGAAGATGACAAGGCCAGATAAGCTCCTCACCTAATAATGCTCAGAAGAGTGCCTAATATTAAGGAAAATTCATTCTTTCTGATATCTGTTTGGTATGGTCCCTGCTCCCCCAGAGCACAAAATGGAGCTGCACACAAGTCTTCACTCAATGAACTGCTCCTTGCTTTCATGCATAGCTAATCTCCATTCTTCTCTTTCAAACTTTCTTACAGATAAATCATTTACTTTAAAACTTTCCCCAAGTGAAGACTTTTCCTCTATCCTTTGCTTGTAGTTGGCTGGTGGTTAATACCTCTGGCTTTTTTTTCCCTAGAAGTTAACACTACTAAGTTTTCTGGGCAAAAATCTGCTACTCTCATATATTCAACACAGACTCGTGTACAGTAAGAGTAGAAGGAGAATACGACATAACCCTTGTTTATAGCAGCACAGATTTTCCTGTACTCCTGCACTGCCTTATATTAAATGTTCTTCAGACTTCAGCTGACTGCCTGAGGACAATAGGCAGATGTTGGAACTTGTAGTAAGAGGTGTTTTCACTGTGGTCTTGAGATTATCAGGAAAAAAATTAGATTTTTGAGGAACAAATAGGATAGGGACCCTGTAGATGTGTTAAAAGAGGTCAAGATGTGGCAATTACTTTAAAAAACTAAACAAAACAACAAAAAAAAACAAAAACCCTACTCTAAAAAAGTAATTTTCTTAGGGCTATAAGCAAAAAAAAAAAAAAAAAAAGAAAAGAAAAAATATGAAACCTGGAGCAAAATAGAGGAATGGTGCAACCTTGGACAGGGTAAGAGGATCCTCTGCTTCCCTGTTAGTCACTCCATCACTTTCTTACACGCTTCAAACCTTCTTTATCCTCTGCAACCAATATTTGAACTAATGGTTCATATTCAGAGCAATAAAAGAGATGTAAATTTTGAAGAACACTGAGCATCTGCATTGCCCATGGACAGCAAGCACTGAAAATCTTGTCAGATTTATGTGGGAACTAACTTTACATATATGGGCTTGAAAGTGGTTGTCTAAATGTAGGATGAGATTTTATCTGGTAAATCCTCATCCTTATCATTACTCCATGAATAGAAAATCTGGAGAGCAGTTATGGAAACAAATTTTGGGCAAGCAGAAGTAACTTGTAAAACTTCTTTTCATATTCTTTGAGCAAATGCAAGTGCTTAAAATCATGTACCTTGCTTCTTCCTTTGACAGTTTTGGAATCAAATTTTTACAAGTTTTTAGACCTTTTTTTTTTTCTTTTTCTTCTTGTAAGTTTTTCTTAAGGCTTATTGTGTAACTTCACCTATAGCACTACCATGGAAAATAGCTGAAAATGAACATTTTATGAGATTAGTGCTGCAAACATACAATCCTGTCCATAGTGCATATAACAAAAATACTCTGTAGATCCATAACATACTATACAGTGATTAGCAAAATGTAACATTTCTGCATAGTGGTGCCGTTTGCTAAACAGATACAAATAATGGCGTTGCCTTAGATGAACAGCGCGTTTTCAGAAAATGAGCTGCTTCATGGGTTTCCTGCATTTCTATTTTGCCCAGTATCCATATCTAAACTATTTCATGAAAGTCACACACCATTTCTTTGCACATAAACAACATTCCTCGCATACAAGACCATGCTGATCAGCTTCCTTGAATAACTACTTAAAGGGGAGATGATGAATTTATTCCCTATTCTGTTTGGAGTGGCATTTTTTACATGCTGCCATGCTGTGACGAGCACTTTATGATGCATAGCTCACTGGCTCTAATACCATTTGATCCTTTATAAATTAAGAGGCAAGAGGCTGCAGCCTATCATGTAACTCCATTACTGGGATTTGGATTAAGAGTGTCTTGCACATGTTATTGTCTTTCTTTTAGCTGCTACATGTTAGGTGCCTTGAGAATAGTTTTTGAAACCTTTTTTTCTACTCATCCTTGCACTGCCCATCTGGGCTCTCTGAAAGAATCTATTTGCCAGTGAGCTGCATGGGCCTGAGTATGGGGAAAAATTCAGCAATCATCAGAGAAAAAGAGTAAGTTTAGAAATATATTTTTTTCTATTTATTTCATTTCCATCTGCATTTCAAAACTGATCCCAACTACTAGAGTAAATGCTTCTGTTTGGATAATTATTTCTAGGTTCACCCTATAAAGATTTTAGCCGTTCTACTATGTCAGTGATAGTATTCCGAAAAGATCTGTTATAGTAAGAATAACATCAGGTACAGTAACAGTTAGGCTTTTTCCTTTCTTTTTTGAGGGTTGGTGTGTTTTTAAAGTTTGAATACAGCTTGCTTGCTCTTGCATTCTCCTTGGGTATGGAACTTCCTACTGCAGGGCACCGCTCCCACCCCAAGTCACACAGCCCCTGTACACCCAGCAGGTCAGCCACGTGGAATTTTATGGGAAGGAATAAAATTAATGGGGAGAAGATAAATGAGAGTTTAGACCTCTTCCTGCTGCTATACTGATACTTCTACTCCAGAGGGCCAGTGGAACTAGGCAGGGCTGTGCAGGGCCAGGCCAAATCCTATACCATGACAGAGAGAAGATACACTTCACTCTTATTGTCAGGAATATTGTCCGTGAAAGGTAGAATGTTTAAATCCAGCTACATTTCATTGCACTTGTGGGCATCTGGGCTTTCCTTATTGCATCAAACAGCTTGGAGCTGAGATGCAATTAGCAACTTTGATAGTGGGATGTTGTCTCTTAATATGTCTTCCATGGTGATTGATATTGTTACCTTTATTCTTCCAGACAATTATTTTCCCCCATCAAATCAAATCAATATAATCAGAGATGATATAACCACCCATCTGTGTACATTATAATACCTTTAAATCATCAGAGGCCAGCTCCAGGCAGCAGCACTGACAGGCACCAGTGTGGAGGTCTTGGCAGATTCACCAAGAAGTTTTGCTACATCACAAAACCCTGACTGAGGCACATGAGAGCTGAAGACAACCGTCATTAGGCATTCTGTCACCTGCACAGTGCAGCTTTCCAGGGGTAATGAAATTAGCATGTAACTGCTGCAAAGACAGCTTTCCTGGTTCGTTAAGACTTTTTCCCATCACAAGCCATGTGATGCTACCTGAATGCTACTAGAATGTGTAGCATTCACAAAATCAGCCATGTATTCTCAGTCAAACTGTTATCACAGGCAGAGATGGGCTAAGCATACTTATGCCCTGATCCACTTCATACACTCTCATGATCCCTGGCCTTCTTAAAAATCAGAGTTGCATCTTGAGATAAATCAAGGGAGTATCATGAGAAGTTTGTCCTGTCCTTATGCTTTTTTTAAACATTTGCTTTTGGCTACTGACTGGGACAGATAGTGGACTAGAATCATGGGTATGACCTAGTACAACCATTCTTTTAGTCTCTAATAAAAGAAGATAGCAGAGCAGACAGGGAATCCAGGAGGCACTGCTGTTTGAAGGAAAGGCATTCACATGCTCCAGTGATATGCAGCCATCCAAAACACTAAGGTAGATGAGTGGCAATAAACTCTGCAGATAAACAGATGGCTCCCAAGCTACAGAATGAGTTTACAACAGCAAATACTAATGGTCTTAAGCTATTTTATGAACTTCTTACAAAATGCCAGAGCAAGATGCCTGAGCTTCTTAAACATCAAAGCTATTTTTTAAAAGTTGATATATACGAGCCAAAATAAATTATTCATTTTTCAATTAAAATTTGCAGACCACAAAAACAGCATCCAAATTTTTTTCCTAATAATCTTTTCTGGCTAATGGATTTTGGGGCCAATTTTTTGGCAGATTTTTTCTGCCCTTCATATCTTTATATAGTCCAGTTATTGTTCTGCAACTCTTTTAGTGCAGTTGGAGAACAGCAGCTGAAGTCAGATTAAATCTGGCCTTCTGTGGCCCTATCCTCTGCCCTGGAGGACCCCTGCACTGCCAGCCATGCTGTTCTGTCCCTCTCTGTCGTCTTGCTGATGGCATTTGTGCAAGCAGAAGGTGAATATCTCCAGGAAACTTATTTGGCTGAAGACAAACCACTCCTTTCTTTCATTGGGCATGTTTTCAGTCAAATCAGCTCCTTCAAATTCTCCAGGTAGTGCGGAGACAAGGACGAAGACGTGCATGGTGAGGGACAGGGGAGACGGGCAGCCTCACTCTAGGTGAGTGTTAGCTGCTGAGCTCTGCTGCTAGCAACACAATGAGACATTCTGGTTCTGTAGGTCACTGGATGATGCGGTTTACAGGTTTAGCTGAGACCTTTAATTTGATCTGTAAGCTCTCAGAAAAGGCCACCCTGTAAAATGGATCAACCAGAAAACTGGGATGCTTTACATTCTTTCAGCAATTTGCCTGCTGTGAGAGGACATTAAAGAACTGCCTGGCCTGTATGTTGGGGCAGAGCGTTTCTCCTCCTTTTAATTCCTGGTCTTGCTCTTTCTACGGTTCCTATACAAGACTCTGCTTTCATTCCTTGCTAGTTTTTACGAACAGAAGCACATATTTATATCAAATAGGATTTCTCTCTCACACCTGCCTCTCCGTATGCTGATCATCAGTAATGATACCTCTAAAGCAAAACACTCTTGACTCACAATTCACTGGCAATCATTGCCTCCTAATATTCTCAGAATACGTAGAGACATCATATATAGAAATCTTAAAATATCCCTTCTGACATAATGAGGGGATATTTTAAGATTTGTTCTCTCACTATATCAGTACAAGGAGTAGTTATATCCTCAGTCCCCCCCAGCAGAGGAAAGGAAGGCTGTACAAAGCCACTGGACACACCTGCCAGAAGAAATGTCTCCCTCTGCACCATTAAATCTACTCTCAGAAGTGGAAACAGAATCAAACATCTTCTAGAATTTTTTTTTTAATGTTTTATTTCTGTGATGTACTTCACTGTGTTTACCATGGCTTAGATTATGCATAGAACAAGCACTCCTGCTGACTGCTTGATAAATCAGTTACTAAAGTTCACAACTACTGGACAAAGAGTTTTAGTAAAAAACTAAATTAAACCTAATAGGACCATCTGATTGCCAATCTTGTGATTAAAAATTTATATCACAGGTAATTCAAAACTGGATTTTTGAAAATGTGATAGAACAATGAAGAAATAAAATCTCCCTTGGAGATCGGGCACTCTTTTAAACACAGCTGCTTTCCAGAGTAAAATGTTTCACTGTCACGACCAGATCCAAAGGAAAAAAACACCCTGAAGACCATTTGTCCCTTCAGAAGGGTCTACAAGTAAATGTTGCTACAATCTCTACTGCTGCTGCCATCGGGGTTCAATCCTTTCTCTTTAAAAAACAGAGGGCACAGGATTGGTCCTTAAAAATAAACGTTTCTTCTGCCTTGTAAAGCACACTTCACTTAATAACAGATGTCAAGGTTACCAGCACAGGGGTGCTTTTGTGAACAGGATGGTCATTCACTGAGTCTATGTGAAGGGCTCACGATGCTCACCAGAAGCCAGGACTGTCTCACTGACCTCATAAAAGTGACACCAAGTCCATTGTCTGCTCTTTCGGTAAACTTTTCTTACATGTGGCTCCATATGACACTTGCTAGCACTTCTTTAAACAAGAAACTTGTTTAAGGTGTTCAAGGCCAGGCTGGACAGGGCTTTGAGCAACTTGGTCTGGTGGAAGGTGTCCCTGTCCGTGGCAGGGTGAGTGAAGCCATTTTATGATTCTGTAATTCTGTGAAATATTTAAGCATCACCTAATGCACACTCTGGCTCAAGCACTGCCTCCCAAATCAACAAGTTCACAGAAGACAGCTACATTCTCCATCCATCACCCAGCACAGATCAGAGTAGCCTCAGGCCAAGCACGCTAAGAGTACCTGAAAACACATGCAAATCTGTAGGGCTATATTTGTTCACTGAGATCTTGAAAGCAACTCTCCAGTGTCAGTGGAGTCCCAGATGGCCTTGTTTGAATTGTGCTGGTGCACTCTCTTTTGCAGGGTCCCAAAGGAGAGGTGCCGTGCAACGCTAGTGTGACTAGTGTGACTGAAAAAGGGTAAGCCACCTGCATGGCCTCCGCATCTCTTCACATAGCTGTGGCATGTAGCCCTTGTACACCAGGCTTTACATTCAGGCCTGCCCAAACTGGTATTAAGCTCTTCCAGTATCTCTCACACCAGTGAGGGCTGGTTCAAGGTCTGACATAAAGGCTCACCTCTTGTACTGTATCTAGGATGTCAGTATCAGTTAGTCCACAGAGCCTGGGTACTGATTCATCATTGCTTGACACAGAGCCCCTGCTTTAAAGTCCAAGCCTCAGTGCTGATTCTGGCACCTACATGCAGCAAACACACTGATTACAACCACTCACAAGACCTGGCTAAATAGGATCATTTTAAGTGTGAGAACAACATTAATTCCTTAAAGTCCACCATATGGAGTCAGCTCAACTTTACTTCCCCTGAAGAGGGTTTTCCATTGCCCAGCTTAGTCAAGCCTCCAACCAGATGCTTGCACAGTGATGGGGTGCAGCTCTGCTCATCCTTGCACTGCCATTGAGTTCTGGGCTTCGGGATGATACAGAAAGTGACTCCAAATACTCAAGTTTTTATAGCAGTTGTTGCTGAGTGCTAGAAGTTTTCAATAAAAATTTTAATATACTAGAATTCAAGTAAAAAAAGAGCAATTTACTTATAAAATACATATTTGCTGCACTGTGCCATGAACTTTGGTAGGAGTGTGTGTGCTGTGGTTTTGAAATGAAACTTAAAAGAGTGGGACTTGGGAACCAAACTACCTTAAACTCCACTGAAAACCCTTGCCTCAGTGCTTTGAAGAAAGAGCTTTTATTGCATAGTTGTATTTTACCTCAAAATTGTAGAATTTTAGGAGGTTGGGTGTCTGGCTGGAGACCTACCACAAATGAAACTGACCTCATCATAACCCTTAAAAATCCCAACAACCCAAAAGTCTATGTGCGAAACTGCCACAAATATTTTGGCAACATTTGCCAGTCTAAAAGTCAGCCTGTTAGGGCTGACCTAGCATGAAGACTGAGCTATAGGCCAAGTCGTAACTCTCCTTTTCCTTCCAAAATTGCAATTGCCTCAATTTTTTTTTTAAGCCACAACCCAGTGCCTGAAGTCCAGTAGTGAGTGAATGTTAACAAAGTCTCGACCTGCAGAGTGCTCATTTCCATGGGGACTACTAAAGGAGAAAAGATTTTCTACAAATCCCAGATCCTGTAAACTGAGAAGTTCATTAATTCAACATCTAGAGTGGGATGCAAAGGACCAGGAATGGAATCCAGAACCCCTTATTAGGGGTGAGATTCTGACTCCAGAGCCGGGTAGCAGAGGCTGGAGACAGCATGACTATAGGCAATTTTGAAAAGTTTTAGACGGGAATGAAAAATCCCATCCTTTAGCATCTTTGTAATTTCTTTGTCTATGGTACTGAATCCTCTCCTAAGCAAGGGTCTTGGTCTGTCTCCCAAAAACTAGAAGGAGTTTCTAATTTATCCCATAATCCCAGAAGGAACTGCAGTGGCATGTGTCCCCTTTTCTTTTGGAATTCCACAGAAAAAGGGAGAGATTCAAAATGCCGCAAGAAAAGAACAAATCAAGTGATTCTTTTTTTTCCCCTGCAGAGTGCCCTCAGCACCAGAATTTCAATTGCATGAGAAGAGACACATTTTTCTCCTCTCTCCTTACCCTAGAGAGAAGCTCTGCCACTGTATAGAAAGAAATATAGCAGAGAAGCTCTAAATATCCCATAAGTGATAACAGAATTGGTAGGACATTCACATGGGGCAATGAGTCACTTCTTTTAGCTCACTTCTCTTTGGTCTGGAGAGCCAGACTGACGCTGTTCTCCTTACATTACACCCTCATGACTGGTGCTGGAAAGATGATATCTCAGCAGGCAGGACTCTGGGAGAAGAGATTGCAATTTGAATCCAGAGGTGGATTCATCAGGGAAATCGATGCTTTCGCTTCGTCTGTTTTAGCACATGTATGATCTCATGTGGTTCATCTTTCAGCTTTCCACTGTGCCTTTCTTCAGCTAAGGGCTGCAGCTATCACTCTCCTGCACCATGTTCTCAGTTACTAAGATCATTACATGAGAGGTGAGGACGAGGTTCTGCTGTGTGTATTTGCTTCTGCAAGGACAGAAGTCATGGCAACTAGAGGCTGCAGTTAGGCAATGCTTAACTTTGATGAATGGCTAACATTGTACAGTCTGGACACAGTGAAAGTTTCCTTTGGAAGGTAGACACCTCCTAATTAGCCACTGTGTATGAATTATCATGATAACAGATTTGAATACAGACATACAAATTTGCTTTACATCCTCTTTTAAGAACATAAAGTCGTGTTTTAGATCCAGCCCTGCACAACTAGAAGCAAGAAAACTTTCTGCAGAACTACCATTAATTTCATGTGCTTGGTGCTTGTTTTTTACAACAGAGTGCTTTATTTCTTTGATATCTTTGAAGGTGTTTCCTGATGTTTTTACTTCTGAGTTTTTGTAATCTCTACTATTAAATGCTATTTAATGAAAGGATTGAAATTTGAGGAAACTTTACCTAGGAATATTTTCACTGTTATCTTTAAACTGATATCACAGCCTCATAAGTATAAAAAAGTACTTAAAACTTTACTTCTTTTTTCAACAAACTCTACATAGGATATAATCTGAAGCACAGATAACAGAAAATTTAAGTAAAGGCCAGGAGTTAACACCTCATTCAATAAAATCTCTGAAATTCTTGGAATTTATTGAAGAGAAGTTTACTTTTCACCGTAATTACGTGAAAGACCAGAATAAAACTGAGTTAAATGAGGCAAATATATAAATAAGAGAGCCTAGAGTTTGTGGTAACTTTAGTTACTATCTTAATTATATATTTCCTTCAAATGTTCTTTTTTCCCTCCCTGGGACAGATGGAATAAATTAATCTTAAATGCAGCATAAAATCTATTCCAGACCCTCTCATATGCCAGTGCTTAAACATAACTAACTAGAATAATAAAAGTCAGAGATGGAAAAGATCTATTAGCTGACCACCTAAAATTTTACACACAGAAATGTATCAATTTAACTAAACCTATTTCTAAATATTTAAGGAGGTTTGGTTACATCTTAAATCAGTTCAGCAGTGGCTAGGGTCAATTTATTTCACTTTGAAATCAGATTTAAAAGCAAACGGAAGTGACCTGCTTTTAGGCACATTTGCAGTACCTAAATAAATGCATGTGTGCAGACTAAGAATCAGCAAGACAGCAAGATCTGTCCTTCCCTGGTAACACAGAGTGCTGGTATCTCCTTCGCGAACTCAGGGTACTCCATGGCCACTGCATTCGATGAAGAGTAAATGCTTACCCAAACCAGAGGCCTAGATAGATAGATAGATAGATAGATAGATAGATAGATAGATAGATAGATAGATAAAGACAGACAGACTGAAGACAAAGAGACAGACTAAGTTGTTATTTCAGTTTTGCCTCTCTCTAGCCTTGGATGAATCTCTTAATGACACATTGCTTCTAAAAACAAGTTAATGTCTCTTACCTGAATATGATGATTCAAGCACTAGCAAGTTGAGAACCAGCTCATGACATGGTTACTTTCACAGTTAGGCACAACATTTTGGTCCAAGTCCTAGAAGAAATCCTGTGCATTCAGTTTTGGGAGGAAATTGGTCTGGTTAGCAGCTTCCCAGTCATGAAGGGTAGAAGAGTTCGTTTCTGCACATTCTGAACTACTATGTAGGTACCTGTCCAGGGCAGTTCTGTATGAGCACTTGCTGTAGCATTTTCATAAAATTGTAGAATCACAGACTGGATTGGGCTGGAAGGGACATTAAAGCTCCTCCATGTCCAACCCCCTGCCATGGGCAGGGACCTCCGCCACCAGACCAGGTTGCTCAAAGCCCCGTCCAGCCTGGCCTTGAACACTGCCAGGGATGGGGCAGCCACAGCTTCTCTGGACAGCCTGTGCCAGGGCCTCATCACCTTCACAACAAATAATTTATTCCTAATATCTAATCTAAATGTCTTCTCTTTCATTTAAAGCCATTCCCTTTATCCTATACCTATATGCCCTTGTAAAAAGCCCCTTTTCAGATTTCCTGTAGCCCCTTTAGGTACTGAAAGCTGCTCTAAGGTCTCCCCTGAGCATTCTCTTCTCCAGGCTAAACAAACCCAACCCTCTCGTTTTGTCCAAACTAGCTTTTACTAACTTGCAGGGGGAAGGGAAGGCAGAAGAGGGATCATAATTAAAGGGGCTTAATTCCATACCTAAATGTATTTAGGTATGGACTTTATATTTATGGGAATGTTGATGTGAAATCGTCCACATAAACTGGAAAATCATTTCTCTGCTTTCAAAATGGCATGCATGTAAACCTAGCCAGATTTTTAAAATGGAATAGATGCCAACTTGCCTATACAATGAGTCTTTTCTAATTCTTGATGAATAGTGGAGGCTGAAAGTTTGTTCTAAAGACGACTGGAGGCAAACAGTGTGCTGACCTGCTGTAATGCCAAGAGGGCCATGGGAGTGTGCATAAGCCCAGTATCTCTCCATGACAGAGCACCAGGAATTCACCAGTTAAAACTGCTGAATATGATAAGTATTTCTGGGTTTGGTGCCTACTTAGTCCTACTAACAACACCTTGACAGCTCTTCCCACAGTGTTCTTTCCTTTGATTTTACAATAGTCCTACCCTAGTCCTATTTTAGAGAATCAGGACCATATACTTGTAAAGACAGTGGCGTCATGGGCTACTTCCACCCCGTTAAGCAATGCTAGATGTTACTATTAGTTTATGCTGCTATATACAGCTTGATGGAGCACTGGCAAGCTTGAAAAGATCTTGAACTGGAGGATATGAATGCCATGCAATGTATACGTAGCTAAAAAAGTTACTGATGGCAAACTAAACCAGTTTAGCAATTTTTATGCAATGTAAGATTGTCTTGTGCAGTGTATTTTTATTTTATGGTCTATCTTATGTCTCAAATGTTGAGGTTTTCATTATTTTTCTTCTTTCTTGTAACACAAATAATAAAAGGTAGAAGAAAATATATTTTTTTTAAACCACAACTTTTTCTTTCTTTACTTCTGATCGCTTCCTGCAAGTGGCCATCTCCTGCAACTGTCAGAGATTTGGTAGTTAGAGATTTTTGAAGAGAAAATTCCAATTCATCAAAGCTGACATTTGCTGGAAAACATTAATGGGAGAGGTTCCCCTGTTCTGAGGTAGGCTATTACTGTAACTGTCCCACAATACCCAGATTGTGATACCACCACCTCCGAACAGCAAGTTTTGTGCTTGAACCTGATTCAGAAGCAATGGAGAGATGGTCTCCCTGCTTGGAGGCACAAGCTAAGAAATCAGTTCTGCTCCTCCTCTTGTCATCTGCTACAGCCTGAACGACCAAGTGGGTTCAGGAAAGACTGATTTTTGGTTTTGGCTGTGTGAGGTCTTGGTTCACACCTACATGGGTGAATAGCTGTGTTTATGTAAGAGACAGAGAAACAGAGAGGTTTGTTGTAGAGGTGTTCATCTCCAAATACAAAATCGGGAGGCATGTGTGACATGCACAGAACACAGGAGGTCACCTACACCTTTTCCCTGCACTCTCACATTACTGAATATGATGGCCCCACTACCAGCAGGCTTTCCTGTATCAGCATTTCTTCGCAGGCAGCAATCAAAATGCTTCTTTTGCATCACATCATCTTTTGTCATCATTACAGACATTCTCATGGGCTTGGAAATCCATCCCCTGCCCACTTCTGTGTGTAATTTCAAATTGATTGTATCCGATGTAATGAGCAAATGCCAGGCAGTGCTGGGGGAGACTGCAGAAAGCTCAGCACAGCAAAAGACTTCAAATAAAAGGAAGCAACAGCGGATACTCCAAAACCAGAGGGATATCGAGTGCATCTATCCAACAGGCTCTGCTAACTTTCGCTGGATACGGGGCTCTGCACCTTTTAGTCCTTCTTCCAACTGGAAAAACAAAAGTGATAGAATGAGGGTGCTGTAGTGGTTTCTAATATAGGAGCACGTAAACGCGGTGGCCTGCCGACAGCCTTGGGTGCACGGTTTTCTCTGCAGGACGGGGCTCTTTTGAAGGGGCCGGCGGAGGCAGGCGGTATCCCCCCCACACTCCGACCGGGCTCCCCTGCGGCAGGAGGGCGGAGGGAGCTGGAAGCGGGGCTCGGTGACCACCGCAGCACAGGAGGGAGAGGCCGACCCGGCGGAGCGGCTCCGACCCCCGGGACAGACGGGGCGGGTCGGACGGCGGCGGCCGCTGCCTCTCTCACACGGCGGAGCGGCGGCGGCGGCAGGGGTAGGTTGTGGCAGGCGCCGCTCCCCGCGGGAGGGCGGCCGTGGAGCCGCCGCCATGGAGAAGCAGCCCGGCGGCGAGGACGACTGCGTGGACTCGGGGGCCGAGACGGGCGGGTAAGTGTGCCAGTGGCAGGGGAGGGCTGCGGGGCTTGTACGTTCCCCCCGGCAGGGCCGGGGCGGCGAGGCGCTGGAGAGCTCCCCGCCGGGCCGCAGAGCTGCACTTGTTGCCGGCGGCCGCCGACGAGCACGTCCCGGCAGCAGCGGGACCGTAGCTAGGGCTGCAGGGCAGAGCCCTCCTCCGACATCCCGACTGCACTCTGGGGAGTGCCCCTGCCACCGGGCATCGCCGTGCTCGGGATCCCCCTGGGAATTCACCTTCTTCTCTTGTCTCCCTCCTAATAAGTGACCTCAGTCTCCCCTCTGCCAGCTAAAAGCCATTCCCTCTTGTCCTGTCACTACACACCTTTGTAAAAAGTCCCTCTTCATCTTGTTTTCCACCTGCGATACATGGGGAGAAAGATACTAGGAGATCATGGCCACGGGCTTTTAAGTTTGAGCTCCAGAGCACGTTGTGCTGCCTCAGCGGTGGGGCCCAGAGCTGCGCTTTAGGGGCTGTAGACACATTGGTGGGGGCTGGGTGCCACACCATCCCTGTGTCCGAGGAAAACTTGTGTTGAGGATAGTCTGGAAGCATGCCCAGCTACCCATGCTGTCCTTGTGTCAGTGACACCTGGACAACACCAGGCAGAAAGTTGACTGCTCAAAGGGACCATCAAAGATCCACCTATGAAAGCAGGGTGGACTTACAGCAACCTGAAACTGAGTTGGTATTGTCATGATACTCATCATACTGACCTATGAAGTGCTGTGAACTTTGTTGGTAGTTAAGTGCCATATTGGAGTCAAGGAGAATGACTTTTTGTCTCTGACTTTGTGACCCTGATGGTAGAGGTGCACAATGTTTGTTAGTTGGATGACTTCTCCCATGACCATATTGCTGCAAGGATGATCCATGTGATCCCCCTTTCTGTTCCCACCTTCAGTCCATCTCTGTGAGGAGAGAGGTATGTGCTTTCCATCCTATTGTACAGACTGCTGTGCCATTTTGTTGGGAACAACACTGAGACTTTTCTCCTCCTCTGGCTCCAGAAGGATAAAAGGTTGCCCACTCCTGCTAACACTGTTCTCTCCTAGGTCTTTATTCTCCCTGCTTCTGGCTTTCCTCATTGTTTTTCTCCCAGGTCCTTGTCTGGTTTATCTCCTTTGGTCTTTAGTCCAACCGTTGCAAAACTGTAAAGCTTCCTTGCAAAGTGATGTCAGGTGCACAGCACCAGAACTGAAGTGGCAATATTACAATTATTTTTAAAGGTGGAAATGGAACATGGTGATCTTTTTCATACTTCCAGCTATTAAATCAAATTGATTTTTTTTTTTAATAGCTTCTGTGGTCTGACAAGGTTTTTTCTGTCACCTTGTGCTAATGGTCAAAGTTTAAAAGTATTCATGGTTGGTTCAAAGCTCAAAAAAGTCCTTAATGGATCAAGTCACTCTTAATTTGCTGTGTTTATCTGGAGTAGAAAAATACTGGGTTTCCATGGGAAGGGCACATGGAAGGATTTGACCCAGCTGGTGACATTATCCGTTAGACCACAGTGACCAGCATGACAGCTGCTTGTGCCTGATGGTGGTGAGGTGCTAAAGCTGATGATTTTATGAAGCATCCCTGCCCCAGGCCTGGCTGGAAAGTGTAGGTTAGCGGAAGAGTCTGTCTGAGGAAATTGAACAATGACATACGGCAACTAATAACTGCAGTGCTTTGCACCGAAGTTTATTTTGAAAAGCAATGAGTCTCTGTATTTCAATTATTGTTTTTAGCTCTGTTTAGCAGCTATTTTAGTCTGATAAACATGTTGCATATGTCTCTTTCACAATGTTTATATTTCAGCTTTCTCACCAAACCAACTGTTAGCAACACTTGCTTTTCCCTCTTGCCAGAGCTGCTTTCTGCTTTCTCTCAGCCCCATCATAGCTATTGTGAATTGAGCTGGGGTTTTTTCTCTAATTACTCAACAGTAACAAAAAAAAAACCACCAATATTAAAACAAAAATTAAGAACTATTTTGAAATTCAGCCATCATCCTCTTAAAGTAAGAGTAAATACAACTATCAGAGTAATTCAGTAACAGCTTTACATTAAGTGGTCCCTTTCTGTCACTGAGGGAACAATAGAGGATAGTGACTGTAGTAAATCCAGGCACTGCAAGCTCTTGTCATCTTGATGACTGTATGTAATGATGTGTGAGCTCTTCTACAGAGCTTGTACTGCTGAAGCTGCTTATAGCAACTAACCAATTGAATAACTCAAGTACTCTATAGGGCATATGTTCCTTAAGGCTTTGTTGCAGCTTCCAGTTGCAAAAGCAGGCAAAACTCAGTGCTACAGGCAAGATCAGTTACAGTTTGATACCTTCATTTTCCTAATCTGTTGAAAAATATGTTCCTCTCACTGCATTTGCCATTGTAAATGTGGCTGGCAATGAAGCTGCTGAACAAACATAGTGTATTTTGAACTCCTGAATCCAGTAAGGATGGATTGAGCTGGTATTGTCAACACTTATATAAAGGGAGTAAAACATATAAGCCAGTTAGTGTATGTTGGCTATTTATTAATGATATTTAAAAGAGTTTGACCATCCTTGACTTGAGGGATGTTGCCTGTACAAATTTTCTCTTCTTGGGAAATGTACTTTTGGGCTTTTTAATATAAACACCTCATTTCATAGAATCATAGAATAGTTAGGGTTGGAAAGGGCCTTAAGATCATCAAGTTCCAACCCCCCTGCCATGGGCAGGGACACCTCACACTAAACCATCTCACCCAAGGCCTCGTCCAACCTGGCCTTGGACACTGCCGGGGATGGAGCACTCACAACCTCCCTGGACAGCCCATTCCAGTGCCTCACCAGCCTAACAGGAAGCCTGCTATTGAAGCCTTTTAGCCCAGAAGTATGGGAGACAGAAAGCTTTCTCTGGTAATAATTTTAATAGTGGATTTGTACTATCAAACATGATGGTTTAAGAAAAAGGAACGGTCTTTATTTGGTCTTCAGTTAGAAAGCAAACAGGGAAAAACAAGTAGAAAAAGAAATTGGGCAACAAACATTGTCCTGGGTTCAGCAGTAGCAGTCATTTTTCTCTTTCTTGGTAGCTGGTGCAGTGCTGTATTTTGACTTTCGGCCTGGGAACAGAGCTGAAAACAATGAAGTTTTGGTTTGGCCAAGGACTTTGTGAGCCTCATGCTCTGCCAGGGAGGAGGGGAAGCCGGGAGGAAGCAGAGACAGGACACCTGACCTAAACTGACCAAAGAAGTATTCAATACCACAGCACGTCATGCCCTGGATGTAACTGGGAGTAACCCGGAAGGGCGAGGACTGCGGGGTTGGAGGAGGTATTGGTTAGTGCTTGGTTGGGCTGGGGGGACAAGTTATCAGTCGGCTGGTGCTGAGGTGTTGTATTCTCTTCCCTCGTTATTTCCTTTATCATTGTTATCATTGGTGGTAGCAGTAGTGATATGTGTTATACCTTAGTTACTAAACTGTTCTTATCTCAATCTGTGGGAGTTGCATTCCTTTTGATTCTCCTCTTCGTCCCTCCGGGAGTACGGAGAGGGCAAGAAGGGGGGGAGTGAGTGAACAAGCTGTCTGGCTGGGTTTAAACCAAGACAAACATATACATTAAAAGAGCTGCAGATAAACTGCAAAAAAAAACCCAACCAAACAAGAAAAAAAACAAAACCTAGGAAAAAATAATACTAAATTACTTAAAATGGGTGGTAAAAATGTTCGATTTTAAATTTTCGTGTTTTTACAATCCATGCAAATGCTGTTACTTCACTGTCCTTACTCTGAATAGAAGAATAAAGGTTTGGGAGACTGAAATACTCAAAATGACTAACTAAGACCATTTTAGACATTGTTAGGTGTGTAATTTTGAATGGCAATGAGACAGACTTCTGCTACCACTGATGTCAAGGGCAAAGCATCAGCTGAATTAGTTGCGTTCAGGACCAGTATTCTGAGTGGGGGTAGCAAATGTGGAAAATAGGTAGTTTCTTGGACGTAAAGTCTTAACTTTTTTATTCCTAAACTTCTGTTTGGTCATGTTAGCTGTGTTCAAGGATTACTTCTATAGCAATGATCTCTCCTATTTGTCAAGCATATAGGCCTTGACTGAGCATAACACCTCACTGAGCTGGCATTATGAAGGTTTCAGTACATCTGAGTAGTTGAATGGTTTATTGGGGTCAGAGGTTGCTTTCATGTCACATGTTTCTAGCTCAAAGTCATAAGTGGTTTCAGCACTTTTGACTTTGTCAGCTGTATGGTAGTCCTTCAACATGGCATGTTAGTCTCTTGTCACCTGTCTTCTCATCCACCTATGAGAAACTCAAGAATACAAATCACTGCTGCTGAAACCTATTTTAAGGCCAATTTTTACCTTGAGGTTTCTTTTTTTTTTTTCTTCCACCACCTATGAGAAACTCAAGAATACAAATCACTGCTGCTGAAACCTATTTTAAGGCCTATTTTTACCTTGGGGTTTCTTTTTTTTTTTTTCCCTGAGACTTTCACTTCCTATATATCCGTCATTCCAGATGTGTAAAGGCAGACAACTTGTCTCTAACTTGATATTCAAATAGTATGAAGTCAAGCTATTTGTCACAAATTGGTATTGAGGCACCATTTCTAACCAGATTTACTTGGTGAAGCTGTTTGGTTGAACCTTGGGGCAGGCAGATCTGATAGCACTGGGGCCAGCCTCTGAAACTGAGGTTGAAACAGACTTTGAATCACATTCTGGTGGCCAGGGGATCAGTGCTGACACCTATGATGGCTAGGCCCCAGCAGGCAGTGAGGTTCACCTCAGCTAACTGTGGCTTTGTGAAGGTTTGGTATAAATGAGGCTTCTTCTGTTGTTAGTTAAGAGCATGAGGACCTTGGGAGGGTGACTTACCCCTTAGCTTTGGATGGGTAGGCACATGCCACCTGAGTCCTGATGCATCCCTTTGGATGTGGAGCACACAGGCAGGTAGGTTTGCTTACTTAAGCATAGTGTGGTCCTGCTTCATCAGATGCTTTTTGAAGGACAAACAAACTTTCATCCTTATATGATGAGGATGATATCTCATTTGGGGCCTGAAACAGTACTGTTGGTAATAAGCTGCCAAGTGTGATATTGCTGAGTGATGGGAATCCATCATCTGACTTCATTGCTCTACTAGAAATCCATAGAAAGGCATTTTGAGACAAGCTTCTCTGAGTTATTCCATTGCAGGTGTCTTCATTACACAAGTAGAAGTATGATGAAGGTAATGGATTTGTGTTGGATTGATATTAGTGACGCAGATTGTAATCTGAACCACAGGAATTTGGTGAGAAGAAACCCAAGACAGAGCTACAAAACTAAATCTTCTGACTCAGACACTGTAGTTTAACTGCTGTAAAATCCTCTCATGTGCCCCATGGAGTGCTTTTTGGAGGAGGGAGGGCAAGGAAGCTGTTAAATACAGTTTTCCATATGAAACAGTGAAATCTTAACTTTAGGCAGAGAAGGCATGGGAAATATGAATCCAGCAAGTGCCATTCCATCAGTCCTACGCAAGAAAGGGATGCAGACAGCAGAAGAGCTAGAAAACTTTCAACGATTTCATCTGGGAGGATTAAGGAGTCCTGGCAATGGAGACTTGCATATTGTGGCGTAGTATTTTGCTAGAATAACTTGAGAGATCTGTGTCTGCTTTATATGGTAGACTGCTTTGTGGAGATGCTCCCTGGCTCAGAAACCTTAGTTACAGCATGTCACTGTGTGAAACAGCATGAATGTGTCCCTGAGCACATGGACAGCGTTGTCCATATTATTGAATGGTTAGAAAGGTTGATGGAATCAGTTTGGATGGGACCATCTAGCTATCTCCCATGTGATTCTTGGGTGTGTTTTACTGTGGGCCAGGTACTTGTTTTACCACATTACCACGGCTCAGGGACCACTCCCAGCAGACCACTGGGAATGTTTTGGAAGGCAAGAGTTTTTAATGGTACAGGTGCAGGCTGTTTCATGGCAGTTGGCTTCAGTCCCAGACAGTTCTCCTGAGTGTGTTTGTTTATTACCATAGATGTCACTGCTGCAGCTATGTTAACATGATGCTGTGCCGTGGTTGATCAGCATACCAGGGTAACCCAAGCGCAGTGGAACACTGGTGTAGCTACCTTGCTTGTGTGATTCAGAGATGTGACACAGCCCTGCTTCTTTCCTGAAGAAACAGGTTTATTGTGGTTTCTCATATGCACCATACTCAGTAACTGCAAGTTGCACTAGCAGCTGCTTAATGGTATTCACTGGGCTATTTCTCCTGCTTTGGTATTTTGAGGCTCTGTATTTGTAATCAACATTGAGTAGTGTGTCATGGTCTCAGAGGACTGCTCAGAATCTTTTGTGCTCCTGATGGTCTTACCATCTCTGATAATACACAGTCCTGATTCTTCAACAGTGCTAACGGGAATCGAGGTCCCACATTTATCTCAAGCTTCTACATTCCTACTTTAATGTCTCTTGACAACTTCACAGCTCCTCTTTGCTGGTGGCTGTCCATTCAGCACAAATTCTTTGCAGACTGGTTTGTCTTTTGACTGAAGGATGAGCCCTCCTTTTCAGTACCTCCCACTGCTTCAATACCCTTTTTGATCATTTTTTTCCTCATTGTGTGCCTATAAAGGGAACAGGCCTCCATTTTTCAGTTTCTGTCCTGAATATCTATTTCCTTTTAACTCTAATGTAACATCTACCAGAGGAAATAGCTTGCTGCAAGACCATTGGCCTGTCCATAATTGGTCTGGAACCCCTGAGCTCCAGTATGGCCCCAGTCTGCCACTATTAAAGCCCATGAGTATTAAACTCTTCAGTTATCCTGATGGGAAAATCCTCTTCCAAGGGAACTGACAGAAGCAGATACTCAGGATGTTTAAAACAGGGATGGAAAGAATGGGAAGGAACAAAACTGCTTGATAGTCAGAGAGTCGGTGTGACTCAGGAGATGTTTATTTTGGTACTTAATTTTTCCAATGCATGATCTCTTCCAAAGGAATGTTTGCTGTGTATTCTGGTCTAAAAAGCATAAAAGGATTACAGAAACTTCAGAATTCAGTATTCTAAATAACTGATTGTAAAGGGGAAAAAATTTTTTTTGTAAGCCAATTGCCAGTGCATGACATGGATCTGACTGGTTTGTGCTGATGTTTTGAAAATATTAAGGATTTTACCAACACTGTTATTTTTGTTCTTAAGGGCTAGATTCAAAACAAATTCTAAGAAAGAAAGGAGTCAAAGGGAGGAAAAAGGTGATTCAGGTTGGCCCTAAGAGCACATTGAGGGACTCAGATTAATTCCATTTGGTTTTAGGCACTGGGAATGTGTTTTCTGCAGGCTTCAACTCTAGAGAACAGCTAGGGAGAGACACACTTCATACCTCTCTTTTTTATTGACTGTAGAGGGAGCTGAGGGAGGGTACATTCCTCACTTTGGCATCTGAGGTTTACATGAGCCTTTGAGCTTAATTATCCTTTTTCTTTTTTTTTTAATTCTGTGTATGTTGGTTATACAACAAACATGAATTAAATATTACCTTGAACCTTATTAGAATTACATGAAAACCCCAATATGATTCTCAAGCCTATTAAAATGTGTCTGTGCAATTAGTCTCCAAGCACACTGTTGTCACCTCCTTTCTCGCTCCCAATCTATTTATTTTTCCTATTGTCTCATTTTTCATGTTCTGCCTGTACATAGACTGCCACTTCCTTGTTTCAGGACTCATTAATTCTCCATGTCCTGTGTGCCTGCAGCACTTTGGGATAATAAAATAAGAGTGTGAAGTAATAGAACGCTGCTTCTACTTGCAGTAAGCAAAAGGCAAAATGTTGTCTTGCTTCTACCTAAAATCCAAGCAGTGCAGATTCATATTGAATTAGCCACCAGCTTGCTGAGCACAGCTACACTGAAGGACAGCCCCGGGCTGTTTTCAAACAGAAGTGCAGAATAAATGAATCCTTTATTGGGATGCTTGGAGGCAGCTGGATGTATATTGCTTGCCGATGGGTTTCCGAACAGTGACACATTACACAGTTTTTGCACCCTTCCAAATATACATGTTGCCAAATGATACTAATGGGACTTGGTGCGCAAATACTGTGCAGCTTTATGGCCTGCACAGCACTACTTAGCCAGTCCCTGGGATCACTTCTCCTTGGTCTCTGCTCAGAGCCAGACCGGCAGTATGTACATGGCCCAGCAGTAGCAAGAAGATCTCCTCTGCTCATGTCATTACTGCTCAAGGGTCCTGGGGGAGGTGGGTTGAGGAATAGCTTTTTGTTCATGGAGGAGGTGCTACTTAGCAGGTATATATGGTGAATGAGAGGGGCTACTAATGACCTAATTCTGTGGTCTCTGCCATGTGTGTTGAAGATGTTTCCTTGCTCCCTGGCATTATTGAAGTGGCTGGCGGTGCAGGATTTAGTAGAGAGTGAGAGAGACCTATAAGCCCCCATCAGCAAGCCTCTCCCCAGCATTACAGACCTTTCTCAAAAACTACAATAGCCTCATGGTACTTGATGTTATTGGAGGATTTTCTTTCACAAGTACTGTGAGAAATTCAGATTGTGTGATCTTTCACTGGTCCAGCATGATCATGCTTCATGGTCTTTCTCATCTAAATCAACAGTCTTAGCATCTGATCTGCAGAATACTGACTGCTAAGCACAGGGCTGCACAGGGCTATCAAGTATTTGGATGAGTATAATTGCTTTGTTTCTTCTGCAGAGATATGTCCATACTAAAATTGAAAGCTGCCATTATAGTTATGGGGGGTTGATGTCTGTTATTTTCTTAGATGTCTGAGACCCTAGAGTATGAAGGTGTCCTGAAAATATGCTTAGATGGTATCTATTTCCAGGCAACTATATTGGGAGTTAAGGCTCACGTTTTTTAATTTAAAGCAATATTGCAAACTTGATGCAAATATGCATATAAAACAAAGTTCAAATTCAAGAACTGTGTTACAGCTCCCCAGACAGTTTGCCTGTTGTTTAGGGCACTGCAGGGCATACGTGCAGGATGTTAATTGTGGCAGAGAGCTCTTGTGAGTGGGGTCTAACTTAGGGACCCAGTGAATGGGCAAGTGGAGTCTGTATGACTGTGATCTCCAAAACCACACACTCTGAACTCATAGGTAGGGCCTTAAAGTGGAAATGAATAATTTTCTAAATATTCAGTGATGGCATATTTGTTTTACCTTAGCATTTCTGAAGCTTTAGGGCATAAATGTACCGTGTTTTAATCAGCTCAGAAAGGGGTTTTCAGGAGTTTGGGCTTATATGCAGAAACAAAATTTCATTGCACAAAATACTTAACTGCTCTGATTTTCTCACAGGTAATCCAGTGTGCACTGAAGTTGAACCAGTGGGTGTATGGTTTTATTGATAGATGTCTTGAAGAGGAAAAGGGTTTCCTAAAACAAAAAGCTTTGTCATCTGAATGATTATAATTTGGTACTCGTTTTGTGTCTTCCCTGCCAGTTGTGACCAAAGAACAATAAAAATTCTGCTCTTCAAGTAGAGTTCTCTTTAAAAAAGAAAAAAATCTGCAAAGCAGCATTTAGAGGACATAAGGAAGAGGAGCAGGGTCAAAACCTAGTAGACTTCTGCTCCCAGCCTGTGCCTGAAGCAGCCTATTTTTAACTTATAGAGTGCCTTCTGAGCTTTAATTTTTATGCCTAAAGTTAGATAGCGTGAATAGCCGTCAGACAAAACCTCAGCTGCCTTACTCTATGTAGGTGTTTTCAAAATCTGTGAGATGCCAGTTTTTCTGAGGCATGTTCAAAACCTGTTCCAGTTATTATCTTAGCACCAAAATAATGCTAAATGTCTGTTAAGCTATTTTAATATGCCATGGAACTTAGATTTGGTACATTTTTCATGATCTCTTTTAGATCTAATATGGTCTAACCAAAATCTTTGTCTTGCAGGTCTGAGTACAGCCGTATGTCTTCTACCAGCAGTAAGTATAACTTCGATATTTTTTAAATGGATTCTCATATTTTCTTTTACTCTGGTTGCTAATTTTTATTAATATCAACCTAGTGTTATGACGGAGTTCACTTTGACACATTTAAGCCCCAATTTCTTCTCTTTTTTGGTCTGTGTCTAGAAACAATATAGAAAATTAAACTGATTTGATATTGATGATCATAATATGAGCCATGTGTAAAGTCATAAATAATGGAGCTCACATGAATGCAAGAAAAATGAGAACAAAATCTATAGACACTGTGTGGCCAGTGCGACTGGGTCTTCCAGCCAATTGAATTTGCAGTGATGGATGTCACTAGAGCTGGGGGATGCAGGAATAATTGAATGCTTATTGTAAGCTGGCGCCGAGGAAGGACTTCAGAGTAAAATATATGAAGCATTCTTTGATTTAAAAGATTATAGATGCTCTAGTAAGCATCACAGTCTTTTGAGACATTTACAACATCCAGCTGAATTTCAGGTTATCTGACTGATAAAAGTTGAATCCTGGTGTCTGGATTATCCTTTCTTTTTCAGCAACACAAAATCACATTATTTTAAGGAATAAGGAGCATTTCTTCAGTCCTCTCTCTGTCCACTCCAACCATTTTCTGAGCTGTAGGACATACTGTGTCCACAGCACTTTAAAATATAATAATGCTTATTCAGGCACAGCTACTAGTATCTCTTTCTTGTCAAAGTGCAAGGTGATGCCTGTCTCTCTGATTCACACATAGACATGATCTTCACAAAACTTTACAGGTGACAAATTGTGTTTTATAATCTGGATCTTTAAGGACCATGAAAATCAGAGGGGAAGAAAGCTGCCAGTTTTTTCTCATTCACACATTCTGGCTGAAGTGTGGAGAGGGTTATTTTCCATCTTCCATGGTCTTCGGTGGAGGGCTTTTATTGATTTCAACAAGAGCTGGATCAGAGAATGTTCATAATGTCTGGCTCCTGAGATGATGTGACTAGCAGGGAGCTCTCTGTCTTTCCTCCATCTGCTCAATTTGTGCATGTGTGTCTGAGAAAGAGAGAATTTAGTGCAGCTTTTTCCTAAATTCTGTTGTTTAAATAGATTTCTGGATTCCTGCTGCCAGATGTAATTTTTTTTAATGATTGGGAGGCAGTTGTGATTGTAAAAGCATATTGGATTTGACTGGTTACACCAGATGTATGCCCTGCCACCCCCACAGCTCACACTTTTGGGTGATGGCTCCGGGAATATGCTGCCAGCTTCCTTCTCTTTCTGGGTGGTGACTTCCAGTTGTTTGCCTCATAGAAGTGCTTATTTGGCAGAGAAGTACAGAAGACAAGGTGTGAGGTATTTCTCATCTAAAACTTTGGGTTTAATCCCTTGCCAGCTTTGCATGACTGCTGCACATTTTACAAATAAAGGTGACGTTTAAAGGTAACATAAATTACAGTTGTAAGTCTTGTTTTTATTAAACAAGCTGTTTGTAAGGATTGTTTTTGGATGTGTGGCAGCTACAGTGTGTCATGTTAACTGTGGTCACCTCAGTGTCTTGCTGGCCGTGGCTGTCCAGAATATGTGGGAATTACAGTTGTATTTCAACACAGTAATTTGTCAGTACAAGGAGGTATTATCATTCCAGCAAAGACACAAAAGTTCAAGAGATGGGACAGTCTCCTTCTTTCTCTTTTCTGCTTCCAAGGCAAATTATACTGATACAGCTTCACAAGTAGCAGTGTTTAATTTAGCATTTTGTGGGGTTTGTGTGGTAGGTCTGGTCAGACAGTGCAGGAGTAACAGAAGCAGCTACATAAGAGTATTTCAGTAAAATAAAAATGCTTTCATGTTACAGGCTGGCAGTCATGGGGTGTGTGATGCATTTGAAGAAAAGAGTACTGGGGAAGAGCTATTAGGAAAAAAAGGTGATTTGGCCATTTTTATTTCTTCGGGGAAAAGATTCAGTAAGTGGTATCATTCGTAGCAAGAAAAGCAGCCTAATCAATGACACTGTTAGGCCCTAACATAATACAAAGTAAGCTGTTGTAAATTAAAAGGCAAAGAATTTCCATTCCCTACATTGCCTACAGCTGCTTCAGCAGAAGCTCCTGTTCTTAATGAAGTGAAGTTTACCTGAACCAGAAGAATTACAGGCCTGTTTGATTTTACCGGAGTCTTAGTTGGTCATACCAGTGAAGCTCCAATTTCAGTGTTTAATAAATGAATAATCTTCTAAATTGTCCACTGGACAGCAAGTTTCCAGACATGCCAAGGATAAGAAAGATTTAGCAGGTGAATTAACTACAGCTGCCTCTATCATGTGCTGTGATGACAGTAGCTGAACAAACTGCAGGACTTAGCACCAATGCAAAAGTATACAGGAACCCTAGACCCCCCCAAGTCAGAAGTAAAATCTCATCAGCTGCTAGATGCCAATGGAAGGATCATTCTGTTACATGTGTTATTTCTAGTACTTTTTTCCCCTTATGCATATGGCAGCAGTTATCATTGGCAGGGTATCACTTCAGCAGTTCAAAGCCCTGCCTGGAGGGTTGGTTGGACCTTGGGTCTTATTCAGCATCCCAGTTCTTTTCTTTGCCCTTTTGTCCCAGCTTTGGGTAACCCAAAAAAGCTTTTTACTGGAAACATCCATCCAACATTTGTGGTTTTGTGCAGTGAGTACTTTGGGAAAGAGTACTCAAGTGTGCAGAGCGTGTTTATTTCAGCAAGAAAATGCAGCAGTTATCTGCTTTGCGAGGTCTGCCTGTTGTCAGGGTGACTGTGTGCCACTTCGTCCTCATTGAACAGAGTAAATAGGCCACACTAACCTGTCTGCTGCATGCTGAGTTTTGAGTTGTTACAAGCTTTGAAAGGTTCAGCAGTGTGATTTGAAGAAAGAGAAGTGGTAAATTACTTTTGACATTGTTTTCCCTGAATCGTAGTGTGTAGAGCCACTTTTCCCTTTGTTCTCTAGCAGGATGTGTCCTTTGTTTTATTAGGCTACTTTGCTCACTGGTGTGCTCTTCATTAATCTAGGAAATGTATCAAGTTTCTTTTTGCTCATATTTTCTATTACTTTTTCAATTACAGTTTTCAATTACCATCAGGGACCCCTAATCCTATATGAGAGGGGGTTGTGCGAGGCACTTTGCACACATAGAAGAGACCTTTACCCAAGGTACATAATACCAAGATATAAAGACCATATGGTACAGACACTTGGAATCACAAAGAAAGAATTAATTAGTGTTGGTCAGCACAATAAGCAACAGTCTCTGCACATCAACATTTTAGTTATCTACAAATTGCTTTGAGATGTGTTTCAGGGATGATTTTCAGCAAGGGAGGAGGAGTTTTGATGGGGGCTGCTTATTTCCTCTTTTGCATAATCTTTGCATTTATGAAAATGGCTCTTCAGAAAGACCCAAACCAGAAGTGGGCATTTTGAAGGAAGACTTTTGTGATTTGTAACATTTGAAATACCCCTTATCTAGTCAGCTCTGGAGCCAGTTTAACCAGGTTGTCTTAGAAATAACCGTGGAAGCGAGTGATTTTATTTTCGTCTCCTGACATTTTTCAGTTAGGCAATCAGTAGGGAGCTGCCTGGATACACGTTTGTACTGTTCCAGCTAAGTCATTAAACGAAACATGAAACTGGCCCTATGGGATAAGATGCAAGTTTGTGACAGATTTTAGAGCACCTGAGGTAGTAAAACCCTATAGCACGCAGTGGTTCATGATGTGCTTCTCAGTGGGGTAAAGGGCTTGTCACTTATCTCCTTTGTAGTTGGAAAGCTGGTAATTTGCATTGCCATGCTCCCCTGCCTTTCATTTACCAGCTGGGAAATGATTCAGTCCTTTGGAGGTGTTTTTAGATTGTTCATATTCTTCCATGGTAAACCCAAGATGTGGGATATTAAAATTTTATGTCTGTATTGCACTTACTTCCTAACCCATGGATTTTCACCCACTTTCTGGTTCTAAAAATTTAGCGCAAGACAGTTTCTTTTGGCAGATTTACAAATATGTGGGTTATTGAGCATGTTTCCTTTCAATATTCTTTTTCTGTTTGGTGTTCTATTCCTCTGCTAGTATAACTTCCAATCTTTGTTTTGGGATTTGGTCAATGTTTTGTCAGTGTCATCTGCATCAGCTCGCTGGGCTGGGTTTGGGCTCTATTTTCTCTACAAGTGGAAAGAGTCCTTATGTGCAAAACTTGCAGTCTTTATGGAGGGTTGGTAAGGGTAAGGTTTCTCTTATTCTTGATTCCAGAGGCAGGGTGAGGTGCTAAGGCTGTATCTTACCTTCATGCACCAGCTGTGTATTCAAATAGGCTGCCCTAATGGCACTTTGGATGGCAGATTTTATTTCCTGGGTGGAGTCTGCTGTTTGTGCTGGATCTGGCAATGGGAATGGGAATCTGGGAATCTGGCAATGGGAAATCACCAGCACTACAATACTTGCTATTTATGAAAAGCCCCTTGAAACCTGTGTTTGTGTATGTACCCAAACAAGTCCAAGACATCCTTTTTCTTTCAAACTTACTTCTTGTCTTTTTTATGGCATGTAGACAAGTGACAGTGTTGAAACAAGATAAAAATGGTTGTCCAAAAGATAGCACTGTCCTGAATTTGATGCAAACCTGTGCTTTCCTGAAGCTGTGTTACGTTCTTTTCCTGATTCAGTGCTGTATTTATCTGCTCTCATTTTAAGTAACTGTGTTTGCTCTGAAGCCAGCTGTGAAGCTAGGGCCTCATTAAAAGTAGAAATTGCACATTTGTGGACCTGAGGATCAATCAAGATCCAGTGTAGTCCATCACGTAGGTTGTGAGGGGTGAGTGTTAGGCCACATGTCCCATCCGTGCTTGTAGCTTGCCAAGGCACTGTTACATGACAGTTTTCACACACTTCCATACCATGTGCATGTGACAGTATGCTGCCTCTCTCTTTAGCTCTTTCTGATTTATCTCTTTTCCTCTTCCCTGCCAAATCCCCAGCATCTGCTTCTTGATGTTACCTGGCAAGAATCTTCCTCTTCCTTTTCTATTTGATTTGTTAGATTGTAAGTACTGTTGGAAGAAAATGTGAAGAGGAAAATCATAGAATCATAGAATAGTTAGGGTTGGAAAGGACCTTAAGATCATCAAGTTCCAACCCCCCTGCCATGGCCAGGGACACCTTGCTCTAAACCATATTACCCAAGGCCTCGTCCAACCTAGCCTTGAACACTGCCAGGGATGAAGCATTCACAACATCCCTGGATGACCTATTCCAGTGCCTCACTACCCTAACAGGAAAGAATTTCCTCCTTATATCCAATCTAAACTTCCCCTGTTTAAGTTTTAACCCATTACCCCTTTTCCTGTCACTACAGTTCCTAAAGAAGAGTCCATCCCCAGCATCCTTATATGCCCCCTTCAGATACCGGAAGGCTGCTATGAGGTCTCCACGCAGCCTTCTCTTCTCCAGGCTCAACAGCCCCAACTTTCTCAGCCGATCTTCATACAGGAGGTGCTCCAGTCCCCTGATCATCCTCATGGCCCTCCTCTGGACTTGTTCCAACAGTTCCATGTCCTTTTTATGTTGAGGACACCAGAACTGCACACAATACTCCAAGTGAGGTCTCACGAGAGCATGGGGGCAGGATCACCTCCTTCGACCTGCTGGTCACGCTCCTTTTGATGCAGCCCATGATGCGGTTGGCTTTCTGGGCTGCGAGGGCACACTGAAGCCGGCTCATGTTCATTTTCTCATCGACCAACACCCCCAAGTCCTTCTCCACGGAACTGCTCTGAATTTCTTCTCTGCCCAGCCTGTAGCTGTGCCTGAGATTGCTTCGACCCAGGTGTAGGACCTTGTACTTGGCATGGTTAAACTTCATGAGGTTGGCATCAGCCCACCTCACAAGCGTGTCAAGGTCCCTCTGGATGGCATTCCTTCCCTCCAGCGTATCAACTGAAGCACACAGCTTGGTGTCATCGGCAAACTTGCTGAGGGCGCACTCAATCCCACTGTCCATGTCAGCGACAAAGATGTTGAACAGGGCCGGTCCCAACACAGGTCCCTGAGGGACACCACTCGTTACTGGTCTCCAGCAGGGCACTGAGCCATTAACCACAACTCTTTGTGTGCGGCCATCCAACCAGTTCTTTATCCACCGAGTGGTCCATTCATCAAATTGATGTCTCTCCAATAAAACAGAGCATACAGTTGGCCTGAGCACTAGGTCCTTTATAGAGGAGAGCAAAGTCAGCGTCTCCAGAAGTTCTCCCATTTCTAATTCTTAAGAATTTTTTTACCAAACACTCCAGAGACCAAGGGGACACATCTGTGAAAATGGTCACTAGCGGAGCTTTTGCCAAAAAAGGAGGTAGCCTTCCTGGTTGCAGGGATAGTGGGAGCTACAGGAATGTAAGAATCTACAGTATTATTCAGATGTATAGGTGCCTTGTAACAGTAGCACATGGAGAAATGGCTTCCAGTTACTTGTACATCATTTAAAAATCTGGCCGCCTTTACTTAACTATTAAAGGTGATGACAAATAACCGGGAACAGGAAGCGGGCTAGGTTTGATTTGGGCTTCTAAATATTTGTCACCAAGCTAAAATTTCATAATGTAGTTGCCTACTGTACATTAGGTTAGTTCAAATCTGTTCTGACCCAGGCACTGCTGGACTGGGTATCTACTGTTTCTCCAAACAATGTAGTAAGTGTAAGGTTATATTTATATTATATTGTAAGGTATATGTGAGGTATAATTATATTATTTTACTGCAATGCAAAGATATATTTTGGTATATCTTGTGATATACAGGCTGAGAAAGTTGGAGCTGTTCAGCCTGGAGAAGGCTGCGTGGAGACCTCATAGCAGCCTTCCAGTATCTGAAGGGGGGCTAAAGGAATGCTAGGGAGGGACTTTTAACTAGGGACTATAGTGAAAGGACAAGGGGTAATGGGTTCAAACTGAAACAGGGGAAGTTCAGATTGGATATAAGGGAGAAGTTCTTTACTGTAAAGGTGGTGAGGCACTGGAATGGGTTGCCCAAGGAAGTTGTGAATGCTCCATCCCTGGAGGTGTTCAAGGCCAGGTTGGACAGAGCCTTGGATGACATGGTTTAGTGTGAGGTATCCTGCCCATGACAGGAGGGTTGGAACTTGATTCTTAGGTCCTTTCCAACCCTGACTATTCTATGATTCTTTTATTCTATATTGTTTATGTCCAGAGAGAACTGAGATGCTTTTACAATGGCTGGCAACAAGCTGTATTAAATACAATTGTAGAAACAATTTAGAGCAGACTTGCCAGCATCATTCTGCATTTCCAGAAGGTGTTTGTTATTATAAAAGAAAGACTTATTAAAGATCTTTGATGAGGAAAAATGAAAGAGGAAATTGAACCCAAATAATGTAGAGCTCTTAGCCTGAAGCATCTGTCAATATTGCAGATTCAGGTGGTTTGTATAGCAGTGAAATCTGAAGTGTCAGCTTCTGTAGAAAATACAGGGAGCGTATATCTTGCTTGGCCAGTTTATGCTGCTAGAGGTACAGAGCAATGCTCTTTCCCACTGAGGCTGTGGAAGCAGAAAAATGTCATTGCTACATGCCACCTTTAAGTCATTGGATGTGCGAAACAAGTTTATGTAGCTGCTTATCATCAAATTCCACCACAGTGAAGGAGCAAGCACTTGTGTAAAGCATAGAAAAGTATAGCACTGAAACACAGAAAATTGAGGTTGGAAGGCATCTCTGGAGCTTGTCTAACCCAAGACCTCTGCTGAAAGCAGGGGCAGTGAGAGCACATTGCTCAGTGCAGCGTCCCATTGTGTTTTGAATATCCCCACAGACTTTCTGGGCAACCTCTTCCAGTGAGTGATCACCACAATAAAAAGATTTTCTCTTATGTTTAAACAGAATTTCCTGTATCTCAGTTTGGATCATCCAGAGCAACATCAGCAGGCCCTGTTGCTCTCCAGTCTCTAATTGCTTCCCTCAGCTGGATAATTTTTAATCATCTTCTTCCTGGTTTGCTGGTATTTGATCACACAGTACCATTCCCCCTCCCTGCCCCGCCAACATCCCAGTCTCATCCACACATGATGCATCCTGATTTTTAGGAGCTGTAAATAGACTCTTGGCTATGTCAGGAATTGCATGGACTTATCACTGCTGCTAAGCACCATTGCCTGGAAACCATGCTGGAGATGTTGGTGTTGAGTTAACCTTGCTATTTGCACTTTTACCTTTCAAGAATCTGAGGTTAAGATGCTGTTCTAGTAGGTAGACACCATGTTGAGGTTGGTCTTACTGCACATGGTTATTTAGAAGCAGAAGGAGTAGAGAGGAAACGTACCCTTAAAGACATGACTAACAATGGCCAGTGGCCTGAGAGAGAAGATAAAAAAGGAAATGAGACACAGTCGTATGTAAGAACATGCACAAATGGATGTGTAACTGTGCTTGAAATCAAATTTAGATTTGATTTTTGGATGCCAAGTGTGTGGCATTAACCATAAGCATTCATTTCTCTTGTAAAGACTGAAGTTCTTGTTTAAATGTACCCATACGTCTCTGTTCTTTGTTAAAATCAGAGTTACACTCTTTGGGATCACACCAAACTGTGTGTCCCAGGGTTAAATTACGTCCTACTGGCCTAGTCCTTGCTTTGGATTTTTGTATCAGGGGGATAAAAGTATACCCTAAACAGTTACTGGAGCAGAGCTATCAAAACTCTGGTTTTGTTGTTCTGTATATTATTTTCTGACCATATCCAGTCAGGTTTTTAAGTTGTCATATAGATACAGCAGATATAAACTAGAGTAGTTGTTAAAAATAATAATAATTAATGTAGGAATGACAATCTGAATGTTTTTTCTAGCTCATATTTTAAGCATGCATAGTCATAATCAAAACCATATAAGCAAATATTTCCTTTCTCATTATCAAACGTAATCCAGAAGCATAGGAAATCTGTGATAGATGCTGAGGTACCGAATGCCACACAATCTAGTAAAAATTTACAGGAAAGACTATAGAGAAAGTCACATTGGATTAGGTGATGTGGGTTGAATTTCCTTCTGTGGAAGTGTTACATCTGCCATCCCAGAAAACCACAAGGAGCTAGGCAGCTATTTAGTAGGTCTTTTACCTTAAGCAAGGGGTTGCGGGAGAGATAGTGGCATTCCAAGTTCAGCTGGTATGGTGATGAGGATAATTTGGAAATTGTTGAGACATCTGTCTGAATTGTTAAAGCCCAAAGAGAGAAGCTAAAGAAGTAAATCTGTCCCATGGCAACTCCTGACTCAGAGGCACTAACTGTGGCAGAAGGGGGAGAAGCCTTCTGACTCACTGAGTCAAGTGACAGAACACTTGTGAAGGCTGAAGCTGTTCAGGCAGTTTCTACTAAATGAGTGCTGTTTTGAGAATGCCAACAATCAGTTTCTCACTTTGTGGCCACAGTACATTATCATGGTGTATTTCCTTTAATTTGAATTTTTAAAGATAAATAATATTTATTTGTTTAAGCTCAGTGGGGAACTTGGATATTTGGTAATTGGTGCTTGCTGCGTTCTAGAGCAGCAGATGTCCACTGCCTGCTTCATTTCTCTTGGTACCCCATATTTGTTGATTAATAGTATAGGGAAAAAATACCTCTTATCTGTAATGTCTAAAAAGTTCATGAAATAATTACCTGGTGGCTCCTGGCTGCCACTGTATGGGATGAGGATGAAGCACCAACAATAAAGCATGTTTTCTCTTGATTCTTTTTTCCACCAGCTGGTGTGGAGTAGGTCTTTTGAACCACATTCTGCTGATGGCTGAAAGGATTATGAGATTCAAAATACTTTTCCACTTCTGTAGAGTCCAAGTAGTTCTCTGCTGTGATGCTAATATTGTTGATTGCCTATAGAGACACAAACATGGCAATGCTTGACCATGCCTCAGGGCTCCATCCCATATTTTATTTAAATGCGTTGTGAGTGTAAATGCTTTATTGTGGCTTCTGCCTTCTCTGTGGCTGGGTTTCCCTGCCAGCTCTTTGTGGTACCAGAAAGGTTTGTGCAAAAGTGCAAACTCATTAGAAGAAGAGGTCTGTCTGAAAACTAACATCTTTAGCCAGATCAGTTCTCTGACTGCTATGAGGAGGCACAACCCTGATTACTTCTTGTCTGAGGGCTTCTTTTAAGTCTGCTCAGAAAGCTGCTTCAACTTGCGTCTAGATCTGACACATGGGAAGAACTGGAAACACTTAGCTGGGAATAGTAAGGGTAAGAGTGCCAGCAGTGAAGTCTTGAATAGTCTTAAGCCCATCATAAAATCACACTCTTGGTTAACTAGAGTACATTGTGTGAGGTATGGAGCTCATAGCTGGACCACATTTGTAAACTGCTCAAGTGTACAGCACTTCTTGGGTATTTTTAAGGCAATGTTCTGTCTGCCCTTTTATAAAAAACATGGTTTTGAGAATCTCAGCTTTACGTAGCAGTCAGATTTTAAGAAAATACAGTGCTTGCAGTCATGACTTTGAACAGTATGGTGCTGGATGCAGTTTGGATGCTGACATGTGTTGTACAGCTTTTAATTTACTGGTGATTGCTGATGGGAGTTTTGCTGAATTACTACACAGTGCAACTCTGTACAGAGTCTAATACTGATACTGAAGATCAGCGTCTGGGTTCTTGCCAAGTACAACGATACATATCTTTCTTTAGGAAAATGTTATTGGGGAAGACAAGCATCTTTGTAAAGCTTAATCCACATTATACAAACAGTATAAAATAACAATAAAACAAATTAACATAATAGTTGATAATTAATACATCTTCCCTGTATTTCTCCACTACACTGAATTTAGCAACAATATAGGCTGTTAATCAAGTCCCATGTCTTATGCTGATGGCCTAGGCCCATTTGTGCCAGTAGCATCACCAAAATCACTGTGGCAAATCCTGTGGGCAGCAGGTCATGGTTGGTTGTGCTTCAGTTCCTTACTCAGGGGGTTCTGATCATCGTTTCTTCTAGTGTGCTTCTGAAGTACATAGAATGGCAATTGCCAGCTCTTTTCCACAGATGAGGAGTATTTTTAGGGTATCAAAAAAATTTTCCTTGCTGTTTTTCTTACGGGTATTGGGTCTCCTCTGAGAATCAATCTCTGTGTGATGTTTGATACCCTAGATGGGCAAAGAGAGGTGGATTGTGACTTTTGAGTGAAGGCAGTTTGAAGATGCTTAATCATGTGAATCTGTTCTTTGTCATGGGCACAGGTACAGACGGAGATACCAACACAGCTCTCGAATTGTGGTGAACTATATGGGAAGGAAGAGGGGAAATGAGAATAGCTGACATTCGGGAGAATATCCCTGAAGGTGCATGAGTACACCAACACTTTGCTTTTCTACAAGTTAGCAGCTAAATCTGTAATTGAGGAGAGTATTGAAGTAAGACGTCATTGCTTCCCAGAGTATAAATAGATTTAAAAAAAACCAACCTGAAATTCTGATCATTCCTCACACTGCTGTTGCCAATGTAACATATGGTGTCAGCAGCGTATTTTGAGGGAAGAGAGCACCAGGTTGCAAGAGAGCTATGCAATAAGAGTAAAGAGCTCATGGAGAAGATTGCAGCACTGGCAGAAAAATCCTTTTCTGGATAGGGTTTTTGTGAGGAATTGCCAAGCTGTTTGCTTGCTTGTAACCATGGTGTGAAAGCACCTACTGTGGATTCCTACAGTTTGTCTGTGTCTATACCTTATTCTCAGAGTTCCGCTCTTTCTTTGCTTTGTGTTTAATATACTAAAGCACAGCCTCTTCTTTGACAGGCCTACAGGCTCCCTAAAGCTTTGGTAAAAGACACAGGCATAGCAAGAAGTCTGTAGTGTCAGGGGCATGGGATTACACAGCTAGAATCACAGTGTGGCACTCCAATCACTTCTCTTTTAGCCTGTTTTTGAAGGGAAACATGATGTGACACCAGGGACACAGGGACACCAGCTTCCCACAGGTTTCATCAGAACTGGATGAAAGGCAGTGAGACAAACTTTAGTCTCATGGAGAAAAAAGGCTGCAATGTGAGTTCAAGCTACCTCTTCTCCTAACCTGCAGCTGGACAGTCAGCCCACAGGCGACTTTATACATAGTGTGAACTGTTTCTTGCCCGCCAGGTAGCTAGGAGGTAAGTGAGAAAGCTGCAGTACTGTGAATGAGGAGATGAGGGAAATAGGGACTGAAGAGTGTGTCTGTGAACTAAGAAGTCATGGACTCTTTTCTTTGCTATGAGCAGTCAGCAGCCTGTCTAAAGAAGTCAAAGAATCTGGTTGTGGAGGATGTTATGGAAGATTTGACAATCCCATAGTTCAAGAGCCATAACCCTTCCATAATCCTCATCACAAAAGCATGTCCCATGTGTTGCAAAAGTGATACAGCAAGGTAAGATACTAGAACAAGAATGATCTTCAGGATAAACATGTACACACAAAAAAATTCCAATTTCCAATTTCCCTCCAGTTTTAGTTGCATGGCTGAGGGGCCCAACATGGAAGTGTAGTTACTTGGTTCCCACTACACTTGTGGACAGAGGATGGGCTTTATCTGAGGTTTGATTATGTCTCTCCAATGGACTACAGAAGGAGCTTAGAACAGCTAGCCTACTGCTAGAGGGACTCTGTCAGGTGCCTGACTTTCAATGGGCCACAATGGTTATGTTTCCTATGAAGAAGATGGGGGTCGTATGGTTCTGAAAGCAAGCCAAGGTGGCAATCTTGGCACCATAGACCATATGACTACAAACAGGAGAGCAGATATAAGGGTGAAGTTGCATGACCAGCTTAAGATGTGTAGCTACACAAGTACCCATGCCAACATAAGGGAGTGAAGAGGAGTGCATGGAGTGAGATGGTCCCTTTCAATGGCAGCTTAAGCTGACTATGTAAGATTACCCTTAGGCAGGTCAGGGGAATGTAGCTGATGGGGGAAGGAATGAGAATTCACACTGTGCTGTAGCACAGCAGGGAGTTTAGCAATTGCTGCACCATCTAACACTGAAGGTATCACCTGATGAGATTTGCCATTGCCTTTCCTTGATCATGCAGGGCCTCTGTGGGCATTAAGGTATTACTTATTGATAAGATTCATTCCCACAGGGTTGCCTGCATGCTGTAGGGCAATGATACCATGTAAGAGTGTTCATTTTAATGTACCAGCAAAAGCTTTTTATCTCCATCAGGCAGATAATGGACTTAATTTTCCAACTTTATTTTTTATCAATACTACAACAACTGGATAACAGTACAGAGAGACTGTATCATGTACCCATCTGAAGGAGTATTTTCCCATGCTTGTTAGGATGCTGGTCTTCTGTGCAGACTACCTTAGTATAGATGAAGTTGTGAGCACCCTAACACCACTATCTCCACTAGAGAACATTCAGCTTCAGCTCTACAGGAAAATGCTGCTTTGATGAAAGAGGTGAAAGAGCCTGTCAGTGTGCCATGCAAAATATCCCCCTTCTCACTGCTTCTAAACATCCTTCATGAGCTTGAGGTGGTGTGCAAAGCAGGGCATGCTGAGAAGCAAATTATCCTGCAGCCCTGCATTTGTCAGATGCTATTAAACAGCAGAGAAAGAGAATGGAGAAGCTGGTGAATCTGTCACATCCTGCTTGTTCAGAAGATTATTGATGATGCATAATTCATCAGAGCATTGGGTTCTGCTGCCAGAGGTGTCCAGTTGCTGCCTCTGTTGCAGATGCCCATACAGTGATGCTCCTTGTTTATGAAAATAACCTCTGTCTTTGTGTCTGCCCATGAGCCTTTCAATTAATACACCTAAAGCAGTCAGTCTTGCCCTGGACTCAGATAAAATGTGGTGGTCCTGTTCAGTGAGAAATGGTACCATCTTAATATTTCTTTGTGTTTCAGAATAGGACTGAAATAGGGAAATATTAACATTTTCTTTGCAACAGAAATCTTGTGATGTTTCAATTAGGAAATATTACAGTGCTTTTTTTTCTGACATTATTTATACAGTCATTGTTCATTCCCACAGTTAAAATATTTTTAGTTATTAACAATGAAAAAATATGGTCTGTGATGTCCAGTTTGAATTATTTCATTGCTTCCTGATAGCAGTTATTTCCTGAAAATAAAGTACTACTCAATAGGAGTTGCAGTTCAGGTGCTTGGTGCATTCACTCTGATCCTCTCCTATTGCCTGAGTTACATCTCCTGCAGTGCATCGTGCAGTTTGGTCAAATGAAATGTGAAATCTCACTGCCTGATGCAGTGATAAAGAAATCTAGTCTGTATGGTTTAAGATTGGTTCAGGCACTGGTTCCCAGGAAGCAGCCCACCACAGCAGGAAAATAGAAGTTTTTGTTGCAGGTCAACAAAAAAAATATTGATGTCAAGTATTTATAGGTTGAATCCTTCCTCCGAGTTTCCCAGATAGAAGATTGAAAATGTTGCTGGCTGGAAAATTTAAAATACTGGCTGAGTTTGGAAAGGCACTTTCCAACGCACAAGCTGGGGCTGGGATCCAGTCTGCCCAAAATCTCTCTTTTCCAGAGACTCCATCCTAGCTCACACACTTGTCAGGTTTGCCTAACCCTGTATATAACCCTTCAGTAAGTATCTCCTGGTGAGTCTGAGAGGCCTGAGAGGTCTGATCTTGATTCACCAAGTCAGGGTTAGGAGAGACATTTCCTAAGAGCTTCCTAAGCTCTGCTCTGTGCTGGTTTTAGGCAGTCAGTGGATTCCCAGCCAAGTCCCCTGGAGAAGCCTGGAAAATGAGATTTTTGTCAAGACTGCTGAAGGTGGTGACGACTTCTGAAATAAAAAAAAAACAACGGTTGGAGCACTGCCTTGAGAAGTTACAAGTCTTCATGCAGGGCAGCTCCAGCAGCAGTACAGCCTCTCACAGCATAAAAGAGGAACAAGCTTACCAGGTCTAGGCTGGATAACCCAGTATCCATCCTGCTGGAGCCAGGTGTGCAAGAATCCTGAGGCTAAAAAGCAAATGCAAGAGGGAGACTTCTCTAAGCTAGGGTTATTTAGGTGTCATGGGAGAAAACTCTGCTCATTTCTTCCAGGGATATTTTGCCTCTTGTCTGGTTTAATGTAAAATGCATGCATGCTCCTGGGAGAATGAGTTGTAGCTCCAGTTCCCTGTACCTCCAGATGAGTCTAGCTACTTCCCAACTGCTAGGGTTGCTGACCTGAAGTTACACCTGCTTGTGCCCACTTTGGGCCAGGAGCATTGCCTTCCTGGCCAGCTGCAGCAAGGATGGTGTTACCAGATACTGGAGTCCTTATGCACCTCTTGGGTGGTGTCTGCGCCCTCAACCCTCCACCCCAAGGGAGCAGAGCACTTGACCCACTGCTTCCCACTTCACCCTGGTGTCACCAGGTCACCACTGTTGTCATAGCCCTCTTGCTAGGCACCTCTGGCCATGGGAGGACTGAATAGCTCTGAATGCCAAGACAGTTGTCTTCTGAAGACACCACTGTTCCCTACAGAGTAAGGGAGGTGGAAAGGAATTAGGAAGACAAGATCATCCTCTGCAGGTTTTTCAGAGACAGCAGCCTCTCTCTACAAGCCTAGCAGGTAGCATAGGCAACTGGGCTAGACAGACAGGTACCTGTCCTGCCTGTCCTCACAACAAACAATCTTGAATGTCAGTGAAGTCATGCGAAATGAGGCAGGCTAGCGCAGACAAATCTGACAGCACCCACTGCTTTCTGTCAGATTATCTTTATGATTAAAAGATTCTGGTTCCCATGCAGGGGAAAGAAGGGAGGAAGAACCACAGGGTAAGATGGATATTCTGCTTTACAGGCCTGTTTTCTCCACTCAGCAATATTGCATCAGCAACAAAATAAAAGTAATACATAGAAAAGGGCCCAGCCAAAGCCCAATCAAAACACATCAGGGCACTTTCAGCTCCCAGCTTTAGGATCATCAGGTGTGACAGCCCTGCAGCGTTCGGGCTGACACTTTGCTTTAACCTGTCATGGGTTGTTAATGCCACCTAACAGAGGAGTGCATAGTTTAGAATTATAAAATACTGGTAGCAGTTACCTCTTAGCAATGTTAGTGCTTTGCCAACACAAAGAGAACTAATCCCCGTCTGTCATAGGAAAGAAAAAACTGTAAAAGCTATGAGAACAGTGGAGCTTATTTTCAAATGGATGCCTCAGCATTTTGATATTTTCTGTGGGATTAACTGGTAACACAGGAAGGCTAATACATATGCAAAGCTTTCATTTGCTTCTGTGACAATTTGCCAGGGGCAAATTGAACTGTGTCATGAGAAATGGTGTCATTTCCCCCCTTCCTTGTCAGCTGTAGCAAAAAAACTTGTTAGTAACATAGAAACAATTTGCAACTTATCATCACTTCAGGGGAACTTTCTCTTAGATCCTTGCCTCATATTTCTGCTTTTCTTATGTTTCTCTTTTTCTTACCAAAACAGAAAGGGCTGCCATTTTGTAAGCACAGAAGCCACATAATGAAAGGGGTAAAAGTGTTGCAGTAAAAGCATCTTTACTGGCATAAAATAGATACTGAAGCTCTGTCTGTACTGATTTGTTACATTTTTCTGCCTTCAGCATAGTTGCTTCTAGCTCAAAAAAAGGGTGATTTGCTCTGCTGTACATATAACCCTAGATCCTAAGGATGGCTTTGTGCCACGCTCTGGTGCTCTGCTGAGGCTGGCTCTGCAAGCATCTGGTGCTGATGGGCACAGGCAGCAATGGCTGCAGAATACTAATGCTGAAGCTGGCTCCCACAAGGCTCCACTTTTGAAAGATGCTGTAGCCATTCAGTGTCCATGCACCATGCTGAGCAACAGGAGGGTAGCAAAGCCATGCTCAGGGATTCCGTTTTTCAATGCAGAGCAAGAAGCTGACAGAAACGATGTCTCTGCTTCACACTGTTGTGCCCGGGCTTCTTTCAGAGCTGCAGTCATTTATATGCATAAATAACAAGGCTGTCACTTGTTGCAGGCTTTGGTAGCATTTGTGTAACAAAGGAAATGGAGAGAGAAAAGAGCGGAACATCTTCCATTCCAGTCTGGTAAAATGAATGACTGCATAGCTATAGCAATGGCTTTCTTTCTGGTTTTATTAGGTCACTGTCCTCTGCAATTTGTTTCCCTTCCTGTTCTGCCGTCCTATGTAAAGGACTGTGAGAGGACCCACACACACCCCTTTTATCTTTCTTCCACACTGTGACTATCTACAGGAAATATCGCAAAGTATTACATGCCAGTAACAATTGCCACAGCAAAGCCTTTTGCCATATAATGACAGATTATTTTTTTGCTTCAGTTTTTTTTCTTCCATTAACCATCTGACAAAGTCATTCTGCATCACCCATTTCATGCAGCGATACAAGAACTCTGATGTAATTGTATTTTTATTATCTACTTGCTTTTTCTATATTTGCCCTAGGCAAAATGCATGCTTGCTATTTGCTCTGCATACTATATCTTTCTGCTGTTTCTAAACTGAGGCTAATGGTATGTTTACCAGTCATCTCTGGAAAGCTAAGCAGTTGCATCTAGCTTTTCTCTGGATCTTGTAGCTATTCTGTATTGAAAGACAACTAAAATACATTACTTGTGTAATACTGCTTTTCCATTAAAACAATTGCTGAAGTATCACAGGAATGTTATTCTGGTGCCAGGAAGGAGGAAGGAGAGGTTTGTACTGATTGCCAATAGCAGGGGAAACAGCCTGTGAGACAATCCCCCTATTAAATGTGGTCTGCACAATGAAAAGCTTGGGAAGCCTTTCTAAGGCCTTACGCATTTAGGCTTTGTGCCCAGGCTCAGGGTCTCAGACATGGAGGTGGTTTCAGAGCACCACAGGGGAAACAACTTCAGCAAAAATATCCAGATTACCTGGATGATTTATTAAACTGTTTTGGGCATCCATTCACATGCAACTTTATTAGCATGCCATTCCAGCAGAACAGAAGCAGCAATTTCTCCTCTGCCCTTCAACCAGCCATTGCTCGGCTTCTGAGCTATCAATGAGGTTTTAGGGACAACAGCAGAGAGCCCCTGTGAACATTCCCAAGGCTAACTAGAAGGTTCTTTTTCTCCCCTGAGTAAATGTAATTTTTTGTGCTTCCTGCTCCTACCAATCTTCCCTAATCTTATAAAAAACGCACAGTCTTGATGGTCTGAAGATATAAACAGTGAAGGATTTGTAGGGACAAGTAATATATTTTCCTGAAGAAGGACTTGTGTGCCTGAAGGCCTGACTGTTTTTTTTTCCCAACTGTATCAGTTGGTCTAATAAAAGATATTACCTCTCCCTACAAACTTTGCCTTACTTATTAAACAGCTGCCTCCAGGACACAGGACACTCTTAACTGAGTGGAAAACTCCAACATCAAGGTGATAGAGCAGAATTCAGTGGTGTGATTTCCATGCCCGGGGCCAATTGGCACGTGTTAAAAGAAGGTGGGATGAACACCGTCCACCCTGATCATCCCACACATCATTAGTGTCCCTTCCTCCCCCCCATTTACTTCAGTATTTTTCTCTTTTCTACCTCTCAGCTGTATGGAGAAGCTCTTTTCGAACACAGAAGTGCACATTGGTTAATGTCTTTTGGGTGCTATCTCAGTAGAAAGAGCAACTTTTATGGTATGCTTGATGAAACCGCCGTCTTCTCATTATTTTGTGGTTGCCATGTCTCTGCACATTATTTTTAGTTTGAGCTTCATGGTGACCTTGAGAGAGCTGGAAAACAAGCCCAGTGTGACCATGTTGACCTTTTCTCCTTTAAGGATCACACAAATGTTGACAACTTGGCTTCAAATCTTACAGGAATTTTTTTTTTTAATCCTCTCAGGTGAACTTTCAGTGGAAGGCATACAAGACCCATTCCTGGTTAGTGTACATATTATCACAGACCCAGGTGAATCCAAGACTCTTCAGCAAGCCGTTGATAAGCTTCTAGCCTGGATCCATCCAGACCTCCAGCTGTTTCGAGTCTCAGAAAGAAGAGCACCCAAGAAGCACAGGAAGCCAGGTAAGGCTGGTGTTTCCCAGCCAGCCCTTGCCATCATCCTGTTTCTGCAGGAAGAATATGGAGAGGAACCGATTTTGCAGCTCCACAAAACTTTTCAGCAGCCACCTTGGCATTACCACCACACAGAGCAAGTGCATGGGAAGCTCCTCCCTTACATGCCATGCAGCCAGGACTTTTACACTCTGGCTCCAGAGACTCCTCTGTGGGCCATTCGCCCAGTGCACTACGGGAAAGAAATTATCCGCTTCACTATATACTGCAGGAGTGAAAACTTCGCTGACATATTGAAGCTGTACGAGTTAATACTGAAAAGACCAGTATGTCAGAAAAAAGCAGACTTTTGTGTTTTTCCTGTCTATTCTAATATGGAAATAGACATTCAGTTTTCTTTAAAAAAGCTTCCAAAGGGCCAGGTGCCAACGCCAACAGAGTCAGCGGTGCTGGAGTTCAGAGTAAAAGATGTGGGGCAGCTTGTGCCTCTCTTGCCCAACCCTTGCAGCCCCATCAGTGAAGGCAGGTGGCAGACGGAAGACCACGATGGAAATAGGATCCTTTTGCAGGTAAGTTCAGCACAAAGGGAAACAGAAGCACGTTTACTGGTTTTGTGCAGGAAAGCTTAACCTGCAATGGCAGCAGAAAAGGAGGCTTTTTTTGGTTTTGCTCTGTCCCAGGAGAGCAAGCCATGACAGCACCACTAAGGAAAGAACTTGAAACCTCTTTCTGTAAGTGTAAAGTCAGGAAAGCAGTGATACTACTACCCAGATATCAGTCAACCTCAGTTTATGTAGAGTGATGTCAGATGAGGTGGCTGTTTAAAAGAATGAGGAGAGAAAGAATTATGAGCCTGAGTGGAGAAATGATGGCTGATGGGTGTAGTTTTATAAAAAATATGGGCACAGAACTGACAGAGGTTTATAAAATAGCTCTCAGTTACGAGATTTCTTTTGTGGAAGACAAGCAGAATTCCTGATGGTACTCATTATTTTCTAGCATCACAGGGTGACAAACTGCATCTCTTTTGCACAGTGATTATCAGGATGGGGTGAGAGGTGGTGAAGGAAAAGAAATGTGCCCTGAAGAGCAGCCTGAGATGGACGTTCCCAAGGACTCTCCTTTTGAACTAATCTCGAGTGCTCGTAACCGTGTTCTGAAAGAGTTTATTTGTTAAGACATCTGTAGGCACCATCTCTGGGCAATGTATCAGCATGCTCTGCTTCACTACACCACATCTGAGGGAGATAAAGGGGCTAACAAGCAGCAAGCTTTTAATAGCTGCCTGTCCTGCAAAGGGGCTATCTGTGGCAATCCAGAGCCAGGTTAATGTGCATTCCTACACTGCAGAGGTATTTATTGCTGCTTACTGTTCAAATCTAGGAGCACAGAGCCTCACCTTTGGAAGACTGTTGTTCAGATTTCAAAGAAGAGTACTTTGTTTAGAGTGAATTGCATTCATGAAGCTTGTCAAATTGTCTGACCTGGTTTCTGTGGAAGAGGCATTGTGTATGCCATCCCTCCACTGCATGGACCACCCAGCGTAGAGAGAGGTGTGTCCTGCCCCTTGCAGCACAGTTCCTCTGGGTTTGTAGCTCCTGGGACTGAAAATCCAGGTGCAAGGGGCATCTGTGCTCCGGTGAGTCCTATGCAGGTGGTGGTGAAACCTTTCAGTGCCTCTCGGCAGAAGCTACCCACAGAGACACCCCATGCCAGAGCTGAACAGCACATGCGTAGGACTTAGGAGGCAGCTCAGCTTCCCTTCCCATCTGCCAAGACAGTCCCTGGTTTGTCAGGGTTCCTACTTGCACTGTGTTAGCCTGAGATTACTTGTAAACTTAAGTTTACAAAAGGGATCGCCAAACTTCACACAGCAACCACACTCACCTACATCCACTTTTCACTGTTCTTTTTCATGAGGTTTCTGCCATGTTATACAACTTTGGTTTATGGGATCTTGCAGTGGTAAATTGAAGGGAAGGGTAAAAAGAAAACAACAACCAAACAAACAATAGGGCTTCTAAATAAGGCTTTTGATTTCAAACCAGCAAATTTTCAGAAATAGCAGGTGCCAGGCAGTACAGAGATAAATTGGTACTTGTCAAACAGCAGGCTGAGGTAAACCCTGCAGAAACCATCAGAATAAGATTTTACCCATATGCACCAAAAGAGGACAGCAAATCCTGCTAAGTGTGGCCTCCAAGTGCAATTAATTTTCGCTGCTGTGTTCAGTAAGGGCGATGATGCTGAACAGGAGGCCAAAATGGCAAATAGGAATGAAGTTACAGAAAGGGAAATTATCACATTTGAAGTGCAGTAAAACAAAATAAGTTCAATATGTGCAAAATGGCAGGGGGAGGAATGGGGAGACTTTGAGTCTAAGTTACATGCTTGTGAGGCCATGAGGACTAAGTCCCGAGATACAGGTTTTGAACAACTCTATTCAATCAGAAATGGAGCTGTATAACTAAACTGGAGAGGAAATATCCTGTTAGTACTCAGATGACTACAAGCCACTAATGCAACAAAGCCATTAAAAGAAAAGTGCAGTCCCTGGTGTGTACCAGAGTTAGTATCCCCGGAGGTGACTTCAGAGAGGTGCACATACAGGGAAGGGCTCTCACCACATACAGAGGAAGGGAGAGACTGTCTCACAATTGGAAACTGAAAAGTAAAGTCATCTAAGAGAATTTCCCAACTGAAGGGAGCTCTGATTGTGCTTGGAAAACGTACCTGAAGGTTAAAGGCAGGAATGGGAAAAAGCTGTTTCACTAAATGACTCTTCTAGTACAGGAGCAAAATACTGTCAATGATTTAAGTTGGCAGTTGTAGATGTTGATGGCCAGCTACATAACAGCCACCCAGCATGTGCAAACAGGTTAATACCCTAATTCAAGACAGGATGGTCAGTTAAGGAACTGACATAAGATTGTATGATGGGATCATGGGTTACAGGAAACACTGGATTTGGTGATCCATGGCCTCCCTATATTATTGTATTCTTATATTCTTTTAACTCATTCTGAGTTCAAAACAATTCTAGTATTTACCTTTTAAAGTGACCTCTGACTTCTCATTGAGTGCTGCTATTAACAGTGTTATCAGTGCCACAGTGTTGGCAATAATTTCCACTTCTTCCCATTTATATGAAACCTAAACAGTTGCCTCCTAGTATTTTTCAGCCCACATATCAGTTGGCAGTTAGTAATCATCAGAATATTTTTATTTATGACTGCAATTTTTTAGACATTAAAATTACCTATTATACCCCAATCGGTAGATAAACGTTCCTGTTAAATTACAGGCAGTGTTTAATGGTTGAAGTTTGAATATACCTCCATGATTAGACTAACGAGATGTGACCTCTGTGTTTTTCTTGGTGTGCTTACAGGGACTTGGATACTGGCCAGCCAGACTGATGCATGTTCTTAACTCATTTTGCAAATGCAATTACGAAGGGGCTTAGATAGAATCAGTGCAAGAGAAAATAAAGTTATTCATGGGCAGGATAAATCTGTTCCATACCACAGAACCTATGCCTTCATTTGCAAGGAATCTCTTCAGAATTATTTTGTCACAGTAGCTTTTCCACGCTGGCAAGTTAACTCCAAGGGTGCAGCTATACACCAGCTGAGCAAAGGGTAAGCTTCAGTTGGCTTTAGCAGGAGCAAGGCTTAAGAGCATGTTTGCATCCTGTGGGAAAACACCCATACTGCTTCACCAGTGCTAAGCCCAGAAGCAGGAGCTCTGGGGAACTCTTGTCAGAGCAGTCAGAAGAATACATAAATAATGTAGCTAAGAGTATATCGTATAGTGCTATACTGAATACGCTGCCAGTTTTATAGTTCTTGTCCAAATTCCTGGCAGCTTTTGGGCATAATCCGCTCAGAGACAGCTGAAGTGCTAATGAACTTGCACTCCTGGCAGTGCAACATTGGAAGCAGGAAAGGTTAATAACTGATAAGACTGGCTTGGCGATTCATGTTTGGGAAGCAGGGATAGTGAGCAGGGAGAAGAAAGTGCATAGACAGCTTCTTTAGATTATGAGAATGTCTTTGGATAGGGTAGGAAAAGTAAAATACCATTTTAGCAGAATTTCCTAGCTTTGTGTGAGGAGAGACACGCAGGCAAACTTGAGAGGAAGGTGGCCAAATAAACATCTCACCTTGGTAGTGACGCAGTGCTTAAGTATAAGACCTACTGCCAGTTTACATCCCAAAAGGTACCCAAGCTATCTGGAAGTGTCCTGGCAGATTAGACTCAGGACCTACAGGAGGTCTGTAGCCTCCTGGAATGTCAGGCAGGCACCCTAGGATATACCAGAATGGACTGAACACATATATTTAGGCACCTGCTTCACCCTGTAATGACCAATTTCTTGCTGAAATACCACCACCACCATCTTGAGAGCTTCCATCTTGCTTGAATTAATAGAGCAGATAGGGCAGATCTGAACACAAAGAGGAAGAAAGGCAAGAAAAGCATCAAGGATAAGCAAAGGCTCCTTTACAAAAATTAATTTTAGTTTCTTTTTAAACTGATGGAAAGGGTGAACATGTGGACTAAAAATTGATTCAGTCAAGAGAGGGCCTTCAGATGATTTAATTAATCTGTAAGTCTAATACTACCCCCCTGTTTCTAAAAATTATCTACTCTATTTTCTCTTTCCTTTTAGTGCTGTATTTGGTTCTTAGTGCTAGTGATGGGATTGGAGGGTTGGGCACAGCAAATCTGTCACTAACTCAGATAGGAGGAGAATTTTTAGTTGATTTTCTTCATCCTGAAGGCACTTTGTCTTTTCTGTTAGCACAGTTGTGTTTCATGGCATAGTAAGATATTTGATGGCTCTATACATCCAACAGAGCCTTTTCAAAGTTAATACATGTAGCAGTACAAGGCACCCACCTGTTCTAGGTTTGTAAACACCATACATGCTGCTTTACAAACATGTTCAATTCAATTTTAAATCAGGTTTGTGCATTTTGCCTTTTGATATGTTGCCCTTCTGAATACGTTTTGCCTTTCAAGTAAGACTTATTATGGTGATACTGAGGAATAACCTCTGCCACTTCTTGTGTTGACTTTTCCCCCCGGGATCAATCCCACTGCTTTTAATACAGTTAAACACATCGCACTCTTGTTGAGCAAGGCAAGCAAAATCAGGATTCAAGATGATGATGTCATTGCTGTGCTGGCTGGGTTCTGACCTCAGCAGAGCCTTGCTGGCAACACTTAATGCAGATAATGCATAATGAGATCACTATCTGCTTTCTGAAAAAGCAGGTAACGTAAATAGACTTCAGGAGCACTCATGGATTTTTTGTGTCAGGCATAGGCAGCCCAAGTGAAGTTGAAAGTGCCTTTCTGTGAGGTTCACTGCAGGTTGTTTATGGCATTCCCGGATATTCGTCATGAAATTCTTCCGCAGCCCATTGTGATATACAAAGACTCTAAATCCCTCCAGGCTTCGCAAAGATTTGTGCAGAGATTATAAATGAGCAGCAGATTAGCCCCAGATGAAAAAAATCTCTTCTATTAGAAAGCTAATCTGCTCAGTCAATGACCAGGTTTGCTGTGCATGTTTGTGGTGGGGTCTGACAAATCTCCCTGTATCTGGGATTTCAGTCAAAATCTACAGGTCATTTTGGATAGAGTCTTTGTCCTCTCATACGACTGACCCTCTCTCTGGCATCTCTGCCACATTTGTGCCTGATGCAGGCAAGGCAGCATGGCAGTCTCATGCTCCCCATGACAGCACTGCCAGGCTGCAGCGAGGTAACAGGCACTGCAGAAAGCAAGCTATGAGAAGGCTGAAGCTAAGGACTTAAAAAAGAATTCAGAAAATTAAAGCAGATGCAACTTCTTCCAAAGCCAAGGGCAGAATTTAGGAGACAGTAGAAGGCTTTTCTGCTGCAAAGAGTAGCTGCATGTGCATCACACTGTCCTCAAAGTACAAAAATAGGTCTTGCTGTTTTCAGCATCCAATCGCACAAAGGCTAGTGAAAGATTAGCATCTCCTGCTTGCTTGTCAAGGTTTCTCTGGTGAGCAGACTTTGTGGCACTGTGAGGTTAAAATGAAAAGGAGTGATCACATTAATGCACAGGCTGAACACAGCTCTCCATTTGCCATGCCAGGGTGGTACAAAGGAGCACAGTAAATGGCCTTAGTACAGAACTAGAAGCTAGTTTGCTGAAGTTTTAATCCTGACTAAATCATTGAATCTTCTCTGTGATCTCTGACAAGTTACAGAATGTAGATATAGAAAAGTTATAAGTTCACATAGCCCAGTTCCCTACAATATAGGATTAGCCTGTAATCTTTATTCAGTAGTATTTCGTGAGCTGGAACTTCTGACACTATCTGTAGTGCAGTTGTGCAGTCTGGTATTCTCACAGTCAGGAAAGTCATCAGTTATGTTGTTTTAAGATGAAAATATTTTTAAAATCTCCCTTTATTATTTCCTCTTTCTGCTAATATTATGAAGAGCAGCATTGGAAAGTAGATCTTCAATATCATAATGCATCCAAACATAAAAACACTGAGCAATACCTCCTATAAACAGAGCTGGTCAGAAAGAAGCTGTGTTAGTGATGTCTCTTGATCTGCACTGCAGGCCGCTATCCTAAGGTCAGATTGTACTTGTCCCCTTCTCCCTGCTGATCCACCATTACCTCCTGCCAGGCCAACTGGCCTTGACCAGGAGCTGTAACCCAGGAGCAGGAATAACAGCAAATACTTCGTATAAAATGAAATGCTTTCATCTGTCCAAAGAACACTAAAAGAGATAGGAAAAATTTTAAAATAAGAAAACCCTAAAACTAATGTCTTACCTAAAGTAAACTTTTCTCAGTGTAGGCACGTTCCAAGTTAAGCCCAGGTACTTAAAGCTATTTAGTTGCACTTCTTTCTGATTTAAACTGGAGGGTTTTAAATATTAGATAGAGCTCAAAACAACTATTCTTGTATCTGTGCTTTATTGCCAAAGACTTTACCTGTATTAATAAATTAAACATACTCAGGCACATTTTCAGACACTGAAATCTCTGATAGGGAGTGGGCTGTGCATGTGCTTGCAGGCCAAACAGGATACAGCAGATAGAGACCTACTGTTTGAAAACTGAATCAGACTCAGTATCTCTCAGTAATGGTGACCTGAGAGACCCAATTAAGCTACCTTTTTTTAACACATATAAAAACTTATGTCAACAAATAAGAATAACTAATTATTACCATCATCTGCATGCATGAGGCTTTTTGCTGGTGTGCAAAATACCTCCTCTAAACATCAAAGCAAAATGAACACATGGGAATTATTTCTGCAGGATTTGTATCGGCTCCAGATTGTGGACATCTAAACCTGATGTCTATCCAAGTATTTTTTGTGTGAGTTACAGTCTGCATTCTCACTGCCATTGATGGGTATGCACTCAGTACTGACCAAGGACCTAGAAAGTAGTTCAGCTATCCCGGCACAGGAATTTTCTTCAGAGAAAGCTGAATTTCTCTCCAGACTCCATTGACTGTATTAACTAGACAACTAAATCCTACCTGTGATGTCTGATGACTATCTTATATACATATGCCCTCTCTTTACAGAGAGGGTGGTCAGGCACTGAACAGGCTGCCCAGGGAAGTGATGCAATCACCATCCCCAGAAGTGTTCACAAACCATGTAGGTGAGTGACATGTTTTAGTGGTGGCCTTGGCAGTCCTGGGGTAAAGGTTGGACATGATCTTAAAGGTCTTTTCCAACCTAGTTGATTCTATGATTCTATATATGTCGAAAGATTGCACGGTCTGCATTAGGTAAAGTCAAGGCTTTCATGCTGCCTACAGGACTCTCCCCATGCAAGTGTTGGATCAGTTCCCAAAAGCCTTGTGTTTTCAGGTGTAGTTTTGTTCAAACTGTTAACCGGTGCTTGTGCTCCCAAAGGCCTCCTTACCTTTACATGAACAAGAAGACTGTACTTGTGTGGGTCCTTGGTTTCTTTCGATATTTGATCTACCAGATTATCAACTAAGTCTACAAAAACACAAGAATATAGTGTGAAAATAACTAATGCTCAGTCAATCCAGGATTTTCTCTCCAAGAGGTAGGAGAAGTTTTAGAAGGTGTTTCTGTTGATTTCTTGTTGACCAAGCATAATGGTTGAGTCCCTGTAGTGTATCTGGTATCAGAGTTACCACAGAGAAAAAAAAAAATAGTACATTTGGTTAATATAAACAAAATAGAATGAGAAGTGAATTCTTGTACAAGCCCATCAAAAGTGTGCAATAACTTGGTTGTATATTTTCAGCATATCGTATTGTTATTGCTGGGTGTCTTCAGTTAAGAACCAACTGGCATTTTCTTCCAGGCACAAGCCTTTTATGTTACAGAGTAATTTTTAAACAAATTAGCTCACATCTCACATAAATAAAATAATGTTGTGTGAGAGCTCTAAAGTAATTTCTGGTTAATGTTTTGTTGACAACTTGACTCATTTTATTTGGCTCGTATTAAATTTCTTATCAGTTAATGAAACTGCTACACTACTGTAGTTAATTTCCCCATTAATTCATTTAGTTCCTTGTAGCATTGAGGAAAATAGCTTATTATATTATACAGAAATAAGTTATGAACTAACATACCTCATTACAGATACATTGGTGTATATATATTCATCTACAATGCCAAAATGAACTCCTATGGTTTGGCTGTCCTAGAAATCACCTCTATCTAGGCAATCATGGATAAGCAAAACATTTTTTGCAGATGTGAAAATCATTTTTTGCTTATAAAATCACTGCAATAAAAACCAGAAGATGGTTATGGCAGATCTGGGTCACTAAGACAATGTGATCTGCGCTGCCGAGATGTTAGAAGCAGCAATGTATGGAGTGCTTTTAGAGACAGGGGATGCAAAGGATCTCCTTGGTTACCAGGGTCTCATCCCATTTAGTCATGTCATATAATCTCTTTGGTAAAATGATCAAGCTCCATCTTTATCCATTACTTGCCCCAGAAGACTCTTCTACTTGTGTTGTGATTAGAAAGCTTTTATTAGTTTGTGGTTCAGGTTTTTTAATGGATAGATTTTATTTATTTTTTTTGTCCTTCTGGCCGCATCTTTGTCAGTTTGAATTTACTCTTTTTCACATAGGCATAATTTGAGTCATGTGCAGCATTCTGGATGAGGCTTTAGCAGTGTTGTCTTTAGTGCATTAATATTTTTAACTCATTTGGGACTCCACAGAATAATGTTTGTCACAGTCTTCATTTTAATAGCACACAGCGACTTAGATACCTAGTTGTTTCTCCTCGGTTGCTTCCAACTGACAAGTCCCATAGATGAGATTCCTAGATATGATCTTGCACTTTGATCCATTAGTTCCTGTCCCTTCTGTGACAGAAACCTAGCATTTTGTATTGTGTGAGAAATTCCAGTAAGAAGAATTTAAATTAAACTTTTTAAAATTCAAACTTATAAAAACCTTACTGAGGTAAGTGGGTTGATGAATAGCCTTATGATTGCCCAAACACTAGCGCCTCAGTACAGTTACCCACACATCAGTGTCTAATACCCTAGGAAGGCCACCTGGCCTCCAGTTGCTTCTTGAGAAGGATGTTGGCTCCCCATTTGTCACAGCTGCTGTGCCTGTTCAAATGCTCAAGTATCTGCTGGGCAGACAACAGAATCCTGTCCTGGGGCTGAGATTCAGGTCCAGACTGAAGTCTTAACCACCAGGTTAGGTCTTCACAGTCTAGGTAGCTACAAGTAAATTAAATGTCTGTGCTTAAAAGCATTACAAGGTAGTTAATAGAGCAAGTGGGTTCTAGAACACATTGCTCAGCTATCCAGATGTTAAAGAGTTGGAAGAAATAATAATTCCCATGGAGAAGTTAGAGAATGAGGGTGCTTGCTAAAGGCTTTTTGATGTTTCAGAGGCAAAAATAAAACGTTTGCACCACAGTAAGGAAGAAATGAGAAATTAGAATGATGGTAACATACATCTCCCATTTCTTCATTTCTGTTCTTCAGCTACCCACTAAGGCAGTAATGTTGGAAGACAGAATATGAATGAATCTGAACAAGTCAATAGGAAGCAAGAATTCCGAGCTAGTGTAATTCAGCCTGCAAAGCAGGGCTCCTCTACCATTTATTCTTGTTGTCTTCAAGGCTGCTTATGTAAATATTTGGGATTTTGGCAGAGTACTTTCTCTTGTTATTGAAGTGAAACATTTGCTGCAAGCATACTGAATGAAGTCTGCCTCATAATTATTTGCAGTAACAACTCAGCAACAGAGACTTACGGTTGTAAGACTGCCAATTCTGTATTAATGTGATCTTCTTTTCTCCCTCTCTCGGCTGCAGCAAGCACGCAGTTGGTATAGGAAGTCTGCAAAGCAGAGCAAGCAACCATATCCATCTGTGTCAACAGATTCCTGCTTCACCACACTGCCAGGCTTTCTTCCTCAGAGCCACCGATCTGTCCCTGAACAACCAAAAGAAATGGGTCAAAACAAGGCACATCACACGAACAGCCTTGGTCATTATCTTGGTTTCTCCCAGCAGGACTTGAGACACAGTGGTCGAGGAGACTTCACACGCAGATGCAGCAGTGCCTCCAGCATTTCATGGTCATTTCAGCGAAGCAAGTCCCTGTTCTGCTTGCCCACAGTGAACTCCTCTTCAGCCTCAGAGACTTCTCATTTCAGTGAACCATTTCAGTTTTTAAATACTGAGTCACCTGCAACTAGGTTAAAAACATGGAGATGCAGCCCCAGGCTTAACATTGATGACTTAGAGGGTGCCCAGGAGACTGATGTAGATACAGGGATGAAGCTGTCCTTCTCAGACCTGTCTGTGGTCTCTGCATACTCTGCTCTTAATAGATTTTTCAATGACTTGGAAGCCTCTCTTCCTCCACAGAAACAAAGTGTCAGTAAGGCTAAACAGGCAGCCACCGGTGGAAGGCCTGTATCAGCCATGTGCAATACCTTTGAGTCAGTTGATTCTTCAATGCCTTCTCTATCTGAATGGTCTTCCAGCTCATTCACATCAGCATCTCTCTCGAAGCAGCACAAACAGTCCTCAAGAGCAGCTCCTTGTTCTCTGAATGATCATGGAAGTGTTTGCCAAGTTTCATCAGTTAATGAAGAAGAATTTTACATCTGAAGTGTCTCTACACCTTCTAGGGCGAACGTGTTCTACTTGTGAATGACAGCAGTGTGCCCAGCTTGAGCCTGAAGAAGGTACTTTCCTGAGGAGGAGCTGATGCAGCAGATAATGCTAAGTATTTGAAGAAAACACTCAGATCCCTCAGAGATGGGTGTCCCCAAACTAGGTACAGTGAAGTAGTCTGAGCTTGCACCCTGTACCGTTGTACTGGAGGAGATAATCAGCACTGAGGCTTCTCCACAGCAGTGCAAGGTGGAAAGTTGCTATGACTGACCCTTGACGGTGAAGACAATGCCAGAAGAGGCACATAATAATACATTTTTCTTTCGCAGAAAAGGAAGAGTAATTTGTGGTACCAAACTGCTTTAACTTTTCTGAGAAATTCCCTTAACTCAGGAAAGATGGAAGGAGAAAGGGGTCTTCTTTCTCTTTCACAAGTTCCAAAGGCAGCTCTAAGCACAGCAGATTCCAGTAGCACATCTCCAGTAGAGTCAGACAAGAAGTTTTCCGTGAGGGCACACACAGTTCCTTCTAATTTCTGGCAGTGGTGAGGGGGGTGAGAAGTTTCATTCCTTCCCCAGGGAAGAAGCTCCACTATATCCAATGATAGTCCAAGATGAGGAAAGTGCCAAAAGGGGAAACCTTACAGAACATTTTCAACTCATATCCTTTCCAGCTGGAAAGAAGCCATCTAGGCTACTGTCTGAACCCTGTGGACAGCGGTAACCCAAGTAAACCACTTACAATTGAGCCAGTACAGAATTTACCTTTTTGGAATACAAATCAAGGAAGATAACCCATCATTTTTATACACTGCTACATCATCAGTCCCAAATATATATCAGCTCCTTATTTTTTAAGGGATTGTTATTTTTCCACTAAAAATAATTAATGCAGAAACTTATTCTTTATATTTCCAGTTCAAGCATACTTCTTTCTCAGATACCTCTCTCCAAAGACATAACAAGTCAAATTTTAATGGATTTTCAAGTAAATTTTTAAGTACGTGTTCTTGATAACTTGTTTTGCTCCAATTAATTTGGTATTAAAATCAGAAAGTAAGTTAAAAGCTGTTACTATGACAGCTAAGTACTTTCACCAGGATTTAAGTTGTATAAACAGATTGCATCATGAAGAGTTACATTTTTGGCAGAGAAGAGGCACTGATTGTAGCTCTGATCTAGCCAATGAGAAAATGAACATTTTAAAACATGTACGTATAGTGCTGGGTGTAAGCTTATATACAGGTACAGATGCTGAAGACTTGCCATGATGGCATTGTGGTGGATAGAATAAAAACAAATTTGTGGAGAAAAAAATGTTTGTTATATTACCAGGCAGTTTTAATCAGAAGAATTGCTGCTTCGGGGGAAAAAATAAAATGAAAAAAGCTCATACATACTCTAAATAACAGTTACAAAAAGTGGAACAGTTTTTTCCTGTTCCCCTGGCTCATGTGGGTAAATGCACAGTTTGTACAAACAATTCTGAAAGGAAGCCTGGGAGAAACTGAGTGCAGGTTTATAGGGAAGGAGGGGGAATTCCATTAAACCTCCACCCCTAAACCAGAACAGGCCAGAGAGATCATCAGGAGTCAGGATGCTGCTCCTCAAGGCTTTTTCCATTTGCTGTCATTTTCCCCACACAAAGAGGCATCAGGCTGAAGTCCAATTCTCCTCTCTGTGAGATGCTATCATAACATGTACCAGAGGTAGATCTTGTCTTTTGTGCTAAACACAGTGTATAAATAGGAGCAATGTATTCAAGCTCTAAAAGAACACATTACCAGCTTTCTCCCACTCGCCCAAGCTGTTTAGGCTTACTGCAGTTTTGAGTAAACTGTTCTCTTAAGAACTACCTGGAAGCGGAAACAGCACCAGTCAAGGATTTGTCATGATGTGCATGTGTTTACTTCTCTATGATCCTTCAGAGTCCACACAGCCTTTCCTCTGACTTTCCTGGCCTTTTGGTCAAACCCCCTCTGAACAAGTGGACCCAGTTTATGCGAAGTTGTGCTCCACATTGTTGTTTGCACTCTGTCAAAATACATGTAAAACACTGTGAGGTCAGCCCAGCAGCTTTTCACATCAGCTTGCAGTTCACCATACAAGCAGTGATGCCTATGACAGTCAGGCTGCACAGATTTAAACTTTTGATTCCCTGTTTTCTGTCATATTCGTGATAGTACAAAAATAAATGATGAAATAACATTGCAAATTCATGGGACAGCCATTATATCTACACTAGTCACTTCCAGATACGACAACCAACAGGATAAAATCTGATAAAAATTACACTATTCATTATTTGCAACAGAAACATAAAAAGCCTTTTCACGGTGTTTTAATAACATAGATAACATTTGATCTGAACATGAAATCAAAAGCTGGTTTGAGCTGATGTATGTCTGATCCTGGCATTATGCCAATATTCAGACTCCTGACAAAAGCTGATTGGAGCTTTTAATGAAGAGGAGGCTTTGAAACATCTTTCTGCCTAGGGTATGCCTCTGCAAGAAGGGGTTCAGCACATCTGGGTGCTGTCTTCTAACACAGCAGGAAACACTGGTACTGGAGCTCTACAAACAAGCACAGGGTAGCTCAAGTGGCAATCATGAGGCTCATGTGTGGCATTAACTGGCAGCTCCACAAGCATCTCAACTCCAAATTTGGCCATGATAATTCCAAGGGGAAGAAAGCCAAATGAGCTTTCATAGACTCTGAATTTATGCTGTCTCCACTGGGTTTAATTGTTTACATTCATGGTGCTTGTAACCAAATTTTGCAATAACTGAGTGTCATACTGTCAGGAAAACCAGAGATGATCGTGTACAGAAAACTTTTTGTCTATAATAAAGGAAGCAAGATTTTGAAGAGTGTGTCACTGAAGATAGGCTTTGTTAATTCTCTTGCCATTATTCAAGAAGGGGCTGATCTGTTCAGAGAACATGCACAAGTTTCATGGCATTTACTTGTTGTTTTAGTTAAATTATGAACAATGTCATTTTAGAACTATAGGTTTTCCCTGAAATTTTGCTCCTTCTCACCCCAGAATGCATTGCTTCTGTGAAATAAAATAGAAATGAAAAGCCGGTTGCTGTTAATATACGTGTTCATTTATGAAGTACTGCAGACTCACCAACTGTTTAACCGGGCTTCAAACTGACTGCAGTGACACAAGCTCTCCAGCTCTTGGCAGTGTGTGTCAGTGGGATAATCACAAATAAGCATAGCAAAAGTGTTTTTACATTGGACTCAGCTTTGCCTCTGCAGGTCAGATCTTCTGATTCTCACTGTGGTGATGTAAATCATTTGCTCCAGTGAAGCTGAATGATAAAACAGAAGCTGCGACACATACTGGTAATCTTGCACGCTTAAATCCCATCTTGAATGGTTTCGTGTATGTTGGTCTTCAAAGTAGTCCTTCCCTTGTATTTCTATCAGTGTGTGGTGTTACACATTTCTTTATTCCCACCATGGGACATGTCTGCACGTCACCATTACATTGTATGTGCAAAGCTGTGTGGGTTTGGCTTTGTTTAGTTTTTATGGTTTATGGTTTAACATTGTGGGTTTTATATATGTTTATGTGGCAGTTATAGAGTTGTAGAAACATCAGGAGTTGGAAGAGGCCTCTGAAGGTTCTCTAGTTCAAAGTGCCTGCTGAAAGAAGTCACAAAGCTGCTCAAACCTCAAACCTTTGGAAGTTAAATCTGTTTAGGGTTTTGTCCAGTCAGGTCTGAAAATATCCAAAGGTGGCACTTTCACAGTATCACTGGGCAGCGTGTGCCAGGGCTCAGCCATTGTCATGGTGTAGAATTGCATCCTAATCTGCAGTCAAATTTCCCATGTTTGAGCTTCTGATCTTTCCCTCTTGTTGTTTCACTGTGTACCTCTGAGAAACTCTGGCTCTGTCTTCTCTGTAGTTCCCCCTTCAGGTGCTGAAAGACTGCGGTTGTTCCTGCAACCTCTTCTTGTGCAGCATATGCCCTAGCTCCCTGACCATCTGAACTTTCTCTAGTTTGTCAATCTCTCTCTCGTATGGGGGAACCCAAAACTGTATGCAGCCCTTTGAAGGTGGTTTGAGAAGTGCTCAGTAGGCAGGAAGAATGATTTCCATCAACCTGATGACAACTCCCTGGCTTATACTACCCAGTATGTTGCTGGCCTTATCCCTGCAAGGGTTCACTGCTTAATGGTGTTCAACCTGCTATTCACTGGGACCCAAGGTCCTTTTCTGCAGAGCAATTCCCAAGCCAGTAGGTGCTTAGCTTCTGCTGTACCAGGTTAGTCCATGCGAGGTGCAGGACTTGCACTTGTCTTTACTGAATTTCTTGAGGTTCTCATTGGCACCTTCCACCAGGTAGTGAAGGTCTTTGTGAATGGCAGCCCTGCTCTTCAGTGTATCAGTCACTCCCCCCAGTTGGAGGGGCATCTAGAAACTTGCTGAGGGTGTCTTTCGTCGCCTTAGGCAAATCGTAGACAAAAATGTTGAATAGCACTAGACAAAGTTTTGACATCTGAAGAATGCCACTTACAGCTGGATACCAGTTAGATTTAAACTGTTGTCCAGTACCCTCTGAGCCTGACCATCCAGTCAGTTATTCACCCACATTGCAGTACACCAGTCTAGTCCATGTTTCCTTGATTTGGCTGCAAGGGTACTGGGAGATACTGTGCTGAAAGCCTTGATAAATTCAAGAAAATTTATATTCACTGTTATTTTTCAACCCCCCAAAGAAGCCATCCCATTAAAGGTGGCAGTCAGGTTAGTTAAGCATGACTTACCATTATATGAGACCCCATTTTAAGTGTTGTGTGCAGTTCTGGTGTCCTCAACATAAAAATGACATGGAACTGTTGGAACAAGTCCAGAGGAGGCCACGAGGATGATCAGGGGACTGGAGCACCTCCTGTATGAAGACAGGCAGAGAAAGTTGGGGCTGTTCAGCCTGGAGAAGAGAAGGCTGTGTAGAGACCTCGGAGCAGCCTTCCGGTATCTGAAGGAGGGCTATAGGGATGCTGGAGAGAGATTCCTTATCGGGGACTGTAGTGATAGGACAAGGGAGAATAGGTTTAAACTAAAACGGGGGAAGTTTAGATTGGATATAAGGAAGAAGTTTTTTACTGTAAGGGTGGTGAAGCACTGGAAGACGATACCCAAAGAAGAGGTAAATGCTCCGTCCCTGGCAGTGTTCAAGGCCAGGTTGGACGAGAGCCTTGGGGAGCATGGTCTAGTGCGAGGCATCCCTGCCCATGGAAGAGGGGTTGGAACCTGATGATCTTAAGGTCCTTTCCAATCCTAACCATTCTATGGTTCTATGAAAAATACATGCTGGCTCACCTTCTTGTCCATTTTGAGTGTAGAAATGGGTTTGAAGATTTCTTGATAATCTTACAGGGGACTGAGGTTAGACTGATCAGTCTGTGGCTCCCCAGATCATCCTTCTTGTCTGTCTTTAAGTAGGTTGTGACATTTTCTTTCTTCTAGCCATCTAGAGCTTCACCGATCACCAATCTTTTAAAACTGATAGAAGTTTCACAATGACCTTGGCTAGTTCCTTTGGCACTGTCAGATGTCTGTCCAGTCTCACGGACTTGTATATGTCCAGCTTACTGCATCCCTGACTCAATCTGCTAGTGTCATTAGTAACTTTCTCCTCCAAGCTTTGCTACTAGATGCAGACACACCTTGTGAGTAAACACCTTGTGAGTGAAGACGTTTTTCTGAGAACATTTTCCAGTTACAGAAGACAGGAACTGTTCTAGTCTGTTCTGAACCAGTTTCCAGTTGCTCAAAGAAGCCTTTGTTTGTCTTCTCTTCTTGACTGAGGGGGTTGTGAGAGATGCACGCACTAATATATCCTTGCTGTTAGCTTTTCCTGACCCATGAGCTCTTGACTGTCTCATCCTCTGTTCCCTTACAAAGTGATGCCACTCAGTTGCCTAGAATGCTAGTTGCCCACCACCATCTGCTGTCATTTCCTAAAGAACTGTATTCAGCCATGGCAGCTCTAGTTACACAGATGTCTCATCACATCTATCACATCTGGTTTTACATCCTGAGAGTGTTGAGGTCTTTCAGGAGTGATTTTCAGGTTCAGCAGCATGAGCATTGGCTCTGGACAGTCCATCTGCCCAGGACAATTGAGCTACCTTGGTCTTTGGTAAGACAGTCCCATTTCACAAAGGGCTTTGGAAACAGAGTAAAACTGTGGGTGTGTTAACTATTGAAGAAATCAGGATATTGGAACACACTGGTGTTTTCAGTGGCTGGTATCAGCAAGGAGATGAGCTCTTGTGATCCTGTACAGAAGCTTTTGAGTTCTGCAGTTTCATGCTAAGGTAGCAAGCAGTGGCTTAGCTTGGACACCTGAACTGCCTTCACGGGACTAAACCTAAAGGCTATACAAATGATTGCATGGCTCAGGAAGGCCTGAGGTGCCATAGATGACACTTTTGTAAATGGTTTTCCTCTCTTGAATTGTCCAATAGCTTTCTGAGCTCATTTAACATCTGCAGCAGCCTCTGGCAGGGAGTTCCACTGCTGCATGTGAAACTACTACATGTTGTACAGGAAAGGTTATCTGCCAAACCTGTCACCTGCTAACTCCATTTGATACCCCCTACATTTGCTTTAGGGAGAGGCAGTAACAATTTTCAGGCTATTCAAGGTTTTATGGATTTCTATAAAAGCTCTGATTTCTCCTTTCAAGCTGTGAAGTCCTAATCTAGTTGGTTATTCTTCAAGGGAAAACCATTCCATGCTTTTGTCCATTCTTGTTACTCTTCTGTGGTTTTTTTTTCCCTGTTCTGCTATGTGTTTTTTGAGCTGGAAGGTCCACAACCACGTACAGTTTCGGAGATGTAGATGCACAGTGGATTTACAGAATTGCTTGAAGGTGTTTTCTATTTTGTCCTCTGCTCCTTTCTTAGTAATGTGACTTGCTGCTTTGTCCGTGTCAGAGCACTGACCTGCCCCTTTCATAGATCTTTATAATAGCCCAAAGATCCAATTCCCAAGTGGTAAAAGTCAGTTTAGAGCCTACTATCATGTATGTAAAATTAGGGTTTTTTTATGTAATTAATTTTAGAATTCGCTATATTGATCTCCTTTTTATTGCCCAATTGCTGTGTATTGTGAGACTACTCTGAAACTTTCCCAGTTGTCCATCATCATTTACTATCTTGGATGCTTAATAACCCCAACAAATTCCCTGCTCACAAAGCCCCCCTTTTTCCAGGTTTAAGTCATGCTGAGCAATATAAGCTTGAGTACAAATCCCTGCATGACTCCACTGCCAACCTCCTTCCACTGCAGAACTGGCTATTTATTTCTACCTTCTGTTTCCTGCCTTTTAATCAGTCTTTTATTCACATAACCTTCCCTCGTAAACCATCACAGCATGGTTTCTTCAAAAGGCTCTGATGAAGCACTTTGGAAAATTGTTCTTAGTTGTACACCTATTTGTTGATGCCTTCCGAAGCCTCTAATAGATTTATGAGAAGTGATTTCCCTTTACAAAACCATTCTGACTCTTACCCAAACAAAATTATTTCTGTTCAGGTAATGAATTGTGTCTCATCTGAACCCAAGTGTCATTTGAGTACAAAGCAATCCTCCCTATGGCATCTTGTCCCAGCTTCCAGGACTTAGCACAGTGTACATTGCTAAATTTACACAGAATCCAGACTTCCTGAGCCAAAAGCTGTGTTCAGATCACTGTGTGACCAGCTGCTACATTGTGCTACCAAAGGATTTATCCTGTGTCAGTTCTGTCAAACTTCCTGTTGAATCTCTTATTATTCCTCGGGTTTCCACAGCACTTCATGGCAATAAACACCACTGAATTCATGACCCTCAGGAGAAGATAGTCACATTTATTTGCAGCCTTCACCCAGACAATTTAACTGAGTACATTCTGCTCCAGGAGAAGTCAATACAGAGTGCTGGGCAATGTAACTTCAGTACCTGGAAAGGATCCTGTCGCCTTGAGCCCAGGTTATGAGATAACTGGGAGAAAATATCCTGCATTTGTGCATGTGGGGAACGAATCCAACTGCTTGATGTGTAAAGCCCTGCAAGGTGTTGTAAATCCTGTGATGGGAAATGTCTACAGTGGTAAATGGAAGAGGGACAGGGAGAAGGTTCAGACACTGCATCCTTCGGTTGCCTATTGGCTCTGTTTTGGACCTCTTCAAGCAGCATTCTCCAAAACACTATCTGGTGCCCTTCACACCAAGGACTGCTCCCACTATGGAAGAAGCTACATCAAACAGGGAGCCCTCCATCTCCAGCACTGTCCCACCTGACTTTGCATCTTCTTGTCCGCCCCCATGCCCTTGGGCAGCCCACAGGGCATGAAACTCACACACACCCCACACCCCCACCAGGGTCATCCTGTAAGAACACCTCTCAGCTGGGCTGTAGCTTAGTCCTGACTTTATTTAGGATAACAACTTCCCTTGCGAAATGGAGTAATTGTGTCCTAGAGCTGTAAGGATCCCACAGCAGTTCGGGAGGGAAGCCAGGCCAGCTGCTTGTGTTTCTGACCGATGGGACAGCTCTGAAGGGTGTGGACACAAGTCATACAGTGCTCATACAGGCTGGCCTTGGAGCTGGAGATCTAAGAGCCTGCTCTTCTTTAGCAATTTACAGATAAACAGTGTTGCTTCCGTTTGGCTGCAGAAAGGGCATCTGAGGTCTTTGAGAGCTTCACAGTTAAACACCCTGTCTCTGCTTTGACTCAGCCTTTTGCATTAAGCATGGTTCACTCTAGAATAATTTTTTTTTCTCCAGAATATGTAAGGCATAAAATGTGAAATAGCTTGGTAGGTGGAGGTCATGAATCCAATCTGCCCATTGTAAATAAAACCTGCTAACCATTAGTACATGATGAAATGACGGTGGAAACGATTTAGCCAACGCTGAGCAGCCAGTAGAAGAAGTGCCCTGTTCACATCTCCGTGTCTGCGGAGTGACTATTTTGTGACAGGATCACAGCAATGCGGTGCCTTCTATTTTTGTGTGTTCCTCGCTGGGAAGCCGCTAGTCTGCAAAAGTGGCTAGTGCCATCTCGTGGTTTCCATGCACACGAGTGTCAGCGCAAGGAGCTGCCAGCCCAGCCTGGTGGCGGAGCACTCAGAGGGGATCCTGCAGGCCCTGGCACCGTGCACTCAGCACCCCACAGCATGGGATGTGCCCCAGTCCCCAGGGTCCATAGGGCGCTTTGCAGCAAACATCTCCAAGGGTATGGGGTAAACGTGATGAAGTTTGCTTCACAGCGCAGTAGAAAGCAAGCCTTGCTCCAGCCACATCTGCCAACAAGACCAGACTACCCTGCATCCTCTATGTCCTGCATGTCAGTGTTAGCTGCTGACAGTGCCTGTGCTGGGTTTCCACCCTGCCACCACGCTTTCCTTTCCATCACACAGGACAGACATGGATCTCTTAGAGCAGGTCCATATGAGGTCACACAAATGGTCAGAGGGCTGGAACACCTCTGCTGTAGAGAAAGGCTGAGACACTTAGGATTATTTAGCCTGAGGAATATAAGGCTCCAGGGAGACCTTATTGCAGCCTTTCAGTATATAAAGAGGGCTTATGAGAAGGATGGAGAAACTTTCTATCAGGGCCTGCAGGGGCCCTGGTAAAGGGCCAGGACAAGGAGTAATGTCTTTAAACTAAAAAAGGATAAGGGTAGATTTAGATTGGAAATAATAATTTTACTTTTTTTTTATGATGAGAACAAGGCAGGACACTGGGACAGGCTGCCCAGAGAAGCTGGGGATACCCCGTCAGTGGAAGTATTCAAGCTCAGATCAGAAGGGGCTTTCAACAGTCCAGTCTAGCAGAAGGTGTTTCTAGCCACGGCAGGGGGTCTGGAACTGGATGATCTTTAAAGGTCCCTTCCAACCCCAGTCATTCTATGAATCTGTGAAAGCTGGGAAGCTGAATAACCCAGCAGCTTCATGACCCGAACAGACCCAAACAGCTCTGACTTTCTTTTTGATGTGGCAGAGCTGCAGGCAAGGAAGTGGCTGCAGCCCTTGGGGCAACCACTCAGGCTGCACTCAGGATGGAGTTGAGCATCTGCTGCTGGCAAGCCCATGAGCACAAGGTGGTAAGCTGTATGGCTGTCATAAATACCACTATTTACTTTGCTGAAATGTTGGCCCTCCTGGTACAGAGATACCCTGCTCAGTATGACCTAGCTCCTGCCAAGACAATGCTTCCTGTGAGGTTAGCAGTGCCACCAGAGTGCTCCTGCTCCCCAGGTGTCATGAACTTGGTGACAGGGCCTCCTGGGACAGACGCACTGGAAGAATGCATAATACCAATTTTATAACTCCTCCTACTCTGGTGAATGAACAGCCATCCTTTTGCAGTTCACATGTCCGGTTGCATGGGCAGATTTAGTTTTGTAACTGAACTGTGATTAGGAGCAGTATTTTTCTCACAGTTTGCAATGCCATGGCTGTCAGTCCCACTTCTTCCCATTCTGTTCGGGTGGGTTTGGTCACAAGAAAGCAAAGCTTTCATTAATAACTCTGTGGCTCTGCTTGTGGATTTTGCCTAGGTACCAGCATTCCCTTGTTGTGCCGCATAAAGCCACAGAAATGCAGCCTCTGCCCTCAAGTTTCTTTCCCCACCACTTTGCTGCCTTGCTTTCTTTCAGAAGCTGATTGCACTGCGGGTTTCCCATAGGAGGGTTGAGGATGTTTGTTACCACCCTGCCACGTATATAAAGACTGTGATGGAAATCTTGAAAAAGGCATTTCAGGGCTGCTTATGGCAGCAGCAGGAACAACCACTGCTGAGGCTACAGGGAGGCAAGAGCTGTTAATGAGGTCAGGGGTACACTCAGACTGCTGGGACAAGCCAGAGGGCAGGAGAGGAGGAAAGAGGTAAGATCCAGCTGAGGCCTTGCACCCTTTTCACAGCCCCAGATGGTGCACCAGCTCCAGGCTCACAGGGCCATGCAAGACCTTGCTCTTCAAGGCATTGGTGTGTGATATGGAGACGGTGTAGAGGAGCCACCAGCCCCAGCAGCTGAGGACACTGAAGCTGGGAGGTTGCCAACAGGGCCTGAATGCACAGAGTGTTTTTCAGGTTTCCAGGACAACCTTTGCTCAGAGCTGACAGTCTGGTTTGCTGTTTGCACACCTTCCTTTGCACATGAGTGTCCACCGATTCATGCTGCTTGTCCCCATGGACACTCCTTTTCCCTGTCCTTCCCTTCCCTTTCCCTTTTCTTTTTTTTCTCTTTCCACTCAGCTCACTGGTTTCCCTCATAAAACATCAGGCCCATAAAAATCACTGTTTTTACAGCACTAACCCCTCCTTGGCCAATGGAAGGCTGAAGGTGCTTCTGCTCTACCCACTCCCCCATTTCCCAACACAGCCCCTGTCTCATCTCTTCAGGCAGGACCCAAGTCTGGGGCTGCACTATGTCCAGAATGAAGCAAGACAAGGCCCAGGCTCCTTTCCTCTTGCCCACTCTTCTTCTTAGCATCTCCTTACTAAATCAGTGGGATTTGATACTTATCTCTAGCGTACTGCAGAGTTCGAAACTCTGCTTTCAGCATCACTGGGAATCATTCAGTGACATGACAAGGATGTGGCTGCACGTGTGGCCTGCTCTTTTCTGCACGTGGAGGCTCGTTATCTGTTAGACATACCAGGTCAACAGAACTTTTTCTGATGCTGTGGGTTTTGGTAGATGGTCTAAAGAAAACCTGTCTGCTCTCTGAAGTGACAGCTAGCTTGCATCCTGACACCAGTGAAGAGCATAGCAAGATGGAACAGGTTTTGCCCCAGGCCTTCTCTGCTGATGTGGTAAGTTTGGCAGCATCATTTGGAGAAGTTAATTAATCATATTGAAATTGTATACAAAAGAGACTTGGGGGGGAGGAGAAAGGATGCGTGAATCCATGTTGATTATTTTGAAGTCATAAACAAGTGGCATCAGAAAAGAATTTGACAACCATATGGACTTTCAGAAGTGTGAAATCTTCTGAAAATGATATGCAATCATATAAATATGGGCATGAGAAAAAAAAAGACTTGAGATATGGATGGAGGTGAAGTATAGACAGGGGACTACAATCTGTAATACAGAAGTTAAGATTCTGGGTATATGAGAAGAATTCTGTATAGAAAACAAGTATATAAATTGAGTTAAATAAAGTTACGTAGGAGAATTCTCCCAGAGGTGAGAGCAGTAACAGTCAGTCCTCTTTCTTACTGCTGGTTCTTAGAGCTAGCCTCTTTGGGGAACTTCAGTCTCAGGGGCTGAACAACTTTTACATGAAAATAATCTTCATTTTTCTGGGAATGTTCACTGAAGATGCCACAGGAATCTGTGTTTTGCATGGGGCAAAACCTGCAGGTACAGGAGTACAGTGCTGCTGAAGGGCATCAGCTGCTTCTATGAGTTCAGTAACTAATGAGACAGTGCTGGGTTCTTCCGCTGATGTTCACTAAGGGGACACTTCATATCCTACAGCCTGGGAGGTGCTCACACTTCCTCTGGGAGGCAGGAAGGATGATGTCCTGAGTTCAGCTGCAGCAGTCATTTTTCTCCTTCTTAGTAGAACAATGCTTGATAGCATCGATGTTTTTAGTTGTTGCTAAGTAATGCTTACTCTGATCACAGACTTTTCAGCCTTTTGCTCTGCCAGTGAGGAGAGGCATGGGAAGCCGCGAGGAAGCAGAGCCAGGACACCTGACCCAAAGTAGCCAAAGGAGTATTCCATACCACAGCACGTCATAGAATCATAGAACGGTTTGGGTTGGAAAGGAACTTAAGATTATCAAGTTCCAACCCCCTGCCATGGGCAGGGACACCTCCCCCTAAACTATATCACCCAAGGCTCTGTCCAACCTGGCCTTGAACACCGCCAGGGATGGAACATTCACAACTTCCTTAGTTGGTTCCAGTGCCCCACCACCCTCATAGTAAAGGGCTTCTTCCTTATATCTGACCTAAATCTCCCCTGTTTAAGTTTGAACCCATTACCCCTTATCCTATCATGCCCAGTGGAGCATGTTACCCGGAAGGCTCAGATCACTGAATAACTGGGAGCAGTTACCCGGAAGGCTCAGATCACTGCTCAGGTTGGGCTGGGTATCGGCTGGCAGGTGGTGAGCAATTGCATTGTCCATCACTTGTGGTTATTGTTTTCTTTTCCTTTTCCCCTTTTAGTTTTATGTTTTATTCCCTTGTTATTTCCCTTATCATTATTATTGTTATTGGTGGTAGCAGCAGTGGTTTGTGTTACACCTTAGTTACTGGACTGCTCTTATCTCAACCCGTGGGAGATACATTCTTTCGATTCTCCTCCCCATCCCTCTGGGAGCAGGGGGAGGAATGAGGGGAGGTGAGTGAATGGCTGCATGGCTCTGAGCTACTGGCTGGGCTTCAAGCATGACAGATGACAAGAAAGTAGATGTGCAGATTTTGTAACTTTGGTGCAGCACATCTCCCTATGCGCTCTGTGTGCATGTGGCAGGGACAGCTCCATGAGCCACAGGGCCTGGCAGATGAAGAAGCACAATGGGAAGTCACACGCCAAGAAAGGAGTTAAGTGCTGCCCTGCTGTCTTGGGGAAATGGGGGCTATTGGCAGGGGCAAGTCATCAGATCTGTACAAGTGCCACTACAGTGTGCGAGGTCTTACCTGCTAGGAGGAGGGATACTTCAAAAGTCTGGGTTTTGTCTGGGGGACTAAGTTTAAATGGTGGCACCCTGAGCCTCTTTATAGTGTGACTGTTCAATGTCTTTCCCCTTTAAGCTACCACAGTGCACAATACTGAGGATTTTAAATTATGGACTGATAAATATTTGGAATTCTTGAGGGTCACAAAGATCAAGGCAAATGAATCAGTCACAAATAATTAATTTTGACACTGTGACAACTGCTGTTTCTTTTTTTCCCTAAAAAAACTGTGAATATTTTTTGTCTTCTTGAAATGCAGAAGTAAAAGAAGAGTCTTATTTCCAAGGAACAGCAGTATTAAATGTCCCCCTATTTGACAAGAGCACTTACAGACAGATGTAGCTGTTCTATCTCTAAAGAAACCATTGAAAAACAACAATTTTGTTATTTCTTGATTCATTCATTTATCAGCTGGTCCTTTGACACTTTTTCTTAATTAATAGAGCTGTTATGAGACAAAGCAGCAGCAGAGATACATTAAGCAAGGAGAGGCAAATCCATTGAGAAATAAATGTTTACATTTAATTACAACAGTTATGCAGTGAGCATATGTGCTATGCCACATCTCAGGCAAAATCAGCACATCATTGTGTCCTTGAAGAAGTGACCTTCAGAAAGAGCAATTAGCTTTGTAACACTTTTTGTTTTCTATTACTGGTAACGTTTCTGCTGAAAAAGGAGAGTTTAACCGTTTAGTTTTGTCTTCTTCAGGAACACAGATGTGCAGTTTCCAAACATGCAGCCTCAGGGGCTGGGAATATCAGTACGGAGGGTCTTAGCTTGAAAGGTATCTCAGGACAAAAGCACACAGAGAACAACTCCAGGTGAGATACCAGCAGCTATGGCACATGCTTTCTGCATGGCTTTACACCAGACCCTCAACCATGTGATGCCCCAGTCTTCACAGAGAGAAACTGAGAATAACACTGTGCTACCAAACCTAGGTTTAATGTGGTGCTGCTGACTACGGAGAAACCTAAACAAAACAGTAGTATTTTGCTAGGTGCTTATTTGAGCAGTTTAGAGGAGGAAGAGGCACTGCATCTTTTCTGTAAGAGCTGGGCCTGCATCAGAGCCCTGAAAGCTGAGCTTGGAGCTAGCTGCTTTCTCCTGCCAGACTCCAGCTGTGTCAGAAAGAGCTCATGGCTGGATATGAAGCAGGCTGCACACTGATAGAAGAGAGGGCAGCTTCCCAAAATTGCTGCCACTCTGGGGATTATTTTAACTCTCTTGATCTCTTAAGAATTGCTATGGCTCAGAGAGGTGTGCTTCAGAGTTAGGGGAAAAAAAAAGAAGAATGAGCATGGAAAGCAAACAGACTACTCTGGAAACCAACATTTGTTCATGCAAATATGTGCTTGCCTACTTCAGTGGCCTGAGCTGGCTTTTGCCTCTCCTGTTTGGAGCAGTCTGAACAAAAGTAGACCCCAGGCAGTGAAACGTGCTCAGAGGATTAGAGGTGCCCGGGTCACTGTGGTATCTGAAGAAAGTCTTTTGTATCTCCTTGGCGAATAGCCTAACTTTAGCCACTTCAGGATCGGCAAGTTATTTAACAGGATCCCATTTCTGGCAGATTCTTTCATACCTGGGAGGGTATAAATGCTGCTGCCATGGATGAGCCATGGATGAGACAGAGACAGAGAGAGACATGAGACAGAGCCTGAGAGAGCTGCCTGAGTCCTTGAGTTGTGATAGGGTTGGTGGGGAGGGTTTGAGGAATGGCCAGCAGACAGCACGAGGCCATCACAGTTGAGGGAAATGAGTGGCACAGGGCCAGCTACTGGCAAGGGAATCACTGGATGATTTTCTGAGCTCTGCCCTGAAGAGTAAATAAATCTGCTTTGCCTCCTAGTGAGAAAAGCCCCTGGCTTATTCTTAGCAGCTAGATCTCTCTCAAGGACAGCAGAGAGAGATGGGAGAATTCCTTCTACCCTCAATACTCCATCTGGAGGGAAGGGACAGTCTGGACCCAGCTGCTGCATCTCCTAGTTCAGGAACCAAATGCCAGGTACAAGTCTGAGTTGGTAGAGACCTGCTCAGGACTGTAAAGGATATGTGCTAGGACAGTATCCTTGTTGGAAAAGTAAAAAACCACAAAGCCCTGCTATAAATGCAAATGCATACATCTCTGTAGAAGACTGCCATCAGGAAAATAATGGTGTGTGACCAGGAGGGGGGGAACATATTCACACGAACCGATCCATCTCTGAGCCAGTTCATCCAGGCCACATCCAATTGGACACCAGCAGCTCATGAAACCCATCTGATCTACTATAAATCAACTCCTTAATGCTCTCTTCTGCACTTTGACTAACTCCAATTACCAGAGCCTGATGCCATTGTGAATGTATTTATTGATCAACCTTTGGACCTCCTGCTTTCCTCTTGCTCTTATCCTCACTGCTGTAAACTAACCTTGCATTTTCCCCAGCTTTTTCCCTTCATCTCTGTGCATAACTGTCTCTCTAGGTCTCCTCAGTTGTCCTTCCCAACAGTCACATGAATGGGATGAGCCCATAGCCTGGACTGATAGGTAGGAGTATTTGACATAGTAGTTACCCTGAAGAGATAGTAAGCTAAAGGCTTTGACTTTCTGGTGCAGGACACTGCATCAGGAAAAAGGAGGAGAGTAGGAGTCTGTTGTAGGCTTTTGGGTTGCATCAGGACACCTCGATCACGACAGCCTGAGAGCTTTGCTGTGGCCTCTGTGTTTCCCACAGGTCTCCGTTGCTCCTCTTTCTCACACAACAGAAGCAGACACATCCCTCTCTTCCCCAGCACTGTGCCTGCAGTGCTCCAGCTGTGCCAGGCTCTCACAGCTGCTTCTCCCCACCATCAGCATAAGACTCTTCTCATACCCGCTTTGCTCACTTTGCTGCATGTTGATTTTGGTTTATGGGCTACCATGAGGCTGGGGAAGAGCTTCAGTGCTCTGCTTTCCATGTCACATGAGCAGCGCAGGGCTTGGCTCCGTGTTAAGGGAAGATGTGAACCACAGTGGACAGCATACAAGAAAAGACACACATGCTCATACCTTCCTAAGGCTCCATCAGACATGGTGCTTGTGCACAGGAAAGAAAAAGAGAGAGAACTTGTATCCACAAAGTCGTGTTCCTTTGCACCTGAAAAAGAAGAAACTGATCTTCTCTTCGGATTTTCATGCTTTTTAGCTTCTGCACTGTTGCAGTGCCACACTGACAAATTCTATCTATAAAAAGGAAATCTCAACAGAAAGTCACTAGAAAGAGGCCGTCTGATTAGTGATTTCCCCTTTACAACTCCAGCTTTGTACAGCCGTCTCCCCATGCTGTTTCAAACTGTATCTGCCTGTAACTCACCCACAACACGGAGCACTAGCCCTCCCTCTGTGAAGCACATGCACCAGCACATAATCCAGATCAGTTTACCTCTGTGTACCTGGCAGCACGCTACTGTGCAGTGACCAAATATCAGAGGAGTTTGCTGTTAATTAGGATCAGATTAATCCCTGCTGACTGCCTGTCTCTGTGTAAAAAGGGCACCAGGGTTTAGAAAGTATTAAGTACCTTAAACATCTACTTGCATAATGTAAAACCTATGAAGATCCAGACGTTGTGCTTGAAAGTCTTCATGTGAAATTATTTACCCCTAGAGGCATTTAAACATGCTTCTTATCCTATCAAAGCAAGAAAATCCATTAAAAAATGTCCAGGAGGAAATGTAACAAATATTTGGCTATGGAAAATAATAAACCAGCAGCACGATGGAGACAAGACTTTACAAAAAATGGCCTTAGAGATTCGGAATATTATTTCCAACTTCTAAGAATGTAGTTCAGCATAAGAGGTATACGTTTTATAGCTGCAATAAAGCTTTTTTCTGGGATACAGTTGTACCTAGTTTTCCATTTTATTAGCTCCAATTTATCATAAAAATACAACATCTAATAATGAGATAGCCTTCTCTATGGCACTCCCCACAGAGCCCTGGGGGCAACACAGAAAAGATACATTTCCCTGCTCTTCTTATATGTTCAAATTATTTAACATATTTCTGACACTAAAATGTATTTTGCTGAGATGTTTAGATAACCCTAAGCATGTAAGTGGTTATTTGGCACATCAAAAGATGGAGAACTTCTATGCTTTTCTCTTAATTTTAAATGCAATAGTATTTTTAAATGAAGAAGGATCCTGAGGTTGATTAAAAAAGCTGAGCTTCATGTAAATGGAGATAACAGTAGGAAGATTTTTAGGGACAAAACAGACTAGTAACGGATCTACAGACCTGTGAGAAAATGCTAAATTTACACACATCTTCACATTTGCTTCACATTTCTGTCTTTTTTTTTTTGTTTCTGGCACATTTGTGTAAGTATTAGGGGCATTTACATAATAACAGGGTATTAGCTCCTTTTGAGGTCATCTGTTCATGTGACATTCCTCATTTACAGTCATAAGCTTCTCATGATGACATCACTTTGGTGGCCACAGCCATACCTGTGATGTCACCAGAAGGGATTATAACCCGAAGTGGGGAGTAAGCTGCAAGAGCAGATCAGCTTCTAAAGAGCAGAGGTTTTGTTTTGCTCTGGTAGCAGCAGGAGTGGAAGCACACACCCTCCCTTTCTCCTCCACCTGCCCCAGTGGAGCAGGAGCATCTTTCCTTGTGGTAGTGCCTAACCCTTGCTGCTGCCACAAAAACCTGCCAGGGTTCTGCTGTGAGCTCTGGTGGAGATGCTTGGTGAGGGACCTGGATTGGGCTCTCCAGAGCTGGGACCCCCCCCTGCCCTGCTGCTCTTTGGTGCTGCTGTGCCAGCATTGGGATGGCACAAGTACAGGAATCTGCTTAGGAAAAAGGAAGCCAATACTGTCAGGAGAAATGCTCAAGATACAGAGACATCTGTGAGCGGCAGCTGAACTTTCCCACACCTGTTAATGTGGGGGGCACTCTGGTGAAGAAGCATTGAATGCCAGGGAGGAAGATCCTGCAGGGAGGAAGACTGGGGCTGGCTGGGTAGGAGGGTTTGTAAACAACCGAAGCTGGTGCATGAGAAACTATGTGCAACACACACAGATACAAACTGTGTGCAACACACACAAACAGCCTTGCTTCTCTGCCCAGCTCAGGGGCACACCACAAGCTGGGGTGAGAGGGTAGGACAGCCTGCAGCGAGCACAGGAGGTACACATGAAAGCCACAAAGGGACTCACTGGAGATGTGCCACTCCTGCTGTGTAGACCCAGCAGCCGAAGATCAGTCAAATGTTGCTCACTTGGGTCCAACTGGTATTCTGTCCTGATCCCCAGGCTGAAAGGAGAGCATCTGTGGGATAACACACAGGATATAAAAGCTCTGGCTCAGTACTAAGCCAGTTTGACAATGTGGCTTTCAACATGGGCCCACCTGGTCGATTCAGGCCACAGGAGAGGTTAAACTGCAGCTGATGAACTTTCCTATGCAGACCTGCACTGTAAATAACATTATTCCACATTATCCACTAAGTTTCCATTTGATCGCATCTCTCTCCCCTATGCAACTAAATCCCTGTTTCTGAAAATGAGGTTTCTTAGGGGAAGTAAGCTCTGCAATTTCATAAGCATCTTCATGCTTTTGTCTTCTGCTTGGTTCCCTCTCAGTTCAGCCAGATCAGTAGCAGAAATTGCAGTAGGCAACATGCTCACAAGGACCTCTTCTGATGGCATTTACTTGGCATCATTTATTTGGCACCGTAGGAAACTGTGATAGTCAGTTACATAAGCATTCGGGGGATATCTGCATTAAAATCAGCTTTTAACATACTTTATATTCCCTTGTCAACAGTGAATGTATTTCAATTGTCAGTGCATGTAGTCATCTGGGAGAAAAATGTGCTGCCACAGTGCTGCTCCCCTCTCGTGCCTTTGGGTCAGTGGCAGCTCTTGTCTGACTGTGAATTTCCACCAGGGCCCATGCAGGTTACTGATTCTCTCCCAGAAGCATTTTAAATCCACAGATACCTAAGGGTGACTTCTGAGGGCAGAGATGGCACTTCACATACCAGGAGGTCAACTCTGAACGTGCTGATTCAGCACCTCTGAGATACCGCTGGCAGCAAAGTAGCTGATCTGTGACAGCAGCCGTCACAGGTCATCTGTGCGCTGAGGAAGGCTCTTATCATACATTTGGAGTCCATAGGGAAGAGGCTTCACTGCTAAGATCTTCATACAACACTGCAGGGAATATACACACAGCTGAGATTGTCTCTTTAGAGCTCATGCCTCATTTTTCCTGGAGTTTCTTAAGTCATCTTCCCCTGTGAGACATGCATAGGAGAGATGCTTGGATTGCAATAAGTATGGATAAAATCTTTCTCTCTCCTCGATAAGCTTTTTTTCCTTTCTTTTTAAAGTCAAAGTTTCATCAACCTAAAGAAAGAAGTGATTTTGTGATTGTGGTTTCTCAGCCCTCTTCAGTTTTGTCTACTGAAAACCACATAATGAGAACAGACACCATCAGTTGGAAGTCTGACCTGGTTTGGGCTCTTCTTGCCCACACTTCTGCAGGTGGAAATGTGTCACTTCACCAGCGTTACGATGTTAACTTCATTCAGTGAAAGAGGAACTCGTGTTTGCTTTGCTTTGCTTTCCACCAGAGAAAGGCATCATTCTGACCACTGCAGAAGACATCACACAGCACATTAGAAATACCTGTCCTGCAATTTGAAAAAGGAGTTGACTGATAGCTCACACTTATTGTTAACTTACTTCCTGGCTAAGTTTGGTATTGCTCCCACTTCCTGTCTCCAAAACTGCCCCTGGGTAGAATTTGGACCTCGTTTTTTGAGGACTCATCCAAAAAGCCCCATTGCAGAGTGTGAGCCAAACCTGTGTCCCACACAGTCCTCCAATGCCAGCCTACCAGCCCAGGCATCCCTGAGGGCACCCATGTGCCCTTAGCCATCTCACAGGGCAGGAAACACTGATTCCCAGCCTGATGCTGTAAAATCACTGTTCCATTAATTCCAATTGCAGTATTAGAGATACAGGAAAATGAATTAAAAAAAATATTGTATTCGTGGTTTAGAGTCATGGGGGCTGAAAGGGACTGAGTGAGGTGCTGTATAGTTGGTCACAGCCAGCCTCTGCTACCTCTCTTGCAGCCATGGGCAGCGAGGCTGCCTGCAGCTGTCAAAAAGCCTTTACTGCTGCTAACAGCCCCTATTTCTATCTGGAGCTGGGCAGGAGGGTGTGAGGGAAGGGGTCTAGGGGCTCCTGCAGAATGGATCTCCACTGTGGGACTCTGCACTGTGTGTTTTCCCCAGCAGGTCCTGGCTGGCCAGGCGCTGGCACCAAGCTCATCTGTTCAGCAAGGGCATGCCCTGTGGAGGAGTTCGTTGCTGCACCAGCATATGGAGTTTGGCCTGAGATGCCATCACAGGGTCAGCTGGCTGCTTAATCCTTTAACAAAGCCCTGTGGAAATGAGTGACTTCACTGGACTTCTTCGAAGGTTATCCTCTATAGTGTTCACCCTTTGAAGAGCCAATTTTTGTACCCACACCTCAGCAGGAGGCAGAGGCAGTGCTGGTTTTTGCATGGCATGTGGATCGCAGTAAGCAAATTCACCTGAAATGGTTCCACTGGGTGTCCCAAGGCTCTGCAGCCAAGTGCCTCCTCATGAAATAAGTTCTGTATGAAATGTGGTGATGCAAAGCTTTCTTATCCTGGAATTCAGCAGAGCCACCTTCTTGACTGAGCAAGTGTGTTGGCAGCTTGCAGTGTGAGCTTTCTTGTAGAGGAGAGATGTAAGAGGAAGGAAGCTGGCTTGGATTCAATTTGATTTCCCCAGCGTTACATATGTTAAAGAGAGAAAGCACACAGAAAAAAGCAGATGCAGATAGAAGGTTAAATTCTGTTCTCACTTACAAAGGAATAAATGTACTGTAATCCTACTGATAACAGGGTTGTGCTGGAGCGAAAGGAAGCTTGCTGGAGACAGACCTAACACGGGAAAGCAAACAACGGCATGCTGAAGTGGAAAACCTGCTTCTCACCTGGTCCTCTCACCTTCCACTGTTCCAGCCTCCCTGGGTCAAATTCTGCTCCAGATTGCTGCGTAAAGTCCCTGCAGCAGAAGCCCAAACTGGACACAGCCCAAAAGCAGAACTGCTCGCTCTTTCCTTTCCACAACCACGCCAAACCAGGGCCCAGTTTTATTAGAACACAGATTGATGAATCGAGAAACAGGTTTTTGGGGGAGGAAAGGCTTTCAAAGAAATCTCCCTCTGCCCCCAGTGACTGTGCAGGCTGTGCCTTTCGCTCTAATTTCTCATTTCAGTCCTATGACTGACTAGCTGCTTCCAGGGCTGAGCAAGCTCCTCACCTTCCTTCCTGATGCCACCACCACGGAGGCTCAGCCCTGAGTCTGTTTTCCACTCTGTCCCCTGGAGGAGCCCATAGTCACCCAGCAGCTCCCCATTTGCTCTAGGACTCAAACTGATGTGGTTGGTTTGCATTCACAGTCCTGTACCGGAAAGCAGAATCTGGCCCATGAAGACCTCGAAGACGAAGTTCTAGAGAACAGCTGTTCTATTTCTCTTTCCCCCAGCTCTCCTTTCTACTCCTGTGTATTTTTCATACCAGACACAGCAGTGCCATGATGGTGCCTGTCAGTGCTGAGCAGTGGGGGATGTCTCAACAGTGTGTCGCCTTCCTCACCACAATGGTCACACAGGAGGACACCAAGGGCCCATGCAGTAACAGCACTGGCACACCACAGGTGCAGGCAGGACCTAATCCATCAGTGAAAGCAGTCACCACCTACTGCTTCTCTCAAACACTTTCCAGCAGTTTTGATCCCTCTTTTGGGGTTTGCTCAGACATCAGGAAGATCTTTGCTGTTTTCCTTCTCAAAGAGTGGGTTTTTTCTGTGCTCAGTGAGGGCACAGACAGGTTGGGCTCCCTCAGAAGCTTTCAGAACTTCTATAGATGCCCAGAGGAGCTCCATGGGAACGCAGCACTCCATCCTTCAGCCTCCTGCCACCCCTCTGCTGTATTTACTCCAGACTTCATCAGTTTGTGCCTTCCCTCACAGGCAGTCTATAAACTATCTCAGTGTCAAGAAGCATTTCCCAGAATACAGCTGCTACTTTTGCTCCTTTTGTCTTTGAAGATTAGTCTCAGGGACCAATGTATTGCATTTTCTCTTTAAATGTATTTTCAGTGTCTTAAAATGATTGCCATCAAATTTATCAGTACTTTCCTCACTACCTTGTGGTGCATAGCCAGCTTAAGACCCAAAGAAGGATGTGATATGTAAACAGGCAAATAAAGAGAGAAGGACTCCCTTTCTCCCCAGCAGCCCAATCCCAACACTTTGGTAAGTCCAGGACACTTCTGTTTCTGAGAGGGAATTTCTGTAACAACCATTGGTTTGCAGCCCCCTTTAACTACCCTCACTTGGTAAGCTCTATTTTCAGATTCACCCCACTCCTCGGACACCCGGTTTGTAACTTTGGATCCCAGCTTGGGGTAGAAAAACTTAAAACCTAGGCTGCTAACCTGAAGGTGTGTGAGAATTTTGGGTTTAACCCTGACTGTGACAAATATTCATACCCATCCCCCAGTAATTCATCACTTATTTTTTAGGCACAGGTATTTTCACTGACCCTTCTCTCTTATTCTACTGCCCTTTATCTTTCTAATACTTTACTCATGGGTTTTCTATTCATTATACATAAAGCACATTTTTAATTCCCCATGCACGCTTTGAACAGCATTGATTTATTCTTAGTTTTCTTAAGTGTTCTCTCCTTTTTCACTAACACTGGTTTTGCTTCTCAGATTCCTCCACAGCTTTCTTTTCCTAAATCAGGTGCAGGGAGGAAGGGGTTGAAGCAAACACCCTAGCTTTTAAGTCTCCTCTGTGATAAGACATGGCCCAGAATGGCTTTTTCCCCTTTCCAACAGAAATTACACTGTCCTACCACATTTAAACTGGGTCCAGTTTTCAACTGCATCTTCCATAAGTACTTACCCCAATCCTGAATATCGACATTTTTGCCCAGTGGGAATTGAATGTCGGTTTTTGACAGTATTACCTCAAGCTGTCAGGGGTTCCCCTATCTTTCTTCCAAATTTAATAAATCCACAGGAGAGTATCAAGCAGGGCACAGAGGAAATGGCTTATCAGGTCTGGGGCCTCTGGGAACATCACATCAAACACAGCTCAGTAGTGACCAGAGTTAATTTACTTATTGACAGCTCAGAGCCCTTCAAGAACTCGCTTGGTAGCATCTGCTTCATTCCTTCTGAATACACCTTCAGTCCAGTGGATACTGTTAATGATAACTTCTGCAGAGAGATCCTCACTCAGCAAAACTCTTAAGCCCAAATGTAATATTCAGTGTGAGGACACTGTCACTTAAATTCATGGCGAAAACTACATCCCTGCCTGTTGCACTAGACTGGGACTGGACAAGTTCTTGTCCTACATCTGCCCTAACAGGAATCTGGTCTAAACCCCAGGATCCTGAGACAGATCCCAGTATCAGTGTCTATTCTGTCATCTCCTCAAAACAGCAGAAAGGAAAAGCACAAGTACAGACAAAGGGAAACCCATTGCTTCATTCTCATTTGGGCCCTGATTCAATTGTGTGGCTGCTCCTTCCCTGCTAAGGATGAAACAGGAGCACCTAAACACTATTTCTTGATTGCAATGACCTTTTGCCCATGTCTTCTTTCCCAGTAGCAACAGGAACATATGCTGTAAAATAGCAAAGAGTATATATAATGTCAAACTCTGGGAAGATCAATAAGCTACAGGTTCAGTAAAAATGAGCACTTATTTTTAAGCTGAAACCTTTCTTGCCTTTGGTGCCATTGCGAAGCTATAAAGCTGAACTTGCGAATATGGTGGTCTGGATTTGATTCTGTTGCATTAAGAAAGCCATGAACAGCTGCAACTGCTTTTAAAGTGGTCACAACCACAGCTCTTCTGCTTCTGGTCAGTTCAAAGTGACCTCTTCCTTATTTGATCTCCTTCAAGTACACTGCTTTGTTGTTTCTTTCCTCCTGGAAACTAAAGAGTGAATGAAAATCTTACTATTTGGGATGGCATTAAAAGGGGGAAAAAAAAAAGCAAATAAAGACATTTAATTGCATGGGATTTCTGAGTAAGGTTTCAAAGTGGGGGGGGAGGGGGGGGGGAAATAGCTGTGTGCCTGGTACACAGAGAGCCCTTTCTCTTCCCCTTTGTGGCAGAGGAATCAATGGAATTCATACAAAAGAAGGAGGGGGGTGGGAAGAGAGATAGGAGATGTCTTGCACGGTACCAGCAGGTCACAAGCCTCATGAGGCTAGAGCAAGGCTTGCAAGGAAGCGGCTGACTCTATCTCCATGTGTACCTTTTTGTTCCTTGCCTTGGATTTGCTGGTCAGTGGCATGCTGCTTTGCCTGGCTCTCCATGGAGCTTGTAGCCTACAGGAATTTGGACAGAGTGGTACAGACATCGCCGACACAGACTCTGATCACTGACGATCCCTTTAAATGCAGTCTCATGACTTAGTCTTTACTCCACTACCTATTAAAGGAGACAAGACGTACATAGACAACTTCCATTCAGACACCCAGAAGGACACAGAAAGGGAAGACAATTTAACAGAGCTAACTGTGAGTAAATACAAGGCATTAGAGGTGCTCTCTAGAGCAAAGGGCATGGAGAAAGATTTGTAGGAAATCCTGAAGTGAAAGACGGTGCAGTGTGGTTTAATATATACTTGCATACAATGTTGAAAGGTGAAATTCTGTAAGGAAAGGTGTTCTGTCATTTTAGCCTTATTCCTTTAAATAATGATCTAAGTGTCTCTTAATAGAACATTGACCAACACTTGGTTTCCCATCAAATTCCGAAGCAGTCATTTTGTGCTGCAAGCACTGGTGCCTTTTGTAAATATAACCTTTTTTACTGGGATAAATTTCATAGAAGGAATAATGGTGGAGGTAGGGTGTGGGGAGGGGGAATTTGAATCCAGCCTTTAACAAGCATGGATCTAAAACCCAGACTGAAGCCTCCAGTTAGATACCTGCACCTCACAAGGGGTGGCCTTCCTTCTGGGAGTGCTGGATGTGACCCCCTTTCTGCTGGGAACAGAAAGGAGCTGTGGGTACTCAGCACCATGGAGACTGCACTAAGGTGTCCCACCATCTGTGCAGGTAGCTAACTTTTTAACCAAGGGGTTCTGTGTCTCCATACAGTGCAATGGCCAAACATCCTATATGGTATAACATTCTGGAAAACTCAGTTCTTCTTAGCCAACAGAGTCATCTCATCATCAGAGTCATCAACAGAGTCCCTACTCAGTTTTTCTTTTTATGACAATAGTTACTCAGTAGACCTGGACAGGTATTTTAATAATGATCACTACTATTGCAAGTGGTATCTTAACACTAATGGAAAGAGAAAGTTCCTCTATCAGCTCAACCTATTGGTTTTCTAAATGAATCTGTATTGTTAATTGCAGGTATGATTAGCTGGTGGAGAGTGTTCCCAGTTCGCCTTCATGTTGCCCATTTTCTTCTCTGCTTTTGTCCTGTCTGCTTCTTGCTTTACCAAAGCAAACTGCATCTCCTATGGCGAGCTGAAAGAGCTGAAGACTGAATTTGCCATCAATCTCTACCGACATGTATCTGAAGCAGAGAACAGAACCAATCTGGTAGTCTCTCCAGCAAGTGTGGCTGTTTCTTTGGAGCTTCTGCAGTTTGGAGCTCAAGGAAATACCTTTACGGAACTGCAGGATGCTCTAGGATACAACATTCTTGGTAATGTACTGCTTATAAAAAATACTTCTTGTCTTACATTTTGCCATAAATTCACAGCTTTACTAAGGAGACAGCAATTACACACGTCATACTAAACTTCTGTCTTTTGTCTCACTGCAAGATGTAGTTCAGGAGTGTTTTCCCCATCTTTGATAGCCAGGTACCAGCTGGAGAAAGAAAACTTAAGGGAATAGTTGACACACATGTTATAGTTCCTCTTTTCTCTTGGTCAGTGCTTACTCTTTTGCTGCACTGAAATACAACTGCACCTAGAAAAGCTACTTCCACGCACAGCAGAATTGGTCCTGGTTTCCCAGAGATCCATCGTGTCCATTGTGTGCTGGCATCCCCGTGTCCTCTGCGAGGAGGTGCTGGGCAGAGGACAGCTGTTTCCTCTCCAATCCCACTTACGTTTTCTCTCCTGTCCAATTAACAAATTTTATGAAACCTATAGAAATGGAATTATCTTTAAGACTTTGAACCTTTTTCTAATGTTTTTACAACTGGACAAAAAGATTAAAAGTTACTAGAAGGAGACTGGCAGAGAGAGGTACATAGACAGATGGATGATGCAGTTGCATATTTCCCTGAAAGCAGGCTAAAATAAAATTCACAGGGAATCTGGAAGGGATATGGAAAAGGCAGATGTCTTAAAATCCAGCATTAAGTCAGCTGAATTTAAGGATGCTGTTTGCATTTTAGCTCTGGATTATCCTACCATCTCACATCATGCGTCAAAAACTATTTTACATTATGGGCACAATGTTTATGAAAAGCAGATGACTGCCTCATCTTAAAAATTTGCAGCTTACATACAAAACTTATGTATAGAGATGACACTGCTATTTCTCAGCATGAAATTTACTGTCCGTGTAGAATCATAGAATCATAGAATACTTAGGGTTGGAAAGGACCTTAAGATCATCAAGCTCCAACCTCCCTGCCATGGGCAGGGACACCTTGCTCTAAACCGTATTACCCAAGGCCTCATCCAACCTGGCTTTGAACACTGCCAGGGATGAAGCATTCACAACCTCCCTGGACAACCTATTCCAGTGCCTCACTACCTTAACAGGAAAGAATTTCCTTCTTATATCCAATTTAAACTTCTCCTGTTTAACTTTTAACCCGTTACCCCTTGTCCTATCACTACAGTCCCTAATGAAGAGTCCCTCCCCAGCATCCCTATAGGCCCCCTTCAGATACTGGAAGGCTGCTATGAGGTCTCCATGCAGCCTTCTCTTCTCCAGGCTGAACAGCCCCAACTTTCTCAGCCTGTCTTCATATGGGAGGTGCTCCAGTCCCCTGATCATTCTCGTGGCCCTCCTCTGGACTTGTTCCAACAGTTCCATGTCCTTTTTATGTTGAGGACACCAGAACTGCACACAATACTCCAAGTGAGGTCTCACGAGAGCAGAGTAGAGGGGCAGGATCACCTCCTTCGACCTGCTGGTCACACTCCTTTTGACGCAGCCCAGGATACGGTTGGCTTTCTGGGCTGCAAGCGCACACTGAAGCTGGCTCATGTTCATTTTCTCATCGACCAGCACCCCCAAGTCCTTCTCCACAGGGCTACTCTGAATCTCTTCTCTGCCCAACCTGTAGCTGTGCCTGGGATTGATCTGACCCAGGTGTAGGACCTTGCACTTGGCATGGTTAAACTTCATGAGGTTGGCATCAGCCCACCTCACAAGTGTGTCAAGGTCCCTCTGGATGGCATTCCTTCCCTAAAAGAAGTATGGAGACTAAAGACAAAACATACAGCAATTTCATTGGCCTCTGCTGTAACTGCCTTAGTCACCATTACCATTCTGTATAGCATCGATATTCAAAACCAACACAGAGGTAAGAGCTACCTCTGGCTGATAGATACAGCTGCATGTACTGACACAAGGACAATGCATCTCTATCATGAGCAACTGGCACAATGACGTCTTGCCCATAAGACTCCCATTTCTGTAAATTCAGTAGGGTAATTTTAAGTAACATTGATTCATACAGGGATTATAGCTTGCTTGACAATTCTGGTCATCAGGGGTTCAGTTAGTCAGAAAGAATCCTAAAAATAATATTGCACAGTGAAATTCAGGCACACTTCTCCACACAAAATGCAATGAAGTGCAGACAGTTAATGACCTGATAGCTCTTTTTTGCTGCCTTACTTCCCATGTGGCACACCATACCAAGCAGATATTTTATATCCATTTTAGTTGCCTGTGGCATAAGCCACATGAGCTTTGGCTTTCAGTAATATTAATGCATGAATGTGAAAATAAAATAGGATGGGATCTATTGCTATTGGTTAGAATAGCACATTTCCAGTGATAGAGAAGAAAACAACTTCTTTAAATAGTTTAAATCAAATAAACACATCAAAAATATCAGATTTCCTATCAGATGTGTAAAACCAAATCACATACATATGCATAGCTGATAAAATTCCTTTCTTCCATTAGATATTTGCATTAATGTTTCTGATGGTCTGTCTTGAACAATAATGAAGGATGTGGTTAAAAACTTAACAGGCTGAAAACAATGAAAACATTGATGGTTCATTCACTATTCATGGAGAATCCACTTTCATGCACTTGTAATCTTTTAATGTTTGGAAGTTTTGTTCACCTTTATTCTAGTACTAACAAGAACAATATTGAAAGGGATGTTTCTCTAGACAGCACAGATAAAATGACAGGCTTTAACATGCTTTCTCCTTGCTGCCTTATTTTATTGAAGGTAGAGTATTTTAAAGCAGTTTTGAACTCTTCTCCAAGTAATTGTTCAGGACTTTGGTTAGCTAAGCACTTTGATATGACTGAAGTTACAAGCTCAGGATACCACACCTCACGTTAACATCTGCTTCCAATTTACCATCTTTGGTTTCTCACATCCTCCAGAGGGAGCTTGCCAAATGCTCCAGCACTAATGAAAAACACACGAGAAAAGCACTTTACACCTCAGACTGTGTGAGTTTTCCTGACATCTGCTCAAGGAGTTCAATAGTTTATCCCTTAAAGAGTAATAGATCTAAATTTCAATACCAAACTTCCCACAGGTGATTAGTCTTTCTGTACATTATGGAAGGAGCTCTACAGAATCACAGAATCAACTAGGCTGGAAAGGACCTTTAGGATCAAGTCCAACCACTACCACAAGACTGCCAAGTCTACCACTAAACCATATCACCAAAGGCTTCATCTACATGTATTTTGAACACTTCCAGGCACGGTGATTGCACCACTTCCCTGGGCAGCCTGTTCCAATGCCTGACCACCCTCTCTGTGAAGAAGTTTTTCCTGTGAGGTCAGAAAACCTGCACTGGATCCTCAGGTGATAGAAACCGGTAGATGTGAAACTCTCCCTTTACCCCATCAAGAACCTGAACTGATGCAGTATGTCTCCTGATGACCTGGCTGGCAGTTAGAGGCTCACAGTGATCATGGCCTTGACCTGACACTCAGCTTGGGACACATTGGTCCAGGCAGGATGGACTTCCCTGGTTAGCTGCCCCCAGCTGCCTGTGTCCCAAGCAGCAGCCCACTCTGACTTCCCTCCAGCACTGCCTAAACACACTGGAGAAACTAGGTTATTCTTCCCTTTAATTTCATGTAGAGCATGTAAACATTGTTCAGTCTGGGTGCAAGTCCCAGGCCTCAGGAGGTCACCTGAGTATGAACCATCCCATGACAAATCATTACAGCAAGCAAAATAATGACAGACAGAAATGGCTGCTAAATCACCCTTCAGAGGAGCCTCCTAGAAACTGTTTTAGAAACACAAGAGGCCCTAAGTTTGCAGGACTCATGCTCCTATTGGGCCTACACCTCAACCTTGTGTCCATCACAGAAGCTACCACCGCTGAATTTTAAAGGATCCTTGAAAATCAGAGAATGCATGAGGTGAATAGGGCACAATTCAATAAGGACAAGTGCAAAATTCTGCATTTAAAGGGAATAATCAGTGTTCAAATCAGGGAACAATGGGCCAAAGAAGAGTGTTTTTAGGAAAGGATCTGAGGGTTCCTAGGAATTAAAAAAAAAAAGTAATGGGAAATATAATTGTACTTAAAAAAAAAAAGATATTGTTGAGGTTCATATGAAAAGTTGCTTGTAACACATATGAAGCAACCTGTCATCTTTATCTGGCACTCCCAGGGCTCACCTGCAATAACAGGCTAGTTCAGGATGCCATCCTTCAAGAAACAAAACAATACATCAGAGCCAAGGGTAGCAGAGACAGACCTGGGGCAGTCAGGGAGATGCCTTTCCTGGGATGGGCGGCACTGATAATGGCAGGAAAAAGATGGCAGTATTGTGGCATTGGCAGCTCAGCCAGTCAGTCAGAGGTGCTAGATCTAGCTAACCATAGAATCATAGAATACTTACGGTTGGAAAGGACCTTGAAATCATCCAGTTCCAACCCCCCTGCCATGGGCAGGGACACCTCACACTAAACTATCTCACCCAAGGCTCTGTTCAACCTAGCTTTGAACACTGCCAGGGGTGGAGCATTCACAACTTCCCTGGGCAACCCATTCCAGTGCCTCACCACCCTAACAGGAAAGAATTTCTTCCTTATATCCAGATTGAACCCATTACCCCTTGTCCTATCACTACAGTCCCTGATGAAGAGTCCATCCCCAGCATCCCTATTAGGCCCCCTTCAGATACTGGAAGGCTGCTATGAGGTCTCCACACAGCCTTCTCTTCTCCAGGCTGAACAGCCCCAACTTTCTCAGTCTGTCTTCATATGGGAGGTGCTCCAGTCCCCTCATCATTCTCGTGGCCCTCCTCTGGACTTGTTCCAACAGATCCATGTCCTTTTTATGTTGAGGACACCAGAACTGCACACAATACACCAAGTGAGGTCTCACGAGCGCAGAATAAGGGAGCAGGATCACCTCCTTCAACCTGCTGGTCACACTCCTTTTGATGCAGTCCAGGGTACGGTTGGCTTTCTGGGCTGCAAGCGCACACTGAAGCCGGCTCACGTTCATTTTCTCATCGACCAACACCCCCAAGTCCTTCTCCACAGAACTGCTCTGAATCTCTTCTCTGCCCAGCCTGTAGCTGTGCCTGGGATTGCTTCGACCCAGGTGTAGGACCTTGCACTTGGCATGGTTAAACTTCATGAGGTTGGCATCAGCCCACCTCACAAGCGTGTCAAGGTCCCTCTGGATGGCATTCCTTCCCTCCAGTGTATCAACCGAACCACACAGCTTGGTGTCATCGGCAAACTTGCTGAGGGCGCACTCAATCCCACTGTCCATGTCAGTGACGAAGATGTAGAACAAGACCGGTCCCAACACCGATCCCTGAGAGACACCACTTGTTACTGGTCTCCAGGCAGACATTGAGCCATTGACCACAACTCTTTGCATGCAGCCATCCAGCCAGTTCTTTATCCACTGAGTGTAATGGAAGCTCAGAGATGCCCAAGAAATAATTATGTATCTTATGAACTGTAAAAGCTGTGTTTGCGTGGAAGTGTGAGCCTGATGTGAAATCAGCCACTTGACATAGTCTGCATTAGAGTGATTTCTACAGCAACATGAAGAGTGCTTTCCTGTGCCCAGTGCATCACCGTCCTTGAAAGCAGCACTTGGCAGTAATACCCCATAAAGTCAAGGGTGCTTCAGTTGTGATAGTGATTTAACTTTCAGAGGAACATCATCAGCGCTGCATCAGCATCAGCACTGGAGTTTGGAGCTGGAGAGAGCTGTGCAGTCTCTGCTTTCCTTAACCTCAACACAATAATTACATTTTTTCCCTCTCTCTTGCCTGGCAGATCAAAGTGTGCAGGAGTTCTTACATGCAATGTACAAAGGAGTGACTGACTCCAGCCAAGGCATGGTGGTTCAGCTGGCATATTCCTTCTTTGTGGATGCCAGAGTGCAGCTCTCACCCCATTTTGTTGCATGTGCTGTGCACTGGGCTAACAGCAGCCTGCAGCAAATCAACTTCACTGACCCAAACAGGAGCACAGCCCAAATACAGGACTTGATCGCTGGTAACCTTGGAGGTAATGTAACAACCCATGAGAATGACTGCACATGAATAGAATCTAAAATGAAAGTAAAGAGAGAAATTGCATTTAACCAAGTATGAAGTATTTTTGCCACACTGTGTTGTCCAAACCAAGGCTGAGTGCCAGGAATGTCCATAATGCTGATTTCTAACGTGAAGAAAGAGCTGGAATAGTCTGAATCTGAGAGTATACATTTGCAGTATCCAGCTGGTAAACTCTTGACCTTGTTCCTCTAATTTTTAACATGGCAATCCTTCACAGCCTTTTCAGTTTTAATGAGGAGCAGCCATATACCCCAGGGACTGAGTCTGCTCCATTGAATGCTTTCATGCTGCTGTTGGGAACGTGCAGGTCCATCAGCTCAGCAGTCACACCCTGAGTTGAGGAAGTCAAAATGGGAACTAAAAAGAATCTACTTTCCACAAGCAAGGAAAGTAATGAAATTAAATTCTATGTTAATGAAAAACATAACTGAAAAAGCAAGTCTTTAGAAGCTACAAAGCAAACCAATCCCTGATTTACCCCATCAGCTTAAGTTACGTGTTAATTTGGCCATCAACATGTGAGGTGATCTTAAACACACACATTAAAGATACTATTAAAAAAAGAGTTCTATCCTTCTCAGATGAACTGTAATAAGTGATACAGCTTCATGGTAAAAAAGTATCGCTCTAGAAGCAGGTACTAAAATGGGAGTTCATATTGCGGTGCTCACCTACATATCAGTGAATTAAAAGTGGATTGCACTGTCAAAAATTGCTGAGATACCCAAAGCAGGATCATTTGAACTGGCAAGTGAATAGGAGAGGGGGAGAATTAGGCTATAAGCTTCAGTAGACTTAGTGACCTTGTAAAGTGGCCTGTCATCATGAATCCATTTCATGAGTTTTCTGGTGCTAATGATACACTACTCCAAGATATGGGCACATTCCAGCTAGAAAACCAGTTAGGGCCAGGGCATGATGCTGAGCAGCAAGCTGCTGTCATCTGTGTTGTTCAGTGAGTAGCATAGTCCTGGCACATCTTTGGCCCCCAACACTGATCAGCTCAAGCTGGGGAGAGCATGGATCAACAGGAAACCCCAATGAGCTGCATGTACAGTGGGGGGAGGGGGTGTGTGTAGGGGGGAGGTAGAGGGTTTACCAGTGCCTTGTGAGTTGTGCCTCTTGCCCTTAGGGATGAAGAGCTGTCCCAGCTTGCTTTATTTACTCACACAGATTTGGCCTTCAGGCCTCGGTGAGTAGGATGGCATGTGTCCCCCTCCCCATCTCTTTTCCACGCAGATGGGGATGTGTGCAGCATGAGCTTGAAGAGTGCTGTGTCACCACTCAGCCAGGTCGTCTTGGTGAGCACCATGTACTTCAAAAACATGTGGCAAAAGAAGTTTTCCTTTATGGATACCCAGATGTTGTCTTTTACTACGGCAGAGGGCTCAACACTGAAAGTGCCCACAATGCATCACACAGCTGAAGTTAACTACGGTAACTGTCCTTAATCCAGATTTGCTGTATTGTATGACATAGAAGTTTTATTTATTTAATTTCCACAGGTACCACACTAAGATGTGTTACTTTCCCAGCTTGGAAAGAAAACATTTCCTGGCCCCTTAGCTTTACCACTGTTTGTTCATTGAATGTGTAAGCTCCAGAGAGAGGATAGCATCATTGGACTGCACTGCACAGCACACCCATCCTCCCTGTCTCTGGTCACAGCCTGCCCCCAAGGCTTTGGGGTAAACTTGGAGATCTTTAGGGCCAAATTACACAACAAAGCAGAGAGAAAGTTTTATGGACCTTATACCAAGTCAGTGGATTATCTCAGGACAGGCTTAAACCAGTATAAACATAGGTCAAACTTTTATTTATATAATATGTGAATACAGTGTTTGCTCCTTTCAAAGGCTTGGAGTATGTGGGTTGCTGACGGAAGGGTTCATGTTGTAGGCTTAATTTCCTTCACCAGGAATTTGTCCATTTAGCCCTACAATCTTTCAAACTGTAAAAAGCTCCTTTCCCTTCTACCCTAGATTTCAGAACTGCACTTGGGTAAAAACCTTCCTAATTCCAAATCTAAATTTTTTCAAGACCAATTTATATCTCTTAGCATTGTGCCAGCTTTATCCCTTCAGTTAAATAGTTTCTCTTCAGCTTCTGTATTTACTCCTAAATGCACTTGCAAGTCACCAAGCTGTCTCTCAATTTCCTGTTAGCTAAGCTGAAGATGCCAAGCCCTTCAGATACTCCAATTCTCTACTAGTTCTTTTCTGCACTTTTCCTATTTAATCTTTCTTGAAAACTAATTACTAGCAATGTCCATAATGCTTTCAATGAGCCCATATACATGCTCAATAAAATGCTCTTAGTATTTCTATGACTTGATAGAAGTACCTTGCATAGTGCACTACAGAATCAGCTCAGGGTGGTAACTCAGGGTTGACCACACCTGAGCCTTTTTGCTTTCTCCAATTTTTTTTCCAGCTGATGAGTCCAAGGTAAATCAAGGTGAGAGAAATCTCCATAGGTACACACCTGATATTTCAATTATCTCACTTTTTATTTCTTTCTGTGACTTGATTATCCTTGATAAAAGGGATCATTTAAAATTTGCTGATTGTCACATTTGATAGGGCCAATTCGGTTGTTGCCACTAGAAATGCTAGAAGCATGTCTAACAAGTCAGTTTGAAATTAATACAAAAGACCAACACAGTACAACAATGGAGAGGCATCAGATAACTTTCTTTCATTATTAAATGAAAACAGCTGTCTCCCATCAGGATCCAGAACACAGAGCAAGGAAGATCAGCAATGACTTGTTATTGATAGCAGCATTTACAACATTGTTTATCCCTTTAACATGGCCACGCAGAACAAATCAGCCTGGGGACAATTAACACTGCTCGAAGAAAATGTCAACATTGCTGTTTAAACATGCCTATTACTATTTATACATGCAGTGTACTGCAGCTACTTTACATATTCTTTTTTTCCCAGGCAATTTGTCAACTATATTTGAATACTGATTTAGAATATATATAATCCTTATGGGATGCTCAAAATTAGTTCAAGTAAGGAACGCTAAATGTTTTGACTCAGTCATCTCAAGTCTTTCATTTTCTTTCTAATTAACAAATAAGGGATGAGGCATCCACGACTTCTCTGGGTAATCTGTATCTATCTCTCTATATAGAGGTATTTCACACAGTCAGCTCTGTTCAGATGAGCCACTGTTGTGAGTTAATAGCAACCTGAGCTGGCTGCTAATGCGCTAGAGACAACCTCTTGTACCCCATCGTTGCAGTCCTGAACTGCCTGCTTGCCCAGGCCTAGGTTGTGAGTTTTGGGTTTTTTTACCCACCTGAATGATAAAATAAAGATCTATATTTGCCCACCCACAGGCCAGTTCAAGACAGCAGCTCTGGAGGCTTTCAGCATGGTTGAATTACCCTACCTGGGGGAGAAACTCAGCATGTTCTTAGTGCTTCCCAGCCACAGAAGAACACATTTGTCCCAGATTGAGTCACACTTTTCTGCCAAAAACATAACCATTTGGGCCAGCAGCTTAAAGAGAACAAAGATGGACATTTTTCTACCTAGGTAAGCAATGTCAGTACTCCAAGGTGGCTTCACTACTTCAGTTGTCAGAATTCTGTATGATAGCACTGACACAAGCAGTGTACGAGGCAAAATCAAACAAGGTGCTTGTGATTTTGTTACTCATCACATGATCAGAAAACCTCCAACCCTTTCTTAAGCCGTGAAGAGATGAGCTAGGAATGCCAAAACTTTCTGTTTCAGACATCAAGTATTTCAGCTGATCCTACAGATTTCACTTAAAATTTGTTTGGGGTATAACAATCCTTTAAGAATCTACAAAGAGAGAAATGTTCTTGACTCTTTCCCACACTCCATTTTTTCACTTTGCTTAAGGAAGGATAAATAGATAACCTTTAAGAAAACACAATAGCTTATTTTTACAACTTGTTAGTGTACTATGGAAGTACTCTACAAAGAATTTGGGGGCCCCCCACCAGTCGTATCCATTTTTCTGTGCACAAAGAAAATTGTACACAGAAGTTTCAGGCATCAGTTTTCTGTCTTAGTCATTTGCTGCTGCTAGAAAATGCACATATCCTGTAGGTATTTTCTATCATCTATTCAAATGAAATCGCATAGCAGGAGGCAACTGGTGCAGGAAGCCCTTTTGTGGCTGTACCTATTGTACAGATCAGCATGGAAGGGCTTCATTATACATCTCACAATGCATTCCTCGTGTTAATGAAGCACTGAAAAACAATTTGTACATTAATTTATCTTTTTTCTACAAGCCAGTCTTTGGCAAATGTTTCAAAGGGCCCTTTGCTACAGCCAGAAAGATTGCTAACAAGAGGACACCTGGGGAAATGCAGAGCTCCTGTGTCAAGAACACTGAGATGCAGTCTGCAATAGATGAAGGCAAGGGATTCCTTCTGTTATTGTCTTCAGGTTAAGATGACTTGCTTTTCTGCAAAGTACACTTATCAGACAGAATGCACTGGGCTCATAAGAAACAGATGAAATGCCAAGGCTTGAAATAAACTGCATCTATTCCACCTTTTAGTTCTATGAAACTACAAATCCTGCATTTAAATAAAATCTCTCTATTAATTTCAGGTTCAGTATCCAAAGCCTTTTTGATCTAAAGACAGTTTCTTCTGCCTTGGGAATCAGAGATGCATTTGATCCCATCAGTGCTAATTTTAAAGGCATTTCGGGTAAGAAGCTTGACTGAGTAAAAATGATTGCTGACCCAATAGTTCTAGACTCTCACATTGAGTGATCGAGTAGACCTGAGTCTTCTAAGTTTTTGTACTACTTCTGTGAAACTCTAAAACACAATTCACACTCAGCTGTTCTACTTTTTTTACACTATCTGTCCAGCAGCATCAGGTTACGATGCAGTTGCTGCCGTTCCAGCTAAATGCCATGGGACTGGGATCCTTTGGCTTAGCCAACCTTTAAGGAAGTTGAGGTTCAGCCACTGAATTAGCTGCCTGGCTGGATTCTGCACAAAAAAAACAAAGGTTACAGCATTCTGAATTTTAATAAATAGAATCACAGGCTGGTTTGGGTTGGAAAGGACCTTAAGATCACCTAGTTCCAATCCCTGTGCCATGGGCAGGGACACCTTCCACTAGGCCAGATTGCTCAACCTGGCCTTGAACACTGTCAGGGATGGGACAGCCACAGCTTCCTTAGGCAACTTGTTACACTGCCAAATTAATTTAAATTTATTTATTTAAACAAATGTGTTTGCACTGAAATTCAGAAAATAACTATAAATATCCATTTCTGTGGGGTTTTGTTTGTTTTTGGTGGGCTTTTTTGTTTTGTTTTGTTTGGTTGGTATTTTTTCTACAGAGCAAGATCATCTTTATATTTCAGAAGCTATTCACAAAGCAGAGATTGAAATAACAGAAGATGGTACAAAGGCATCAGGAGCTACAGGTAAATCAAATATACAGACTGTACTTCTCACTTCAGGAGCTTATTACTACAGAAACAGCTACTAGTCTTTATTTATTTATTTATTTATTAAGGCATAGTGGCATTTAAATGTATTTCTACCTAAATTTAAACTTTTATAATTAACACACTTTAATTTTGCCTTTGCAATTGCTCATAATAACTCTATAATATTTGGTCTCAGACCAACACTAAAGACTCAAGTGAAATCCAGCTTTATCAGCCCACAAAAAATCCAGTTTGAGAAAATAAACCACTTATTTTTCTGTCAGTTAAATCTGTTTGCTCAGATTATAAAAGCAAAAAATGAGAAAAGGTTACTAATATTTTATCTATAGCTCCTGAACTGTTACAAGCTTTGTATTTTGAAGATGACCTCTTTGATAGCATTAAAGGCAATGACGGGGAAGTTTTGTTTCCTTGAAGGCAGGCTTCTCTCTTACACACTTTGCAGTGACCTTCATGTGCAGTAGCTTCTGCTAAAAGCTCATATTCATGTGAACAGCTGGGGCTGGCTGAGTGGGGAAATCCAGAGTAAAATCTCAGCTATAGACTATAGTCAATAAATGACTCTCACAAGCTGAATGGCATCTCAACAAAATTCTCCAGTATAATTTACATAAAACTAAAATTACTGAGCTGTGCAATCCCCATTTTTCTTCTATTTTTGGTCACATGAGCCTTATCAAGGAAAGCTCCTTTTTTGTTTCCTTTTTGGAAGCCTCAGATGCTCCAGAGCTGCTGCAAGTCCGTGTGAAAAGCAATGGCAGCCCTAGACCCCTGTGTAGTTTATGCAGGCATTGCTGTTGCTTGCTTGCTTCTCTTGAGAGGATGAGCATGTTTCTCAAGCTGTTCAAACACCAGCACAGCAGAAGGGTAATAGTTAACCACATCTCACCTTTCTCCTTCCCTGGTCTGTGCCAACTGTAGATGCACTCCACATGCACACCGCAAACACTGGTGGCCCTTGACTGCAGATCAGGGCAAGAGCTGGGACTCTCCCATTTCTTTTTCTTTCTTTCAAGTGGAAATCCAAGAGGCAGCATTAATTGGGGCTGTGGTAACAACAAAAATCATATTACCTTTTCAAAGCCAGACAGACTCACTTCAACAACACGCACACAAACCACCTGCACGTTGCCTCACAACGCTTACCTTGATCATTCACCCAGACCAATTTCACTGCTGGATAAAATTGTTTTATTCTTAAAGCAGAGGAGCAAAACTCAGAGTACTAAACATCAGAGCTTGAGGGCACTGTACAGAAGATGGAAAGAAAATAGACACATTTTACTAATGTTTTCTGTGCTGCATTACAGCAATGGTGTTACTAAAAAGATCTCGAACACCTATTTTCAAGGCAGACCGACCTTTCACATTTTTCCTGAGAGAAGCTAATACAGGTATGCATGCTCTGTGTTTCAGTAGAAGAATCCTTCACCAAAATCAATTAACAAGTTCTTTGTAACTTAACACATCATTTTCAGTCCAGGAAATTTCAGCAATTACGGAAACAGTAGCTTTACGGATTTTAAAGCATGAGGAACACAGTTTAAAAAGCATGCATGACAGTCATAGAAGTCAGGGAAGCCAGGTTAGCATCTCTTGTCTATATGCAGTACATACTAAACCATTTTTTCACTACAAATATAAGGCCTAGAAAGATCTTACAGATCTTGAGTTGCTGCAGTGGGTCCAGAGAAGAGCAACGAGGCTGGTGAAGGATCCTGGAGCACAGATCCTGAGGCTGAGTGACCTGGGGTTTATTGGTCTGGAAAACAGAAGGCTCAGGGGGAACCTTATTGCTTTCTACAGCTACCTGAAAGAAGGTTGTAGTGAGGTGGAGGTTGGTCTCTTCTCCCACGTAACAAGTGATAGAACAAGAGGTAATGACCTCAAACTGCCAGACAAGGTTGAGAATGGATATTAGGAACAACTTCTTCACCGAGAGAGTAGTCAGGCATTGGAAAAGGCTGCCCAAGGAAGTGGTGAAATCACCACCCCTGAAAGCATTCAAAAAAACGTGGACGCCCTGTGATATGGTTTAGTGGTAGACTTGGCAGTCCTGGGGTAAGAGTTGGACTTGATGATCTTAAAGGCTTTTTCCAACCTAGTCGATTTTATGATTAAATGCCATAGGATTAGAGACTGACCTCCACAGGGCAATTCAAATTACAAATGGGCTAGATCAGCTGGATTAATATCTGAAAGTAAGAAAGAAATCCTTTCCTATAAATGAAACTTATTCATACATATACAGATGGCATAGAGCAGACTTCTGCTTTTAGCCACGAAGACCAGAAACACCCTGTATTAATTCCTACCTTAGCAGTTTCTAGGGGGATACCTCAGAAATTCTGAAGACCAACAATCTTTTGCCTAGCTACAGCTCACAAAAATGCAGAAACGAGTTTCTCTTCCCTCATATTTTGAAAATCAACAGCTTTGAGGAGATAGTTTTACACATCTGGACCCTTCGCTACTTAGCATCCTCATGAGCATTTAGGTTATCAAAAGCCACGGGTATTCACTGTATGCCATCAGTAACTTGGCTCTGCAAAAAGCTTAACTTGTATCTTCACTTTTGCAAAGAAATGACAAAAACAAAAACAAAAACAAACAAACCTGTATTTCTTTTGTATCTTACAACTTTTTCTGGCAAATGAACTTCCCCAGCCCCAAAACAAGACCAAGAAAAACTCCAAACCAAACAGAAGTGGAGAACACATCTGAAAAAGTGAAACATCACAGCACTCCCTTGCTTCAGTATAAAATGTGTAGTCTAATTTTAAATGTCCAATCATACAGGTTACTCCAGAATCTCTGCCAAAGGAAAACACTATATAGCTCATTAGGAATAATAAAGGAGAACTGCATTATTGCACCATTTAGCAGGTGCTTGCTCCTCCAGAGTATCAGGCCACCTCCAACAGCTCTTACCATTCTTAGCAGTGCAGTAAATTTGTACCTGAAGTGTTTTCCTAAAAATCTTTCAAAACCACCAAGTTTCTCTGGTAACTGGAGTCATATCTATTTAGATTTTCAGGGAACACACAGCCATTTATAGCACTCAGTAAGACACTGGGGCCTGTCAAGAAGACCAAAGAGAATCATTTTCCTTTGCCACTTCCAAGCAACACCCACTGTTCTCTCAGTCAGTGAATACCTGTGTATGTAACACTCCGCTTTAAAAATCTGGATCTTACATTTTAAAAGAGATGTGTTTGCATTTTGTTCAAGAGAAAAGCACTACTTTGGTGTTTCAAATATGCTTTTGGTGATCGTCATTCAATGAATAGAAGTACTTTTACTTTTAAAAAAAAGACACTAAAAGCTGATCTATGAAACCAAAGCCACAGACTGTTCAGGATTAAGAACAAATGGATTTGGATATATAAAATTGTTCACTTTACAGTATATTTTTATATATAAAAATGAAATCAGATTATAAAATAGGATTTTTATATGATGAATAACAAAATATAACTTTTAATCAACTCAAAATCAGAAGTACATTTCTGATATTGAAGCTTTCTAATGCAAAAAAGTGAAAACTGAAAACGTTCAGTCATTTTGTTTGCTCAGACTTAGTGACTGAAGTTGTTTGGATATGAAAAGTGGGAAAAGGTAAACAAGATCTGCTTGTAATAGATTTTGTTAACTTAGAGGCACTTAAAACTTACTATCCCCATAAATTTAACAATGAATCTTCATTAAGGCCAAAAGTCTTCACTGTATCAGTCTTCTAGTAATAGCAGAAATATATTTTCTAAGACCTAAAATAGCATCATTCTGCCTAATAGAAAAATTGGGGGGGGGGGGGAGGTGTAATCTGAATTTGGAGTTTGAACACATTTCCTTTGAAGGACAGGCAAGGTAACAGCAATACAAGCAACTGAACCACACATGCAATTAGTCTGAAAGTGATTTCATTCAAGGGGTTGTAATAACATCTTCTGAAACTACAGCACCAACACAACGGAATGAAATTAGGCTGTTTTGATCAGTTCAGAAGCAATTCCTTAGGCAATGGTTTAAGTAAATTGCACAATTTTGGCAAATTTCTGATATGGGCTACCAATATTTGGAAAGGCCTTTTAGGTTTTTAATACAGAAATGTTCAAGTCATTCTAAAGCAAGCATCAATTGCAGTTGATTTCTCCATACAAGGAATGCATGATCACAAATCTGCTAGTTCCATGCTTAATTTATATATTTAAACTGTACTACACTTTGAAAATATGGTCCCAAACTGAAATAATGTTAATATGGTTTTCATTTACAGGTGCAGTAATCTTTATAGGAAGAGTTACAAATCCTTCATAATAAACACTAGGCAAACATACTGTCTTCTGTTGTTCATATGGCGAGCTTTCCTTCAATGAAATGAAAGGCTACATTATATGTATTTATTAAAACACATGTTTAAACATTATAACTTTTGCAAGAATAAGCAAACTTTATTTCCCTGTTCTAAAGTAAAAAACTTAAGAATAAAACTGAAATTAAAGCCTAGTCCCAGACTCACTTATAATCAGCTGAGACAGTAAGGTAACTAGCAAATAGCAAAATGCTGTGAAAAGGAAATCAAGTTCAGAGGCTATTTCAAGACTGACAGAACAGGTAGGAAGCAGAAATACCTATTCAAATAAATATTATTACTAAATTGTACTACATTTACTACCTTTTAATTTACTTTTTAAAGAGAATACAGCATAAAATGACATTCCTAAAGAACACTGAATGAGGCTAAAAGCATGTAGAAAAATGCTTTTTTTTCAGCATCCTGACAAAAACTAGGATACACTGAGTGTTTTAGTACAAGATTCAGTAACTCATGGTACCAACATCAGAAACCTAGGCCCATAAAGATTTTTGGGTGAAGACTGCAAACCACTGATTCCTAGGAAAAGCACCAGAGGGGAGCTGATCCCACTGAATCACAGCAAACTTCCCAGAAGTTAAGAGCATCTAGCACAGATGAAGAATGTGGCCAATAAAGTGGTATTTTGTGTCCAAGGAGCAGCACCTTCCAGCTGTTCTGCATTCGTGAGCATGTAAAAACTCTGATGCAGAAAAACTGTGCAGCAGCCTCAAGGGCTATTGACGTCTGCTTTACTATACTGTATCCTCATATAATTGGGGGGTTTATCGTTGCTGCAGATGTGCACATGGGATATCATTTTGTTATGCCAAAGTCACCAAGGAGTACACAAGGTATCCTACTGTAGTTGCAATGCAGGATTAGCTTCCTTTCACTCATTCTCTGATTAAGAACAGAATATCCAGTGATACAAAATTGCTCTTCATTCTTTTAACACTGATATTAGAACATATAAGCTCTGGAAAGGGAAGGCAAAACAAAATAAAAACTGTACACAGTCCTACACAAAGATTAAAATAGAGATTTTATTGATGGCATAACAAAAGTGCTTTTCTTAAATATTTCTCAAAATACATTTATACAACTTACAATAATATATCCAAAATAACTGTATATACAAAACATTACCTTGTTTAATGTATGTGCTTTTTTTTTCTTTTTTTTTTTTGAAAATTACAAAGCAACTTTTTGGCAAAGTTCGACCTTAAGAGGTGATAGTTTTGAAGGTTGGATTAAGAAAAATAGAACCTGAGGGAAAGTGACACTTAAGTCCATGACAAGCAAGAAGTCCTCCATTTAGTTAAATAAGAATGTTTTTGTAGTATTTTTCACATTACAAAAATAACAGAAGTGAAGAAAAAAAGATGATGGATACTTTTCTTATTTTATAGAGCAGCTTCTCATTCTTTCAGATACAAGACCTTGAGATAAAAGCGCATGTCAAAAATGAATGCAAGTAAGGACAGCAGAGCCCTGCTGTGGCTTTCTCTCATGTGCAGTTTTTCTTAGGTGCTGTTGATATGGTTGACCTGATTGGATCTGCGATGGATTTCTTCCAGAAAACTCTCAAGCTGTTCTATCAGCATTCGTTTTTTAAACCTGTATTTAAAAGAAAGCGTAATAATAGATGCAGCACACAGTAACAAATGAAACATCATTCACAAAGCTTCTAGTGAACCCTGGAAACTTCAGTTGTAATTTTAGGTCCTGTGCATGCTGAGGTGATATATATCTCATTGTAAGTATATATGTTCTCTCTTGAAGTTCTGGTAAGCTCCTAACTTGCTTTTCCATTTAATACAAAACTATGCTTACTACAGTCTATTCTATCATATTTCTGAACATCACTCAGCCCTCAGAAAGCCAGGAAAAAGAGAGTCAAGTGTTTGCTGTTTCTAGAAGTTCTGAAGTACAGAAATAAAACATATGCCAAAAGAACTATAAACTTAAAGCTGGCAAGAATTTTTAGGGATTATTTACATGCCTTCATGGTGCATTTAACAAAGTTAAGTGAAGATGGTACTGGTGAAGGAATGGCCATTACAGGGTAGAGAGCAGATTTCCTGACATGAAAATACAAATCAGAAGTTTGAGAAAGAGATGAAAGAAAACACAGATGTAACCCAAACCTGAAGTCTCTGCAGTCCTATTCCATATGGATTATATACATTTGAAAAGCAGACCGTTTTGTCACCTTCGCTTACACCCTGGCCTTGGCACACACAGCTCCTTGCTGTTTCCAGTTGGCCTTCCCCTCCTTCGCAACATTTCTGTGCCACTTTCTCAACTTAGTACTGTTTTGAACTATACACTGAGTTCAGTCCTGTGACCTTTCTAAACCCCAGCAAAACCCTCTAGTCCTAGCCAGGTCTCCCAGGCCATGTTCTTGTCTCGCAGAAATATGGCATCTGCCCCTAATTCCCAGACCACAGACCTCCCCACAATCCCAGCTTGACTACTGGGAAACAAGCTCCCATTCCCAAGCACATACTATCTTGTGAATACCTGTGCTCTGAGCCCTTTCCCATCTTTCTCATCACAGTTCTCCTCAGTAACCCCATGGAAATCCCACACTTCACTTACTGCTTCCCCTCCATTCTTCCTCATTACTTTCACAACTGCTCCCTGCTTAATGAAAAGCATTAACCTGGAAAACAGACAATTATTCATTCTTATTCCCTCTAGCAAAAGCCTTAAGCTAACAGCAGTGCTATAATACATAAAAACTCAGTGAAAATTTAGCATGCTCATATTCTGTGCAAGTGACTGGGCAATGTTACTTCCCAGAATACCTTCAAGCCTCCCTGAAGCAGCTGTACAAGTCAGCAGCAGATAATTCCCACAAACTTAAAACCTGATGGAAAGTGGAGAAAAAACACATTGCTAACTATTCTCACCTTACTGTTGGCACAAGAATTTGGGTTTACAGTGCACTATGTCAAGCCCTTCAGTACATCTCACTGAAAGTTCCTTTCCAAATGCTGAACGCTGCAGCAAACAACTTTTTTTCAAGGCAGCAGAAACAATTTACCACATAAAGTATTATAATTAGCATATTTAAGCACTGACTACAATTCAACTGCTCACTCTACTAGGAATATCAGTACCCTTAATAATAGAACTTCCTTGAGTAGCTATTGAGCTTAAAGCTTCATTATTATTTTGTAATTGGTTGTATGAATTCTTGCCAACACTTTTATCACAAGCGGGTATTGCTCAGCGTTTTGCCTAGGTAAACACTTTGGGCTTTGCTCTGTGCATTGTTAGCTTAAAGCTCTTAATTTAAAGAATAACTGAACAGGAATTGAATTTTTTATAATGAGAAGTTGGTTGATTTGAGGAATGTTACTATGCGTTTTGTCAGATTTTGTTCTATGCTATTTAGCAGAGAATAAAAAAAATAAATTTATTCTTAGTGCTAGGACCATAAATGGATTGCTATGCCAACTGCAGAAATACTGAAGTCTTTTCCACTACCTAGGCTAATTCTTTTTAGCCTCTTCCTAAACAGCTCTTCATCCTCCAAAGTTACAGCCATGTATTGGTGAGATGTGTCTCTTGTGTTCAGTAAGGACTGAGCCAAATGTGCGTCACTAAGCATTTGAAAAGTCTTTGTCAGACTAGCAAAGTATTTGAAATAGAGATGTGTTATCTCCTCAGCTTTAGTATTTTCACAATTGAAGAAATGGAAGAATGTAAGAAAGAAAACAACAACAACAAAACCCATTATCTACCTCATCTTGATTTCTGCCTCTCAAAGTGATAGCTTTTCTGCTACCAGAAGAGGAACTGTGAGGTAGTCGGTTTGCAAAGGAAGCTGAAAACTGCAGATTGTTGTAGAAATCCTCCTCTCTCTTCATAACTCTCTAGTGAACTAACCTCCAAAACTGAACCAGGACTGTTTTATACACACACTTTGTTGCTGAAATGCTTGAGAGCTTATAGATCCTTGGAGCAGGGAAAGAAAGCAGGCATCCTAAATTTGAATTTAATTCCATGGCACTGTGAAGGTCAGCTATCAGTTAACAAAACAAGATTTTGACAACTCTGGAGAGCCTAGAGAAGTTTTCTGCAGGGACCAGTAACCTTGGTCAAATGAGCTTGCCTGGGTAAAGAAAGCAGCAGAGAACTGCACAGGGATTGTAAACAGTGTTATTCAGTTAGATAACATGACCACACTATAAAAATCTAACCTAAGAGAGAAGAGGAAGGAGATATGAAGCTGTTCCTGCACTCCAGCCAGTAACAGTTAAAGTTTAACAACACTCAACAGAAACAGAATTGCCAACCTTTTCCACCAGCAGATACAGTGAACTGTTGGATATGGTGGGAGGTAGGATTTAATTCTGATGCAACATTCAACTTTTGCCAAATTTTGTAGGGATTCAACTCAAGATGATTGGAATAGAGAGGCTGTGCAACAGAGATAAAAATTACAGATTATCTAAAGAGCCTAACTTCAGAGGCATAAATATTCCAATCCCATTAAGGACTGCCCCAGATTCCAGAAGAAACAATACTGTTTTGGTGTCCTGAGACAGTGAGGAAGCATGTGTAATATACAGACTATGACCTACATGGCCTTCTGAAATAAGCCTCAAAGTTACAGTTATATCTATGATCCAAGCAAGATGTTGGAATTATTAGTTCACTTCAACTCAAACACTGCAGGTTCCAATCATAATTGCACATTTCTCCTTTCTTTTCTCTAGAAGGCCAAGCAAGTATGGTCAGTCTAAGGATGCTTTAACGTACAGTTTCTGCCTGCATTAACAACACCGGGTTTAAATCCTCAGCAAGTCTCTCCACTCCAGTGACAAACTACCTCTCATTTCCAGAGCCTCAGACAGGACTTTCAAGGAAATGCATCATCTGAAGACCAATCTTTATGGAACATACCTGGATCTCAAAATCGGTTTTAGGACAAGATTTTGAGTTGATGCAGAATACTGAATTTCAACTGTTTCTGGAAGCCTAATTCACAGCAACATTCAGTTCCATCAAGTTTTTCAAATTAGCAGTATGCTCACATCTGAACTTTGGAACCTGAAGCACTTTCTATAGTTAACTTCTCTTTCTATGCCATTGTCCATCTACATTTCTGGCAATTCAGCAGTTACGGCTGCTAACATTAAGACAAAAATCTCAGGCAAAAAGGTAAGCTTGTGCAAACTGCACACATCAGGAAGTTTACGTGTTTCTGTTCATTTCCTAGGGAATTATTTACTTGCGGTGTAAAACACTGTGGCAAGTTTCAAACAAAGAACTGCATTGGTGTCAAGCAGTTATGTATGGCAGTACATGGTGCAGTTTTAGAAGATTAATACAGTTCAGTTACCTACCTTGAAGCTTCTTTAATAACATTTTGTAAAAATATCAGTCGGGTTTGTAAGCTTCCTTGTACATGCTTTAGTAAAAAGAAGATTCTTTCATATTCTTAAAGAGAAGAGCAAAATCACAGTTACTTAAATGCCTATGCAGATATCTGTTGTCATAGATCTGAGTGAAATGCAACACATTTCATTTTGCTTTTGTAAGCTTTTAGGATATATTACCTATCAACCAGACCTGTAGCAATGATATACTGTTTAATAAACACTAACATAAAAAACCACAGGATATTGCAGTTAGGATGTTACTGGAATATCTAACAAGTTCATTTTAATATCAATAATACAAAAAAACTTGACTTTCATAAACACTGATAGGTAGAGCAATGTTTTAATCACTTACCCAGGAAGTTTATGGCAGAGGTTTCAGAACAAATCTTTTCAGTTTTATATTTTTTTTGCTCCAGTCTCATGGTTCAATATGTTCCCAAAATAGTGATCTAATATGAATTCTTTGTCTAACTCTCACGCCAATCACCTCAAGGAAAGATTTTATATACTTACTCCTTCCTGGTTTTCGGATTTCTTTCATGATTTGTGCTCTTAGCTCTATATTAATCTCTCTGGAACTTCTGCAATGCACTGGCTTTTTCCCTTTGCTGGGTGAAGACATTGGCAAGTTCTCTTCAGTACTTTGTTCTTTACTACCCGATTCCTCATGATTCTCCAGAAACCCATCAACATTCATGTTATTCCCTAAATGTTCATGGCCTACATCCTCTGTATGAGCTGCTGGTCGATCCAATGAATTGAACAAAGAAGAGGACGTTGAAAACTCTGAATCCATAGTATTTGGGAAAACATCTGATGAAAGTGTATCTGTAACATGATTCTCAACCACATCATCTATTGTAACCTCATTATTTGTTTCTGATGCTGAAAAAAATAAAGATACATTTGCCAGTTTCACATTCTTTATCATCTGATAGAAGTCTATGAATCAGTTCAGTACTAAACTCTCGTAAAATTATGCTCCAGCTTATATACTTTAGTGTACACACCAGTCATAAGAAAAGGTGTTTGTGAATTGTAACACTGAGCAGATCTCTATAACCTCCTGGCAATTAATGGCTTAAAAAAAATCACAAGCATATTCTTTATATGAATATGGAAACTGCTATATGGACTACCAGCAAAAGAAAAAGCACCTGTAAAACGTGCTTTTATGACATGCTTGTTTTCCCATATTACACTGAACTGACAAGGTTCACTTCAGGGCTGAACAGTGAACAATATTGTTACACAGCACCTCAACTCCACTCTAAGGGAAGTGAATTCACCAAGCTACAGCAAAATCCAAATTAAGTTCATGTTGTGATACTTCTGGAGCATCTGAATTCCCAGGCAAAGGACAAACATCCTTCTGACTGTTTACATTGTCTCCTCTTTTAGTACAGGAAACACATTGTTTATAGTGGGAAGTTCATATGAAAGAGACTTCGGTCGGAAAGACTATCTTAACTGTCTCTGTCATTAACTCCAGATAATAAATACCTCATTTCAAAAATGAGAGATAAAATAGCCATATTTGGGAAATCAGCCAAAGGCATTTTTACATAAATAAGTTTTTTGCATAAACTAAAATCCAAACTCTCTAAAGATAATAAAGATTCACTTACTTTTGTGAACAGGAATAGGTTTAACAAGGTCAGGCTGTGCTTGTGTGATTGGTGTTGGTGGCCCTTTTCCTCCAATGTGATTATTCACAACTGGAGGAGTTTGTGGTCGACTTCTGAGCAGGGGTGACATACAGCGTCGTCGTTTCGGAATCCCTTGCATATTTGGTTCTCCAGGTCTTTTATGTTTATTTTGAGGCCCTGATACAAACTCATCTGCTTCATCTATCATCATTCCCTGTAATTAAATTAATGGGGAAAATTAATAAACTTTATGCCATACCCTCATCATATTAAAGACAATTAATGCTTTGTATACCATGCTGTATACCATGCATATGATGCTGTTTACCACGTACAACACACCCTTATGCACTGAACTCTAAAATGTCGATCAGATCATTCCTAGACCAAATCAATGTGCTTAAAGGCCCTTATCCAGCCAACAGTCTGCCAAGACAATTGAGTGAGCTGTCCAGCTTTTCTTTTCAGTAAATTGCAAAATGACTCAAGCATTTAAAAGAGCAGCTCAAAATGGTATCGGCAATGTGATCAAGTCAAAGACAGATATGGACAGAAGGGAGAGTCCAAGCTCTCAGAATTATGGGAAGCTTTTTATGGGGGAAGTTTGGTAAAGGAAACATGATTAGATAGATATTAGCTATACTACAGCAACAAACTTATTTCATTTTTAATATCGTTCAGAGGCATAATACTGGATTTCCAATAAAGACTGCCCTCCTTAGGGTCGTATCGATGGACAAACATCCAAGACACTCTCTTGTAAGCAGTACTTGCCCAAACACTTGAAAGTATTTCTCCACTATATTGCTCTTTGAATGGTCAAATCAGAAGCGCACACCCATGCACACCCACAAGCACATTTTTTGAAAAGCTTTACAGAAGAGTCACCTTTTTGTCCAATTTGAATGGATTGCCAAATGTATGAAGCCTTCGTGGTTGATCAGGATCAAGTTCTCGGAGTGGAGAAGGTACTTGTTTTAGATATTCCTGGTAGTTTCCCATTTGTGCTATAGGTACACTGTGAACTTGGTCTACCATAACAGAAGGGTTTATTAATACATTATACTGCTCACCTTATGACAATTTAGTCTATATCCACTTCACAAGTCCAGTTTTCAGTATTCTATCAAATGCATTAATAAAATAGATGTGCAACACTCACCATTATTCTTGCCTAACTGGTATTTATAACATCATGGTTTGCGTGCAGGAAACTTGCTTAAATATGTCTTGCATATTTATCATTATGACAGGGTAAAATAAACAATAGTTGCCATGCATGGATATTAGTTTTCCAATATGTCCCATAACTTTTCAACAAAGTAGATGGGTGAAAAAACTAAGATCCGGAACAAATTGTAACTAAAACGTTACTACAAACAAAAGATACATTAATGCAAAGTAGCAATGCCATGCTACATACAGCTTTGACATAACTCTCCCAGTTTTAGCCACCCAGAATTTAATTGAGACTGGCATTTTCCCAAAGAAACAGTGATTTTTGGCCACTGAAATCAACAAATTCTTAAAATCCTTAGGACCTGATTCTAAACTTGTTATGGATTTAAAGTTGCCAAGCCTTTGATCAAGTAAAATGTACACTAACAGAAATACCAGAAATAACATTAGGTTTTATGTGGTTTAACTCCCTCCCTAAAGAGCAACTTCTCTGCATGTCACATTACATTATCACTTGCTCACAGATGTTAATCTGACCTTAGTAGTGGCAGAACTAATGTAACATGCAAGTGCCTTTCACTTGCATTGCCCTTCTCATTTTCTTCACTTATTTCATCATCTTCTGTTAAATGCTGTAAAGCACTACCAGAAGACACAGTAGAAAGGTAAAGGAATAAATTAGCAGACTACTGAACTATTTGATGTTGGCCTGAAGGGCAAAAGGATCACACTGGCAGCACCCAGTGAGCAAGCTTACTTTTCCACTGCTCACAATACACTTCTATGAAGAAAGATCATAATGTTCAGAACTGCCCTGTGACTTTTTCCCTCGGATACCCATGACAGGTGGAAAAAACAGCGAAAAAAAAATTACATAAAAGCCCCAGTCTCCTCATACAGACCAAAGGACAGAGCAGTGAACCTGCAATCTTCCTCCCCTCACCGTTTTTTCTTCCAGTAAGTTACTTAAGGAAAAGCCTAGAATATCCACACAGTTTAATGGCAGTATCAGACACCCACTAAATTTTAAAGCACTACCCTATTTGTTATCGTCTTCAATTTTTTTTTAGCACCAATCATATCACAGGTAGACAAAAACTAAATTGTTGTCTAACCTTCATCTTGTCCTTTGAGGAACTTGCGAGTACTCTTCAGTAAATTAGATCTCATTCGTGTTAACTGATCCAAAAGATTTCTTCTGGGTATGTCATAAGCATTTCTAAAAGTCTGAGGTTTCACATCCTATGGTCCCAATAAATAAAGTTCCAATTAATACTGTGCATGAAACAATATCTAGCATTTCAATGGAAGTATATTGAAAATAACAACATTACACACAGTGGTGCTTACCTTATTCAGCAAAGCTATTTGGAACCCAGCATACTCCTTCATATTGAGGTCTAGAGGTCTATGAGGAATTTCCCCAGTAATCCCCTGTAGCAGATGTTGAAAATCGTTCCTATGTGCCATAGACAGGTTGTGTGATCTGCTTCTGACCTTAATTCCAGTCTCTTGCGCTACCTTTTTGCCTACAGAGCCAATGACTCTATCGGACTCTATTTTGGCCTTAATTTGAAATAAATAAATAAATAAAATTGACAATATGCTCTTAAAAGGATTAGTCAGACTTATTCATTTTAAATTCCTACCTAGAAGATTCAACAATGTGCTAATAAACTATGACGACCATAACCAGGATGAGTGCTTAAGGAGTGCTTAATACATACCACTTAATGCTTACTACAATTTTAAATATAGTGAACAGTTTGTGCCTAGGTCTTCTGCATATTTCTCCTCTGCTGCCCTTTATGGTATCTAAGCACCAATATGCATGCAATGCTTTTATTTTCATAAAATGCCGTAATTTGACTAGTAATGCTCTGCAAATCTCTCTGTGTACTCTAATAGATTTTTCTACAATAACAGCTAAACACTGTAACTCTCAAAAGACTGATTCTCCCACAACTATAGTTGCGATCAGTCACACAATGGAATCACCTTTTTAAAACCACAATATGAATAGACATAACATTAATAAATAAATGCACAATAATACCCAATTCTGTTTGATTACACAGATCTATCCCCAAATATTATGTCAGATTTGTACCAAAATCAAACATGTTCATAAATGCCAGATTTTTTGGCAAAATACAGTTGAACAAAGAACCAAAAGTAATTTAGCAATACACCTGCCAATGTCGGTTTTGCAGATGCACATAAATTTACAGACTAATCAAAACCTGAATTTTTACTTTTTAAGAATGCTGAGTACTACTGGCAGTGCCTTTCAGAAGTTAGAAAACTTTAGGTACAATTTGCAGTGCATGCTATTACATTATAGGAGTCTAAGATGCCTAAATTGAGAGATCAGTTCACAGAATACTGAGCAGTACGATTACGATTTAACAGGATATACTGTAAACTTCAAGAGGTTTGCTTCCACCAATAATCATCTATGTTAATGTTTTAAGAAAAAGCTGGTCCATAAGAACTCATTAGCTAAGTTACGAGTATTTGCACTGCTGTTTCTTGAAGTTTCAAGCCTACTGCATCATTTTATTATTTTGAATGAGAAAGCTTCAACAAAATAAAAGCAGAGGTAGCAGGGCAGAAATGCTTTTGCTGGTGCAGGAGATTTATCAAAGATAAGGGCACTACTGTGAACACAGTCAACAATTTCAAAAGGTCACTTGCCGCTTCTACATCTGTATCCTTATTTGAGATTCTGAATTTTGTCAGCTTGTATTTACTGAACACTTTCCATTTCATTTTACAAGCCAAAGAAAAGACATTTTCTGATTCTGATGCACAAAGTACAAATATGTATTTTCTGAAAAAATACTATGACATCTTTAACATCAAAGACAACATGTTTTCTTTTGGACAAAAATATGTTACCATCTCTACAAGTAAAAATGCTCCTAAAACATATTATTTAAAAAAACCCCAAACCATTCTCAGTTTGTACCTCCATATCTATATCTTCATAGTCCAGACATGGTCTATTTAAATGTTAAGCTTTCCTTCAATTCTGAAAACCAAAATGCTTTTTTGCTAACTGCTTATGGGAAGTTATTAACTTGATATTTCTGCTCTTTCTTCCTTCAAAGCCACTGAATTTGAGTATTTTAAGATCATCCTGATATTAGAATAAGCTTTTACTGCTCTTCTGCTTTAACATTACCTGCTGACTCAACTTTTTGAGATAGGAAATGACACTGTAACTAAGTCCGTATTCCACATTGTCAGCTATAAGGTTTGGTGCTCCCATCATTCTCACAGCTTTCTTCAAAGGCTGAAACATGAATATATTGTACAGTCATATTTAACTTTTCAAGTGTTGTATACGTCAACTAATGTATTCATTGCAAATAGAACATGAGGTCCTCAAAGTCAGAAAACCAAAGACCTTCGCGGAAGCATTTTTTGTTGTTTTAAAGCACTGCTCCATTCATATAGAATCAATTAACAGAAATATAATTTATATATGAGTCACAGCTGATGAAACTGTCATAATGTTCAAGTCTCAAGACTTCCACAGGACTCCAGTTAAAACAGCAAGTATCATTATGCACAAAGTCTAGCTATTCTTTATTAATAGATATTCTACTTTAAATAGGGAATATACCCATAGTAAAAAGATAACTACAGTTACATGATAAAATAGAAGTTCTAACACAGTAAGTCATCTTACCCCAAGATAATATGGAGGCATTGTCTTCAAATAGCTTTCAAATGACTGTCGCCATTTCAATGTAGGCTTTGCCTTGTGTACTTTAAACAAGTCATCTGATGGTTATAAAAAGAAGAGACAAAATGAAAGACATGTCTAAGCAGCATTGCATCATTTTTTCTAATAAAAGAAACTCTCAAAGAAACAAATTCTTCAATGCTGAAGTTAACGTATATATTTTAACACGTACATGACTAAGTATATACACACACAAGTTAAAAAAAAAGCCAAAGGATGAACTTAATAAATTATTTATCAAAACAAATTTGTAATTGAGACAGACTGATGGGGAAAAATAGCTCCTAAAATAATGAAAGAAGTGAGACCAAAGCATACTTTAATTAAAACATCTCACACGGAGTCTGAGTCACAGAGTAATCAATTGGTGACAAGTGAAACAAGTTACTGATGACATTGCTCAACATGCTACCTTTCTACAGGTGTGTGATTAATACTGCCATTAGTTGCAGTAATCTGCTTAGATGAGATCAATTTTTCAATTGCCTACCACCTAAGAAAACTATTATGAAGTTGTCTTTACCTAGCAGTGGAAGGAGGACTGGATAATTGTAAGGCATCACAAATAAATTCACACAGTTCAGCGCTGTACTAGCTTTCAAGTACCCAAAAGGATGACCAAGTTCACTGTATTTTGCACTATTGCTCACATATACCTGCAATAAAAAACATTATGTTGTATGTAAATAAAAAAACCCCACATTATGTTGTATGTGCTGAAATTTTACATCCTATTTTAATTACAGAATAAAGTCTATGAAAAACAACATTTTATAAATAACTTCAGTTCACCATGCACTCTACTTGCCTGCCAGCAGGTCTGAGGGGATTTTCTTTCCAAGATAAACTGGGTCAGTGGTGAAGGTTCTAACTCGTATTTATCAAAAGGCAGTTTGTCAATTACCATCGGCTCACAGTCAGTACAGGAAAATTTCACCACAGGATGAGATGTGCGAGGTGGCTAAACATAAGCATTCCACTGTTAATAAGTCTGCACAGCGATTAAAATACGATGGTGCTATGACAACTTAAGCAATACATGTTCTCTGAAAACAGTCATATTTAAGGAGCCTAATTCAATACAGGATTCATACGTATTGTTAATGAGTCCTAAGCAATTCATTTATGATGTTAGCACTGTCTCAAAATCTAAAGAAATCTTATTTTCTATATAAGCATCAGTTATTTTATCTGGTAAGTCTAAAACATCAGAGTACAGAGGTAAAACTTCTTGCATATACACAAAAACTTTGCAAATGGAATTAAATTGCAGGGAGGACAACAAAAAAAAAACAAACACAAAAAACCTCTTCAATGCTTCTCTGGGGCGTGCCCATTTTTATTCCGACAGAAGCAGGCACTGTACTTCTGCATCTGCTGACTTCCTCCAGCACTTTTCCTTCTTGGCAAATTTAACAGTTATAAAATTCAAACTGAATTCTAACGATCAACAGCAGCATGAACTTAGAAAAAAACCAACAACCAGGCTTTAGAAGAACTTGCATTTTAACTAAGCCTGTGAAAAAGTATTTCAATTCAAGCAATTTAAGTGCTTGGATTTTCACCTTTTTATTAATCAAAGGAAAAAGACCTCTGTACTTCAAATTTCAAGTATAAGTTAACAACAGTTGAAATTTCTTTAGCTGAAAGAGAAAGCTGGTTTCTTGCGTGATGATGGTTGGAGCTGTACATCTTCTACTGAATGTTTTTCAGGACAGGAATGTAAGCTCTTATACTTACCCTGAGCCTCCTTCAATGCCACTAGAATCTGGGGAGGAGCTCAATTGGGAAGGCTCCTTCCATTTATTCTCTTTACAAGAAGGTGGCTAATAAATACGTAAGATCAACTAAGGAAACACAGGGTTTCTTGGACCTTCCTATCACCTCACCTGGAAAGTAATTTTTCTACGTCTACAAGATCCAGCCTCTTCCTTTTAGGATAGGCCACCCAAATGTTATCTGCCCATAAAGTTGGTCTTGCCTTGAGTGTCTCCACTCTGAGAAGGTGTACTGTCCAAGTGCATACAAAACAGGAGGCCAAACCAACTGCAGGAACTGCAATTCTCTTCAAAGAAGATGCCTGCAGTAAATAGTTGTGTTGGAGTTTTTGACCAAGCCATGAAGCAGTTACACTAGGAATAAAAAAAAGCTGCATAAGAAGTTCAGTGCTAAGACTTGAGAAGTCAAATAACTCTTGGCTGGACAGAACAACTGCTCCTCAGAGCAATGGGAGCAGCCATTTTACATGTTAATCTCCCAATGATACTTGAAAGTATCATTACCTACAGTTCACAAAACAGTTGCTGGGGTAGCTCTGTTTGAGAAACTGTACTGTGGATCAGATAACAGGCAGGAAATAAAAAATACCTAACTACAGACTCTTAAGTAGACAAGAGTTACAACATATGCTAAATTTTAACACTGTATTTTCAGAACACTAAGGAAATAGAAGTATTGCAACACTATCAGCAAACTTAGCGCCCCAACATTGCATAAGGAAGGTTCAAATGTGGAATTTTAATTGATGTCAACAGGAATTTAGATGCATATGCAATAATCCAGTGCTTTATGCAGTTATGGGAGCTATACAGTCTGAAACTGACAGAAGAATTTTTTTCTCATCTTCTCACAAAGTCAACCTCATGTTTTTAGCAGATTGAGTTCAACAGCTCTTCACTTGGCAAGATCTGTTTTAACAATCTCGATCAAAATCTGCAGCAGTAGGCAAACTGTACTGACTCTACAGTGAATGGAGGCAGATATGCCACTGACAGTGATTACAAGGAGCACAAGGGACAGTTTTCATACAGAGCAACTTGTTAGTATCTAGTAAACAATGACATTTTGTTTTTTAAATTACTACAGAAGATTTAATTTTATTCATATATGCTAACTTACAGTTCAGGAAGGCATCCACATCCTTCAATGAATGTGGCCACAGACACCAGCAATATCAAACTTGCAAATATGACTAAAATTTCATACTTGTATCAATCCTCAACAATATTATTTCAAAGAACTTCATATTTTTTTTAAACAAAGAAGATGAAAAAATGTACTAAAAGTCCAATCAGTTTGCTAGCCAGCACACTAATTTCAGATCAAAAAAACCTAAAATATTTGATACAAATTGTCATAAAATATAGGGAACAATTATACAACTGCATTATTTCGACTTCAATGATTAGCAGAAATACAAAAAAACATACTAATGATTAGCTCTCAGACCAAAGAAAAGACAGTGGCCTACATTTTTATAAAAAATGCAAGTAAAATTAATTCTGTGAGCAGTATTTAAAAAAAAAAAAAAAAAGATGAGTTTCTCCACTTGGGATAAATTGAAGGTGTAACTACACTGCACAACAGCAGATAAAATTGCATTCAACTGCTAGAATGAAGACAAAGCTACCACAGGGATTTGAAATTGGGAAGATAATACTGCCTTCTCTTAGTACCGTCTGCAAGGCAATAGAATTTGATAGGCTATTATCAAAGGGCCACCATATTTCTGGTTTGATATTTTAACAGAGTCCAAACAGAATCACTGCGGGCATGTACTAAGTTGACAAATCTGTATGGGCAGTTTCTCAATGCTTCAAAGTTACTAAAAGGAAACCCTGTAATATTATTTTCTCATCAGTAATTTATCCAACTGAACTGCAAAACTGGTTCAAAAGTGTCATTCCTTCTTGGGTCACACTGTTTTTACAGTTGCTAAAATTAAGCACATCTCTTAACATTTAAAAATCAGTTAACAGGAAATCATGAAATATTCCCCCGTGCACAATCCTTTGCTTTAACTTCAGTACATACCAGCGTTGGAGAATTTTGATCTGGCCAAAAGGATTCAGGAACAGGCCAATGACCTATAGGAACCCCAGTTTTAGGGTTGGGTCTGACATAAATAAGTTTGTGACAGCTGTGCCAAGGTTGGGGTCCAAAGGGTCTAGATATATCCACCTGCCCATCTACAGAAGAAATAAGCTTTATGAGTCACAATAGTGTTAAAACTCAGAAAGAATACTAAATAACTTCTGTGAAGTTTAAGAAATATTACCCCCAGGGAAGCTCTTCCTGCAGTTAATATTATTTCTAAGAATAGCAAACAGTTGTCAGTAAACATTTCTGCAAAAACCCAGAAACTACGAGAAATCAAATAAGCATTGAATGTTTACAGGATCAGTGCTGAAAAAGCCAATTATCTGGAGCCCTTCTTAGTAACCATATTCTTTATCCTCCTATTATTATGAACAGACAACCTTCAAATCTCCATGCATACAAAAATAAAAGATATATGACTAATACTACTAGACTTTTTATTGCAGCAAAGCAGGATAATAAAAAATATACCACTAGCACTTCACAGTAACATCCTAAGACACAGCTTAGAAGCCATTTAGAATGAGAAGTTAGTGAAGGCTCTACAGTCATATTTGCTATTTTAACTCTTAATGCAACCCCTTTACTACATTAAAAAGAAGGATATGTGCATAAACCCACAGTATTTCCATATCAAGCTCTTCACATTTCTAACTGGAACTACTGCTTAAAATTCACGAATCCATTAAACTATCCTTGATATGAAGAACTGCATTTAAGACTACCTGAGCAACACGACCAAATGTAGAGGTTTTACATAGTGTGTAGCACCTATAGCCAGAATTCTGATAAAGTACAACACCCTTATAGACAGAACAGGTCCTTTTTTATAGTAATGTCTTTTAAATTACAACATTTTATCTTTTGTCAACTATTCCATGAAGTTCACTAAGTTATATTGATAGTCGTCCCTGCCATTCGATACCACGCTGTAAAAAATGTCAAGTACCATCAATTGGTGAGGGATCTGGTCCAGCTTTTTCAAAATTTATTACCACTCCACTTTGCACTTTTTGCACCAATGACTCAAGACACTGATTCAGCATTCTTGGGGAGCACACACAGTATGATCGACCTAGAATAAAACAGTCAAGAGTGAAGTTGTCCATGGTTTCTATCCCTAATTTTAACTTGGATCATTTAAAACTGTTCACCCCACCATACACATTGATTTATCTACAGATCATTCATTTAAAGCTTCTCCCAAACACTCTTGTCTTTAAGCAGAAAGGCAGCCTAGTGAAGCAGTGACAGGGTTACATGCACCTCATCGGAAATGTTCGGGTTTTAGCCCCTCAATGACTTCAGCTCCAATTCTTGGCTGCATTCACGGAAAATGGGCTCCCCCTTGTGACAGACATAAACACTTAAACTGTCTAGGAATTTCAGTCAAAGCCCCATCAGTATAGCCTGACATGACAATCACAAAGCAGGAGAATGAAATTGTTTTGGAATGTTTTTTAAATTCCTTTGCTCTCCAACACATCAGAAAAGTCACGTTTCTAGTAGCTGATAACACCAAAAACTTTCACGAGCAAATTATAAAATAAATGCCTGAGTTTTATCTGGAATATAATTTCTAAAATTATAATTAAGATTGTAATTAAAATTATAATTAAGATATATAATAAGAATATCAGTTATAAATTATGATGGAGAGAAAAGTATTGATTTTGCAGAATTATTATACATCTGCATTACAGGAATTCTGCATTGCATTCTGCATGTTCTAAAGAGGAGGGCAAAACCAAAACAACCCAACACATTTCCTTCACTTTTGGCTTCTTTGGATCAGAGTATGACAGGAATTTAGCAAAACTGTACTGCAGAAACAACAATTTTTACAATTTTTAATTGTGATACCAAGATGTATTGGAAAAAATTAAGTTTTCTCTTCTAAGAAACAGCTAAGGAAAGTAGATTTCCCATTCTTCCAAGGCAGGATACATTAAACTGTCTGTAGCTTTAATGCAGTAAGTGTCTTTAATTTTATTATATTGGAGTTCTGAGTTTTTACAAGTAATATGAGAACTTGGAAATACTTATTCCACAACATGTACATGATTAATAAATTTAATAAATTGAACTAATTTTCATTTACAAAAGTACTGACTTGTCAAAGGAAACCAGGGCACCCACCTCCTGTGACTTCACACATAGGTGTGATTGCAGAGTCATCCACCGGTACCCCTGTCATCTGCTCTGATTCTGGTGCTGTAATACCAGGCAAACGGAGAACCAAAGCAAATAACCTCTGATCCCATCGAAAGGGTTCCTTAGTCAACTCACTTCCAGGTAGAGGGGAATTGAGGGGTAAATGGAGCTGAAAATTAATTTAAATCTGTGAATATAATGCTTAAAAAAAAAATCAGGTTACATAGTGATGGCAATTCACTCAATACAAACATATTTATAACCTCTCCACAGACACTTATAATTTGATTCAGGTACTGTATTTTAATCAACACTTCAAACATTTCAAGGCCAAGTAATGCACGAAGTTGAGAGTTACAGACTGAGTGGGAACAACCACTTCTTAAACCTGATCTAAACTTCAGAATGGACAGAATATTTTCTTTAGAATTTCAGCACTAAGAACTGCTTCACTGCAGAATTCTTTTTTTCAGTATTCTGCAGAACAGGCCCATTCTCGGCTCAGTCTTTTCCTTGATTCGCCAAGATAAAAAGCACACCTGAATGAAAAGGTAATGTTAAACTAAGACTCCTGTGGAAGAAGTACAACTTAGGTGTAGTTGCTCAAAAAAAAAAACAAACAACAAACAACCCAGAAAAACCCCACCAATCTAGCTGCCAGGATGTCCTACTCCAAAGAACTGAGCTCCAACAAGTGAACTAATGCAGTAGTTATATTAAGGAATCAAAAGGCAGAGATTTTACATAACTTGACTATATCCCATAACTGAACTCATGCCTGTCTTTTAGATAAAAGCACAGATTAAAATCAACTCTGAAATGCAAAATGAGGTCTCACTTATAGATAATAGGTAACAGTAGAAAAGGCTACCCATACAAGGAAGAATTGTTTGACATGTGCCATTGTGCTGTCTTTGTCTGGAAAGAGCTGCACAGAAGTTTTAGTTCAAAATAGTGAAGCTACCATCCAGGGACATATAATACATGGGAGCATTTCTTTTTGCTTCAATTCATAGAAGAGACACTAAAGAGATTCAAGTTTCAGACTTCAAGATACAGATTACTAAAGATACAGCAACTGAAAGGATATTATTTATTAACCACTAACAGCCAAAAGCCAAAGAGACTAAGAGTATATTTAAAATTCCCAGGGTTAGTGGCTGGTTTATAAGTAGTTAACTGAAACAAATTTAAAAAAAAAAAAAAATTCAACGCTTTAGCTTCTATGAGACAGCACAAGGCATTTGGAAAACTCTACCTTCTCTTTTTGCATCCAGATACCTCACACAGGCTAGTGGGAGAAAGCAAGCTTATCAAAACATTCAACTACAGAAGCCCTCAACAAATAGACTAGACTTATACCAAGCAAATATTGTCTCAGAATATGTGATAGATCCCTGGCTGATGATACTACTGTCAGTATAGGCAAAATTTCACCTGGAGCACTTTAGCCATGACTCATGCTAAGAACCAGAATACAAGTGTCAAGCCCAGAAACTGAAGCAGACTCAATGCTTCCTCAAACATTTTCATTCTCATGCAGCACTCAAAAAATTCCAATTCTCTATGTCAACTCAATGTTAGCAAAGGAAACTATTAGCCTGTCCAAAACCTGATGCAAGTCCACAAAAGCAGCCAAGAAGTTGGCCTTCACTTTTACTTCGCAGTAGTTAGTTAAGGAGTTTACAACAAGCTGTTGAAAATGTTTTCATAGAATGGTTTGGGTTGGAAGGGACTTAAAGACATTTAGTTCCAGCTCCCTGCCATTAGCAGGGACACCTTACAGTAGACCGAGTTGCTTAGAGCCCCATCCAACCTGGCCTTGAACACTGCCAGAGATGGGGCAACCACAGCTTCTCTGGGTTCCAGTGCCTCCCTACCCTCATACTGAAGAGCTAATCTCACTCTACCCTCTGTGAGTTTAAAGCTATTTTCCCTTGTCCTATCCCTATATGTCCTTCTAAAAATTATCTCTCCAGATCCCTGGTCAGCCCCTTTAGGTACTAGCAGGCTGCTCTAGGGTCTCCTCGGAATCTTTACTTCCGAACGTCCCCAGGTCTTTCAGCCTTTCTTCATAGGAGCAGTGCTCCAGCCCTTGCTGGCTTGTTTCTGAGAGATTAACTTGAAAGCTTTAAACCTAATTTCCAAACTGGAAACCTCACCTATTACTATTTACACAACTGAAAACATCTCATATTAGGAAAAATGTCTCTTCATGTTTGAAAAAGAAACGACTGATACAATCTCAAAGCCACAACAAACATGACAAACCCACTCTCCTAATATGTGGGCAAGAATCAGGACACTTTTGGTTTATTACTGATTCACATGCGTTTCCACTTTTCACACAAAAAATCCAACAATGCCTGCCTAGCAAAGGGAATTCAGTTAGAATAATAGCCACTTAGTAAACAGCCTAGAAAGCTGGCTGTAAGAGGACTCAACTGCAAGCACTACACCATCCTCACACTTGGGGCTATTATCAAGGAACACTATTCACCAAGCTTTCCTATTGAGATCTGACCAAACAGAGATTTACTAGCTCTGAAGAGTACACTGTATCTGCAAAACATGCCTATATAACAGCACTCTTTTCTTCAGGCAGTATATATGCATTATTTTAAAATATATATATTTATATACAAAGTATGAAATTGGACCCTGCCAAGCTCAATTCATCTCTATCTAAACCTTTCTCTGACTCAGCTTGCTATACTGAGAGAACCCAGAAACCAAACAGTACTCAAGAGCAGGCCACTGTATTATGTACTATCAGAAACTGTACGATGACATGCAAAGCCATCAGAATCCACTCAAATGTCCTCACTTTCTTTGCTGCAGTTTCATTCCAGTTAAATTTAACATCCATGTTACTGGAAAAGTTACAGATCCAAACCAGGCCTCATTATTCACAGACACTAGTAACTTGGTTTTCTCAACCCCAGTTACTTTTAATTGGTATTTTATTACTATAGCAACTGGATACCTAGCAGAAAATAAGATGAGCCTAGACGTGTACATCTTGCATTTAATTTCTCTTTCCCCAAGCATATTTCAATATGAAGGCATGCACATCCTGGTCATTGAGAAAAAGACAGATTGAACAATTTAAAGTAAGGTTATTTACCAGCAATGGTCTTCAACATGTTACCCGTATAATCACACACAAGCGTCCTCCCAGCTTAGCACTAGAAAACCAGTTGTTTTTTCTCAACACTAGCTTGTAGGAACATACACAAACCCTAGCATTCCCAAATGCCATAATGCTACAGTAAGAGCAGTGTGTGCCTTATGACCCTCTTCCCTGCCTTTAAATCCACTAAAATGAACCAAGAGTGATTGGAGGACAACTACTGGAGAGATCTTAAGGAACCCTATTATTGGTGAGCAGGCCTTCTGCTTATTCTGAGTACATTCTACTACATACATTTATGCAATCGTAAACAGCAGCACAGCTTGAAATCCTCAAAAACCAGAGAACCCTATAGACCCTAGATTGAATAAAAGCTAGGCAAGCATTAGGAGAACTCTGCAGTGGCACGGTAGTTGGTGAAAGAGAACAGCTATTCTGGCAATGACTGCACATATGGGCTTACACATTACAATGGGCAGCACTAGCACTGCTTACGGTTTAGTACTCAGGTAACTACAGGCAGGTCTACCTTAGGAAATGTCGTAAAAGGTTTACACACTTAAGCACTCAAAAATATCCACAGAGTCAACTCCTCTAAGTTGACTTTCTTTTTCTAAAATAGTAAAAAGAAAACAGAAATATCTACAAGTAACTTTATTTGAAGGCTTTTCTGGCACACATAAAAAGACACATCTAACATTCCAAACAAATGCAGCATTTCATTCTGAAGGACTAAGGATAGCAACAAGATTCAAGCCCAGCTGAGAAAACAAACCTTTGAGAGACTGACTAACTCTACTTACAGTTAACACTGTTTTATTTTCCTATCTTTCCATCCAATTGTATGCAGTTGTTAACATAGAAAGCCAGTTTTTTCTTCCACAGGAAATAACTTCAGATCACAGAGGCACACTAGGTCATCTGACACACCATGTTAATGATACGCTATACTTGGCCATTCTGATACTAGCGTTAACCATGAGCAAGCGCACAGTGAGCTGACAGTTACATAGAATTCATGTCACAAGCTCTGGGGCCCAGTGCCAAATGATGTGATCATAGCAACTGCTGCTTACAGGAATAACATGGATAAGGAAGGACAAGAACATATAGCTCTCTAATAAGAGCTGCTACACATTTCTTGCAGATTTTGTTTAGAAATCAAGATATTTATCTGGAGGATCGATGATTAAAAATATGGAGTATTTACAGTTCCTGGTTACTCTTGAAAGTAAGCAGGACCTTGCCACTTGTCAGTTATTACAGCAGGGATATTAGATGACCAACTCTGGGAAGAATCAATGTGACAATGTCAAAGAGTTCTGGGGAGTCAAGAAAATCACTGATTCCTCCTGTAAGAACCTCCCATAACTGGAAGATCAGAAGAGTGGCAACATAGAGATGCCAAACGGCATTGCCCATGCTTTTTATTTGCATGACCATTCATCAGAATGTATCAGTAACTCAATAACCAAGTTAGCCTTGCAAACCATAGTTTAATGCTTCCTTTTAAAACAGATGGCATGTAGAAGGAAGATAAAGAAACATAGCTCAGCAGCTGCAAAACATTAAGTATGACATTTTATTTCATAACAAAGAGGAATAAAGAGAAATCCCCTAAAGCAATTAAACACTTGTTAAAAGAAAGATCGGGAAAGGGCTAAGACTAAATTTGAGGGATCAGACCAGAAGCGAAAGCCACTCTGAGAGGAATTCCTAGCATAAGACCAATAATTAATGATGGTACTCCAACAGAATGAGCTCATCTCTTCCTCAAGTTATGACTGGGACAAGGGAATCCAAGGAAGAATCTGGTCTACATACCACACTGAATGTAAAACCGGCACTAGCACTCTTCAGTGTGTTGGCACTGGTGCATTTGGAGTCAGTGCCAGACAGGACAGGCCTGAAAATCCTACTAACATGTGCTAGTGGAGATGACAATTCCATAGACTGCATCATTTCCATCTTCAAACTTGAGGAACTACATCCATGAGAGAGAGACAAAGTAGTGCTGAATGGGTAAGGCTCTTTATCTGCAAAACCCATATAAAATTCCACAAATGAAAGGCTTGAATGCTTCACTCTAGGACAAATGACAGCGTTCACACAGTAATAAAGCTGATTTCATTGGTAAGAATACAAATGTCCATCTGAGTGACAAAGCGTTGAGAAAAGTTGCCTCCAGGTTCCACGCTGGCTTCACATGGTACAAAACCAATGTTCTGTCAGTTCTCCTGTACATAAGTTTTAAAAGAACTAAAAATATACTGCTTTAGTGCATAAGAACTTTTACATAGGAAGTAAAAACTTGTTATAGCCAGTGGGATATGATCACCTCCAACACTGACTCTGAAAAGCCTCTCCAAAGTCAAACCCGAAGAATAGAAGACACATTTCAAAGTGACTGAAAAGCTTTGTTATTGAGCAGAAGAGCAACATCAGACTTCTGTACCTCCAGGGTGGTTTACTGTATCAGTTTCTGCATGTCCAACTTCAGAGGTAACTGTAAAGGACACTCAAGCTACACCAAATAAGATCCTGATCAATAGGACACATGTTGACAAAAGTAGATGATCATCCCTGAAAGACAGAAGCACTTCTGGATTCTCTGTTTCCCTGCTGTTTGGTACTGTTAAGGACATTCCTACCAGTACAGCTATGGCAAGAGAGAAAAAAAACAAATAAAACCACATCTATTGCTGGGTATGAAATACATACTTTGTAAATACACATGGAAGAGTACCCAAAGAAACTTGCATTTTGTCTTGCAGGAAGGAAGAGCAGTGGTCACTATCAGCTCCTCCAGAAGAAAATGCCTTAAAGTTTGCTCACTTATGAAGAAGTCATTAGTTCACTATCATTAGGTAAGAGTATCTGCTTCTCCAGAATGCAGTTTGATCATCAAACCATGCAGGTGTCAGATTTGGCACACCGTCACAATCATGATACTAAAACTCCAAGTGTAGCACACACTTGTCAGCGAGGACCACTCATGAGCCAAGCCTAAGTTTAGTAGGTTAAAGCAGTGTCCTAAGTTCAGCAGTAGCAGTCATTTTTTTCCTTCCTAATAGCTGGTGCGGTGCTGTGGTTTTGACTTTCAGCCTGGGAACAGCGCTGATAACACCGATGCTTTTAGCTGTTGCTCAGTAATTTTTAGTCTGACCAAGGACTTTCTGAGTCTCACACTCTGCCAGGGAGGAGGGGAAGCCAAGAGGAAGTAGAGACAGGACACTCGACTCAAACTAGCCAAAGAAGTACTCCATATCACAATACGTCATGCCCAGGATGTAGAACTGGGGGCAGTTACCCAGAAGGGCTAGATCACGGCTCGGTTGGGCTGGGTATCAGTCAGTGGGTGGTGAGCAGTCGTATTCTCTTCCACTGCTATTTCCCTTATCATTAATTATTATTGGTGGTAGCAGCAGTGGTTTGTGTTATACCTTAGTTACAGGACTGCTCTTATTTCAACCCCTGGGAGTTACATTCTTTTGATTTTCCTCCCCATCCCTCCAGGAGCAGGGGTAGGAAGGCGGGAAGGGGGGGAGTGAGCAAGCGGCTGCATGGTTCTGAGTTACCAGCTGGGCTTAAACCATGAAAAGCAGCCTCCAGAAAACCCATTTTCTCAGCATAAGCTGCAACAATTTGAAGATGTGAATGTGTGACCAGATGGTTGCCTAACCATAAGAAAATGTCTTCTTGGGAAGACAAAGGTGAGAAAGTTCTACCCACATTTGAAGGCAAAGGAACACAAAATAACTTGCTGCTGTAAGAAATAAGGACTCTTGCTGTAAGCAAAGAGCTCATGACAGTGAATAGAGCTTTCTTACCCAAACCATTTCAAATAAATGAATAAGAGGAAAGGAAATACAATGCAGAATCATTGAACTGTGTACATGAGAAGGGACACATGAAGGTTATACAGTCCACAGTATTCTGATTGCTCAGGGTCTTGTCCAACTCAGTTTTGAGCATCTTTAATAACAGATCTCACAAGCACTGGACAACCTATACCAGTGTTCAATCACCCACACAGTTAATTTTTTTTCTTTATATCCTATGGTACAATTTGCAGCTGTCTCATCTCAGCCCTGTGTACCTCCAAGTAAAGCTGGGCTCCCTCCTACACTAAGTTGTTGCAGGTAGTGGTAAGACACTCCCCCTTCCCCCATCCCTCAGGCTTCTCTTCTAAAGGCTAAACAAACCCAGTTCTCAGCCTCTACTCAGAGGTCATTTGCTTCACCCCTCTGAGCATCTTCATGTCTCTCACTCCAGGATGTCAATGTCACCTGACAGCAGACAAATTGCTTCCCTCAAGAAAGGACTTACACAGCTATGTCACTACCCAATTAGCTCTTAAAAAGCCAAAACAGTATTCTACCGGTAACAGCACTAAATATTGTAAAAGACTCTAAAAGTGTCACACTATCCCTCTGTTTAATTAACAGTAGCTCACTGACAACCACCATAAATATGAGGCTGCTATTCTACTCAGTATTTTGGATCACACCACATCATTCACTGGAGTAAACTGGAAAAAGCTTAGTGGGTAAAAACATATGATGAAAGTAAAGTCTTATACAGACATCCCACTTGGTATCACATATCCAAGCATTCCCTTTCAGTTACTGGCTATGGCTATTTGTTAGTAGCCCATATAGAATTATGTTGCCATTCAACTTTCTTCCTCTAAGTCAGACAATACAAAAGCATCCAAATAACACTTTTCATACAAATAACTTCTGTAAATGCTGTAATAATGTGATATAAGAGAGTATTAGGAAAAATTTGAGTAAGTAATATATGACTACTATCAAACATTGTATCACATGGAAAAGTCTGGATCCTCCTCTTTAGCTTTAGGACAGACTTTTGGATATTAACCTTTTCCCTGAAAAGGGAATGATCTTAGGGATTTATTGTTGTTTGTTTTTTCTGACTACTGCATGGAATGGGTACTGAGCTGGCCAGCCCAACCCCCCTCCTAGTAACCTCTTTCATCTTTTTAAGGAAAGAATTCAAAACAGCCAGTAAGATAAAATAGTTCAGTGCCTCAACATTTTCTACAGCTCCAAATCTGCAAGATGTCTGAGCAGGTACTCACTCCAGTATGTTAAGATCTACTGTTTTAAACTGATCTACAGACTTAATTTGAGAAATATTTATTCAGCTCCTGTCTTGGATAAGGACACTACCAATTTTATTATAATCACTTTAAGAGCCCAGTGTGAAACAACCACATATTTTATACACTCCCTACTGACCACATCCTTTGGGAAAGCACTACATTAACTTGGGTCTGCACATAAAGAGCTTATATCTAGACCAGCTAAAGACATACAAGCTTTATAGAAATCCATTTCTTCTGTCTGTCAGGTAGAAAAGCATGAACTCTCTGGACAGAAATAGCGAAGCCAGCCTACTAAGTGGACCAACAGTTGTACTACATGTTTCTGTAATATGTGATAAGGAAAAAGAGCTATTCAGATTTTTGTAGTGCTTCATAAAATCACCTCAAGTAAAATGGAAAAAACATGCAAGTTTAAGCTATTAATGAGCATACTCTTTAAGAGTCATTTATGCTCCTACTGTACACAGTATTCTAACACAAGGTTTAGTACACACCACTGTAAACAGAAGTCAGATCTTACCTCTTCCTGTATCCCGCTAGTAGTAGTTAATTTACTTCCATCAGTAACTGTTATAATTATTGCTGGCTCCAGAAAAAAGGGGTTTCGTCCCTGAAGGAAAAAAAAAAGAAAAAGACATTTAATTTAAAATGTTATAACAAATTCAAAAGCTTCTGTTCAGTCCTTAAACAACCACTGATACCCACCGACAAAACAACAAGGCCTGAGGTATTTATTCTCATGTACTATATAGCACAGTGCTATCAGTTCTGAGTCTTTTTGCAGCTAGGCCTTGTAAAGCTAGACACTTTCTATCTCTGTATTCAATAAATGCACATAAAAGCATGGCAAAAATGGTTAACTTCAAGAACAATGTATACTGCAGTATTCTGACAAACCAGCAGCTGTTTAGAGGAACAACAGTCTCTTTAAACCAGAACTACTGCCAATTCCTCCTATTCCAGGGTTGATTTTATGTGTGATTTAATTACTGTGTGAACAACTAAAGCATTTGCACAACACCTTGTGACCATGATCCCCAGGGTAAGAACTAGTACTCTATGTATTAAGGAAGACTCTGACATGAATAGTACCAGTTACGTTTTGACCAAAGTGGTTCAACCATGCACACAAGACTTCAGAAATAAATATCTGAAAAATAGATAAGCTTTCTATAGACATTTCTGCCATTTAAGACAGCAACATAGACAAGTAAGACATTCTGTGATGCCACCAAGACATTCAAATAGTCTAGCTGTAACAAAAAAAAAAAAAACAACAAAAAACCAAAACCACCTTGGGTTGCTACTGGAATTTCTTTTGCTACTGTCAGTATATTAGAAACTTCTGTCCCTCCTGAAAAAAAATAGATCCCAAAGTAATTTATGTACATGAATTACTCCAAGCCAGGTAGCACACTCCACTCTAGCCAGGGTTAAAGACAGACTGGATAAAAGCCACCACAAGCTTTAGTTTAGCAGGTTCTACTCTCCTACTGCCAAGCTTAAGGGCTTGATTTTCTTCTTCAGAAAACAATAAAGAAAAATACAACTAGACCCACAGTCTAGTTCTGCTTATAAAGACAAACAATCTGATAAATGCTTACAATTTACTCTAATAATAGGGGAAGAGAAGTAATAGGTTTTAAGAAAAAGACATTTTAAATAGGTGGGGGTTTTTTTAGAACCCTTTTAATATCAGGGATCATCTACTGATTGTGTGCTTAGAACAGAAATATCACCTCATGATTTCTAACATATTTGGTGAGGCATGTTCCATTTGAAGTGGCAACACCACATTTATTGTGATCAACTCACTACATCCAACAGAAAAAATAAAACTTCATTTGCTTAGTATCTTCTCAACCCTTAGTGAAAATCTTGATGTTTTCTTTCAAAACAGCATACCGTTAATACAAACAAAAAATACACAAAAAAAAAAAATCGAACAAGGAAGATCAACCTCTCCCTCGAAAGCTCAGCTAGTTCATAATCTAATTTAAACAACTACTCAAAAGGATTTAAGGACTCTCAAAATACACTCAATTTTAATTAAAATAATTTCCTAAGAATATTTCACCTTATTTAATTCTGAAGAACAGCTATGGTACGTTATTCTGCCATCTAATAGTTCACCAGAACTGCAAAACATCAGCTGGAAGCTAATTATGTTGTACTGAAATAATACTGAAAGCTGAGTTTCTATCTAGAGGAAAAGGATAATTTTTCTCATGAATACTCAACACAAAAATACTTTAATCCTATTGCTAATAAATTATCGTAAAATTGACAATTGATAAAAATAACCATATTTTAGATTTAAACTATCATATGCAATACTCTGGTCCAATCTGAAATTTAACTATTAAAAATTTAGTCTCCAGTAGCCCCTATTACCCAGATAGCCTCATTATCTTAAGAATTCTTTTGTGTACCTCAACTATAACCTTTCTCAATTTTACCCATCTAAAATTTAACCCTTAAATTTTAGCACTTGGACTCAGACTGATTATGAAATTATAATGAAGGAAACAAGAAATTCTAAGCTTCAGTTCCCTCTTCCCCACCCCCCTCAAAGAAAAAAGTCTGAAGGAGAAATTACTTCATCTTCAGTCTATCTAATTTCACAAGCATTTTACCTGTACATCGGATGATCACCAACATACTAATTCAAGCATCAACTCACACAGCAACATATTTACAAAAGCAAGAACATGTTTCTACCAGAACAATACTCATTTGTAGCCAGAGTAACAAGTGATTTGAGAACCTCTGACCCCAGAGACAAAGTAACTCACATTTCCCTATTACCTAAAGGATAACTGTGGAAACACTAGCAGTGCCCTGTTGCAAAGTTTCCCCTTGAAATCTCTTCTTCACTAACTAGATGAGAAAATATAGTAATCTCAAATTCCTTGCCTCATCAATACAGCTCTAAATATTATTCTTTCTAGAAATAATTTATGAAATCAAGTCAAAAGTACACTATTTACCATTGAATTTGTTAAAGACAAGTGAACAGAGCTGAATTCATTTAGCTGCACATAGCTTCACAGCCTCATGCAATTTAGAAACGTGAATGAATATATCTACATTCCATCTAAAGGAGCAGAAACATAATTAGCATACATCAAGGAAGAATTTCACATAAAATGGCTATTATAGAGGTTTACCACTTTCGACTAAGAATCTCCATTATATTAATTTTCTAGGAACACCATTAACTCTTTTGACCCCACTCCTCATCTCAGCTGTATGAAGGCATACAAAACCAGTATTAAGTCAGGTATTAAAAAAAAAAAAAAACAAACCACACCAAAACCCAAAACCCTACCCAACCTGCTCTCAAAATTCCAATGTTTTGGTAAATGTGGCAAAATGAAATTCCAGAAGACTTACACTTGTCAACTTTTTGAACTATGCAGCAGCAGTTTTCTCAATTACTGGTTTAGAACATTATTTCAATCTAATGAATCTAATTCTATGATAATAAAATTATTGTCTGCTGCTTTTCCTCTAGAAATATACTATTAAAACACTTTGACATCACATGTCTTAGAAAAACTTCTTCAAAATACGTAGCAGCACGGACTGTGAATGCACAAGAAATCAATTTGGCACAGCTCAATTATTTTAGTTATTTTATTATTTACATAGTAGAACAGTGGGTGACAGAGCACACATTACCAGATCTTTGGCAGCTTACAGTTATGCTGAAATGCACTGGAAATCAGCTCAGCATAGCAAGGTGTAAATAATATGCCTGTTTACAACTTACTCTGACAACTAACTAATCATCATGAGCTTTTTTTCCATTTCAAAAAGCAAAAAAAATCCAGCAGCTAATGTAAGTATCATTTTACATTCCCATACAGGGTAGTGTAATATTCAAAGTGTGAAACCCTGAGTTCTTTAAGTAAGTAGGGTAAAGGTCAGGTCAGCCTCAGTACCCATACCATGGGAAACATTAAGGGCATTGCTCACAATTTAAGCTATCATTATATATTCTTTCTACACAACATGTTCAAAAACATTCTACATATATTCTATATTATATATACATTCTAACGAGCATACAAGGAGACACTTCTGTTCTTGCAATACCTGTTTCCAGACAGATTATAACCACTAATAGTGGATAAACTTTGTGAAGTCTATAAACTCAACCACTATATTTAAACTGTGGCAATTTGAATCCCAATTTACTTAGGCTACAGTAAATTTAAAAGTATTTTCAAATTTTATTTTAAGCCCTTATTTTTAAATAGATTTGCTTCTAAACAAGAACCCTGGAATAAATAATATTATTTCTTTTTCCAGCTGAAAATTAAGTGGCAACTAGCTCCCACAGGGACTTCAGATAATTGCCTCATGTAGGCAAAGTGTTTCACTTAGTATCCTTTTCCGTCTAAATAGCTGCTATAGTAATCTGACTGCAAATTCCTTTCAATAATGCACTTTTCACTCTGAAGGTTACTAGCAGAAGGATGAAGCACCTAAGGTCTTAATGGTTAATCATCCCGGTCAACCACCAAATCGTAGTCGTACAAAAGGGTTTTTTTCATTCACCTACAACCTGCATTTTCAAGGACTGATAGGCACAAAGACCACAAAAACCCCCAACACACCTCTTCCATGAAGTTATTTAAAAATCAGCATCAATACGGGGGCAATCCTGCTTGTGCCTTTTTAGCCTAGCAAGCTTGTAAGAGACTCAAAGCCTTAAAGCAAACTTATGATACACAACATGCATTCTTTTGAACAACTTGACAGCTTCACAACCACTTGTTTCAAACCCCAAAGTAACTCAGTTACATTGGTTGCCATTTTTCCAGTCTCCAGCTGAAACACTTCTATGCTCAGATGATACAAAGCAAATTCAGAGCACCAATGAGCTCCACAACGCTCACCAAGGGTCACAGAAAGAGGCACAGACAGCTTGAGTGATGCTTTCGGAGGTGAGGCTTGATCTGATTGAGTCAGAAGTGTATCAAATTATCAAGACATATTACTACCTCGTTAAAAGTCTCAAAACTAAGAACTCACTTTTGTAGGCAAGTGAGCTTAGCAATGAGTTTCAGCATGAATAACATTCATAGATTATTTCTTTCTTCTTCAAAGTGTGCAGGTAAAGCAATTCAAGAGCTACTGTGACCTTTAGATGTGCAAGTATACAATATTATGCATGCAGCAAGAGAAAACTGATTTAAGACTATTGTTATGTCAATGCACATATTTTAATATTAATTCCAGAGTCAGAGGTGTTGAAAAACTTATGAAATAGCTGAGGTAGAAACATCACCCAAAAAACTGCCAAGTCAGAGACTAAAAATGACACGTTCAACAAGCAACTACTATAAAAATAAGTATTTAGTAGTACAAAAGCCTCACACCCAAGAAAGGCTAAAAGTTGAAAACAAATGTAAACTGACATAAAATGCATTATTTTTAACAGAACACATTACTAACCACTGGGAAAAAAAAAAACCACTAATTTTTCAGATCACAATCATGTCTAAAAGCTATGTATTCACACTGCAGTAAGTCACAAAATTTAACAGAAATCGTATTGCTCATCCACCATTCATTATATATCTCAGCAGAGCTTTTTTATTTTCAGAAGTATGAGGCCTACCTGCTGGCAAATTCAGTCATCTGACCAGGAAGACAGAAGTGCACCATCAGTTTTTTAGATTCAATCAGGGGTTTTGTTTTAGAATTCAAAAGGTCGAGAGAAACTGTGAGCAACCATTGCTCAAAAACAATAGTTTAAAATGAAGTCTAGAAGTCAGAATGATGGAATAATTAACAACTTTAAGGCTTAAAAAATGCCCAACAAAACAAAAAAACAACAAAAATCCTGCAACAGCTTAAAAATAAAATACCAAAAAAATATCAAAACACTCAGCTTGAATTTCAACAAACTAAAACAGATGGTAGAAATCTCACATAGTTTTCAATTTTTGCATCTTGAGAACTTAAGTTACTCTTTAGCAAAATCATGAAATATCTAAAACATTAATTTAACTTTTATTAGAGATTTTCCTCTTCACTGCTCAAGGCAGAAACTATCAGTCAAGTATACAGAGGTATTTAACAGCTGCTCTATCCTCTTATAGTCAGCTACATAGGAACTATAGCATCTAGTGCAACTTCTTACTTGTCCCAACTCACGTATCAGCCACTTTGATCACCTTTTATTATCCCTGCAGAACCACTCAATATAGTTGTGAAGCACCAATTGTATTTTATGCATTCACACAATTGTTTCCCAAGTCACAAACACAACCACCACAATAATATTTTAGTGAATTCATAACTGGCAACATAACTCTTCACAAAAACTACTTCACCTTTAAGATTTTTTCAAATATATGTAGACATGCACCATAGTCATGCAGATGTATGTACACACTACAGTACTCAGGAATAACCATGCTTTCTACTTCAACAGACTAGTACAATACTTTCTACCAGTTGTTAAGCAGCAAAATGGCTCTAAGTGGAAGCTTTCCCATATGAAGCTGTGCTGCATATCACCTAATTAATATTTAGCACATGCTAGGAACCTCTAATCTACCAAAATGCAAGGAAGAATATGACAGAGGAAAGCAGAACAAGGGCAATCAGGTTCTACCAGAACATTTGCTTTGATAAACCTGACTTCTCACAGGATATGCCACAAGCGCTCCATGATTCTGTGGCCATACTGAACAGCACAGCACCTCTGAACTGCATCACAGTGTGATCCAACTAAGCCAACCCCTATGATAAAACCAGCTTTGAGACCATATTTGTTTGTTACAGCTGTTTTAGAATAGAAACTGACACCATGAACAAGAAACACTTCAGTGTCAGAGACACTTTAGCAATTTTAGGATGAATGAGTAAGAGCTGAAGAATATACTGGAATTCTGTACAGGATTAAGACCTCTGACAAGTCAAGCTTCATGCACAAAGTTAGTTGCTAACTCATTTCTGGTAATGCAGTTTTGCAGTGGTGGCAATTCTGTCTTTCACAGTAGATGATCAGATATTGGACTAGTAAATACACTTTAAGATTGCTTTCAGAAGACTCAGAAGAAAGTTCAATGAAAGCTACGCTAACCAGTTCCAGTTTTACACAGTAGAAGTGTTTTGAACTCTGTTATGAAGTTTAAGTCATAAAAGAAATTTTAATATAAACCATAAATCTCCCTTGATGCCTGATTAATGGCAAGATAGATGCCAGATCTCAGATCAGCCAGAGACTGGAATCTTATAAAACAACCTAATGCAACACTACTCCAGGAATTACACTACTAACAAGAAAAAATGCACAGTGCTTTTCTGAAAGGGCTGCAGGACAGGGGGAGGATTCTTACTATAAGCTCTAGTCCACAAACATCTGCATTATGGACATACATTCTCTGTCATAACACTGAAACCTTTTAGCTCTCCCTGCAGTATCAAAGATGGGAGGACTTACGCCCTACCTCCCTCATGCTAGGCAGCTGGGAATACTACCTCACCCACAAAGACAGGTTTTGGGAAGAACACAGGTAAACATAATTTGAGGAGGCCCCTTACTACACCCAGAAGAGGAGAGCTCTGTATCTTAAGGGGAAAATGACTGCTACCAGAATTTCAGATGATAATAGGAGGTTTTAGAAGCTTGAATTACAGTCCTCCATAGTCCCAAGCACCATAAAGATCTAGTTCCTCTGTATGTGAAACAACATATACACACACAGTGGGCAAAAAGACCAAGTCTCTTCAACTGAGGAATGAAGAAAAGAAACAAGTTTGACAAATGCTGAAGTAGTCTTTACTGAGCCCAAGAAAATAACTATGCACTTACGAAAACACCAACTCTCAACACCATTGCTGACTCTCACAAATTAGGACTCAAGAGTTTTTGTTGCAGTTTTACCCCCATAAAAGGGTCTTTTATCAACTGATGTGTGACCAAAATTGTGCATCAAAGTACCTCAGCTGAATTAACTTTATTTTTACTTTGTAATGGGAAAACCAGCCAGCAGAGGGGGCACAAGTTAATAAAATCTACACTTTGTATGAGGTGATCGAATAAAAAGGAGATAAACATGTGAGGCATGCTTTCCTTGAACACTATCTTAAAATATCCAGGAAACAAGCAAATACTTCTCTAAAACTGTGTATACATGAAAATCCTTAAATGACTGTACCAGTACAAATACGAAGCAATCAATTACTGTACCCTAACTTCTTGATCTAACTCCATGTTTAATCCAGCAGTTAGTTCATGGTTTCTGACACCAGGGACAGCACATACTATATACTCTCCCTTTCTTCCTGCCAATTGCCCATCTTTTGGAGGACTCATCCACAAACATTCAACTCTATTACACACACATCCTTTTTGTTCTGAAGTTAAAAAACAGTATTTTGCCTCCAATTACTTCATCTTCTGGAGAAGACCTTAAAAACAGAGTTTTAGGAAAGTCTACTAGAACTTATCAAGATCTAAACTCATGCTTACATTAAATCACCATCTTTACCCAAGGAAATAGTAAACGCTGTTCAAGCAATCTTTATTTCTCCTGCACTCATTCACACTCCAAAAGTCGGGGTATTAATGTAATGATTTTGTACTAAGGATAGCTACCAAAAAAGACCTTTCTTCCATGATGTTAGGAGATTGCAAAATTTAAATTTAGATACAGACAGCTGTCCTTCCCTATAGGCTACAGCAAGGTTGCTATACGCAAAGTAATTTTTCACTTCCTAGACAATTCTTAACTATGTTACAAATACCTAAGAGTTACTACAATGCCCAAGACATGCACTGATCAGTTTTGTATTCAGAATGTCCTGCGGAGGATAAGAAGGCAGTTATGTGGGTTTTGCTTCATCCCTTACTAGTACTACAGATTAGCAGTAGATAAAATTATTCCTGCACATGCAGCTAGGACATTGATTTGGTAGTACAACTGAAGCTGTCTGTATTTCAGGTGACTGGAACAAATAATTTGCAGGTTTAAACAAAAAAGAAACTTAGCAAAAGCTTTTCAAAGCAGAAGACTAGTGAAACAGCAGACGTTTCCTAAAGCCAAGCCAGAAATCAAACTCCTTGCCACACCAGTTGCAGAAGAATGAAGGGAGCAACCTATGGCTGAAAAATCATGCCATGTCTATAACACAGACCGTGTAAATTCTATTCATGAAAAGGAAATTTAAGATGTTCAGGAAAATAAATGGGATAGAAAAGTAATTTGTTTGTCAGTATTTTGCTCCTAAGCATTTTTTTTATAATTAAAAAAAAAAAAACCCACAAAAAAACATTTATAGCTTCAATTAACTATTGAAGCTCTAAACATGTCATCTTATATTCTTCCTGCCCAGTCTGAAAGCCCTACAAAGAATCCAAGATTCAGTTAGATATCATTTTTATAAATATACTAGAGAGACAGAACAACTATCTGAATTGCATAAGGCACCAAACTTTGTCCAAAAAACAAAAATCACAGAAATGTATTTAAGTACATCAGATGCTTGCTGATATAGAACACAAACTTGCAAGCCTGAGCTTGCAAGTTTGTTTTCTATAGGCAATGATTTCATTGCATATCCCTCTTGAAATGTGCAACAAAAAAATTGTTTGTGCTTAGTATCATTTTTATAGATGCTTATAACCACACATTCTGGGTTTCCAAGTCTGGCACTGAATGTACTGCTTAAAAACTATTTAATTGTGCAACTTTAGTCATCTTGGAATTCTAGTCAGAAAGTTTGTGCTTAAAACCAAAAACAAACTAAGCGCAAGGAAAAAAAAAAAAACAAGGGAAAAAAAACCCCAAACTAAAACAACAAAAAAGCAACACAAAGCAGCCTGGAAAGGAGTCTCAGTGCAAGAAATCATTATTTTTGAGTGCAAAACCTCCACATCAAATAGTGCATATGTGAAAACAGAAGGGATGTGCGTCAAGAAAGCATTTGTAGACTACATTCATAATGAACAATAAAGGAATGATGAATACATAGTAGGATTTACTAAGACAAACTTAAAACATCAAGATACACTGATGTCTTCATGTGCATCTGGATCACAGAGTTCCCAACATTACTAAGTCACAGAGTTTCAAAAATGCCAGTTTAGTACAAAAGTTTGTCCTGTTTCTTTCATCTAGGAGTAAATTTAATTGAGTTCTAAATAACATATTATATAAGTGATAACTTCTTGATTAACTTCTAAGTGCTCCAATTTATATGAGGTCCTTGGTAAGTTTCAAAAACAATTCAGTCCTTGAATTTTTCACAACCCTGACATCCTTACAAATTAAAAACAGCGAAGTTCATACGTAGAATGGACTTCATATATAGCGAATTCCAGCAAGTGAAGAAAACATTTGAAACACATAGCACTGATGTGACAGATACATGATAATCCCAAAAAGGGAAGAATTTTAACTTGTCCTTACATTAAAATACATAAACAGCAAAGCAACCGTGATCACAACTTTCACCTTAAGTTAATAGAAATTGTCACTTAAAAAAAGATGCACCTTATCAGTTAGTTACAAATTATTAAATGAATCACTACTGGAATCATCTGAAATTGAATAAATCAACCAACAAATCCCGGTGGTTTCCAAAGTTATTTGACTGAATACAGCAAATGCAACCTCCTAAAAATAGGTTAGATTTAAGCTTTTATAAGCTTTAAAGACAAAAAAAAGCTAAAATATACATCCACACCAAACAGGACTTTAAAGTCAACCCCAAAGAATCTGGGTTTAAAGATGATTTTGGTCGTATTTCCTAAAAATATTTCTGAATGTTTTATTCCAAAAATAACTGACCTTGTCAAACCTTGGATCAAGTCCCTAATTACCACAGCCTTTCTGCTTCACAGCAATGACTTTACATAGCTGGTCCTGGCTCAGTCAGTGCAATTCACAGTGCAAAGCTAGGCCTCTGTTCTCCCTATAACTAGAAGGGTAATGAATGTCACAGTTGCCAGCAAGCTCATTTGGGAGAACACAAAAACCAAACAAGCAAATAAACAATGAGAGGGAAAGACAAAGAGTGAGTTGTATACAAAATTCTCCCCACCTTTTTAGGAGTTATCAATCCAGAGTCCTGACAAGCTGACGGAAAGTAGCGTATTGACTCATGAACATAGGCCAATTCTTCTGAATAACATCCCAAGACTTCCCCCCAACTCCCTTCTGGAGTTTATTATCACTACATCAGGAGCAACTTGGCTGTTTTAAAACAGATTTCGAACCACCACAGTTCACAGTCCAGCTTATTAAGTATCTGAATCGATCACTGGCTTATTTCACTACCTGAAGTCATACAACTTGAAGCAAGTTTGGCACAATGATCACAGGAGGCCTTAAGATCAGGATCAGAGTAGGCAGCTAGGCTGAATGTGTCTTACACATAGATGCATACAGTCAAGTCAGCATCCTGGGATTCAAACCTGGGGGGGGTATAATGGTGGAAGAAAACAGGGGCCACTTTTCTCTCATTCTGTATGCTGAGCACAAAAAAAAAAAAAAAGAAATGCCAGTGCTCTAAACTGATTTCAATGATAAATATTCAGGATTTGTTCAATGTAACTTTTTGGCTCAAGGAGATGTTGACAAAATGCACAATGTATTTAGGTAATTTATCCTCAAATATTATTCTTAGACAAAATCAGATTAACATCCTGCTCTCCACAAGCAGTAGCAGTTAAACATAGAAAAAAAAAAAGAAACAAACTACTATAAATTAAGGAAATGGGAGTGGCTACACCGAGCAGTCACCAAATGCCATTATACAGGTAAAAGTTTCCTGGCAAAGCACTATCTTCAATGTGTATGCCCCTAAATCACTGTCATTTACATGGCAGTTCCTACTAGGCCAGTCTTCTAAAAGACCTCCAAGGTTAGAACCATGGAACTATGCTAAGCATATTCAACACTTACTTACCCACTATTCTAGGTATCTACCACTACAGTGCTGCAAGACCCACACTTACCACCCATATTAGAACAACTAGAGTAGGTCAAGATTTCGTCCCATACAACCAGAAGTCTTACCTACTCACTGCCCCAGTTTGAGTCATTCAAGGTTCCTGACTAAGGCTGCTGTTGTAACTTGCACCCATCAACTTCTTTAACTGTGTATTTTAATTCAGCTGTAGGAATTAACCTAGCTTCCCCACTGGAAAAATTTAGGTTTATATCTATAGTGGACTGTAGATTTATGTGAGGTAGGGCAAATCGATTAACTGAGGCTGGGACACTACCTCTAGAATGAAAAAAACCAGGTGCTTAGATAACAGATACTTGATTCTCCTTAATGTAAAACTGAAATTGCCTATGCAATGTATTTTTGAAAAATCTAGTCAATCAGGGGCCAACAGTATGGTACAAAAGCGATTATTTTTCTTTCTTTTTTTTTTTTTAATAAAATAATACAGGCAATAATAAATAACCTGAAATCATCTTTGTAGTCAACATACAGAATTGTAACAGCAAAAATACGCTGGTACATAGAAAATGCTTCATGAATGTGTGATATCCTTTGTAGGCATCACAGGATCACCGGAAATCTCTTAAGGCTCACAGGCTAGTCCACTTTAAAAAAAGCAAGGATCTTTCAATACATATGAAAGATCTACCCTAAATACACATATAACCATTAACTCCTATCTGCAGTATCGGTTTTTCTTGGAATGAGTGAAACTGGCCTACACTTTTGACAATTAAAATCAGCACCGTAACCACACAATGCAAACTGGATGTTTGATAAGAGTTCTGTATTAGCTAGATATTAGCACTCACAAATGATATTAAATTCCAAACTGTTGCATAAACAAGAGATTAAAGCAACTTGAAAAAAGGCACAGACGATACAATGTTGAGTAACACAACAGGAAGTGGAAACATTGATATGTTCTTTAAGTAAGAGATGCAGATACGGGAATATTCTATGAACTAGAAGACTCACTACGCTGTTAAATGTACAGAATGAACTACAAGAAAAAAAGCAACAGCAGGCAAGGCTCTGAAGCAATACAATCATAGTTTCAACTGAGTCTCAGCCAAAATTCAGGCACATATACAAATATGTTCTTCCCTTCAAACATCAGAGAAATAGACTGTCTACAACAGAAACCCAAGACTGGATGTAACGATTCAGTAAGAGAAGTAAAAACTAGCCTAAAGAAAATAACCATAGCAATGGAAATACTGAGGGGGGGTGTACATAAAAAATACTTGTGCTTCACAAGATAACCAACTCCTGGCTCTTATATGTATTTGCTTTGCCTCCCTGACAACTGACTCTGTTGAAGTGCAGATACAATTCAAAAAGACAAGAATACTTCAACTATGGAACACATACCTTTAAGCACCCAAATAAAGCTAATATATCTAAGGACTCTATAGTAATCTGAAGCAACTAACTGTTCCAGATAAAAAGTCAAACCAAGAGATAAAATTTTGGCACTCCTAACTGTCCTCAGACTTTCTCTGATGACTTTTTAGCAAATCCAAGAGTATCAGTCAGAGACAGACATCTGTATCATTTGCTTAAGCTTTGGCAGCATGACTGTGCTAACCTGACCCCTAAAAATCAAAGCCACAAGGAACATGTTACAGCACTGCCCCTTCCAAATCAATTTTATTGAAATACTGAGCACTTTAAGATTCAAAGTAGTCAAAGATTATCTGATATTCAGAACATGACAAAGTATCTTACTTCTTTCTGCTAGCAAAACCCATTGCTGATTTTCATTGCAAAAAAATCAAGTACCTTTGTGAGCTTGTTTTAACTTTTTAATTCTTCTTTCAAAAAATGGTGAATTAGAAGTAGACATGTGATTTTAAGAACACTCACGTTTGATGTGACTGAGACTTTCAATGAACTTTGTGGTGCTGGGAAGTCTGAAAGGCATGCAGTTCCACTTCACAACATGAAAAAACACTTGCAGCAATGCCTGCCATAGCTTTCATTAAAATATACTATAAAACAAAGCTCACTAAAATCCCAAACATTTTAAGAGCGGACAAGATGGTGTGTTTAAATGTTACAGCCTAAAAAGTATAAATTGGAAGCAATATGCTTGATTTTGTCATGTAGGAGGTGAGAAAGATTGACTTTCACCAGCACCTCACATATAGATCTTTGACATTAACAGGCATATAGGTTTACATGAAAACCATTCCTATTCCACAGAAAACAGGAGACTACAAGAAATCCTCCTGCAAGTATTTCTGCCATTACCATGCTTAAACTTGCTGCTTTCTACTGTCTTAGAATTCTCACATTTGGTTTTGTTGGAGAAGGGCAGGGGGAAGATAACAGGAGAGCTATTCGAGAAGAGCAAACCCCTGCCGCTACCAGCACAAGAAGCAAACTCGCTGTGCAACTGTACCAGCATGACAAAGCAGGAAATGCTAACCTAAACTTTGGTTCCAAATTTGGATGCACACTCAACACAGGCCATTCCAGTGCAAGTGTTTATGACCTCAGAATGCCAAGACAAAAGTCATGCTCAAAGGATTTTGACTTTTGAAAGCAAGGAAATCCAGCAGCAAGTCTCAAAAAAACAATGGAAAAATAAAATTGCTCAACAGTTTAAAGAAAGCAGAACATATCACTGCAAAAGCATAATGTGTGCAAAGTCAGGGAACAACATTTTATATGTATGATTGTTAGGGTTAGCTCAGCAGATCTTACACACATATAAGCACATAAGCAAGGAGTAAGTCTGCAAGGTGTTACTTAAAAACAAAGCTCCTGTGTGCCTACAATCCATATTAAGACTTGGTCTCCTAGGTATACTATTTACATATATTTGGAATACTACAGTATTTAAGCACTCACGGGAAAGCATGCTGATGTTGACTGACCAACACTAAGTTTTATTGTGTGAACATATGAGCAATACTGCTACTGTAGTTACAAATGGGTCTAACCATATATTCAGAGAGAATTATAAAGTAGCAATTACACTAAGATTGTACTGTTGTTATGAAGAAAACCCTTGGGGAAAAAAAAAGAAAACAAACCAAAAAACTGTAGTGATGTTATTACATGCAGGACACTTTCCAATTTCCAGGTCAGAAATAGGTCTTCCCAGACCTTAGCATATTTTTAAGTTCCTAAAATATTCTTAATTGGTTGAATTCCATTTTGGTTTTAGTTTGTCTCAAAATGCCTTAATTATGCTTTTGTATGTATATGAAACACAGTGCAGAAAAACAAGCTTTCACCAAGACTGCACACAGCCTGGTAAGTCATCAAAACAGTGTTTCTTGTATTAGTCCAGATCCAGAGAGCACCTTATTCCTTGCTGTGAATGAAAAAAACCTATCCCAAGACTACTTGGATTACAGAAACATTATAGTCTGTTTTTCTGTTTCAAAACAACTAATTAAGCATGTCCTTTTGTTTAAAAGTCAAACTCATCTCTAAGCCAGTTTTACGATATCAATAATAATTATGATGCTGAAGAATATGTGCAAGATACTCTAGTGAGATACAAAGCTCATAAAAAGCTTATGTTATTGAACAGTGCTGTTTCTAGCTGCGACACTGAAATGAAATTTCAGCCTGAAAAATTCTGGAAAAATACCTTGATATACCAACTGAACCACTCTGAAATCTGCTCAGGTAAGTACATTTTATCCTTCCAAACCTCATTCTATCCAATACTGCTGGAAGAAAAAAAAAAAAGTAAGAAACCTTCATTGCACAAACAGCAAAAGGCAAGGTGAAATACCTGGGGCATAAGAGAATCAAGAGCTTTAGTAATTTCAAGCATGCATCAGATTCAGGTTTTGGTAGTGTTGTGTTGATGATTTGCATGTATCAAAACACCATTGATATATATTTGCCGACCTTAGATTCACAGCTCAGTCTTAGAAACTTCACTACGAACAGCAAATAACTCAAGTTAGATGGCCCAATTCAACCACTTGTTTACACTTCTACTGTACTATAAAAATAGTTATGTTTTCTGTTTCCATAGAAAGACATTACTAGTATCTAACCTTTCCATCCAATGCAACACATTTGTCTCACTCAAAAATATTCAATTAAATTGTGACTACACATGTGCTGCTGAACAAACCATAGCTGTAAGATTTAAGAGTGTATTCCAAGAGGACAGAAAATCTGCTAGTAAAAGGCTTGGTATTTCAGACTAACTGAAACAATGGAGAAGCTGAACTGCGGAAAAGTCAATCAGCCAAGTGAAAACTGGGCTAATGAAGTACAATTTTTTTTTTGTCATATGACAGTGAGCTCTTGCTGAATTTAATGCGTTTAAATTGTTTTTTTCCTGAAGACATCCAAATATCGTATTTTTTCCTAAGCTTTCTTTAAAAATACAGAAGGTGAAGAGCACCACTATTTTTAGCAAATGCTAAAACCTCACACCCTATGTGAAGGTTCATTCTTCTGCTACCATAACAAGCATAAAGCATACTACAGGTGAAAAAGCCTACAACTATTGCTGGACTCAAGCAATATAATACAGAATTTATCAAAAAGTGCTGCAAAAATTAAAGGAACAGTCACCTTAAAATATGTGCACTTTCCAAAATCTTTTGCTGCCAAAAAATCTTTCACAAAAACATGGATCTAATGACCTTAGGGTCGACAAAGGGTTTATAAAGCCATACCATAGCACTAGTATCAGAAAAAAAATTCCAAGTCTTCCAGGTTCCTGACAATTTAAATGTGTTGACAGTGTCTCTTTAAGAGCTGAATGTGAAATACTGTGATCAGCTAATACAGCTGTACACTTGGTAACTCAATCTTCATGAACAACTGAGTCAGTGCTTATTTACTAAAAAAGCAGTATGATAAAGACTCATATTAAAAATCCAAACATTAATGTTGCAAGAAAAGATGAAGCAGGAGATTTTCCTCACTTTCAGAATGACAGTTCAGCCACCACTCTTGTGCGGGAAGTCAGCTGATGGAGAACTCTGGTCTACTTTGAAAGAAATCAAGTCACGCTGCCATTTAAACAAACAGGTCATACTCAGCTGGGGGACAACACAGAGTGCTTCTGTCTTTATGTTCTGTGACATAACCACACAATCTCATCAAGCTCGGATCATGTATTGTCATTGGTACGTATAATAAAATTCTGTTTTACAGTTTCTACATAGGAAACAAGTGGACCTTAGCAAATATCTTAAAAGTTTGCCAATACACCAGAAAACAAGCATGACAGTCAAAAGATGTTAAGCCAGAGAAAGTATTCAGGGAAAAGCTTAATAAAAGTTAGGATTTATTACTTCATATAATACCACAACTAAGATCATCTAAACACTGTATTTTTGTAAAATTATCTTCTCCTCTCACTCCAAGACAATCACTCTTCAAATGTGTCTGCTGTATTTTAGCTAACTACTATTTTATGGTCCTAACATTTGTAGCTGCTTTAAAAAAAATAAATAAAAAAATAAAAGTGAATAAGCCCTTTATGTTCTGAGTGAAAAATACTTCAAATGCACCTGAGCATTCTGGTCACTGTCATTACCCTGAATTTCTAAGTTTCTTACAGCATGTTCTTTTAAATACCCGTTTATATTGAGCAAATTTGAGGTATCAGACATGAACAACAGGAAGTTGACAAGATAATGTGACATAATGCTCAAAGGCCAATGTGAACTTGAGGAAAGTTAACTGCTCTGGACCTCATCCTGCCAGCACTGAAGGAACATTTAAGTGCTCCAGAATTTGATCTGGTTTATGAAAAAATGCTACTTTGATTAGTACAGCCAAAAATGAAGCCTGTGACTTCAGCAGCAGATGACCTGGCACTTGCAATATATTCGTCTATTTTTGCAGATGCTAAAAAAGTTAGAAATCCTATTTAGTCACCTGACAGCACACATGAACACCTCTTCAACAGCCAGCTCCACATGTGGAATAGAGCAAAAAACATGCAATAAGCAAGGATGGGTTCAAGCCCAGGCTGAGACTTGTAACCAAAAGATCAGACAAAATCATTGCTCCACAGACAAAAGAGCAGCTATCTGCAGTAATGAACACTACCAGTGAGTCAAAACAGTCATGACAGCTCAACTGCCCACTTGACTGAGTAGCTAAGCACAGCTGGTTCACTTGGAAGAAATTATTTGACATAGGTTTAACTAGAATACTGTAATTATCAGTAACAATGGGAAAGGGCAAGTATTTTATGTGTGCCTACAGTGGTATGTGTTCAACAAAGCTTAGTATAGCTCATGTAACCAAACAAAAACATCAGAAAATGGGAAAGTTTAGCACACAGATGTAAAAGAGGACAGCAGATGGTAACAGAAAACAAAACAAAAGAAAACACAACCATGTGTGGAACTAGCACTTTTTTTTTTTCTTCCCTAAAGTTTCATCACTAAACTGGCATTTTAAAAACGTTTAGGCTCACTTGATCACCTAGTGGCAAAGCCATACAATGCAACATGAGACACACAAATTTCTTTCCCAAACAAACATGGTGTTATTACACAAACTCTGCCTGGTTTGGAAAAAACAGGAGGGAGGAAGGGGACTTATTTTCACAACCCTATTCCCATGTTAAATACCAAGAGCAGTAACACCTCCTCAAATAGTAGATCCCATGTTACATCCCATGTGAAAAATACACTATATACTTTGCCCAATATTAATAATGTTCCTTATAAAAAAAATCCAGGGTTCGATCCAGTGCCAGAAAGAACTGGATATACTTCCTAAAACATGTTTAATCTACAGTTTCAGTTTATGTCTTTTAGCAACTGATACTACTGAGCAAGAGAATGCTGGCCCACCCCTCAAATGAAGTTCTGCTTATAAAGGGAAAGCTGCAATATAGACACTAGAAAAGCACAGCTTCTCAAGACTGATACAACAGGCAGGTTTATACAAATATATGAAAAGCTGCAGTAAACTCATTGGAAAGGTTTTGAAAAAGTTGTGCTCTATTCTATACTTTTGGACATGCCATGTTGTTAGACAAATGGCTCAATCTCCCACACTGTACTTAACTGATTGTACAGCAGTGTATAGAGAAAGCAAAGTTTTCACTACCCCAACCAGGCTCACCAGCTATGGTTCTGAAACATAGTCTTCATACAAAGACAAAGCTTAACTGAGAATGTCAACTTGGGAGCTATATCACAGTTTACAAACTGAAGAATAACCTAAGTTTTGAAAAAGGAAGTTGGGTATTGAACTATAGGCAGCAACTGCATTTTTTCCAGCTGTGAGCTCTGCTTACTTTTGAAGAAGCCCCCATACTGAGTATTTCATGAAGATGACACTTAGGACAACTACTTAACTATTGCCTGTAGGAAGTCTGTGTTTTATGATTTTCCACCTATTAACAGTCAACCTACCTGCCCATAGTTGTCTATGCCAGTTACTAATCTATTTAAGTTTAATAAATCAAAAGCTGTCCTTAGGGACTGGCCAAGAGTTGTGAGTCCTTCAGCTTGAAGGTTTTTCAGTTCATTCATAAACGTTGCATGGTTTTCCTTCCAGCCAGCCTGAAAAGAGAAATGTGAGAAGACTTATTCTCCAGACCCAAGCTTTGCTTTCCTGTGAGGCTACGAAGTGCCATCCTTGCCGCATGCAGCTCATTACAAATGCTAACAAACCACCTTAAAATTTACTAATAATATTCAGTGTTGTTCCATAAAGACTGGAAAGATTTACTTCTCTTAGATCCCCCCACCTACCCAAGTAAGGTAGGTTTTGTATTGTTCCACGGGACAAAGCGAAGTTACGGATGCACAACCCTCACAGCTATTTAGACCGCTCTCGCACAGCCTCTCCTAGATGGAAGCCAAACTGCGCTGCGAGCCGACCTCCAACAGGTTCACCGTCCTGTGTCATGCGGACCCCCCCGCCCCTTCCTCCCTCCCCACCCCCTCGCGGTACGTCGGTCCGCCCCCCGCCCCGGCGGGGCCGAGGGAAGTGCCGTCCCCTTCCGAGTCCAGACTCTTCGTGCTGAAGTTGCTAGTTCCCCAGATCGCCCCTTCCAAGCTGAACTCTCCTTGGAGTTGCTGTCACTTCTCCCAACTTGAATAAATATCCCCCACAGTTCATTGCTGCTCGCACACACCACACAGGGAAAAAACGTCGGCCATGTTGATGTCAGCGCTGCCGCCGCCGCCGCCGGAGCCCGTGTGTGCCGCGCTGTCCCGGACCGCCGGCAGCCCGGGCGACGCGAGCGGGGGGGGGACGCTCGCAGAGGCCCACGGCGGCGCGGAGGGGCCGGAAGGAAGCCGAGGGGAGCAGCGGGGGGGTGGGGAGGAGTGAGCGGGGGTTACCTTGATAGCGTAGGGAGGCTCCTCGAAAGTGACCAGCATGTACCTGTCTCCCCGGCTGGCCGGGTCCCGGGCTCGGAGCTGCGGCGTGGGGGACAAAGCAGAGGGTAAGCCGAGTGGCGGCGGTGCCGCCAGAGCCCTCCGGCTCGGCTCGGCCCGGCCCTCCCGTCCCTGCCTGCCCGCACACACACACACACGCACGCACTCCCGCCCGCCCTCGCCCCGCGCCCCCGGCCCAGGCAGCCCCCCGCGCCCTGCCGCCCCCTCCCCTCCCCGCGCAGTCACTCTCGCTCTCTCTCGCCTCCTCTCACAAGGCAGAGCCGGTACCTTCATGAAAGTCTCTACAGCGCCTTTGGCTATGTCCAGATAGGTGGTGCCCAGATGGGTGCGCTGGTTCATGGAGGCGGACGTGTCTATCAGGAAGAGTAAGATGGGCATAGTGCGGAGGGGCCGGCGGCCGGGCGGCTACATGGACAGCGGGCGGGGGGCTGAGGGGAGAACCGCGGGGGGGGTGGGAAGGAGAGGGAAAGAGAAGACGGGGGACAGGAGAGGAGTAAGTGGCTGTGAGTGCTGTGCACAGGGAAGGGCGCGTCCCCGCTGCCCCTCTGCCGAGGCGGGGGGGAAGGGGGGGCAGCCCTGCCTGCCCTGCCCTCCTTTGTGTGAGGGGCCTGCTCAGCCCGACACAGGCTGGTTTATGAAGGGAGAGGCGGATAGGGCTGCGCTGCTGCTAGCCTTCCCCCCACACCACCTTCCTCCACCGCCGCCCGCCCTCCCCTCCCCCTGTTGATGTTACTCAGAAGTTTCGGGCGGAGCAGCCGCAGCCCCACCACCCCGGCACTTTCTGTCTCTGACTGAGGCGCTTCCTCGCTCGCCGCCCGCTTTTAAAGCAGCCTGGGCAGGTCGGGGCCCGCCTCTGAAGGACACGTCCCGGCACCACATGACCACGTCTAGGCCCCGCCATAGGGCTCCCGGTAAACCGCCTCATTAGCATATTCAAATGTAGGGGGAGGGCGGAGCGCGGCAGCCGGAGCCGCTGAGGGAAGTGGGTGGTGGCAGAGCTCTACCGCCGCGCAGGCGCAGTGGCGGGCGGGGAACACGGGCTGGGGGGGGGTCTCCGTCCCTCCGGCGGCCGCTGTCGGGCGGGGTGGGGGGAGTTCAGCTGTTGCGCAGGGGCTCTGCGGCACCGCGGCCCATGGTGGAAGCGCCCTGTCTGAGTCGCCCGCTTTGGGGCGTGGCGGCGCTTGGGGAGGGAGCGGGGAAGGCCCCGTGGGAGCGCGGCCCGCCGCAGGCTCCCCCTCGGCTGCCGAGGCCGTGACTCCGGCGCGGGCGGTGTGTCCCCGCTGGGAGCGGGCGGTGAGTCACGGGAGGGATGGGGGGGGCCGGGCGCCGCGGCTCTCCTTGAGGCTGCGGGAAGGTGCCCGGGCCGCGGGGAGCCCCCGCCTGCTCCGGCCGATCTTATTCTCCGGCATTCCTCCTTCCTCTCTTTTCGGGGGCCTGTACGGCGCTCAGGGGCCAACGCAGACCCTCAGGCAAGAGGGGACGGCCAGGGCAGCCTGAAACCCGCTGGATCAAGGCGGATAGCATTTGCAGTATCCACTGGGTTTAGGACGTGGAAAAGTGTTCGGTATCATTTGATGGTGAATTCCCAGAAACGTGGCTCAGCCCTTCACTCGATGCTTAGGGAAAATGAAAAGCAAAAATAAAGTAAAAAGGAAAAAAAAAATACTGGCTAGCCCTAGCTGTGACCTTTTCCCCTGCACACAGGCAGAGATTAACAGTAACGTTTCTTTGATACGTGTTACGTGAGGGCACTCCAAATATACTTCCTATAAATCGTCTCATCGTGGAATGTTTCCAACCAATTAATGACGAAGATTTCTGCTGTTTATTTGGTGGTTTAGGTTGTTTTTTCCCCAGCAGTTGAGTCTGCTGTTTCTGCTCTCATAGCCTTGGAGCAGTAACTCTGGAGCCATTTCTTAGCATAATCTGTTCAGGAGATTGCTCTGCTTCCTATCTGACTGATATTTTTTTTATCCTGATCCAGCCGATGTGTTCCCACAGCCACTGCTTTAGAAGGTATGAAGCCATTTGTGCTCCCTCCTTCTCTCAAGGTAAAATTGGCAGTGTCCTGGTTTGATTCATCTTGTTACCCAGGCAAGATTTCTGTCTTGCCAGGCAAGAGCTGGTTTGGGCTTTTTTATTTTTTTTTTTTTTTTTTTTTTTTTAGGCTAATGAATGATTAGTATTTAGTCTCTAGGAAAAGGGAGGAACAGAATTCTGTTTCCATTACAGATTGGTATGCATTCTCCTGTCTGTGAGCAGCTTATTTTGGCTTCCCTGTCGGCACTGCACCTGTGACCTGTGCCATCCCTTCTCAGGCACTGGGCTGAAGTCAGGGACACCTCCTTTCAGCCCAGTTCACCATTCAAGCCACTAAGGAATCTCCATCTCAAGAACACTGTGCGAGCTGGGAAGGCATTTTTGGAGCTAGTACAGACTAAAATTCAGCGACTGAGTTTCTTTGGAAGCAGCATTTTTTCCTGTATTTCTCAGTGTGAATACCTTTGGTGATGGTGGTAAGAGTGGCCAGACTCACCCAGGTGCACCCAGTGGCTCTTGAGCTGCTTGTGTCTTTCCAACAGTTCAATGTCAGGGCCCCAGCAGTGATGCTTTGTCTTGTGAACAACAGCAGTGCTGTTTTGGTCCATGTTCTACTGGTTCATCTGAACCCCTGCTGTTAGAGGAAGCAAGCCAGCAGGTGCCACGGAGGCCACCGTGCCAGTTTGCCCTGGAATCCAGCTGCATGCCAGCCCCCGTTACACAGTAAAACATTTGCACTCTCAGAAAGGCTTGACTCACAGTCATTTTCCCTGTACAGAGGTGTTTTAGAACAACTTTCTTCCCCTCAGTTACCTACAGAAAGTTGCAGCTCTTAAGGTCAGCATGACTGGCTGCTGCTGGTGGGATTCAAGTTGTTAAGTAAAGGCTGCAGTGCAGTGCTGCGTTAACAAATCGTGCTTTGGGATTAGTAACGTCATTTGGGAATAATGTTAAGTGAGTGTATGATGCTGGCCTCTAGCTGGCTTCCTTTTAATTTTGAGATAGGCACCTTCTTCAGACATGCCACCTTCTCTCCTGTTTGTATACTGCTGATATTTCGTTGACTGTCTTAATAAAATCAGCATTACTTTTATGTGTCAAGCATCATGCATCTTGGAGATTATCCTAAAAATAGGAAACTTCTGGAATGGCTCCTTCTCCAAAGTGCTGTAAAAAAAACGCCTTTTAGAGTCCTTGCTGTACCAGGAAAATGTCATGGTAAAAGGCAGCCTGGGCCATGGAGACTTAACATAAATCCTGGAGGGTAATTTGGAATTCTCAAGTTTTGTTGCCAGTAAATGAAGGGGGGGGGGGGGGTAGGGGGAGGTGATGGAATTACATGTTTTCTCTTAGTGGTAGAATTAGTCAAAAAACAGCATGAATTCAGAAAACTGCAAACTGTAGGGTGTAATTTTCTTACCAGAAGGTGGGACTGAATCAGCTGGGCCTGCTGTACCCCTAGTCTCCTCAGCCCTGCTAATTATCACTGAAGGGAAAATCCCACAGACAAAACTTTCACACAGTTCCAGTGGGATTTATACAAGCATAATCACTTTTCGGTGTGTACTTGCTTTTCACTGTTATCTTTGAAGCTGTTTGGAACATTCAGTTCTTCCTGGTCCTGTGCATCTTATATTAGATCCATATTTGATCCCCTATAGGGCAGAATCAAGGCTGGGTGTGTGTTGTCTGTGGTAGGCATTAGTACTTCTGGGATCAGGCCAATTTGATTAATATTGAGAAAGATTCTTTCAAAGATAGATAATCAACCCAAGCCTTAAGTGTGTATCAGCCTCTTGATGTGAGAATCGTAATGGCTAGTACTGCCATCAGAGTCACATTTATAAATCTGTACAGGAGATTTGCTGTGAAAGAACAAAACCCAGTGATATTAGTGCTTATGCTCATTACTGGTAGAGCTGACACAGCTGAGCAGGGAGAGAGCTTGAGGCTGCCGCTGAAAACAGATGCATCTTTCTTTGGTTTCAGCTTTTTATACATGGAGGGCAAAGTTATACCCCATGCATGATCTAAATCAGCCAGTTCCACCTTTTCTCCTAAAACTGGATGAATCATTTCAGCACAGCTTTGTCTGTAGGAATACTTTTGCTGTCCTGACAATACAAAAGATTCCAGATACTTCCATACTGTTTTTGTTTGTTATTGATTGTGCATCCATGAGGAAATACAAATGTATATGTATGTCTAAGGATGCTCATTTTATGATCTTCAGAATGGGCGGTGTCCATTTAGGGACAAATAAGATAGTATTAAAAATGCAATTTTTACTTTAAATTTGAGGGCTAAGTTAATAAATGAAAAATCAAATAGAAGTATGAAAATACACCTAAAAAAATCTGATGAGAAAGATGAAGAGCATTTTTTGCATAATTTGCTGTTGTGGTAGTTTTTTTCCTCAAACAGTTTCTTCTCCCAGTTGATACTTGTGAGTTTTTTTGTCATCACATAGTGTTAGCCTTTTTTTTTCCTAAATTGCAGGTGGAGACGGGAGATGTTACAGTTAAGACCTTCAAGCAGGTCTGAGAACTAAAATTGACAGTGTAACTTTTTAAATTTTTTTTTTTATTTAGTTGCTTTCTCCTCAATTTGTTTCACAAATAATAGTTCAAAATCTTGGTGAGTCCAAGTTTTAATGACAGGTAAATTTATCAGAGCTTCCTTTAGAATACCATTCCACAGCCTTATAGATTGTCATCATTAAACTTTTCCCTCTTTAAAAGTCTTTTATTTTCCATTACCTATTTTTATGTTGCTGCTTATTATTGAAGTATAAATCTTTATACAGCATTCTGAGTTTCAATTTACTTGAATACTTTTAATACTTCTGTTACATTATGTTCACGGTTGGATTCAATCTTAAAGGTCTTTTACAACCTAAATGATTTTCTGATTTGACGATTCCGTTTAGTCTTCCTTTAGCCAAGTTCTGTGCATTCAACATGCATTTTTGTAGATAAAAGTTTGTTATTCACTTGTCTGTGTATGTAGTACACAGCAGCTTATATTGTTGGGGGGTTTTTGGTTGATTTTACTAGTTTCAGTTCAGTGGGGTTTGACCCTAATTTTTTCTCTCTTTCTGTAATTGTTATCAAAGAGAAACTGATTTAATCTTATAATTCAGGTACCTTAGGTAAACTTATAAAGCTCATCCTAGACTGAGTAATCACTGAGAAGGCTGGGATCAGATAAGATATAACACCAAAAAAATTCAGAAAAGTGCAATTAAGATAACTGGATCTCAGGTTTTTACGTTCTAGGGCTTGGACTGAGGATGCCTGTTTTTCTAACATTTCCAGAGGCAGATGTTTTCCTTTGAAACTGTCTAGAACCTTTTAGAAGCCTGTACTTTGGCTTCCCCAGCACCAGAGCACAGTGAAACTACATCCCTCTGCAGAACAATGACCTCTAAAAGAAAGTTGCATTCTGTCTCCTCTTGGCCCACCTTCAAAGACAGCCTCCTTTCCATTGTTCATCCACCAGGAAACCCAGAGGATAGCCTTTGAAGCTTCCTAGGGGTTTTTGTATTCCCTACCACCCCTCCAGTAATCCAAATCCCTTGCTGTTTCCTGGCTCGAGAGTTGGAGCTGCAGCAAGCAGCAGTGTACCATCCCAGGGAAGAACAGTTAATGTGGAAATGCAAGGAAAGGGGTATTATAGTACATTGGTATATTGTTTTCTGATTGTACAGACTGAATGTGGGTACTGGGAGACCAAGCTTGTGAATATTTGTGAAGTACTTAAATTCTTCCAAATAAAGTTATAATAGAAGTGCACAATAAGATTATTTTCAGGGGAAAAACAAATCTCTGAGGACCATCTGTGCTGTGACAGCAGAAGTCAGTCAGTTAGTGATGGATAGATTGCAAGGCACCTGAATAGAAGATAAGGAGGCTTCTGTCATTAAAATCAAACTGTATGTTTGATACATCCTTTCCCCTTAGTATTACTGGCCTTAGATTGAAAGGTCTTCCTGGCTATGAGTTGTATTCATATGTTTCACCATGTTTAACAGAGCAGGACCTCTATCATATCTGGTACCATGGGGGAATATTAAATGTGACAGGAGAAAGCTGCTTAAAATAAACATTTCAAAATTACAGTTGTGATAAGGTAGCACATATGAGAATTCAAATAGATTTGCAGTTCTTATACATAGAATTATAGAATAGTTAGGGTTGGAAAGGACCTTAAGATCATCAAATTCCAACCCCCCTGCCATGGGCAGGGACACCTCGCACTAAACCATATCACCCAAGGCCTCGTCCAGCGTGGCCTTGAGCACTGCCAGGGATGGAGCAGTGGGCTGGGCAACCTATTCCAGTGCCTCACCGCCCTAACAGGAAAAAATTTCCTCCTTATATCCATCCTTACTTATATGTTACATTGCTCTTTTCAATTAAGGTAGAATTCTGGTCAAGAACAAAAACCCATCTCAGCTCTGGGCCTTTAAATTTATTCCATCTCTTGGGTTTCTCAGCTGGCATGTCAAGGCCCAAAGAGAACAGAAGACACCCTCTAGCATACAGAGGTTATTTTACCTGGGGTTTTGAGGTTTTGGGTTTGTTTTTTTTTTTTTTTTTTCCTTTCTTTCTTTTTGAACTTATTTCCCATCCTTGAGATGCTGGTAGTAGCAGGCAGCATCAGTCCACTTGATTCCTGGTAACAACAGAGTGCCCAGGGAAATACTGGTAGAGTTCTCATCTTCCCTATGTAACACAATGTTGCCATGCAGGCTCTCCCCAGGATGACAGGAACAGAACAAGAGCATTCTTTCCCCACACCACCACTTTTAAGCAATCTTTCAGATGATTGTTACATCCCTCCCTGAGAAGTTTTCCTGGCCGGTACCCACTGACCTGAGCAATCCCCTGTCGTCATTCCAGTGATTGCTTTTGTTCATTCCTCCAAGCATTCTTTCTTGCCCACACTAAGAAGTTGCAGTAGCCCCAGAAATCACATCCTTGCTGAAGTGCTGGACTCTCTCGCACATTTTATAGCATAGCAACATAACTCCATTACCATGGATCCCAGACACAGGCGTGCAGAATTTATCTAGCTAATCGAGCAGCTAAGGGAGATCAACTCCAGCTACAGTCAGCTTGGAGTATAAAGCAGTTACAGCTAAAGACAGTCTACAAGCACTTCCCAGGGAGGCAAAACAATGAGGTGTGTTTTTCTTGTTTTCTTTTTTAATGGCCAGTGTAATGGGTATAGTCTTGGTAAACAGGACAGAATTATTCATTCATCCCTAAATTGCTTCCCACTGAGGTATCACACCTGCATGTGGTATTTGAGACCTGGGAGCTCTTTCTTTAAAATATTGCCATGCTGCAGAAGTTTATTATCCAGTTTTTACTCTAAATGTGATTATTATGCATTGCCATCTTTTGCCCAAAATCAAAATACACTCTGAAAGGAAGATCCACTTGGCTGCTCTCTGCAAAGCAGCTGGCATGACTGGTGTCAAAGGGAATATAGACCAGTTGCCCTGTTTTTTGCAACTTAGCAGTTAATGAAAACTTAACAAATTTCAACTAGTAGCTAATTGGAAATCTCTACAAAAGCCATCTCTAAAGCACAGATATTGGTCTTCTAGAATAAAAGAAACCTGATAAAGCCTCTTTAATCCAGGGAAGAAATCTGTTCATTTCTATTCCCTGATCTCAAGCACCTTTGCAAGGTGTTTGGTTCTGTTCGCTTAGCATGTTACTTAAAAGATACACTTAAAATGAAGGGAAATGTTGGGGTTTTTTTCTACTTTTATGCACACACTGAAGCCTTGATATAAGACCTATTTGTTACAGAAAACTTGAATATATGCCATGGTGAGCAAATCTGCCTTGCACCAACGTGATGAAAAATAGTGTCTTGTTTTAGAAATACTTGAAACTGGAAGGAGGGACAGTTAAAACATGGCTTTGAAAAGCACAGAAGGATAATTCTTACTGAGCTGAGATTACAAAAAGCATTTCTCATTAGGAAAACCTGAGAACCGACATGAGATCAGCTTATAACGAACCTCAAGTTACAAATGTAATCTTATAACAGCAGTCTTCTCCAAGCAGTGCTATTCAGGTCAGTGATGAGTTCTTTTGTTGTTGGAGGTGGCTTTCAATTTCATGATGTTGCAGTCAGAAAGCCTTGAATGTTTCTGGGTCAGTTCTAATATTTTCCTGTTGGTAAGCCATTTTTAAGGCAATATACAGTTTATGGTTATTTTCCAAACATGGGTCCAAAATAAAAAGTCCAAGAAAGCTCTTCCCATAATTCAGGTTGACACTAAGTTTACACTTCTCTAGGTTTGCCAAAGTATGTTGCATACACTAGTTGCATGATGAATGTAGCATTTTCTCTGAGATTCTCCTGCTCCATTCCTCTTCTGAGGTATTTCTATTTTCTGTTATTTCTGTTTTCCTAGGCCTTTGACACTGTTATATGCATTCATGTTGCCTGGTTTATGTGAGTTGTGAATACAGAGCTAACAGTGATTTATATAACTGGGGCCTTGAGGGAAGATGAAATTTAACAATGCAAAGAAGACAAAAAAAAAAAATCACGCTTTTAACAATTATATCCATTATATTTACTTTCATTATATTGGGAGGGGGGGAGGCTTGTGTTTTAATTTCCTTTATCAGTTCTTATTTTTCTTCACATCTCCCATTTCAGGTTCTCTTTATCTTATCTTTTCCTTCAGAAAAAAAAGTTACAATATGTTTTTTTCTACTCCAATTCTTTCTTTCTACTTAGCTATTCATTATCGCTCTCCTCAGCTGGCTGAGGGAAAAAAGCCAGAACTACTCATTTGCGCTGACAAGTGTTTTCACTCTCTGTGTTTTTGATGATTGGTTGTGCTGTGTGCTTGACTTCTGCAGCAGCTAATAAGTAACTCCTGAATCCAGAGCAGCTTCTGATTCCAAAGGTTGAGAGGTACCACTTGAGCTCTCATTTCAGAGGTAAGTAACAGCCCTTTAACCCAATTATAGTCCAGTGCAGCATAATTGGACACACTTGTGGTCCTCTGTCAACTGGCTACTAGAGTTAACTTATGCAGAATGGGAGAGTATGCCTTTTTCAAGGGGAATTAGGGTCTGTTGTTCTTTAATTTATACAATGTTTGGAATAATCTAGCCTCTTTTCACTGTAGCATGAATTTTTCCATTGCTACATCCACTCATTATTTCCTAACTCCCTTTTTTAGACTGGAATCGATTACTCCCGTGCTAACACACTTCACAGTAGTTTTCACTAAGACATTTGGAATTTTTACTTTTGCCTAGTTATCTGGATACTTTTGTCACAGTGTCCCTCTAATTAATATAACCAGTATTGCTATAATGTCAGTTCCTCTGGAATATGTAACTGTTATAGTGGCCACTGTATAAATCTGTTCCTTATTGCCCTGGTAGCAGTCCAGCAGAGTACTGCCACTAGCACCAACCTTTCCTGTAATTCTGACATCATAGTGAATTCCTCCCCAGCTAGCAATAGGAGGTCTTACACGGCTTTTTCTCTGCTTGAATTGTCTGTTTTCTGGATTGTGAAATTATCCTCTGCATAATTCAAGAACCATTTCATGATCTATGTTTAGCAGATTTTGTTACCCAACAGATGTCTGGACAGTTAATGACCTCTGTAAGTACAGCCCTGCGATTTCTTGCTATTGATGGTCCAAGAATTTTTAATCTCTCCTGCTACAAGTTAGCACTAAGGCAGCATGTCACCTCTTACTAAAAAACAAAACCATAAAACGTGGATAAATTTCCCCTTCAGAATTATGCCTAGTCACAAGTGGTATTTCTCCCTCATTCTCTTTTGAATCTTTATACTCATGAACAATTGCATATATAAATGCACATAGTTCCATATTTTTCTGGCCAAAACAAAAGGACATGAATAGAACCTCCTGAAATCAATCAAAATACAATTTCAAAGAAAAATTATCTCCCCTAAATATGAGTTAGGACACTGCCAGCCTTCAAGTGGAAGAAAAGGTAGATGCGTAGAAAAGTCCATGGGAACAAAGCCTCTCTGACTGCCACTTTTATGCATATGGCAAATGTAGTCTTACAAGAGGATTTGGAGGCACTGGAGCCAAATCATTAGCCCTGGGCAGTGATGTATTTGTTCACAGTATGAAATCATGCTGCAGCTGCACAAGCATTCCCTCTTTTCCCCATTCAGATCAGGCTCGAGCCCATCCCTGTATAGGAAAGTCGTTCTATTTTCTTTTTTTTTCTTTTTTCTTTTTTATTTTTCCCTCTCTTTTCTGTTATTAGCACTTGGAAGAGGAAAACTATTGAGCAGGATTGTATCAAAGACAAGGTAAGAGAGTCCCTAACATCTGGCATTCCCCTTGCAGCAGGACAGAGGCAAGGAGTTGAATGCTGATTGAAACAGGTCCAGTCAGACATCTCTATGGAAGAATTTTGCAAGAGAGATGCAAAGTCCCTAGAATATAAATCTGCACAGTGAAGTGCTTGAGAGGATGGCTCATACTTCACTGTGTGCCACTGTGAAGGAGAGAAACTGGATTGCCTGCATACAAGGGCTCCTGTAACTGTCAGGTTCCTGGCAGCTCATATCTCCTGAATCCCAAGAAGTTTGCCAGATGTCCATTCTATGATTTCTGTGGTTCTGTGTCTTTTTGGTACCTGCTCCTACAGTGGAAGGGTCATTGTGGTCACACTGCTGGATTGGAAGGTACCAAAATCCTGGAGAAAGATCCATCAGCTGGATCTACACTGGTATGATTCAGAGCACTCGGGCACTGCTAGGCAGAGCTCTTAAAACTGAATTGTCAGCATGTTACCTGGCAGTTTTGGAATGTGACTCTTGGCAACTACTCAGGGGGTACCTGGACACGGACAGGAGGACGGCATGGCACAGGGACCATTTATTTTCCCAAAGGCAGTTTTACGTTACCACTCTTGGGGGAAGAAGAAAATAGTTCTGTGGTGCAGGCTGGGTCACTCTGGCTTCAGAATCCAAAGAACAACCTCTGGTCTGTTTAATGAGCTAATAGAGCTGGACTCATCCTGTGGCAGGTGCCAAAATTCCCTGCTTCAGTTTTGGCCTTGGCCTCTCTAGCCTTAGAGAAAGGTTTCTTTTTTCAGTTTGGTTTCGTGGTGTTAGTTTTTCAAATGTGTTTTAAGTATGTGCATACCTACTCATGCAGCTTTTCAGATGGAGAAACCTGTTTCCACCACTTACTCATTACAATTTGAGGGTCTTTACATTCTTAACTGCTACCTGTCTTCTCATTTAAACACTTTGGGAGCATTAACATGGCCAGTTCTTACAGTATTTCTTGTCACGGTTCAGTGAAAGATAACTATTGCCCTGGTACCCTCCTATTACTGCAGACCGATCTGCTGCACTGAACAAGTTCTTTTAACTTTGGGAGAATCACTTGGCCTCAGATGGAGCCTTTTGTGAACCTTTATTTTTGACACTTCAACCTGATGGAGAAACTGTTTGAAAACTGTCCTGTGTTCACATGACGCGTACAATACAGAGGCTATTCTGGGGCAGTTAGCTTGAATATCAGGGGCTAATCAAAACTACCAAGAATGCCAGATTTTCTTCTTTTCTTTTTTTTTCCAGTCCTAGACAGGCTGACTTGGGGGTTTCCTTTGTCATCCCCTTTGGAGCTTCCTCATCCACTTTCAGAGGTACAAGATGTACATTTGCCAGTTCCACAGTCTTCACACAGCTATTTCTACTGTCTTGACTGATGATAATTTGACACAAAGAGGTCACCAAGTTAAAGGTGAGGACATGACCGAATAATTGGTTTTCTCCACAAACACGTGCCCTCTTGTCTTGACAGCATTTATTATTTTACAAATAAAGAGTATTTCTCAAACTTTCATGAATTTTCTCATTTGGTGGCTCTCCTGGAGTGTGCCAGGGCTTCCACACCCACTTTTGTCCCAAAGGATGTCTCCCCAAAGCAGCTAAACCTGACTCAGATATGGTTATCCCTTTGAAATCAAAGGGCACTCTCTAGATTCTGACTACAGACATATGGGCCCACTACTGTGCAAGATGTTCAAAGCAATCAGACGTTCTGGCTGTTAATCTATGTAGAATAAAAATGGTACTTCTCAGGAATGGCCATGAGGTAATTGGGGAATCAAATGCTCCACACCACCATCCACAATAGTGCCCATCTAAATGTGGTATCACTGAGACACATATATACACTCAAAGGCTGAGGAACCCCTTCCTGCGATGATGGCCAGAAATGGTGACTTGCCTCCTGAAGTGAACATGACTCATAACATTTGCACAGAGTAAGACATGAAAAAGTTTGATTAGACAATCTGGGATTCTTTTTAACTCCACAGACACCCCTATGGTACTGAGTCATAAGTCTCTGTGTACACTGAAATTTCTGCAGTTTTGCTTTCAAGCTGATTCTCAGGACTTCCTCGAAGGAATTGTTTCCCACAGAAAAGATGAGTTCAGCCACCCTGCATCAGGAACACTAGTTTTTAAAGCAGTATTTCATCACAGATTTGAGTCAACAAAAGTTGACAGCTTCAGCAGGGTTATTTTTTTTAAGACTCAGATGCTTATTTCGGACAATATGAAGCTTTTCATGTAGTTGCAGTAAGAGGTAATATGTAAAGTGTCTTGAGTTAAAGTCAACTGTCCATCTCCGAAAATTTTCTATAGAAAATGCATATTAAAATGGTGCTAGAGCTTTATTAGCAATAGCACTGTTAGTATCTTTTTGACCATACATTGTGTCAGACTTCTTTTCTTATAAAATATTGAAAATATTCCTTCATTCCTGATTCTCAGATACTGTCAACATTAGCAAACAAAAACCAGTATTTAACAGTTTAATAACAGGGTTGTTTTTTTTTTTGTTTCTTTTATTTTCTCTTTGTGTGCTTAGATCATAGAATCACAGAATGGTTTGGGTTGGAAGGGTCCTTTGCAGATGACCTAGTTCCAACTCCCTGCCATGGGCAGGGACACCTTCCACTAAACGAGGTTGCTCAAAGCCCTGTCCAGCCTGGCCTTGAACACTGCTAGGGATGGGCAGCCACAGCTGCTCTGGACAACCTCTGCCAGTGCCTCACCACCCTCACAGTAAAAAAATTTCTTCTCATGTTCAATCTAAGCTGACCCATTTTCAGTTTAAAACTTGTCCTGTCAGTACAGTCCTTGGTAAAAAGTCTCTCTCCATCTTTCTTGTAGGTCCTGGTTAGATACAAGAAAGCTGCAATAAGGTCACCCTGGAGCCTTCTCTTCTCCAGGCTGAACAAGCCCAACTCTCAGTGTGTTTCCATACCAGAGGTGCTCCAACACTCTGAGGACTTTTGTGGCCCTCCTCTGTGCCCACTCAAGCAGGTCCATGTCCCTCTTGTGTTGGGGGCCCAAGAGCTGGTCACAGTACTGCAGGTGGGGTCTCACCAGAGCAGAGTAGAGGGGCAGGATCAGCTCCCTTTACCTGCTGACCATGCTCCTTTGGATGTAGTACTGGGTATGGTTGGCTTTCTGGACTGCAAGTGCACACTGCCAGCTTAAGTCCAATTTTTTGTCCACTATTATAGAATAGTTAGGGTTGGAAAGGACCTTAAGATCATCAAGTTCCAACCCCCCTGCTGTGGGCAGGGACACCTCACACTAAACCATCTCACCCAAAGCTCTGTCTAACCTGGCCTTAAACACTGACAGGGATGGAGCATTCACAACTTCCCTCAGCAACCCGTTCCAGTGCCTCACCACCCTTACAGGAAAAAACTTCTTCCTTATATCCAAACTAAACTTCCCCTGTTTAAATTTTAACCCGTTACCCCTTGTCCTATCATTACAGTCCCTAATGAAGAGTCCATCCCCATCATCCCTATAGGACACCTTCAGATACTGGAAGGCTGCTATGAGGTCTCCACACAGCCTTCTCTTCCCCAGGCTGAACAACCCTAACTTTCTCAGCCTGTCTTCATACAGGAGGTGCTCCAGTCCTCTGCTGATCCTTGTGGCCCTCCTCTGGACTTGTTCCTAGAGTTCCATGTCCTTTTCATGTTGAGGACACCAGAACTGCACACAATACTCCAAGTGAGATCTCACAAGAGCAGAGTAGAGGGGCAGGATCACCTCCTTCGACCTGCTGGTCACACTCCTTTTGATGCAGCCTAGGATACGGTTGGCTTTCTGGGCTGCAAGCGCACACTGAAGCAGGCTCATGTTAATTTTCTCATAGACCAGCACCCCCAAGTCCTTCTCCGCAGGGCTGCTCTGAATCTCTTCTCTGCCCAACCTGTAGCTGTGCCTGGGATTGCTCCGACCCAGGTGTAGGACCTTGCACTTGGCATGGTTAAACTTCATGACGTTGGCATCAGCCCACCTCACAAGCATGTCAAGGTCCCTCTGGATGGCATTCCTTCCCTCCAGCGTATCAACTGAACCACACAGCTTGGTGTCATCGGCAAACTTGCTGAGGGCGCACTCAATCCCACTGTCCATGTCAGCGACGAAGATGTTGAAAAAGACCGGTCCCAACACCGATCCCTGAGGGACACCACTCGTTACAGGTCTACAGCTGGACATTGAGCCATTGTCCACAACTCTTTGTGTGAGGCCACGCAGCCAGTTCTTTATCCACTGAGTGGTCCACCTATGAAATTGATGTCTCTCCAATTTACAGACAAGGATGTTATGCAGAACAGTGTAGAATGCTTTGCACAAGTCCAGGTAGATGACAGCTAGATTATTGCCAAGACCTTCTCCACAGGGTTGTTCTCAATCCATTCATCCCCCAGTCTATATTGATACTGTGGTTGCTCCAGCCTGGGTGCAGGACCTTGCAGTTGGCCTTGTTGAACTTCATGAGGTTTCAGAAGGTAAAAAGCATTTTGTTCACCTAACAATATTCACTGTAGCCCCATGTATAGTAAAGGTGAGATTAAAAAGGTAGCAGAAAGAGAAAAGTTGTTAAAAGAAAATGTTCCATTATGTTCCCTGTTGTTAATTGTATACTTCAGATGAAAGAAAAGGAAACCTTTCAAGTGTGTTTTCAAGTCAAAAATGCATTTATTCATGATACTACATGATTCTTCAATATCATACAGGGAAGGAAGGTTTAAGAAAACAAAAAACAACAATAAAAACAAACAAACAAAAAAAACCCAAACAAAAAAACAAATCTCCGAAGTGTTGAAGTCCTGAGGCCTAGAGAAATACAAGAATAATGAGCTTACAAGAATCAGTGGTCAGAAAGTTCCACCAAAAAGACAGCAAATTAAGTTACAGAGGGATTTTTACAGCAAATTAGGAGCCCAAAATGTGAGTAATACTATAGCGGGATCAATGAGGACAAAGGAAACAGCAATAAGACTGCATACAACGCTAGAACTGCTTATGGGGCAAAATATATGAGCTAGGATTCTCATTTGCAGCCCACACACTGACACAGCATCACTTTTTTTGTTCTCACATGTTCACAGTCAGTTACAAAGCCAACAGCACTTGCATGGAAGCTAAAAATGAGTGTATTCCCCTTCAATAAGGTGGTGCACAGTGATACTGACATGTATATTTCTTAAAGCTAATATTTTTCTCCACAACTTTGTCCTACAGCAAATTCAAGATGTTTCTGATATGTCCTAATTTCTGAATGCCTACATAAAACAAAATTAATGAAATATAAAACTGTTAGAATGAGCATATAGGACTTATTAATAGAAACATGATAGGACATACTATTCATTGTGTGACCTATAAATACCTACATCAAAATAATGAGCAATGTCTAAATTTGAGGGTGCATTTTTATAACAAGTTTTGTATTTTTAAGCAAGATGGACAAGTGAATTTTCCACAGAACATTTTGGTGCTCTGTGAAGTTTGCCTTTCTATATAAAGAGCTCATCTATATTTGTTTCCCACATGCTTCCAAGAATGATGTAGCATCTGAAATTAAAAATATTTTTCAGTAGCTATCTTATGAAGGCTACCATTGCAGGGAAAACTGGAGAAGGAGAGAAGTGCACAGAAGTACAAGGTTTGAAGGAATTGTAAATCCCATATACTGCAAAGCTGGAAAACATTTTATGAACAGGCAGGGAAGAAAAGCAAGGGAGAGAATAACGTATTCCACATTCAATGGCTGTTGAGAGGCAGCTCTACTCGTTGCCAAGTGGTTTTGCCTTTTTTATGTGTATATAAAGTCTTCAGGTTTGCGAGGGTGACTGAGGAAGAGGCCTCTGAAGCCAAAATCTGGCTTACTGTTAACAGAGCAGTTCTAAGTTTAAGTACTGAATCAGTCAAAGTGCAGTTTTGCTTCCACACTAGCTCCCCTCTTGCAGAGTAAGAGCAACGGGAATCAGATTACTTAATGGCTCAAAGGCGCATGTGTTGAATAGTCTGGGCCTAAAATTTAACCACCATAAAATAGTTTTCTTTATTAAAGGCTTGTTCTTGGGATTATTAATATTACTTTTATTATTGTCGAGCACTTTATAAAAAGCCTGTATTTCTTAGTATCCATAAGAGACCAATCCATTTGTTAAATTCTCTTACTCAGTGGCCCCTGTGCTTGCCAGTTTAAGCTGAAAGGTATGAGAGATGTCACTGTGTTGCCAGATCATGTAATGATCATCATTTTGCAGAGAGGTTACAATTATGCCAAAACAGAACATATTTCTGCACTTCCTGGACAAAGCATTTCTCCTCCTCTTGTAACAGAAGTAACTTTGCAGACAGGAATATCTAAACACAGGGCTGACAGCAGAGCTGGTTATCATTCAGCTCTCTCCTCTCCAGGCCACCCTTTTCACCTGCAGGTCAGGGTTCTCTCCTGCTTGTCTCAATTGCCGCACAAGACATTATTACCTACTTTTTAGTTTGCAAAAGTCAGAAGAATCTTACCCTGATATGCCTAAATAAATAAATAAGCAAATAAATAAAATCCCCAAACCATCAAACCAACAGAACAGAAGATGGAGCCAGAGAGTAGCTTTTAAAGCAAATTGCCGGAGAAGATGGGGAGTTCAGTTTGCTCTAAATCTTAAGCTTCAAACAAGACTGCAGATAAGGAATTGGAGAAAGCCTTTCAAGACTGTGGGTGCTGTATGAGGATATGTAAAGTGGCTCCATTGTGTGAATGCATCAGTTCAAACTGCTTCTTCCCAGAGGTCTGTTATCCTGTACGTGAATCTGTGAGCCACTGTTAACTCATAGGCAGGCAGCCTAATTCAGCTGTATCCAAATCGAAGGAGTAAAAGTCAACCCACATCAAGAAAATAAAGGCCAAAACTAATACAGGGAAGGATGTTTCATTTACCATGGCAATATGCCAAAAAGCAAAGTAAGAGAAATGACACTAAGAAACAAGATAAGGTAATACTGATTTGATATAAAGTAAGCTGAATTTTTCAGCTTGTTTTTCACTCTGTTATGGATATCCTCTTCCAAAAAAGCTCAAATAAACCAAGCATAACATCCTAGTGAGCATATCTACCAGCTCAAATTTTATATTAACAAGAAAAAGAACCTTTAAATGCTGTCATTTTTGTTATTTCCTTCAAAAAGCATATACCAGAGGTACATAATTTAATTCTTAACCCTACAGATGTTTTAAATGCAGAAAAAGAACTGGATAGGCTTGCTTTTCTTGGCTTCAAATTCAGTTACTAAGTCATCTTGCTTTCAGTCCCAACAATAGTTTTAATCCATGTGCTTTGATCTGAAAGTAGTGACAGAAACAAACAAACAAAAACCTGCTAGGAAGTATTTATAAGATTTATTTTCATGACTTTTTTTTTTTTTTGGTTATAAGGGAAGCACTTTTCTAAACTAACCCTAATTTTGCGTCAGAATGTGTTCATAAAACTTGATGTCTACAGCAATTCTAACTTTAAATCCTTTTGTCCATTAGTTTTGTCAATATGGGAAAACTGTTGTTTAAAAGTTTTTTGTTTAAATGTGTGTGACAGTGATAGATCTGGGAGAACATTCAGATCTTGGTGGTAATTTCAATGCCTTTTCCACCATTATGACATTATTCTTTTAGCCTGTTGGGTGGAATGCAGGAGGAAGCTTCAGGTTTCTCTCTCACTTTGAAACCTTTCTATTTCTTCTCTGCTTCCTCTCCTCCTCTCCCCAGTTTCTATGCAGTACTTTTTCTTCCCTCAGCCATAGCAAAACTGTTTTGGTGTACAGTAATTTCCCAGTCGTATTTCCCCCTCTTACAAGGGAAGACTCAGGTTTGCACACCTGGTAAAGTGATGTACTAGACCTCAGGACACCTATCTGTTATTCAAGTGCCTTCCTGGTCTTGCAGAGGAAGTCACCAGTACAGATATGCTCTAAAACACGCCCTTATGATTCTTATCTTGACTGGCCACTGCTGGAGTCTTGTATTGTCTTCCACCTCCTCCCCCCAAAGGGTAACCTATTTACAAAGATCAAACCTTTATATAAAGCATATATTTCATTTCAGCATATTGTTATTTGCCTTTGGTCCAGAATACATGCCCACCTTCCAGCGTTTTCCCTCAATGTCTTAAACCTTGAAGGATTAGTCTTGGACCTGAAACTGTTTAAAGATACAGGAAAGACAAGGTTAATGGGAAAATGTAATATGTCTGAACAGGCAACTGAAGAAAATCCAGATAATTTGGGGAATATGCAGGACCTATTTCCAGTCCTGTGAACCACACTTTTGCCTATTAAAGCCACTCATTTTCTCCATTACTTGCTTCCTTAAAGGCCCGTTTAGCAAAAAGTCTTCTGGGTCTCCCAAGAGCCTGTAGTCACTTGTGTCCAACATACTCTGTTTATCTGTCAGCAATGCACAGTGCCTGATCTTGAACAAAAACAACTACAAGGCCAGTAGACCTTGACAGGCTTCAGTTTTATAAGACATGTTTAGATACACATCGTTCTGAAAGCTATAAAGTATATTGATGTCATCAGAGACTATCTCCCATATCTCATCAAGCAGCAAGGCAAACATTTCTATCTGTAGTTCTAACCTAGGACCGCAGGATCAACCATAGCAGTAAGAGGACTGGTCTCTGCCTCTTTAGCAACAATTTCCTTCTAAGAATTATAAGAAAGAGATGTTATCTCGTACAATCACACTTCCTGCGGGAAATAGTTTGAGACTGCAGATTCATTTCCTATATGCTATTATACAGCCATTATGTTGTTGACTGGACATTTCCCTCCACAGTAGATTTCTGTACCTCTAGTAGTTCAGTCGAGTAAAGTTTAAATGTCTTGCTATGGTCCTGCAGATCCTGCTTGTTTGTTTACATAACAGAGATTACTATACATTGTGAAAATTTAGTTTCTGCCACAAAAAAAACAAACAAACACAAAAAACAACAAAACTGTATCTTTCCTCTATTGCCTGTATCTACTATGTAAGCAACATAAGTGCCAAGTGGGCAGCCAGGATTTGTTCTGTTGCTGACACTGCTCTGTGTCACTCCCAGAGAAAAAGTAAACTCCTGACCTTTGAGATTTTCATACCTGATTTATTATTTTTTTTTCCCTGCAGAGAAATGTTTCTCATTATCTTAGTGTGGGCACATGTAAAGTTACAACTCACATAATGCTTTCCAATCTGCTTACTACTTCTGCAATGCAAGACAACACTTCAGACACTGAGCATGATTTTCCAGACTGTTTTGAGACAGATTATGAAAGTTCGGTGTATACCTCAGGAGGAAGTGCTTTTTCACTGGCCTTAGCACAGATTTGGGTATGTTATCTGACCTTCTTGGACCTCAATGAATCCATCAGGAAAAGTGAGCGTAAAGTAGCATCTTCTGGAAAAAGAGCTGCTTGAAACCTGTTGCATTTCCCTTAGGAATGAGCTGTTAGACAATAAATGTCTACTGCCGCCGCTCAAGCACCCCTGCCACACTGCAAACCTCCTACCAACAACCCTTGCCGAGCACAAGGCTTGCACGGACCACCACCTCTGTCCAGACTGGCCCTGCGTCTTATGCACCCATTTTCAACACTGAATACTGAAATTTACTTAGAAATTGTGCAACTGTGTAAACGTTGTTTGATGCAAAAACGCCACACAAAGTTTAGTGCAGCGAAATCCTATGGTCTAATGTAGCATCAGAAATCCCACCTCTACCTCACATGCCGACCTTCAGTCCCCAAGATAAGCTCAGATTGGAAAAAGCAGTATAAACATCCCTTTCTTTCGCAAAAGGGTTCGCAGCGGCTTGACTACGGGACGGGCACCACGCAGCCTCACCGTGCCAAGCGAGAAGCATTGGGCATTCGCCATAAGCGAGACCCGTTTACCTGGCTGCCCCCTTAGGCGTGCCCGCGCTCAGCCCGGACAGCCGCTGGGAGGACGGTCATTGAAGGAGATGTGTGTTTAAGCCCCGTTCTGATCGGAGGGTTCCCTGAGCTGAGACACCACAACCCAACACAACGAGATGGCGGCAGGCAGACGCCATTTTCCCCCCCCTCCGGCCACCGCGCCCCGCCCCGCCCGGCCCGCCCCAGCCCAGACCGGCTCAGGGGCGGTGCCGCCGCCGCTGCTCTGGTTCCTGCTTCCCAGGGAGCCCGCGGCGGCGGCCGGCTCAGGCTGATCTGTTCTCAGCTCGGCAGCGCGGGCCGCCTTTCCCGGCAGCAGCCTCCCCTGCCCGTGCAGTGGCGGTGCCCACTGGCCCCACGAAGCCCATGGCGGCGGAGCCTCAGGCGAAGGCGCTGACTCGCAAGCCCCTCCTGCTCCACAAAGTGGAGGGCTCGCAGGAGGTGGTGAACATGGCAGCGATAGTGCCCAAGGAGGATGGGGTCATCAGCGTCTCCGAGGACAGGTACCGGGGAGAGGGGATCTGCAGGTCCTGTGGGGCTGTGGTGATGGCTGTCATCTCCCACCATCACTTGTCTGTGATGGTGGTGGTGATGGGCCATCATTGCAGGACCCACCGGTGATGGGCCACCACCAACACCGAGGAGTGATGGTGGGAGGTGACAGGTCCTGCGATGGTGGCCCATGACCAGTGATAATGGTGATGACAGACCACCACTGTTGCTGGTGTGGCATTAACTCCACCAACAGACTCCAGGCAAGAGCCAGGGTCACGGTGGTCCAGCATAGGGACATGGCTTAAGGCAGCCACATCGACTCCTGCAGGGGAAGGAGTTTGGGGGTCTCACCTCGGTGTCTGTCTTCTCCACTGCAGCATGGGTCAGGGCAGTGAGTGGGCTGGAGCGCTGCTGAAACTTGCAAGACTCAAGTGACTTTTCTTAACCAGGTTAAAATGGGATTTGAGATCGTCTGCATTACAAAGATTTCTGGGGAGGCTGTGGAGATCTTTGACCATGCCTAAAGACTGTGGTGGCTTCAGCTAGAACAGTAGTTTTGGTTCCTGATTCCCCTCTCCAGACATTTCTTGGTAATTGTTTAAAAATACCATGTATCAGTGATAAGATCTTGGAGTTAAATCTCTTGTTGTAAAGCTGCCAAAGAGGAGAATGTCATCAGGCCGTTTAACTGGGCTGTGCGAGGTCTGAGGCTGCCCAGCGGCAGCCCTGTCCCTTCTGGAAGAGCTCAAACTCAGTGTAGCCCTGCAGCTGGAGCTTCAAAACTGTCCTTAAGGCGTCTGCCTTTAAAAGTAAGAGCATTTTCTTTTCTTCCAGAGACCATAAATAGTTATTTTAAGCAGTTTCTTTGCAACTCAGGTGTAAGCTGTGTCCCCAGCTTGAAAGACAAACGTTGTCCACTGTGTGAATATGTTTTGATTCTTAAGGCTGGGGTTTTATTGTGAACTGTTTCTCTTGGATGCCTGTTATCCTGCTGAGCGGCTGTTTTTATGTCTCCGGTGGCTTTCTGGAAAACCATCAGTATTTCTTTCACCTTGTCTTTGTCCTCACTGTGAGTTAGTTTTCAGCTAGTTGTCAAAAATGTGCAAATTTAAGATCATTTCAGTTCATCTAAGCTGAGGACTCCAAGTGAACTTTAATGCCTCATAGAAAGAGGAACTGAGCTGCTTCAAACAAGTACACTGTCAAAAAGCAGTTTTGCGTTACTATGTGCTCATGATTTTATTGTCTTTACATTTTTATGTGTTTGTTGTGAAAGCTAAATAAAACTTGAGTTTGTTTTGGCTCACTGTAGCTGCTAAGCTTATTCAATTTTGTTTATCCGTAAGAAAGTATTCCTGAAATTAATTTGCTCTCATATAGATTCTCTCTCAGTCTGTCTCTCCCCCACCATGGACCAAATACATAGCTTCTGCTGTTTTAGAACGTATGAGTTGCTGAAAACAGGTTGATGCTCCAAGTTTATACTTACACATAGAGAAAGGGATTGATCAGAGGTCTTTGTATCACTAGTAACTGTCATGTCAGGTTCAAGTAACAAGTGGTAAAGCAGAAAACCGTGTTTTAACACTTAGTGTGAAAGCTGGTGGTGCTCACCAGTTCGTGAGCATCGCCCTTTCCTTTCCTGTCCCAGAGCAAACCCTGGGTGCATGTCAGTTAGGTCCTGCTTGCTGATGAAGCTGGGTAAAGAAATCTGTTTCTAGATGTGCTGCTAGGTATCTAAAGTTTTGGTGATGGTGCAGAATAGTTCTGCAGATGTTAAAATACTGTAGTAAGTCTGGAGGTTCCCAGGCTGTTTTCTGTTTGAAGGCGCTAACCAGGTAATTTGCCAGCTTGTGGGGCTGGTTTGCAGGGTTTTCAAGATGCTATAAGCTACAGTCGTGCCTTTTATTTCTTTAGGTGTGAATATGTTAATTGATGGCTTTTTTTTTTCTTTAATTTTCTACCTACATTAGCATTTTAATTGTAATTAAAAGTTTGAGAGTATGTATCTTATTTGGAAAGAATAGCAGGTTGGAAGTCAAACTTGGAGGTTTCAGGATACCTGCGGTGGAAGCATAATTTACCAGACTTTCAATACCTGTGGCTTATGATTAGGTTTGTGCAGATCCTTATGGTGCCTTTTCCTGTTTGGACCTGCCTTCTAATGTTAGTGTTGATGTAGTTGTTTAATGGCCTTGGAATGTGGAGGGCTTTTAGAGATGCCCGAAAACTGTAAAAGACAGTTATGGAGATTGCTGTCTGCCTCTTGTTAACCGAGTGAGTTTTTCCTGCTTCCCAGCCTGTGACATGTACTGCTCATATGAGAGAAATGTTCTGAAACTTCTGCAGAGAACTTCAACAGGAAGAACTTGCCATCTCCAGTGCTTGCTCTTCAGGCTGGGGAAGATGGGTCTTCAGGAGATGAAGAGGAGGGAGTTCTCCATTGGTTTGCTGGCTAATGGCTGAACGTATGTCATTGTCGAAGTTGCTAGTAGTCTTAACAGTGACAACAACTGTACCACTGTAAAGATTTTCTTTAGTGCACAATGTGGCTGCATATCTATAAGCCCTCCAAAGCAGAGGCTGGCTGTGTTCTCTATTTTGTATGGTACCAGTGGTTTTATCTGGTTTTAAAAGGCACAGAAGTGGTTTCAGTTATAGCTTGCAGAGATAGTCATGCATTATATAGCCCTGAATCATTGTATTTGTAGCACATACATGCACATATTTTGAGAAATAAAATAAAACTGAGTAATAATAGAGTGTGTGGCCATTCTTCTAATGGCATGAGGGGGAGGGGGAGGAAGGAGGGGAGAATGAATCTCTGGGAGTGGAATTTACACATTTAGCTAGATTTTCTAACCTTTACATAACCTGCAGGGTTTGAGTTTCTTTTCAGTGTGCATCACTCATATGTGTTACATACTTTTTCTTCTAAGGAAAAGGATGCACCTGTCTAGGCGGGTAAGAGTTAAGTTATCCAAGAATGTATAAATCTGGTGCAGGAGGGATGTAAGAAAGAAATTGCTAGCTTTCATCCATGGTCTTTCACCTGCCAGCAAACATTGGAATTAACAGGCACATATATCCAAATATGTAGTCTTGAGTCATCCATAGCATTTCATGCCCTAGGTGCTATATGTGAAGCTCAACTGTGATTTTCCTTACATGTGCAGGTGGCCCTAAGCTGTCATCAGCTTCCTGTGCATTAAAAAGCATTTCAAAGTCACTGAGTATCCTTGTCTTGTGTTGCCTTCAGAGGGAGATGTGGGTGTTGGGCATATCTGAAAACTAGGTCACTGGCATGTCAAGTTCAGACATGTCTAACTCCATGCTCCAGAGAAGATTGTCACTAATCTCACCTGAACATGGGGATGCAGTGGAAGAAGTGCACTGACTCACCCAGCTTTCAGTGCAAGCAGTTCTGCATGGTGTTGCCACACTTCTGTATTTTTCAAGAGCCTGCCAGTGATGTGAGGGCTAGTTCAGCTGGGTGTCTTGATGTGCTGATCATGTGTCACTGTGCAAGACTGGCAGGAGGGAGGTAGTTGTCATTGTGGCAAACGTGTGCTTTGACACTAGCCATCTTTTTTCCCACTAACTGTGTTGTAGGTGAGGAAAACTTAGACATACGCTTGTGTAGGCAACTTTCCTGATAGTTATGAACTCTGTCTGTGCACTCTTATGGATGGGTTCTGTGCTGACTTAAATGCTGCAGACCTTGGAAATACAGGTGTTGAAGTCAAGAACTGTTCTTAAAGTATGTACAGGAGGTAAAAGCTTTCATACTCAACTGGAAATTGTCCAAATTCTTTTTTAAAAACCAAGCATTCATGTCTCCTGGAAGGTGACAAAATGCAGGAGAAAATATTTATGCCATATAAATCATTTTTATGTATATATTAATAATGGAAGAGAGACCTTTGATTTCTCCAATACCTTGTACCACATATTAAGTTCCTTTTGAACTGAGATGGCTCTGCTTCTTTGTATGGATAGCTGTATAAACAGTAAGCCCAGACTGTCATTTACATTCATATTAGTGTCTTCATCTAACATAAAGAAAACTGTGCAGAGCTTGTTGCTAGGCTTGGTTTACAGTTTGAGGGCTTCAAATGCAGATGTGGTTTTTAAATATTGACTAAGCTGCTGTCCAGGGATTGTCTGCTGGGTATGCTAACTAGCAGGATTTTTAGGGGGTGCAAAAACCAAATGACCATCTTGTGTAGGTGAAATCTCAAGTCTGCTAAACTAATGGTGAAATAGGAATGGGAATGTGTGTATGTGACAAGAAATGTAAGGGCTGTCTTGGTGTCCTGCTGGCATACCTTCTAGTGTGGAGAAGTGTGATCTTTCCACCCTTAAACATATCAAAAGCAGTCTTTTTGCTCTTTGTCATTTTCTTGCCCACATCCAGTACATAAAGTGTATAGGATTATAATTCATGCCTGTGAAATATCTCTAATGGAAAGGTAGGATTCTTCACTCAGTGCTGCATCCAGGCAGGATACAAGGAACTGCAGACCCTTGGGAATTTCTGGGTTTTCTTTCTTCTGTGGTGGAGTGGTAGACAGTGACCTCTTTGCCCAGCGGTATGGTTGCAATATAGGTCTGTAATTACCTGAGCACAGGGTTATGTTACCAATGGCCACTCTGCTTTGTGTGTGGCTGCAGAAGTGCAGGGGGTGTGGGAACTGATTTTGATGCTGTCTGTGCATGTTTATCAGTTAAGCCTGTAGATTTCACACCCAGGTTATTGGCAGCATGAGCAGTAGTTCAAGCCCTGCTGAAGGTGTGCATGTTCTTCACAGGTGTGAAAAGACTTGTCACTGCCTGGAGGTTCTTTAAATTTTGATAAAAACATCAGTCACCAACAAGATTGTTGAAAGGAAATGAAGGAACTCTACATTAACAGTGCAAAGGCTTGTAAGAGACCTATTGCTGTAAATGCAACTTGTTTGCTCTGGATTTTTTCAAACTAATTGGATGTGTTGCAACCTGATGACTGTGTTAGGAATAAAGCTCAGGGTGGAGGTTAGTGTTGGCTGCTTGAGTGAGAAAAGTGGATGCTGGCAAGAGGTTTGAGAGAAAACATGAGGTTCAAAAGCTGTTGGAATCAGAATTGTTGCAGATGTCGAAACGTAACTGTTCTTGGTTTGACTAACATGTATCCTGTTGAGATGCCGAAATCCCAGGACTAGCACATAAAATGTTTCGCCGAGTACTTGTTGAGGATCTTAAGCTCTACTTTGTCACCTGTGGGAGTCTTGTCATGTATTTTTTTAACCCTCTGTGGCACTTTGAGCCACCAGGAGATACCAGAGCTTGTGTAACCTTTGCATTGTGACACTCTCCCCTGAGTGCTTAGTATCATTTAAAGATTTAAAGCACAACCCTTAGTCTTGTCTTCCTGATTTGAGCTGTCTTGTAGCTGCCAGCTCATGCAGGTCAGTGCACAAATTGGTGTAACTCTTGTAGTTGTATTAAGTTCACGTCTTAACTGCGAAAATGTGGTAGGACATAGCTTGGACCACAGCTTGTACAGACTCACTTTCAGCTGCACAGTTAGGCATCAAAGTAGAGTTGAACATAAGGTGCTTGAGTATTTAGACTCACAGATGCAGTGGTTTTTACTTACTTCTCTGGTTTAGGGATTATTCGTTTCTATAAAGGTCTAGATGCATGTATCTTATCTTACAAGCTTTATTTGGAGTAAGAAGACCTACTTAATATGCCTTCTGTTTGCCTTATGGTAGCTTCTTTTTCTGCCAGTTGCTGAACAATGCTCGAGTTGCAGTAAGTTTTGAGATGCTGAATCCATCTCCCACATTACCTAGTTCTCATTGTATTTCTTGTCTTCCCTGACCGCATTTTAAATGCAATGGCATCTGCTTGCACAGAGACTGCATTTCTCATCAGCATGTCTCGTGTCTGTCAGGCTTGGTGACGTTCCCCTGCAGTTTCTCCAGTTCTACAGCTGAACAATGCACCTTGCCAAGAGGAGACTGCACAATGCCACCACTGTGTGTACTTTGCAGCCCCTGGAAGAAAAACACATGACAGTTATGGACTACGTGCAGTACAGAGCTGGCATGTAACTAAACCCAAAGGTGTTGCAGGAAACTAGTATTTTTTTCTCCTCAAGCTAAAGATGGAGGATGCTGCAGTGCCAAACAACTGCAATACCTTAAAATAAAAGAATTGCAACTGTTTTGAAGCTATCAAACTAGTTCAGTAAGTCTGGCCTTTCATTGTGGGTCACTTAGCACACTGAAGGTCTCAAATAGCATGTGATGTTGTAGCACAATAGAAATATGTCAGTAGCTTGTTTGACCTACCTTGTAGGATTTTGGTTACTGAGGCAAACTCTATTTTTCTTCCCTCCAGCTGCACTTGTTTCTGCATGGTATCTGCTAACAGTGATCTGTGCATGGGTTTCCCAGCAACAATTTTCAGCTATGTGATAATACATGCAAGACAGCTGCTCAAAAGTGGCACACATTTTGTGAAATACTGTTTGTACAGTCTTAAGAGAAGTTAGAAAATACTTAGTGGATCAGAGAACAAATGGGAAGGAGAGGATGGGAAGGTGTAATGCAGGCATGAATGTGCTCCTCTGTTAAAGAGCTCTAAAAGCTTTGTAAATGATGCATAATGCCTTAAGGAGAGCAACTGGCATTTGCACAAGTGTCTTCTGTGCATCATTGTTTTCTGTGCCCTGTAACCTCTCATGCATTGGAAGGCTATTCACATAAAAGCAACCCCAGAAGCTATGTTTTATTGCCTTGCCCATGGTGCTTCTGTCAAATGCCTGTGAAATACAAGTAGGTTTATATAAAACTCTGCCAGTATTTGCATGTATTTGCCCAGGGATTTGATGAATATTGCAGTACTCCCTAGTGTGTTCTGCTGCAAAGACAGCAGCAAGGAAAACTACAGTGTTTTCCCTTCTGCATATGATGTGAGGGAGTGATGGACGCAGTCGTGGCACTGCAGGATGCAGCAGGCTGGGATGGGCACCATGGAAGGGGACAGAAGTGGTGGAGTGCTGAGAATAGCTACATACAGCGGGATGCAACATGTTCAGCAGAATCTTAACCTTCATGGGTCTTTTTAGGAAAGAACATAAAACTTCCTTTTTTGTACTTTGTGAGGTGAAGTATGAAATGCAGTAAATGGGAAAACTATAAAACAAGCATCCATACAGAAATGGCAAGTACCCCCATAAGCAAGTTGGCCAAATGGCTGGAACAAGCCTGGAGAAGGAAAAGGACAGTTTCATGAAAGGAGAAGCAAGACAAGTTTACCAGGCAGCCCTCTAAGGGGGAAGCTTTACATAATCATGAAACTATATGTATCTCTCAGTGTTCTTCATGTGTCACAGACTCCATGCCTGATGGCTTGAAACTGCAAAAATAATGGTCAAAATGGATATTTGGCTTTCAGAAAGCAGGTAATAAATTTTGCAAGTTAGGCTGTGCTGAAATTTTAGATGGACAAAATACAGCTGTCATCCTAATGGGAAGAGAGGGAGAGCAGTTGTGGAGGCTGGGTTAAAAAAAAGTGGTGCTTTAATTTTTCTCTTAGTCAGGCTGCAGGAAATAGCGTTGTGTAACTAACCTTGGCCAGACATTGAACATATGGGCTTTGCTTGTCATACCATGTGTATTCACCACTAAACTGAGTTTTTCAGGGAACTCTTAAGGTTTTGAGCACTGAATCGAAGGCACTGCCAAAGCACAGTTCTGGGTAGAAGAGCATTGCTGTTGTGCTGCCAAGTTTACAGAGACATTTGATCTGACATTGTCTTTCTTCTCCAAGACCTGTACTGTTCCCTCTTACTTTAAAAGAGAGTAAAAAAATCAATATTTTTTTTATCAGGTTTTTTGAAATAATTGTAGTGATCGATCAGACCCAGAAGGCAATGCTTTTGACCTTTACAAGTCTGTAATCTTGGTTTCCTTAGGAGTTAAGTCCCATGGAGAGAAATCTGAGAAACGGCTGTCCTAATGTGAATTGGCCTATTTTGCCATCAGGTTGAATTGTCTGGATTAGAATTATCTGGATTCAAATGATGGAACAAATATAGTGCCCTTTTCTGAAGGAATGGAGAGAGAAGATCCTTGCCTCTGTTCAGAATACCTTTGGCTTCGCATTTACTTACAGTAGCAAACAAAGGCTGCATTGTATTTTTAAGTAGGTGGTGAATCTGCCTTGTGGAGTACTTTAGGGTCTTAAAGTAAACAGATTTTTCAATTTTTTATTAAAAAAAAAGCTCTACTAAGATATACTCATGAGTTGATGCTAAAGCTTTCACTTCACCTTAAAAGTTAATAAGGTATAGCAAAAGCATAATTACATTCATGCCAATTAACACATGCTAGAAGATGGGAGATGAGAGAGTTTTGCTCTTGGTTCAGAGTAGTGGTGTATATTCTCCTGGTACAATGGTTTCAAGATTTACATATATAGGTAGTCTCTGACTGCCATGCTAGTTAGCTTATCTGTGGCTTGGAATAAAAAAAATGTAGGCATATAGAACTGTAAATCCAGTAGGTTTACTGTGTTCCAAGAAAGATGAAACAGGAGAGCACTGAAAACTATCTGTTCTGATGTTTTCTTTCTTGTTGCTGTTTAGCCTTTCTGAAGTCGTACAGCAAAGTTTATCTTATTAGATGCCTTGTGATTTGGATGCTTCTCCGAGAAGGGGAATCCAGAAGGGATTGCCTTTTAATTTAATACAATTGCCCCTTATCTCGGAAAACCATGTGATGTAATCCCTTTTAAGAGACAGGTCCTCATTAAGTATTTTGCTCCCTTTATGTATGTTGGAAACTTTAGGAATCTGTGCTGTGAAACTGGAAATGAGGACTTAAATTTCATTCGTAACTAGTTTGCACTCATTTTGCTTATGTGCTGAATTATCCTTACTTTACATACTTTATTCTTGATCCTTAGTGTTACTAAGCTGTATCTTCTCATTCCCCTACTCCGTCTCTGTTTTCCTGTTTGGTACAGAGAAATTCTGTTCCTCCTTTCAGCTCTGTGTTTTGCTTGAGCAAATGTGGGTTATGGAGTCATCCAATGAGTGGTCCAAGTTGAGGCTGCAAAGGCCTCATGTTCTGCAGCACCATGTGCATGAGTTAGAATGAAAGAAAAATTTCTGAGGGGGTGCTTTGCGCTTTGATGGTGCGGACATAGCCTGTGGTCCAGCCTGGCTTCTGCTGCATACAGGGTTGACTAAAGACAGTTGCAGCATTCTGGTGGCCCAGGAGATCCTCTACGTCGTGTCTTGGCTGGACTTAACCAATCACACCTTCGCTTCACTGGTTGTTTCAGCAGCTCTGCTAGAAATAAGCTGTTAAAGGCTGACTGCACTTCTGCACTTATTTCAAGTCCAATAAGAAAGCTCATGCCCACTTATGCCTGTGCGTTTCTCCAACATCAGGCATACAGCCCTTGTGCCTGCTCTTGTCCTGTTGGTCCCATTGCTTTAAAGTTCTGTGGCGCAGAAGGCTTTGGTCCGGCAGCAGCCTGAATGTAGCCTGTTTTCTGATGTCCAGGGGTTTGAGGGGAGGTGAAAAGGCCTTTTCTGAAGAGCCTTGCATTTGGCTTCTG